>NC_141877.1:202557376-203858447 GCF_056163025.1 Triticum urartu | reverse complement strand
ACGGAATGAAACCTTCGCGAGGATCATTTTTGGAACAAACGTGATCCAGGAGACTTGGAGTGGACGTCAAGAAAGAAGCGAGGAGACCACGAGGCAGGAGGGGGCGCCCCCCACCCTCGTGGGCCCCTCGCAGCTCCACCGACCTACTTCCTCCTCCTATATATACCCATATACCCTGAAAACACCTAGGAACACCACGAAACCCTATTTCCACCGCCGCAACCTTCTGTACCCATGAGATCCCATCTTGGGGCCTTTTTCGGTGCTCCGCCGGAGGGGGAATCGATCACGGAGGGCTTCTACATCAACACCATAGCCTCTCCGATGATGTGTGAGTAGTTTACCATAGACCTTCGGGTCCATAGTTATTAGCTAGATGGCTTCTTCTCTCTCTTTGGATTTCAATACAAAGTTCTCCTTGATTCTCTTGGAGATCTATTCGATGTAATTCTTTTTGTGGTGTGTTTGTCGAGATCCGATGAATTGTGGGTTTATAATCAAGATTATCTATGACCAATATTTGATTCTTCTCTGAATTATTTTATGCATGATTTAAATATCTTTGTAAGTCTCTTCGAAATATCAGTTTGGTTTGGCCTACTAGATTGATCTTTCTTGCAATGGGAGAAGTGCTTAGCTTTGGGTTCAATCTTGCGGTGTCCTTTCCCAGTGACAGCAAGGGCAGCAAGGCACGTATTGTATTGTTGCCATTGAGGATAAAAAGATGGGGTTTATATCATATTGCTTGAATTTATCCCTCTACATCATGTCATCTTGCCTAATGCGTTACTCTATTCTTATGAACTTAATACTCTGGATGCATGCTGGATAGCGGTCGATGTGTGGAGTAATAGTGGTAGATGCAGAATCGTTTCGGTCTACTAGTCACGGACATGATGCCTATATACATGATCATGCCTAGATATTCTCATAACCATTCACTTTTCTATCAATTGCTCGACAGTAATTTGTTCACCCACCGTAGATTATGCTATCTTGAGAGAAGCCACTAGTGAAACCTATGGCCCCCGGGTCTATTCTCCATTATATTATTTCCCGTCAACTAGCTATTTCTGTCGCCGTTTATTTTGCAATCTTTACTTTTCAATCTATACAACAAAAATACCAAAAATATTTATCTTATTATCTTTATCAGATCTCACTTTTGCAAGTGGCTGTGAAGGGACTGACAACCCCTTTATCGCGCTGGTTGCAAGGTTCTTGATTGTTTGTGCAGGTACGAGGGACTTGCGTGTAGTCTCCTACTGGATTGATACCTTGGTTCTCAAAAACTGAGGGAAATACTTACGCTACTTTGCTGCATCACCCGTTCCTCTTCAAGGGAAAACCAACGCATGCTCAAGAGGTAGCAAGAAGGATTTCTGGCGCCATTGCCGGGGAGATCTACGCACAAGTCAAGACATACCAAGTACCCATCACGAACTCTTCTCCCTCGCATTACATTATTTGCCATTTTCCTCTCGTTTTCCTCTCCCCCACTTCAGCCTTACCATTTTCTTCGCCTCTCTCCCATTTTCCTTTCTTTCGCCATGGCCGAACCAAAAGGGGTTAAGGGTTTCCCGGGCTTTAATACCTTGGATAAACCCTCTATTATTTCTAAGCTCATAAATAATGATGCTATGGAAAGACCTACCAGGATTATCAATGAGAGTTTGGATAATTTCGATGAAGATGATCCTGAAATCTTTCGTTATTTGCTTGATGAGTCTTTGAAAGATGCTTGGGATAGGTTATTAAGGATCCGAGCTAGCAATGTGCCCGAATATCAAATTGAGATATACCTAAAAAGCTTTTATGTTGGCTTACCCTCTTTGTTCAAGCAAGTTTTGGATTCTATTTTTGAAGAAGGTTTTCTTAAGGGGGAAGCCATAGATACCTATGAAAAGATGAAAACTATATTTGGCCACCCCATGAATGAGAAGGTCGAATCCTCCTCTCTTTTGTGTTTTATCAAAATGAAATTATCAAAGAGATGAAAGCTAGCTTAGATGCAAATTTTCGTAGCGTGCTTAATCTTTCTTCCACCATTAATGGCCATGTGCTTTATCAAAATAGAAGGATAAGTGCTATAGATCAGAAATTTTCTCTTTTTTTCTCAACACCAAAGATGGCAATACCTAGATCAATTCTTGCTTTTACGCCTAGCTAGGGGCGTTAAACGATAGCGCTTGTTGGGAGGCAACCCAATTTTATTTTTGGTTTATTGCTTTTTGTTCCTGTTTAGTAATTAATAAATAATCTATCCTCTGTTGTGATTGTGTTTTTATGTTTTAATTAGTGTTTGTGCCAAGTAAAGCCTTTAGGATCTTCTCGGATGATTGTTGTTTGATCTTGCTGAAAAAAATAGAAAGTATGCGCTCACGAGAATAATTTTAATTTTTAAAAAGAGAGCAATAAAATACTGATTCCAATTGCAGTGGATCAATATACAAATTATTTAGGTCTTCCTAATTTGGTAGGATTTTTGGAGTTACATAAGTATTCGAAACCTACAGATTACTACAGACTGTTCTGTTTTTGACAGATTCTGTTTTTCGTGTGTTGTTTGCTTATTTTGATGAATCTATGGCTAGTATCGGGGGGTATGAACCATAGAGAAGTTAGAATACATTAGTTTTAACAAAAATATAAATAAAGAATGAGTTCATTATAGTACCTTGAAGTGGTGGTTTGTTTTCTTATACTAACGGAGCTCATGAGATTTTTTGTTGAGTTTGTGTTGTGAAGTTTTCAAGTTTTTGGGTAAAGATTTGATGGATTTTGAAATAAGGAGTGGCAAGAGCCTAAGCTTGGAGATTCCCAAGGCACCCCAAGGTAAAATCCAAGGACAACCAAAATCCTAAGCTTGGGGATGTCCCGGAAGGCATCCCCTCTTTCGTCTTCATCCATCGGTAACTTTACTTGAGGCTATATTTTTATTCACCACATGATATGTGTTTTTCTTGGAGCGTCTTGTATGATTTGAGTCTCTGCTTTTTATTTTACCACAATCATCCTTGCTGTACACACCTTTTGGAGAGACACACATGAACCGGAATTTATTAGAATACTCTATGTGCTTCACTTATATCTTTTGAGCTAGATAATTTTGCTCTAGTGCTTCACTTATATCTTTTTAAGAGCACGGTGGTGGTTTTATTTTATAGAAATTATTGATCTCTCATGCTTCACTTATATCATTTTGAGAATCTTTTAGAACAGCATGGTAATTTGCTTTGGCTATACAATTAGTCCTAATATGATAGGCATCCAAGATGGGTATAATAAAAAACTTTCATATAAAGTGCATTGAATACTATGAGAAGTTTGATACTTGATGATTGTTCTGAGATATGAAGATGGTAATATTAGATTCATGATAGTTTAGTAGTTGTGAATTTGAGAGATACTTGTGTTAAAGTTTGTGATTCTCGTAGCGTGCACGTATGGTGAACTGTTATGTGATGAAGTCGGAGCATGATTTATTTATTGATTGTCTTCCTTATGAGTGGCGGTCGGGGATGAGCGATGGTCTCTTCCTACCAATCTATCCCCCTAGGAGCATGCGTGTAGTACTTTGTTTCGATAACTAATAGATTTTTGCAATAAGTATGTGAGTTCTTTATGACTAATGTCGATTCCATTGATTATACACACTCTCACCCTTCTACCATTGCTAGCTGATATGTCTCCAATGTTTCTATAATTTTTAATTGTTCCATGCTATTATATTATCTGTTTTGGATGTTTAATGGGCTTTACTAAGCACTTTTATATTATTTTTGGGACTAACCTACTAACCCAAGGCCCAGTGCAAATTGCTGTTCTTTTGCCTGTTCGGTGTTTCGCAGAAAAGGAATATCAAACGGAATCCAAACGGAATGAAACCTTCGGTTGAGTTATTTTTGGAACAAACGTGATCTAGGGGACTTGGAGTGGACGTCAAGAAATCAACGAGGAGGCCATGAGGCTGGGAGGCGCGCCTGCCCCCTGGGCGCGCCCCACACCATTGTGGGCCCCTCGTAGCTCCACCAAACTACTTCTTCCTCCTATATATATCCATATACCCCGAAAACATCTAGGAGCACCACGAAACCCTATTTCCACCGCCACAACCTTCTGTACCCAAGAGATCCCATCTTGGGGCCTTTTTCGGAGCTCCACCGGAGGGGGAATCAATCACGGAGGGCTTCTACATCAACACCATAGCCTCTCCGATGATGTGTGAGTAGTTTACCTCAGACCTTTGAGTCCATAGTAATTAGCTAGATGGCTTCTTCTCTCTCTTTGGATCTCAATACAAAGTTCTCCTCGATCTTCTCAGAGATCTATTCGATGTAGCTCTTTTTGTGGTGTGTTTGTCGAGATCCGATGAATTGTGGGTTTATGATCAAGTTTATCTATGAACAATATTTGATTCTTCTCTGAAATCTTTTATGTATGATTGGTTATCTTTGAAAGTCTCTTCGAATTATCAGTTTGGTTTGGCCTACTAGATTGATCTTTCTTGCAATAGGAGAAGTGCTTAGCTTTGGGTTCAATCTTGTGGTGTCCTTTCCCACTGATAGCAGGGGCAGCAAGAGACGTATTGTATTGTTGCCATCGAGGATAAAAAGATGGGGTTTATATCATATTGCTTGAGTTTATCCATCTACATCATGTCATCTTGCTTAATGTGTTACTCTGTTCTTATGAACTTAATACTCTAGATGCATGCTGGATAGTGGTCGATGTGTGGAGTAATAGTACTAGATGCACAATCATTTTGGTCTACTTGTCATGGACGTGATGCCTATATACATGATCATGCCTAGATATTATCATAACTATGCACTTTTCTATCAATTGCTCGACAGTAATTTGTTCACCCATCGTAATACGTATGCTATCTTGAGAGAAGCCACTAGTGAAACCTATGGCCCATGGGTCAATTCTTCATTATATTAATCTCCTGTCAACTAGCTATTTCTGGCACCGTTTATTTTGCAATCTTTATATTCCAATTTATATCATACAAATACCAAAACTATTTATTTTATTATTTTTATCTCTATCAGATCTCACTCTCGTAAGTGACCGTGAAGGGATTGACAACCCATTTATTGCGTTGGTTGCGAGGTTCTTATTTGTTTGTGCAGCTACGAGGGACTTGCGTGTAGTCTTCTATTGGATTGATAACTTGGTTCTCAAAAACTGAGGGAAATACTTATGCTACTTTGCTGCATCACCCTTTCCTCTTCAAGGGAAAACCAACGCAGTGCTCAAGAGGTAGCAAGAAGGATTTCTGGCGCCATTGCCGGGGAGGCCTACACCAAGTCATGTCAAGATTTGATCTCCCACCAACGTGCGATTTCTGGTGCCGTTTCCGGGGAGATCTACGCACAAGTCAAGACATACCAAGTACCTATTATAAACTCTTATCCCTCGCATTACATTATTTGCCATTTGCCTCTCGTTTTCCTCTCTCCAACTTCACCCTTGCCATTTTATTCGACCTCTTTTTCCGTTCCCCTTCTCTTTTCTGGTTCATCTCTTTTCGCTTGCTTCTTGTGTGCTTGTGTGTTGGATTGATTGTCATGATGTCTCAAGATAATACTAAATTGTGTGACTTTTCCAATACCAACAATAATGATTTTATTAGCACTCCGATTGCTCCTCTTACCGATACTGAATCTTGTGAAATTAATACTGCTTTGCTGAATCTTGTCATGAAAGATCCGTTTTCTGGCCTTCCAAGTGAAGATGCCGCTACCCATCTAAACAACTTTGTTGATTTGTGTGATATGCAAAAGATAAATATGTGGATAATGATATTGTTAAATTGAAGCTATTCCCGTTTTAGCTTAGAGATCGTGCTAAAACTTGGTTTTTGTCTTTGCCTAAAAATAGTATCTATTCATGGAATAAGTGCAAAGATGCTTTTATCTCTAAGTATTTTCCTCCCGCTAAGATCATCTCTCTTAGAAACGCTATTATGAATTTTAAGCAACTTGATCATGAACATGTTGCACAAGCTTGGGAGAGGATGAAATTAATGATACGTAATTTCCCTACACATGTTTTGAATCTTTGGATGATTATACAATTTTTTTATTTCGGATTGGATTTTGCTTCTATAAATCTTTTAGATTCGGCCACGAGAGGCGCTTTTATGGAAATAACTTTAGGAGAAGCTACTAAAATCCTAGATAATATTATGGTTAATTATTCTCAATGGCACACTGAAAGATCTACTAGTAAAAAGGTGCATGCAATAGAAGAAATTAATGTTTTGAGTTGAAAGATGGATGAACTTATGAAATGGTTTGCTAATAAGAGTGTTTCTTTTGATCCTAATGATATGCCTTTGTCTACTTTGATTGAGAATAATAATGAATCTATGGATGTGAATTTTGTTGGTAGGAACAATTTTGGTAACAATGCATTTAGAGGTAATTTTAATCCTAGGCCTTTTCCTAGTAATTCCTCTAATAATTATGGTAATTCCTACAACAATTCTTATGGAAATTATAATAAGATGCCCTCTGATTTTGAATCTAGTATTAAAGAATTTATTAGTTCGCAAAAGAGTTTCAATGCTTTGATTGAAGGAAAACTGTCTAAGATTGATGAGTTGGCTAGGAATGTGGATAGAATTTCTCTTGATGTTGATTCTTTGAAAATTAGATCTATTCCACCTAAGCATGATATCAATGAGTCTCTCAAAGCCATGATAATTTCCATTGATGAGTACAAAGAAAGAACCGCTAGGATGCGTGCTAGAAAAGATTGCTTTGTGAAAGCGTGTTCTTCTAGTTTTCATGATAATAAGGATGAAGATATAAAAGTGATTGATGTGTCCCCTATTAAATCTTTGTTTTGCAATATGAATCTTGATAATTATGGGACTGGAGATGAGTCAACTTTAGTTAAAAGGCGTCCCAATGATTCAGAGTTTTTAGATCTTGATGCAAAAATTAATAAAAGTGGGATTCGAGAGGTCAAAAGTTTACATAGCAATTAACCCACTATTTTGGATCTCAAGGAATTTAATTATGACAATTGTTCTTTGATAGATTGTATTTCCTTGTTGCAATCCGTGCTAAATTCTCCGCATGCTTATAGTCAAATTAAAGCTTTTACTAAACATATCGTTGGTGCTTTAATGCAATATTAAAGAAAAGCTTGAATTGGAAGTTTCTGTCCCTAGAAAACTTCATGATGAATGGGAGCCTACTATTAAAATTAAAATGAAAGATCATGAATGCTATGCTTTATGTGATTTGGGTGCTAGTGTTTCCATGATTCCAAAAACTTTATGTGATGTGTTAGGTTTCCGTGAATTTGATGATTGTTCTTTAAACTTGCACCTTGCGGATTCCACCATTAAGAAACCTATGGGAAGAATTAATGATGTTCTTATTGTTGCAAATAGGAATTATGTGCCCGTAGATTTCATTGTTCTTGATATAGATTGCAATCCTACATGTCCCATTATTCTTGGTAGACCTTTCCTTAGAACGATTGGTGCAAATATTGATATGAAAGAAGGAAATATTAGATTTCAATTTCCATTAAGGAAGGGCATGGAACACTTACCTAGAAATAAAATTAAATTACCTTATGAATCTATTATGAGAGCCACTTATGGATCGCATACCAAAGATGATAATACCTAGATCTATTCTTGCCTTTATGCCTAGCTAGGGGCGTTAAACGATAGCGCTTGTTGGGAGGCAATCCAATTTTATTTTTCCTTGATTTTTGGTTCTGTTTAGTAATAAATAATTCATCTAGCCTCTGTTTAGATGTGGTTTTATGCTTTTAATTAGTGTTTGTGCCAAGTAGAACCTTTGGGAAGACTTGGGGAAAGTCTTTGCGATCTTGCTATAAAAAACAGAAACTTTAGCGCTCACGAGATTTGCTGCCATTTTTAATGGAAAGTGCAATTAGGTTGATTCTTTTTGCAGATGATTAATAGATAAATTCCTCACATCCAGAAATTTATTTAGAATTTTTTGGGTTACATACGTATTCGAAACCTACATATTACTACAAACTGTTCTGTTTTTGACAGATTCTGTTTTTCGTGTGTTGTTTGCTTATTTTGATGCATCTATGGTTAGTATCGGAGGTTATGAACCATAGAGAAGTTGGAATACAGTAGGTTTAACACCAATATAAATAAAGAATGAGTTCATTACATTACCTTAAGTGGTGGTTTGTTTTCTTATACTAACGGAGCTCATGAGATTTTCTGTTTAAGTTTTGTGTTGTGAAGTTTTCATGTTTTGAGTAAAGATTTGATGGATTATGGAATGACTGGCAAGAGCCTAAGATTGGGGATGCCCAAGGCACCC
This sequence comes from Triticum urartu, assembly GCF_056163025.1. NCBI lineage: Eukaryota > Viridiplantae > Streptophyta > Magnoliopsida > Poales > Poaceae > Triticum > Triticum urartu. The sequence goes on along the minus strand of NC_141877.1, from coordinate 203,850,108 downwards.
CAAGGTAAAATTTAAGGACAACCAAAAGCCTATGCTTGGGGATGCCCCGGAAGGCATCCCCTCTTTCGTCTTCTTCTATCGGTAACTTTACTTGAGGCTATATTTTTGGGCCAATTCCAGTTCTGCCCCTAACTCGAACCCACTACTCAGTTTTGCCCCTAATTTTCAGGTATCCTCAGTTTTTCCCCTCCGCCGTTAGTGTCACTTATAGAAATGTCCTTTTGCGCCGTTACCGTCCGGTCAAAGTACTTTGACCATCCAGAAAAAAATAGCAAAAAAAATCAAAAAATATGAAATTTGGTGGGATCAAAGATAGTCATGTCCGCAAGGCGCGTGCACATTTTTGTGTTGGTTGGACACTCCAGGAGCTCGTGTCAAAGGAAGACAAAAATAATTTATGCCTATGAATAGTAAATTCGAAAAAATAGCAAAAAAGTTAAAAAAAATTGAATTTATTTGGCGTCAAAGAGGCTTGAGTGCACAAGGTGCTTGCAAGTTTTGGTGATCAAATGACATATGAGGCGCTCTAGAAAAAAAACAAAATAGCGCATTTTTTCAAAGTTTTTTTGAGCTAAAATTTGTTTTTTTTTCTCCACGAGCTCCTACGATGTCCAAACACAACAAAAACGTGCACACATCTTGCGCACCTGAATATCTTCAGTCCCACGAAATTTCATATTTTTTTCATTTTTTTCTATTTTTTTGAATTCACTGCTCGCATGCGTACAAAATTTATGTTTTTCTTTGACACGAGCTTCCGGAGTGTCCGAACGGCATGAAAATGTGCACGCGCCTTGCGGACATGACTATCCTCGATCCCACCAAATTTCATATTTTTTTGATTTTTTTTGCTATTTTTTCAGGACGGTCAAAGACCTTTGACCGGACGGTAACGACAGAGAAGGGCATTTCTATAAGTGAAACTAACGGGGGAGGGGCAAAACTGAGCATACCTATAAATTAGGGGCAAAACTGAGTAGTGGGTTCGAGTTAAGGGCATAGATGTAAATGTCCCTATATTTTTATTCACCACATGATATGTGTTTTGCTTGGAGCATCTTGTATGATTTGAGTCTTTGCTTTTTAGTTTGACACAATCATCCTTGCTGTACACACCTTTTGAGAGAGACACACATGAATTGGAATTTATTAGAATACTCTAGTGCTTCACTTATATCTTTTAGAGCACGGTGGTGGTTTTATTTTATAGAAATTATTGATCTCTCATGCTTCACTTATATTATTTTGAGAGTCCTTTAGAACAGCATCGTAATTTGCTTTGGTTACAAAATTAGTCCTAATATGATAGGCATCCAATATGGGTATAATAAAAACTATTATAAAAAGTGCATTGAACACTATGAGAAGTTTGATACTTGATGATTGTTTTGAGATATGAAGATGGTGATATTAGAGTCATGCTAGTTGAGTAGTTGTGAATTTGAGAAATACTTGTTCTAAAGTTTGTGATTCCCGTAGCAAGCACATATGGTGAACCGTTATGTGATGAAGTCGGAGCATGATTTATTTATTGATTGTCTTCCTTATGAGTGGCGGTCGGGGATGAGCGATGGTCTTTTCCTACCAATCTATCCCCCTAGGAGCATGCGCGTAGTACTTTGTTTCGATAACTAATAGATTTTTGCAATAAGTATATGAGTTCTTTATGACTAATGTTGAGTCCATGGATTATACGCACTCTCACCCTTCCACCATTGCTAGCCTCTCTAGTACCGCGCAACTTTCGCCGGTACCATAAACCCACCATATACCTTCCTCAAAACAGCCACCATACCTACCTATTATGGCATTTCCATAGCCATTCCGAGATATATTGGCATGCAACTTTCCACCGTCCCGTTTATTATGACACGCTTCGTCATTGTCATATTGCTTTGCATGATGATGTAGTTGACATCGTATTTGTGGCAAAGCCACCGTTCATAATTCTTTCATACATGTCACTCATGAGTCATTGCACATCCCGGTACACTGCCGGAGGCATTCACATAGAGTCATATTTTGTTCTAAGTATTGAGTTGTAAGTAAGTAAAAGTGTGATGATCATCATTATTAGAGCATTCTCCCAAGTGAGTAAAGGATGATGGAGACTATGATTCCCCCACAAGTTGGGATGAGACTCCGGACGAAAAGAAAAAAAAGGAAAGAAAAGAGGCCATAAAAAAGAAGGCCCAACTAAAAAAATGAGAGAAAAAGAGAGAAGGGACAATGTTACTATCCTTTTTCCACACTTGTTCTTCAAAGTAGCACCATGATCTTCATGATAGAGAGTCTCCTATGTTGTCACTTTCATATTCTAGTGAGAATTTTACATTATAGAACTTGGCTTGTATATTGCAATGATGGGCTTCCTCAAAATGCCCTAGGTCTTCGTGAGCAAGCTAGTTAGATGCACAACCACTTAGTTTCTTTTTGAGCTTTCATACACTTATAGCTGTAGTGCATCCGTTGCATGGCAATCCCTACTCACTCACATTGATATCTATTGATGGGCATCTCCATAGCCCATTGATACGCCTAGTTGATGTGAGACTATCTTCTCCTTTTTGTCTTCTCCACAACCACCATTCTATTCCACATATAGTGCTATGTCCATGGCTCACGCTCATGTATTGCGTGAAGATTGAAAAGTTTGAGAACATCAAAAGTATGGAACAATTGCTTGGCTTGTCATCGGGGTTGTGCATGATTTAAATATTTTGTGTGGTGAAGATAGAGCATAGCCAGACTATATGATTTTGTAGGGATAACTTTCTTTGGCCATGTTATTTTGAGAAGACATGATTGCTTAGTTAGTATGCTTGAAATATTATTATTTTTATGTCAATATTAAACTTTTGTCTTGAATCTTTCGGATGTGAACATTCATACCACAATAAAGAAAATTACATTGAGAATTATGCTAGGTAGCATTCCACATCAAAAATTCTATTTTTACCATTTACCTACTCGAGGACGAGCATGAATTAAGCTTGGGGATGCTTGATACGTACCCAACATATCTATAATTTTTGATTGTTCCATGCTATTATATTATCTTTTTTGGATGTTTAATGGGCTTTACTAAGAACTTTTATATTATTTTTGGGACTAACCTACTAACCCAAGGCCCAGTGCAAATTGCTGTTTTTTTGCCTATTTCAGTGTTTCGCAGAAAAGGAATATCAAACGGAATCCAAATGGAATGAAACCTTCGGGAGAGTTATTTTTGGAACAAACGTGATCTAGGGGACTTGGAGTGGATGTCAAGAAATCAATGAGGAGGCCATGTGGAAGGGAGGCGCGCCTGCCCCGTGGGCGCGCCCCCACCCTCGTGGGCCCGTCGTAGCTCCACCGACCTACTTCTTCCTCCTATATATATCCATATACCCCGAAAACATCTAGGAGGACCACGAAACCCTATTTCCACCCCCGCAACCTTATGTACCCAAGAGATCCCAACTTGGGGCCTTTTCCGGAGCTCCGCCAAAGGGGGAATAAATCACGGAGGGCTTCTACATCAACACCATAGCCTCTCCGATGATGTGTGAGTAGTTTACCTCAGACCTTCGGGTCCATAGTTATTAGCTAGATGGCTTCTTCTCTCTCTTTGGATCTCAATACAAAGTTCTCCTCGATCTTCTTGGAGATCTATTCGATGTAACTCTTTTTGCGGTGTGTTTGTCGAGATCCGATGAATTGTGGGTTTATGATCAAGTTTATCTATGAACAATATTTGATTCTTCTTTGAAATATTTTATGGATGATTGGTTATCTTTGCAAGTCTCTTCGAATTATCATTTTTTCTTATTATTACTTTAGGAAGCATTTTTGATTGGTTATCTTTGCAAGTATCTTATTATTATTACTTTAGGAGGCATTCCACATCAAAAATTCTATTTTTATCATTTACCTACTCGAGGACGAGCAGTAATTAAGCTTGGGGATGCTTGATATCTTTGCCTATGAACAATATTTGATTCTTCTCTGAATTCTTTTATGCATGATTCAAATATCTTTGCAAGTCTCTTCAAATTATCAGTTTGGTTTGGCCTACTAGATTGATCTTTCTTGCAATGGGAGAAGTGCTTAGCTTTGGGTTCAATCTTACAGTGTCCTTTCCCAGTGACAACAAGGGCAGCAAGGCACATATTGTATTGTTTCCATCGAGGATAAAAAGATTGGGTTTATATCATATTGCTTGAGTTTGTCCCTCTACATCATGTCATCTTGCCTAATGCATTACTCTGCTCTTATGAACTTAATACTCTAGGTGCATGCTGATAGCGGTCGATGTGTGGAGTAATAGTAGTAGATGTAGAATCATTTCGGTCTACTTGTCACGGACGTGATGCTTATATAGATGATCATGCCTAGATATTCTCATAACTATTCGCTTTTCTAGCAATTGCTCGACAGTAATTTGTTCACCCACTGTAGATTATGCTATCTTAAGAGAAGCCACTAGTGAAACCTATGGCCTCCGGGTCTATTCTCCATTATATTATTTCCTGTCAACTAGCTATTTCTGTCACCGTTTATTTTGCAATCTTTACTTTTCAATCTATACAACAAAAATACCAACAATATTTATCTTATTATCTTTATCAGATCTCACTTTTGCAAGTGGCCGTGAAGGGACTAACAACCCCTTTATCGCGTTGGATGCAAGGTTCTTGATTGTTTGTGTAGGTACAAGGGACTTGCGTGTAGTCTCCAACTGGATTGATAACTTGGTTCTCAAAAACTGAGGGAAATACTTACGCTACTTTGCTGCATCACCCTTTCCTCTTCAAGGGAAAACCAACGCATGCTCAAGAGGTAGCAAGCCACGATGCCCAGATGTTTGACTTTCACTCACATCTCTTGCATGGGACCTAGAAATTCACCCAAGGACACACATGTGACTTTTCAAACAACTTTCGTGCACTGGAGCCTGTGCTTGTAGTTCAAATTTGAATTATGCACATTAAATGCCTAGAAACTCAATTAATGTATAAAAAGGTCAAACGAACCCGGAATAATTCCAAAATTTAGCACGATACTTCTATTTGGTTTAATCTGGCTGTGTAAAAAAATTAAGGCGGGAGAAGGTAGTGTACGTATGTCGTTTCGCACACGGAGGTGACACGTTCCCTCGCGGAACCACGAGCCTTCTTGAGGGAAGCTCCGGTTTGCAAGAAGCTTACACCAAAGCTTGTCCCAATTCGGGCAAGAAAATTAACGTAGCATGTTTGTGCCATGTCATGAGACCATGCCAAGTTTCATGATTTTCTGGAATTACAGGAATTAAAAACCAAGTTTCTCAATCTTTCCGGCCGAGCCACGACGCCCAGATGTTTGAATTTCACTCACATATCTTGCATGGGACATACAAATTCACCCAAGGACACACATGTGATTTTTCAAACAACTTTGGTGCATTGGAGCTTATGCTTGTAGTTCAAATTTGAATTATGCACATTAAATGCCCAAAAACTCAATTAATGTATAAAAAAGGCCAAACAAACCCGGAATAATTCCAAAATTTAGCACGGTACTTCTATTTGGTCTAATCTGGCTGTGTAAAAAAAATTAATGTGGGAGAAGGCAGTATATGTATGTCGTTTCACACACGGAGGTGACACGTTCCCTCTCAAAACCACGAGCCTTCTTGAGGGAAGCTCCGGTTTGCAAGAAGCTTACACCAAAGCTTGTCCCAATTCGGCCAAATAAATTACCGCAGCATGTTGGTGCCATGTCATGACACCATGCCAAGTTTCATGATTTTCAGGCGTGTTTTGGAATTACAGGAATTAAAAAACCAAGTTTCTCAATCTTTCCGGCCGAGCCATGACGCCCAGATGTTTGAATTTCACTTCCATCTCTTGCATGGGACCTAGAAATTCACCCAAGGATACACATGTGATTTTTCAAACAACTTTGGTGCATTGGAGCACGTGCTTGTAGTTCAAATTTGAATAATGCACATTAAGTGCGCAGAAACTCAATTAATGTATAAAAAAGGCCAAATGAAACCAGAATAATTCCAAAATTTAGCACGGTACTTCTATTTGGTCTAATCTGGCTGTGTAAAAAAAATTAAGGCGGGAGAAGGCAGTGTACGTATGTCGTTTCACACACGGAGGTGACACATTCCCTCTCAGAACCACGAGCCTTCTTGAGGGAAGCTCCAATTTGCAAGAAGCTTACACCAAAGCTTGTCCCAATTCGGGCAAAGAAATTACCACAGCATGTTGGTGCCATGTCATGATACCATGCCAAGTTTCATGATTTTCAGGCGTGTTTTTGAATTACAGGAATTAAAAAACCAAGTTTCTTAATCTTTTCGGCCGAGCCACGACGCCCAGATGTTTGAATTTCACTCCCATGTCTTGCATGGGACCAAGAAATTCACCCAAGGACATACATGTGATTTTTCAAAAACTTTGGTACACTAGAGTCTGTGCTTGTAGTTCAAATTTGAATTATGCACAGTAAATGCCGAGAAACTCAATTACTGTATAAAAAGGCCAAACGAACCCGGAATAATTCCAAAATTTAGCACGATACTTCTATTTGGTCTAAACTGGCTGTGTAAAAAATTAAGGCAGGAGAAGGCAGTGTACGTATGTCATTTCGAACACAGAGGTGACACGTTCCCCCTCGGAACCACGAGCCTTCTTGAGGGAAGCTCCGGTTTGCAAGAAGCTTACACCAAAGCTTGTCCCAATTCGGCCAAAGAAATTACCACAGCATGTTGGTGCCATGTCATGACACCATGCCAAGTTTGATGACTTTCAGGCGTGTTTTGGATTTACAGGAATTAAAAAACCAAGTTTCTCAATCTTTCCGGCCAAGCTGCGACGCCCAGATGTTTGAGTTTCACTCCCATCTCTTGCATGGGACCTAGAAATTCACCCATGGACACACATGTGATTTTTCAAACAACTTTGGTGCAGTGGAGCATGTGCTTGTAGTTCAAATTTGAATTATGCACATTAAATGCGCATAAACTCAATTAATGTATAAAAATGGCCTAACGAACACGGAATAATTCCAAAATCTAGCACGATACTTCTATTTGGTCTAATCTGCCAGTGTACAAAAATTAAGGCGGGAGAACGCAATGTACGTATGTTGTTTCGCACCCGAAAGTGACACGTTCCCTCTCGGAACCAGGAGCCTTCTTGAGGGAAGCTCTGGTTGGCAAGAAGCTGACACCAAAGCTTGTCCAATTCGGCCAAAAAAATTACCGCAGCATGTTGATGCCATGTCATGACACCATGTCAAGTTTCATGATTTTCAGTCGTGTTTTGGATTTACAGGAATTAAAAAACCAAGTTTCTCAATCATTCCGGCCGAGCCACGACACCCAGATGTTTGTATTTTATTCCCATTTCTTGCATGGGACCTATAAATTCACCCAAAGACACACATGTGATTTTTCAGCAAACTTTGGTGCATTGGAGCATGTGCTTGTAGTTCTAATTTGAATTATGCACATTAAATGCCTAGAAACTCAATTAATGCATAAAAATGCCAAACGAACCCGGAATAATTCCAAATTTAAACACGACACTCATGTACTAGTTGCATGTTCACTGTACGTAAGTGTTCTAGCAATTCAAACACCATCCTTTCCCTCCGTAACACCATTTTGTCTTTCAAAACATAATGAAAAAATCAGGTATACCACAAACAGTTTACTAGAAAGAATCGTGTGGGATGAGATATAAAATATCTTGGGGCACCGTCTTATCTGGCTTACGCAGGAAGCTTCGTCATCTACAGTCCACCGCCCCCGCTTGAACCACACTTGCGCGTCAGTTTCTCGCGGCACCGAGCGAAATGTTTTTGCCACCGCAGAAATATCTATCTCCCCGTCCCTCCCTCCTACCAAAAGCCACATTTCCACTGTTCCTCCTTGCTTTCCAAGTTCAAACCTTCACTGCTGCTTACTGGCAGCTCAGCCTCCTCGTCGGCGACCCTTCTTCTTGCAGCGTCGCCTCCTCGCCAGTTACCCTTCTTCTTGAAGCGCCGCCTCCTCGCCGGCAACCCTTCTTCTTGCAGCGCTGCCTCCTCGCCAGTGACCCTTCTTCTTGCTGTGCGGCCTCCTCGCCGCCGACCCTTCTTCTTGCTGCACGGCCTCCTCCCCACCGACCCTTCTTCTTGCTGCATGGCCTCGTCGATATGTTCAGGTAATCAACACCCCACCCACACCATCCTCCTCCTTTCCCGTCCCACATGCCCCGACTGACGGAGCGACACCTTCCACCAAAACCACTGCCCCCTCCTCCAATTAAACGCTGCCCACAGCCATTTTACACGCAGTACAACATGGAGCTGAGTAGCATGCGTCCACACACGCGAACAAGGTCACTATGGCTGCCATGCGTGTTGACCGCCAGATATTGGAGGAGCACCTCGTCTTCGATGCCACCGTCGACACTGCCACGCGGTTGTCTACTTTAAAATACAGTTCGTGATGTTTTCTCGAGGCCACCACCAGTGCGTTCTAGTGATTTATCCTCTGTAATGTTAATATGCAATCTGATGTTCAGTTAACAGTTTGGTCCTCTGAAATGTAATGTTCAGTTAACACTTTGGTCCAACAATTGCTACATTTCGTAGTACTGTTCTCAAGCATTCTTTGTTTTGTTAACTGTCTTATCTTCTAGTACATGTTTCTATTCTGCAATGTTGTGCTCAGTTAACTATTTTGGTTCATTTGGCCTGCTGTCCATTTAACTGTTTGGTTCAGTTCTGCAATTTGATTTTCATTTGTTGTGGGTACAATTTTGTATTGCTATGCATGTGACACCAATCGAATTGGCTGTACTCAACACATATTCTACTGATAGTATGGCAACTCTCAGTTAACCTGATCAAGATCTTCCTTATGTGTGTTGCAGGGAAACAATGGGAGACACTGCAGTTTACCATCGAGGTTTGTTGAAGCAGGGTCCTTTGGCTAATAGCACATTATTGTGCAGTTGCAGGAATCATTCTAATATTTAGGTTTCTTACAATTTGGTCTTGCACATGTAGGTCCTGCTGTGAGAGGCTTAGACCCACTGTTCGACCCATTTTGCATATGGGGAAATGAGATGTCCATGAATATCAGTCAAGTCAAGAAACTCAGAAAGATTGTTAGGATGAAGAAACTTGCGACGAATAACATCAAGATCTTTGTTTGCACAATGAAGAAGACATCAGTCAACTATAGGATGGTACCAACTCTTTTACCTTGTTTTTACCCCTTGCGCCATTTCAAAATTTACAACAACGATTTATGCATGATACGTCTCCGTCGTATCTATAATTTTTGATTGTTACATGCCAATATTCTACAACTTTCATATACTTTTGGCAACTTTTTATACTATTTTTGGGACTAACATATTGATCCAGTGCCCAGTGCCAGTTCCTGTTTGTTGCATGTTTTTTGTTTCGCAGAATATCCATATCAAACGGAGTCCAAACGGGATAAAAACTGACGGAGATTTTTTTGGAATATATATGATTTTGGGGAAGAAAAATCCACGCGAGACGGTGCCCGAGGTGGCCACGAGGCAGGGGGCGCGCCTGCCCCCCTGGGCGCGCCCCTGATCCTTGTGGGCCACCCGTAAGGCGGTTGATGCCCTTCTTTCGCCGGAAGAAAGCTAATATCTAGATAGAGACCGTGTTAAAATTTCAGCCCAATCGGAGTTACAGATCTCTGGGAATAAGAAACGGTGAAAGGGAAGAATCTGAGAACGCAGAAACAGAGAGAGATAGAGAGACAAATCCAATCTCAGAGGGGCTCTCGCCCCTCCCGTGCCATGGATGCCATGGACCAGAGGGGAAACCCTTCTCCCATCTAGGGAGGAGGTCAAGGAAGAAGAAGAAGGAGGTGGGCTCTCCCCCCCTCGCTTCCGGTGGCGCCGGAATGCCACCGGGGGCCATCATCATCACCGCGATCTACACCAACACCTCCGCCATCTTCACCAACATCTCCATAACCTCCCCCCTCTATCTATAGCGGTCCACTCTCCCGCAACCTGCTGTACCCCCTACTTGAACATGGTGCTTTATGCTTCATATTATTATCCAATGATGTGTTGCCATCCTATGATGTCTGAGTAGATTTTCGTTGTCCTATAGGTGGTTGATGAATTGCTATGATTGATTTAATTGCTTGTGGTTATGTTGCTGTCCTTTGGTGCCCATCATATGATTGCGCGTGTGGATCACACCCTAGGGTTAGTTGTATGTTGATAGGACTATGTATTGGAGGGCAAGAGTGACAGAAGCTTCAACCTAGCATAGAAATTGATGCATATGGGATTGAAGGGGGACCATTATATCTTAATGCTATGGTTGGGTTTTACCTTAATGAACATTAGTAGTTGCAGATGCTTGCTAATAGTTCCAATCATAAGTGCATAGAATTCCAAGTCAAGGATGACATGCTAGCAGTGGCCTCTCCCACATAATACTTGCTATCGGTCTAGTAAAGTAGTCAATTGCTTAGGGGCAATTTCGCAACTCCTACCACCACTTTTCCACACTCGCTATATTTACTTTATTGTTTCTTTATCTAAACAGCCCCTACTTTTTATTTACGTAATCTTTATTATCTTGCAAACCTATCCAACAACACCTACAAAGTACTTCTAGTTTCATACTTGTTCTAGGTAAAGCGAACATCAAGCGTGCGTAGAGTTGTATCGGTGGTCGATAGAACTTGAGGGAATATTTGTTCTACCTTTAGCTCCTTGTTGGGTTCGACACTCTTACTTATCGAAAACTGTTGCGATCCCCTATGCTTGTGGGTTATCAATGCATAGCTTTGTTTTCAGTACTTTTCAAAGCAGTTCACCGATGATTACCTCTCAAACCACCTGCATGGTCAAGAGACGAGGAAGGTATTCATTCAACACCCACGGTACAATATTGAAGTATTGCTGAAGAGGATGAAGGTTGGGCGGGAAATTATCCATAGCCACTGGCCTAAAGTTGTAAGGACATTCAACATCACTAAGGCTCAATATTTACCTTCTGCTTCTGCAGTTTCCTAGATGAGATTCATCTGTCTATTTACCGTGTATGATGCTACTTTTCAAAGGTTTTTGATGCTACATGTGAAACTTGGTGCTGTTGTGTAATGGCGTAACTGAGTGCCGAAGCTATCTGATGTAATTCGATTATGAAATCTTGGTTGCTTTTATACGGATATGAAATATCTGGCGTGTTTTATAAGAAATATCAGTTTGATTAGTACATGGATTATCAATAATAGGCTAATTACCCTGCTTATTGGGGTTTTCTATTGCAAACGGTTACTCAGAAAGCACCGTGGGCGATGAACTCAAATAACCCGCACGGTTTCTAGAAAGTAGGCGTGTTCGATCAACTAACAATCACACACGGCTTCCGGCAGCGATCTGTTTGCGTTAGGCCACCTTGCACAAACGTTTACACACAAAGAACTGTGTGTGATATACATACCTACAGAAATGTTTTTCTTGGATTCACCGTGTGGGATGTACATACCTACGGAAATGATTTTCTGGGATTCACCGTGTGGGATGTACATACCTACAGAAATTATTTTCTCAGATTACCGTGTGGGATGTACATACCTACGGAAATGATTGGGTTTCGATGCCTCGCCCGATCGCACACGGCCCCAGCATGGGTCCCAGGAGGGCCTATCCCCGACAATTTCTGGGTCATGTGGGAAGGACACCCTATCGCACACACTCACTTGGCGACGGTTCCAAATGCCGCCGCGGAAAGGGGTTAAAAACCGTTTGTTTAGGACGTCGCCATACCAATGCCTCTTTATTCCCAGGCATGCCATGACAACCACTTGCATGATGGCCATGTAGTAGCCATGGTTTTCCACTCGAATATTTAAATATTGTGTGTCGGTTAATATTTTGTGAATGCTTTATATATATGCTTGTGAATCCATGCTTATCTTTATGTTCTTTGCACCTATTAGTTAAATGATTACATGTTGATGTTATTATCATGTTTTATTATGCTATTATTTCCTGATGCTAGTGGTCATGCTATGTTCTTATGTAGTGTTGTTATTGTGTTATTCATTGCTATGCCATGCTCATGTGCATCTGGTAGGGTAAATGAATTACTATTGCTGATTTGTTAAATAGTGATGTGGTTCATCCATGCTCATGTTGATATCATGCTCATATGCATTGTTATTTCAAGTTAAACCAGACATTAATCAAACTTGAACGCATGTTGGCTGAGTCATAGTGCCATTAAAATCGAACTGACTAGTGCAACCACACTTGCTTTATGGGGGCTCCTATTTGGGTCTATTGTCGTGCCTCTCGCCGGTGCCTCCAACTAGGGAAGGTTATGGGCACGCGCTACCCTGATCAGGTAGGCGGACATAAGCCTTGTGTGCCCGTGTTGGTATTGAGCTCATGTCCCCGTTTGGGATCATTTTGTTTTGCCATGACGGTGGTTTTTGGATGTCACGCGGTGACATCGGGGCCAACCATGACTTGGCCCAAAGGGGAGTTGGTCAAAGTGGCCGGGAGAGTGTCATGGCAGTAGATCGGTTTTGTCAGAACGTCGTTGGTCCACCCGAATTGGAGCACGAGGCCTTGGGTTCCGTGGTGTGGGTACAGTGTGCTAACCTCTACAGAGTGTGTTTAATCTATAGATAGCCATGCCCGCGGATAAGGGCCCAGTTCGTAGTAGGTCACACTATGGGTCAATAGCAATAAAAACCTGACTAATAAACAACCCCGGTTTGATGAGAAAAGAAGTTGGTTGATCTTTATGTGGTCACGGGAGGATCACGATGGTATTCTTGATATTGATGAGGTGATCTTGTGAGGATCATGATGGTATTCTTAATATTGATAAGGTGATCTTGTGAAGATCCCAATGGTATTCTTGATAATGATTGAAATGATCCCGTGACCATGATGGTAACTAAGAGTGGCATATATTTGGTGGTTACGCGGTAACCCCGAACAGAGTAAGTGATATTTGTAGCATGTTGCATGCTAGTACCATCGTTGTTCATGTCTCGAGTAATATGTTCATGCCATGTTGATAATGTTCTAGCGGTATCATGTTCATATTGTACATGCCATGTTGTTCTAGTTGTATCATTCTGATGCTTGTTTAACTTGTAAATGCCATGATGTTGTTTGTCTTGATTGCTTCAGATTGTTGTGAGCTTGCAAGTACATTCAATGTACTGACCTAGCATGTCATGCCAGTTTGCAGGTCATGCTTTGTCTTCTTATTGTCGTGGATCCCTTGTTGGCGAGCGAGGATCAGCGTTCCAGCCAGAGTCCCTGCGGAGTGGAGTCCATCACTGTCGTTGTTATTCCGCTGCTAGAAGTTGTTCCACTGCTATGAGTTGTTCTGCTGCTAGCATAGAGCAACCTTGGTAGGCGAAGTGTCACCGTGCCGATGTAATTCTTGGTTATATCGGAACCCTTGTATCCCCGAGTATTTGTAATAAAGAGCTAATTTGTTCTATGCCAAGCAGTGCCATATTCCAGAAGACTTGATCTCTAGGCTGGAAGATGGGGTGTTTCGGTCTCTCTGAGCCGGGGTGCCAGAGTGTTGTCAATGCTGAAGAATATTTGAAGATGCGGGATAAAAAGAGGAAGGTGGAGAATGAGCTCGGATTTTTTAAATCAGACTTTGCTAATATGGAGTTGGCGAAGGAGGAGGCACTTTCCCAGTTGGCCAGTGCAAAACAGGTTCTTACTGAACTGAAAGCAGAGGTGGATAAGACGAGACTGGATGATCTCGATTAGGGAAATGAATATGTTGTTCTAATATTGTTCTTATGAAGGTGAACTAGCTATATGTAGTATCATGCTGTTTTCAGGTAGCTATCGTACTGTGATGTTAAAATATATTTATGTGCCTGATATGAAATTGGCAAATAGCTGTTCGATATGAAATGAATTTTCATAATACTGGAATTATTAATTATAAACTAATAAACCTGCTAAATGGGTCATGGAACTTTGCAAACGGTTCACCTATCACACACGAGCCTATACATAAAACTGTGTGGGATGTATATATGAACGGAAATGTTTTCCCTAGATTGATTGTGTGGGTTGTACATACGAACAGAAACGTTTTCCCTGGATTGACTATGTGGGATGTACGTAAGAACGGAAACGTATTCCTTGGATTGACTGTGTGGAATGTACATAACAAACGGAAACGTTTGTTTGGGACTGACTGTGTGGGATGTACTTACGACCGAAACCAATCGGGCGTGTATAATCGTATTTGATCGCTCGCCCATCGCACACGACCTCATTTTGCCGAGCATGTGTGCCAGGAGGGCCTATCCCCGACGATTTTTGGGTTGTGTGCGAAGGACCCCCCTATCGCAGTCACTCACTAGGCGACGGTTCACAACACCGTTGCGGAAAGGGGTAAAAACCATTTGTATAGCACCTCGCTGTACCAGTGGTACCTTCCCCACCGGTTTCTTCCCCACTGGTCTCGGCGCCGCCATCTGTGCTAGTGCCATCAGTGTCGATGTCGACATCAGTACCATCATCGAGGCTTCCCTGCAAACCTTGACTGTGCTCAGTAGCCAAAAATTCGAGGTAGTCATGTTCACCCTCATAATCCATCTCGTCTGCATCATGGTCAGAAGGCCCGGTTTCATCGTTGTTTGACATGTTTCCTACGATTAAGTCTCCTCGTTTAATTCATAAACTATAGTAAAATGAGTAATGACATAAAAAAGGTCTATGGTTTGATGGAATGTCGTTTCATTCCCGTCGCAGCAAATCCCGACACTCAATATGCCTACTTTCTAGCACAATGTGACACCCCAAGACCGGAGCTTCAGATACCTTCCAGGATTTCCGAGATTCGTTGTGTGTTTTGTTTTTGCTTGTTGCATTCATCATTGCATCAGTGCATTGCATCATGTCATCATGTCTTTAATCTTTCCAACTCAACTAAATAAACCGTATGGATCTTCGATCTATTTAAATTGAGGGAACTCACATGGTGGTTTCTCTTTAAAACATACCCTCCCGATATTTAGGGAGATATTATAAAATATTCCATTGTTTTGGAATTACCCTTGAACCCACTTGCATATTAAATCCCTTGGCCTTTTCTTCGTCAAGTTTTGACTCTCTAGCCTTGCTAATATTTTCTTTTACCATTTTCCAGAGCTCCACTTAAATTCTCAACATTTTTGGGCACTTCAAAATCCTACCCCTTGTTCAAACCATTTGAATTAAATTCAAATGCTTTTGAGTTTAATCCTTGCAATCTTGCCCACTTCAATATTCTTGGACCATGCACCTTTTTTGCGAGTCCGGGAAAATAATCCGTGTGCCCAAATCCTTCCTCTAATCCTTTCTTTTCTCTCCTTTCTTTCTTTGCGGTTTTCTATTTTCTAAAAAGGTTTTTTTTTCTTTAAAAGACTTAAGGGAGAAGAGAGACCCAGGCGTCTCTAGGCCCAATCCACCGCAGCGCAGGCCCATACCTTGCGGCCTGACCTAGATGGCCCGAGGCCCAGCCGCAGCCTCCCTCTCCTCTCGATCTCGCTCCCTTCCCCGTTTCCCTCTCTCGCCGCCAGGGACAGAGCACCCGTCGTCCCTCTCCTCGATCCCCCTCGTCCTCCTCCCGAGCGCCACCTTCGGCCAACCCCTTCTCCCTCTCATCCTCCCGATAGACACCGCAGTCTCCCTAATCCACTCCTCCTCAAGCGGCCCCGCTGGACCCGCACCCGGATCTCCTGCTCCCCGTTCGTCTTTCTCGCCGGGAGCCTGAGCTTCGCCTGGAGCCGCACGCCCGTCGCCCTTCTCCCCTCGTACCGGCGACCCGGAGCGCCGCGTCTCCGCCCCTGCCAGGTGCGCTGCGCCTGTCTTCGTCGCCCAACAGGAGCAGGAGCTCCCACGGTTGTCGCCGCCGTCCTGCCTACTCCGCTGGAGCCTCCTCTCCTCCCTGGGCCCTTCGCCAAGGCCGCCCGTCCATGGCTGATGCACAGCCCCGACCTTCATCGCCGCCTGCTGGAGTAGGCCAGTGCCTCCGCCGTCGCCACCGGCGACCGCGCCACCCAGACCCTCGTGACCTCAAGTTCCTCGCCGTACAAGCTGCTCCGCTTTGCCGCCCTGCTCCGACCTGCAAGCTCCGCCGCCGCTCACCCTTGGCGCCATGGCCTCTGCCTCCTTTGGATGAACTGTTGCCGCCGTGCACAACTTCTGCCGTGCCCTATTGTGCGTGCTCTTCGCAGCCTGTCACTGTTGACGTCAAGACCGTGGGTGCCAAGTTCCTCTTCCAGAGTTGTTAAAGTGCACGAGGACCTCGATGTACGACCCGGTGATGCTACAGGCCCCGACAACGCGTCATGTTCATATACCGCCGTCTTCGGGACCGCTAAGAACGGCAAGTACCTCAACGCCCGATGCCTAGAATGACTACCGTCGCCGAAGACCCATGAACCAAAAACTTCAAGTTTAACTATGTCGCAAGAACGAGACCGGCGGGTCCGAAGACCCCATGTACCACGACAACCACGAAGAGATTCGAATTCGTCAAGTTCACCTTCGAAACGTGTACCCCTACACCGCAACGAAACGCCGAGTTCCTCTCCGAACGTGTGTGCCCCTACCGTCGACCCCGTGGATGTCAACTTCCTCGCCGCGACTCCGATCCTCTACGGAGTGTGTACGACTACAGCCTGTGTACCACTACTTCCACGATGAAATGAGTACAACTACCGTCGACATGCTTTTCACCAAGTACCACTACCGACGACCCCGAAGGGCTTGGAGTCATCAAGTACCTCTCCGATCGAACGTGAACCACTACTTCCCTCAACAAACTCAAACCGCTCCGTAACGCACCTTTGGAAGGTATAACCACGAGACGACCGTCCGAGAACGATTGCTTGTGTTGTATGAGTTGCACCCTTTGTCTGCACCATGCTGTAGTGTCTCTCGCTTCCATGCCATCGACTCATGGGACACCCGGTATCCGGGAGTACCCCACCATCTTTTGCATGCATCCGCACACTTCTCCTTTGCATCGGTATCTCAATCGAGTTACAGGAACCGGAACGTTGCCGTGGCACCGTTTTCGTTATCGTTGCCGTGGCACCCCTTTTCTTTCCACCGCGGTGACAAATGCTTCATAATACTCTTGTCAACGTTTTTATAAAATTGCATAAACTTGCACATATCATCCGCATCATGATAATAACAATTAAAATGTTTAAAATTGTTGTTTGCATTAAATTGCTAAATGCATATGAGGATTTACCGGAATTGTTGTTTGTTCCGGCCTCATTTAAACTTGTTTAGATAGGGGTTTTACTTTTGCTTCTTCTCTTTCCATGTTTAAGAACATTTAATATTGTTGAGTACCTAAACGAGAGAGATCTAAATAATTGATGTGGTGTTCTGTCAATATGCAACCCGTTGCATATTGAGCTCCACTTAATTTGTAGTTTTGGTTGTTGCACTTTGCCATGCCATGCCTCATTAAACCGGACATGCATCATACTTGGTTGTGCATCATGCCATGTTTATGGGATAGTTGTTTACTATGTTGCCTGCTTCTTTCCGGGTTGCTTCTCTCGTTAGCTTCGGTTCCGTTCTGGAGTTGTGAGGATCCGTTCGACTTCGTCCGTTTGTCTTCTTCATGGACTCGTTCTTCTTCCTCGCGGGATCTCAGGCAAGCTGACCATACCCTCGAAATCACTTCTATCTTTGCTTGCTAGTTGCTCGCTCTATTGCTATGCCGCAATACCTACCACTTGCTATATCATGCCTCCCATTTTGCCATGCCAAGCCTCTAACCCACCTTTCCTAGCAAACTGTTGTTTGGCTATGTTACCGCTTTCCTCAGCCCCTCTTATAGCGTTGCTAGTTGCAGGTGAAGATGAGGTTTGTTCCTTGTTGGAACATGATTTATTGTTGGGATATCATTATTACATATATTGTTTACTTTAATGCATCTATATACTTGGTAAAGGGTGGAAGGCTCGGCCTTATGCCTGGTGTTTTGTTCCACTCTTGCCGCCCTAGTTTCCGTCATACCGGTGTTATGTTCCTTGATTTTGCGTTCCTTACGTGGTTGGGTTATAATGGGAACCCCTTGACAGTTCGCCTTGAATAAAACTCCTCCAGCAAGGCCCAACCTTGGTTTTACCATTTGCCACCTAAGCCTTTTTCCCTTGGGTTCTGCAGACTCAAGGGTCATCTTTATTTTAACCCCCCGGGCCAGTGCTCCTCTGAGTGTTGGTCCAAACTAGAGCACCGTGCAGGGCCATCCCTTGGCAACTTGGGTTACGTCGGCTCCTGTATGCTTAGCTTATCCGGTGTGCCCTGAGAACGAGATATGTGCAGCTCCTATCGGGATTTGTCGGCACATCGGGTGGTCTTGCTGGTCTTGTTTTACCATTGTCGAGATGTCTTGTAACCGGGATTCCAAGTCTGATCGGGTCTTCCTGGGAGAAGGAATATCCTTCGTTGACCGTGAGAGCTTGTGATGGGCTAAGTTGGGACACCCCTGCAGGGTTTGAACTTTCGAAAGCCGTGCCCGCGGTTATGGGAAGATGGGAATTTGTTAATATCCGGTTGTAGAGAACTTGACGCTTAACTTAATTAAAATGCATCAACCGCGTGTGTAGCCGTGATGGTCTCTTTCCGGCGGAGTCCGGGAAGTGAACACGGTTCTTGTGTTATGCCTGAACGTAAGTAGTTTCAGGATCACTTCTTGATCACTTCTAGTTCACGACCGTGCTTTGCTTCTCTTCTCGCTCTCATTTGCGTAAGTTAGCCACCATATATGCTAGTGCTTGCTGCAGCTCCACCTCACTACCTCTTCCTACCCATAAGCTTAAATAGTCTTGATCTCGCGGGTGTGAGATTGCTGAGTCCCCGTGACTCACAGATTACTTCCAAAACCAGATGCAGGTGCCGATGATGCCAGTGCAGGTGACGCAACTGAGCTCAAGAGGGAGCTCAATGAAGATCTTGTTCGTTGTGTTGTTTAGTTTTTTTCACTCTTTTGGTCAGTAGTGGAGCCCAGTCAGGGCGATCGGGGATCTAGCACTAGGGGTGTCTTCCTTTTATTTTGGTTCCGTAGTCGGACCCTGTTTGTATTCTGGATGATGTAATGCTATATTTATGTATTGTGTGAAGTGGCGATTGTAAGCCAACTCTTTATCCCTTTCTTATTCAGTACATGGGATGTGTAAAGATTACCCCTCTTGCGACATGCCTACTATGCGGTTATGCCTCTAAGTCGTGCTCCAACACGTGGGAGATATAGCCGCATCGTGGGTGTTACACACAAGTCATGCCAAAATTCATGGTAAATTTCGGCATGACCTTTGCTAAAAAAATGGACATATTGAGCGCCTGAAATTCACCGGAACGGAAATGAATCAACATTCCGGCGAAACATAGGCCACTCGGATTATTTACCTTGTACATAACCATCATTTTCCAAATCACACATGTGCAAATTCCAAATATCATATGTCCACATATCACATGTCCACTTCAAATTTGCATATAACAGGAAGAAAAATATAGAACTTGAAGAAAAATGTGTCGGCTCAGGAATTGCGGATGATCCCAATCACTTGGCCGTTTGGGGTCTAGGGGCTTGATATGGTTGGACCTTTCAAGAGGTCTAAGGATAAGAATACCCACCTTCTGGTGGTGGTTGACAAGTTCACTAATTGGGTTGAGGCAGAGCCGGTCAACAATTGTGAGGAGGCTACTGCAGTTCAATTTGTCAAGAAACTAATTTTCTGCTTTGGTTATCCTCATAGTATCATCACTGATAATGGGACGAATTTGTCTAAAGGTGCTATGAAAGAATTTTGTCAAAGGGAGCACATCAGGCTTGATGTTTCATCAGTTGCACATCCTCAGTCCAATGGTCAGACAGAACGTGCTAACCAGGAGATCTTGAGAGGAATCAAACCCCGACTCATGGTTCCTTTAAAGAGGACATCGGGTTGTTGGGTGGAAGAGCTTCCTTCGGTTCTTTGGAGCATCAGGACCACCCCCAACAGGTCAACGGGTTATACACCCTTCTTCATGGTTTATGGTGCTAAAGCAGTTCTCCCAAGTGATATTTGTCATGACTCGCCCAGAGTGGTGGCTTATGTGGAGGCTGACAATGAGACGGCGTGTCAGAACGCTTTGGATGCTCTTGAGGAAGAGCATGACCTTGCGGCGGCTCATTCAGCAATCTATCAGCAAGACCTACGCCCTATCACAGCCGTAGGGTTCGAGGCCGGACTTTTCAGGAGGGCGACTTTGTGCTCCGTTTGATTCAAGATCAAATAGGGATGCATAAGCTTTCACCTCCTTGGGAGGGAACTTTTGTGGTTAGTAAAAACCTCAACAGCGGGTCATACTATCTCATCGACATACGTGAGAACAAGGATTCACGCACATCTGGGGAGGAGACCCGCAGGCCCTGGAACATTGCTCATCTTCGGCCTTACTACACTTGAGCCACTAGCTCCCATCATTGTATATACTTTCATGATTGTACATATATTTTTATGATCAACATAATAAAGTCGGCATCCCCAAATTTGGGGGCCTCTGTCCTTCCATTTCATATTCTGTGCATGAGTCTTTATTGGTTGATCATAAGGTCACTTGGGGGCTTCCAACTCACTGAGTTTAGCTTTCATACCCTCTTGACCGGGTTTATATGCCATATATGGGTTAAACCTGCCTGTTTGCAACTTCCTACTCCACCAGGTGACCCATCGTACTCTTGACAGCCAATCTTTATAAGACCCTGAACTTGTCAAGGTTAAACCGACGGTTTTTTGTCATGTGAGAGCTGCCTTATAGAGAGCCAGGATAAACTCACCTGTCTGCTGTTGTCTCTCCGCTATGTGGCCCGTTGTACTCTTAACAGTCAATCTTCTCGGAAGACCCTGAACTAGTTAAGGTTAAAACAACAGATCTGTGTCACGTGAGAGCTAGCTTACAGGACGAAAGGTGATCACGCCAAGCGTCTTTGAAGCAAAAAATGAGTTTTTTTAAACCAGTCTTACTTCGTCATGCCTTGCAAGCCCGCTTAACAAATATTTGATATATACATGTATATATTCTCTATTTCTGTTTTGCAGAAACTTTTTATATCCTTTCACCATGATTATGTACAGGTGATGACTCCGGTTTATATTGCTCCACATTGAGCTTATTATGGCTGTAAGCCGCCAAAGTATTCTTTTCAATGATTGGATATGATTATGAGTCGTTGGGTTATTTTACTCGCCCTGGATTTTGACTGTAAGTCGCCAGTCTAAGTATTGATGGATGCTTTCAGATTATATCTCAAGACTCAAATAAAATCAGGGATGTTGACAAGATTAAACATGCAAAGATGTTCTGCCGCTGGATAGCACACTTGACATAGCATGCTCGAAGTCATAACAAAGCAGACAATTGTTTCTAGGGACAATTGCATTTTTACCCCTAGTTGGTTCCTACCCACGGGTTTTGCCCTTACTTTTCAAGCTTGCTCAGTTTTGCCCTTACCTTTTCCGTCGAGGTCCCTCGAATGCCCTTTGACCGTTTGACCAAAACTTTGAAAATTCATAACTAATTCATATGAACTCAGAAAAATGCAAATAAGATATCAAAATGTTCAGATAAACATTACCCTTATGTGCATATCATTTGCATTTAGGACAAAAGCACCCTTTAAACTACCTGAGGTGATTAATGTTATTAACATTATTAAAAATAAAAAGGTATAAACAATATTTTTTCATGAATAAAAATTACATGCAAATGTAGGTGATGTTTTCTGAACATCCAGATATCTTATTTGCATTTTTCCGAGTTCGTATCATCTTGTTAAGAATGTTTTAACGACTTTGAACATTATTTGGAAACTTCATAACAAGTTGATATAAACTCAGAAAAATGCAAATAAGATATCAGGATGTTCAGAAAACATCACCTACATTTGCATGTAATTTTTATTCATGAAAAAAAATTGTTTATACCTTTTTATTTTTAATAATGTTAATAACATTAATTACCTCACATAGTTTAAAGGGTGATTTTTTCCTGAATGCAAATGATATGCACATAAATGTAATGTTTATCTAAACATTTTGATATCTTATTTGCATTTTTCTGAGTTCATATGAATTAGTTATGAATTTTCAAAGTTTTGGTCAAACGGTCAAAGGGCATTCGAGGGACCTCGACAGAAAAAGTAAGGGCAAAACTGAGCAAACTCGAAAAGTTAGGGCAAAACCCGTGGGTAGGAACCAACTAGGGGTAAAAATGCAATTGTCCCTTGTTTCTAACTAAGCTATTACAAGGCTATAGATGAGCCTTAAAGTTTTTTAGCCCAAGTTTTTCAGGAGTTAAGATCACTCCTTTGAGCTGGCCTCTGCGCCGCTCGGGTTATCCCCGCCGGGTAAACATCATCTTGGCGCCTCGCGCTGGAGGTTCCTGGGTCATCCTGTGTCAGGTCTTCTCTAGAATCTGAAGATTGCCTAACATCGAGTTGATACCAGTTAAGGCTTCGAAGACGGCTTCATCATTCATAACAGGAGCGGGGTCAATATCAGGAGCAAAAGTGTGCTTACACCTTGGCGGAGTCAGATCAACAATGTTGTAGGACGGCACCTTGATGCGTGCATTGTTGTTGTCGTAAGCCAGCTAGTACTTTGACAAATCCCGCTCCCGTGCAAGTTGACACGCCAAGGGCCGCATCTCTTTGACGCATCTAGTGAAGTCAGCTTCTTCAAAAACATACCGGTCATCATTAAACTCTGGGCATCCGCCAGCCATCTTAGTTGGATCTAGCTCTGATTGGTATGCCTTGGCCCGACTTAAGGCAGTAATGGCGCCCGAATGGGCGACTGATAGCTTTAGCTCTTCCACTTGGGTTGGCAGTCTAGATAAGTGTTCCAACACAGTTTTTACAAATGTAGGCAGCTTCTTTCCATTTGAGATGGTCACGAGTGTCCCAAGGGCGCTAGCATACAATTGTTCTGTCAAAGAGTACATGGCTTTTAGCTTCATAACTATGTTTTGTCCAAGGCTAGTACTTGTGGCACCTGTTAAGCATTTCGAACATGAGTCACAAGGCGAGTTAAATATCATATTAGAAGTCGCTAGGCGAGTCAACACAGTCAAATATAAGCTTTACTTACCAAAGATGGCGGCTGTCATTTGATAGATATGCTATTTTAAGACGGACAAATCTTCAGTCACAGGTTTAAGCTGAGCATCAGCATCTTCTGCTCTCTTCAGAAGCGTGGCCTTCTCAGTTTCCCAGGCAGCTCTTTCTACATCAAAGCTGGCCCTGATCTTCTCAATATTTTCCAAGGATGATTTCAGGCTTACTTCAGTCTTGGCACATCCACTTTGCTGCGTCTCCAAGTTTTTCTTTAACTCGGCGATGTTTGACTAGCCCAAATTCAAAGCTTCTTGCCAAGGGTTACAAACAATAATAGTGTTCAGGCAATTATTAAGATGATTCGGTTCATATTCAACAATGGTATTTAAGTCCCAAGCACATTGAAAGCAATATGCTTGGCACTTTGGGGCTAATGTACGATGAAGTTTTTAACTCAGAAATACAGAAGACCCGACTCATTTTTGTAAGATAAGCCGGCCCTTGGGGGCTACAAGCAATTTGTCTAGTTTGTCATTTTGGAAGACCTGACTCATCTTTGAAAGATAAGCCGACCCTTGGAGGCTACACTTTGGAAATTTTCACAAGTCTCAAGCATACTCAATATTATTCCTATACTTAAGACTTGGGGCTATATGGACATATATGTATGCAAGACTAAGAGGGGTTAAATATACTCATACCTCATATTTTTGCTTCATCAAATTGAGTAAGCTAGCCTCCATATCCCGGCTCGTATGAAGGTGGCTTAAATAGCTCATGTGCAATTCACCTGCGCTGAATGAGGAATAACTTTCTAGATCCAGTTTGGCCTTGCCCTTCTCCAATGAAGGCATTTCTTCCTTAGTTGAGTGCTTGGTTAGTACTCTAGAGACTTTGTGCGCCTTAAAAGCTGACCCGATGACAGCAATATCATCAACATTATTAGCAGCAGGGCTCTTGTCAGTTGATTTGGCAAGAGAAGAAGGTTTAGGACTTGGCGGGTCAGGTTTACTCGCCTGGTTGGTATCAGCCACCATGTCCTCAGGAACCGTTGTCTCAACCTTAGGAGGGGGGCCATTCTTGTCATTATGGTGTTCTTTAGGGTTACCAACATGAACCTTAGGGGTTATATGGTCTTCTAATCTAGGATTTTTAGGGGCTTGGGAAGATTGGCTAGTCTTCCTCTTCTTCTCTTTGGCTTTGACCTTGAAATAATAAAGGAGTGTTAGACCATATATATCAATAAGGCTATGTAGTCATAAGCAGAAGTAAAGACTTACACTCGGTTGACGATGAAAACAGGCAGTTGTGTTTGAGATGAGCCGCCCGAAGAAGGTGGTGCCTCCTGCTAATTAGAGTCAGAAGGGTTAAGAGGATATCTTCTAAGACCAGTGATACGTCTCCAACGTATCTATAATTTTTGATTGTTCCATGCTATTATATTATCTGTTTTGGATGTTTAATGGGCTTTAATATACCTTTTAATATTATTTTTGGGACTGACCTACTAACCAAAGGCCCAATGCAAATTGCTGTTTTTTTTGCCTATTTCAGTGTTTCGCAGAAAAGGAATATCAAACGGAATCTAAACGGAATGAAACCTTCGGGAGAGTTATTTTTGGAACAAACATGATCCAGGAGACTTGGAGTGGACGTCAAGAAAGAAGCGATGAGACCACGAGGCAGGAGGGCGCGCCCAGGGGGCAGGCGCGCTCCCCACCCTCATGGGCCCCTCGCAGCTCCACTGACGTACTTCTTCCTCCTATATATACCCATATACCCTGAAAACATCCAGGAGCACCACAAAACCCTATTTCCACCACCGCAACCTTCTCTACCCGTGAGATCCCATCTTGGGGCCTTTTCCGGCGCTCCGCTGGAGGGGGAATCGATCACTGAGGGCTTCTACATCAACACCATAGCCTCTCCGATGATGTGTGAGTACTTTACCACAAACCTTCGGGTCCATAGTTATTAGCTAGATGGCTTCTCCTCTCTCTTTGGATCTCAATACAAAGTTCTCCTCGATTCTCTTGGAGATCTATTCGATGTAATTCTTTTTGTGGTGTGTTTGTCGAGATCCAATGAATTGTGGGTTTATGATCAAGATTATCTATGAACAATATTGGATTCTTCTCTGAAATCTTTTATGCATGATTTAATATCTTCGCAAGTCTCTTCGAATTATCAGTTTGGTTTGGCCTACTAGATTGATCTTTCTTGCAATGGGAGAAGTGCTTAGCTTTGGGTTCAATCTTGCGGTGTCCTTTCCCAGTGACAGCAGGAGCAGCAAGGCACGTATTGTATTGTTGCCATCGAGGATAAAAAGATGGGGTTTATATCATATTTCTTGAGTTTATCCCTCTACATCATGTCATCTTGCCTAATGCGTTACGCTGTTCTTATGAACTTAATACTCTAGATGCATGCTGGATAGCGGTCGATGTGTGGAGTAATAGTAGTAGATGTAGAATCATTTCGGTCTACTTGTCGCGGACGTGATGCCTATATACATGATCATGCCTAGATATTCTCATAATTATTCGCTTTTCTATCAATTGCTCGACAGTAATTTGTTCACCCACCGTAGAATTTGCTATCTTGAGAGAAGCCACTAGTGAGACCTATGGCCCCGGGTCTATTCTCCATTATATTATTCTCCTAACAACTAGCCATTTCTGCCGCTGTTTATTTTTCAATCTTTACTTTCCAATCTATACGAAAATACCAAAAATATTTATGTTATTATCTCTATCAGATCTCACTTTCGTAAGTGACCGTGAAGGGATTGACAACCCCTTTATCGCATTGGTTGCGAGGTTCTTGTTTGTTTGTGCAGGTACGAGGGACTTGCGTGTAATCTCCTACTGGATTGATACCTTGGTTCTAAAAAACTGAGGGAAATACTTATGCTACTTTGCTGCATCACCCTTTCCTCTTCAATGGAAAACCAACGCATGCTCAAGAGGTAGCAAGAAGAATTTCTGGCGCCGTTGCTGGGGAGATCTACGCACAAGTCAAGACATATCAATTACCCATCACAAACTCTTATCCCTCGCATTATATTATTTGCCATTTGCCTCTCGTTTTCCTCTCCCCCACTTCACCCTTGCCATTTAATTCCCTCTCCCGTTCGTCTCTTTTCGCTTGCTTTTTGTGTGCTTGTTTTTTGTGCAATTTGCTGCCATCATGTCTAAGATTGGGGAGGTTATCGTTGATAAGTATAGTGGTAATAACATGGAAAACGCTGATGCTTTTGATTATCCTCATGAAAAACCTACTATTTTGCACACTAAAAAGTTTCGGATCGGTAGTGGAAATATTATTGGAAAAGGAGTTATTCAAGATTTCTTTATTTGTGCCGATGCTTTTTCCACCATGAGCGGGTCTATTCTTCATAAAAGTAGTAGTCTTGTGGATGCTATATCCTTGCTCGTGATTGAACTTGAAAGACAATTTATCCATATGCATCCTTGCATCCAAAGGATTTTTCTAGAATTTTCTAATATTGAGCATTCTTCTGTTAAGCGAGAAGCTACCATCTTTTTAGCTCATGAGTTTAGATTTATAATAAAAGAGGCCAATGAAATTTTTGCGCATTATAGGGTGGATGCCGACCGTCCTCCCATAGAAGCAATCCTTTTTTATGAAGAGGATATAATGAGCTTACGATCTTTAGATCATGTTGCTTTTAACGAAAACCTTAGAAAAAAGGTTCCTACCGATGTTCTTGTCACTACAAAAAAATACACTTCCGTGATGATACGTGTTTGCTACAGTAGGTCGCGTTTTTTGTCATGCATGTACATCCATGACGATTTTATGACAGAATCAAGATAGTCATACCTGTGTTGTCGTAGAAGTGTTCCATGACATTACCAAAATTATCATCACGGAAGTGTCCACTTCCATGATGATAAATCACGCGTCATAGAAGTGCTTTCGTCAAGGGTGACCGACACGTGGCATCCACCGTAACGGAACGCCGTTAAGCTACCGGGTCGGATTTTGGATCTGATAACCCGTTAACAGCCCTGACCAATGGGAAATTTCCACGTGTAAAATTCTGATTGGCCGAAGGAAACACATGTTGCCTCACCGCTGGGACAGATGTCATCCACTCATTGGACAGGAGGCGCCTATGATAGGTCGACACATGGCACGACCCAACAGTGGCCCATTCCGGTGAAAAAGGCCCGCCCAGTAAAAATTAGCAGGCCGGCCCATATAAGGCCTACTTGTGTCAAGTCCATTTAAGCCCACGACCCATACGAGATGTGCCAATTCGACCCGTCAACGGCTCATTAAAGATTTGACACCAATTCAGCCCATCGTTAGTTCGAGCCCGTTAACAGCCCACTATATATTTGGGCTCAATATCGGCCCGATGAGATTTCGTCCTATTAACGGCCCATTTAATGGATGTGCCAATTTTCAGGATGTACATCTTTCAGACTTTTAGCGACCCATTTAAATGTTGGGCTAATTTCCGGCCCGATGTGTCTCTCAGCCTGTTGACGGCCCATAAATCTGATGGGCCATTTGTAGTCGGACCTGAGTTTCGTCCTTTTAGCAGCCCATTTAAGTGTTGGGCCAATTTCTGGCCCGGTGTCACTTTCAGCCTGTTGACGGCCCATAAATCAGTTGGGCCATTTGTAGTCGGACCTGAGTTTTGGCCTTTTAGCGACCCATTTAAGTGTTGGGCCAATTCCCGGCCCTGTGTGCCTTTCGGCCTGTTAACGGACCATAAATGAGTTGGGCCATTTGTAGCCGGACCTTAGTTTTGGCCTTTTAACGGCCCATGCCCTTCATGGTCCAATACCAGCCCGGTTTCTCTTTCGGCCTGCTAAAGGCCCACAACACAGTTGAGCCGTTTACAATACGACCTGACTTTCGGCCTCTTAGCGGCCCATGCTCTTCATGGTCCAGTACAAGCCCACCATATCTTTCGGCCTGCTAAAGGCCTACAGTATAGTTGGGCCATATGTAGCCCAAACTTAGTAATGGCATGTTAACGACCTAGGAGGTAAGAGGGCCGACCATTAACTTTCGGCCTAGCAATGGCCCATTAACTTAATGGGCCCACTAAAGTTCGTTCATGTCTTTAGGCCAAATTAGATAATTTGAGCCCATTACGACGAGCAATTATGCACAGGACCAAAACCGATCAAGCAAAGGTACGGCATACAGGGAATAACGTTGCACATCCAGCATATATTACAGGAAATTAGATCCACTGGGCAATCAAAGATTGATGCCAGTGCAAATAAATGAGCAGAACCTAACCATCTACAACGTCACAATCTGCAACCTCAGCACAGATGACGCCCATAAGCATGTGGGCAAGTTCTTGCTGCTTTGCTACGATGTCTCTGAAAACATTGATCAGTTGTTGTGTCGCACGACTCTGCACCTCTGATTCATCCACCATTTCCATCATTGCTTCAGCCATTAATTGGTTCACAAACATACATTTATTTCATTGCATTCGATACAGAGGATACTGAACAGATTCAGATGGCGATTTTGGCAGGCTTGTATTATTGATAGTGGAGAGTGTCTCGACCACTGCATCATAACATAAATTAGGACAGGAACCAAACAGATTAATCATGAGTTATTGCCATATTACCTGGCCTAGATTTACTGGAAATAAACAATGGGGTTGCCTTGCTGTTTTCAGAGTTTGTCTTCTTATCTTCAGCAGCCTGCACAAAATTAACACACTAGCATTGCTATCATTGGCCAAGTCAGATAATAGGAAAGCAACATTGACACAACGAATGTTTGGGCAACTAGCCTACACCAAATTAACACAATATGGCACAACTATCATCAGCCAGGTAAGGTAATACGAAAGCAACATTGACACAATGAATGAATGGGCAACCAGAGAAGCACTACAATTCAGTAATGTGCGTGATATGAGATAGTACATTCATGCAGCTCAGTATGCAAAACTACCAGGCAGTTTTCCTTACAAAAATCAACATTGGCGCCTTTAACATTTTGCTACAACTAATTTTAGATCAGATAAAGGTTAGATTCATGCCGATTAACAAAATACATGCTGATGTAAAAATATAGTGATATACAACAGGTACTTACATCAGCATTGGAGCACAAAGAATTCCCGCAAGATATTTTCCTCGAATACGATCGCAATGGAGGAAGTCTTGTATCGTTTAACCTTATTTTCTAAAAGAGAGATGGGTAAGAAACATGTAGAAAATATGATCAGAATGCTATAAAATTTCATGATGCGAGGATACGCACACGCTTCTTAGAATGGAGTTGACATTCTTTTGCTGGACTGGAGCGGACTAGTTCTTTGGCCACTGGAATCTGCTTATTATCAGTGGGAGTTGGGTTTCTCTGTGCTAGAGCAGTATCTATGAAAAATGGAGTTGGTTTATTATCTCCTGGCGGTTGGATCTTTTGCAAAGACCTGGTTTGTAACCCTTCAGATTCTAGCATAGCCGTCTTCCCCTTGCATGCCTTATATAGAAGAATGGTGATTCAGTTATAAAACATGCTACATCAGAGATGGAATAGGTATTGAAGAATAGAAAGGCATGACATATTGACATGTATTCCCTCCATCCGGAAATAAATGGATGGGTCTAGGCGTATTTCAGTTCTAGATACATCCAGTTTTATCCATTTCCGCGACATTTAATCCGGACGAGGGAGTATGATGTAAGAGCTAGGGATACGACAGGACAACACAGTAAAAAAACACTGAAAAACCCACTGCAGAACCAAAGTATTCAAACCCACTGATATGAGATAATACACTCATGCAACTCAGGATGCAAAACTACCAGGCAGTTTTCCTTGCAAAAATCAACATTGTGGCCTTTAATCATACATTTTGCTACAACTAAATTTAGATCAGATAAAGGTTGGATTCACGCCGATTAACAAAATACATGCTGATGTAAAAATATAGTGATATACAACAGGTACTTACATCTACATTGGAGCATAGAGAATTCCTGCAAGAATCTTTCCTCATAAACAATACCATTACAGAAATTCTTCTATCTGTTAAGCTTATTTTCTAAAAGAGAGATGGGTAGGAAACATGTAGAAAATATGATCAGCATGCTATAAAATTTCATGATGCAAGGATACACACACGCTTCTTAGAATTGAGTTGACATATTTTTGCTGGACTGGAGCGGACTAGTTCTTTGGCCACTGGAATCTGCTTATTATCAGTAGGAGTTGGGTTTCTCTGTGATGGAGCAGTATCTATAAAAACTGGAGTTGGTTTATTATCTCCTGGCGTTTGGATCTTTTGCAAAGGCCTTATTTGTAACCCTTCAGATTCTAACATAGTCGTCTTCCCCTTGCATGCCTTGTATAGAAGAATGGTGCTTTAATTATAAAACATGCGACAACAGAGAGATGGAGTAGGTACTGAAGAATAGAAGGGCATGACATATTGACATGTATTCCCTCCATCCGGAAAAAAATGGATGGGTCTAGGTGTATTTCAGTTCTAGATACATCCTTTTTATCCATTTCGGCAACATGTAATCTGGACGGAGGGAGTATGGTGTAAGAGCTAGGGATACGACAGGACAACACAGCAAAAAAAACACTAGTAGAATGTAAAACTGTATGCTAGCGGAATACGTACAGAAATAACTAAGGCAACATGCACGTGTATGATTGGGAAAATAAGATGGCATTGCAACAGAGCACTAGAACAACACTTCAATGTAAAAAACATGGTATGGTAGACAAATGAAGTACATACTGATGAATAACAATGCATAAGATATTCAGAAGCATGATGTCCAAATTAAGCAGATGGCATTGCGATAGAGTAGAATGATAGTACTTGAATTTGAAAACATGTTATCATGAATGGAATAGGTACTGAAAAACAGGAAGGCATGACATATTTACATGCATGATCAGCATGCTAAGCACATGACATTGCAACAGAGTAAATACACTCTAGGACATTATATGCATGTTGTACCCATATCATAGGCCAAGTTAGAGCAAGGACCTTGTGGGGTGAAGAGGATTCATCATCTTTCTGCAAGTCTTCTGAAGAACTGCCTTTACATGTTCCATCATATTGGGTATCATTGACATCAAGTTTATTGGCCTTTACATTGCTCCGTGAGGTTCTTGTGGATATATTAGTGTGTGCAATTATATCTGACATGCATGGAAGACAACTAGTAGATAGATTTATGTAATGAGTGCCTATAGGAGACGACATAAATAGTACGACTGGGGTTAACTAGCAGCAACATGTCTCATAAACTAAATGGAGAACACAGATGAAAGCTACAAAATATGTATTGTTTGTACTCAAGATTAACTAGATGGCACACAAAAGTATTAAAGAACAACATAGGTAATACTAGAAGTGGTATAATACTATAATCACCACCCCGTGGGATAGCATTGGCTGTTGGATGATAACTATGGAACAACGTTACCTAAAGAACAAGTATGTTAGCTGAACTGTGGAACAACATTAACTCCTGAACAAGACCCGTAAGAGATCAGCATGAATATACAGTGAAATGTGATGATCCATTTTCCATGCTTAGATGAATAACAAAGCCATAAATGTTGCACACAAGTAAGATGAGGGTACAGCCTATCTGGCTGCCATCCATAGGAGTGAGCATCATGTGTTGACTTGTCGATGGCCCTACAGTTGTTGTGGCTGTCCATGTCGGGCACGCGCATTCGATGCAGGGAACTGTTGAGTGGGGACTATAGCTCCCTTCTGGTGTATGCTTCCCTTGTTGGAGCAGCTACGGTGAGTCGGAAGACGGTGTGTCTGAAGATGCAGATAACGCATAATGTTAAGAACGACATATCTCTTTGGTCTGAAGAAATACACTAAGAGATCAACAACAAGGTACGAGAGTGGTCACACGTCTGTTGACTGAAGACTAAATTGGGGTCACATGATTTTATTTTATTTTGGTACTGTCCGATCTAGGCCAGATGGCTAGCCGTCTTGTGCCTCCCGGCTGACACTGTTCGGAATCTTCCCCGAAGAGCCAGCGACCAACAACAGAGCAGCCTGCCTCCACCGTCCGTGGCCCTGGCCAAAACCCTGCTCCCCGCCCCACCGCACTGCCGTGGTTGCGCCGCCCCCGGGCCAATCCATAAAGACTCCCTGTCATCCAGATCCGGCGGCGGCAGTACCTTCAACCCACGCAACTCTAAAAGATAGCCATCTAAGCACTGCTTCCGCGGCGAACTTGCGGCCCCGCACCCTTACATTAGACACCAGCCAACCGACAGCCTAGGAGCTCCGCCGCCTCGAGGGGTGCTGCTTCCCATTGGGAATTGATTGGCCCAGAATAAAAATTCAGACAACTGACGCCTAAATAAAGTGATTTGAGATGAGGGTGCGACCTATCTGGCGGCATGGTGAAGTAGGTAGGTCCAGTTGCTGAGTCGGTGAGGCCAGCGCGGTTGTGGTGGCGACCGGCGGCAGGGAAAGAGCGATGTCGCGACGGTCGACGGTTACATGGAAGCTGCACCAGGACTCTGGACCGATCTGAAGTTGGAGCTGCTCCGGCACCGTGAACAACGGCGGGGGTGAATCGGCTCTGGTACGGTTCATGCAGCCATCGTCGAGGCAGTACCAGCAGCACGGAGTAAGAGGCACATGGCCCAGTGCACGACGGCAAATGGACAGCATCTCCGGCATTAAGGAGTAGGGTGGCTGTGAAATTGGTGCGGTGGGGGACGCCATGGAGGTGGGGCTGAGGTTTCGCGGCTCGGGAGAAGGGAGCTTCCCGGGGAGAAGGTGATTTGGCGCCCACGAGGTATGAATGGGGGGGGGGATTGGGAGGGGAGTGGAACCATGTCTTACAGACGCATTTGTCTGAAATGTGAGGGGGAGTTACAGTTCTACCCTTGCCTATAGGCTTCTCGGCTTGGGTCTGTGTACTGAGGGTCGGGGATAGTAGAGTAACTTTGCTTCTCCCCAAATAGTGGGCGGGAGCGATTTCGGGCGAGGAGGGCGTGTTTTGAACTATAGTGGGCGCGAGCGATTTCGGGCGAGGAGAGCGTGTTTTGAAATAGTGGGCGCGAGCAATTTTGGGCGAGGAGAGCGTGTTTTGCTGACCATGGTTTATGAATTATTCGGCACATGTCATTTCGGCCGAGGAGAAGGTGCGCTTGGATGAAGTTACGAACCTACCCTCGATGTACAATGGGCCAATTGATGCGTGTCCCACATAGGACGGTAATTTCACGTCTCCCATTTATTTGCTCGGGCGAATTCCATCAAGCAGAGAGGATGTTTAACGGTTCGTTCAAATTTTGGGAGAACGAGCATCCACATCTACCTTACCAAGTCGATTCGGATCAAATTTTGAAATATTAGCTTGCCACTTCTTTTTTAGATGGAGAGATGATGCTCGGGAGTAATGTGTTTTTACATGCTCATTGCTAGCGATTTACTATATGACAAATAGTTGACACACTCAAAAACGCGAATCAAACCCAAAATGAAATATCTCGATTCAATGAAATAGCTCGTTCAGTAGGTGAAATAGTGAGCTAAATCCAAAATTGAACACCTCAATCGAGTAGCATGTTGTACAGTATTATAGTACTCCATGAACATGTTGAAAGTCAAATTAATGAACTTGTTTGATATACGCATATATCCGTTCATGTGTGGATTGCAGACAACATGTTCTCCAATTTAAATATTTGAATGAAAGTTTATATCGAAACATGGTTTATATCAGTCTTTGATGCATAAAACGCGACCTCCCCCTCTCCCGGACTCCTGTTCTCTGTCTCTGTCTCTCTCTCTCTCTCGCCGACAATCTTCAATTCTGTCGCACGCATCCGACACAAAAACCTTGTTGGTCCCTCCCTCTTTATCTCCATCTCTCTCTCTCCCTCCCTTTCTCTCCATCTCTCTCTCTCTGTGTGTGTGTGTGTGGGGGGGGTCTTTCTAGTTCACATGCATATATACACCATCTATAGGTCTCTCTCGCACACTATGTATGATACTCTAGCTAGTCCAAGCTAGATATCTTGGGTGCACTCATCGTACGCACACAAATTTCTTGGATCTTTGCCCATAACTCTCTCACGCACCACTATGTCGTCTCGGAGCTCTTCCCCCCCTCTCTCAAACTCTCCATCCACCCGGGTCACACATACACATGCATATCTCACTCGCACTCGATAGGCCCATCTAAAACTCTATCTCTCCCCCTCGTTCTCTCTCCATCTCACATGCGCACACACACAATCTCATGCGCATCTAGCCAAGTATGATGGTCTCTCACTCAATTGTAGGCACACGTAGTCCCCCCTATATGTATATGACTAGCTAATCTTAGTCTCCATCACAAACATGTGCATGGTTTATCTCGATTTCTCTCGGGGCATCTTTCTATCGCGCACGCACTCCCTCGATCTCCCACCCATATAGTCCCCTCACGATCTCGACGGGATCTCTCTATCACAAACACACCCTCTCCCCCTCCCCATGCGTCCATGCCATCCATGTGTCCTTCTCGACCTTTGTTCCTTGTTGGCCAGACCTCTATTGGACATGCGCTACAGGGGTGTCTCTCTCCGTTGCAAACAATCACACACTAGCTATATTCGTGTATCTCCTCGCCTCGCTTTTCCATCTCAGAGATGCATGCGTGATATGTTCGCATAAGAAACGAAAAAACACACACTCTCTCTAATTATCGTTTGTTGTCACTTTCTCTTTCACACACATACTATTTTTGCACACTTACTCATTCTCCTTCACACGCACTTGATCTGTCTCGACTGAGGCACTCTCCTCGGTCCATAGCATACAGATTTATTGAAAAGTCAAACATCACAAAGTTTGACCATGTACGTGGAGAAAAAGAATTACATCTAGTACAACAAACATATACCATTAGATTCACCATGAGATGTAGTTTTGTATGATTTATCTTTGGTATTGTAGATATAAATAACATTTGCGTAAACCTGATCAAAGTTTCCAAAGTTTGACTTCTAAAAAATTTACATGCACTGCATTATCGAGCGGATGGAATATGTCTTTCCCCCTCTCAGCTATCTGACGCACCACTCAGCCTTATCGGGGCTCCTTAATCTCTCTCAAACCTTATTGGTCAGTTTGGTTCGTGACCTGACCCTCATGCCTTGATGGCCGGTACTGCCTGGTGTGGACGTGAGATGTGAAATATTTCTGCCTGGCCAGGCTTGTGTGGTGCTGAAGCGTTTGGTTCATGCCCGGGCCAGACAAAGCATCAACGTCCCATCAATCAATCCATGCATCAATTATTTAATGCTAGTATCCATCCACGTTGCTGTTATCCTCGTGGCCACACGACCAGGCACGGCTAGGCAATCGAAATCGGTCGCCTGGGCCAGGCTACTTGTAGTGTCCGGAGTTCAGCCAGGCTAATTAAAGTGCAAGGGAACCCAGGCCAGGCGGGCTTTCTTTTTCATAGGGTAGCAACCAAACAAGCGTGCATGAAATCCAGCCACAACCCCAGGCCAGGCAAAAGATGATTAGGACGCAAGCCAAACTGGCCTTATATCTCCCTGGTTCACACATACACATGTCTCGCTCGCGCTATACATATAGACCCATCCAACACTCTTCGCCCTTGTTCTCTCTCCATGTGACACGCACCCCCCTAAGTACCATAATCCCTCACTCCATCATAGGCGCAAGCACTCCCCCACTCCTAAGTATGATTATCTCTTACTAGCCATCAGGAACACACGTATTGTCTCCTTCCATCCATACGTCTATCTCGATATCTCTCAGGGCATCTTCTATCGCACACACACCTTGTCACTCGATCTCCCACCCATGTAGTCCCATCACGATCTCCAGGAGATCTCTCTATGACAAACATACACTCTCTCTTCCCCATGTCTGCATTTCTCCGTACGTCTCTCTCGACCTCTCTCCCTTGTTTGTCAGACCCCTCTTGGCCACGTCTAGGGGTCTTGCTCTCTCGGTTCCAAACAACCACACACTATCTCCTCACCTTGCCTCTGTTGTCGAAGATGCATGTGTGATATGTTTGCATAAGACACGCACGCTTTTTCTCTACTTTTATTGTGTGTTGTCCATGTCTCTTTCACACACGCACACACACTTTTTTCACTCTCTCTCTCTCTAGTTAGGGAATCTGTCACGTCCATAAGCATATGGATGTTTTGAAAATTCAAACGTCTGAAAAGTTTGACCAGGTATATGTGGAGAAAAACATTTACATCTGGAACGATCATTAGATTCATCACAACATGTACTTACTTCATACTATCATTTATCTTTGGTATTGTAGATATAAGTAATTTCTTTATAAACTTGGTCAAAGTTTCAAAAGTTTGACTTAAAAAAATGTTGGAACTACATTATCGAATGGAGGGAGTAGCTCTTTCTCTCTCTCTCTCTGCTATCTCTCACGGGCCTCCCCTCTCACTCGAACTCTCTATACCGACGGATTATACGCTCACTGTGTCAGCGTATAGCTCCGTATATTGTTTAGTTGACCGGTCAACCAATCCACATGCTGCCTTATCAGCTCGTGTTCTGTATCTTCGTGTGCTGGCCCATGTGGCAGTGGGTGAAAATAAGTAAACTAGAGGCCCATCTGACACGCGGTGAAGTAAACAAAGTGGAAACCACTCGGGGTAGCACCCCGCATGCTAGTAAATTGAGGGCGCATTGAGGACAAACTTCTTGCGCGTGAAGGACGCACTCGCGCACAATTCACCACTGCGCGGTGGCATGCACAGAAGGACGCACTCGTGCACACCTAGAACACAACACACACCAACACATGTGTACACCGGTGTCGCCGCCGGTTGAGATGGACGGCGAGGCAGCCAACAAGCGGAGGCGGCTCGAGCCAAAACCGCATCCGGCGAGCCTGGACTTCATCAGCAGGCTCCCCGACGACATGCTGCTCGTCATCATCAGCCTCCTCCCCACAAAATCTGCCGTGCGGACCGCCCTGCTCTCACAGCGGTGGCGCCCCCTCTGGCGCTGCGTCCCCCTCAACCTCACCGTCGACAGCAGCCTCTGCGACATGGATTGCAAACGCATGGCGGCAGTCTCCAAGATCCTTTCATCGCACCCTGGCCCAGCCAGACGCCTTGACATCCGCATGTTCAGTACCAACTGCAAGGTCCAACCCAAGTTCGACGAGTGGTTCTTATCCCCCGCCCTAGATCAGCTCGAGGAGCTTAGCTTTGAGGCTGGGCGATGTCACTCTCTGCCGCCATCCGCGCTCCGCCTCATGCCAACGCTGCGCCGCGCCAGCTTCAGCTCCTGCTATCTTCCCCAGATTAATGCCGCGCCCGCCCTTCTTCTCCCTCAACTCAAGCAGCTCGACCTCTTCGACGTTGTCACCTCGAAGAAGGCTATGGAGCACCTGCTCCGCAGCTGTACTACGCTCGAGTACCTTCGTCTTGAGCAGATCCACGGGTTCATTAGCCTCCACATCGCCTCGACGAATCTCCGATGGATTTATGTGTCTTGCTGGCCCGGCAACAAGACATCAATTGGGAAGATATCACTCCAGCTGTTCCACGTTATGGTCATTGAGAATGCGCCTTTCCTTGAGAGATTGCTTATATCGGATCTAGATGGTCCAACAAAAATCAGGGTCATTGACGCGCCGAAATTGACAGCGTTGGTGTACTCGTATGCCAAATTCTCCGAACTCTTTATTGGATCCGTAATCATTCAGGTACATCACTCATCTTCTTCTCCGTCTTCTTGAAATTTACATTTTTTAATTTCTTCTTGATGTATTTACGACCGTCTTCCAGAAAATGATTCCCACAAGCTTGACCCAGTCCATGCGCATAGTGAAGATCTTAGCACTAAAATCTATCGGCCCCAATCTGGATCAAGTTGTTGGATTCCTTACATGCTTTCCCTGCACGGAGAAGCTACTCATCGAGGTGAAACTTCTTTCCTATAAGTAAACGGTAATCACAACGTAGCTCATTTTTTTTCGTAATTTCCCAAATTACGATGACAAGTGTAGTGTTCAAAACTGCATCTACGCACTGCACCTAAAGAAATGTTTTTAGTATTTTTTCTCACGTGATCACCTGCATCGTTTTTATGTTGTACTACTATAGTAGCCTAGGCTAGTCATAGTGGAAAGTAACTTAGACTACTCTAGTAACTCTATGGTTACCGTAAGAGCAAGTACTACCCCCGTCCTGGTTTACTCTTCCAATTTTGTAGTATCAAAATTTGACCATAGATTTAACCGACAAAATGTTAATGCATGTCACTAAGAACTATATCGTTGGATTCGTATTTGAACATAATTTCAAATGGTGTAATTTTTAGTGACATGCATTGGCATTTTCTTAGGTAAATCTATGGTCAAAATTTTATACTAAATACGAGGTAGTATTCCCTCCGTCCCAAAATTCTTGTCTTACATTTGTTTAGATACGGATGTATCTAACACTAAAATGTAACTAGCTGCATCCATATTTAGACAAATTTAAGACAAGAATTTTGGGACGGAGGGAGTACAAAAGTGGGATATGTAGGCCAAAACATGTGCCAAATTCACTTGTGATGCATTTGGCATCGATGCCCCTCCATTGCTCACATGGTGCCCCAATCTGGATCACCTACTTTGCTCCGGTGCCAAATTAACTCACGCAATGAAAAAACACTGCGTGAGAGAGAGAGAGGACTGAGGCAATAAAAACCACTTGTTTGGGAGAGTGAGAGGCTGGTGTAGTTGGTTTGATTGATTTTTTTATACATGTGGGTCTGTGTGCACAGCGGTGCCAACTCTCTCACACCGCGAGAGCGGTGCCAAAATCTTTTGATTTGACATCGATGCGTATTATGTGGCATACTTTTGCGAAATATGGCATCGGCCACATAGTGGAAGGCAACAAATGCCCAAGCTCTTCACATGCTCCTAGTTAAATGAGAGGAAACAGAAAGAAAGAGAGAGAGAGAAAGAGAGAGAGTGAAAAAATATCACTAGCCAGCCAACCCTATCGTCTGAGCGAATGGTATTACTACCTCTTGATGACACGACAATCTTATGCAGCCAGCTGCTCTAATATGTTCTCTTCTTTTGCAGATAAAAAAGACCTCGAAAGTGAAAAATGTGCTGCACTATAACAATCTCATCGAATGCCTTGATCTCCATCTTACATAAATTGATTTGATCGACTACCGAGGCAGCACATCTGAGATTAAATTGGCCAGGTTCTTTGTTCTGGAGGCAAGTGTGCTCAAGGTAATGAGGTTTGGCGTTCTCTGGCGCAACAATGAATGGCGTGTTGATCACCGCAAGCATCTAAGCCTGAATGACAAAGTCTCCACTGAAGCTGAATTTGTTTTTGAAACATCAAGTGGCTAGAGCTCGAAAACTTATTTGCCCATTAGTGACTTGTCAGGGCGGTGGATTTTAGTTTGTACGATAATGCTGCATCCACCTAAAGTAACGAAAGTTCTTACGTAAACTTCCTAGTAATTCCCTCTTCGTAGGTGCAGCATTACTCCTAACATTTGTAATATCAGTTTGAAACTTGTAATATTGACGTGTTCTGTTCCCGCGTTTTCAAAATCCTACGAATCAAACAGGTGCTGAGTTGGTGATGATGTTGTGCCTCCCATCTTTCACCAATAGCCGTCGGATCTAGATCTGACGCATACAAACCAAGGTTCTCCATTTTTGCAAAAAGATGCCCGCACTTGTTCCCTATTTACAAAAAAACTCCTTGTCTCTCACAATCAGCCTTATCTCCTCCCCACCACATCTAGAAGGCTGTGGAAAAATCTGGCGCGATGGCCGCTGCCGGAGCCGTCCACCCCCAATCTTGGTGTTCCGTGCAATGCACGGGCATCTACGCATGGGAAATTATGTCGAACAGGGCTAGTTGTAAGCAGGCTAGCTCTACAGCCATGATGATAGTGACAGTAGATGGTGAGGCTGACTATGGTATGCCGAACACGACACCTATACTCAGGTGTCATCTCCGTCGCAGGGTCTTGTCACTTCACTGTGAGGAGCAGCACATAATAATTTGACCAACGGGTAGTACAGTGCTAGTACTCCTACTACTACATTGGTAGTACTACTACTAGTACTAGTAGCACCACCGTCTGGATTTAGGAGTACTACCATGTCCATCTGGATTTTAGTATTTGACTAGCAATATCTAGTAATGCATGTCACAAAAATGTACTACTCCCTCTGTATATAAATACATGGTGTTTTATTCCTATCGGCGAGAGAACTTAATGTTTTTTTTCTAACTAGAGTACTAATGGGGTTACATGCAATGAACTAAACATTGCATGTCATGTTTGGTAGTCTCAAGTCATTGAAAGCATGCACGACCCACATCTCTCATTGGTTGATATGTCATGAAATAAGAAACAAGGAGGGAGTTAATGCACCGTGCCTAAGTATTTTGGGATTATTTGGTTTTCGTAAGGTGACTTACACAACATTTTTGTTAATATTTTATTAGTTAAATCAAAGGTCAAAACTTGGCGCAAAATGCAAAGGGGACCAATAAACCAGTAAACATCAAACTTCTCTCGTTTGGCCCCAACTAGAGGTCTAGTGAGATGACTATACTGCACCGGCACGGAGGGGGACACAACTTCATTGACTTATGGCAACTGCCTTTGGGTGAATGACACGTGGGCCCAGGGGGTGGCTGGCCCAGCTATCATACAGCCAAAGGCAGGTGTAGTAGAGGGCCAAGGAGTAGTATGAAATCCTACACACCTATGCACGCTAACCAAGGGCAAGAGTGATCACTCGAATCGCAAGATCAGTTGACTAGAAGCTAAGCTAGACCCATGGAGGCGATGAGCGCGAGCATCAGCCGGTTGTGCCAGATGGTCCATGACACCGGCCTGCGGCCCGACACCGAGGAACGTCTCGAGGTAGTATTTCTTGAGGCCGCCAGGGCGAGGGGCCGCTTGGACGACAGCTTTGTCTCCTTGTTCGACGAGGTCCTCGTCGGTTTCCTCGACAAGTTCACCATTGTCAAGAAGCTTGCGGATGACTTTGACGTAAGCCTCCAGCTGACGCGCCCAGGCTCTGCGATGCCCACCACCCTCAACGGCCACTATGGTGACAACCTCTTCGACGCACTGGTGGCCCTGCGACTGCCCGCCGTCGCGCCGGAGAATGTCCACCTCGAGGTCGCGCTCACCGCCCAGCGCCTGGCGCAACAAGACACCATCGACATAATCAGCCACGTCTACGCGCAAATCGTCCACAAGGACTACTACATGCAAGAGGAGGACGATAGGATGCTGGCCTTCTTGGACCGCAGGGCAACCTTGGACGACACTGTTCAGAAGCACGTTGAGCTCGCCGCCAACGCCGTTGCTCCTCACACGTCGGTTGGTGACCCAGCGCACTAGGGCATGAGGATGTCGTTGATGGATCCATATGTATTTTTATCTTTCCGTCAAATCCATGTAGTAGTATATGATACTACAGTAATTATCTTACCTTTCGCATCAACTTCATAATTTTCATACGTACTCCATGCATGAATGGCGCCAGAACCAAACTTCTCATTACTCTAGGCAAAATCATTATTTTCTATCTATCGGTCGCGCCATGGAGCAGAACCAAATTTTACAAGTTACGAGTTCAAAAGGAAAAGCCTGCCGTGTTCGCGTCGCACCCCCCACACAGTTGGTCCGGCACGCCGCTCAAGCGGGAATGCGTGCGGTGTTGCATTTTCACTTACAAGTGGGACCGCAGTTGATCAAACCGACTATAGGTAAACCCCTACCCCGCCCACCGCGCGATGGCTGAGAAAACAGGAGGGAGAAGAGATTGCTGTAGCATGGACTCCAAGAAAATTGGTGTCGAATGGGACTCGTGTGGGTGGCGTGTGCTGTACTGCTAGACATGAATGCTAGTTATGGCCCATGCCACCCCACTATATCAAGCCTATATCGAGGTACGTAGAACAAATTTCCTGCAGTCCGTGCTTAGCCCTCCTCTATCTCTCTTCTCAGCCAGCCAGCGGACGCGCGGAGCCCATCGTCTGTTTGCTCACATGCGGCCCCACATGTCAGTGAAAACGCAAGAGGACCCACTAAACCTACACATCTTTCACCTCGACGTGCTGGTGATGAAAAACAAATCCAATAAAGATCTTCGGTGGCCGCTTTTGGAGTTACTCAAGAGTAGTAAGATTCTATTTACAGTTTAACCCAAGATGCACATCTTGTGGCTTCAACTACCACTCTCTTTTCTTTCATGACACGACCTGGATGCTGGATGTCCCACGTGTCGGCAAAAGGAGGAAGAACCCGACCAAATCTTCGGTTGTGCTCTCGGATTAGACTAGTTGTGCTAACTTAAAATTTTTATTGTGTACTCCCTCCGTTCCAAAATACTTGACTTCCATTTGTCCAAATGGATGTACCTATATACTAAAGCATGTCTAGATACATATATATTTTGACAAATAGAAGGCATGTATTGTGCAATGGAGGTAGTAGAATGGATGCAAGTTTTTGTATTGGGAAGAAGAGTACATCCATATATTGATAGAGCGCAATTTAGTAGATGTTCTATCACTTTTAGCTAGCACAGAGGCTAGAGATGAGATTAGTGCACTTGTTGATATTCCTACTAGAATAGAGGCTAGACATGAGACTAGATGTGAGGAAGCAACGTCTACTTCTTTACACTCGAAGAAGAAAGAAGCACGCAAGATCGAGCCTCCGCAGATCAACAATGAATGCATCGAGAAGGCACTAATCCAACTTACAGGAGTAGTAAAATTTATTCTTGTGGTTCTTGTTTTCTTTGGTCTTTCTTTTCTAGTCAAAATTATCGTTGGAGTTCGTGCAAAACGGAGGTCCGTTTGGGGTCGTGCGTTGGAGTTGGTCTTACAAGTGGGACCGCAGTTAAGGAAACCGACTATCGGCAAACCCCCACCTCGC
Source organism: Triticum urartu (assembly GCF_056163025.1). Classification (NCBI taxonomy): domain Eukaryota; kingdom Viridiplantae; phylum Streptophyta; class Magnoliopsida; order Poales; family Poaceae; genus Triticum; species Triticum urartu. The sequence goes on along the minus strand of NC_141877.1, from coordinate 203,806,997 downwards.
CCGCCGCGCGATGGCTGAAGTTAGAGAAACAATGAGGTTAAAGAGATTGCTCTAGCACGGACTCCAAGAAATAATATGGTGTCAGATGGATGTCGTGGTGGTGGCGTGTGCCGTACTCCTGGATGTGAATGCTTGTTCTGGCCCATGCCACCCTACTACTCCTACTACTTAGTCCTACTATATAGTACTAGTATCGAGGATTCGAGGTGCTGGTTACGTACAGCGAACACATTAACATATGGCTACAGTAAAAACACCCGCCCGACGCGCGAAGCATGTGAAGCTAGTACAAATAGTGTACTACTATTGTTGATTGGCCTCATCCGATAACCTGTTGCAATGCACGTACAATAATGTATTCGGAAAATATTTTTTTGCCTCGTCGCACCACTCACTTTGAGAAGCGACTCGAACGCCATTCATAAATTTAGTAAGTTTATCACAGGCATATCATTTTATTACATACAACAGGTCATCAACCCACATCGACAACGAGGATACATTATAAATACTAAAGTTTTCACCACACAATAAATAACAAGCAATGAAATGAACTTCAACTCAACCATTCCTCGGTGTTGGAAACACTTGCTTTGAACCACAAGTGATTCTCTGGGACGGGCCATCGATTGTCGATATGGAAACCAATGCAGGACTGATCATCCAGGCTGAAGTGGCCTACTATATCAGTACCAGGGTAGGGAACCACCCAAATGTCCGAGGTATAGAGACAGTTGCTTCTCATAAATGGTACTGTTAAGTTGTGTCAACAGCAGTTGGATCGCCTTTCACCATTATCGGATAGTTTTGTCCAAGGAAGAGCGAGTTTTCTCCAAGACTATCAATTCTGTACCAGGGAGAAGGAGTTGGCACTAGCACACTAGTATCCATCCCGAATACCATGCAACGGGTGTTGGAATAGGTCCGGAGAGTGCGACCATGGGAGACTACACCTGCTTCCTTAGCAGTAACATCATCAGTGGGCTGTATACACACAAGAAGAGGTGATCCATCGGAATTAGTTGCCAGGCGCCACAGAGTATATGGGCGCTGCTCGTCCTCATGCTCGTGATCATCACCATCGTCATCTCCCCCTTGGTTATAATTTTTTTTCAAGTATAGGTGGTGGAATGTTCACAGGACCTTGGAAACACAAGAAGAAGGTTAATTAGTAAAGGGAAACTTGCTAACCCGCATGCATGTGGATAAAACAATTATAATTACGGTGGAAGACAAACGTACCGAAACTACGAGGATCCCATGCAAAAATAGTGCCACGAGTGGTGGCAGCAAACACAAGGCCCTCGTATTGAATTGCATCACAGTACTCATCTGTGTACAGAAAATGATTTTTGAGCAATGTCCATCGAGTCGAACCACGAAGGATGGCAACAAGCTTGTCGAAGATATCAACAACTTGATAGTTGTTGTAATTCCAAGAGCGGTTGGGAACTCAAAAAATTGCTATATTCCGTAGAAGACAGTCACCATGATCGTATTTGAACGTGCGTACAATACCGGTGTGCTCAACCTCTGGGCAGTCTGCTGAGATTTTTGGAAGTGGAACCCGGTCACGAGTGTACACATTCACAAGTTCCCACTCGCAGTTGGACCCAATGTAAACAACCCAATCTCCATTTGCTCCCGCCCAAGCATTGCCCTCAAGCGATGGCATCTTAACATCATACGTATCATTATCAAGCGGCATCAACTGGCACAGGGCGAGGCCTCCGTCGTGTCGGCGCCAGTCATCAGGGTCACGGCAAAGAAGATAGGGGAGATCAAACCGCTCCTTGACTCTTGGGTTCTTTGTAATGATGTTATTAGTTGAGTCGAGAATGGGCTTGAACAAACCTGCCATGCTAGCCGAGGTGATGACGTCGCACCGATCAATGAGTTCCTCCACCATGTCATCTTTCAGATCGGGGCAAGAATAACGGGGTCGTTTCCGGCCTGTTCCCTCCACGGAGAAGACGATCGAACAATGGCAGAAGAAAGGGTGAAGGGCTGAAGGAAAATGGAGGAGGGAGAGGAAGAGCGTGCGACAACAGTTCCAAATCGAGAGGGAAAGGCGAAGAGTCGGTGGACGGTTGCGAGTTTGCCACGGTTCACGAAGAGGCGCCCCGGCCTACACGTCCATTCAGAAATACTCCTACTACTCGCCGTCGTCTCACTGATATGTTTGAATGGGACCACATGTCAACGAAACATGGTGTGTAATTTCTCGTGCAAAATGCGATCTGGCCGCGTTGGCCCGAGGTGCCGCATTAGTTATCGACCTTTATTTTTTAATGGCGTGCCGATCAGTTTTGAAGCACGACTAACTGGTACTGTACGTAGAGAAAATATAAACTACTCTACCACTACTCCACCTCCAGTACTAGTAGTATAAAAAAGATATATAGGCTAGAGCTTGAACGCTTTCTTGCTAAGGGCTACCCACTTGCTTCTCACACTACCACCCTCTCTCCAGATCTAAAAAAGACGGCCCCTCTCTCCCTCCTCACCGGTGGTCACAGATCCGCCGGGGAAGAAAAGGACGTGCAGCGTTGATGCACTTGTCGTTGGCGAGCGAGGCCACGGACTGACGACAAGGCTGTCCTCTCAGACCTAGCGCCCGTGCGGGATGGCCTCCGTCCCCAAGCTTGCTGCCGTAGTGTGTGCGGAGGACGACGACCACTAGCGAAGCCACTTCCCGCCGACCCTCAGGTATGCTACCTCTTTTTGAACCATAACCTTGTTCTATTGCCCCATCTGCCACATCGTTGCATGTGGATCTTTTTCCACTCCACCATCTTCCCAATTTGCTATCCTCTGCTCTGCTGGCCACGCAGACGAAAACTGTAATTTGCACTATTAAAGGAAACCCTACTTCATGCAGACTAATCCATGTCTGGGTTGAATAAGGAAAGGAAGGGAGACTGTACTATCCAAGAGAGTAGGCATCGAACCCGCATCTAGGTTGAAAAGGAACGAGTCTCGTGTGTCTTGGTTGAAAAAGGGTAGAAAGGCATGACAACTCAATAGAGAATGGCCAGGTCGATCGGTTTGTTGTCCTCGCATAGGAAAAAGGTAGCTAAAGAGAACAAGAATGGGACGTAATCCACATATGCTGCCTGGATATTTGTTTCTCTGGGCAACCATACCTCCCTCACCACTCTGTGTCCGTGGAGGTACATCTTACTGGTGCGGACTATCCGAATGGGCCTCCCATGCTCTTATTGCCACTTTTTTTCCTGTTAGTATAACGCCAGCAGTCAAGTCAAGCAATGCTACTGCTAAAGTGATGCCACATTTAACTAATGCCGCTCTCAGTCTAATGCCACCGATAAATTTAAGCAATGCCATTTAATGTCACTGGATTATTTCAGGGTTAGCTGTTGATTGTGGATGTATTAAAGATTTTTCAGCTAAGGCATTCTAATGCTGTTGCACACCCAGTATACCAACAATGAAACTTGTTACTACCTTCAGATTTTTGCACTGTTAATGCTTATAGATTACATACCTCACTTTCATGAGATAAGTTAATTTTTTTGTACAGTGTCACCAAAATGCCACGGCGCTGATGTCATTTTATTTTGGTTAAACTGCACAGACAATTATGAAGACAAGAGGAAAGGTCAAGAGTGGGCACCTCCTCCTCCGGCTGTTCTCTTGATTCGTTCGATCAAGTTTTTATGTTTCATCGATTATCAAGATTGGGATAGCAATTTTTAAGCCCCCCCGAGTTCGAAATGATATTTACCTTGGAGGTACATGGTTTGCAATTTTTTATACTGTCATTAGTTAATAATGCTAGTTACCTTTAGACTTTTGTATTTGGTTTAATGCTCATGCACAGCTAGTATACCAATGCTGAAACTTGTTACCTTTACATTTTGTATTGTTAATTCTTATAGAAACCTTCAGTGCTAGAGTTTATTGAAATCTGTTCAATAAAACCATTGTACTGTACCCTGTAATAAACTAACTACTCTACTATTGCACTAGCCACTGGATTAGTGTATATTTGTAGTATTCGAATGGTGTTGCATTAGCGTATGGACATAAATAAAGTGTGGCAAGCTTTCCCAGAAATGTGCTCAAGAAAACTACTACCTATTTTTCTAAATACTAGACGTTTGGGTACTTTAAATTGAACCGCGAAAACATCTTATATTAAGGAACAAAGGGTGTAGAGTTCACTCAAATTATCCCGATAAAGCTAGTCACACCTTTGTTAAAATTAATGTTCCTTATGTTATCGGAGGAGGTCTGTATGTTTGTCTCTAATGCCTGTCGACTACATACCTGATGTTAAGTCATTTCCTTTTGTACAGTGTCACTGAATTGTCAAGGCGGTGATGGCATTTTATTTTAGTAGAACTGCACAAAAATTGCTTAAAAGAAGAGGAAAGGTCAGGAATGGCTCAGTTTTTCAGAAAAAACTATGTATGCCTTCCTGACATCAGCCGTTGTTGCTTTATTTATTCCTTCAAACATGTGGTTAGAAACAGTCTTGCTACCTTTTCCCATTAAGAAATTGGAATGCTTATATTTGTGAGTCTATGCTTCAACTAGTGCCACTTTTAGAGTAATCACACTTTCAATATCTATGCAAACAGGGATGCTCGATTTTAGTGGAACTGCACAAAAAGTCCAACTGGTTCAACATTAGGAGCATGTTTTTTTCCAAACATTTATATCAAATTGGTGGCACTATGAGCTGTTCATTACGAAGGTACATGGTTTGCTACTATCTTGCTACTCTTTTTGTACTGTCATTAGATAGTAATACTAGTGGTTTGCATGTGAATTTATTGGCAGGGTGGACCTACATTGGAGGTGCAGGACATGATTCAATGATTGGATGCTCAATTTCGGTTGTATCGGTTTCACCTCTTCCATCAGTGCGAACATGGATATGCTTGGTCTGATGAAGAATATGCGCTATATTTCTCCTCTGAACCAGCAAATCAATTCAGTATGAAATTGTCCAGGGCAAAACATAACTGTATCAGATTGTCCAGTGCAGAACATGATAGATGCTAAGCGTAAGAGACATGTTTAAACCGAAAATACAAGGTGTGGTATATGTTTACTAGCTGCTTGATATTTCTGCAGACAGAGATGTCTGCCCGTTGCTATTTGGCGAACAAACAGAGTGCCCACAATTTTGGTTGAACTGCACAAGAGAATAGTATAGTCACTGCATGCAGTGCCATTTGAAAATAGACACAGAAAGATTGGATAGTCACTTCATGGACTACAGAAAAGTAGTACTATACTATTTATTGGCCAACACTAGGTGCTTCATTGCTTTGGTTTGATTATACAATGGGCATCATTTTTCCTAAGTTAAAGTTTGTATTCCAAAAATAGTCTCGCGGTGTGATCGAGAGAAGACCAAATCATATTGCAGTGGATGTTCCTCCATCATGTGTGGTTCATTCTCATGGCTCCAGCTGTTGGTGAAACCACTTACATTTGCAAGAGGAATTGTAGACTTCACAAACAAATTTGTCTTTCAGTCTGTACTGAATGTTGGCCAAGAGAAGCATCCATGTTAGTAGGAAGAATAGATGTTTTTTCTAGATCTTTGCTTTTGGAGCTACATATTTGTATATGATCTATGAATCATTGAGATGCATTAACATATTGATCTTATGTATGGGAATCGTATTAGTTAGTTTTAGTTGCAATGCAAGATCCAAAGTGGCTGATCTTTGCTTTTGGAGCTACATATTTGTATATGATCTGTGAATCATTGAGATGCATTAACAGTTACTTATTTCTGTTCGCTCAGTGTTTACAAGTTACTGATAGATCACTAGCTAGCCTACAAATGCGCTCCTGGCAGTTTTATTTGCGACACAAGATGCGAAGTGGTAGTTTTTTGAATAAAAATGCCTACCTCTGAAGAAACTGACAAGCTACACTATCGATCCTACACGGATAAAAATGCCTACCTAAGAAGAAGTTTAAGCCTAATTAATTCCGTGAGCAAAGCAGCAAGACCAAGGCATGGCAATAATTAACGGCATGCAGAAGTTTAAGCCTAATTAATTCCAGCGATTTAAGTGGTTGCATGCGTGCCCTCGGCTGCGACTCGTTGCATGCTGCTTCGTGTACTGCCTGCGAGCGATTATGAGTGCCTGCATGCAGCCGGCCGTAATTAAGGCAGCTAACTGATGCGAAAAAAGATATGCTTTAATTGTTGCGGGCTTTTTAAATCCGTGGAATCATTATTGACAAGGAGGGAGATGATTCGAGTGCACTCGTTTGACCGCCATGCCGGCGTGCGACCCAGACGGGACAGGATGACACAGTCATAATTTCAGTTTCTCTAGTTTTCCACGGCAAGCTGGCGCGCTAAGCCATTATGCATTGAATTCCGATGACCGTCGCGCTACCTTCTGCCTATAAGTACTGCTTCCCGGCCTTCTCCGGTGCCACCGTGACCCAACTCGCCATATCCTCATAAGCCCCCACCGGCCCGACGTTGCTCGCCACGTCCGCCATGCCCCCGCCCGTCCGCAGTAGGCGACGCCGGAGGCGGTCACCGCCGGAACTAGTGTTCGCGTTTTCACCGGAAGGCAGACGGAGGGAGGAGGCATTCTATCTATCTTTAGATGGCAATGCGGAGATCGAGGAGTTGTTGGAGCGCGACCGCATGGCAGAGGAGCAGGAGTTGTTGGTGCGCGACCGCCTGGCAGAGGAGCAGCGTATCACTGATTTGCACCGCCAGCGGGACATGGAGCAGCAGCGCACCGACGCTCTGAGTCACGAGCAGAGCGCCCGCAACTGGGCCGACTACGTGGAGGCCGGCGTCTAGCAAATAGCCCTGGAGGCTGTCGGGCACACACACGTTCGCGATGCCAATTTTTACTACCAGCTCGTCAAGTGGGTTTCCCGCTTGGAAGCCGAAGCTTCGATGGACCACGCCAGCATGGAAAGGGCCAATGCGCGCGAGCAACGCACCCTATCACACCTCTTGCAAGTCCGAGGCGAGGCACACAACGCTGGTGGCGGTGTTTAACGTGTACCACAGATGGCGGCCGACATCGTCTAGTTAGCTAAGAGTAAGTTAGTACATGTACGCTACTAGAGTATTAGTGCGAGTAGATAGTTAACTTGGCTATGATGGTTGTCAACGTGGAAGTTCAGTACTCTATATGTGGGGCTGTTATTTTTTAAATGGGTTGTATTTGTCCTCCACGGGTTTAGAGGCTGACTTGTGGGCCTAGCAAGTTGACGCGTACACAATCAGGAGATGATTGTACATGGAGAGGATGACAGCAGGGACCCGCCAAGGTCATGGCAGTACGCAAGCAAGTGCCTCCTTATTTCAAGCCAATAAAAAATGGCTCCTCCTAGTGGATTTCTGACATCTGGGTCCCATGCCATTGTCAACGTAGTCAATAAACGAGAGAATTGCACAACGAGTGGCTGACACCAGGGACCCAGCAGCTCGCCCAGTTATTTTTATTTTGGGTTAATTTGATAAATGCCACTCCAAATCTGGTGTATCCGAGAAATGCCACTGCAATTTCCAAACTTTGAAAAATGCCATTTCATGCCATTTCTAGTGGCATTTTTCAAAGTCTGGAGTGGCGTTTTTCAAAGTTTGCAAATTGCAGTGGCGTTTTTCAAAGTTTGCAGTAATTGCAGTGGCATTTTTCAAAGTTTGGAAATTGCAGTGGCATTTTTATGAATTGCCATTATTGGAGTGACATTTATCTAATTTGTTTTTGAGACGGAAGCAGGGTGTCAACTGGGCTGTGCGGGACACTCTGGCCTGTCTAGACATCCTTTTTCTTTTATGTTTACCACAGACCAGCCCAGTAGTTTTTTTTTCTTTCTGAAAATGGATAGCCCAGTTTTTTTGTGATTTGTCAAGTAAGTCGCTTTATCAGGCCTGTTGGGCTGTAAATCTTTCAAGACGAGGAGAGCTTCATTCGGCTGGCTGAGAAAATGGCCTATCAGTAGTGAGTAAAGGGCTGTACATTTTTAAAACACATCAAACTGGCAAATAGTTTCAAATATTTTTTTTCATTTCGAGATTTTAAATTGCATTGATTTTTATGTGTGGACAATTTATTGGATTTTATATTGATATACATTTATTTTTAAAATCAGTCTGAATGTGACTCAAAATTTCGGGATTAAAAACAGTTCAGACCGCACCAACATATGCAAAATTTCGTATAATTTTTTAACCGTGGCCACAATATGGGCTGTAATGCTAACAAGAAGAATATGGGATCCAAAAAAACCCGTAAGAATTAGCAAATGGGGGCTGTAAATTATTTGAAATAATGGCAGATGGGCTGTATGCTGTTTTCCACAGATTTGAGGCTTTCCACAGATGGCCTGTATACTGTTGGATGTCCATCCAACGACCGTCGTGCTTCTTCAATCTCTGCTCTTCCTGCTCCAGCCGCTCAAACAAGCGCCGGCGGGACTGCCTGCTCCCTCCTCCCCGCGGCCGGCTGTGCTACCGCGCAGGCCTCACCACCCCACCGTACTCCCATCGTTGGCCTAGCCATCCCTCTACTCACCCACACCTGCTGTTATTCTCCGGTGACGGCAGACGAAACGGTAAATCCTCGCACAGTCGTACTCCCCTTCGCGTTGGAAACAAAAACAACTACCGAGTCTTCCCTGCCTCCGTGTCGTTCCCTTCCTAGGCCTCGCCGTTGTCCACCGCCCTGGTGCTCTCGGCGTGGCGTGGTCAACGTGGTCAACGACTGACATGCATATGAAGTGGACTGTACGTGGAGAGGCTGACAGCTAGGTCCACAGCCACACGCAAGGAAATGCCTCCTTATTACGCGCAAAATAATGATTCCTCCACCTGACATCTGGGACCCACCGAAAGGGCCTCTGTATTTCGCGAAAAAACGTTACCGCCGCTGACAGCTCGGACCCACCAGCTATATCTTCGCACGGAAGGAAGTGCCTCCTTATTACGCACAAAAAAATGAATACTCCCCCTGCTAGCTGGGACCCAGTATAGTGGGCCTACTAAGTTGACGGGGACGAAGGGCTTTGTCAACTTAGTCAATATGCATGATTCTAGCTCGACTGACCGTATGATGTCCATCCAACGGCCGTAGTGCTTATTCAACCTCTCGTCTTCTTGCTCCAGCCGCCCAAAGCAGCGCCGGTCGTGCCGGCTGCTCCTGCCTCCCGTTGCCAGCTGTGCTGCCGCGGAGGCCTCTCCGCCCCCATACTACTCCCACCGCTAGCCAGGCCATCCTCTACTCCACTCACCCATACCCCCTGTTATTCTGCGGCGATGGTAGCGCAGCCGAACCGGTGAACCCTCGTACTCCTCTCCACGTGGGCATCCACTGCCGCGTCTTCCCCGGCTCCGCGTCGTCCCCTTCCTAGGCCTCGCCATCGTCCACCGCCGTGGTGCTTTCGGCGCGGCGTGGTCAATGTGGTCAACGACCGAATTCCATCGGAAGAATACTGTACATGGAGAGGCTGACAGCTGGGTCCATGGCCGCCGCAAGGAAGTGCCTCCTTATTACACGGAAAATAATTATTCCTCCACCTGACAGCAGGGACCCACTGGACGCCCACCAGTATTTCGCGAAAAAAACGTTTGCCCCTGACTGCTGGGACCCACCAGAGGGCCACCGTATTTCGCAAAAAAAAACGTTCCCCCTGCTGTCAGCTCGGACCCACCGGAAGTACCTTGGTGGGAGGCTGACTTGTGGGCCTACTAAGTTGACGGGGACGGAGGGCTTTGTCAACTTAGTCAATATAAACGATTCTAGCTCCAGTGACCGTACGATGTCCATCCAACGGCCGTAGTGCTTCTTCAACCTCTGGTCTTCTTGCTCCAGCCGCCCAAAGCAGCGCCGATCGTGCCGCGTGCTCCTGCCTCCCGTGGCCGGCTGTGCTACCGCGAAGGCCTCACTGCCCCCATACTACTCCCACCACTGGCCAGGCCCTGCGGCGACAGCAGCCTCACACCGCAGCCGAACCAGTGAACCCTCGTACTCCTCTCCGCGCGGGCTTCCACTGCCGTGTCTTCCCCGGCTCCCCGTCATCCCCTTCCCAGGCCTCGCCGTCGTCCACCGCCCTGGTGCTCTCGGCGCGGTGTGGTCAACATGGTCAAGGAACGACTTCCATCGGACATGGACTATACGTGGAGAGGCTGACAGCTGGGTCCACGGCCGCAGTAAGGAAGTGCCTCCTTATTACGCAGAAAATAATGATTCCTCCACCTGACAGCTAGGACCCACCGGACAGGCCACTGTATTTCGCAAAAATAATGTTTCCCCCCTGACTGCTGGGACCCACCAGCTACATCTTCACAGGAAAGGAAGTGCCTGACAGTCGGGACCCACCTGGTCGAAGCGTACGTAGCGTTGTCATTCTGGTCGCTAACATGTACGTACATATATACTGGTGGATGTAGAGGCGCGCACGTGTCATAGTAGAGGCGCATACGTGTCGTAGTAGAGGCGCGCACGTAGCATGTACACGTACGAACAGCGGCCAGGGTGCAAGAAAGAAAATACGGCCACGTATGTGTACATACGGGCGGGGTCTCGAACGCCTACTCACGCATACGTACAGCCAGGGCTCGTGTACATGGCTGGGTCGGAACGGAGAAACAACGTCATCGTCGTGTTCATGGGGAGGCAACGGAATGTGTCCTGTTCATGGGGAGGCAACGGAATGCGTCGTGTTCATCGGGAGGCACCGGAACGCGTGGGAGCCAACCGGCTGGGTCGGAACAGAATGCATGGTCGTGTTCATCGGGAGGGCTTGGACAGAACAGGCGATGGAAACGAGGCCTGGCGTACTGCACAACGGAGGAAACGAACCTCCTATGTTCGGAACGGGGTCCTGTTGATCGGGAGGGGTCTGGCGTACCGCAAAACGGAGGAAACGGACCTCCTACGGTCGAAACGGGGGTCCTGTTGATCGGGAGGGGTGTGGCGTACCGCAAAACGGATGAAACGGACTTGTGTTGGAGCGCTACGGTCGAAACGGGGGCCCTGTTCATCGGGAGGGGTGTGGCGTACCGCAAAACGGGACTCCATGGGATATTGTTCATCTCCATCATCGACCTCCTCCAGCCTCCACCGCGTGCTACTCCACTGGTTACTGTTCAACCACCCCTCCACGGGCACCCCTCCACCGTCTACTGTTCATCCAGCCCTCCACACCACGGGGTCCTGTTCAACCACCCCTCCACGGGCACCCCTCCACTGTCTACTGTTCATCCAGCCCTCCACCACACCACAGGGTCCTGTTCATCCAGAGGCAACGCCGCCGCTCACTGTTCATCCAAACCCCCCGCAACGCTCACTGTATATCCCAGAGGCAGCATCGATCGGCTTCAGTTAGCAGCAGTAGTGAAGGAATCGCTCGATCGGGTTCAGTTAACAGCCATCGATCGATCGATCTGGTTCAGTAATGCGTAGCCTGCAGTGCAATCGCTCAAGTTCAGTTAGAGCCCAACGCCTCGCTCGGTTCAGTTAGAGCCAATGCCTCGCACACACGCGCGTACGTGTACGAGAGAAACGCGCATCGCTCGGCCCCCGATCTCCCACCGTAACCGGGAACTCTCCGAAATTTTCCTCCCCTCGCTTCTACCATGGTTTTTTCCGTCATGGATGACCCAAAGAATGTCATGCAGCTGCGTCTCCGGCCCGCCCAGGACGAAAAGCCCATTTTCTGTCATGATTTTTTGTCATAGAAGTAGGATCCCACCACATCTATGATGATACCGGGTTTTGTCACAATTATCGTCATAGAAGTGTCATATGTATGACAGAAAAAAAATTCATTCGGCCCAAAATGTCACGGATGTGTCTTTTTTTTGTACTGTGTTGACAGGATCTCTGAACTTAATAATAATTTTGCTATCCAAAACAATGGTTTAGGTTTTTCCCTTGAACAAAGGCTCATGAATTTTTGTCAAAAGAATGCTTATAATGATGAATTGGTTGTGCAATATGAGGGGCCAAAAGAGGAACCAATACCTCCCGAGCTTGATCTTGGGGACTTTTGTCCCACTAAATTTAGCCCTTTTGATTACTTTTGCTTGCCACAAAGGAAACTTTCCGCTGAACGTAGGGTTTTATGTTTTTATGAGATGAGTTTTCACGATTTGCCTTATCATTATCATGACAATACCTAGATCTATTCTTGTTTTTATGCCTAGCTAGGGGCGTTAAACGATAGCGCTTGTTGGGAGGCAACCCAATTTTATTTTTATTTCTTGTTTTTGTTCCTGTTTAGTAATAAATAATTCATCTAGCATCTGTTTAGATGTGGTTTTATGTTTTTAATTAGTGTTTGTGCCAAGTAGAACCTTTGGGAAGAATTGGGGGAAGTCTTTGCGATCTTGCTGTAAAAAACAGAAACTTTAGCGCTCACGAGATTTGCTGCCATTTTTTACTGGGGAGTGCGATTAGGTTGATTATTTTTGAAAATGATTAACAGACAAATTCCTCACGTCCACCAATTTATTTCAGAATTTTTGGGGTTAAAGAAGTATTCGAAACCTACAGATTACTACAGACTGTTCTGTTTTTGACAGATTCTGTTTTTTGTGTGTTGTTTGCTTATTTTGATGAATCTATGGCTAGGATCGGGGGGTATGAACCATAGAGAAGTTGGAATACAGTAGGTTTAACACCAATATAAATAAATAATGAGTTCATTACAGTACCTTCATGTGGTGGTTTGTTTTCTTATACTAACGGAGCTCATGAGATTTTCTGTTGAGTTTTGTGTTGTGAAGTTTTCAAATTTTGGGTAAATATTTGATGGATTTTGGAATAAGGAGTGGCAAGATCCTAAGCTTGGCGATGCCCAAGGCACCCCAAGGTAAAATTAAAGGACAACCAAAAGCCTAAGCTTGGGGATGCCCCGGAAGGCATCCCCTCTTTCGTCTTCATCTATCGACAACTTTACTTAAGGCTATATTTTTATTCACCACATGATATGTGTTTTGCTTGGACTGTCTTGTATGATTTGATTATTTGCTTTTTAGTTTACCACAATCATCCTTGCTGTACACACATTTTGGAGGGACACACATGAATCATAATTTATTAGAATACTCTATGTGCTTCACTTATATCTTTGGAGCTAGATAATTTTGCTCTAGTGCTTCACTTATATCCTTTAAGAGGATGGTGGGGGTTTTATTTTACAGAAATTATTGATCTCTCATGCTTCACTTATATTATTTTGAGAGTCTTATAGAACAGCATGGTAATTTGCTTTGGTTATAAAATTAGTTCTAATATGATAGGCATCCAAGATGGGTATAATAAACACTATCATAAAAAGTGCATTGAATACTATGAGAAGTTTGATACTTGATGATTGTTTTGAGATATGAATATGGTGATATTAGAGTCATGCTAGTTGAGTATTTGTGAATTTGATAAATACTTGTGTTAAATTTTGTGATTCCCGTAGCATGCACGTATGGTGAACCGTTATGTGATGAAATAGGACCATGATTTATTTATTGATTGTCTTCCTTATGAGTGGCAGTCGGGGATGAGCGATGGTCTTTTCCTACCAATCTATCCTCCTAGGAGCATGCGCGTAGTACTTTGTTTCGATAACTAATAGATTTTTGCAATAAGTATGTGAGTTCTTTATGACTAATGTTGAGTCCATGGATTATACGCACTCTCACCCTTCCACCATTGCTAGCCTCTCTAGTACCGCGCAACTTTCGCCGGTACCATACACCCACCATATACCTTCCTCAATACAGCCACCATGCCTATCTATTATGGCATTTCCATAGCCATTCCGAGATATATTCCCATGCAACTTACCACCGTTCCGTTTGTTATGACACGCTTCATCATTGTCATATTGCTTTGCATGATCATGTAGTTGACATCGTATTTGTGGAAAAGCCACCCTTATAATTCTTTCATACATGTCACTCTTGATTCATTGCACATCCCGGTACACCGCCAGAGGCATTCACATAGAGTCATATTTTGTTCTAGTATGGAGTTGTAATTTTTGTGTTGTAAGTAAATAAAAGTGTGATGATCTTCATTATTAGAGCATTGTCCCAAGTGAGGAAAGGATGATGGAGACTATGATTACCCCACAAGTCAAGATGAGACTCTGGACAAAAAAAGAGAAAAGGCCCAAAGAAAAAAATGAGAGAAAAAGAGAGAAGGGACAATGTTACTATCCTTTTACCACACTTGTGCTTCAAACTAGCACCATGATTTTCATGATAGAGAGTCTCTTTTGTTGTCACTTTCATATACTAGTGGGAATTTTACATTATAGAACTTGGCTTGTATATTCCAATGACGGGCTTCCTCCAAATTCCCTAGGTCTTTGTGAGCAAGTGAGTTGGATGCACACCCACTTAGTTTCTTTTTGAGCTTTCATACACTTATAGCTCTAGTGCATCCGTTGCATGGCAATACCTACTCACTCACATTGATATCTATTGATGGGCATCTCCATCGCCCGCTGATACGCCTAGTTGATGTGCGACTATCTTCTACTTTTTGTCTTCTCCACAACCAGCATTCTATTCCACCTATAGTGCTATGTCCACGGCTCACGCTCATATTTTGCGTGAAGATTGAAAAAGTTTGAGAACATCAAAAGTATGAAACAATTGCTTGGCTTGTCATTGGGGTTGTGCATGATTAAATATTTTGTGTGATGAAGATAGAGCATAGCCAGACTATATGATTTTGTAGGGATAGCTTTCTTTGGCCATGTTATTTTAAGAATACATGATTGCCTTGTTAATATGCTTGAAGTATTATTGTTTTTATATCAATATTAAACTTTTGTCTTGAATCTTTCAGATCTGAACATTCATGCCACAATAAAGAAAATTACATTGATAATTATGTTAGATAACATTTAAATACTTTGTGTGATGAAGATAGAGCATAGCCATAATATATGATTTAGTAGGGATAACTTTCTTTGGCCATGTTATTTTGAGAAGACATAATTGCTTTGTTAGTATGCTTGAAGTATTATTATTTTTATGTCAATATTAAACTTTTGTATTGAATATTTCAAGTCTGAAAATTCATGCCACAATAAACAAAATTACATTGATAATTATGCTAGGCAGCATTTCACATCAAAAATTCTGTTTTTATCATTTACCTACTCGAGGACGAGCAGGAATTAAGCTTGGGGATGCTTGATACATCTCCAATGTATCTATAATTTTTTATTGTTCCATGCTATTATATTATCTGTTTTGGATGTTTAATGGGCTTTAATATACCTTTTTATATTATTTTTGGGACTAACCAACTAACCAAAGGCCCAGTCCAAATTGTTGTTTTTTTGCCTATTCCAGTGTTTCGTATAAAAGGAATATCAAACGGAATCGAAATGGAATGAAACCTTCGGGAGAGTTATTTTTGGAACAAACGTGATCCGGGAGATTTGGTGTGGACGTCAAGAAAGAAGCAAGGAGACCACGAGGCAGGAGGGCGCGCCCAGGGGGGCAGGCGCGCCCCCACCCTCGTGGGCCCCTCGCAGCTCCACCGACGTACTTCTTCCTCCTATATATACCCATATACCCTGAAAACATCCAGGAGCACCATGAAACCCTATTTCCACCGCCGCAACCTTCTGTACCTGTGAGATCCCATCTTGGGGCCTTTTCTGGCGCTCCGCTGGATGGGGAATCGATCACGGAGGGCTTCTACATCAACACCATAGCCTCTCCGATGATGTGTGAGTAGTTTACCACAAACCTTTGGGTCCATAGTTATTAGCTAGATGGCTTCTTCTCTCTCTTTGGATCTCAATACAAAGTTCTCCTCGATTCTCTTGGAGATCTATTCGATGTAATTCTTTTTGCGGTGTGTTTGTCGAGATCCAATGAATTGTGGGTTTACGATCAAGATTATCTATGAACAATATTTGATTCTTCTCTGAAATCTTTTATGCATGATTTAATATATTTGCAAGTCTCTTCAAAATATTAGTTTGGTTTGGCCTACTAGATTGATCTTTCTTGCAATGGGAGAAGTGCTTAGCTTTGGGTTCAATCTTGCGGTGTCCTTTCCCAGTGACAGCAGGGGCAGCAAGGCACGTATTGTATTGTTGCCATCGAGGACAAAAAGATGGGGTTTATATCATATTGCTTGAGTTTATCCCTCTACGTCATGTCATCTTGCCTAATGCGTTACTCTGTTCTTACGAACTTAATACTCCACATGCATGCTGGATAGCGGTCGATGTGTGGAGTAATAGTAGTAGATGCAGAATCATTTCGGTCTACTTGTCGCGGACGTGATGCCTATATACATGATCATCCCTAGACATTCTCATAATTATTCGCTTTTCTATCAATTGCTCGACAGTAATTTGTTCACCCACCGTAGAATTTGCTATCTTGAGAGAAGCCACTAGTGAAACCTATGGCCCAGGTCTATTCTCCATTATATTATTCTCCCAACAACTAGCCATTTCTGTCGCTGTATATTTTGTAATCTTTACTTTCCAATCTATACAAAAATATCAAAAATATTTATCTTATTATCTCTATCAGATCTCACTTTCGTAAGTGAGCATGAAGGGATTGACAACCCCTTTATCGCGTTGGTTGCGAGGTTCTTTTTTGTTTGTGCAGGTACGAGGGACTTGCGTGTAATATCCTACCGGATTGATACCTTGGTTCTCAAAAACCGAGGGAAATAATTACGCTACTTTGCTACATCACCCTTTCCTCTTCAAGGGAAAACCAACACATGCTCAAGAGGTAGCAACCGGCTTTGGGCAAGGAAAAGGTTTGACTGTGTGGCATCTCAGTTGGCCGCTTACGGGCGGAAGGTTCATAATTTAACCCATCCATTAGGTCATCTGAGCCTCCACTCCGTGTTTTGTGTCTTGCATCATGTTGAGCCTTCTTCAAAACAAAGTTTGGGTCTAACTAAGCAGTCGAGTGAGAAAATGGTACTTTCCGGACAACCCGCCTTATTCCTTTTGGAGGTGATGAGTCTGAGCCGGAAGAGATAGAAATTACCTCTAGATTCTCAGCCTGCCTAGATGCACCCTCATCATGTGAGTAAGAAGTGTCAGCTAAGTCATTAAAGAGACGGCCAAGAGAGTCAAGTTCTACCTCAGATTGGTCATCAATTTCCACTCAATCGCTTGCAGCGGCTGGTTTAGCCATAACATCAGGTTTGGTTTTCTTTGGTTTTGGACCACTCTTATTTTTAGGAGTAACATATTTAATCTTCCTTTTCCAAAAGGTAGAATCAGGTTGTATAAGAAAAGTGGATTAACAAGTGAAATGCATGGGAAAATTAAGGATATTCAAGCCAACTGCAAATAGGAGCTTACAGCTAGGGCTGGGTTGAGCCTGAAGAATGGTGGCAGCCCAACTTTGTTACAATTCTCTTTTGACTCCCCAAGTAAAGAGTTCACAGCTTGAAAGACCTCTTCAGCAATAGAATTGTGAGACCCATATCATTGAGGGTCATCTGACTTGCCAGAGTACTCGCACATTAAATTGGGTCGACGGCTTAGAGGAAGAATCTTCCATGAAACGTAGCAGCGGGCTAAATCGACCCTTGTCAACCCATTGGTTAACAAAGCTGTTACCTTGGGGTAGTATTTGAGAGCTTCAGTGTGTTCAGTTGGAAGGAGTTTGCATGGCGGGTCAAAGTCTATGGGAAGACGATCAACCCGATAACTCGGCAGAGGGTTCTCATTTGCCGGGGCAGTATTTTTGCAATAGAACCAGGTTTTAACCCATCCCTTGGGGTGGCTCAACAAAAAAGCTACAGGAAAGTAGCCATCTCGGCGTCTCTGAATTGAGATCCAACCTAATTCTTGAAATGGACCACTGGCACACTCAGTCTGGCGACTCAAATAGAAGAACTCTTTGAAGAGAGTGACAATGGGTTCTGCTTGCAAATAGACTTCACAAAATATTTGGAAGTGGCAGAGGTTTGTTATTAAGTTTGGGCCTATGTCTTCAGGATGGAAGTTGAAGTAATGTAAGACATCCCGAAAGAACTTTGACATGGGCGTGTGAAGCCCCTAAGAATATGATTAGTGAAGACTACCACTTCTCCCTCGCTAGGGTCTGGGACATTTTCCCCTTGGCTGAGCCGCTAACCAATTTCTTCCTAAGCCGCCAGAAGACCTTGATCTACATAGTCTTTGAGTATTTGCTCAGTGACCAATGAAGGGCCCCAGTAGCAAAGGGTAGTTTTTGCCAGGATGAGTCGCCTAAAATTATGAGGCGAGTTAAAAGTGAAGTACAAAGGCAAGCCATCTTAAACAAATGGCGGGTTAACTGAAAGAAGCAATTTCTGGAAATTCTTGGCGGGTTACAAATACATTGATAAGTCGCTCGAAAGGTGAAGGGCGGGTCAAATATCTAAGGAATCCGAGATTGGTGAATTTTGCTAAGCATGGGGCAAACAGGTTTCACAGTTCACAGCTATATTTACGGATCTACGAGTAGTGCAAAAAGGAAAGGAATTACTAAACTTAGCAAAGCAGTGGCGGAAGAGAAAGTAAGATATCAGCTGATTCTAGAGATGAATAGAAGTTATTGAGATTCAAGATGGTGCTAAAAACTGCTACCGCAATATTCCTCTATTATTCTCGGATCAAAACCAACATCCGTTCAAAAGATGTGAAGAACTAGGATGAACTCCGATGAACACTACGAACTCAATTGCCCTAATGCAGATCTAAAAGAATAATGGAAGTAGTACCTATTTGCAATGGATAAAGGTGGAGGCGCGCCGCTAGACATTATTGGTGGCAAGACAGTGCTGCGACGTCGACTCAGGGAGGCCGGTGTGGTTCGTCGAGTGTGGCGGAGCTCCAGTCGCGATGGGCGTCATGAGAAAGAAGAAGAAGTGGAGGCTACAGGGGTGAAAAGTGAAAAGGGAGGCCCCCCATGCCTATTTTTAGAAGGAAAAAATAGGGTGTGGTAATCGCCATGCGCGAAAATCGAGGAGGCAACTTCTACGACAAAAAGGGCGCCTCGATCTTCAGAATGGTTGATTAATGCAAAATATCCACTATGACATCATGAAGATTTTTCTGAATCTATGAAGATGACGTCATCCTTTCATATGGCGGGTTATGAATCTTTGTTGAAGGTTAAAACATTTAGAAGAATCAAAGAAGACTCGCTGATCAGAGACAGTGAAGATTGACATGAACAATTTCAAATTAATCTGGGGCCTAATGTTGGGGATTTGACCCCATGATGTAACCCGCCTTATAAGAGTCGGGTTAGGTTGTCGGTGACTTAAGTAATGAAGCCTTAGATAGGCCTAAGAGACCAATACATGAATATAGTGAGGCGACTTACAAGGTGGACCGGATGAAGGCCCAAGGCCAGAAGACGGTGCGTGACACGGAAGTATAAGCCGCCCGATGGTGACTTGTCAAAGAAGGCAAGGCGATTTAGATCCAGGATCGGTTACAAAGTGTAACCTGGCCGGACTCTTGTAAACCCAAGGCCTCGACATTTGTATATAAAGGTGAGTCCCCGCGGCAGGTTAAACTTAAGTTACAATCAATCGATAGCTAGGTCAAGCAATATGCTCCCTTGTAATTGATATTCAAGCAATAGCAATAAGAGCAGGAGTAGGCTTTTACCTCCACCGTGAGGGGCTGAACCTAGGTAAACTTGTGTCTCTCGTCCCGCTCAATCCCTTTAAGTTAATCACCATAGCCATGGCCTCACACCTAAGTCCTTTCACTAGTTCATCTGCCGTGTTAACCCCACGATAGCGCCAGTACCTTTCTCACTGGTCTCGGCGCCGCCATTGGTGCCGGTGCCATCAGTGTTGATGTCAGCGTCAGTACCATCATCGAGGCCGCCCTGCAAACCTTGACTATGCTTAGTAGCCAAAAAGTCGAGGTAGTCATGTTCACCCTCATAATCCATCTCGTCTGTATCGTGGTCAGAAGGACCGGTTTCTTTGTTGTTTGACATGTTTCCTACGATTAAGTCTCCTCGTTTAATTCTTAAACTATGATAAAATGAGTAATGACATAAAAAATGTCTATGGTTTGCCAGAATGTTGTTTCATTCCCATCGCAGCAAATCCCAGCACTCGATATGCCTACTTTGTAGCACAAGTCATGCCAAAATTCATGGGAAATTTCGGCATGACCTTTGCTAAAAACTAGACATATCGAGCGCCTGAAATTCACCGGAACAAAAATGAATCAACATTTCGGCTAAACATAGGCCACTCGGATCATTTACCTTGCACATAACCATCATTTTCCAAATCACACATGTCCAAATATCACATGTACAAATCACATGTCCGCTTCAAATTTGCATATAACAAGAAGAAAAGTATAGAACTTGAAGAAAAAGGTGCCGGCTCAGGAATTGCGGATGATCCCAATCACTTGGCCATTTGTGGTCTGGGGGCTTGATATGGTTGGAACTTTCAAGAGGTCTAAGGATAAGAAGACCCACCTTCGGGTGGCGATTGACAAGTTCACTAAGTGGGTTGAGGCAGAGCCGGTCAGCAATTGTGAGGCAGCTACTACAGTTCAATTTGTCAAGAAGCTAATTTTCCGCTTTGATTATCCTCATAGTATCATCACTGATAATGGGACGAATTTGTCTAAAGGTGCCATGAAAGAATTTTGTCAAAGGGAGCACATCAAGCTTGATGTTTCATCAGTTGCACATCCTCAGTCCAATGGTCAGGCAGAACATGCTAACCAGGAGATCTTGAGAGGAATCAAACCCCGGCTCATGGTTCCTTTAAATAGGACAACGGGTTGTTGGGTGGAAGAGCTTCCTTCGGTTCTCTGGAGCATCAGGACCACCCCAACAGGTCAATGGGTTATACACCCTTCTTCATGGTTTGTGGTGCTGAAGCAGTTCTCCTAAGCGATATTCATCATGACTCGCCTAGAGTGGCGGCTTATGTGGAGGCTCACAATGAGACGGTGTGTCAGAACGCTTTGGAAGCTCTTGATGAAGAGCGTGACCTTGCGGTGGCTCTTTCAGCAATCTATCAGCAAGACCCATGCTGCTATCACAGCCGTAGGGTTCGCAGCCAGACTTTTCAGGAGGACAACTTAGTGCTCCGTTTGATTCAAGATAAGACAGGGATGCATAAGCTTTCACCTCCTTGGGAGGGACCTTTTCTGGTCAGTAAAAACCTCAACAGTGGGACATACTATCTCATCGACTTACGTGAGAACAAGGATTCACGCACATCTGAGGAGGAGACCCGCAGGCCCTGGAACATTGCTCATCTTCGGCCTTACTACACTTGAGCCACTAGCTCCCAACATTGTATATACTTTCATGATTGTTGATACGTCTCCATCGTATCTACTTTTCCAAACACTTTTGCCCTTGTTTTGGACTCTAACTTGCATGATTTGAATGGAACTAACCCGGACTGACGCTGTTTTCAGCAGAATTTCCATGGTGTTATTTTTGTGCAGAAATAAAAGTTCTCGGAATGACCTGAAAATCAACGGAGAATATTTTTGGAATATATAAAAAAGACTGGCGAAAGAATCAAGGCCAGGGGCCCACACCCTGTCCACTAGGGTGGGGGTGCACCTACCCCCTAGGCGCGCCCCCTGCCTCGTGGGCCCCCTGGTGCTCCACCGACCTCAACTCCAACTCCATATATTCATGTTCGGGGAGAAAAAAAATAAGGGAGAAGGATTCATCGTGTTGTACGATACGGAGCCACCGCCAAGCCCTAAACTCTCTCGGGAGGGCTGATCTGGAGTCCGTTCGGGGCTCCGAAGAGGGGAATCCATCGCCATCGTCATCATCAACCTTCCTCCATCACCAATTTCATGATGCTCACCACCGTGCGTGAGTAATTCCATCATAGGCTTGCTGGACGGTGATGGGTTGGATGAGATTTAACATGTAATCGAGTAAGTTTTGTTAGGGTTTGATCCCTAGTATCCATTATGTTCTGAGATTGATCTTGCTATGACTTTGCTATGCTTAATGCTTGTCACTAGGGCCCGAGTGCCATGATTTCAGATCTGAACCTATTATGTTTTCATGAATATATGTGAGTTCTTGATCCTATCTTGCAAGTCTATAGTCACCTATTATGTGTTATGATCCGTTAACCCAGAAGTGACAATAATCGGGATACTTACCGCTGATCACCGTAGTTTGAGGAGTTCATGTATTCACTATGTGTTAATGCTTTGGTCCGGTACTCTATGAAAAGGAGGCCTTAATATCCCTTAGTTTCCAATAGGACCCCTTTGCCGTTACCACTACTATCATATTACTTTGCTGCAGATATTAAGTTTCTAGATGTGGTTGAATTGACAACTCAGCTGCTAATACTTGAGAATATTCTTTGGCTCCCCTTGTGTCGAATCAATAAATTTGGGTTGAATACTCTACCCTCAAAAACTTTTGTGATACCCTATACTTTTGGGTTATCGAGACTATTTTCTGGCGTCGTTGCCGGGGAGCATAGCTCTATACTTTGAGTCACTTGGGATTTATATCTGTTTATCACTATGAAGAACTTGAAATATCAAAGAACCAAGATTTTTCCCTCGACTATGAGGGGAGGTAAGGAATTGCCATCTAGCTCTGCACTTGATTCACCTTCTTTTTTGAGTAAACTTGTGACACCTACACATGCTATTGATTCTGATAGGTCGCATGTTATTGATGATGCCACTTCCGCTTTGCATGATACTTATGATGAAACTACTTCTATGCTTGATAATACTGTGCCACTAGGTGAATTTATTGATGAACAACTTGCTTGGGTTAGAGAGAACGAAATTATTGAAACTGATAATATTGATGAAAGTGATGATGAAGATTCTCCCCCTAGATATGAATTGCCTGTTGTGCCTGAGGGTTGTGTTATGGATGAAGAAACTGCTAGAGACTTCTTAGCTTGCAATGATAGATCTGATCTTAAGAAATTATTAGCTAAGCTTAAAGAAAAGTCTTTGAATGCTAGAATGAAATATGACCTTGCTTTTGCTACTTCACCTATCTTTATTACTGATAAGGATTATGATTTCTCTGTCGATCCTGAGTTAATTACTTTGGTTGAATCTGATCCTTTCTATGGTTATGAATCTGAAACTGTTGTGGCACATCTTACTAAATTAAATGATATAGCAACCCTGTTTACTCATGATGAGAAAAATCGCTATTACTTTATCCTTAAGTTGTTTCCGTTCTCATTAAAGGGTGATGCTAAAACATGGTTTAACTCTCTTGATCCTGGTTGTGTGCGTAGTCCCAAGGATATGATCTATTACTTATCTGCTAAATATTTCCCTGCTCATAAGAAATAAGCTGCCTTAAGGGAAATATATAATTTTGTCCAAATTGAAGAAGAGAGTCTCCCACAAGCTTGGGGGAGGCTTCTCCAATTACTTAATGCTTTGCCTGATCATCCTCTCAAGAAAAATGAAATACTTGATATCTTTTATAATGGACTAACCGATGCTTCTAGAGACTACCTGGATAGTTGTGCTGGTTGTGTTTTCAGGGAAAGAATTGTTGATCAAGCTGAATTGCTATTGAATAATATGTTGAGTAATGAAAATGATTGGACACTCCCTGAACCAACTCCTAAGCCAACTCCGAAGAAAAGGGTATTTTATTTCTCAGTCCTGAAGACATGCAAGAGGCAAAGAAATCTATGAAAGAAAAAGGTATTAAAGCTGAAGATGTTAAGAATTTACCACCTATTGAAGAAATACATGGTCTTGATAAACCGACACAGGTAGTAAAGGTAAATTCTCTCTATAAATTTGATGAAGGTGATATTCCTCGTTATAAGTCTGCTAGCCAATGCTTAGATGAGTTTGATAATTTTATTGTTAAACAAGAAAACTTCAATGCTTATGTTGGTAGACAATTGAAACGCAATGCTGATATGCTTGAACACTTGAGTGATTATATGGCTAGTGTTAAAGGTGAACTTAAACTTACTAGTAAACATGCTTCTATGGTTACCACTCAAGTAGAAGAAGTGCTTAAAGCTGAGAATGATTTGCTCAATGAATTAAATAATAAGAAGAATGATAATGCTGCTAGAGTTATGACTAGAGGAGGTAAAATGACTCAGGAACCTTTGTATCTTGAGGGCCACCCTGTGACGCCCCGAGATCGATGTGCCAGGTGTCTTCCAGTTATTCGCCGTCGTTGCCATGTCTTTCGCTTGCGTGTTGCATCTTGTCATGTCATCATGTGCCTTGCATCATCTTGTTTTCAAAACATGCATCTGTCCCGGTCTCCTTGTTCTTTCCATTGTCTGTTCTGAGCCCAGACACACTTGCACGCGCCCGCGGCATGTCCGAAATAGTATTTTACAAGTGGCCAGAAAATGTTCTCGGAATGGGTTGAAAGTTGGCATGCGGTCTTATTATAGTGTAGGTAGGCCGCCTGCCCAGTTTCATCGCATTCGGAGTCCGTTTGACACCCCAACGGATAACTATAGCGGCAGTATAGCCGGTCTTTTCATCGGACGTTTTCGGTCTCCGGAAACCGTGCCGGGCTGCATCTCTCCCCTCTTCTCTCAGACCAACCCGCTCTCCACAGTCCACTACCTACCGCCAGGCCTAACCCGAGCTCTCTCGTCAGCCCGCGGACCTCCTCGCACGCGCGTCCGAAAGCTATCCCGGACCCGACCAGGGCAGTCGTCACTGTTGGATTTGGATCATCCCCAAACATCTACAAAACATCACCGTTTTCTTATTCGGACTCCCTAGCCTATTTTTCCTAACCGCCCGATTTTGATCGGAGGGTCGAGATAGCCCCTAACCTAATCCACAGGCCAATATATAAACTAGTCCAACCCTAATCTTTAGGAGGTTTGTCCCGTCAGTCTTGTCCCCGCCGCCAGCCATCCACCCACTCGCCTCCCACCTTGGGATCCTCCCAGATCCATCCCGGGCCAACCACTGTCTCCCCTCCATCCATCCACCCAACCACACTGCAGCCAGCCGCATTGCGGCGCCCTCTCCCTCGAGCTCCAACGGGAACCGCGCCACCAGGACCCCGCGGCCTCAAGCCCCTCGCGACCCTGCCGCCTCCCGTGTACGTCATCGGCTACCACCACCAGTAGCAAGCAAAGCCACTGGAGCTCCTTCCTCCACCCTCTTCTTCCCAGAGCACTCCATCCCCACTGCCTCCTCATCGTCCAGCAGCAGCACCGAGCCACCGGCGAGCAGCAGCAGCAGCAGAGCCGTCGCCAGGCCAGCCCCTCGCGCCCCTCTCCTTCTTCCCTTCTCCCTGTCATCATCTCCTCCCTCTCTCTCTCTAATTCCTGCCATGGCCATCCTCGCAGGTAACCGAGCTCCAAGCGTGACGCCATCCTCGGAGTTCGCCGTCCGCTATCGTTCCTCATCAGATCCGCCGGTCCCTGCCAGATCCGCATGCCTTCGGCACCTCTCGCGCCCCGTCGTGGTCGGAGCCTCCATGCGTCGTCGTCTGGTTCATCCTCCGCATCGCCTGCGCATGCGAGGGAGGCGCCTGAACTCTCGCTGCCTCATTCTCCTTCGCGCTCGAGTCGCGCCGTTCACCTCCTGCCGCCAAAGCTCTGCATCAATCCGTCCTCTCGCCGAGCTTCGCTGCTTCCCCGTCGTTCCTCGCCTCCCGGAGGAAGTCGCTGCACCGCCCCTGCTTCACCAGCCTCCCCTGCTCGTCCCGCAAGTGCAGCCGCTTGCCTCGTTGACCGTGCGCCTCGCCCACTTGGGCCAGATCAGCGCCAAGACCCAGCGTCGCCCCCTGCCGGCCTCCCCTCTACACCGACCGGGCCATAGCCCATGGGGAGAAACCCCCCTCGCTCATGTTCTGTTTCGGCCCAGTGCATGGATTCGGCCCGTAGGTGTTTTTTTCCTTTGTATGATTTTACCAATTATCCAGAGGTTTACCGTTTTGCAGCAAAGTCCCTAAACAATATGCATATCATAACTCACCAATCGTGCATCGGATCTAAACAAATTATATATGTAACTTGAGTAGAATTTCATCTAGTTTCATAATTTGAAACTTCCATCTATGTTTAAAATGGTTAAACTGTTGTTCGTTTAAATTTTCTTATATAACATGTTAAAATGCTCTATTTCATAACAAAATAACCATAGCTCCAAACATAACAAACTTTATATGTAAAATGGGGTAGAAAAATGCCGAGTTTAACATCGTGTACTTACTTTGCATGTTTAACAAGTCTAAAATATGATTTAGGGCAGAACAGTACCAAACCTAATATATGCATATGGGGATTTACCAGAATTGTTGTTCGTTGTTTCCGGCCTCATTTAAACTTGCCTAGATAGATAGTTTTCTTATGCTTCACCTCTTGTCATGTTAATAAACATTTAATATTGTTGGGTACATAAACGAGATCGAACTAAATAACGTGAATGTGGTGTTCCGTCAATATGCGACTCATTGCATATTAAGCTCCACTTAATTTGTAGTATTGTTTGTGCACTTTACCATGCCATGCCTTTCTAATCCGGACATGCATCATACTTGTTTGCGCATCATGACATGATTATGTGATGGTTGTTTACTATGTTGTTTGCTTCTTTCCGGTGTTCCTTCTTCGGGTTAGTTCCGATAACGTCGCGTTTGTGAGGATTCGTTCGACTTCGTCCGTTTGTCTTCTTCATGGACTCATTCTTCTTCCTTGCGGGATCTCAGGCAAGATGACCATACCCTCGAAATCACTTCTATCTTTGCTTGCAAGTTGTTCGCTCTTTTGCTATGCCGCGATACCTACCACTTGCTATTTCATGCCTCCCATATTGCCATGTCAAGCCTCTAACCCACATTCCTAGCAAACCGTTGTTTGGCTATGTTACCGCTTTTGCTCAACCCCTCTTATAGCATTGCTAGTTGCAGGTGAAGATGAAGATTGTTCCATGTTGGAACATGGTTATTGTTGGGATATCACAATATATCTTATTTATTTAATGCATCTATATACTTGGTAAAGGGTGGAAGTCTCGGCCTTATGCCTGGTGTTTTGTTCCACTCTTGACACCCTAGTTTCCATCATACCAGTGTTATGTTCCTTGATTTTGCGTTCCTTACACGATTGGGTGTTATGGGGACCCCTTGACAGTTTGCTTTGAATAAAACTCCTCCAGCAAGGCCCAACCTTGGTTTTACCATTTGCCTCACCACCACCTACTTTTCCCTTGGGAGTCGTGCTCCCGAGGGTCATCTTTATTTTAACCCCCCGGGCTAGTGCTTTTCTAATTGTTGGTCCGAACCGGGCAGCCTACGGGGCCACCTCGGGGCAACTCGAGGGCTGGTTTTACTCATAGCTTGACCTATCCGGTGTTTCCCTGAGAACGAGATATGTGCAGATCCTATCGGGATTGTCGGCACATCAGGCAGCTTTGCTGGTCTTGTTTTACCATTGTCGAAATGTCTTGTAACCAGGATTCCGAGTCTGATCGGGCCGTCCTGGGAGAAGGAATATCCTTCATTGACCGTGAGAGCTTGTGATGGGCTAAGTTGGGACACCCCTGTAGGGTTTGAACTTTCTAAAGCCGTGCCCGCGGTTATGGGCAGATGGGAATTTGTTGATATCCGATTGTAGAGAACTTGACACTTAACTTAATTAAAATGCATCAACCGCATGTGTAGCCGTGATGGTCTCTCTCCGGCGTAGTCTGGGAAGTGAACACGGTTTTGGTGTTATGCTTGAATGTAAGTAGTCTCAGGATTACTGCTTCTCGCTCTTATTTGCATATGTAAGCCACCATATATGCTTAGTGCTTGTTGCAGCTTCACCTCCCTACCCTTTTCCTACCCATAAGCTTAAATAGTCTTGATCTCGCGGGTGTGAGATTGCTGAGTCCCCGTGACTCATAGATACTTCCAAACAGTTGTAGGTGCCAATGATACCATTTCAGGTGACGCAACCCAGCTCTAGTGGGAGCTCGATGAAGATCTTCCCGTTGTCTTGTTTCGTTTCCGTTGATCAGTAGTGGAGCCCAGTTGGGACGATTGGGGATCTAGCATTTGGGGTTGTCTTCTTTTATTTTGGTTTCGTAGTCGGACCTTGATTGTACTCTGGATGATGTATGTCTAACTTCTATTTGTGTGAAGTGGCGATTGTAAGCCAACTCTTTATCCCTTTCTATTCAGTACATGGGATTGTGTGAAGATTACCCCTCTTGCGACAAACCTACCATGCGGCTATGCCTCTAAGTTGTGCCCCGACATATGGGAGATATAGCCGCATTGTGGGTGTTACAAGTTGGTATCAGAGCCTTCCCCGACTTAGGAGCCCCCTGCTTGATCGAATCGCTGACGTTGTTGAGTCTAGAACAAAATGTTTTGAGTCTTAGGATTATATATATCAGAGAGTAGGATTCTTTTTACTCCTTAGTCCCTTCGTCGCTGTGGTGAGGCCTCCTGACGTAGAAGTTTTGACTCTTCTCTCCTCAAATTTCATGATTTTTTTTATGATTACACGGGTATCATGGAATCGTTCCAATGGTTTTGTGACGAGAACATTGTTCTTGGTGCCTCCTGACATTTAGGGGTTGTGGAAGTGTCCCGGGGAGTTGAGCTTCGAGGTGTTGTCGTCACAATTTTATCGTTGCAGTTCTGGAATACCTGAGTTCGCCGACATCGAAAATCTCTTTTATGCACTTGTTGGTGAGATAACCTCGACGCCACCCAGTACTGGGGCGGGAGTTCGGGATTATTGCCATAACTCGTATAACGGATGCTTTTCGAAGGTTGAGGTAAATGATTTCCGAAGGTTTCTTGGTTATGTGTTGAAGGATGGATACAACTGGATGTAGGATTTGCTAGTTTTGGGTGAGATATTATGCTTCCCCTATATCCCCAACACCTGATTGCATAACCAGAAAGTTTCAGGAGTTTATAAGTGGGAATTCAAGTAGCTCCTAGGATATCTTTTCGACAAATGTATGATATGAAGTTGGGGTTCGACGTTTAGTGGTCCGCCTATCCACGGTTGGTTTTACAGTGGTCTCGTTGTGTCTTAAAGAGTCCTTGGCTATGCTGACTCGGGGACGCTTCGTATGTCATGTGCACTGCCTTGTACATGATGGTGCTGTACGATCGAGCCCATGTGGACCCCACCACGAAAACTTCGGACGAAATCTCTATCATATGTTTGTTCTGGCTTATTCTGCAAGCCAATCCTTTTTTTGTTTTGAGTTGTGGTATTCAAGTTGCTTCAATGTCAAGTGTTGATTCCATACCTTTCCTAAGCGGTGTTCTCATATCCCTATGTGAATACTAATCCTTCTTTATCATTGGGTTTGTCATCTCAATTTCTTTCCAACTGATGTGCTTCTCTTCTAGTGGATCCTATCATTTTCGCAAGATCAACTCTAAGTATTCTCAATGGTGTTTGTTTCATTTGTCCTAAGTTGTCTTTGTTTTTCCCGCCCTCCCACCCTTTTTCTTCAAGGACTCAGATTTCTTAATCAACTATCCATTTTATTCACACGAAGTCTCTTCCTTCTTTTCCATCAATGTTCTTATCCGGTGATTCTCAGGAAGATACTAAGGAGGCCTCAAGTTTGTCACTCTTCACTCGTTTTCTTCCCCGGTGGATTCAAGTCAAGTATTGTCGATCATATTTTTTTCCTCATTTCAAATGTTTTTTCTCATGCCGATGCACCTCTTAATCATCCACCTCTAGCTATTCAATTGTTCCGGAGTGCTCAAGATATCTCGAAGATTCGTGTTTCCACTCTGCATTCATTCAAGCTCTTTCAAGATTGTTATCTCATTCAAGCCATTTAATTCAACCGGTGCAATCTCCATTTCAAGTAATTGGTCAACAGTGTTTCTTTTGAGTGGGCCCTAACCCACAGGTCTTTCCCAGGATCTTACCTACCTCTTCTAATCTTTCCCGGATCTATCCTCAAATTCTTTCAAAGTTTGACGTAAGAATGAATTATCATCAGTCAAATGCCTTCTCCAATATCGTTTTCAAATTATTTCTATCGTTGGTTCAACCTTTCTAATTTTCATTCTGGAGTGCCTCAACAATTCATGGTGGTGTTTCTCATCGTCATTCTCAACACTTTAAGACCGAAGAATAGTTTTTCTCAAATCTTGGTCCGTTCTCTCGAAGATGCGTACTTCAAGCTTGATGCCATCCTCTCATTATTGTTTCCAATTGTGAGAATTCTTTTCAACTATCCGGAGCAATTCAAGATTCTTTTTAGTCTGATTCTCTGAAGGTCATCATCTCAGAATTATTCATTCCAGCTTTCAGCTCTCGTTCTCCAAATCTTACCGGTGCATCATTCAAATATTCTATAATCAGCTCGTGATCTCTTCATTCTCTTGTATCAAGTTCCCTCAAGTATCTTCATTCGTTCTCTAATTCTCACCGGTGATTCATCCCTTTACTTCATTCATTTTCAATTCTTACTGTGGTTCGTTCAAGATATCTCTTCCCTTCATTATCATATCAATTCATTCGTTCTTCCCAACCCTATCGGTGGTTCGCAGAAGACCTTCTCAAGTTTACACTATATCCTTTCAACGAGAATAAGTAGTATGCCAAATCCATTTCTTGTCATCAATTAAATTGATGAAGGATAAGCATAATGTAATTCTTATTCTTGTTTCATCCAACTGATTAATTCCTTATTCCGGAGGTTCATCAAAATTCTTGATTTCTTTTGTTCATATTTATTTTCCGGAGTTCCAAGTTTTTCCGCATTATCTCATCGCGAATCTCCATCTAAATCATCGCAAGGCTTCACCTTGTGTTTTCAACTTCTCTTTCCTTCCGTTTGATCATCCTTTTGTTGTCGGAGTTCTTCATGGAGGCTCTACATGATGGTTCATAAAGGATTTAATTCCTTTTCGAAGTATTCATCGAGATTCTTTTCAAAGGAGCTCAAGTATTCTTCATCTTGCATTCCAAAGTGCAATTCTTTCTACCTTATCTTTTGGGATGGTGTTATGTCATTCTTGACAATTTCCCTTTGTGTTTCATGATTTGCAAGTTTTTAAGTACGAGATAATTAAACCCATCAATTTCTTTGAGCATGAGCTATTGTCAACCCATCATTCTCTTCGAGGAGTTATCTTGGGTTATATTTCACCTAAAGCTTTCCCTAAGGATTGTTGCTATTTATGGTGCTTATAAATGAACCAAGTTCTTTAGTTACCCTCCCGGTGAAATAAGATTCTCGTCTTCTTGTTGATATCAATCCAATCTTTTGTTAATGTCAGAATTTAATCTCATAATTTTGAGTTGTCTTCCATAAGCACACATCAAGCTTATCCTTTCGTTGTTGATAATCCAACAACTCCGTTCGAGTATATGTTGTAAGCGTGCTCTCTCAAGATCTTGTTTCCCTCCGTTCATTTCATTCCATTCTTTCTTCTCCCGGAGGCATTCTGTTGTTGCTCTCTTCACTCATAATCAGTGTTGTTGATTTCATCAAGTGTCCTCTCATCTTGTCAAGTTCATGTTCAATTTCTTCCATTTATAGTCAGAGTGCTATCCAAATTATATCATTCTTAGTACTTCTCTATCTTTTTTAACTGGAGTGCTTGCATGTACTTCTTGGCCATTGCAACCTTTTTTCTTATGTCTTTCAACCTACAAGGTTCTAGTAATGTTCCTTGTTCCTCTTTTCTAATAGAGTGTTTTCAACTGTGTTCATCTTTGTTGTATTCTTTCTTTCAATTTGTTCAACCTCGCAAGGTTCTTTGGTTTCACTCATTTGACAAGGAAACAATTAGTTTTACCTCTCCTCTTCCTCTTTCGTTTTCCCTCCGGTGCCATCCTAGATCTCGGGACGAGATCCTCTCGTAGTGGTGGAGTGTTGTGACGCCCCAAGACCGATGTGCCAGGTGTCTTCCAGTTATTCGCTGTCGTTGCCATGTATTTTGGTTGCATGTTGCATCTTGTCATGTCACCATGTGCATTGCATCATCATGTTTTCAAAACTTGCATCCGTCCCTGTCTCCTCGTTCTTTCCGTTGTCCGTTCTGAGCCCAGACACACTTGCACGCGCCCGCGACATGTTTGAAACAGTTTTTTACAAGTGGCCGGAAAATGTTCTCGGAATGGGCTGAAAGTTGGCATGCGGTCTTATTATAGTGTAGGTAGGCCGCCTGCCAAGTTTCATCGCATTCGGAGTCTGTTTGACGCCCCAACGAATAACTATAGCGGCAGTATAGCCGATCTTTTCGTCGGACGTTTTCGGTCTCCGGAAACCGTGCTGGGCTGCATCTCTCCCCTCTTCTCTTAGACCAACCCGCTCTCCACAGTCCACTACCTATCGCCAGGCCTAACCTAAGCTCTCTCGTCAGCCCGCGGACCTCCTCGCGCACGCGTCCGAAAGCTGTCTCGGACCCGACCCGGGCAGTCGTTATCGTTGGATTCGGATCATCCCCAAACATCTACAAAACATCACCGTTTTCTTATTTGGACTCCCTAGCCTATTTTTCCTGACCGCCCGATTTTGATCGGAGGGTCGAGATAGCCCCTAACCTAATCCGCAGGCCTATATATAAACTAGTCCAACCCTAATCTTTAGGAGGTTTGTCCCATCAGTCTCGTCCCCGCCGCCAGCCATCCATGCACTCGCCTCCCACCTTGGGATCCTCCTAGATCCATCCGAGACCAACCACCGTCTCCCCTCGATCCATCCATCCAACCACACCGCAGCCAGCTGCCTTGCGGTGCCTTCTCCCTCGAGCTCCAATGGGAACCGTGCCACTAGGACCCCGTGGCCTCAAGCCCCTCCCGACCCCTCCGCCTCCCGTGTACGTCATTGGCTACCACCACCAGTAGCAAGCAAAGCCACCGGAGCTCCTTCCTCCACCCTCTTCTTCCCCGAGCACCCCGTCCCCACTGCCTCCTCCTCGTCGTCCAGCAGCAGCACCGAGCCACTGGCGAGCAGCAGCAGCAGAGACGTCGCCAGGCCAGCCCCTCGCGCCCCTCTCCTTCTTCCCTTCTCCCTGTCGTCATCTCCTTCCTCTCTCTCTCTAAAATTCCCGCCATGGATGTCCTCGTAGGTAACCGAGCTCCAAGCGCGCCGCCATCCATGGAGTTCGCCGTCCGCTACCGTTCCTCATCATATCCACCGGTCCCTGCTGGATCCGCATGCCTCCGGCACCTCTCGCGCCCCGTTGTGGTCGGAGCCTATATGCGTCGTCGTCCGGTTCATCCTCTGCATCGCATGCGCGTGCGAGGGAGGCGCCTGAACCCTCGCTGCCTCATTCTCCTTCACGCTCAAGCCGTACCGTTCACCTCCTGCCGCCGGAGCTCTACATCAATCCGTCCTCTCACCGAGCTTCGCTGCTTCCCCGCCGTTCCTCGCCTCCCGGAGCAAGTCGCTGCACCGCCCCTGCTTTGTCAGCCTCCCCTGCTCGTCCCGCAAGCGCAGCCGCTCGCCTCGTTGACCGCGCGCCTCGCCCACTTGGGCCAGATGAGTGCCAAGACCCAGCATTGCCCCCTCCCGGCCTCCCCTCTACACCGACCGGGCCATAGCCCATGGGGATAAACCCCCCTCGCTCATGTTCTGTTTCCGCCCAGTGCATGGATTCGGCCCGTAGGTGTTTTTTTTCCTTTGTGCGATTTTACCAATTATCCAGAGGTTTACCGTTTTGCCGCAAAGTCCCTAAACAACATGCATATCATAACTCACCAATCGTGCATCGGATCTAAACAAATTATATATGTAACTCAACTAGAATTTCATCTAGTTTCATAATTTGAAAGTTTCATATATGTTTTAGATGGTTAAACTGCTGTTTGTTTAAATTTGCTTATACAACATGTTAAAATGCTCTATTTCATAACTAAATAACCGTAGCTCCAAACTTAACAAACTTTATATGTGAATGGGGTAGAAAAATGCTGAGTTTAACATGGTGTACTTACTTTGCATGTTTAACAAGTCTAAAATATGATTTAGGGCAGAACATTACCAAACCTAATATATGGATATGGGGATTTATCACAATTGTTGTTCGTTGTTTCTGGCCTCATTTATACTTGCCTAGATAGATAGTTTTCTAATGTTTCACCTCTTGTCATGTTAATCAACATTTAATATTGTTGGGTACATAAACAAGATCGAACTAAATAACTTGAATGTGGTGTTCCGTCAATATGCAACTCGTTGCATATTGAGCTCCAATTAATTTGTAGTATTGTTTGTGCACTTTACCATGCCATGCCTTACTAATCCAGACATTCATCATACTTGTTTGTGCATCATGCCATGATTATGTGATGGTTGTTTACAATGTTGTTTGCTTCTTTCCGGTGTTGCTTCTTTGGGTTAGTTCCGGTAACGTCGCATTTGTGAGGATTCGTTCGACTTCGTCTGTTTCTCTTCTTCATGGACTCGTTCATATTCCTTGCGGGATCTCAGGCAAGATGACCATACCCTCTAAGTCACTTCTATCTTTGCTTGCTAGTTGTTCGCTCTTTTGCTATGCCGCGATAGCTACCACTTTCTATTTCATGCCTCCCATATTGCCATGCCAAGCCTCAAATCCACCTTTCTGGCAAACCATTGTTTGGCTATGTTACCGCTTTTGCTCAGCCCCTCTTATAGTGTTGCTAGTTGAAAGTGAAGATGAAGTTTGTTCCATGTTGGAACATGGTTATTGTTGGGATATCACAATATATCTTATTTATTTAATGCATCTATATAATTGGTAAAGGGTGGAAGGCTCGGCCTTATGCCTGGTGTTTTGTTCCACTCTTGCCACCCTAGTTTCCGTCATACCGGTGTTATGTTCCTTGATTTTGTTGGGAAACGTAGTAATTTCAAAAAAATTCCTACGCACACGCAAGATCATGGTGATGCATAGCAACGAGAGGGGGAGAGTGTGATCTACGTACCCTTGTAGATCGACAACGGAAGCGTTAACTTGGTTGATGTAGTCGTACGTCTCCACGGCCCGACCGATCAAGCACCGAAACTACGGCACCTCCGAGTTCTAGCACACGTTCAGCTCAATGACGATCCCCGGACTCCGATCCAGCAAAGTGTCGGGGAAGATTTCCATCAGCACGACGGCCTGGCGACGATCTTGATGTACTACCGTCGCAGGGCTTCGCCTAAGCACCGCTACAATATTATCGAGGACTATGGTGGAAGGGGGCACCGCACACGGCTAAGAATATGATCACGTGGATCAACTTGTGTGTCTAGGGGTGCCCCTTGCCTCCGTATATAAAGGATCCAAGGGGGGGTGTGGCCGGCCCTAGTAGGAGGCGCGCAGGAGGAGTCCTACTCCTACCGGGAGTAGGACTCCCCTCCCTTTCCTTGTCCAAGTAGGAGAGGGGGAAGGAGAGAAGGAAAAGGGGGGGCGCCGCCCCTCCCTCCTTGTCCAATTCGGACTAGGGGGAGAGGGGGCGCGCGGCCTGCCCTGGCAGCCCCTCCTCTTCTCCACTTTAGGCCCATGAGGCCCATTAACCCCCCGGGGGGTTCCGGTAACCCCCCGGTGCTCCGGTTTTATCCGAAACTTTCCCGGAACACTTCCGGTGTCCGAATATAGCCGTCCAATATATCAATCTCTATGTCTCGACCATTTCGAGACTCCCCGTCATGTCCGTGATCACATCCGGGACTCCGAACTAACTTCGGTACATCAAAACTCATAAACTCATAATATAACTGTCATCGAAACCTTAAGCGTGCGGACCCTACGGGTTCGAGAACACTGTAGACATGACCGAGACACGTCTCCGGTCAATAACCAATAGCGGAACCTGGATGCTCATATTGGCTCCTACATATTCTACGAAGATCTTTATCGGTCAGACCGCATAACAACATACGTTGTTCCCTTTGTCATCGGTATGTTACTTACCCGAGATTCGATCGTCGGTATCCCATACCTAGTTGAATCTCATTACCGGCAAGTCTCTTTACTCGTTCCGTAATACATCATCCCGCAACTAACTCATTAGTTGCAATGCTTGCAAGGCTTAAGTGATGTGCATTACCGAGAGGGCCCAGAGATACCTCTCCGACAATCGGAGCGACAAATCCTAATCTCGAAATACGCCAACCCAACATGTACCTTTGGAGACACCTGTAGAGCTCCTTTATAATCACCCAGTTACGTTGTGACGTTTGGTAGCACACAAAGTGTTCCTTTGGCAAACGGGAGTTGCATAATCTCATAGTCATAGGAACATGTATAAGTCATGAAGAAAGCAATAGCAACATACTAAACGATCGGGTGCTAAGCTAATGGAATGGGTCATGTCAATCAGATCATTCAACTAATGATGTGATCCTGTTAATCAAATAACAACTCTTTGTCCATGGTTAGGAAACATAACCATCTTTGATTAACGAGCTAGTCAAGTAGAGGCATACTAGTGACACTCTGTTTGTCTATGTATTCACACATGTATTATGTTTCCGGTTAATAGAATTCTAGCATGAATAATAAACTTTTATCATGATATAAGGAAATAAATAATAACTTTATTATTGCCTCTAGGGCATATTTCCTTCAGTCTCCCACTTGCACTAGAGTCAATAATCTAGATTACACAGTAATGATTCTAACACCCATGGAGCCTTGGTGCTGATCATGTTTTGCTCATGGAAGAGGCTTAGTCAACGGGTCTGCAACATTCAGATCCGTATGTATCTTGCAAATCTCTATGTCTCCCACCTGGACTAGATCCCGGATGGAATTGAAGCGTCTCTTGATGTGCTTGGTTCTCTTGTGAAATCTGGATTCCTTCGCCAAGGCAATTGCACCAGTATTGTCACAAAAGATTTTCATTGGACCCGATGCACTAGGTATGACACCTAGATCGGATATGAACTCCTTCATCCAGACTCCTTCATTTGCTGCTTCCGAAGCAGCTATGTATTCCGCTTCACACGTAGATCCCGCCACGACGCTTTGTTTAGAACTGCACCAACTGACAGCTCCACCATTTAATGTAAACACGTATCCGGTTTGCGATTTAGAATCATCCGGATCTGTGTCATAGCTTGCATCAACGTAACCGTTTACGATGAGCTCTTTGTCACCTCCATATACGAGAAACATATCCTTAGTCCTTTTCAGGTACTTCAGGATGTTCTTGACCGCTGTCCAGTGATCCACTCCTAGATTACTTTGGTACCTCCCTGCTAGACTTATAGCAAGGCACACATCAGGTCTGGTACACAGCATTGCATACATGATAGAGCCTATGGCTGAAGCATAGGGAACATCTTTCATTTTCTCTCTATCTTCTGAAGTGGTCGGGCATTGAGTCTGACTCAACTTCACACCTTGTAACACAGGCAAGAACCCTTTCTTTGCTTGATCCATTTTGAACTTCTTCAAAATCTTGTCCAGGTATGTGCTTTGTGAAAGTCCAATTAAACGTCTTGATCTATCTCTATAGATCTTTATGCCTAATATGTAAGCAGCTTCACCGAGGTCTTTCATTGAAAAACTCTTATTCAAGTATCCCTTTATGCTATCCAGAAATTCTATATCATTTCCAATTAGTAATATGTCATCCACATATAATATCAGAAATGCTACAGAGCTCCCACTCACTTTCTTGTAAATACAGGCTTCTCCAAAAGTCTGTACAAAACCAAATGCTTTGATCACACTATCAAAGCGTTTATTCCAACTCCGAGAGGCTTGCACCAGTCCATAAATGGATCGCTGGAGCTTGCACACTTTGTTAGCTCCCTTTGGATCGACAAAACCTTCCGGTTGTATCATATACAACTCTTCTTCCAGAAATCCATTCAAGAATGCAGTTTTGACATCCATCTGCCAAATTTCATAATCATAAAATGCGGCAATTGCTAACATGATTCGGACAGACTTAAGCATCGCTACGGGTGAGAAGGTCTCATCATAGTCAACCCCTTGAACTTGCCGAAACCCTTTTGCGACAAGTCGAGCTTTGTAGACAGTAATATTACCGTCGGCGTCAGTCTTCTTCTTGAACATCCATTTATTCTCAATTGCTTGCCGATCATTGGGCAAGTCAACCAAAGTCCACACTTTGTTCTCATACATGGATCCCATCTCAGATTTCATGGCTTCAAGCCATTTTGCGGAATCTGGGCTCACCATCGCTTCTTCATAGTTCGTAGGTTCATCATGATCTAGTAGCATGACTTCCAGAACTGGATTACCGTACCACTCTGGCACAGATCTCACTCTGGTTGATCTACGAGGTTCAGTAGTATCTTGTTTTGAAGTTTCATGATCATTATCATTAGCTTCCTCACTAATTGGTGTAGGTGTCACAGAAACAATTTTCTGTGATGCACTACTTTCCAATAAGGGAGCAGGTACAGTTACCTCGTCAAGTTCTACTTTCCTCCCACTCACTTCTTTCGAGAGAAACTCTTTCTCTAGAAAGTTTCCGAACTTAGCAACAAAAGTCTTGCCTTCGGATCTGTGATAGAAGGTGTATCCAATAGTCTCCTTTGGATATCCTATGAAGACACATTTCTTCGATTTGGGTTCGAGCTTATCAGGTTGAAGCTTTTTCACATAAGCATCGCAGCCCCAAACTTTCAGAAACGACAACTTTGGTTTCTTGCCAAACCATAGTTCATAAGGCGTTGTCTCAACGGATTTTGATGGTGCCCTATTTAACGTGAATGCGGCCGTCTCCAAAGCATAACCCCAAAACGATAGCGGTAAATCAGTAAGAGACATCATAGATCGCACCATATCTAGTAAAGTACGATTACGACGTTCGAACACACCATTACGCTGTGGTGTTCCGGGCGGCGTGAGTTGCGAAACTATTCCGCATTGTTTCAAATGTACACCAAACTCGTAACTCAAATATTCTCCTCCACGATCAGATCGTAGAAACTTTATTTTCTTGTTACGATGATTTTCAACTTCACTCTGAAATTCTTTGAACTTTTCAAACGTTTCAGACTTATGTTTCATTAAGTAGATATACCCATATCTGCTTAAGTCATCTGTTAAGGTGAGAAAATAACGATATCCGCCATGAGCCTCAATATTCATCGGACCACATACATCTGTATGTATGATTTCCAACAAATCTGTTGCTCTCTCCATAGTACCGGAGAACGTAGTTTTAGTCATCTTGCCCATGAGGCACGGTTCGCAAGTACCAAGTGATTCATAATCAAGTGGTTCCAAAAGTCCATCGGTATGGAGTTTCTTCATGCGCTTTATACCGATATGACCTAAACGGCAGTGCCACAAATAAGTTGCACTACCATTATCAACTCTGCATCTTTTGGCTTCAACATTATGAATATGTGTGTTACTACTATCGAGATTCAATAAGAATAGACCACTCTTCAAGGGTGCATGACCATAAAAGATATTACTCATATAAATAGAACAACCATTATTCTCTGATTTAAATGAATAACCATCTCGCATCAAACAAGATCCAGATATAATGTTCATGCTTAACGCTGGCACCAAATAACAATTATTTAGGTCTAATATTAATCCCGAAGGTAGATGTAGAGGTAGCATGCCGACCGCGATCACATCAACTTTGGAACCGTTTCCCACGCGCATCGTCACCTCGTCCTTAGCCAATCTTCGCTTAATTCGTAGTCCCTGTTTCGAGTTGCAAATATTAGCAACAAAACCAGTATCAAATACCCAGGTGCTACTGCGAGCATTAGTAAGGTACACATCAATAACATGTATATCACATATACCTTTGTTCACCTTGCCATCCTTCTTATCCGCCAAATATTTGGGGCAGTTCGGCTTCCAGTGACCAGTCTGCTTGCAGTAGAAGCACTCAGTTTCAGGCTTAGGTCCAGACTTGGGTTTCTTCTCTTGAGCAGCAACTTGCTTGCTGTTCTTCTTGAAGTTCCCCTTCTTCTTCCCTTTGCCCTTGTTCTTGAAACTAGTGGTCTCATTGACCATCAACACTTGATGCTCCTTTTTGATTTCTACCTCCGCAGCTTTCAGCATTGCGAAGAGCTCGGGAATAGTCTTATTCATCCCTTGCATATTATAGTTCATCACGAAGCTCTTGTAGCTTGGTGGCAGTGATTGGAGAATTCTGTCAATGACGCAATCATCTGTAAGATTAACTCCCATTTGAATCAAGTGATTATTATACCCAGACATTTTGAGTATATGCTCACTGACAGAACTGTTCTCCTCCATCTTGCAGCTATAGAACTTATTGGAGACTTCATATCTCTCAATCCGGGCATTTGCTTGAAATATTAACTTCTACTCCTGGAACATCTCATATGCTCCATGACGTTCAAAACGTCGTTGAAGTCCCGGTTCTAAGCCGTAAAGCATGGCACACTGAACTATCGAGTAGTCATCAGCTTTGCTCTGCTAGACGTTCACAACATCTGGTGTTGCTCCAGCAGCAGGCCTGGCACCCAGCGGTGCTTCCAGGACGTAATTCTTCTGTGCAGCAATGAGGATAATCCTCAAGTTACGGACCCAGTCCGTGTAATTGCTACCATCATCTTTCAACTTTGCTTTCTCAAGGAACGCATTAAAATTCAACGGAACAACAGCACGGGCCATTTATCTACAATCATACATAAACAAGAAAGATACTATCAGGTACTAAGTTCATGATAAATTTAGGTTCAATTAATCATATTACTTAAAGAACTCCCACTTAGATAGATATCCCTCTAATCCTCTAAGTGATTACATGATCCAAATCAACTAAACAATGTCCGATCATCACGTGAGATGGAGTAGTTTCATTGGTGAACATCACTATGTTGATCGTATCTACTATATGATTCACGCTCGACCTTTCGGTCTCCGTGTTCCGAGGCCATATCTGTATATGCTTGGCTCGTCAAGTATAACCTGAGTATTCCGCGTGTGCAACTGTTTTGCACCCGTTGTATTTGAACGTAGAGCCTATCACACCTGATCATCACGTGGTGTCTCAGCACGAAGAACTTTCGTAACGGTGCATACTCAGGGAGAACACTTCTTGATAATTTAGTGAGAGATCATCTTATAATGCTACCGTCAATCAAAGCAAGATAAGATGCATAAAAGATAAACATCACATGCAATCAATATAAGTGATATGATATGGCCATCATCATCTTGTGCTTGTGATCTCCATCTCCGAAGCACCGTCGTGATCACCATCGTCACCGGCGCGACACCTTGATCTCCATCGTAGCATCGTTGTCGTCTTGCCAATCTTATGCTTCCACGACTATCGCTACTACTTAGTGATAAAGTAAAGCATTACAGCGCGATTGCATTGCATACAATAAAGCGACAACCATATGGCTCCTGCCAGTTGCCGATAACTTGGTTACAAAACATGATCATCTCATACAATAAAATTTAGCATCATGTCTTGACCATATCACATCACAACATGCCCTGCAAAAACAAGTTAGACGTCCTCTACTTTGTTGTTGCAAGTTTTACGTGGCTGCTACGGGCTTAAGCAAGAACCAATCTTACCTACGCATCAAAACCACAACGATAGTTTGTCAAGTTGGTGCTGTTTTAACCTTCGCAAGGACCGGGCGTAGCCACACTCGGTTCAACTAAAGTTGGAGAAACTGTCACACGCAAGCCACCTATGTGCAAAGCACGTCGGGAGAACCGGTCTCGCGTAAGCATACGCGTAATGTCGGTCCGGGCCGCTTCATCCAACAATACCGCCGAACCAAAGTATGACATGCTGGTAAGCAGTATGACTTATATCGCCCACAACTCACTTGTGTTCTACTCGTGCATATAACATCAACATATAAAACCTAGGCTCGGATGCAACTGTTGGGAAACGTAGTAATTTCAAAAAAATTCCTACGCACACGCAAGATCATGGTGATGCATAGCAACGAGAGGGGGAGAGTGTGATCTACGTACCCTTGTAGATCGACAACGGAAGCGTTAACTTGGTTGATGTAGTCGTACGTCTCCACGGCCCGACCGATCAAGCACCGAAACTACGGCACCTCCGAGTTCTAGCACACGTTCAGCTCAATGACGATCCCCGGACTCCGATCCAGCAAAGTGTCGGGGAAGAGTTCCATCAGCACGACGGCCTGGTGACGATCTTGATGTACTACCGTCGCAGGGCTTCGCCTAAGCACCGCTACAATATTATCGAGGACTATGGTGGAAGGGGGCACCGCACACGGCTAAGAATATGATCACGTGGATCAACTTGTGTGTCTAGGGGTGCCCCTTGCCTCCGTATATAAAGGATCCAAGGGGGGGTGTGGCCGGCCCTAGTAGGAGGCGCGCAGGAGGAGTCCTACCGGGAGTAGGACTCCCCTCCCTTTCCTTGTCCAAGTAGGAGAGGGGGAAGGAGAGAAGGAAAAGGGGGGGAGCCGCCCCTCCCTCCTTGTCCAATTCAGACTAGGGGGAGAGGGGGCGCGCGGCCTGCCCTGGCAGCCCCTCCTCTTCTCCACTTTAGGCCCATGAGGCCCATTAACCCCTCGGGGGGTTCCGGTAACCCCCCGGTGCTCCAGTTTTATCCGAAACTTTCCCGGAACACTTCCGATGTCCGAATATACCCGTCCAATATATCAATCTCTATGTCTCGACCATTTCGAGACTCCTCATCATGTCTGTGATCACATCCGGGACTCCGAACTAACTTCGGTACATCAAAACTCATAAACTCATAATATAACTGTCATCGAAACCTTAAGCGTGCGGACCCTACGGGTTCGAGAACACTGTAGACATGACCGAGACACGTCTCCGGTCAATAACCAATAGCGGAACCTGGATGCTCATATTGGCTCCTACATATTCTACGAAGATCTTTATCGGTCAGACCGCATAACAACATACGTTGTTCCCTTTGTCATCGGTATGTTACTTACCCGAGATTCGATCGTCGGTATCCCATACCTAGTTCAATCTCGTTACCGGCAAGTCTCTTTACTCATTCCGTAATACATCATCCCGCAACTAACTCATTAGTTGCAATGCATGCAAGGCTTAAGTGATGTGCATTACCGAGAGGGCCCAGAGATACCTCTCCGACAATCGGAGTGACAAATCCTAATCTCGAAATACGCCAACCCAACATGTACCTTTGGTGAAACCTGTAGAGCTCCTTTATAATCACCCAGTTACGTTGTGACGTTTGGTAGCACACAAAGTGTTCCTTTGGTTGCATAATCTCATAGTCATAGGAACATGTATAAGTCATGAAGAAAGCAATAGCAACACACTAAACGATCGGGTGCTAAGCTAATGGAATGGGTCATGTCAATCAGATCATTCAACTAATGATGTGATCCCGTTAATCAAATAACAACTCTTTGTCCATGGTTAGGAAACATAACCATCTTTGATTAACGAACTAGTCAAGTAGAGGCATACTAGTGACACTCTGTTTGTCTATGTATTCACACATGTATTATGTTTCTGGTTAATACAATTCTAGCATGAATAATAAACTTTTATCATGATATAAGGAAATAAATAATAACTTTATTATTGCCTCTAGGGCATATTTCCTTCAGATTTTGTGTTCCTTACACGGTTGGGTGTTATGGGGACCCCTTGATAGTTTGCTTTGAATAAAACTCCTCCAGCAAGGCCCAACCTTGGTTTTACCATTTGTCTCACCACCACCTACTTTTCCCTTGGGAGTCACGCTCCCAAGGGTCATCTTTATTTTAACCCCCCGGGCTAGTGCTTGTGTAAGTGTTGGTCCGAACCGGGCAGCCTGCGGGGCCACCTCGGGGCAACTCGAGGGCTGGTTTTACTCGTAGCTTGACCTATCCGGTGTTGCCCTAAGAACGAGATATGTGCAGCTCCTATCAGGATTGTCGGCACATCGGGCGGCTTTGCTGGTCTTGTTTTACCATTGTTGAAATGTCTTGTAACTGGGATTCCGAGTCTGATCAGGCCGTCCTGGGAGAAGGAATATCCTTCGTTGACCATGAGAGCTTGTGATGGGCTAAATTGGGACACCCCTGCAGGGTTTGAACTTTCGAAAGCTGTGCCCGCGGTTATGGGCAGATGGGAATTTGTTGATATCCGGTTGCAGAGAACTTGACACTTAACTTAATTAAAATGCATCAACCGCGTGTGTAGCCGTGATGGTCTCTTTCCGGTGGAGTCCAGGAAGTGAACATGGTTTTTGTGTTATGCTTGAACGTAAGTAGTCTCAGGATCACTTCTTGATCACTTCTAGTTCACGACCATTGCATTGCTTCTCTTCTCACTCTTATTTGCGTATGTTAGCCACCATATATGCTTAGTGCTTGCTGCAGCTCCACCTCACTACCCCTTTCCTACCCATAAGCGTAAATAGTATTGATCTCGCGGGTGTGAGATTGCTGAGTCCCCGTGACTCACAGATACTTCCAAACAGTTGCAGGTGCCCATGATACCAGTGCAGGTGACACAACCCAGCTCAAGTGGGAGCTCGATGAAAATCTTTCCGTTGTCTTGTTTCGTTTCTGTTGATAAGTAGTGGAGCCCAGTTGGG
The DNA here is from genome assembly GCF_056163025.1 of Triticum urartu. Lineage (NCBI taxonomy): Eukaryota > Viridiplantae > Streptophyta > Magnoliopsida > Poales > Poaceae > Triticum > Triticum urartu. The sequence goes on along the minus strand of NC_141877.1, from coordinate 203,762,571 downwards.
ACGATCGGGGATCTAGCATTTGGGGTTGTCTTCTTTTATTTTGGTTCCGTAGTCGGACCTTGATTGTACTCTGGATGATGTATGTCTAACTTGTATTTGTGTGAAGTGGTGAGAGTAAGCCAACTCTTTATCCCTTTCTGTTCAGTACATGGGATTGTGTGAAGATTACCCCTATTGCGACAAACCTACCATGCGGCTATGCCTCTAAGTCGTGCCCCGACACGTGGGAGATATAGCCGCATTGTGGATATTACACACCCCAAGAGAATTGAGCAAGATTCTCAGAGAGCTAATGTTGATACACCTAGTCCTTCTAAGAGGAAGAAAAAGAAAAATGATAGGACTTTGCATGTTTCTAGTGAACCTGTTATTGACACACCTGAGAATCCCAATGATATTTCTATTTCTGATGTCGAAACACAATCTGGTAATGAACATGAACCTAGTGATAATGTTAATGATGATGTTCATGTTGATGCTCAACCTAGCAATAACAATGATGTAGAGATTGAACCTGTTGTTGATCTTGATAACCCATAATCAAAGAATCAACGTTATGATAAGAGATACTTTGTTGCTAGGAAGCACGGTAAAGAAAGAGAACCATGGGTTCAGAAACCCATGCCCTTTCCTCCTAAACCATCCAAGAAAAATGATGATGAGGATTTTGAGCACTTTGCTGAAATGATTAGACCTATGTTTTTGCATATGCGTTTGACTGATATGCTTAAAATGAATCCTTATGCTAAATACATGAAGGATATTGTTACTAATAAAAGAAAGATACCAGAAGCTGAAATTTCCACCATGCTTGCTAATTACACTTTTAAGAGTGGAATACCAAAGAAACTTGGAGATCCAGGAGTACCAAATATCCCATGCTCCATTAAAAGAAACTATGTTAAAACTGCTTTATGTGATCTTGGAGCCGGTGTTAGTGTTATGCCTCTCTCTCTTTATATCATAGACTTGATTTGAATAAGTTGACACCCACCAAAATATCTTTGCAAATGGTTGATAAATCAACTGCTATACCTGTCGGTATTTGTGAGGATATGCCTGTTGTGGTTGCAAACGTTACTATTTTAACGGACTTTGTTATTCTTGATATTCCCGAGGACGATAGTACGTCGATTATCCTTGGTAGACCCTTTTTGAATACTGCAGGGGCTGTTATTGATTGCAACAAAGGCAATGTCACTTTTCATGTTAATGGTACTGAGCATATGTTTCCGAGGAAACAACCTCAAGTGCACAGTATCAATTCTATTGGAATATTTTCAACAATTACTATTGGAGGTTTTGAATTTCCTCTTCCTACTGTCAAGAAGAAATATTATATCCTTATTGTGGGGGATGTGCATATCCCCGTTGATGAAACCTAGTGTTATTCGAAATTGCTCTGGTTTCATGCGATTCAGAATGAGTTTGTTAACAAGACTTGATCAACCTTGTTAGTGGATTCCTTTTGATGAGCATGAGATGGATGAAGTTAGAAAGCACAACTTTCTGTTCCCTCTTTCTACTTTCTGTTATTTATATTAAATAAAGTAAAATAGTATTTTCTGTCTGTTTTCTGGATTATCCTTGCAATAAAAATACCCCGTAAATAGAAGTTCTCCAAATGCCCTGAAAATGAAATATTATTTTTTCCAGAATATTTAAGAATTATTGGCACTGAGAACACCCCAGGGGGAACCACCATGTGCCCACGAGGGTGGAGGGCGCGCCCCCTGCCTCGTGGACCCCATGTGGGTCCCCTCCACTCATCCTTGCACCCACACACTTCGTCTTGCTCTAGAAAAAATCATCCACGAGCTCAAACCCATGTTCTAGCTCATCTTGCTGCCATTTTCGATCTCCTTGCTCAAAGCTCCATTCACAAAACTGCTTTGGGGAATTGTTCTTTGGTATATGACTCCTACAATGGTCCAATTAGTTTTTGTTCTAGGGCTTTATTTATTACAATTTTTTGCTTCTTAGGTGACCCTGTTCTTGAGCTTGCATGTCAAATTTATGTGGTCAAAAGTAGTTTTAATGCATGATATAGCCTCTAGGCACTTGTAGGAGTAGTTGCTATCAATCTTGTTGAGTTTGGTGCACTTTTATTTTTGAGTTACTAAAAAATTCAGAAATTTTCAAAAAAATGATGAAGAGATTATTGAGGGGCTCATCGAGCCGAATCTCGAAGGATAAACAAAGTAAAGAGAACAAGAAGCCCAAGTATAATCTCCCTCGTACTGCGGAGGTTAGGCCGTGCGAATGGACTTGTGATGAGTTCTCGAGAAGCCAGATTTATGAAGATTTTTATTATTTGGTTGAGAATGCAGGCCTCACCGACTTCCTCCACGACCAGCGCGAACAGTATCTCTTACTCACCAATATCTTTGTGCAAAATTTTTATTTCCATGCTAGAAGATCGCCACCTTCGGTGGATTTTTATTTATATAATGATTTTAAGGAGATGTCACTATTTGATTTCTTCCGGGTTTGTAAGATACCCTTTGAGGGCAGCATAGAGGAACCACATTGTAATGATGTGGAGGGATTTATTGATATGATTGTTGTAGGGGAAACGAAGAAAGTTTCCGATGCGAGAATCACTAGCATACATTTTCCTGTTCTACGTTACTTTGCAATATTTTCTAGTAGATGCTTAATTGGTCACAGAAACTATGGAAACCTTAGTGCTCCTGATATTGTTATTTTGCGTCATGCCTTGTTTCATGATATCACTTTCAGCTTAGGTGTTATTGTTGCTAAATGGTTAAATCTGAACCATACAAAGGGTCCTGTCCTTGGAGGCATCTTTGCCTTGCGCCTTGCTGCACACTTTAATATACCTATCAGACATTATGAGAAAGAGGAAAAGTTGCTGCCTCCTATTGTTCTAGATTATAAGAGTATGGTAGCACATGAGTTTATTGTTAAGGATAAGAAGAAGATACTCAAATATAAATTGATATTTAACAAAAATTATTGTGAGATTATTACCTTGCCTGCGCCCTCTTTGTTCAACATATTTTCAGGCATGTACCTTGTTCTGCCGGAGGCCATTCATGCCTACCGGAGCCTGACGTCATTTCATCACATATTATGTGCATGAGTCTTTATTGGTTGATCATAAGGTCACTTGGGGGCTTCCAACTCACTGAGTTTATCTTTCATACCCTCTTGACCGGCTTTATATGCCATATATTGGTTAAACCTGCCTTTTTGCAACTTGCTACTCCGCCAGGTGACCCACCGTACTCTTGACAATTAATCTTTATAAGACCCTGAACTTGTCAGGGTTAAAAAGGCAGTTTTTTGTGACGTGAGAGCCGGCTTACGGAGAGCTAGGATAAACTCACCTGTCTGTTGTAGTCTCTCCGCTATGTGGCCCATTGTACTCTTAACAGTCAATTTTCTCGGAAGACCCTGAACTAATTATGGTTTATACAATGGATTTGTGTCATGTGAGAGCCGGCTTACGGTACGAAAGGCGATCACGCCAAGCTTCTTTGAAGCAAAAAATGAGTATTTTTTAAATTGTCTTACTTCGTCATGCCTTGCAAGCCGGCTTAACACTATGATGTGAAGAACTAGGATGAACTCCGATGAACACTACGAACTCGATTGCCCTAATGCAGATCTGAAAGAGGATGTAAGTAGTACATGTTTGCAATGGAGAAAGGCGGAGGCACACCACTAGACCTTGTTGATGACAGGACAGTGCTGCGACATCGACTGAGGGAGGCTGATGTGCTTCGTCGAGTGTGGCGGAGCTCCGGTCGCGATGGGCGTCGTGAGGAAGAAGAAGTGGAGGAGACGGGGGTGAAAAGTGAAAAGGGAAGGGCCCCCATGCCTATTTATAAGGAAAAAGTGGGTGTAGTAATAGGCGTGCGCGAAAATCGAGGAGGCATAATAACTTCTACAACAAAAAGGGCGCCTCAATCTTTGAAATGGTTGATTAATGCAAAAGATCCGTTGTGACGTCATGAGGATTTTTATGAATTTATGAAGATGATGTCATCCTTTCCTATGGCGAGTTATGAAGCTTTGTTCATGGTTAAAATGTTTAGAAGAATCAAAGAAGACTCGCCGACCAGAGACAGTGAAGATTGACATGAACAAGTTCAAATCAATCTGGGGCCTAATGTTGGGGATATGACCCCACGATTTAACCCGCCTTATAAGAGTCGGGTTAGGCTATTGGCGACTTAAACAATTAAGCCTTGGATAGGCCCAAGAGACCAATACATAAAGACAGGGAGGCGACTTACAAGGTCGGTTGGATGAAGGCCCAAGGTCAGAAGATGGTGCGTGACCCGAAAGTATAAGTCACCCGATGGTGACTCGTCAAAGAAGGCAAGGCAATTTAGATCCAGGATTTGTATCGAAGTGTAACCCAACCCGGAATCTTGTAAGCCCAGGGCCTCGACCTGTGTATATAAAGGCGAGTCCCTGGGGTGGGTTAAACTTAGGTTCCAATCAATCGATAGCTAGGTCAACCAATCCGCTCCCTTGTAATCAATATTCAAGCAATAGCAACAAGAGCTGGATTAGGCTTTTACCTCCACCAAGAGGGGCCGAACCTGGGTAAACTCGTGTCTCTCATCCCGCTCAACCCCTTTAAGCTAATCACCGTAGCTTTGGCCTCACACCTAAGTCCTTTCACTAGGGCATCTGTCGTGTTAACCCCATGACAGCACCGGTACCTTCCCCGCTGGTCTCGGCGCCGCCATCGGTGTTGATGTTGGTGTTAGTACCATCATCGAGGCTGCCCTGCAAACCTTGACTATGCTTAGTAGCCAAAAAGTCGAGATAGTCATGTTCGCCCTCATAATCCATTTCGTCTGCATCGTGGTCCAGAAGGCCCGCTATCTTCATTGTTCGACGTGTTTCCTACGATTAAGTCTCCTCGCTTAATTCTTAAACTATAATAAAATGAGTAATGACATAAAAAGGTTTATGGCTTTCCGGAATGCCATTTCATTCCCGTCGTAGCAAATCCCGGCACTCGATATGCCAACTTTCCAGCACAAGTCGTTCCAAAATTCACGGGAAATTTCGGCATGACCTTTGCTAAAAAGTGGACCTATCGAGCGCCTGAAATTCACCGGAATGGAAATGAATCAACATTTCGGTGAAACATAGGCCACTCAGATCATTTACCCTGCACATAACCATCATTTTACAAATCACACATGTCCAAATTCCACATATCACATGTCCACTTCAAATTTGCATATAACAACTAGCACTAATCTAGCAATAAAAAATAGCATCTACCTAATCTGTCCTAGGGTTCATACTAACTAGGACACTTTTTGACTTTGATCCTAGGGTTCATACACTCCAAATTTGATTCCTAGGTACATTATGAACCCTAGAACAGTGACAGAACAGTGATAATACATTAAGATTCTGAAAATACATTTAAAGCAAATTAATTTAACTAAATTCATCATCACATTTTTTAACTAAATTCACATCTAGAACTAGTATCTCTGCAGAACCCTAGAACTAGTATCTCTATAGAACCCTAGAATTCACCCCAAATTCTGTAGAACCCTAAAGTCACATCTAAACCCTAGCTAGAACCCTAAACTCCACCGAGGTAGAGAGAGGGGAAGGGTGGGGGCCTACAGAGGGGGTCGGGGGAGATGGAGACACTGAGGCCGGTCGGAGGCGAGGCGGGGTCGCGGGAGACGGCGAGGAGGAGGCAGGCGCGCGACGACGTCGAGGGCAGAGACTTCGACGGAGAGTGAGGGTAGGGGATCTAGCGAGGGAGGGGGCAGGGCTCCTGCGGTGCTCGAGGCTGGGGTGCAGTGAGGCCAGGGGCTCCAGCAGCGATGAGGGGGAGAAGGGAGTGGGGAATTGGGGGAGGAATGGGAGGAGGAAGGGATCCCGCGTGATGGTTAAGTCAAACTTAGCAGTAGCGCAGGTCTGGACCCCGCGCTATAGCTAATTTATCAGTAGCACGGTCTTGCCAAACATGCGCTACAGCTAAGTTAGCCATAGCGCGGGGTCCAGACACGCGCTACTACTATCCCTTCTATTTTTCTTTTTCTTTTCATTTTCATTTTCTTTTTTCTTTTTTCCTTTCTTCTTTATCTTTTTCTTTTCATTTTCTTTTTTCCTTTCTCCCTTTTTCCTTTTCTTTTTTATTTTATTTTCTATTCCTTGTATTTTTCTTTTGATTTTGTTTTTCTTTTCATTTTCTTCTTTCCTTTCTCATTTTTCTTTTCTGGTAGACGACCGAGCCGGAACCATGGATATATATTACATATAATTTCACCGATAACGATTAATTGCGTACACCAAATAAATACACACACACACACACACACACACATATATATATATATGATGCATGGTTTCTCAGCGTCAACGTTTTTGTTTTTGAGTGAGCTTCTTTCCCTTCTTGTTCGTTGACGAATAATTGTGCCCCTCATTATGTATTTTCGTTTTCCATGGCGTACGATCTTTCTTAGGTAATGTAGTATTGATTCTTCTTCTGACGTATGCTTCATCGTCATCATCATCTTCCCTCATCGGGTTGTCGTACTGGTCATAGTATTCCTCGTTGGTGACTCCATCCATTCTAATGATGTTCCTTTTGCCTCTCCTCATGACAACAGGGCTGGGATTCCTCGAGTCGGTTATGAAGAAGCATTGTGTCACGTGCTTAGCGTGTACCCATGGCTTGTTTTTTGCGATGGCATTCATGGTAGCGCTCTTGGCGTCGGGTATAGAGATGGTAGTGAAATACCGGTCTTCCTTTTTGACATTCTTAGCCCATCTGACATGGAACATCATCGCGTTGTGCAGTCCAGAGTAGTCAAGCTCCCAGATCTCCTCGATCCTTCTGTAGAATCTCCCAGTTGCGGCATTGTCAACGGTCATGCATTCAATCGTCACCCCCGAGTTATGAAAATCACTGTTCATATCTTTGGCCTGTGTGTAGAACGTGTATCCATTGATATCATATGCCTGATAGGTCGCGAGGTTGGAGGCAGGGGCCATGTGCTAAGGCGTATATGAGAAATCTGTACTTAGAGCCCTCCTCCGGGGGATTAGCAAGAATATGATCTTTGAACCAATCCAAGAAAGTGGATTTGTGCTCTCTAGTGACTTCAGCGTTCGTCCTGCATAGCCCCCAGTCATGATACTTCTTTGTGATGGTTTCTTTGTGCAGTGTCACGAAAGGATCTACCACATCTAGGTGATGTAGCACTACTAAGTTTTCTATGTCAAAGTCATTGCGTCGATCCGAGTAACCCACATGCAGTTCCCTGCGACCGTTGGACTGACCTTCTCCTTCGAGCCTCCCAAGGTGCTTCTTAAGGTGCCATATAAATAATTCTCGCAGAAAGAGATGCACTCTTGTGTCAGATAACCCTGGACGATGCTTCCATCCGGACGGGACATGTTACGAACGAATCCTTTGATGACCCCATTCATCCTCATGAACGGCATCATGTTGTGTAGGAATGACAGCCCCAGGTCTATTATGTCGTCCACAATGTGGACACACAGATGCACCATGACGTCGAAGAATGCGGGTGAGAAGTAGATCTCAAGCTCATTTAGTATCACAACGACCTCTTCTTGTAGCCTTCAAAGCTGCTCCACACTGATAGACTTTCGAGAGACGGCGTCGAAAAAGTTGCAGAGACCAATAAGCGTGTCACGGACCTGCTTGTCCTGAAGGAAATATGCCCTAGAGGCAATAATAAAGTTGTTTTTTTATATTTTCTTATATCATGATAAATGTTTATTATTCATGCTAGAATAGTATTAACCGGAAACTTGATACATGTGTGGATACATAGACAAAACATTGTGTCCCTAGTAAGCCTCTACTAGACTAGCTTGTTAATCAAATATGGTTAAGTTTCCTAACCATAGACATGTGTTGTCATTTGATAAATGGGATCACATCATTAGCAGAATGATGTGATGGACAAGACCCATCTGTTAGCTTAGCATTATAATCGTTCAGTTTTATTGCTATTGCTTTCTTCCTGACTTATACATACTCCTTTGACTATGAGATTATGCAACTCCCGGATACCGGAGGAATACCTTGTGTGCTATCAAATGTCACAACGTAAATGGGTGATTATAAAGATGCTCTACAGGTATCTCCTAAGGTGTTTGTTGGGTTGGCATAGATCGAGATTAGGATTTGTCACTCCGAGTATCGGAGAGGTATCTCTAGGCCCTCTCGGTAATGCACATCATGATAAGCCTTGCAAGCAATGTGACTAATGAGTTAGTTGCGGGATGATGCATTACGGAACGAGTAAAAAGACTTGTCGGTAACGAGATTGATCTAGGTATGAAGATATCATCGATCGAATCTCAGGCAAGTAACATACCGATGACAAAGGGAATAACGTATGTTGTCATTATGGTTTGACCGATAAAGATCTTCATAGAATATGTAGGAACCAATATGAGCATCCAGGTTTTGCTATTGGTTATTGACCGGAGAGGTGTCTCGGTCATGTCTACATAGTTCTCGAACCCGTAGGGTCCGCACGTTAACATGGATGAGATCAGGACATGGTGAGGAGTCTCAAAATGGTCGAGAGGTAAAGATTCATATATAGGACGATAGTATTCGGACGCCAGGAGTGTTCTGGGGGTACCAGGTACGTATCGGGTCACCGGAAGGGGTTCCGGGCAACCCCCGGCAAGCTATATGGGCCTAATGGTCCAAGAGGGGAACACAACAGCCACTAAGGGGCTGGTACGCCCCCCCCATATGGGCTGGCCAAATTGTAGAAGGAAAGGGTAAGAAGGAAAGGAAAAAGGGATTCCCCCTTCCCCCTCTTCCCTTCCTACTCCGAATAGGAATAGGAAAGGGAAGCAGGCCGAATTGGGAGAACCCCAAGTAGGATTCCTCCTACTTGGGGCGCCCCTTGGCTGCCTATCCTCCCCTCCAACCTATATATATGTGGTGGGGGCACCGCTAGAACACACAATAAACATTGTTAGCCGTGTGCGGCGCCCCCCCCCCATAGTTTACTCCTCCGATCATATTCACGTAGTGCTTAGGTGAAGCCTTGCATGGATCACTTCACCATCACCGTCACCATGCCGTCATGCTGAAGGAACTCTCCCTCGACACTTTGCTGGATCAAGAGTTCCAGGGACGTTATCGAGCTGAACATGTGCAGAACTCAGAGGTGTCGTACGTTCGGTGCTTGATCAGTCGGAATGAGAAGAAGTTCGACTATATCAACCGCGTTGTCAAATGCTTCCGCTTTCGGTCTACGATGGTACGTGGACTCACTCTCCCCCTCTCGTTGCTATGCAGCTCCTAGATAGATCTTGCGTGAGTGTAGGAAATTTTTGAAATTGCATGCTACGTTCCCCAACAGTGGCATCCAAGCCAGGTCTATGCGTAGATGATATGCACGAGTAGAGCACAAAGAGTTGTGGGTGATGATAGTCATACTGCTACTACCAACGTCTTATTTTGATTCGGCGGTATTGTTGGATGAAGCGGCCCGGACCAACCTTACATGACCACATTCATGAGACCGGTTCCATCGACAAACATGCAACTTGTTTTGCATAAAGGTGGTTGGAGGGTGTCTGTTTCTCCAACTTTATTTGAATTGAATTTGACTACGTATGGTCCTTGTTGAAGGTTAAAACAGCAAACTTGATGAAACATCGTTGTGATATTGATGCATACGTAAGAACAGTTCTTACTAGAAGCCTGTAGCAGCCACGTCAAACTTGCAGCAACAAAGTAGAGGACGTCTAACTTGTTTTTGCAGGGCTTGTTGTGATGTGATATGGTCAAGACATGATGTGATATATGTTGTTGTATGAGATGATCATGTTTTGTAAAAGTTATCGGCAATTGGCAGGAGCCTTATGGTTGTCGCTTTATTATATGAAATGCAATCGCCATGTAATTGCTTTACTTTATCACTATGAGTTAGTGATAGTTGTAGAAGCAATAGTTGGCGATACGACAACGACGCTACGATGGAGATCAAGGTGTCAAGCCAGTGACGATGGAGATCATGATGGTGCTTTGGAGATAGAGATCAAAGGCACAAGATGATGATGGCCATATCATGTCACATATTTTGATTGCATGTGATGTTTACCTTTTATGCATCTTATTTTGCTTAGTACGGCGGTAGCATTATAAGATGATCCCTCACTAAAATTTCAAGGTATAAGTGTTCTCCCTGAGTATGCACCGTTGCGACAGTTCATCGTGCCGAGACACCATGTGATAATCGGGTGTGATAAGCTCTATGTTCACATACAACGGGTGCAAGACAGTTTTGCACGAGCGGAATACTCGGGTTAAACTTGATGAGCCTAGCATGTACAAACATGGCCTCGGAACACTGGAGACCGAAAGGTCGAACGTGAATCATATAGTAGATATGATCAACATAGAGATGTTCACCATTGAAGACTACTCCATCTCACGTGATGATCGGACATGGTTTAGTTGATATGGATCACGTGATCATTTAGATGACTCGATCAATAGCTCGCGTTGTAGCTCCCCTATGCTTTTGATATGTTCCAAGAGAATACTAAGTTGGAAGATGATAGTAGCAATGATGCGGACTGGGTCCATGATCTGAGGATTATCCTCATTGTTGCACAGAAGAATTATGTCCTTGATGCACCGCTAGGTGACAGACCTATTGCAGGAGCAGATGCCAACGTTATGGAAGTTTGACAAGCTCGGTATGATGACTACTTGATAGTTTAGTGCACCATGCTTTACGGCTTAGAACCGGGACTTCAAAAACGTTTCGAATGCCACAGAGCATATGAGATGTTCCAAGAGTTGAAATGAATGCCAAAGAGCATATGAGATGTTCCAAGAGTTGAAATTGGTATTTCAGACTCATGCCTGTGTTAAGAGGTATGAGACCTCTGACAAGTACGTTGCCTACAAGATGGAGGAGAATAGCTCAGCTAGTGAGCATGTTCTCAGAATGTCTTGGTACTACAATTGCTTGAATCAAGTGGGAGTTAATCTTCCAGATAAGATAGTGATTGACAGAGTTCTATAGTCACTATCACCAAGTTACTAGAACTTCATGATGAACTATAATATGCAAGGAATAACGAAAATGATTCCCAAGCTCTTCGAGATGCTGAAATCCGCGAAGGTAGAAATCAAGAAATAGCATCAAATGTTGATGGTTTAAAACGAACACTAGTTTCAAGAAAAAGGGCAAGGGAAAGAAAGGGAACTTCAAAAAGAATGGCAAGCAAGTTGTCACTCCCATAATGAAGCCCAAAGCTAGACCCAAGCCTGAAACTGAGTGCTTCTATTGCAGAGGAAATGGTCAATGGAAGCGGAGCTGCCCCAAACATTTGGCAGATAAGAAGGATGGCAAAGAGAACAAAGGTATATTTGATATACATGTTATTGATGTGTATTTTACTAGTGTTCATAGTAGCCCCAGGGTCTTTGATACCTGTTCAGTTGCTAAGATTAGTAACTCAAAATAGGAGTTACAAAATGAACAAGAGACTAGTTGAGGGCGAGGTGACGATGTGTGTTGGAAGTGATTCCAAGGTTGATAAGATCACAATCGCATACTCCCTAACACGATAAGGTGTTGTCAATCCCTACATGGTCACTTACGAGAGTGAGATCTGATAGATATGATAGGATATTTTTTTTGGTATTTTTATGATAAAGAGAAATAAAAGATGCAAGTAAAATAAATGGCAAAGGAAATAACTAAGTATTGGAAGAGTAATATGATGGAAGATAGACCCAGGGGCCATAGGTTTCACTAGTGGCTTCTCTCAAGAGCATAAGTATTTACGGTGGGTGAACAAAATACTGTTGAGCAATTGACAGAATTGAGCATAGTTATGAGAATATCTAGGTATGATCATGTATATAGGCATCACGCCCGAGACAAGTAGACCGACTCCTGCCTGCATCTACTACTATTACTCCACACATCGACCGCTATCCAGCATGCATCTAGAGTATTAAGTTCAAGAGAACAGAGTTACGCTTTAAGCAAGATGACATAATGTAGAGGGATAAACTCATGCAATATGATATAAACCCCATCTTGTTATCCTCGATGGCAACAATACAATACGTGCCTTGCTGCCCCTACTGTCACTGGGAAAGGACACCGCAAGTTTGAACCCAAAGCTAAGCACTTGTCCCATTGCAAGAAAGATCAATCTAGTAGGCCAAACCAAACTAATAATTCGAAGAGACTTGCAAAGATAACAAATCATACATAAAAGAATTCAGAGAAGATTCAAATATTTTTCATAGATAAACTTGATCATAAACACACAATTCATCGGTCTCAACAAACACACCGCAAAAGAAGATTACATCAAATAGATCTCCACAAGAGAGGGGGAGAACTTTGTATTGAGATCCAAAAAGAGAGAAGAAGCCATCTAGCTAATAACTATGGACCCGTAGGTCTGAAGTAAACTACTCACACTTCATCGGATGGGATATGGTGTTGATGTAGAAGCCCTCCATGATCGATTCCCCCTCTGGAGGAGCTCCAGAAAAGGCCCCAAGATGGGATCTCGTGGATACAGAAAGTTACGGTGGTGGAATTAGGGTCTTGGCTCCGTATCTGGTAGTTTGGGGGTACGTAGGTATATATAGGAGGACGGAGTACGTCAGTGGAGCAACAGGGGGCCCACGAGGGTGGAGGGCGCGCCTGGGGGGCAGGCGCGCCCCCCTACCTCGTGCCTTCCTCGTTGATTGCTTGACATAGGGTCCAAGTCCTCTGGATCATGTTCGTTCCGAAAATCATGTTCCCGAAGGTTTCATTCTGTTTGGACTCCATTTGATATTATTTTTCTGCGAAACCCTAAAATAGGCAAAAAAAAGCAATTCTGGGTTGGGCCTCCGGTTAATAGGTTAGTCCCAAAAATAATATAAAAGTGTATAATAAAACCCAATAATGTCCAAAACAGAATATAATATAGCATGGAACAGTCAAAAATTATAGATACGTTGGAGACGTATCAAGCATCCCCAAGCTTAATTCCTGCTCGTTCTCAAGTAGGTAAATGATAAAAACAGAATTTTTGATGTGGAATGCTACTTGGCATAATTTCAATGTAATTCTTCTTAATTGTGGTATGAATATTCATATCCGAAAGATTCAAGACAAAAGTTCAATATTGACATAGAAATAATAATACTTCAAGCATACTAACTAAGCAATTATGTCTCTTCAAAATAACATGGCCAAAGAAAGTTATCCCTATGAAATCATATAGTCTGGCTATGCTCTATCTTCACCACACAAAGTATTTAAATCATGCACAACCCTGATGACAATCCAAGCAATTGTTTCATACTTTTGGTGTTCTCAAACTTTTTCAGTGTTCACGCAATACATGAGCGTGAGCCATGGACATAGCACTTTAGGTGGAATAGAATGGTGGTTGTAGAGGAGACAAAAAAGGGGAAATATAGTCTCACATCAACTAGGCGTATCAACGGGCTATGGAGATGCCCATCAATAGATATCAATGTGAGTGAGTAGGGATTGCCATGCAACGGATGCACTAGAGCTATAAGTATATGAAAGCTCAACAAAAGGAACTAAGTGGGTGTGCATCCAACTCGCTTGCTCACGAAGACCTAGGGAATTTTGAGGAAGCCCATCATTGGAATATACAAGCCAAGTTCTATAATGAAAAATTCCCACTAGTATATGAAAGTGATAACATAGAAGACTCTCTATTATGAAGATCATGGTGCTACTTTGAAGCACAAGTGTGGTAAAAGGATAGTAGCATTGCCCCTTTTCTCTTTTTCTCTTATATTTTTTTATTTGGGCCTTTTTATGGCCTCTTTTTTCGTCCGGAGTCTCATCCCGACTTGTGGGGGAATCATAATCTCCATCATCCTTTCCTCACTGGGACAATGCTCTAAAAATGATGATCATCACACTTTTATTTACTTACAACTCAACAATTACAACTCGATACTTAGAACAAAATATGACTCTATGTGAATGCCTCTGGTGGTGCACCGGGGTATGCAATGAATCAAGAGTGACATGTATGAAAGAATTATGAATGGTGGCTTTGCCACAAATACAATGTCAACTACATGATCATGCAAAGCAATATGACAATGATGGAGCGTGCCATAGTAAACGGAACGATGGAAAGTTGCATGGAAATATATCTCGAAATGGCTATGGGAATGCCATGATAGGTAGGTATGGTGGCTGTTTTGAGGAAGGTATATGGTGGGTGTATGATACCGGCGAAAGGTGCGCAGTATTAGAGAGGCTAGAAATGGTGGAAGGAAGAAAAGTGCGTATGATCCATGGACTCAACCTTAGTCATAAAGAACTCATATACTTATTGCAAAAATCTACAAGTTACCAAAGCAAAGTATTACACGCATGCTCCTAGGGGGATAGATTGGTAGGAAAAGACCATCGCTCGTCCCCGCCCGCCACTCATAAGGAAGACAATCAATAAATAAATCATGCTCCGACTTCATCACATAACGGTTCACCATACGTGCATGCTACGGGAATCACAAACTTTAACACAATTATTTCTCAAATTCACAACTACTCGACTAGCATGACTCTAATATTACCATCTCCATGTCTCAAAACAATTATCAAGTATCAAACTTCTCATAGTATTCAACACACTCATAAGAAATTTTTTATTAATCTTGAATGCCTAACATAATTAAAGCAAATTACCATGCTGTTTTGTAGGACTCTCAAAATAATCTAAGTGAAGCATGAGAGAACAATAGTTTCTGTAAAACAAATCCACCGACGTGCTCTAAAAGATATAAGTGAAGCACTAGAGCAAAAATTATATAACTCAAAAGATATAAGTGAAGCACATAGAGTATTCTAACAATTTCCAAATGATGTGTGTCTCTCTCAAAAGGTGTGTACAGCAAGGATGATTGTGGAAAAATAACAAATAAAGACTCAAATAATACAAAACGCTACAAGAAAAACACATATCATGTGGTAAATAAAAATATAGCTCCAAGTAAAGTTACCGATGGAAGTAGACGAAAGATGGGATGCCTTCTGGGGCATCCCCAAGCTTTGGCTTTTAGGTGTCCTTAGATTATCTTGGGGTGCCATGGGCATCCCCAATCTTAGACTCTTTCCACTCCTTGTTCCATAATCCATCAAATCTTTTACCCAAAACTTGAAAACTTCACAACACAAAACTTAAAGTAGAAAATCTCGTGAGCTCCGTTAGCGAAAAAAAACAAAACACCACTTCAAGGTACTGTAATGAACTCATTATTTATTTATATTGGTGTTAAACCTACTGTATTCCAACTTCTATATGGTTTATAAACTATTTTACTAGCCATAGATTCATCAAAATAAGCAAACAACGCACGAAAAACAGAATCTGTCAAAAACAGAACAGTCTGTAGTAATCTGTAGCTAACGCAAGATCTGGAACCCCAAAAATTCTGAAATAAATTTCTGGACGTGAGTAATTTATCTATTAATCATCTGCAAAAATAATCAACTAAATAGAACTTTCCAAATAAAAATGGCAGCAATTCTCGTGAGCGCTAAAGTTTCTGTTTTTTACAGCAAGATTAAAAAGACTTTCCCCAAGTCTTCCCAACGGTTCTACTTGGCACAAACACTAATTAAACACAAAAAACACAACCAAAAATAGGCTAGATAAATTATTTATTACAAAACAGGAGCAAAAATCAAGTAATAAAAATAAAATTGGGTTGCCTCCCAACAAGCACTATCCTTTAATGCCCCTAGCTAGGAATAAAAGCAAGGATAGATCTAGGTATTGCCATCTTTGGTAGGCAATCCATAAGTGGCTCTCATAATAGATTCATAAGGAAATTCTTTAATGATACATCTATCACCTTTAGGAGTTCCTTTCCTTTTATCAATAATCAAACTTCTAGGCATAAGATCGAAAAAATCATTAGTAGCAAATGGTTCCTTAATGATAGCAAAAAGATTAGGATGAATACTTATAGATTTGAGATCCGCAGTTTCTTTGCTAGAGGATTCACCCTTATTTTTAGGAACATACATAAGCTTGGAAATTTTAGTTGGAGGACTTGGAGTATTCTTTACGGAAGAAAAAGTGGTTCCCAAGTTGGTAATGATACCCTCAAGTTTACCGATTCTAGTGGAATCACGATTTATTCTTTCATTAACTATAGGTTCCTTCTCTTTAATATTTTTCAAAGTTACTCCTACTTTAGATCCATATTGGGTAATTTGGTTGTGGATATTTTTATCAAAATTTTCAATTAACTCAACGGTAGCAACTTTATTTTCAATAATTTCATGTTTTTGAATTACATGCTCCAAAGTTAACATAGTTCCATTAAATAAAAGAGGGGGTGAGCCAAACAAATCTATCATAGAATTATAGGAATCGAAAGTGTGGCTACCCAAGAAATTCCCTCCGGCAATGGTATAAAGGACATATCTGTGCCAAGGAATAGCACCTACATAAAAATTGCAGAGAAGAATAGAAGTAGATTGCTTCCTGGTAGATCTATTTTGAGTATTGCAAATTCTATACCAAGTGTCTTTTAGGTTTTCTCCTTCCCCTTGCTTAAAATTAAGAACTTCATTTTCGGGAGACAACGGAGAAGATACGGGACTAGCCATAATGACAAGCAAGCAATCCAACACACAAGCGAACAAGAAACGGGCAAAAAGAGGCAAATAGAGAAAAAGAGAGGGGATGGAGAGAGAGGGTGAATAAAACGGCAAGGGTGAAGTGGGGGAGAGGAAAGCGAGAGGCAAATGGCAAATAATGTAATGCAGGAGATAAGGGTTAGTGATGGGTACTTGGTATGTCTTGACTTGCAACAGCGCCACAAGTGACTCGTTGTCGGGAGTCAAATCTTGACTTGTCTTGCGCGAACTTCCCCGGCAACGGCGCCAGAAATCCTTCTTGCTACCTCTTGAGCACTGCGTTGGTTTTCCCTTGAAGAGGAAAGGGTGATGCAGCAAAGTAGCGTAAGTATTTCACTCAGTTTTTGAGAACCAAGGTATCAATCCAGTAGGAGGCCGCGCATGAGTCCCTCGCACCTACACAAACAAATAAATCCTCGCAACCAACGCGATAAGGGGCTGTCAATCCCTACACGGTTACTTACGAGAGTGAGATCTGGTAGATATGATAGGATAATATCTTTGGTATTTTTATGATAAAGAGAAATAAAAGATGCAAGTAAAATAAATGGCAAAGGAAATAACTAAGTATTGGAAGATTAATATGATGGAAGATAGACCCGGGGCCATAGGTTTCACTAGTGGCTTCTCTCAAGAGCATAAGTATTTACGGTGGGTGAACAAATTACTGTTGAGCAATTGACAGAATTGAGCATAGTTATGAGAATATCTAGGTATGATCATGTATATAGGCATCACGTCCGAGACAAGTAGACCGACTCCTGCCTGCATCTATTACTATTACTCCACACATCGACCGCTATCCAGCATGCATCTAGAGTATTAAGTTCAAGAGAACAGAGTAACGCTTTAAGCAAGATGACATGATGTAGAGGGATAAACTCATGCAATATGATATAAAACCCATCTTGTTATCCTTGATGGCAACAATACAATATGTGCCTTTCTGCCCCTACTGTCACTGGAAAAGGACACCGTAAGATTGAACCCAAAGTTAAGCACTTCTCTCGTTGCAAGAAAGATCAATCTAGTAGGCCAAACCAAAATCATAATTCTAAGAGACTTGCAAAGATAACCAATCATACATAAAAGAATTCAGAGAAGATTCAAATATTGTTCATAGATAAACTTGATCATAAACCCACAATTCATCAGTCTCAACAAACACACCGCAAAAGAAGATTACATCGAATAGATCTCCACAAGACAGGGGGAAAACTTTGTATTGAGATCCAAAAAGAGAGAAGAAGCCATCTAGCTAATAATTATGGACCCGTAGGTTTGAAGTAAACTACTCACACTTCATCGGAGGGGCTATGGTGTTGATGTAGAAGCCCTCCGTGATCGATGCCCCCTCCGGCGGAGCTCCGGAAAAGGCCCCAAGATGGGATCTCGTGTATAGAGAAAGTTACGACAGTGGAATTGGGGTTTTGGCTCCGTATCTGGTAGTTTGGGGGTACGTAGGTATATATAGGAGGAAGGAGTACGTCAGTGGAGCAATAGGGGGCCCACGAGGGTGGAGGGCGCGCCTGGTGGGTAGGCGCGCCCCCCTACCTCATGCCTTCCTTGTTGATTGCTTGACGTAGGGTCCAAGTCCTCTGGATCATGTTCGTTCCGAAAATCATGTTCCCGAAGGTTTCATTCCGTTTGCACTCCATTTGATATTCTTTTTCTATGAAACCCTAAAATAGGCAAAAACGGCAATTCTGGGCCGGGCCTCCGGTTAATAGGTTAGTCCCAAAAATAATATAAAAGTGTATAATAAAGCCCAATAATGTCCAAAACAGAATATAATATAGCATTGAACAATCAAAAATTATAGATACGTTGGAGAGGTATCAAAAATCGCGTCGTAGCAAAGACAGTAATACCAGCACTAGAGACGAGAACACTCTGGAGGGTGCCGAAGAGCCCGAAGCCCCCGTCGAGCCCACATCAGAACAAGATGATGTGGGAGAGGGGCAAGTCAACCCTGACGATCCGGTCGGGAACAGGGACTCGGAAGATAGTAATTATCTACCGCTCTCCGAAGACGATGTGAGCCTCGGCGACGAAGATTTCATTGTGCTAGAGGAACTACTCGAGCAAGAGCGCTTTAAGCGCCAGCTAATCGCCACTGCGAGAAGTCTAAAAAATCAGCAGTAGTGGCTCCAAGCCGAACAAGATACACTCAATGAAAGGTGGACACAAACCCTACCCGCCGAAGAGTATGGCCTTCAATGCCCAACTAAGAGTTATTCGAAGCGTCAGCTACTTCCACAATTTGACGACGAGGCTGTCAAGCCCATAACGTCAAGACACGACCGTGCTGATGAGCCAAACCGGCCACCACGTGGGTGAGATAAAGCGGCCACCTACGCCGAATAGCAACCCGAACCACCTCGCCGTAAAGGCAGAGAGACATCGGCTCCAAGATACACCTACAACCTACGACACGACCTGAGCAATAGAGCAGGCCAAGCCTGATCAATCTATGGATCGAGGGGGCGAGCTTCAACACGCGAAGACGGCCATCAGGCCTGCCATAGTAGGCACAACCTCACACGGGCTGAAAACCACATATGGACTTCATCCGAACTGCGTCGTGACATCGCCTGATATAGAGGCGTCGCACACCCCCTATGCTTCACCAATGAGGTAATGGAGCATGAGTTCCCAGAAGGGTTTAAACCTGTAAACATTGAATCATACGATGGAATGACAGACCCCACTAGTATGGATCGAAGATTTCCTTCTCCATATCCACATGGTCCGCGGTGATGATCTCCATGCCATCAAGTACCCCCCCCCCCCTAAAATTCAAGGGACTAGCACGGCACTGGTTAAATAGCCTACCAGAAAACTCTATTGGTAGCTGGGAAGATGCCTTTAAAGACAACTTCCAAGGCACCTATGTTCATCCTCCAGATGCTGATGACTTTAGTCACATTGTCCAACAACCCGAGGAGTCAGCCCGGAAACTCTGAACCAGGTTCTTCATTAAAAAGAACCAAATTGTCGATTGTCCGGATGCTGAAACCCTCGCGTCCTTTAAACACAGCGTCCGTGACGAGTGGCTCACCCGACACCTCGACCAAGAAAAGCCAAAGTCTATGGCAGCCCTCACCGCACTCATGACCCGCTTTTGCACGGGAGAAGACAGCTGGCTTTCTCGTAGAAGCAACAGCACCAGCGACCCTAGCACCTCCGAAGCCAGAGACGGTAACGGCAGGCCACAACGCAACAAACACAAGCGTCGAATCAACAATGCAGATACCGAAGATATGGCGGTCAACTCTAGATTCAGCGGCTCTAAACCCGGTCAGCGGAAGAAGCCATTCAAAGGAAACAAAGATGGTCCATCCAGCTTGGACAAAATACTCGATAGGCCTTGCCAGATCCATGGCACCCCTGGCAAGCCTTCCAATCACACCAATAGAAGTTGTTGGGTCATTAAACAGGCCGGTAAGATAAACACCGATCATAGGGGGAAAGGGCTGCCCAGCAAGGATGACAATGAAGAACCTTGCCCACCGAACACAGGGGGACAAAAGGAATTTCCCCCCGAGGTCAAAACGGTGAATATGATATATGCTACACATATCCCCAAGAGGGAGCGCAAACGCACACTGAGGGATGGCTATGCCATAGAGCCAGTCGCCCCAAAATTTAACCCATGGTCAGCCTGCCCGATCAGTTTTCATCGTAGAGACCATCCGACCAGTATCCATCATGGAGCTTCGGCTGCATTGGTCCTCGATCCAATTATCGATGGATTCCACCTCATGCGAGTCCTTATGGACGGCGGCAACAGTCTCAACCTGCTTTATCAGGACACTGTCCGTAAAATGGGTATTGATCAATCAAGAATCATGCCCACTAAAACCACCTTTAAAGGAGTAATACCCGGCGTAGAGGCATGTTGCACAGGATCCATAACGCTGGAAGTCGTCTTCGGCTCCCCAGATAACTTCCGAAGCGAAGACTTGATCGTCGACATTGTCCCCTTCCGCAGTGCCTATCATGCACTGCTTGGACGAACCGCTTTCGGCCATTTCAATGTAGTCCCACACTACGCTTATCTAAAGCTCAAGATGCCTGGACCGCGCGGCGTTATAACAGTCAATGGAAACATGGAGTGCTCCCTCTATACGGAGGAGCATACCGTGGTCCTTGCAGCCGAAGTACAGGGTGGCCTCATTAAGCCGAATACTACATCTCAGTGAAACCCCCGGACACTGTCAAACGAGTCCGGCCCACCCTGTAGAATGGAAGTCCGGCTCATCTAGAGCTAGACTAGCAATTCAGCCTCCGTCAAAACCCCAACCTGATAGCGGCATATGTACCACGCGTACATAACTACGCACTAAAGATACCATGGGCTAGGGAGGAGTCCTACTAAAAATATGGTCCGCCACATGGTTCGACCCTATCTGGACCCTCATATTCTTCCTTTTCTTCTTCTTATTTTTATTTTCCAGGTTTTTTGCAACCCACATCGCTTTTCGATGGTACCAAGGGCCCTTCTTCCAGGCCCCTTATGTATGCTCAATCATTTATCCTCTCAAAGGATCACACACCAAGGCGACAAGCAGCGCAGACGTGCGGCAGAGTATCCAAAGGATCGTCAAGATCATCTTCCCCTTTTCAGGACCTGTATATTGCTTTACCTTGTGCCCGGCATGTAAAATAGCCTAGACGCTTGTCGCATCCTCTATAAAAATACATTTTGACGTATCAAACAAACTATAATGGAAACAATTTTGCCCAACCCTGCCCGGTATTGGACTATTTCCTAATCTGTATTCCCTCTTTACAACATATTGTTGTATATACCTCGGCATGATTCAAACCGCCAGGGGCTTTATCCGGCCACATATATTTCTTAGAAAAGTCCGAACACTTTTATAGTATGCTTCGGCATTTCGAATATGGCACTATATGCATCGGCTCTGAATCATATCTTTGGTCAATAGTTGGGTTGCCCGGCTCATGTGATTACCACCTTACGTTCTGCTTGTTTGGCTAAGGTAGTAAAGGGAGAACTACTGTGATTGTGTTTCTGGTTTGTCCGGTCAAACACCTCAGTAGAGAAAGCCAAAAACTGACTGTCATGATTCGGCGAGAGTTGGTCAGCAATTCGGCGACCTACTAAATCTCTAGCGATTTCTTCCGTGTTACACGAAGGACTGGCTCTTTCTATACACGTGCTTAAGGCACCCAAGTTTGATAGCCGCATAAGCACCAGGGGCTATCTCACAGTCCCATTGTCAAACTCCTATGGCTAAGTGAGAGTAATAAAGCAGCATAGTCCGATTGCCTGGTTCGCCGCACTAACACCTCCTTCACGAACCAAGACGTTGGGTCGAGCGTGGTTATGTGCTATCCTGAACACCCCGTAGTATCTATGTGGGGGCTGAAGCCGACGACTGGCAAAATCTCAGAGATAAAAACGACCGCATAGGAGGAACAACACTTTAAGGTAAACAAGCATAAATATATTACACAGCATTGGTTTATAATACATTGTCTAGTTAGCCCAGATACATTTACTCGAACATAACATCCTTCGAGCATTGGCCCTCTATCAAGAGGGCACCCTCTAGGACATCTTCAAAATAGTTCTCTAGCGTGTGATGATCCTTGCCTTCGGGCGGACCCTCAACCGCCCGGATGGCGAACTTCATTTTCGCCCAATGCATCTTGACATGGGAAAAAGCCAGCTGCGCACCTTCTATACACGATGATCGCTTGACCGTGTCAATACGGGGCAGCGCGTCAACAAGTCACTGCACTAGGCCAAAATAGCTATTGGGGACAGGTTCGGCTGGCCATAGCCGGACTATGAATTCCCTCACGGCCAATCCGGACATCCTATGCAGCTCGGACCACTGTGTCATCTGGTCATTCAACAGCGTTGGGCGCTCCTGCACCACGAACCGTGACCAGAATAATTTCTCCGTCGTATGCCCCTCCTGGGACTGGAAGAACTATGTAGCGTCAGTGGTACTCTTTGGAAGATATCCAAAGGCATCTGGAGCAATCCACTGTCGAGTGAGCAGAACATACTTCTGATTGCCGAAATTACTCTGTAAAAGAAAAGGCTTACTAGCTGCTATTTGTCTGGCCTGCTTGATCTCTTCGCGCGCCGCTCGGGATTCATCCCGTGCTTCCACGGCCTCTTTAAGGGCCTTGGCAAGGTCGGTCGCCTGGGCTTTATTCTTATCCTCTAGGGACTCACACTTATTGGTGTCATCCTTGAGCGCCTGCTCCACTTCGGTCACCCGCTCCTCATATTGGCAGCGGATGACCTTCTCGGATTTCAGTTCCTCGGCCGCTTTATCAGCGGCCGCTATGTTCACCCTTACCTGCTCCTTGACCTGGGCAAGCTCACCCCTAAGGGCCTCGATCGCAGCAGCACTGCCTGCAATCATACACATAGCAGCGCATGAGCTTTGACTCAAGATCCGCATATTAATACAGGCATGAGTGAAATATTCTGAAGCATACCTTGGGCTTCATCAAATTTCTTGTTGATATGAACGAGATCCTCATCAGCGAGCCCCAGCTTACGTTTGAGCTCGGAGACTTCGGCGGCCTGGGCGGTTGCTGCTAACAGCGAAGCCTGCGTCTCACGATATAATAGTACATTATCTCATGCGAATATTATCGATCCTCTGTTTACCCTTTTTCAAAGAATGACCAGAGTCTCAGGGGCTACTATCTATGCACAGGCATCTTTTTCATATGAAAAGTGGTCAGGAATGTTACATCGCATACCTCGAAGCCTGTTAGCAGGCTAGTGACGGCCTCATTCAGCCCGCTCTTGGCAGACTGAACCTTGTAAATCACCACACCCATCAGGGTGCGGTGCTCCTCGACGATGGAAGAACGTTGCAGTGCCTCCATTAATGTGTTCGGCTCCTCCGGATTAGTGGAGGTTGCCACGGAAGTTGGCACTCCCTCCTCTTGTGCAGGGGGGTCGCCTATTCGATTTCGGAGCCACTCAGGTTTCCAGAATAGTGTTCGTCTGGGGGCCGGACTGGTCAAGGCCCCCGACGTTAGTGTTCGTGGGGATTGCTCCCCCATGTTTTCGGCGGCCAAGGCGTTACCCTCTAGCGCCGCTTCGGCGGCCTCCTGTACCGCCCCGTGGCCCGGAGAGGCCCTTCGGGACAACACTTCGGTGTCGCCTGTGGTGATAGGCGGGGAGGCTCGTGAGGACGACTCACTCTCCATCATCTTCGGGTCCAAATAATTCCCCTCTGATGATTGTTGAGGGAGATCGCAGGCCGGACTACACCATATATCATGTTAAATTACAATCATAAAGATTGGACGAATGAAAGGCACCCTCATATACTTACGATGCGGCAAGGGGCTTCGGCCTGGGGTGCCAGTTGGGGATGGCGTCAGCATCTGAATCCGAGCCATCCGGGAGGGATATCTTCCCTCTTTTGGGTGCCTCCGCTTCTGGATCTACAGAGCTGCCCTTTTCTTCCTTCTCCCCTTAGGGGGAGAATTGTTCCCTGCCTCCTCCTCCTCCTATTCATCTTCATCTTCCTTGTGGGAGGAGTGAGTTTCAGTCTCTCCGGACACTGCGCCCGAAGTACCCTTTCGGCGGAGGCCACCTTTGGCGTCCTTGCTCTTTTTATTGGCCTTTTTCTCGGGCGCCTGATAGGGCGCCGAAACCAGCATCTTCATTAATAGAGGATCAGCTGGGTTTTCGGGGAGGGGAGCTGAACACATGATCCGCTCCGCCTTCTTTGTCTAGCCCTGTTATATGACGAAAGTCTCAGCACACCCCTTTTCTGATCAAGGAACTGAGTTGTGTTCGGACATATGGCACTTACCGGGGAAGCCGGATGATTGCAGTCAAGGCCGATGTCTTCGGACGTCTGTGGCCATGACTTTTGAGTCTTGAAGAGAAGCTTCCAGATTGCTTTGTGTGTCATGCCAAAGAATCACTGCAGGGTCCGCGGCCTTTCCGGATTGAACTCCCACATGCGGAGAGACCGGCGTTGGCAGGGAAGGGTTCGGCGGATGAGCATCACCTGGATCACATCAGTGAGACTGGTGCCCTTCTCTATGATACTTTTGATGCGCTTTTGCAGCCTCAACACCTAATTGGATGTTCCCTAGTCCAGACCCTTGTTGGTCCACGATGCGAGCCGCAGCGGGGGTTCGGATCTGAAAGCAGGAGCGACCGCCCACTTGGTGCCGCGAGGTTCGGTGATGTAGAACCACTCCTGCTACCACGACTTGACGGTCTCCACGAAAGCCCCTCTGGGTCAGGTGACGTTGGGGAGTTTGCTCACCATGGCGCCGCCGCATTTTGCGTGCTCTCCGTCGACCACCTTTGGCTTCACGTTGAAAGCCTTAAGCCACAGGCCGAAGTGTGGGGGGATGCGGAGGAATGCTTCACACACAACAATGAATGCCGAGATGTGGAGGATGGAGTTTGGGGCTAGATCATGGAAATCTAGCCCATAATAGAACATGGGACCTCGAACAAAGGGGTGGAGGGGAAACACTAGGTCGCGGAGAAAATGAGCGAGGAACACAACCCTCTCACCAGGCTCTGGAGTTGGGATATCTTGCTCTTTAGCAAGGAGCCTGTGTCTGATTTCCGCGGTCAAGTACCTCGCCTCCCAGAGATCCTTGATGTCCTTCTCCGTTATGGAGGAGGCCACCCACTTGCCTTGAGAGCCAGATCCGAACATGGCTGGAGTGTTTGCTGGGAACGAAAAAGATTGAATCTTGGGCGCTGGAGCTCGAGGCTGGATGGGCTGAGGAAGGAGAAGGCGTGGGGTAGAAAGAGGGATCCTTGTCCTCTTATAAAGGCAGTGAATATCAAGCGCCCCCTTACGAGCCTTAAAACTTGCCTATTCCCAAGGGGTCGTGTAAATGGCACGGTTGGATTACCCAACCCCGTATTGATGAGAATCCCGCAATTGGTGGACACGATCTCTGTTTTGACAAGACGTATCAATAGAGGCCGTGCCTCGAGGCGGGACTGGGAGGCCACAAAACGGTTCGAAACGATGATACGGCCAGAACATAACGTCTCGCAGAAAAAGATATCAGTGGGCATGGCTTGTTTTGTTTAAGTATTTCACCTTTGTGGTTCAGGGTTGTAACTGATTATACAGAGTCGGATATAGTTCTTTTGTTCAACTACCTTGGAGTATTCGGAGGAGGAACCCGCATTGCAATGCTGAAGACAATCTGCGCGCCATACACATCGTCATTGAAGCCTGGTTCAGGGGCTACTGAGGGAGTCCTGGATTAGGGGGTCCTCGGATGGTCGGGCTATGTGACATGGGCTGGACTAATGGGCCGTGAAGATACAAGATAGAAGACCTTCCCCCATGTCCGGACGGGACTGCCCTTTGCGTGGATGGCAATATTGGCATTCGGATATGAAGATTCCTTTCTCTGTAAACCGACTCTGTACAACCCTAGGCCCCTCCGGTGTCTATATAAACTGGAGGGTTTAGTCCGTAGACGCAATCATAATCATATGGGCTAGACATCTAGGGTTTTAGCCATTACGATCTCGAGGTAGATCAACTCTTTTAACCCCTATACTCATCGAATACAATCAAGCAGTACACAGGGTATTACCTCCATTAAGAGGACCCGAACCTGGGTAAACATTGTGTCCCTTGTCTCCTGTTACCTTTGATCCTTAGACGCACAGTTCGGGACCCCCTACCCGAGATCGGCCGGTTTTGACACCGACAGGTACACCTTCTATCACAGATCCGAAGGCAAGATCTTTGTTGCTAAGAATGGATCCTTTCTAGAGAAGGAGTTTCTCTCGAAATAAGTGAGTGGGAGGAAAGTAGAACTTGATGAGGTAACCATACCTTCTCTTGAATTGGAAATTAGCTCATCACAGAAAACCATTCCCGTGATGCCTACACCAACTAGAGAGGAAGCTAATGATAATGATCATGAAACTTTGGATCAAGTTACTACCGAACCTCGTAGGTCAACCAGAGCATGTTCCGCACCAGAGTGGTACGGTAATCCTGTTCTGCAAGTCATGTTACTAGACCATGACGAACCTACGAACTATGAGGAAGCAATGATGATCCCAGATTCCGCAAAATAGCTTGAGGCCATGAAATTTGAGATAGGATCCATGTATGAGCACAAAGTGTGGACTTTGGTGGACTTGCCCGATGATCGGCAAGCCATTAAGAATGGATCTTCAAGAGGAAGACAGACGCTGATGGTAGTGTTACTGTCTGCAAAGCTCGACTTGTCGCAAAAGGTTTTTCGACAAGTTCAAGGTGTTGACTACGATGAGATTCTCTCACTCGTAGTGGTGCTTAAGTCTGTCCGAATCATGTTAGCAATTGCCACATTTTATGAAATCTGGCAAATGGATGTAAAAACTACATTCCTTACTGGATTTACTAAAGAAGAGTTGTATATGATGCAACCAAAAGGTTTTGTCAATCCTAAAGGTGCTAACAAAGTGTGCAAACTCCAGCGATCCATCTATGGACTAGTGCAAGCATCTCGGAGTTGGAATATACGCTTTGATAAGGTGATCAAAGCATATGATTTTATACGGACTTATGATGAAGCTTGTATTTACAAGAAAGTGAGTGGGAGCTCTGTAGCATCTCTAATATTATATGTGGATGACATATTGTTGATTGAAAATGATATAAAAATTCTGGATAGCATAAAAGGGATACTTGAATAAGAATTTTTTAATGAAAGACCTCAGTGAAGCTGCTTATATATTGGGCATCAAGATCTATAGAGATAGATCAAGATGCTTGATAGGACTTTCACAAAGCACATACCTTGATAAAGTTTTGAAGCAGTTCAAAATGGATCAGTCAAAGAAAGGGTTCTTGCCTGTGTTACAAGGAGTGAAGTTGAGTAAGACTCAAAACCCGACCACGGCAGAATATAGAGTGAGAATGAAAGTCATTCACTATGCCTCAGTCATAGGTTCTATAAAGTATGCCATGTTGTGTACTAGACCTGTTGTGTGCCTTGCCATGAGTTTGGCAAGGGGGTACAATAGTGATCCAGGAGTAGATCACTGGACAGCGGTCAAAATTATCCTTAGGTACCTAAAGAGGACTAAGGAAATGTTTCTCGGTTATGGAGGTGATAAAGAGTTTGTCGTAAAGAGTTATGTGGATGCAAGCTTTGACACCGATCTGGATGACTCTGAGTCTTGATCTGGATACATATTGAAAGTGGGAGCAATTAGCTAGAGTAGTTCCATGCAGAGCATTGTAGACATAGAAATTTGCAAAATGCATATGGATCTGAATGTGGCAGACCCGTTGACTAAACTTCTCTCACAAGCAAAACATGATCACACCTTAGTGCTCTTTGGGTATTAATCACATACTGATGTGAACTATATTATTGACTCTAGTAAACCCTTTGGGTGTTGGTCACATGGCGATGTGAACTATGGGTGTTAATCACATAAAGATGTGAACTATTGGTGTTAAATCACATGGCGATGTGAACTAGATTATTGACTCTAGTGCAAGTGGGAGACTGAAGGAAATATGCCCTAGAGGCAATAATAAAGTTGTTATTTTATATTTCTTTATATCATGATAAATTTTTATTATTCATGCTAGAATTGTATTAACCGGAAACTTGATACATGTGTGGATACATAGACAAAACACCGTGTCCCTAGTAAGCCTCTACTAGACTAGCTTGTTAATCAAAGATGGTTAAGTTTCCTAACCATGGAAATGTCTTGTCATTTGATAAATGAGATCACATCATTAGGAGAATGATGTGATGGACAAGACCCATCCATTAGCTTAGCATTATGATCGTTCAGTTTTATTGCTATTGCTTTCTTCATGACTTATACATATTCCTTTGACTATGAGATTATGCAACTCCCGGATACCGGAGGAATACCTTTTGTGCTATCAAACGTCACAACATAACTGGGTGATTATAAAGATGCTCTACAGGTATCTCCGAAGGTGTTTGTTGGGTTGGCATAGATCGAGATTAGGATTTGTCACTCTGAGTATCGGAGAGGTATCTCTAGGCCCTCTCGGTAATGCACATCATGATAAGCCTTGCAAGCAATCTGACTAATGTGTTAGTTGCGGGATGATGCATTATGGAACGAGTAAAGAGACTTGCCGGTAACGAGATTGAACTAGGTATGAAGATACCGACGATCAAATCTCGGGTAAGTAACATACCAATGACAAAGGGAATAACGTATGTTGTCATTACGGTTTGAACGATAAAGATCTTCATAGAATATGCAGGAACCAATATGAGCATCCAGGTTCTGCTATTGGTTATTTACCGGAGAGGTGTCTCGGTCATGTCTACATAGTTCTCGAACCTGTAGGGTCCACACGCTTAACATTCGATGACGATTTTGTATTGTATGAGTTATGTGATTTGGTGACCAAAGGTTGTTCGGAGTCCTGGATGAGATCACGGACATGACGAGGAGTCTTGAAATGGTCTCGAGGTAAAGATTCATATATAGGACGATAGTATTCGGACACCGGAAGTGTTCTGGGGGTACCGGGTATGTATCGGGTCACCGGAAGGGGTTCCGGGCAACCCCCGACAAGCTATATGGGCCTAATGGGCCAAGAGGGGAAACACACCAGCCACTAAGGGGCTGGTGCCCCCCCCCCATATGGGCTCACCAAATTGGAGAAGGAAAGCAAAAAGGGAATAGGATTCCCCTTCCCCCTCTTCCCTTCCTACTCCGAATAGGAAGAGGAAAGAGGGGAGGTCGAATTGGGAGGACCCCAAGTAGGATTTCCTCCTACTTGGGGCGCCCCCTTGGCTACCTCTCCTCCCCTCCAACCTATATATATGCGGTGGAGGCACCACTAGAACACACAACACACATTGTTAGCCGTGTGCGCCGCCCCCTCCATAGTTTACGCCTCCGGTCATATTCATGTAGTGCTTAGGCGAAGCCTTGCGCGGATCACTTCACCATCACCGCCACCATGCCGTCGTGTTGACGAAACTCTCCCTCGACACTTTGCTGGATCAAGAGTTTGAGGGACGTCATCGAGCTGAATGTGTGCAGAACTCGGAGGTGTCGTGCGTTCGGTGCTTGATCGGTCGGAAGAGAAGAAGTTCGACTACATCAACCGCGTTGTCAAACGCTTCCGCTTTCGGTCTACGAGGGTACGTGGACACACTCTCCCCCTCTTGTTGCTATGCATCTCCTAGATAGATCTTGCATGAGCGTAGGAAATTTTTGAAATTGCATGCTGCGTTCCCTAACATGTCCATTATCCCTCTAAGGGCCGCAGGTAGTATCTGCGTCATCATCACATGATAGTCATGGGACTTCATCCTGCTGAACCTTTTCTTCTTCATGTCTAGAAATCTGCTTATATTCCCACAGTAACCGGATCAAATTTTGATTCCGGTAAGGCACTTGAAGAATTGGTCGATCTCAGCCAAACTTAAGGTGAAGCAAGAAGGGGGCAATAGTCTTCTTCCTTCACTTTTTTGCCCTTCTTCTCCCGCGCCTCTGTCTCTGTCTCTGTCTCCTCTGACTTTTTACGGGGCGGCATGTGCAGACCTTCCCTGATTTTCAAATCTTGCAAGTCTCTTCTTGCCTTCGGCCCATCCTTGGTCTTATCCGGCATGTTCATCAGTGTCGCAAGCAAGCTCTCAAGGATATTCTTACAGATATGCATTTGATCAAGGCAATGAGGTGTGTCGAGTTTGTTCTAGTACTCCAAGTCCTAGAAAACAGACCTCATCTTCCATACCTTCAGCAGCGGCTCCGGCGCCTTTTCATCGTCTTTCCCGGCGTGGAGCACTATTCCCGATTTTTCAATAACTCATCAATTTTGGCGCCGCTCCGCTTACGTGGAGGTCCTCGATGCTCAGCCTCACCATTGAATAGATCTGCATGGTTTCTCCACGGGTCGTCCTTCTCGAGCCATCTTTGATGCCTCATGTACATGATTTTCCCAGACCCGACATCTTTCGTTGACGTTAGCTGCTGAGATGTCATATAATCCATGCACCGCGTGCATCCATGGCACACCTGGCCTGCGACATATCCGTAACCGAGATAGTCATGCACCGTTGTGATCAGCACGGCTCTCATATAGAAATACTCGCCTTTGCTGGCATCCCATGTCTTGGCCAGTGTTTTCCATAACGTGTCTAACTCCTCTTGAAGTAGCCCCAGATACAGATTAATATTATTTCCCAGTTGTTTCTAACCTTGAATCAGCATGCTCATATGTATGTACTTCGACTTCATGCACAACCAGGGGGGTTGTACATCCATACAAACATGGGACATGTGGTATGGTTGGTGTTCTGGTTGCCAAATGGATTCATGCCATCGGTACACACGCCAAACACGATGTTCCTTGCATCACATGTGAAATATCGATATTCGTCATCGAACGCTCTCCACTGGCTTGCATCCACGAGGTGTCTCATCTTTGGATCATCTCCATCGTCGGGATTTTTCCTCTCCATGTGCCAACACATGAGCTTTGCTTCCTTGCGATCTACAAAATAATGTTGCAGACGGTGAGTGATCGGTAAGTACCATACAACTTTCTGGGGAGATTTCTTTCCGGCCTTCTTGTATTGAGAAGCATTGCACACCAGACATCTGGGTTTTTTCCGCGTGCTCCTTCCGTTAAATGATCCAATCGTTAATGCATGCATGGTATCTAACGTGCGGCAGATCAAGAGAGCACACTATCTTCTTGGCCTCATCACACTACTAAGACATAGATTCCCCGTGGGAAGAACATTCTTTACGTACTTGAGAAGCTCATCGAGGCTAGTGTCAGTTCATTTGTTTTTAGCCTTCATCTTTAGAAGTTCGAGCGTGAAACTCAAGCAGGTCACCTCGGGATCGCAACCATCATACAATGGAGTGTTCGAGTCTACCACTAGTTGCTCCAGCTTGGCCTCCTCTCTAGAAGCAGCTCTATCAGTACTCGTCTCCTTGAGAAGCAGGTCTCGAACATGAGGGTCCCGCGCGATTGAACTTAGTAGCGACGAAGTCTGTGCCGTGTAGTCCATGTTTTCTCTGCTACCATGTCCGGCCTCTTCTCCGCCACCATGTATGGGCACTTCCCCGCCGCCACGTCCAGCCCTTTCACCGTCACCATCGGTCATCTCTTCGTCTTGCCCCTTGTCGTCATTGGCTGCCCCATCGGCGTCCCCCTTATCATCACCATCTTCAATTATCCATCGAGTATAGCCATCCATGAAACCAGTCATGAGCAGGTGTGCCATCAAATGACCATCCTCATAGGGGTCGAACCAAACTCCTTTGCATCTTCGACACAGACATAAAATCTCTGTCCGGTTATTTTCATTCATGTCCTCCACTGCCGATCACAACCACCTTTCCACCATCGTTCCAGTTGTTGGGTTTCGTAGTAATTTCAAAAAATTTCCGACGCACACGCAAGATCATGTGATGCATAGCAACGAGAGGGGAGAGTGTTGTCTACGTACCCACACAGACCGACTGCAGAAGCGTTGACGCAACGTAGAGGAAGTAGTCGTACGTCTTCACGATCCAACCGATCAAGCACCGAAACCACGGCACCTCCGAGTTCGAGCACACGTTCAGCTCGATGACGATCCCCGGACTCCGATCCAGCAAAGTGTCGGGGAAGAGTTCCGTCAGCACGACGGCATGGTGACGATCTTGATGCACTACAGCAGCAGGGCTTCGCCTAAACTCCGCTACAGTATTATCGAGGAATATGGTGGCTGGGGGCACCGCACACGGCTAAGGAATAGATCACGTGGATCAACTTGTGTGTTCTAGGGTGCCTCTACCTCAGTATATAAAGGACTAGAAGGGGGGAGGGCTGGCCGGCCATAGGAGGCGTGCCAGGAGAGTCCTACTCCCTCTGGGAGTAGGATCCCCCCCCCAATCCTAGTTGGAATAGGATTCCTTGAGGGGGGAAAGGGAGAGAGGGGGCCGGCCACCTCTCCTAGTCCTAATAGGACCAGGGGAAGGGGGGAGGCGCACAGCCACCTTGGGCTGCCCCTTTCTCCTTTCCACTAAAGCCCACTAAGGCCCATATAGCTCCCAGGGGGTTCCGGTAACCTCCCGGTACTCCGGTAAAATCCCGATTTCACCCGGAACACTTCCGATATCCAAACATAGGCTTACAATATATCAATCTTTACGTCTCGACCATTTCGAGACTCCTCGTCATGTCTGTGATCACATCCGGGACTCCGAACAACCTTCGGTACATCAAAATGCATAAACTCATAATATAACTGTCATCGTAACCTTAAGCGTGCGGACCCTACGGGTTCGAGAACAATGTAGACATGACCGAGACACGTCTCCGGTCAATAACCAATAGCGGGACCTGGATGCCCATATTGGCTCCTACATATTCTACGAAGATCTTTATCGGTCAGACCGCATAACAACATACGTTGTTCCCTTTGTCATCGGTATGTTACTTGCCCGAGATTCGATCATCGGTATCCAATACCTAGCTCAATCTCGTTACCGGCAAGTCTCTTTACTCGTTCCGTAATACATCATCTCACAACTAACATATTAGTTGTAATGCTTGCAAGGCTTATGTGATGTGCATTACCGAGAGGGCCCAGAGATACCTCTCCGACATTCGGAGTGACAAATCCTAATCTCGAAATACGCCAACCCAACATGTACCTTTGGAGACACCTGTAGAGCTCCTTTATAATCACCCAGTTACGTTGTGACGTTTGGTAGCACACAAAGTGTTCCTCCGGTAAACGGGAGTTGCATAATCTCATAGTCATAGGAACATGTATAAGTCATGAAGAAAAGCAAATAGCAACATACTAAATGATCGGGTGCTAAGCTAATGGAATGGGTCATGTCAATCACATCATTCAACTAATGATGTGACCTTGTTAATCAAATAACAACTCTTTGTTCATGGTTAGGAAACGTAACCATCTTTGATTAACGAGCTAGTCAAGTAGAGGCATACTAGTGACACTCTGTTTGTCTATGTATTCACACATGTATTATGTTTCCGGTTAATACAATTCTAGCATGAATAATAAACATTTATCATGATATAAGGAAATAAATAATAACTTTATTATTGCCTCTAGGGCATATTTCATTCAGTCTCCCACTTGCACTAGAGTCAATAATCTAGTTCACATCGCTATGTGATTAACACCAATAGTTCACATCTTTATGTGATTGGTTCACATCTCCATGTGACTAACACCCAAAGGGTTTACTAGATTCAATAATCTAGTTCACATCGCTATGTGATTAACACCCAAAGAGTGATCATGTTTTGCTTGTGAGAGAAATTTAGTCAACGGGCCTGCCATATTCAGATCCGTATGTATTTTGCAAAATTCTATGTCTACAATGCTTTGCACGGAGCTACTCTAGCTAATTGCTCCCACTTTCAATATGTATCCAGATTGAGATTTAGAATTATCTGGATCAGTGTCAAAAACTTGCATCGACGTAACCCTTTACGACGAACCTTTTTGTCACGTCCATAATCGAGAAACATATCCTTATTTCACTAAGGATAATTCTGACCACTGTCCAGTGATCTACTCCTAGATCACTATTGTATTCCCTTGCCAAATCAGTGCAGGGTATACAATAGATCTGGTACACAGCATGACATACTTTATAGAACCTATGGCCAAGGCATAGGGAATGACTTTCATTCTCTTTCTATCTTCTGCCGTGGTCGGGCTTTAAGTCGTACTCAACTTCACACCTTGTAATACAGGCAAGAACTCTTTCTTTGACTGCTCCATTTTGAACTACTTCAAAATCTTGTCAAGGTATGTACTCATTGAAAAAAACTTATCAAGCGTCTTGATCTATCTCTATAGATCTTGAAGCTCAATATGTAAGCAGCTTTACCGAAGTCTTTCTTTGAAAAACTCCTTTCAAACACTCCTTTATGCTTTGCAGAATAATTCTACATTATTTCCGATCAACAATATGTCATACACATATACTTATCAGAAATGATGTAGTGCTCCCACTCACTTTCTTGTAAATACAGGCTTCACCGCAAGTCTGTGTAAAACTATATGCCTTGATCAACTTATCAAAGCGTATATTCTAACTCCGAGATTCTTGCACCAGTCCATAGATGGATCGCTGGAGCTTGCATATTTAGTTAACACCTTTAGGATCGACAAAACCTTCTAGTTGCATCGTATACAACTCTTCTTTAGTAAATCCATTAAGGAATGCAGTTTTGTTTATCCATTTGCCAGATTTCATAAAATGCGGCAATTGCTAACATGATTCGGACAGACTTAAGCATAGATACGAGTGAGAAAATCTCATCGTAGTCAACACCTTGAACTTGTCGAAAACCTTTTTGCGACAATTCTAGCTTTGTAGATAGTAACACTACTATCAGCGTCCTTCTTCCTCTTGAAGATCCATTTATTCTCAATTGCTTGCCGATCAGTGGGCAAGTCAACAAAAGTCCATACTTTGTTCTCATACATGGATCATATCTCAGATTTCATGGCCTCAAACCATTTCGCGGAATCTGGGCTCATCATCGCTTCCTCATAGTTCGCAAGTTCGTCATGGTCTAGTAACATGACTTCCAGAACAGGATTACCGTACCACTCTGGTGCGGATCTTACTTTGGTTTACCTACGAGATTTGGTAGTAACTTGATCTGAAGTTACATGATCATCATCATTAGCTTCCTCACTAATTGGTGTAGTAGTCACAGGAACAGATTTCTGTGATGAACTACTTTCCAATAAGGGAGCAGGTATAGTTACCTCATCAAGTTCTACTTTCCTCCCACTCACTTCTTTCGAGAGAAACTCCTTCTCTAGAAAAACTCCGAATTTAGCAACAAAAGTCTTGCCTTCGGATTTGTGATAGAAGGTGTACCCAACAGTCTCCTTTGGGTATCCTATGAGGACATATTTCTCCGATTTGGGTTTGAGCTTATTAGGATGAAACTTTTCCATATAAGCATCACAACCCCAAACTTTAAGAAACGACAACTTTGGTTTCTTGCCAAACCACAGTTCAGATTGTGTCGTCTCAACGGACTTAGATGGTGCCCTATTTAACGTGAATGCAGCTGTCTCTAATGCATAACCCCAAAACGATAGTGGTAGATCGGTAAGAGACATCATAGATCGCACCATATCTAATAAAGTACGGTTATGATATTCGGACACACCATTATGCTGTGGTGTTCCAGGTGGCATGAGTTTGTGAAACTATTCCACATTGTTTTAATTGAAGACCAAACTCGTAACTCAAATATTCTCCTCCACGATCAGATCGTAGAAACTTTATTTTCTTGTTACGATGATTTTCAACCTCACTCTGAAATTCTTTGAACTTTTCAAATGTTTCAGATTTATGTTTCATTAAGTAGATATACCCATATCTGCTTAAGTCATCTGTGAAGGTGAGAAAATAACGATATCCGCCACGAGCCTCAATATTCATCGGACCACATACATCGGTATGTATGATTTCCAACAAATCTGTTGCTCTCTCCATAGTACCGGAGAATGGTGTTTTAGTCATCTTGCCCATGAGGCACGGTTCGCAAGTACTAAGTGATTCATAATCAAGTGGTTCCAAAAGCCCATCAGTATGGAGTTTCTTCATGCGCTTTACACCGATATGACCTAAACGACAGTGCCACAAATAAGTTGCACTATCATTATTAACTTCGCATCTTTTGGTTTCAATATTATGAATATGTGTATCATTAAGATCGAGATCCAATGAACTATTTTCATTGGGTGTGTTACCATATAAGGTTTTATTCATGTAAACAGAACAACAATTTATTCTTTTACTTAAATGAATAACCGTATTACAATAAACATGATCAAATCATATTCATGCTCAACGCAAACACCAAATAACACTTATTTAGGTTCAACACTAATCCCGAAAGTATAGGGAGTGTGCGATGATGATCATATCAATCTTGGAACCACTTCCAACACACATCGTCACTTCACCCTTAACTAGTCTCTATTCATTCTGCATCTCCCGTTTCGAGTTACTACTCTTAGCAACTGATCCAGTATCAAATACTGAGGGGTTGCTATAAACACTAGTAAAGTACACATCAATAACATGTATATCAAATATACTTATGTTCACTTTGCCATCCTTCTTATCCGCCAATCACTTGGGGTAGTTCCGCTTCCAGTGACCAGTCGCTTTGCAGTAGAAGCACTTAGTCTCAGGCTTAGGATCAGACTTGGGCTTCTTCACTTGAGCAGCGACTTGCTTGCCGTTCTTCTTGAAGTTCCCCTTCTTCCCTTTGCCCTTTTCTTGAAACTAGTGGTCTTGTCAACCATCAACACTTGATGTTTTTCTTGATTTCTACCTTCGTTGATTTCAGCATCACGAAGAGCTTGGGAGTTGTTTCTGTTATCCCTTGCATATTATAGTTCATCACGAAGTTCTACTAACTTGGTGATGGTGACTAGAGAATTCTGTCAATCACTATTTTATCTGGAAGATTAACTCCCACTTGATTCAAGCGATTGTAGTACCCAGACAATCTGAGCACATGCTCACTAGTTGAGCGATTCTCCTCCATCTTTTAGCTATATAACTTGTTGGAGATTTCATATCTCTCAACTCGGGTATTTGCTTGAAATATTAACTTCAATTCCTGGAACATCTCATATGGTCCATGACGTTCAAAACGTCTTTGAAGTCCCAATTCTAAGCCGTTAAGCATGGTGCACTAAACTATCTAGTAGTCATCATATTGAGCTAGCCAAACGTTCATAACGTCTGCATCTGCTCCTGCAATAGGGCTGTCACCTAGCGGTGCATCAAGGACATAATTCTTCTGTGCAGCAATGAGGATAAACCTCAGATCACGGATCCAATCCGCATCATTGCTACTAACATCTTTCAACACAATTTTCTCTAGGAATATATCAAAATAAACATATGAAAGCAACAACGCAAGCCATTGATCTACAACATAATTTGCAAAATACTACCAGGACTAAGTTCATGATAAATTTAAGTTCAATTAATCAAATTACTTAAGAACTCCCACTTAGATAGACATCCCTCTAATCTTCTAAGTGATTACGTGATCCAAATCAACTAAACCATAACCGATCATCACGTGAGATGGAGTAGTTTTCAATGGTGAACATCGTTATGTTGATCATATCTACTATATGATTCACGCTCGACCTTTCGGTCTCCG
The DNA here is from genome assembly GCF_056163025.1 of Triticum urartu. Classification (NCBI taxonomy): domain Eukaryota; kingdom Viridiplantae; phylum Streptophyta; class Magnoliopsida; order Poales; family Poaceae; genus Triticum; species Triticum urartu. The sequence continues at coordinate 203,724,668 of NC_141877.1, read as the reverse complement.
TGTTCCGAGGCCATATCTGCATATGCTAGGCTCGTCAAGTTTAACCTGAGTATTCTGCGTGTGCAAAACTGGCTTGCACCCGTTGTAGATGGACGTAGAGCTTATCACACCCGATCATCACGTGGTGTCTGGGCACGACGAACTTTGGCAACGGTGCATACTCAGGGAGAACACTTCTTGATAATTTAGTGAGAGATCATCTTATAATGCTACCGTCAATCAAAGCAAGATAAGATGCATAAAAAGATAAACATCACATGCAATCAATATAAGTGATATGATATGGCCATCATCATCTTGTGCTTGTGATCTCCATCTCCGAAGCACCGTTATAATCACCATCGTCATCGGCGCGACACCTTGATCTCCATCGTAGCATCGTTGTCGTCTCGCCAATCTTATGCTTCCACGACTATCACTACCGCTTAGTAATAAAGTAAAGCATTACATCGCGATTGCATTGCATACAATAAAGCGACAACCATATGGCTCCTGCCAGTTGCCGATAACTCGGTTACAAAACATGATCATCTCATACAATAAAATTCAGCATCATGCCTTGACCATATCACATCACAACATGCCCTGCAAAAACAAGTTAGACGTCCTCTACTTTGTTGTTGCAAGTTTTACGTGGCTGCTACGGGCTTAAGCAAGAACCAATCTCACCTACGCATCAAAACCACAACGATAGTTTGTCAAATAGACTCCGTTTTAACCTTCGCAAGGACCGGGCGTAGCCATACTTGGTTCAACTAAAGTTGGAGAGACAGTCGCCCGCAAGCCACCTGTGTGCAAAGCACGTCGGGGGAACCGGTCTCGCGTAAGCGTACGCGTAATGTTGGTCCGGGTCGTCTCGTCCAGCAATGCCGCCGAACCAAAGTATGACATGCTGGTAGGCAGTATGACTTATATCGCCCACACAACTCACTTGTGTTCTACTCGTGCATATAACATCAACATAAATAACCTAGGCTCGGATGCCACTCTTGGGTTTCGTAGTAATTTCAAAAAAATTCCTACGCACACGCAAGATCATGTGATGCATAGCAACGAGAGGGGAGAGTGTTGTCTACGTACCCACGCAGACCGACTGCGGAAGCGTTGACGCAACGTAGAGGAAGTAGTCGTACGTCTTCACGATCCAACCGATCAAGCACTGAAACTACGACACCTCCGAGTTCGAGCACACGTTCAGCTCGATGATGATCCCCAGACTCCGATCCAGCAAAGTGTCGGGGAAGAGTTCCGTCAGCACGACGGCATGGTGACGATCTTGATGCACTACAGCAGCAGGGCTTCGCCTAAACTCCGCTACAGTATTATCGAGGAATATGGTGGCTGGGGGCACCGCACACGGATAAGGAATAGATCACGTGGATCAACTTGTGTGTTCTAGGGTGCCTCTACCTCAGTATATAAAGGACTAGAAGGGGGGAGGGCTGGCCGGCCATAGGAGGCGTGCCAGGAGAGTCCTACTCCCTCTGGGAGTAGGATTCCCCCCCCAATCCTAGTTGGAATAGGATTCCTTGAGGGGGGAAAGAGAGAGAGGGGGCCGGCCACCTCTCCTAGTCCTAATAGGACTAGGGGAAGGGGGGAGGCGCACAGCCACCTTGGGCTGCCCCTTTCTCCTTTCCACTAAAGCCCACTAAGGCCCATATAGCTCCCAGGGGGTTCCGGTAACCTCCCGGTACTCCGGTAAAATCCCGATTTCACCCGGAACACTTCCGATATCCAAACATAGGCTTCCAATATATCAATATTTACGTCTCGACCATTTTGAGACTCCTCGTCATGTCCGTGATCACATCCGGGACTCCGAACAACCTTCGGTACATCAAAATGCATAAACTCATAATATAACTGTCATCGTAACCTTAAGCGTGCAGACCCTACGGGTTCGAGAACAATGTAGACATGACCGGGACACGTCTCCGGTCAATAACCAATAGCGGGACCTGGATGCCCATATTGGCTCCTACATATTCTACGAAGATCTTTATCGGTCAGACCGCATAACAACATACGTTGTTCCCTTTGTCATCGGTATGTTACTTGCCCGAGATTCGATCATCTGTATCCAATACCTAGCTCAATCTCGTTACCGGCAAGTCTCTTTACTCGTTCCGTAATACATCATCTCACAACTAACATACTAGTTGTAATGCTTGCAAGGCTTATGTGATGTGCATTACCGAGAGGGCCCAGAGATACCTCTCCGACATTCGGAGTGACAAATCCTAATCTCGAAATACGCCAACCCAACATGTACGTTTGGAGACACCTGTAGAGCTCCTTTATAATCACCCAGTTACATTGTGACGTTTGGTAGCACACAAAGTGTTCCTCCGGTAAACGGGAGTTACATAATCTCATAGTCATAGGAACATGTATAAGTCATGAAGAAAAGCAAATAGCAACATACTAAACGATCGGGTGCTAAGCTAATGGAATGGGTCATGTCAATCAGATCATTCAACTAATGATGTGACCTCGTTAATCAAATAACAACTCTTTGTTCATGGTTAGGAAACGTAACCATCTTTGATTAACAAGCTAGTCAAGTAGAGGCATACTAGTGACACTCTGTTTGTCTATGTATTCACACATGTATTATGTTTCCGGTTAATACAATTCTAGCATGAATAATAAACATTTATCATGATATAAGGAAATAAATAATAACTTTATTATTGCCTCTAGGGCATATTTCCTTCACCAGTGACCATCATGAACGCTTGCGCGGTAATAATAAACAAAATGATTATAAAAATGCATGCATGCATCAAAGTCATACAAAAATTCGGCATGACCTTCCGTAAAAATAGGACATATATATAGAGTTTGCCCGAAATTCATCGAAACAGAAATAAATCGGCATTTCCGCAAAACATAGGCAACTCAAGCACAATTCGGCAGCAACTCATGCCACACACACAATTTCCATCATATCACCTGATTATGTCATATCGCACACATACACATATTTCCATTCTTGCAAAAACACAAATTTTGAATCACCTATCTCGAGATCGAGCACAGTGATGATGATGTCGATCGGTGTCTCCACACGCCTAGGGAATAATCAAAAGTGGACAAAGCTTACTTCTTGACATGGCTAGATCTAGTTAGGGAGGTACATAGGTCACTTCATTAAATGGGTAGATCTACCTAGCTAGTTGGGGAAGGACATGACTCTAACTACTGTAGGGGGAGGAAAAGAGAAAGGAGTTGCATTAATGGAGGCAGTGTAGTTAGCTAGGAGCATTAAAGAAAGAGAAAGAAGGTAGAAGAAAGAGAGTAATGGGGGAGAAGTAGTGAGGAAGAAGCAAAGTGAGGGAGAGAGGAGGTGGGAGCTAGGGGAAAGTGAAAGGAAGAAAGGATGGGGGAGGGGAGGGGGTAGGAAAAGGTGGTTGCCGCGCCTTAGCAGCAGCGAGTGATGAAGCTATGTACCTAGGGTAGGGTCATGGATCTGATCAAGATACCCTCCCCAAGGACATCTCTTAAAGAACCAGAAGTAGTCGAAGAAAAATCATCGCCCACTCGACCATAAAGCCATGTTCCACTCGACAGTCTTGAAGACACTCGACCATACGAACAACCACTCGACTACCAGAAGACTAACAGCCACACACTCTGCAACGGTCGGGATTTAAGTCATAGCTTTAATGGTCATTTATGTACTTTTATTACAGGCATTACCAGTAATGTCTCTACCTTTATGTACCTTAAACCCTTTGTAACTGAGGGCGGGAGGGGTCTGGCGAACTCTATATAAGCCACCCCCTCCTCAGGGACAAGGGTTCGCACCCCTATAACTAACACGCGTATAATCCAGTCGACCACCTCCGGGCTCCGAGACGTAGGGCTGTTACTTCCTCCGAGAAGGGCCTGAACTCGTAAAACTGGTGTGTACAACTCCTCCATAGCTAGGATCTTGCCTCTACATACCTACCCCCATTCTACTGTCAGACTTAGAACCACGACAGTTGGCGCCCACCGTGGGGCAGGTGTCTTAGCGACTTGTTGGAGAGGTTGCAATTTTTCCGATCCCCTTCATCATGATTTCAGATGGAGGTTTGGCTGAGGGCCGCGAGACCGTCTCGGCGCGCTCGTGTTTGTCGCCGATGACTCCTCTTGGCTTCAGGAGGCTCCACTCAACGTCGACGCACTTCCCGCCCGCGGAGCAACGCACTTTCACGCGTGCGTCCGCGGTATCCTCCTGCGGCAGCCGTCGACCCAGTATCAGGCGGCCCTTGTAGCTTTTCCCCTCCCTGCAGCCCACTGGAGCAAACGTTCCGGTCGATCAAGGCCTCAGCGGTGGGTGAAGCATGCGGTGGCTCGCCAGTCGGCCACCCCTCAAGTCGCGACAATCGAGCCCGACGAAACCCTCTACGGCCTGTTTGATATGTCGACTGGCTCCGTAGAGACCGCATCCGAGTGCGACAGCAGCGACCCAGCGGTGGAAGTTTTGATGGTCAATGGACCACGCAGTCCTCCTGGCTTCACCCGTGAAGACGGAGGCGACGGGGCGGCGATCCATCGTGTATTCATGAAGAGTACCGCCCCGAACCCCTCTCTTCGCAGCGGAGAGAAGAACTTCGCCGTCGGCACATGGATGCACTTCACACTCCTATCGTTGGAGAAACCCCTGAGGCCCAGCCTTGGAGGAGGCGCGCCTGGCCAACTTGGCTGAGCGCACTCGACTGGATAATCTCCAGCGCGCACTCGACGAGCGTGCTCGACAACATGCTCCCGAATACAGTCGACGCCAACTTTATCCGCCTCTGACTCAGGTATACCGAACTCCGATCCAGAATCTCGCAGCCGCAGCCCGGATAGCGGAGTCGATCCAACCTTCCCAGTCAGAAGCTGGTCGAGGTCTAGTGCAGATCCGGGCCTTGCTCCGTGCGGCGGGTGAGCAGAATATAGCGGTATCTCAGTCGCGAAATAAGATCCATAGCAGATCCGTGGTTGCAGACATAGTTCAGTCGGCTCATAGCCCAAGATCGCCCCCGAGGCGTGAGGGATGTGGAGATCGACGAGATCAGTACAGAAACTGTGAGCAGTATGATCACCGAGTCGATCGCGATGATCGGCGTCGAGTGCCTACGCCTCCCCCAAGGAGTGGGTCATACGTGCCTCGGCAACATGATGACAGGCGCCCTCACAGTATGGGGCGAGGGATTCCAGTCGACCCCAGAGAACCAGGCTTTGATGCGAGATCTATTCTCGTTCAACGCTTGGTCGACAGAAATAGGGCTCACCGAGAAGGTCATGACAGAGATTTACCAACCAGCAGCAGGGTGCATGTCTCAGGTCCGGAGTGCTTCAGCAGAGCCATCAGGGCGGCAGTGATTCCCCCCAACTTCAGGTTGGCAACTGGAGTCAGTAAGTTCACTGGTGAGTCCAAGCCGGACACTTGGCTTGAAGACTACCGAGTGGCTGTCCAGATTGGCGGTGGCAAAGATGAAGTGGCCATGAAACAACTTCCTCTGATGTTGGAGGGCTCGGCTAGAGCATGGCTGAATCAGTTAGCACCTAGAAGTATATATACTTGGGAAGATCTTGCCTGAGTATTTGTCAGAACATTCGACGGTACATGCAAACGGTCGGAAGGGTTGACCGAATTACAGTGTTGCGTTCAGAAACCTTTGAGGGATTATATCCAGAGATGGATCACATTGCACCAAACAGTAGAGAATGTGTCTGATCATCAAGAAATTTGTGCCTTTAAAGAAGGTGTCAAGTATCGGGAGTTGAATCTGAAATTCGGTTGGACAAGAGATATGACTCTGACTCGGATGGTGGACATTGCCACCAAGTATGCCAACGGTGAAGAAGAAGACTGACTCCAGAGTGGCAAACACAAAGCAGCCGCCCATGAAACCGGAGGAGGGAACTCCAGTCAGAAACAGAAGCGCAAAGCCGAGGCAGCCGCTCCTGGTGAAGCCTTAGCCATGACTCAAGGAAAGTTCAAGGGGAAGCCCAAAGGACCGTGGAACCCCAAGAAAGTAAAAGATCAAGATGGAAATGATGTGCTGGATTTGCCATGCCACATCCACACCAAAAAAGATGAAGAGGGTAATTTCATTTACTCGAAGCATAACACTCGGCAGTGTCGACTCCTAATCCAACAATTCCGAGAGAAACAGCCCAAGGAAAAGGAGAAAGAAGCTGACAAGGTTGAGGATGAGGAAGAGGATGACGATGGTTATCCCCTTGTGAATTCCACTCTGATGATTTTCGCTGACGTTGAGAGTAAAAGTCAATTGGAAGTCATCAACAGATAAGTGAACATGGTCGCTCCAATGACACCCAGTTATTTGAAGTGGTCCCAGACTGCCATTACATTCGACCAGTCCGATCACCCAATGCACATAGCCACCCCTGGGAGGCAAGCATTGGTGGTCGACCCAGTAGTCGAAGGCACCCGACTGACTAAGGTGCTGATGGATGGTGGCAGTGGCCTGAATATACTGTATGCAGAGACGTTGAAAGGAATGGGCATTCTGATGTCCAGACTCAGTGAAAGTAATATGAGTTTCCATGGGGTCATTCCTGGCAAGAAGGCTGCATCACTCGGCCAGATTGCTCTCACCGTGGTTTTCGGTGATTCCAAGAATTACCACAAAGAAAAGTTGACATTTGAAGTTGTGGATTTCCAGAGTGCCTATCATGCTATTCTGGGCAGACCAGCTTATGCATGTTTTATGGCTTGACCATGTTATGTGTACCTCAAATTGAAGATACCTGGTCCCAAAGGGGTGATCACTATCACTGGTAGTCGGAAGAAGGCGGAAGAGTGTTTCCAGAAGGTCTCAAAGATCGCTGATGCACAGATGGCCGTACTAGAGTTGCAAGAATATCAAAAAAGTGCAGATCCGAGTGATTTGCTGCGAGCCAAGAAGCCCGCCACGGATTCAACATTCTAGTCGTCTGGCAAAACAAAGTCGATTCACATTCACCCGACGGATCCCAATGTTGCTCCGACTCACATTTCAACAACACTCGACTCCAAATAGGAAGAAGCGCTCACCCAGTTCCTCCGTGAGAACTGGGACATCTTTGCATGGAAACCTTCGGACATGCCAGGTGTTCCCAGGGGACTGGCTGAGCATCATTTGCGAGTCGACCCAAAAGTGAAACCAGTCAAAGAACATCTTCGATGGTCCGCCGTACAGAAGAGGAAGGCAATGGTGAAGAGGTGGCTCGGCTTTTGGCAGCTGAGTTTATCCGTGAGATTTACCACTCCGAGTGGTTAGCCAATGTTGTCATGGTCCCAAAGAAGGAGGACTCACTTCGCATGTGCATCGACTTCAAACATATCAATCGGGCCTGCCCGAAAGATCGTCGACTAGATAGTCGACTCGACTACGGGGTGCGAGCGTTTGTCCTTTTTGGACGCCTACTTCGGGTACCACCAGATCCGTCTGTACGGACCCGACAAGATAAAAACAGCTTTCATCACCCCATTTGGGTGCTTTTGTTATGTCACTATGCCATTCAGCTTGAAGAATGTTGAAGCCACATTCATGCGGATGATTCAGAAGTGCATGCTCACTCAGATCAGTCGGAATGTGGAAGCATACATGGATGCCATTGTGGTCAAGTCACGTAAAGGTTCCGACCTACTAGCTGACCTTGCTGAAACCTTTGCCAACCTTAGAAGGTATGATATCAAGCTTAATCCATCAAAGTGCACGTTAGGAGTTCCAGGCGGAAAATTACTTGGTTTTCTCGTTTCCGAACGAGGGATCGATGATAACCTAGAGAAAGTGGGTGCTATACTCTAGATGAAACGCCCTGTGCGTGTGCATGATGTCCAGAAGCTTACTGGTTGTTTGGCCGCCCTAAGACGATTCATTTCTCGCCTCGGTGAAAAGGCGCTGCTTCTTTACCGACTAATGAAGAAATCAGATAAGTTCGAGTGGACTCCTGAAGCTGATGCAGCATTTGCAAAGCTAAAAGCCCTGCTTTCCACCCAGCCGGTGCTTGCTGCCCCAATCAGCAAAAAGCCTTTACTGCTTTATATAGCAGCCACTGGACAAGTCGTCAGTACAGTACTTACGGTCGAGCGGGAAGAAGAAGGAAAAGCTTATAAAGTTCAGCGCCCAGTTTATTATATTTCTGAAGTCCTGACTCCGTCAAAGCAGAGATATCCACACTATCAGAAGCTTGTTTATGGGATTTACATGACCACGAAGAAGGTTGCCCACTATTTCTCTGATCACTCTGTTACAGTCGTCAGCGATGCCCCATTGTCGGAGATTCTGCACAACAGAGACGCAACAGATTGAGTGGCAAAATGGGCAATTGAACTCCTTCCCTTAGATATCAAGTTTGAGGCAAAGAAAGCTATCAAGTCCCAAGCAGTGGCAGATTTTCCTCGCCGAGTGGATCGAACAGCAACTTCTGACTCAAGTTCACTCGGAGCACTGGACCATGTTCTTTGATGCATCCAAAATGCTGAATGGTTCTGGTGTTGGGGTGGTACTGGTATCCCCCCGAGGAGACAAGCTCAGATACGTCCTCCAGATTCACTTCGATTCCTCCAATAACGAAGCAGAATATGAAGCACTCCTATATGGGTTACATATGGCCATTTCACTCGGCGTCCGTCGCCTCATGGTTTACGACGACTTAGATTTGGTGGTCAATCAAGTGATGAAATAATGGGACGTTAGAAGCCCGGCTATGACTGGTTACTGCAATGCGGTGAGGAAGTTGGAAAAGAACTTTGAGGGGTTAGAGCTCCATCACATACCCCGTCTGAAAAATCAAGCAGCCGATGACTTGGCAAAGATAGGTTCCAAGAGAGAAGCCATTCCCAGCAATGTGTTTTTGGAACATATTCACACACCGACAGTTCAGGAAGATCCTTTTACTGAAGAGCCCCCGCAGCCCAAGAGTGCCACAGATCCGACTGAAGTCGAGGTCCTGGCCGTGGTCGACCTAATCATGGAGGTTCTGGTCATTACTCCTGACTGGACAGTGCCGTACATTGCGTACATCCTTAGGAAGGAACTCCCAGAGGACGAAGAAGAGGCTCGATAGATCGTCCGTCGATCCAAGGCCTTTACTCTGATAAGAGGACAACAGTTCAGGGAAAGCGTGACTGGAGTCGGTCAGAGATGCATAATGCCAGAATAAGGTCGAATGATCCTCAACGACATCCACTCAGGGACTTGTGGTCACCATGCGTCCTCTCGGGCCATCGTGGCTAAAGCATACTGAGCCAGATTCTATTGGCCACGAGAAAATGAAATGGCGAAAGATATAGTCGACAGATGTGAAGGCTGCCAGTTTTACTCTGACATGTCTCACAAGCCAGCTTCAGCCCTGAAGACCATTCCCCTCGTCTGGCCCTTTGTTGTTTGGGGATTGGATATGGTTGGACCACTGAGAACTGGTAGGAGCGGCTTCACTCATGTACTCGTAGCAGTCGACAAATTTACCAAATGGATCGAAGCTAAACCTATCAAGAATCTTGAAGCCAGCACCGCTGTCAGTTTTATCAGAGAATTGACATTTAGATATGGAGTTCCACACAGCATCATCACTGACAACGGGTCGAACTTCGATTCTGATGAGTTTAGAGCTTTCTGCGCTTCTCAAGGCACACGAGTCGACTATGCTTCAGTCGCTCACCCGCAGTTGAACGGACAAGCAGAAAGAGCGAATGGCCTAATTCTCAAAGGACTGAAACCCCGACTGATGCGTGATCTCAAACACGCAGCAGGCGCTTGGGTCGATGAAGTTCCATCAGTTCTTTGGGGTTTGAGGACAACTCCCAATCGGTCGACTGGACGAACACCTTTCTTTTTGGTCTATGGAGCTGAAGCTGTTCTGCCAAGTGACCTGCTCCACAACGCACCCCGAGTCAAGCTCTTCTCCGAGGAGGAAGCAGAGCAGGCCCGGCAAGATTCAGTCGATCTCTTAGAGGAGGAAAGAGAGATGGCCTTGATCCGGTCGACCATTTATCAGCAAGACTAGCGTTGATTCCATGCCAGAAACGTGAAGGATCGAACCTTTCAAGAGGGAGACCTGGTTCTTTGAGTGGATCAACAGAAACCACACAAGCTCGCCCCGGCTTGGGAAGGCCCCTTCATCATCACCAAAGTTCTCCACAATGGAGCATACCATCTTTACAGCGTTGAGCATCAGAAGGAAGAGCCACGGGCTTGGAAAGCGGAGCTGCTTCACCCCTTTTATACTTAAGCACTCATTCGAATAAAATGTAATAAGAAGTACCTTTGTAATTTGTTCATCAAAGACAAGAGCTTTTCAGTCTTCTCGCACGATTGTTGTTATTTTTATTTACCTCCAAAATCCCCCAGTGGGTGGGCTTAGCCGCGAATCCGTTTCGCCTAAGTTCGAAAGAAAATCCTACCGAGTGATGAGCAAGCCTCTCACTCCGGAGGCTTAGCCGCGAATCCGTTTCACCTAAGCTCGAAAGAAAATCCTACCGAGTGGTGAGAAATCCTCTCACTCGGGGGCTTAGCTGCAGTCCAGTACTCGCCTAAGTTTGCAAAATCCTACCGAGTGGTGAGCAATCCTCTCACTCGGGGGCTTAGCTGCAGTCTAGTACTCGCCTAAGTTTGTAAAATCCTATCGAGTGGTGAGCAATCCTCCCACTCGGGGGCTTAGCTGCAGTCCAGTACTCGCCTAAGTTTGTAAAATCCTACCGAGTGGTGAGCAATCCTCTCACTCGGGGGCTTAGCTGCAGTCCAGTACTCGCCTAAGTTTGTAAAATCCTACCGAGTGGTGAGCAATCCTCTCACTCGGGGGCTTAGCTGCAGTCCAGTACTCGCCTAAGTTTGTAAAATCCTACCGAGTGGTGAGCAATCCTCTCACTCGGGGGCTTAGCTGCAGTCCAGTACTCGCCTAAGTTTGTAAAATCCTACCGAGTGGTGAGCAATCCTCCCACAAGGGGGCTTAGCTGTAGTCCAGTACTTGCCTAAGTTTGTAAAATCCTACCGAGTGGTGAGCAATCCTCTCACTCGGGGGCTTAGCTGCAGTCCAATACTCGCCTAAGTTTGTAAAATCCTACCGAGTAGTGAGCAATCCTCTCACTCGGGGGCTTAGCTGTAGTCCAGTACTCGCCTAAGTTAGTAAAATCCTACCGAGTGGTGAGCAATCCTCACACTCGGGGGCATAGCTGCAGTCCAGTACTCGCCTAAGTTTGTAAAATCCTACCAAGTGGTGAGCAATCCTCCCACTCGGGGGCTTAGCTGCAGTCCAGTACTCGCCTAAGTTTGTAAAATCCTACCGAGTGGTGAGCAATCCTCCCACTCGGGGGCTTAGCTCCACCCCTGTCCGCAAGGACGACGAGGTGCAGGTCGACCGCGGCCCTCTTCTCAGAGCTGCGCCACAAATACAATGTACGCTCCATCCTTGTCCGCAAGGACGATGAGGTGCAGGTCGACCGCGGCCCTCTTCTCTGAGCTACGTCACAAATACAACATACGTTCCACCCTTTTCCGCAAGGACGACGAGGTGCAGGTCGACCGCGGCCCTCTTCTCCGAGCTACGCCACAAATACAACGTATGCTCCCTCCTTGTCTGCAAGGACGGCGAGGCGCAGGTCGACTGCAACCTTCTCCGAGCTACACCACATATACAATTATGCAATTCAGATAAATCCATAAGTTCCAAGCAGCAAATCAAAAGTATTTGAGCATCAAGCTCGAAGGAGTTTAACGGTTACAGCAATCACTCGACATTCCGAGGCAAATTTAAATCAGATTCAAATCTCATAAGTTTGTTCACTCGGTAGGAGGAGGGCTAGCAGGTTCGACGAATTCGTCCAAGTCGATCCCATCCGCGATCCGAGTGGCAGCAACGATGAAAGTCTCCATAAAGGACTAGAAGTCGTGCCTTTTGGTGTTGGCGACCTTGATCTCAGCCAGCTTGTCTTCACGAGCTACCTTGAAGTGGACTCGTACCAAGGACAGCGCCATGTCAGCACCACACCGGGCAGAGGCCTTCTTCCATTCTTGCACTCGATCAAGGATCTCGTCGAGTCGAGCCATCAGAGATTCCAGGTCGTTTTCAAGCGTCGCCCTCAGCCAGAGCAATGAGTCGACTCGTGAGACTGCCACCTTCAGACGTGCGAGGTAACTTGTGACGCCGGCGACACGAGACTCCAGTCGGAGCATGTTCATGGCAGTTTCGTCACAAACTGGAGAAGCGATAGGGTCCAGACCCGTCTCGACCCTTCCGGTTTCCTCATCAAAGTCCTGACAGAATTCTGCAGTCAAAAAATTAGTGAGTCAACTAGACATGATTCATTTGCAAGCATCAACAGAGTCGGTTTAAAAGGAGTACCTTCCAGCATAAGATAGAGCTTCTTGGCAAGAGTTCTCAGATAAGCTTCCGTGTCATTCCTCTTGTGAACCGCAGACTCCAGCTTTTCATTTAGGACAATTTTATCCTTCTTCAGATGACTCACTTCTCGGTTAGACTCAATGAGATAGGACTTCAGTTTGTTCACCTCCCCTTCCAATGCTCCGACTGAAGCTAGCTTCTAGTCTGCGAGGGCAGTCTTATCCTGGGCTTCCTTCTGTGCAGCTGCGAGGTACGAGTCCTTTTTCTCCAGAGCCAACTTCATTTTCTCTGCAAAGAAGCAATCGGATCAAACAAGAGATCGAAGAGATATTTTAAAAGACGATCGACGTGAACAGTCGACAGGCAGTTACCTTCCATACCAACAGCTTCATCTTGAGCTTTCTTCAAATTCTGTTGGGCCAGCTCCAAGTCGAGGTTGAGTTGCCTCTGCTTCTCCTCAAGTTCAGCAAACATGGAAATGAGAGTACAAGATTTCTGCAGGAGGCAAAAGACGTGTCAATCGACAAGATCAAAGGTTATTTACTTTCGAGTGAATAAAACTTAAAGAGTTCACTTAGACCACAGCCGACTACATGCAGTCGACTGCGGTCTCGGGGACTACACCTAGCGGGTGCACTTGGCGTGCCCCCGCTGATTCAGACCCAACTCGACCGGTCTGCCCAAGTCAAGTTAAAAAAAGACACTATTGAGACCCCAGCCGACTACCAGCAGTCGACCGCGGTCTCGGGGACTACACCCAGTGGGTGCACTTGACATGCCCCCACTAGTTCGGATCTCATTCGACTGGCCAGACCGAGTCGTGTAAAAAAAGGAAAAACAACTCAGACCCCAGCCGACTGCCCCCAGTCGACTGCGGTCTCGGGGACTACACCCAGTGGGTGCACTTAGCGTGCCCCCACCGGTTCAGATCCTACTTGCCCAGACCGAGTGGAAGAGCGCAAATACCAACGACAACAAAACACCCAGTGGGTGTACAGATTCGACGCAAACAATAGGAGATTGTATGGAAGAAAATATTTCGGGTAGCATATCCTGATAGAACAAGGTTAGTTGAAAGTTTACTTACCTAGACATTGGCCTGGAGAGCAGCGTTGGCGTCGTAAGCAGTCCGGCTATTCTCGTGCACCGTCTTCATCCACTCCATCATCACGTTGGCCTGACAGATGGCTTCCGCAGCCGCATCCGACTGGCTTTTCGGAACAGGGTAGCTGGTGAAGAAGAGGGCAGATGACCCAGGTGCGGCAGCTTGGAGCTCCGGGGCGTGAGATTGGACGACTGAGGGAACCACCGATACATTCGACGGTGCGGGACGCTCACTCGACAAGGGCACAACGAAAGTTATAGAGGCCCCGCCCGCGTCTTCAGATTGACGGACGGTTGGGGTTGCCGTTGGTCCCTGCTGAGACGTCTTGCCAGCTGCTACATTTTTGCTCTTTTTGGGCCTAGGAGCCACATCTTCATCGTCATCTGGGAGATCAATGACGTTGGGTGGAGCTGCAGAGAAGTTCAGTCGACCCAAGTGAACCGCTAGAATTCAATCAACCGAGTAATCAAGAACAAGATCATAAGAGTTTTTACCTAGGTTGGAGGTAACCACGTCTTCCATCTCCTCGTCTCGGTACTGGTACGAAGAGGTTCCTGATGTAGCAGCACTGCAAATGTCCGCGCTCAGTTAGTTATGTTCTGTTGCCCGAGTCGACGGATAGAACAGGTCAGATGATTACCCAGAGATGGCGGGAACAGTCACTTTGATTCTGGGCAAAGCCTTTGGTAGTTTGGAGGAGGTGGCCTTCGATGCTTTTAGCGCAGGAGGCGGCACAACCTTGAGCTGCTCCGGAGCCTTCTCAATCGGCGCTGGGGAAGACGTCTGGGGCGCTTCGAAGATTGCCCAGTCGGCATGGTCGCCAGGACCGGGGTGCTCGCCGGGTCGTGAGCGTGCTTGGATCTTCTCTCTCTACGAGGAGGCGAGTTGACCTCTTTGTCATCACTCGAGTCGTAGCTCTCCTCGTCCTCGTCTACATCCGAGTGCCACTCGCCGCTCTCGCCCCCGCTCGCTTCTTCCTCGACGTCTTGCTCCTGCACTCCATTGGGCATCGAGTACATATCGATGAGAGACTGAAAGGACAACAAGCAAAAGAAATACAGCCGTCCATCAACAAGGTGTCACACACTGAATCAAGAAGATACTTGGCAAAGCAGAATCATACCTGTTCCGGCTGGCGCGAGTGGTCGAATGGAATCACCCTCCTAGACCCCCGTGGATTGTCTTTGTTTCCAGTGATTCCCCTCAGCCACTTCTCCACCGTGTCTTCGCTGACGTCCTCCAGGTGGATCCGAGTGGAGTCCTCGAGTCCCGAGTACATCCACATCGGATGGTCACGGGCCTGAAGCTGTTGGATGCATCGACTGAGAAAGACCTCCAGCAGGTCCATCCCAGTCACCCCGTCGCGGACAAGTTGGACGACCCACTCGACCAATGCCTTGACCTGCGCCTTCTCTTCTGGGATCACCCTCAAGGAGGAGGGCTTCTCCACTCGAGCCAGGGAAAAAGGGGGAAGTCCAGTCGACTGACCCGGGGTCGGCTGGTCCTTACAATAAAACCAAGTCGAATGCCAGCCCTGGACCGAGTCGGGAAGGATCATCGCTGGGAAGGTACTCTTGTTCCTCATCTGGATCCCAAGGCCCCCGCACATCTGGATCACGTGCGTCCTCTCATCACTCGGGTTGGCCTTCTTGACCGACTGGGAGCGACAGGTGAATATGTGTTTGAAGAGACCCCAGTGCGGTCGACAACCCAAGAAATTTTCGCACATTGACACAAAGGCAGCCAGATAAACTATGGTGTTTGGAGGGAAGTGGTGAAGTTGAGCCCCGAAGAAGTTCAAAAAGCCACGAAAGAAAGGATGGGGAGGCAAAGAAAACCCGTGGTCGACGTGAGTGGCGAGGAGAACGCACTCACCCTCCCGCGGCTGCGGCTCGGTCTCGTTCCCGGGAGCCGCACTGATTCGTGGGGGATCAGTCCCCCCTCCACAAGGTCGTCGAGGTCGTCCTGGATGATCATCGAGCGGATCCAGTCTCCCTGGATCCAGCCCGGCGGCAGGCCGGATCTTGACGAGGATCCGCCCCGGCTGGTCCTCTTGCCTTTCGCCTTCGCGGTCGCCATCTTCGCGCGCTCCAACGCCACCGTCTTCTCTTTTCCCATGGCGGCGGATCGAGTTCGAGCGAGGTTGCGACGCCGAGAGCGGAGCGGGCGCAGTGGAGAAGTTTGAGGAAGAAGAAAGAGAATGAGAGCGCACTGTTCAAAGGCCCGGTCTGGTGTCTTTTGTAAGGTCATTCCTGAGTGACTGACTTGTAGGACCAGACGATCTAAACAAATCCCGCAATAGTCGCGCGCGCGATACGTGGCAAAAAAGGTGGCACGGGGATCGAGGCGACCTGCCTAATCCATCCCGATTACCACGGCCTCGCCCGTCTGGCGCGCTTCCCAAAATTCAAATCCCACGAAATCCGCGGAGAGCAGAGCAACTTATCAGGCGGAAAACATCCTCCACTTTGTCATTCGGAACTCCACCGTGAAAGTTCACTTGACAAAAACTAAGAATGGACCAAGGCAACTGAAAAAGAAGTTGATGTTATCCCCCTAGTTCATTGATCCAGAACAAGATATACTCGTAGCACGAAGAATGAGTCGGAAGTGTTCTCAACTCCTTCCTCACTCAAACCCTGATCCATTCGGGGGCTAATGATGAAGCTATGTACCTAGGGTAGGGTCATGGATCTGATCAAGATACCCTCCCCAAGGACATCTCTTAAAGAACCAGAAGCAGTCAAAGAAAAATCATCGCCCACTCGACCATAAAGCCATGTTCCACTCGACAGTCTTGAAGACACTCGACCATACGAACAACCACTTGACTACCAGAAGATTAAGAGCCACTCACTCTGCAACGGTCGGGATTTAAGTCATAGCTTTAATGGTCATTTATGTACTTTTATTACAGGCGTTACCAGTAACGTCTATGCCTTTATGTACCTTAAACCCTTTGTAACTGAGGGCGGGAGGGGTCTAGCGAACTCTATATAAGCCACCCCCTCCTCAGGGACAAGGGTTCGCACCCCCTGTAACTCACACGCGTATAATCCAGTCGACCGCCTCCGGGCTCCGAGACGTAGGGCGGTTACTTCCTCCGAGAAGGGCCTGGACTCGTAAAACTCACGTGTACAACTCCTCCATAGCTAGGATCTTGCCTCTACATACCCACCCCCATTCTACTATCAGACTTAGAACCACGACAGCGAGGGTTGGGAAAACGTGTTGCTGCTTAAAATCTTAGCAGTAGCGCACTCCTGCTATGTGGGGCCCACCATGTGGCACAGTTCAAACTTAGTAGTAGTGCTCTCCCCCGAAAACCCACTAGTGCTATCTACTTAGCAGTAGCGCATGTTTTGGAAGCATGCTACTACAATACCTAGCCCATCAGCAACAGTGTGGCAATTATAGTAGAAGCGCGTTTTCCTGGGGCCGCGCTACTGTCATGTAGAGCATTAGCGCCCTTGGTGACCACACAATACTATTAATTAGCAGTAGCGCCTCATTCTAATCAGCGCTAATGATAATCCTCTGTGTATAAGGTTTTCCCTAGTAGTGATGAGAGATACAGGCACACAAAACGGAAATTCATTTTGAAAATTAGACTTGACATGTGCAAATTTACTTGGAACGACATGGAAATACCGCATATAGATAGGTATGGTGGACTCATATGGCACAACTTTGGGTTTTAGGAGTTGGATGCACAAGTAGCATTCCTTCTTAGTACAAGTGAAAGCTAGCAAATAGATTGAGAAGCGACCAACCAAAAAACGAAAACGGTCATAAACGTGCATTGAACATAATTAACAC
The DNA here is from genome assembly GCF_056163025.1 of Triticum urartu. NCBI lineage: Eukaryota > Viridiplantae > Streptophyta > Magnoliopsida > Poales > Poaceae > Triticum > Triticum urartu. The sequence continues at coordinate 203,707,414 of NC_141877.1, read as the reverse complement.
TGAATAATGCACCACAAGTAGGATATAACTTCATTGCATAAATATTGACTTTATGTGCATGCATAGGGAATCACAAATCTTAACACCAATATTTATTATATACTTAAAACGATAGAAAATGGAGATTTGACTATACCAAATTATGTTTTATCAACCGTTGAGATATTATACATCATACAAGAGTTATATATATGGTAGGCGAGGAACGGAAGAGTCCCATCGTACTTTGATGGAGATCATATTGCATTACAAAGAAATTTAGTGCACGCGGGACTTCATGTGGCAAGACCATGGTCACATGTCACTGAAAATAATTCTACACGTAAAACTATGTCATGATATTGCTACAGGCAAAAGTATCTCAAAGGGACACGTTGTTTGTAATGAGAGATCAAGTTCGTAGAATAGAAGGAAAAGGATTTTCATAGTAACCTTACATAACACGCACGGGTGGCAAAACAAAAAGCTTCACTTTTTCGTAAAACAGTAAGCTTCAACTGAAAATATACTATTCCTATTTATATACTCCCATGAGACAGGAAAGTATTACTCAAGCCTTTAGTTGGCGACATGGTAGAAGCCGTCTACCTCTGTATTACCGGGGAAGAACGACATCAACATCCTGGACGATGCAAGGACAATGAAGCTCCCAACATAATGCCGAGGAAGAAAGTCATCATCCTCACCAAGAAGTGTAGATCTCGGACGAGAGGGATGGCGACTGGCTAGGCCAATGGCCCCGATGCACCTCGCCCTCGGCAATGAAACCTGGCCGGCAGATATCAGACGCGTCACCTCACAGTTCATGGCAGACCGCTTTCCCATTGGCTCCTTCTGCCTCAATCCAACTATAGTCTACAATGACACAGGTGACACCGTCTCAGCTAGATGCAAAAGCTCCTGCTGCAACGCCACCAGCTCCAATGGGATTGTGGGCACGACCGGCTTGGCCAACAATCGCTTCCACAAACACAAGAACGTGTACCAGAAGCACCATCGAGGAGAGAACAACACAATGACCGCGAGGAAAGACCCATAAGAGGAGCGGGAACCATCGGCTGGGACAACCATAGCTTCCACAAACACAAGAACGTGTGCTACAAGCACCATCGAGGAGGGAGCGGCACGATGACGGTGAGGGAATAACAGGAGGTGACGGGAGAGCAAGGAAGGGCCATCGGCCGTGCAACTGATGTAGAGGAACCTGGCTGCGGTAGGACCCTGTCGCGACTGCCGTGAACGAAGTTTGTGCGGCAGTGGTTGTCTTGCCCGGGAACGTATCTAGTGCATCAAGACAATTGGTGCTATCGGTGCACCGGACTCTGTTGCACATTCAAAAATATTCAAAAAAATCAAAAATAATATAGTGTATGGACACAACATCAATGTATGTTGTCACAAAAATTCAAATCAAAATTCAAAACAATGCTCAACATACAAAAATGATAAATTTGACCTCAATGTGCTAATGGGCCAAAACTGAAGCCCAACTTGTGTTACGTACTATTCAGTGTCAAATTTGTTATTTTTGTTTCTCGAGCAATGTTTCAAACATTGAATTAAAATTTTGTGACAACATACATTGATGTTTTCAATGCACTAGATTTTTTTGGATTTTTTTGAAAAAAAATTAATGTGCAACAGGCGACCGGTGCACCGGTAGCACAAATTGCCCTCGTGCACCAGATACATTCCCTGTCTTGCCCACGTGCGCGGTAGGGCCTTAGAGCTGGAGGAGGAGCAGATGCGTGCCAACACCGCCGTTACTAGCTACATCTCAAGCGGACGGGGAGATGGAAGGTGGAAAGAGTGGGCGGAGATGGAGCTAACGCCATGATGCCAACGACTGCAACGCCACCGGCTTCGATGAGATCACGGATGCGTTTACTGGAACTGTATCCGAGCCGAGGCATCGACACACGTGATTAATGTTTTTTGCATGTCACGTAAGGTTGCATTGGCCTTTTCTTCTTTCTTTGTGAAAGACATTGGCATTTCTTCTAGATATTCATTATCAAAAAAGTGGATGCGCTCCCATGTATGAATGCCATCACTTCTTAATTTTGTAGTTATTATGTATTGCATGAAAAATTGATGAAATTTGTGTGACGTTAAAAATATTAATTTCTGTGATTAATTACGAGGTTGTCATGTAGAGCATTCAATTGTTTTTAAGCATAGAGTGTTATTATAAGAAAATTTAGACGTTCAAACAATCCATTTGATACTATCAATCTTTTTTTCGTTAATTTATATTATAGAAGAAACACTTTTCTTCTCTGACTAGCTTTTACATGGAGACTATTAATCAGGATTAAATTGTATCACGCAATAATGGAGACTAACAGAAAGTGATTCTTGCATACTAGAACAATAAATCTTTGCATTTTATTTGTGTGGAATAAATCTGCGCATTAAATTATGTGTTTTACAAAACTAATGATATAGATATCAATCAATCATGTTTTATTAACAAGACTAGACTACTAGCGAATCCCACTTGGCTATCTATCTACCTAGCACATAGTCACTACAAACCTACTTCAGTGACTTAGGAATTTTGAGTAGGAGAATCAAGCAAAGTGTGGTACTAAAATCCGGTTTGATGCATCGATTGAAGGATGGAAATTGGACCAAAAGAAGAAAAGCAAGTGACTCGAGACTATGAAACATGCCACTCAAGGAAAATAGCATGACTTCATGCCTAAAGAGGATCCGAGAAAATAAAAGAACAAAAAAACAATGCACATATATTTAAATAATGTAAATAACTACACTGCGATAGCCCTCATAGAGTGCAACAACATTTAAATCATTTACTTTAATATGGTTTTTTGAAATATCCTATTTACTTTCAAATTTGTAATTATCATAACATAATTTAATAGCCAATATTGTTGATCCAAGTTTTAGGAGCACGCAATGATATACTATGTTGTTTCTTCACCAAGATAAAAAACAAACACCGAAATCTCAAGAAATAGTTAACTAAATTATATAAATAGTACATAACAATGGTCTAGCCGCGCAAATGCGTGGGTACGCCCGCTATTTCTTACTAAAGCATAATTACTTACCAACATACCTCACATATCACTATCTCCATATCACAAAACTATTGCAAGGAATCAAGTTTATCATGTCCAATGATCTATATGAAAATTCTTAATATATCCCCCTTGGATATCCATCACTCTGGGACCAAATTCATATCTTATGCAAATTACCATTGCGATTATAAGCTCTCAAAAAGATATATGTGAAGCATGAGAGCAAATTTCTATAAAATTTTACAACTCCCAAAACAATATAAGTGAAGCATGAAAGCATATTTCTTAAAAAACAACTCTCAAAATAATACAAGTGAAGCATGAGAGCATATTTCTTTAAAAAAAACAACTCTGAAAATAATATAAGTGAAGCACATAGAGTATTCTGGCAAATCATGATATGCATGTGGCTCTCTGAAACAAGTGTGTTGAGCAAGGATGATTATGACAAACTAAAAGGAAAACAAAGCAAAGACTCATATAATACAAGACGCTCCAAGCATAACTCCTGATATGTGACGAATAAAAATATAGCTCCAAGTAAAATTAGCGATGGTCGTTAGAAGAAAGAGGGGATGCCTTTCAGGGCATCCCCAAGCTTACTTGCTTGGGAGTCCTTGAATATTACCTTGGGGTGCCGCGGGCATCCCCAAGCTTAGGCTCTTTTCACTCCTTATTCCTTCATCCATCACGATCTCACCCAAAACTTGAGAACTTCAATCACACAAAAGTCAACAAAACCTCGTGAGATCCGTTAGTATAATAAAGCAAATCACTACTTTAAGTAATGTTGCAAACCCATTCATATTTTGTTTTTGAATTATATCTACTGTATTATCCATGGCTATACCCCGCCGATACAATCCATAGTCTCATCAAAACAAACGAAACAATGCATCAAAAATGGAATCTATCAAAAACAGAACAGTCTGTAGTAATCTAAAAATGGACCATACTTCTGTAACTCCAAAAATTCTAAAAAATTAGGACAACATGTGAAATTTGTATATAAATCATGGCTAAAAAATTAAGAATTTTATCACGCTCCAGGAGAGCACATTAATTCTACTACTGGGCAGAAAAGTTTTTGTTAATGCACAGAATCAAAGAAACTGTCACCCAAATCATCCGAGAGGATTTACTTGGCACAAACACTAATTAAAATACTAAAACATAGTCATAACAGTAGCATAATTGTATATTTATTGAAAACGGCAAGGAAAACAAAAAAAACTATTGGGTTGCCTCCCAACTAGAGTATTGTTTTACGCCCCTAGCTAGTCATAATGCATACTTCAAGTGTTGACTTCTTTGGATTCTATCTCCTCAATCACACAAGCATACTTCTTAGGAGTTCTAGCATACATGTTTTTATTAATCATACTCCTAGGTACAAAACTAAGAGATTTATTCTCATAGATCGGTTCCTTCATCAAATCAACAAAATTAGGGTGAACACTAATCATTTTAAGATTCTCTTTACTGCTAGTTGCGGCACCCTTATCTTTAGGAACATAGATAAACTTGAAGTTCTTACTAACGGGAGTTTTTTCCATAGTTTTAACGGAAGAAAAAGCGGAACCTAAATTATTAATAATCTCTTCCAACCTATCAATCCTAGCAGGACTTTGTTCTACCCTTTCATTGATTATTGGTTCTTTCTCCTTTAGCATATTTGGAGTAATTTCTACCTTTCATCCAAATTGAGTGGCATGGTTATGAATCTTTTTATCCAAATTGTCAATATGTTCTATTGTAGGCATATTATTTTCAATAGCATCTAACCTTTGCATAACATGTTCGAAAGTTAAAACTGTTTCATTAACAGCGATACGTGGTGATCCCACTAAATTTCCCATAGCATTGAAAGCATCCATAGGGGGACACATCAAGAAATTTCCTCCGGTAATAGTGTCAAGCACAAATCTATACCAAGTACTAATACCAACATAAAAATTACGAAGAAGAACGGTAGTAGATTGCTTACGAGTTGATCTATTATGAGCATTGGAAATCCTATACCAAGCATCTTTTAAATTCTCTCCCCCCATTCCTTAAAATTGGGAACTTCATTCTCAGGAGTGCATGTATCAAGCTAAGGGCTAGCCATAACGGTAAGGTGGACAAGCAAATAAACACGCAAAAAGGCGAACGGAAAATATTTTTGTAAAAACTTTTTAGAAGTGGGGGAGACGAAAACGAGAGGCAAATGACAAATAATGTAAATGCAAGGAGATGAAAATTTATGCATAGGTACTTGATAGTTGTCGATGATGTCTCCCCGGCAACTGCGCCAAAAATTCTTCCTGCTACTTGTGAGCTGCGTTGGGATTTCCTCAAAGAGGAGAGGATGATGTAGTACAGTAGAGATAAGTATTTCCCTCGGTTATGAAACTAAGGTTATCAATCCAATAGGAGAACCAAGCAACGACTAGTAAACAACACCTGCACACAAACAACAAATACTTGCAACCTAACGCGTAGAGGGGTTGTCAATCCCTCAATGGTTATGATCAAGATTAAATGATATAGTTTTTGATAGATACATCAAACAAAAATACAAAATAAAATAAATAAAAGTAAATTGCAGCGAGATATTTTTAGTTTTAATATATGATAGAAAATAGACCCGGGGCCCATAGTTTTCACTATAGGCTTCTCTCATAAAAATAGCATATGGTGGGTAGACAAATTACTATTGGGCAATTGACAGAAAAGCAAATAATTATGATGATATCCAAGGCAATGATCATCTATACAGGCATCACGTCTGAGACGAGTAGACCAAAATGATTCTGCATCTACTACTATTACTCCACACATCGACCGCTATGCAGCATGCATCTAGTGTATTAAGTTCATGGAAGAATGGAGTAAAGCCTTAAGCAATATGATATGATGTAGACAAGATAAACTCACGTACTCCCTCCGTTTTTTAGTCTGCATATAAGATTTGGTCAAAGTCAAACTTTGTCAACTTTGACTAAGTTTATAGAAAAAATATCAAGATTCACAATATGAAATCAATATTGTTAGATGCATCATGAATTTAATTTCCATACCATATAGTTTTGGTATTGTAGATGTTGATATTTTTTCAAACAAAGTTGGTCAAATTTTATAAAGTTTGACTTTGACCAAATCAAATATGCAGACTAAAAAGAAACGGAGGGAATATGAAATAAATCCCATCTTGTTACCCTTAATAGCAACGATACATGTGTGACATGTCCCTTTCTGTTACTGGGATTGAGCACCGCAAGATCTAAGCCATCACAAGCACCTATTCCCATGGCAAGATAAATCAATCTAGTGGGCTAAACCAAACCAATAACTCGGAGAAGAAATACGAGGCTATAACAATCATGCATAAAAGAGTTCGGAGAAAATTCAAATAATATTCATGGATAGATCTGATCATAAACTCGCAATTCATCTAATCCGAACAAACACACCACAAAAACTCATTACATCAAATAGATCTCCAAGAAAAACAAGGAGAACCTTGTATTGAAGATCAAAAGAGAGAAGAAGCCATCTAGCTACTAATTATGGACCCATAGGTCCATGGTAAACTACTGACGCATCATCGAAGGGCATCAAGAATGATGAAGAGCCCCCTTCGTGATCGAATCCCCCTCCGGCAGAGTGCCGAGAAAGGCCTCCAGATGGGATCTCGTGGTTCTAGAACTTGCTACGGCGAAAAAAGTATTTCGTGGACTCCACTATCGTTTCACGATTTTAGAGAATTTATAGAGGCAGGACTAGGTCAAACGGAGGCTCGTGCGCCCTACCACCCATCAGGGCTCGCCTGCCCCCAGGGCGCACCCTGGTGGGTTGTGGGCCCATGCTCCCTTGTCTAGTTTTCTCCCGAAGCTTCTAGTGTCTCTTTTGTATAGAAAAAATCTCCAAAAAGTTTCATGCCATTTGGACTTCATTTGGTACTGATATTCTGTGAAACCAAAAACAAGCAAAAAAACAACAACTGGCACTGGGCACTAAGTTAATAGGTTAGTCCCAAAATATGATATATAATTGCTTGTAAGTGTATATAAAACATCCAAGATTGATAATATAATAGCATGGAGCAATCAAAAACTACAGATACGTTGGAGACGTATCGATCCCTAAACCAAAGTTATTTCAGATGTGTCCACTATATCTACATATATGCGGTATTACTTTGTCGTTCCAAGTAAATTTGCATATGCCACATCTAATCATTCAAATAAACATTTGTTTTTTTGTGTGCCCGTACCGCTCATGGAGAGACAGGGGGTGGTCAGTATCTTCCATGCTAAGTGGGTTATTCTCACGATGGGGGTTTATTCACCCGTCATTGCACGAGAGAGGCTGGTAATTGGGATGCCCAGTCCTATAATCAAAATAAAAATATATAATGAAAAAAACTCCCGCGGAAAGTTGTTGGTATGGAGGGCACCCGTGGATTCGGCTAGCCATGGCTTGTGTTTGTTGGTGCAGGGGGAGTAAACTTTACCTTTCTGCTTGGGAACCACCGATGACGTTTTTAACATGGAAGATATTGAAAATTCTTAGTCGTGATGTTGACAGGAAAGGCATGCCTCTCAAAATTACATCTATCTCTGATTTAAGCTTCGAGCTCTGCCGCCTCTGTAAATTCCTACTTCCCTTTGTGAAGGGGCTATCTATTTACTTTTATGCTATTTTATTTTTATTGTCGAATCATCACCTTCTCAATCAAGCACCAGTCCTGAGAGCACTATTGTCATTTTTATGCATTGTGTATAGTTAATATTGTGTGTGTCATGACTAGATCTCTTCTACCATGAATTACAATGTTTAGTCGTTGCTTGAACTTTGGAGGTGCTCTACGAGATACCACTATGTTCTGAGATTGATGTTGGCATGTGAGATACCATGTTATCATATTATATCATGTTATCATGTTATTGAGTACCAAACGCAAGTGCTTGGCATGATCTTCTTTGTTCTTCGAGAAAAGCAGAATGTCGTCGAGATAGACCAAAACAAAGTCATTGGTGTAGGCGTTGAAGATGAAGTTCATCATGCGAGAGAAAGTCGGAGGAGCGTTGACGAGGCCAAAAGACATGACAGTGTATTCATATGAACTATAGCTTGTCCTGAAAGCTGTCTTGGGAATATCTTGCTCACGGATTCGAATCTGATGATAACCCATACGGAGATCAAGCTTGGAGAATACTTGAGCACCTTTGAGTTGTTCGAACAGCTCATTGATGTTGGGAAGTGGGTATTTGTTCTTGATGGTCTTCTTGTTCAATGGACGGTAATCAACACAAAGTCGATCTGTTCCATCCTTCTTCTTCACAAAAAGAACACCACAACCCCATTGAGAAGAACTAGGCCGGATGAGACCCATTCTCTCTTGAATATCGAGTTGCTTCTTCAGCTCCTTCAACTCTTCAGGTCCGAGCTTGTAAGGACGCTTGCACACAGGTTCCGTACCGGGCTCAAGATCAATGACGAATTCAACTGGCCGGTGCGGAGGCATTCCTGGAAGCTCTTCTGGAAAGACGTCTTGATATTCGCAAACGACTGGAATTTACGAGATAGCATCCAGTTCACCCTTCTCATTGAGAGAAAACAGACGGATGGTATCATCACGAGCGGCAAAGACAATTACATCCTCAGACGAATGAGTCAATTGAATCTGCCTGGCTGCACAATCAAGATGTGCCTTATGCTTAGAAAGCCAATCCATCCCAAGAATAAGATCAATATCCGAGTTACCAAGAACCATAGGAGAAGAAAGGAACTTGTAATCGCCCAACGTGATAGTAACATCCGGAGCCATCATTTTGGTGTTCATGAACAAACCCGGAGAAGAAACCACTATCGGCTTAGGCAAATCAATAGTATGCACATCATGCCTTGATGCAAAAGGCTTCGATAAAAATGATAAAGATGCACCAGTGTCAAAAAGAACTCTTGCAAGAACATCGTTAACAGGAAGGTTACCCATAATCACATCTGGCGAGTCCTCTGCCTGGGCTGCATTCAGCAAGTTGACCTTGGCGGACTTGGTGTTATGCTTGACCATAGTTGTACTTGCCGATCTCACAGGAGGGGGAGGAGGGAGACGCCTCTGGTTGAGACACTTGTTGGCATAGTGACCCTTCTATTGGCACTTGTTGCACGTGACCTCTGAAAGCGGACGGTGATACGGAGCACTCGGTCTTGGAGCTTGAGACGAAGTCTTGTTCTGAAAGCCAGGATTGGGTGGGTGGGAAGATCCACTGCCACCTTTGCTCTTCTGCTGATACGGCTGACGGAACGAAGGAGGAGGAAGCCAATACTTCTGCTGCTTGGCCACTTGAGTAGAGGAAGAAGGAGTAGCATCTCTGACTCGCTTCTTGGAAACATCACACCTCAGTTGAGCGGCCTCTTGCTTCAATGCCATGTTGTAGAACTCATCGTACCTCAAGGGCTCAAAGAGAACAAGAGCTAGATGAATTTCTTCTCTGAGACCACCCCTGAACTGGTATATCATGCTCTTCTCATCAGGGACGTCCTGCTTGGCAAAGCGGGCAAGCTTCTGAAACAACTTGTTGTAGTCATAGACAGACAAAGAGCCTTGCTTTAGGTTGCGGAATTCCTCACGCTTGCTTTCAACCACGCTCTGAGGGATATGGTGAGCTCTGAAATCTTGACGGAATTCATCCCAAGTGATCACACGTCCACCTCTGGAATCCTTGTACTGCTGGAACCAATCTGTAGCTTGATCTTTGAGTTGGAAGGAAGCGAACTTGACAAAGTCCTCAGGCCTGACGTTACTGCACTTGAAATGCTTGCACAGATCCATGAGCCAATCGTCAGCATCAGTTGCCTCAACACAATTGCTAAAAGTCTTGGCCCGTTAGCAAGGAACTGGTTGAGTGTAGCAAAGTGATTCTGATTGTTGCCTTGGTTCCCTTGGTTGCCTTGATTGTGCTCTTGAAGAATTTTCATGATCAACTGTGTGTTTGCATTGGTTGCGGCCATCACAGCTTGCCATGCCTCCGGAGGAGGTGGAGGTGGTGGCGGATCTTGATTCTGATTCTGATTGGTGTTCTTAGCAGGAGCCATCTTGAAGAGGTTGACCACCGTTAGCACATAGACAGATAAAAGAAGCTGAATCCAACGGAATGAAAATTGCAACATATAGTCTTCACATCCGAACAAAATGAACGAATGCATTCCTCTTGAAATGGTCACATATCCATAAATTGAGAAGCCACTTAGAATTTAGGTAGAGAAATAAATCAACAAGGTACGGATCAAGAACGAATACTCGGTAAGAAATCCCAATCTCAAACCAAATATCCGTGGAAGAAGAACTAGAGCTACAAGAATTCCCACCTATGAAACTCCCGAACCTTTCCGGTTATGCAATCAGGTGTTGGGGATACAGGGGAAGCATAATATCTCACCCAAATCTAGCAAATCCTACATCCAGCTGTATCCATCCTTCAACACATAACCTAGAAAAACTTCAGAAACCATCTACCTCAACCTTCGAAAAGCATCCGTTATACAAGTTATGGCGATACTCCCGAACTCCCGCCCCAGTACTGGGTGGCGTCGAGGTTATCTCACCAACGAACTGCATAAAAGAGATTTTCGATGTCAGCGTACTAAACTCAGGTATTCCAGAACTGCAACGATAAAATTATGATGACAACACCTCAGAGCTCAACTCCCCGGGACACTTCCACAAAACCCCTGACAGGAGGCACCAAGACAATGTTCTCATCATAAAACCATCGGAACGATTCCAAGATACCCGCGTGATCCTAATTTTTTTTTGTGAAATTTGAGAAGAGAAGAGTCAAAACTCTACGTCAGGATGCCTTACCAGAGCGATGAGGAGACTGGGAAGTAAAAAGAATTCCTAAACTCTCCGATATATAATTCCTAAATGACTCAAAACAATTTTTCTAGACACAACTCGGCCGCTAAAAACGATCAAGCAATGGGGCTCCTAAGGTCGGGGAAGGCTCTGACACCAACTTGTAACACCCTCGATGCGACTATATCTCCCACGTTTCGAGGCACGACTTAGAGGCATAATCGCATTGAAGGCATATGTCGCAAGTTAGGCAATCATCACAACATCCCATGTAATATAGATAATAAAAGGGGAGATAACATAGTTGGCTTACACTCGCCACGTCAATCAGGTACATAAATAACATTACATCATCCAAACACTCATGGACCGACTACGACGCCAAAATAAAAGATAACCCAACATGTGACACGGTCCCGATCACCCCCAACTAGGCACCACTACTGATCATCAGGGAAAGGCACGTAGTATCGTTGAGAGTCCTCGTCGAACTCCCACTTGAGCTCGAGCGTGTCACCTGGAGCGGAATCATCAGGCCCTGCATCTGGTGTAATAGTAATCTGTGAGCCACAGGGACTCAGCAATCTCGCACCCTCGCGATCAAGACCGCGGGCACGACTTTCAAAAGTTCAAATCCCTGCAGGGGAGTCCCAACTTAGCCCATGACAAGCTCTCACGATCAACGAAGGAATAGACCTCCTCCCGAGACATTCCGATCAGACTCGGTACCTCGGTTCTTTAAGACACTTCGACAGGTTAAAACAAGACCAGCAACACCACCCAGATGTGCCGACAAATCCCGATACGAGCTGCACATATCTCGTTCTCAGGGCACACCGGATGAGCAAGACGTTGGGTAGGCCAGCCCAGAGTTGCCCCTGGTAGCCCCCGGACATCGCTCGGTTGGACCAACACTCAGAGGAGCACTGGCCCCGGGGGGGGGGGCTAAAATAAGATGACCTTCGGGCTCCGGAAACCCAAGGGAAAAAGAGGCTAGGTGGCAAATGGTAAGACCAAGGTTGGGCATTACTGGACAAGCTTTAATCAAGGTGAACTATCAAGGGGTTCCCATTATAACCCAACCGCGTAAGGAACGCAAAATCCGGGAACATAACACCGATATGACGGAAACTAGGGCGGCAAGAGTGGGACAAAACACTAGGCGAGAGGCCGAGCCTTCCACCCTTTACCAAGTATATAGATTCATTAAGATAACATGGCAATATAATGATATCCCAACAAGTAAATAAATGTTCCAACAGGGAACGGTCTCCAATCTTCACCTGCAACTAGCAACGCTATAAGAGGGGCTGAGCAAAGCGGTAACATAGCCAAACAACGGTTTGCTAGGACATGGTGGGTTAGAGGTTTGACATGGCAATTTGGGAGGCTTGAAACCCAGTGGTAGGCATCGTAGCATTGGCATAGCAAAAGAGCGAGCATCTAGCAAAGCAAAGATATTAGTGATTTCGAGGGTATGATCATCTTGCCTGCAAAGTTGTCAGAGTTGACTGGATCCTCGAAAGCAAACTCAACGGGCTCCTCGTTAGTGAACTCGTCTCCCGGCTCTACCCAAACAAGACAAACAAGCAAATGGAACACAATCAACCACGTGCAAGGCTCAAACAATATGATGCAAAGATGGTATGCTATGCGGGATGCTATGCGGGATGCGATGCGGGATGCATATGCAAGATTTGACAAGGGATGCATGAACCTGGCCTCAACTTGCGAATCCAAGTGTGCCACTGGAAAGATGAGATGAAATCGCTTGAAAACGATATAAAGAACGCCGGAATCGGAGTTACGGTTTGGAATTGGCAAGCGATTCAAATATGGCCACGTTCTGCGATTTACAGCAAGTAGTCATCTAAATGCAACAAGATGAACATGCTACAGCACCCAAACATGACAACAAAATACATGGCAGGGACGCATTCATGATGCTTAACAAAAGTCTAGCACTGAGCTACAGCTAATTCATCCATTAACAGGTTCAAACAAGCATGGCAAAAATGCATATGGTAAACAGATCTCAGACTTAGTGAAATTAACACTTGTCTAGAATTTCAGATCAGATAGCACTCTTCGGAGCATGAAAACTATATGCTCCAGGACCTGAACATGGCAAAGTAAAGCAGGGCATGGAGCTACTCAAAGATCTTAACAAAAGTCCCTTAGTGACATTGAGCCAAAAGGGATCAGAAAATACAATTGCAAGCATGTGAACATGGCAAAAACATAATCAGTTCTCAGACTTACTGAAAACTGGAACATGCTGAAAACAGATATCAAGTAGGCATGTTTGCGAGCTCGATGCACTCACTACGGAGCAAGTCATGATAATCTAATCATACACAAAATGCAAGCTAGACATGGCAAGAACAATAGCATAGCATGCACGGATCAACTACAACATCCTCAGCAAAATCGCTAACAAGTAGACAATCTGCCCAGATTCATGAAGTAGCAAAAGTAGAGCTCGATTGACTCAAGCTAGGGTGCTCCATAATTTCAAAAAAATACATGGATGGATAGAGCACTACAATATTAACAAAACATCCTTACTGATCATCCTCAAAAGAGGCACGGATCACTAGGAAACAACATGAACATATGGCCATATGAGATAAACAGCTCAAGGACTTAGTGGAAATGCTAAGTCCCTGAAATCAGCATTAGCAAGTGCTTCACTTTGCAAGCTTGTGCTAGTCACCACACACATCACAAAAATACATGGGTTGCACCTCTGGAAAGATGGCAAAACCCTTCACAAAACATATGTAGAACTCATGGGCATAAATGCACACAATAATCATGGCAAAAATGACAAATCTCTAAATGGAGCAGCAGATCTGACAATTATCTCAAGTAGCCCTCTTCTAATAGCATTTCGGGCATCAAGATAAACTCAAATGAAAATGATGCAATGAGATGAAATGATGTGCTCTCTGAGTCAAACATTTTGATATGCTATATGCACGAAACGGAGCTACGGATGCAAAGTTACGGCACGATGAACATGGGCATATGAACTAGGGTTTCAGGGAAAAAATCAACCCAATCCGGATCTGGATCTGGCGCGGTTACTGTAGCAGTGCATGGGAAACGAGGTTCGCCGGCCGGACTTGACGAGCTCGCCGGAGAGGCTCTCGGGGCCGCGGGGAGGAGGAGAGGCCGGAGATGGTGGCGGTGGCGGCGCTCCGCGGCGAGGGGCGGCGACCGGCGGGATAGGGCGGCGAGGAGGACGCCGGACGTCGGGGCGGAGGCGGCGCCGGCGACCGGACGGCGATGGTGGCGCGGCGAGGCGCTCCGGGCGCGGGCGGCGGCGCGAGGTAGCGGATGAGGCGGCGCGGCGCGGGCGCCTCTGGCCCGGGCGCGGCGCGAGTGGGCCGGCCACGGGCCCGGCGGGCTTCTGCGGCAAAGTGGGGCTCGGCGCCCATGTGGCGCTTGCTGATAGGTCCGGCGGAGCGGGCGAACGCATCCGGTTGCGGCCGGACGTGTCTGATGGCGGCGGAGCTGATTTTTAGGGTTAGGGAGAGAGGAGATCCGGGAATTTCGAGGAGGGGGTCTATATATAGAGGTAGAGGGAGCTAGGAGTGTCCAAATGAGGTGCGGTTTTCGGCCACGCGATCGTGATCGAACGCTCTAGATGATGGAGAAGGTTTTGGTGGGTTTTGGGCCAAATTGGAGGGGTGTTGGGCTGCAACACACACGAGGCCTTTTCGGTCCCTCGGTTAACCGTTGGAGCATCAAACGAAGTCCAAATGGTACGAAACTTGACAGGCGGTCTACCGGTAGTAAACCAAGGCCGCTTGTCAAGTCTCGGTCCAATCTGGAAATGTTTAATCCCTACACACGAAAGAAAGGTAGAAATGACCACTGGAGGAGAACGAAGCGCCGGAATGCAAAACGGATAATGGGGAAAATGCTCGGATGCATGAGATGAACACGTATGCAAATGCAATGCACATGATGACATGATATGAGATGCATGACAACGACAACAACACACGGAGACAAAAACCCGAACCCGAGAAAATAAAATAACTTAAGGCCGGAAACGGCAAGAGTTGGAATACATATTGGGAAAGTCATATCCGGGGTGTTACACCAGAGCCTGCTGCTGGTGGGGCGCTCCTCCAGGGGTGTTGGACTGCTACTTGCGTCCACGATGCCCACCATAGCTGTGGTCAGAGGAGGCTGGCTGGGGCGGCTGCTGCTGTTGGAAGAAGCCCGCCGCCGGCGGCGGTGACGAGTACTGGGAGTACGGTGGCATCGACGTGGGGAACCGTGGCGCAGGAGGTACCGGTGAGTGTTGCTACTGTTGGCCGCCACAGGATGTCCCGATGACAAGGGTGGTGTGGGTTGCCCTAGTTTTCGCCATCTTCATCCAACACTCCTCCAAGCGTAAGTATGCCACAACCTTGGGGAAGGTCGGCAAGGGGATCAATGTGCGATTCGAAGCGGCTTGTCAAATTCCTTGTTGAGGCCGGCGGTGAGGGTGCTGAGGAGGAGTTCATCGGAGATCGTCTCACCAAGATCATGGAGCTCATCAGCAAGTTTATAGAGACACATGCAAAAATCATCAATGGACAAGTCAAGTTGGTGGCATCCAAAAAATTCTTGCTGAAAGGAAGACCCGGCGCTGGAGTTGATAGTTAGTGAAGAACACATTGAGCTTTGTCCAAATAGTGAGGGAATCATCCTCATCGCTAACCACCGCGTGGAAGAGATCCTTGGAGATGGTGAGGTAGAACCAATGAGTGAGCGTGGCATCGATGTTCATCCACTCGTCATCGCCATGCATGAGGCTTGAGTCGACGGAGCCGTCGATGTGATCATGAAGACGGTGCTCACGGAACACCAAGGAGAAGTGGGTTTTCCAGGCGTAGTTGGTGGAAGTGGAATGATCGAGGCACATGGGAACACGGGCATGGATGTTGAGATCACGGATGAGGGTGGGATCACGACCGGCAAAGGGATTGGTGGCACCAAAGATGGAGGAGCCGGGTGAGGCCATGGCGACAATGAAGGAGACAAGGGGCGGTTGGGTGATGTTTTCTTGAACTATGTCGGTATTTCCCCAAATAGGAAGGGATGATGCAGCACAACAACGGTAGGTATTTCCCTCGGTGATGAGACCAAGGTTATCAAACCAGTAGGAGAACCACGCAACACCACGTAAAAAGCTCCTGCACACAAAGAACAAATACTTGCAACCCGACGCAAGAGAGGGGTTATCAATCCCTCACGAGTACAAATATAGATAAAATTGTAGTGGATTGGATAAATAGATCTCACGGGAACGCGGTATAAAATCAATAAGTAAAAATTGCAGCAAGGTATTGATACGTCTCCAACGTATCTATAATTTTTGATTGGTCCATGCTATTATATTATCTGGTTTGGATGTTTAATGAGCTTTAATATACTCTTTTATATTATTTTTGGGACTAACCTATTAACGCAAGGCCCAGTGCAAATTGATGTTTTTTGCCTATTTCAGTGTTTCGCAGAAAAGGAATATCAAACGGAATCCAAGCAGAACGAAACCTTTGCGAGGATCTTTCTTGGAACACACGCAATCCAGGAGACTTGGAGTGGAAGTCAGAGAAGCAACAAGGTGGCCACGAGGCAGGAGGGCGCGCACCCCACTCTCGTGGGCCCCTCGTAGCTCCACCGACCTACTTCTTTCACCTATATATACTCTTATACCCTGAAAACATCCAAGGGAGCCACGAAACCACTTTTCCACCGCCGCAACCTTCTGTACCTGTGAGATCCCATCTTGGGGCCTTTTTCGGTGATCTGCCGAAGGGGGATTCAATCATGGAGGGCTTCTACATCAACACCATAGCCTCTCCGATGATGTGTGAGTAGTTTACCACAGACCTTCTGGTCCATAGTTATTAGCTAGATGGTTTCTTCTCTCTCTTTGGTTCTCAATACAAAGTTCTCCTCGATGTTCTTGGAGATCTATTCGATGTAATACTTTTTGCGGTGTGTTTGATGAGATTCGATGAATTGTGGGTTTATGATCAAGATTATCTATGAACAATATTTGATTCTTCTCTGAATTCTTATATGCATTATTTGATATCTTTGTAAGTCTCTTCGAATTATCAGTTTAGTTTGGCCTACTAGATTGATATTTCTTGCAATGGGAGAAGTGCTTAGCTTTGGGTTCGATCTTGCGGTGCTCAATCCCAGTGACAGAAAGGGAAATGACACATATTGTATTGTTGCCATCGAGGATAAAAAGATGGGGTTTATATCATATTGCTTGAGTTTATCCCTCTACATCATGTCATCTTGCCTAATGTGTTACTCTGTTCTTATGAACTTAATACTCTAGATGCATGCTGGATAGCAGTTGATATGTGGAGTAATAGTAGTAGATCCAGAATTGTTTCGGTCTACTTGACACAGATGTGATGCCTATGTTCATGATCATGCCTAGATATTCTCATAACTATGCACTTTTCTATCAATTGCTCGACAGTAATTTGTTCACCCACCGTAATATATGCTATCTTGAGAGAAGCCACTAGTGAAACCTATGGCCCCCGGGTCTACTTTACATCATATAAGTTACCGATCTATAATTCTAGTTTACTATTTTTTTGCAATCTTTACTTTTCAATATATACAACAAAAATACCAAAAATATGTATCTTATTATCTTTATCATATCTCACTTTTGCAAGTGGCCGTGAAGGGACTGACAACCCCTTTATCGCATTGGTTGCAAGGTTCTTGATTGTTTGTGCAGGTGCTAGGCGATTTGCGTGTAGTATCCTTCTAGATTGATACCTTGGTTCTCAAAAACTGAGGGAAATACTTACGCTACTTTGTTGCATCACCCTTTCCTCTTCAAGTGAAAACCAACGCATGCTCAAGAGGTAGCAAGAAGGATTTCTGGCGCCGTTGCCGAGGAGATCTATGCTCAAGTCAAGACATACCAAGTACCCATCACAAACTATTATCCCTCGCATTACATTATTTTCCATTTGCCTCTCGTTTCCCTCTCCCCCACTTCACCTTTGCTGTTTTATTCGCCCCTTTTCCGTTCGATCTTGTGTTACCATGTGCCTTCTTTTTGCTTGCATCTTCGCTTGCTATGAGTTTATGGATCCCCATCCACTCGCTAACCTTTTTAAAGGATCCAATTATGATGAACCTATTGCTAGTGAGTTGAGTGCACTAGATTATCTTTATGGAGTTTTTCTTGAAATCCATGAATCTAAAAATTGTGATGAAGTGCTTTATAAAGTGATTCATGATAGATCTTTGAATAAAAAGCATGATTGCAATGATTTTATTATAAATTCTATTGATGTAAATTGTGCTAATAATATACAAAACCCTAAGCTTGGGGGTGCTAGTTTTGCTATCTCCTCTACTTGTTGCAATGATCATGATTGGGGTGATTCTTCTTATGATCTTGAAAATTTATTTAAGCCCCATGATGAATATGAGATTGATAATAATGTTTGCAATAATATTGAAACTGGGTTTGGAAGAGTGTCAACTTTAGATCCCACATATTTGGAAAATATTCAATCGTATGAAGTTTTTGATAAAAGTGGGTTTGGAGAGGTCATGACTTTAGTTAATGTTAATCCCACTATTTTGGAAGAGTGTCAACTTTGCATACATGTGGATCGTGTTAAGAATATGTTTTGTGATAGCCATATTGTTGAATTTTCTTATGATTCTACATGTAATTATTATGAGAGAGGAAAATATGGTTGTAGAAATTTTCATGTTACTAAATTACCTCTCGTTATGTTGAGATTGCTATTGTTTCTTTCCGCTTCCTTGCATAGGCTAGTTTTTGTTTGCCTTGATAATTTGTTTTCCTATAAGATGCCTATGCATAGGAAGTATGTTAGACTTAGACGTGTTTTTCACATATTTTATGATGCTCTCTTTGTGCTTCAATTCTTGTCATTCATGTGAGCATCATTGAAATCTCTTCGCCTAGCTAGGGGCTTTAAAGAATAGCGCTTGTTGGGAGGCAACCCAATTTTATTTTTGTTCTTTACTTTTTGTTCCTGCTTAGTAATAAATAAATCATCTATCCTCTGTTATTATTGTGTTTTTTATGTTTTAATTAGTGTTTGTGCCAAGTAAAGCCTTTAGGATCTTCTTGGGTGATTGTTATTTGATCTTGCTGTAAAAAACAGAAAGTATGCGCTCACGAGAATAATTTTTATTTTTTACCAGGGAGCGATAAAATACCAATTCCAACTGAGGAAGATCGATATACAAATTATTTAGGTCGTCCTATTTTTTCAGAATTTTTCGAGTTACAGAAGTATTCGAAACCTCCAGATTGCTTCAGACTGTTCTGTTTTTGACAGATTCTGTTTTTCGTGTGTTGTTTGCTTATTTTGATGAATCTATGGCTAGTATCGGGGGTGGGGGGTATGAACCATAGATAAGTTGGAATACAGTAGGTTTAACACCAATATAAATAAAGAATGAGTTCATTACAGTACCTTAAAGTGGTGGTTTGTTTTCTTATACTAACGGAGCTCATGATATTTTCTGTTGAGTTTTGTGTTGTGAAGTTTTCAAGTTTTTGGGTAAAGATTTGATGGATTTTGGAACAAGGAGTGGCAAGAGCCTAATCTTGGGGATTCCCAAGGCACCCCAAGGTAAAATTCAAGGACAACCAAAAGCCTAAGCTTGGGGATGCCCTGGAAGGCATCCCCTCTTTCGTCTTCATCTATCGGTAACTTTACTTGAGGCTATATTTTTATTCACCACATGATATGTGTTTTGCTTGGAGCGTCTTGTATGATTTGAGTCTTTGCTTTTTAGTTGACCACAATCATGCTTGCTGTACAGACCTTTTGGAGAGACACACATGAATCGTAATTTATTAGAATACTCTATGTGCTTCACTTATATCTTTTGAGCTAGATAATTTTGCTCTAGTGCTTCACTTATACCTTTTTGGAGCATGGTGGTGGTTTTATTTTGTAGAAATTATTGATCTCTCATGATTCACTTATATTATTTTGAGAGTCTTTCAGAACAGCATGGTAATTTGCTTTGGCTATAAAATTAGTCCTAATATGATAGGCATCCAGGATGGGTATAATAAAAACTTTCATATATAGTGCATTAAATACTATGAGAAGTTTGATACTTAATAGTTGTTTTGAGATATAAAGATGGTAATATTAGAGTTGTTCTAGTTGATTAATTGTGGAATTGAGAAATACTTGTGTTGAAGTTTGCAAGTCCCATAGCATGCACGTATGGTAAGCGTTGTGTGACAAATTTGAAGCATGAGGTGTTCTTTGATTGCTTTCCTTATGAGTGGCGGTCGGGGACGAGCGATGGTCTTTTCCTACCAATCTATCCCCCTAGGAGCATGCGCGCAATTCTTGGTTTTGATGACTTGTAGATTTTTGCAATAAGTATGTGAGTTCTTTCTGACTAATGTTGAGTCCATGGATTATACGCACTCTCACCCTTCCATCATTGCTAGCCTCTTCGGTACCGTGCATTGCCCTTTCTCACCTCGAGAATTGGTGCAAACTTCGCAGGTGCATCCAAACCCTGTGATATGATACGCTCTATGACACATAAGCCTCCTTATATCTTCCTCAAAACAGCCACCATACCTACCTATTATGGCATTTCCATAGCGATTCCGAGATATATTGCCATGTAACTTTCCACCGTTCCGTTTATTATGACACACTCCATCATTGTCTTATTGCTTTGCATGATCATGAAGTTGACATCGTATTTGTGGCAAAGCCACCTTCATAATTATTTCATACATGTCACTCTTGATTCATTGCACATCCCGGTACACCGCCGGAGGCATTCACATAGAGTCATATTTTGTTCGAAGTATCGAGCTGTAATTCTTGAGTTGTAAGTAAATAAAAGTGTGATGATTTTCATTATTAGAGCATTGTCCCATGTGAGGACAGGATGATGGAGACTATGATTCCCCCACAAGTCGGGATGAAATTCCGGATGAAAAAAGGGGAAAGGGCCCAAATAAAGAAACAAAGAAAACGAGAGAAGGGGCAATGTTACTATCCTTTTTCCACACTTGTGCTTCAAAGTAGCACCATGATCTTCATGATAGAGAGTCTCTTATTTTGTCACTTTCATATACTAGTGGGAATTTTTCATTATAGAACTTGGCTTGTATATTCCAATGATGGGCTTACTCAAAATTCCCTAGGTCTTCGTGAGCAAGTAAGTTGGATGCACACCCACTTAGTTTCTTTTGTTGAGCTTTCATATATTTATAGCTCTAGTGCATCGCATGGCAATCCCTAATCCTTGAATTGACATCAATTGATGGGCATCTCCATAGCCCATTGATTAGTCGCGTCAATGTGAGACTTTCTTTTTTTGTCTTCTCACACAACCTCCATCATCATATCATTCCACCCATAGTGCTATGTCCATGGCTCGCCCTCATATATTGCATGAAAGTTGAAAGAGTTTGAAAAGCCTAAGTATGAAACAATTGCTTGGCTTGTCATCGGGGTTGTGCATGATGGGGGCATTTTGTGTGACGAAAATGAAGCGTGGCCAAACTATATGATTTTGTAGGGATAAGCTTTCTTCGGCTATGTTATTTTCATAAGACATAATTGCTTGGTTAGCATGCTTAAAGTATTATTATTTTATGTCAATATTAAACTTTTTTCTAGAATCTTGTCACAGCCCTAGATTCATGACTGTAAATAGTTGCATTAGTGAGCATGCATCATGTTTAAATTCAAAGGAAATTTGAATTGGGGATGACCAAGCCCTGGCACTAACTCAATTCAACTAGGTTCAAGTTTAAATCTTTTCAATGAACCCAGAATGACCTTTAGAAAAGTTCATGATTTTTGATAAAGGTGAAAACCTCTGCCAAAAATGATGCCAATATTTTTTAGGCCATCCTGGATTTTTTAATAACCCATATTGTATTTGAATTGGGGCATTTAAATACTATTAATATTTTTAAATGCTCCAACAATTCTGAAAATAGTTAAGGGCCTCTGTAATGATTAATTTAATGCCCACAATTATTTTCAGGATTTATTAAAATGATTTGGGTTATAAACTAAATCAAAACAAAATAACAAAAATAGAAAAGCAAAACAAATTATAAAAGACAGAGGAGAGAAAGACTTACCTGGCGCTTACCTGTAGCGGATCTGGCCCAGTTCTTTTCCTGGCCCAACCCACCACCGCAGCCTCCCTGTCGTCTTCCTCCCTGGACAGAAGGACGAGCGCGTGCTCGCTGCACGCTGGCCACGCGCCTCGCCAGCTCCTGCTTGCCGCCAACGGTCTGGACGCCTCCCCGAGTGCCACACACTCCCCCTCGACCCCTGCACCTCTCCCCTCTCCCCCGGAACCCCCTGCCCCTCCTCTGCTCTCTTCCCGCAACGCCACCGTCGCCGCCGCTCGCTGTTGCCGCGGCCAGAGCCACCTCCTCGCCCTCTACCCGAGTCCAGAAGCTCCGCCTCGACTACCTCGTCCTCTCCGTCGACTCACGCGACGCCGGACGCCTCGAAGCGCCGCCCCCGACGCCTTCTTCTTCCTCGGGTCACCAAGATCGCCTCCACCGCCCCGCTCGCTCCGGCCCCTCCCCGAGCTCACCGACTCGCTCGTCGTGTTCTATGTGAGCTTCTGATCATCCCCCCCCCTCTCCGTTCTGTCTCTTGCACTCCGTAGCCGCCACGCCCCCTCGCCCGACTGCGCCGCCTCCTGCACTCGCCGCCGACATGACTCCGGCGACCATTTGGTCCAGGCGTCGTGTCCAACACACTCGCTGCCCCACGTAGCCTCCGTAGGGGTCACACATGCGCCTCCACGGCCACTGCATCTGCATCACCACGCTCACCCGAACGCCGGCGCTGCCCCGAGCTCGTTTCCGGCCAGCTCCGGCCGTCCCCGCTGCCGCCACATGCCGCGCTGGATGCGGGTGAGCTCCAGCTCCCCGTAGATGGCCTCGACCGCCCATTTTGTCGCCGGAGACGCAAACCCGACGCTCGCCGCCGCGACTGGCCTTGCCGGCGTCAAGTTGCCAGCAGTTTGACCCTGCTGACCAAGTTGACCCCGGGTGGGCCTAGTTTGACCCCTCTGGTCTATGACAAATGGGACCCGCCTGCTAATTAAGTTAGGATTAGGTCTAACTAAAAATTAGTTAGACTATGACACTGACACGCGGGACCCACTGGTCAGGTTTGACCTGGACCGTCCCAGTTGACTGCTGACATCACGCTGACGCACTGCTGACGCAATAAAGCATTTACTGGATTTATTCTTATACAGGAAATTCCAAAAAATTGCCTAAACTTCAAAAATTCATAGAAATTAATCCGTAACTCCAAATACAAAGATTTATATATGAAAAATTATCAAAAAATCCAATCTATCCATCTGTACTATTTTCATGCATGTTTAAACAAGTTAACTTGTTGTTTAGTGCAAAACATCAGAAATCACTATTTAAGATCACAAATGAGTTTGAACTTTGAATCTTTGGTTCAAAATAGCTCAAACCCATCTGATTGTAGTTACATTAGCCCAACACACTCATTTTACCATGTCATGATCATGCATCATATTGTGCATTGCATTGATTGTGTTTCTTTCTCTGTCGCTGGTGGTTGTTCCCCCTCGGTAGATGTATGTTCCGACGATGGGTTCGATGACACCGATGAAGAGCTATATCATCTTCAGAAGTGCCAGGCAAGCAAAACCCCCTTGTTCATTCCGATACAATCCCACTCTCTCGCTCCTGCTCTCTTTTACTGCATTAGGACAACAACGATTCAACTGTTACATGCTGCGGTAGTTGAAACCCTTTCCTCTGCATGACTTGTCATTGCCACAGTAAATAGATGAATCCCACTAGCATGAGTAGGAGTTGTTTGAGCCCTGATGTGCCTACTCATTCATGCTTGTTTGTCATGCCTGCTACTGCTTAGAGTTGAGTCAGGTCTGATTCATCGGGGATGAATTGGAATGGCGTTGAACATGTCCTACTGTGTGTGAACAAGATTTGGTAAAGGTAGCGGTGAGAGGCCATGTAGGAGTACATGGTGGGTTGTCTCATTGAAACCGTCCTCAGGAACTGAGTTCTGTGTTTGTGATCCATGAACAGTTACTACCACTCATTGGGATCCTTAATTGACCCTCTTGACTTATTAACTGCCCTAGTACTCTGTCCAGGAGTTGCAACTAGTTTCTGGTGTTTATAGGATATGTGTTGGCGGCCATGCGTAGCGCTGACCCTAGGGGTAGGCTATGATGCAGTAGATACACCGTGGCATGGTGTACCGGGCGCCCGTTTGGTGTCTCGGGAACCCTGCACACATTGTTTGGGGCTGTGAGCGAAACTCCGGGCGGATCTTCTCGCGGATGGAACCCGAATAGGCGATAAACCTGGACTAGAGACTTGTGTGGTTAGTCAGGTCGTGGCCGACTCCCTCGCCATGCTTCCGCTTGAAGGTTGCCGAGATACACGACATGTACATGGTGGTAAGTGGCGAGAGCGTGTGTGAAGAAGTACACCCCTGCAGGGTTATAAATGATCTATTCGAATAGCCGTGTCCGCGGTAAAGGACTTCTGGGTTGCCTATAACAGTTCATAGACAAGTGAAAGTGGATACTCTAAAATGCGCAAGATAAGCGTGAGTGCTATGGATGGCGTTCTCGTAGGGAGACGGGATCGGATCCATAGTGGTGCATTGATATGGTGAATATGTGGACTCGTGTGCGCCTCCTCAAAACAGTTACTTGCAGTCGTAGTTTAAGATAGCCACCAAGTCAAAGCTGGCTTGCTGAAGTTAAACTCCACCACCCCCTTTGTTCATACCGATGCATATGTAGTTAGTTCTGATGTAAGTCTTGCTGGGTACAATTGTACTCACGTTTGCCTATTTTATGTTTTGCAGAGAGACTACAGTCTCACTAGTAGTTCCGTGTGGACTTCGACGTTTAGCTTGTTACCTCAGCTACGATCTTGTGCCCTCGGCAGGGTCTTGTAGATAGTCAGGCTTCCCAGCTTTTTTCATTTGTAGTTGTCTGTACTCAGACAAGTTAAGCTTTCGCATGTGCTTGTTGCTTGTATGACTTGAATGTTGGGTCATGAGACCCATGTTTGTAATATCTCGCTCCTCGGAGCCTAACGAATAAATACCTTGAGTCGTAGAGTTTTGTTGTGATGCCATGTTGTATTTACACATATCGAGCATATTGTGTGTATGATTGAAATGCTTGGTATGTGTGGGATCTGACAACCTAGTTGTTTGTCCTTGGTAGCCTATCTTATGGGGAAATGTAGTCTTGTGCTTCCATGAGACATAGTAGTCCGCTACAGCCTGGTTCACGGAGTCCTTCTAGCCCAGCACTACTGCTCCGGAACACTTGACTGGTCGGCATGTGATTCACTTCGTTCCTGTGTCTGTCCCTTCGGGGAAATGTCACGCGGTGACATCCGGAGTCCTGCCTAGCCTGCTATAGCCCGGTTCACCAGAGTCCTGTTGGCCCAGTGCTACAGCCCGGATTCGCACGCTGCTGACCGACATGCTCGATGTTGATTCATGTATGCCTGTCCCCGTAAGTTAGTGCCACTTTGTGTTCACGACTAGTCATGTCGGCTCGGGTTCTCTGTCATATGGATGCTAGCGACAATATCATATATGTAAGCCAAAAGGCACAAATGGTCCCGGGCCATGGTAAGGCGACACCCGTGGGAATACCGTGCGTGAGGCCGCAAAGTAATATGAGGTGTTACCGGCTAGATCGATGTGACTTGGAATCAGGGTCCTGACAGCTTTGGTATCAGAGCCTGACTGCCTGTAGGATTACCAAGCCAAGCTGGTTGTAGTTGAGTCTAGAAATGCTTTAGTTATATAAGGGAATTGATTGTGGATGGGAACGTAAGGCTCTTTTTACTCCTTTACCTTGTGCCCTTCTGCTCTGAGTCAACCTCTTCTTTTCTACGAGGGTTAAGAACTAGGCTTCTCTTCTATCTCTCAGGATGACGTGTTACTAAACCGTAGTTGCCTAGGATTGTTGAGTTCAAGCCTCAGTTTAGTTCCTACTACTTCCATATGTCATAGCTGGCCTCAGAACTTTGATATTGTGATGTTGAGTGGTTATGCCACCATTTTGCAGGGTGTCTCAAATGATTTTGAGCATTTACAGCCGTTATGCTGTCCGATTCATCCTAGGTTTCTAAATAGTCTGATGCACTTGCAAATCTTTCCTCCATGTTCCCATTGTATTTTTGGGCCAGATTAAGCACACTAATCGGTGTGTTGAGGTACTCCGTTGCCTTGACGTGTATGTTGGAGTTAGTATTATGACCCTAGGTGTCCTCGAGAATTTAGCAATGCTTCTGTATCCCCAGTGTGATGATTCTAGCCTTCATTCTTGAAAGCATCCCGTGATGCCATTTAGTAGTAGGTATTCTACTCCTGGGTTTTGAACCCGAGATTCACCCTACTTCATGTTGTTAGTATTTGCTAGTTCCCTTAAGATATTAGTAACCTTGTGATAGTCCTCGAGGTTCGTGGTATTTCCTTCTTCCAAATACCATGAACCATTAAGGCAGAAATTCTTTGAACCAAAAGATTACCATTAGAGTACTCCTGAGGAGTTCTCCATTCATAATTGTGATTCTGCCAGTTCTACCTTTCTGCATGGGTTATCCAGAAGAAATATGTTGAACTTGTTCGACATACTAATCTATGCATCCACAACTCAGAAAGTTATATGTTCCTTTAAGTTGTCCCCCTTTAGTTATATTCCGACCTTCATCTATCAATTGATAGTCAAGAGCATGTGAGCATTCGTTCATCGGTGCCTATCGTTCTTGTGGTCCATCAAGCCATTCTAGTTCAGAATGACTAGGAGAAACAAACTCCAGTACCTCATCCATTTCTAGGATTGGGTCAAAGCAGTTGTATTTCGTAGATCAAATGCAATCAAGCTATCAGTCTGTTCTACCCTGAAATATTATCCATTTTATGTCAGGAATGTCATGAGAATTGCACCTTCCCTTATGAATTCTTGACGTAGTGATACTCCTCGCCATCATTATTCATTCCTCGGTGTCGTGTTTTCGCAACCAGAATACCGACCGGTGAATTGTGATGTGTGAAATCAATACTCCTAGCAACCGTGTTTCTTGGTAGTTAATGGACATTAATATCATTCTTAGTGTGTTGGTTATCGAATCACTATTCTAGGATTGATCGTGCTATCTTGTCCTTATTTCTGGTGCACTCTTCGATCTTTGAGTTAGAATTGAATCCCTTACTCTTCTAATCATGTCGTCTTGCCTTGAAAAGCAAGATTGTTCTCGAGCTTAGAGTCATATCGGTGGTTCGCGATTTTCCGGATATCTTCACGGAAGTATTACCAGGTTGTCACCTGACTGCTATGTTAATTCTGTGATCATATTGGTTTTCCTCCAAACCACCCATTCTCCAAGATTCTGTGTTGGATACCCTGAACTAGTCGGTTGAGCTAAACAACAACTTGCAGAGTTGGAAGATGAAAGCTTTTCCCACTTAGTTCATTTCAGAAGGGATATCCTTGTGTTGTGTGTGTGTTGAAGAAAGATGATATCTTCATTGATTGATCCTCGTGATCAATTCTTGAATCTATCATCTTGTCCAACCTTGATTTGAGTGTGGGCTATCCTCAAATCAAATCAGAACCAACGATATTCGTAATGTTGTCTACTCTTGGTTGACTCCTCGAGCATACACCATTACATCTTTTTGTCTGACCAATACTATCACATTGTTCACATAATGGTGGAAGTCTAGTGATATGGAAATTCCTATGAGTTGCTATTGAGCCCATCAACAGCATTTTGTCTCCTCCATGATTTGTGTTGAACATCCAGCTAGTGTTGGAAACTTGTGTAAGCATTTTCTTCATGCCCCGTTCATGAAGTATATGTTTGGATGAAACAAGTGACTTCCTTTGATTCACATGCATTTGATGTAAGTTGCGCCGTGAATTCAAGAAAGTTTGTTTTGCTTCCTATGGAATCATCCCAAGTCAGTCATGCATGTGCGAAGTATTCTATGGTCTGATAGACTGATCATCTTCATTCTATACGTATCCCTAGCACACCAAGCCACTGATTGATTTGTTCAAGGAGAAGAAGTCTCTTCTTAAGAGCAAGACTTATGCAAGGACTTCGATATCCTTGATGATGGCTCCCCACCTGGACTCGGTAGTGTTTTATTATAAGACTACTACGTGGTCATGCTTGTCTGGGACAGCATGTTCACATGTTGTAGCAGAACCAGCTCATGTTCTGGAGCTTGCTATCATAGTTCATCTCCCGAGAATCTCGCAATGTCATCTCGTCGATTTGTGTTGCAAACTTTCATTTTTCTTTCTAGACTCGATGAGTCTGGAATATCCTGACACCAACCAGATCTAAATCTCAGGCAGATGTGATGGTTGGGACATTTTCCCAAGAGCTATAATATTGGTCTCTCGGTAACTGGTAAAGTGGATGACGTGGCCAACACACCCAACCGGAAGACCTATTATTGTAGTATCTTGTTTGAAGAAGTTGGCCACCTCCCCATAAGGATCTCGTAGAATTTATTCCAATAGTAGTTCCTTATGGATTTTTTAGTTCCCGAAGTCCGACCTTTTACTTGATGTCCTAGATACCAAACCATATCAATAAATGGGTTATGCTAGCACATCAAGGAGAACATTAGAAGCAGAGTGCTAAATGTCTCTCGGTCGATCATCCAGATTTGATCCCTTGGCCTCGCTAAGGTGAAATCTGAGAAGGTGTTATCTCCCTTTACATCTGCATCGTCCATCACTATTCATCATGGTAGTATGTTGTGTTGCCAGGATCCTTGACACGGATATTGGTAAAACTTGATGAATATGGAAATGCTCAAGTTCTTGAGAGCACGCGCAAGCACTAGGATTATTATCGACATTAATTGGGATCTCCTCTCAGTTTCTTTGATTATGCCATAAACTTTCTAACAGTGGAATCACTCTCTACTGTTGAGTTTCTCCCTAGTTACTAGAATCATTCCCAGCATTTGCATTTTGTTCCCAGTTTGCACCCTATTGTGCCAATTTCCTATGGGTTGTCCTTCTCAGCAGTTGCTGTCAAGGATCATCTTCAAAAGTGAACTTACCATGGGTCCCATACATTTCCGGTGATAAGCAAAAGTCATCCATTGCATTGTCTTCAACAAGGTAGTCCACATCATCCATCCTAGTTCGAGTATGCCATTTCATCGAGCTCTTTCAAACGATCAAATGTAAATTGCCTTAAGCTGGTATGAAGAGTTTCAATGATCTATGGATCAAAAGTAATTCTTTTTGCCACTTAAGGGAACAATCCAACAAGTCACCTTTCCCAAGGTGCCCTGTTATGGGATCATGGCAATTACTTCCTCGCCACCTTGACACCATCCACCATCTTTCTAAGCGTGGAATTGATGCCCACCAAATCAAACCCCGTCATTTGTTCTTCCATCCCTCTTGATGTGTTTTGTGTCTCAACTCGAGATGTTTCAACATCTCATTCCGTGAGTTGATCTTGTATAGCTCGATCTTCGAGAAGATCACTCCTGGTATAGCTTCTTTCCGTCGTCATCGCGTGGATGAAGATCTCAAAAGCGAGGATGTCAAGATCAACGTATGCAACGAATCAATAACCTTATGAGGTGCAACCTGGATCGTGAAGATTGTGTTGGTCTTGTGCCCCCTCTGTCTTCTTACCTCACGTCTTGAATCTCGGGACGATATTCTTGTTTGGTGGGGGTGAGTTGTCACAGCCCTAGATTCATGACTGTAAATAGTTGCATCAGTCAGCATGCATCATGTTTAAATTCAAAGGAAATTTGAATTGGGGATGACCAAGCCCTGGCACTAACTCAATTCAACTAGGTTCAAGTTTAAATCTTTTCAATGAACCCAGAATGACCTTTAGAAAAGTTCATGATTTTTTATAAAGGTGAAAACATCTGCCAAAAATGATGCCAATATTTTTTAGGCCATTCTAGATTTTTGAATAACCCATATTGTATTTGAATTGGGGCATTTAAATACTATTAATATTTTTAAATGCTCCAACAATTCTGAAAATAGTTAAGGGCCTCTGTAATAATTAATTTAATGCCCACAATTATTTTCAGGATTTATTAAAATGATTTGGGTTATAAACTAAATCAAAACAAAATAACAAAAATAGAAAAGCAAAACAAATTATAAAAGACAGAGGAGAGAAAGACTTACCTGGCGCTTACCTGCAGCAGATCCGGCCCAGTTCTTTTCCTGGCCCAACCCACCACCGCAGCCTCCCTGTCATCTTCCTCCCTGGACAGAAGGACGAGCGCGTGCTCGCTGCGCGCTGGCCACGCGCCTCGCTAGCTCGTGCTTGCCGCCGATGGTCTGGACGCCTCCCCGAGTGCCACACACCCCCCCTCGACCCCTGCACCTCTCCCCTCTCCCCCCGAACCCCCTGCCCCTCCTCTGCTCTCTTCCCGCAACGCCACCGTCGCCGCCGCTCGCTGTTGCCGTGGCCAGAGCCACCTCCTCGCCCTCCACCCGAGTCCAGAAGCTCCGCCTCGTCTACCTCGTCCTCTCTGTCGACTCACGCGACGCCGGACGCCTCGAAGCGCTGCCCCGACGCCTTCTTCTTCCTCGGGTCACCGAGATTGCCTCCACCGCCCCGCTCGCTCCGGCCCCTCCCCGAGCTCACCGACTCGCTCGTCGTGTTCTACGTGAGCTTCTGATCATCCTCCCCCTCTCCGTTCTCTCTCTTGCACTCCGTAGCCACAATGCCCCCTCGCCCGACTGCGCCGCCGCCTGCACTTGCCGCCGACACGACTCCGGCAACCATTTGGTCCGGGCATCGTGTCCAACACACTCGCTGCCCCGCATAGCCACCATAGGGGTCACGCATGCGCCTCCACGGCCACTGCATCTCCATCACCGCGCTCATGTCACATCCCTAGTTTTGGTATGACCTAGGCTAGCCTTCATGTTTGCATCATGTTTAAATTCCATTTAAATTTGAAATGGGGATTTGTGAAACCCTCAGAATCATTTCTCGAAATGACCCAAGTAAAAATTGCTCCAAAAGGGTCCAAGAAAATGCTCATGTTGCTCTCTGAAAATATTGGACAGAGATAAAAATCAAATCAATATTTTTAAGAGCTCATAAGTATTTATTTTGGGCATTTGGAATTAATCCAGTAATTATTTGCTTTGGATATATATTTGCTATATATATAATATATGTCCAAAAATTCTGAATTTTGGTGAGGGGCTTTGGATTAATCCCTTAGGTCCCTGCAAAATTTGACAGAATTAAATAAAATGATTTAGTATTATTACTAAGTCAAAACAAATGATAGAA
This sequence comes from Triticum urartu, assembly GCF_056163025.1. Lineage (NCBI taxonomy): Eukaryota > Viridiplantae > Streptophyta > Magnoliopsida > Poales > Poaceae > Triticum > Triticum urartu. Next base: position 203,676,096 of record NC_141877.1, on the reverse strand, counting down.
AATAGAAAACAGAAACAAAATAGAAAAAAGGGAGAAACTTACCAGTGCACCTCACCTGGGCCTTACCTGGCAGAAGTGGCCCGGCCCACCAGGGGCTCCCCGGTCTCCTTCCTCCTTTGACAGTAGGACAGCGCGCGCGTGGCCGCCGCGCGCGAGCACACGCCGGCCACCTCCTGCTTCCCTGCTCGCCGCTGGAGGCACTCGAGGGCGACATGCACTCCCCTCCCCTGGACCTCTCTCTCTCACCCCCCCGAACGGCACCGTCGCCACCGCTCGCCGTTGCCGCGCCCACCGTCACGGCCCCGCCCTCGTTTCATGCCCAGACGCTCCACGCCATCGTCCTCGTCCTCTCCGTCAAGCCACGCGTCGCAGGACGCCCCTGGAGCGCCTCCATCGCCGTCATCTTCATCATCGGCCACCGGAGATCGCCGTCGCCGTTCTGCTCGCGTTCGACCCTCCCCGAGCTCGCTGACGGTCTCCCCGTGAGCTCTCCTCCATTTCCCCTCTGTCCTCGCGCTCAATTTCGTGCCGTAGCCACGCTAGCCGCCGGACCCGAGCGGTTGCGCCGCCGTGGTACCGCCCGTCGTGGCCAGAGCCACTGCAGCCCGCGCCCGCACCTGCCACCGCGCTCAGCAGCCCCCCAGAAGGCCAACACCACCACCCGCAGCTCCTGTCATGCCCTGCAGCCACTTCCCGCTCGGAGCCGTGCTCCGACCGCCGCTGCGAGCTCCGCTCCGGCGAGCTCCGGCCACCCGCGCCCTTCCGTCGCCTCCCCTAGATGCGTGAGAGCCCGGGCTACGCCCTGGTGTCCTTAGCCGCTGCCCCCGTGGCCTGTAACACGGACGCCGCCGCGTCCTGAGGTCGCCGGCGACGACCTCGCCGGCCTGACATGCGGGCCCGACCTGCCAGGTGATTAGCTTAAGGCTAATCACCACCTAACCAAACCCCTGAGACACTGACAATGGGCCCAGCGCCACTAATTTTAATTAGATTAGTAAAAAACCTCCGTTTAACACTGTGACACTGACGTGTGGACCCCACACGTCAGGTTTGACCTGGTCAGCCGCCTTTGACTTGCTGATGGAATGTTGCTGTCATGCTGACGCAGTAATGGTTTTCTGGATTTAAAATAAATTAGGAAAATCCAGAAAATGTTATAAACTTCAAAAATTCATAGAAATTCAACCGTAGCTCAGATTGAAATAATTTATATATCAAAAAATTATCAGAAAAATTCAATCTATCCATCTGTACCATTTTCATGCATGACAAACCAACCTATACATGCTATATATATGAAAACATATAAATGGCATATTTAAGAGCTTAATTTGGAGTTGCATTTGAACCCTTGGCTCAAATGGACTTCAACCAAATAAATGCTAGACGCATTAACTCAAACAACATCACATACTCATGCCATGTTCATGCATCATATTGTTGCATATGCTTGTGTTTGATTTTCGACACCGTTCCTTCTCGATAGGTCCTGCTCCGGAGACCGATCCAGAGTACCTGTCAGTGGAGCAGTGCCCCCCTGTTGATCTACCAGGCAAGCAAACCCTCTTGTTCATTCCGATACGATCCTACTCTCTCGCTCCTGCTCTCATTTATTGCATTAGGACAACAACGATTCAACTGCTACATATGCTGCGGTAGTTGAACCCATTCATCTGCATGACCTGTCATTGCCACAGTAAATAGATAAAACCCACTAGCATGTTGTGTTCCTACCATGCTTTTCCTGCTATTGCTTAGAGTATGTCAGGTCTGATTCATTGGAAATGAATTGGAGTACAATGCTATGTTCTGATGTTGAGAGTTAAGTGTGTGAACACGATTTGGTAAAGGTAGCGGTGAGAGGCCAGTAGGAGTACATGGTGGGTTGTCTCACTAGAACCGTCCCTAAGAACTGAGTTCTGTGTATGTTGTCCAAGGACTAGCTACTACCACACATTGGGTTCCGGTAACTTGACCCCTCTCGACTTATTAGCCAACTTGATCTCTGTCCAGGAGTTGCAAATAGTTTCTGGTGTTTATAGGTAGTGCTATTTTTCTACCGAGTGGCACCTGGCAGGGTGGACCTGGGACAGACTAGGCACACGTGGCCCGGTGTACCGAGTGGCACCAGGATGGTGGGCTCGGGAACCCTGTACACATCGTTTGGGGCCGTGAGCGAAACCCCGGCCGGATCTCCTTGCGGATGGAACCCGAATAGGCGATAAACCTGGACTAGAGTCTTGAGTGGTTAGTCAGGTCGTGGCTGACACCCTCGCCAGGCTTCCGCTTGAAGGTTGCCGAGATACATGACGTGTATATGGTGATAAGTGGTGAGAGCGTGTGTGAAGAAGTACACCCCTGCAGGGTTATCATGATCTATTCGAATAGCCGTGTCCTCGGTTATGGACTTCTTGGATGCTTACGTGGTACATAGAAAACTTAAAGTGGATACTCTAAAATGCTCAAGACAAGTGTGAGTGCTATGGATGGCCTTCTCATAAGGAGACGGGGATGAATCCATAGTAGTGTATTGATGTGGTGATTAGTGGACTCGTGTGCGCTGCCTCACCTCAAAGAAGTTTCTCGTTGTCGTAGAATAGGATAGCCACTGAGTCAAAGCTGGCTTGCTGCAACTAAACCCCACATTACCTTCTTGATACAAATGCATGTATAATAGGATCTGATGTAAGTCTTGCTGAGTACCTTTGTACTCACGTTTGCTTTATTTATGTTTTGCAGGTGAGACATCTGTCTCACTAGTAGTACCACTTGGACTTCGACGAGTAGCTTGTTACCTCAGCTACGATCTTGTACCCTTGGGAGGGACTTATAGATAGTCAGGCTTCTCGGCCTTTTTCTTTTGTAGTTGTCTGTATGCAGACATGTAATGCTTCTGTTGCTTGTATGCTCTGAATGATGGTTCATGTGACCCATGTTTGTATTTAATGCTATGCGGCTCTTCTGGGCCTTTATCTATATGAGTTTGAGTTATGTTGTGATGCCATGTTGTACAACACATACTTGCATGTTATGCGTACGTGTGACGTGTATTGCTATGTGTGGGATCCGACAACCTAGTTGTTTATCCTTGGTAGCCTCTCTTATGGGGAAATGTAGTCTAATGCTTCCACTGAGCCATGGTAGTCTGCTACAGCCCGGTTCACCGGAGTCCTGCTAGCCCAGCACTACTGCTCCGGAACACTTGACTGGTCGGCATGTGATTCACTTCGTTCCTGTGTCTGTCCCTTCGGGGAAATGTCACGCGGTGACATCCGGAGTCCTGCCTAGCCTGCTATAGCCCGGTTCACCAGAGTCCTGTTAGCCCAGTGCTACAGCCCGGATTCTCACGCTGCTGACCGACATGCTCGATGTTGATTCATGTATGCCTGTCCCCGTAAGTTAGTGCCACTTTGGGTTCACGACTAGTCATGTCGGCTCGGGTTCTCTGTCATATGGATGCTAGCGACAATATCATATATGTAAGCCAAAAGGCGCAAATGGTCCCGGGCCATGGTAAGGCGACACCCGTGGGAATACCGTGCGTGAGGCCGCAAAGTAATATGAGGTGTTACCGGCTAGATCGATGTGACTTGGAATCAGGGTCCTGACAGCTTTGGTATCAGAGCTTGACTGCCTGTAGGATTACCAAGCCAAGCTGGTCGAAGTTGAGTCTAGAAATGCTTTAGTTATATAAGCGAATTGATTGTGGAAGGGAACGTAAGGCTCTTTTTACTCCTTATACCTCATGCCTTCTGATCTGAGTCATCCTATCTTTCCTACAGGGTTAAGGAACTAGGCTTTCTCTTCTGTCTATCAGGATCACGTGTTACTACTCCGTAGACTCTTAGGATTGGTTGATCTGAGTCATATCCCAGTTCGAGTATCTCCGGTGTAGCCTGTTTAGTAATATCTCAGAACCTTGAGTGTTGATGTTGAGTTTTATGTTACCCCGTATTTTGCAGAATGTCTCATTTTGAGCATTTTACTGCCGTTATGCTGCCGGAATTATCCTAGGAGTTCGAGAGATACTAATTTCTTGTGCCACCTTCTGCATCCTATAGTTGGTGCTGAATCCATCCTTGTTTTCCTTGGTTTTGTTCTTCAGGATGTTGCCGGTTAACCGAAGTTCTGTTTCTCGTAGTCGGAACAACGGAGATGGTAGGGATGAGGATCCTCCCGACCAGTCTTCGTTGGCAGAGTTCATGTTAGAGATGGAGAAGAACAAGCGTGAGACTAACCGCTTGTTAGCACGTATTGAGGAGAACACCTCCCATCAGTGCAAAGAATCAGCGACCATCTATGATTTCATTGGTCTGAAACCACCTACCTTCCATCATTCCATTGAACCACTCGATGCAGATGACTGGCTCCATAGTATCACACACAAGCTGCGTTCTGTGAACGTAGCTGAAGGTGACAAGGTCACCTATGCTGCTTATCATCTGGAAGGTCCTGCTAGTCTTTGGTGGCAGAACTACGAGGCTATGCTTCCAGATGAGGATCCTCCCGACCTGTCTTCGTTGGCAGAGTTCATGTTAGAGATGGAGAAGAACAAGTGTGAGACTAACCGCTTGTTAGCACGTATTGAGGAGTCTCGTAAGCACACCCGTGATTTGGGTTCTCCCTCGGGTTCTAGTTCTCAGAAGCGCCGGATTTGGGTTCTGAACTCCGCTCTTCCACCCGGTTATTCACGGAGGCCCTCTTATGTGGTGCCTCACCCAGTTCAGTTACATGCTCCACCCAGGCCTACTGGTAGACCGCTTGTCAATGCGGGTCCACGTCCTACTTTAGGGACTTGCTTCAGATGCAGAGAGCCAGGACACTATGCACATGACTGCTCTCAAACCAACTATGCTCCACCCCAGCCTGAGAAGTCTGTTGGCCGTGGTAAGCCATCACGCAAGATGATTAATGTCAAGTCAGCTCCCACTGAACGTGGATGTGTGCATCACGTCTCAGACAAAGACGCTCATGATGATCCGGATGTCGTTCTGGGTACACTCCTTGTCAACTGTCATCCAACTTCGATTCTGTTCGATACCGGAGCATCTCACTCCTTCATCTCTGAAGGCTATGCTCGCTTGCATGACATGTCATTTTGTGATATGCCAACTCCACTTGAAATCCAAACTCTAGGGTCTAGATGGCAAACTACCAGAATAAGCCATGGTAATGAAATTCTTGTTGACAGACTTGTATTCCTTGCATCACTTATAGCCCTCAAATCTACAGATATTAACAACATCTTGGGTAAGGACTGGATGAAAGCTCATTATGCCAAGATTGATTGTTATACAAGGTCTGTTCAGCTTACACACCCATCTGGCAAATCCAATCTATCAATCTGTACTGTTTTCATGCATGTCTAAACAAGTTAACTTGCGGTTTAGCGCAAAACATGATAAAGCACTATTTAAGATCACAAATGAGTTTGAACTTTGAATCTTTGGTTCAAAATAGCTCAAACCCATCTGATTATAGTTACATTAGCCCAACACACTCATTTTACCATGTCATGATCATGCATCATATTGTGCATTGCATTGATTGTGTTTCTTTTTCTGTCGTCGGTGGATGTTCCCCCTCGGTAGATGTATGTTCCGACGATCGGTTCGATGACACCGATGAAGAGCTATATCATCTTCAGAAGTGCCAGGCAAGCAAAACCCCCTTGTTCATTCCGATACAATCCCACTCTCTCCCTCCTGCTCTCTTTTACTGCATTAGGACAACAACGATTCAACTGTTACATGCTGCGGTAGTTGAACCCCTTTCCTCAGCATAACCTGTCATTGCCACAGTAAATAGATGAAACCCACTAGCATGAGTAGGAGTTGTTTGAGCCCTGATGTGCCTACTCATTCATGCTTGTTTGTCATGCCTGCTACTGCTTAGAGTTGAGCCAGGTCTGATTCATCGGGGATGAATTGGAATGGCGTTGAACATGTCCTACTGTGTGTGAACACGATTTGGTAAAGGTAGCGGTGAGAGGCCATGTAGGAGTACATGGTGGGTTGTCTCATTGAAACCGTCCTCAGGAACTGAGTTCTGTGTTTGTGATCCATGAACAGTTACTACCACTCATTGGGATCCTTAATTGACCCTCTTGACTTATTAACTGCCCTAGTACTCTGTCCAGGAGTTGCAACTAGTTTCTGGTGTTTATAGGATATGTGTTGGCGGCCGTGCGTAGCGCTGACCCTAGGGGTAGGCTATGATGCAGTAGATACACCGTGGCATGGTGTACCAGGCGCCTGTTTGGTGTCTCGGGAACCCTGCACACATCGTTTGGGGCTGTGAGTGAAACTCCGGCCGGATCTCCTCGTGGATGGAACCCAAATAAGCGATAAACCTGGACTAGAGACTTGTGTGGTTAGTCAGGTCATGGCCGACTCCCTCGCCAGGCTTCCGCTTGAAGGTTGCCGAGATACACGACGTGTACATGGTGGTAAGTGGTGAGAGCGTGTGTGAAGAAGTACACCCCTGCAGGGTTATAAATGATCTATTCGAATAGCCGTGTCCGCGGTAAAGGACTTCTGGGTTGCCTATAACAGTTCATAGACAAGTGAAAGTGGATACTCTAAAATGCGCAAGATAAGCGTGAGTGCTATGGATGGCGTTCTCGTAGGGAGACGGGAGCGGGTCCATAGTGGTGTATTGATATGGTGAATATGTGGACTCGTGTGCGCCACCTCAAAAGAGTTACTTGCAGTCGTAGTTTAAGATAGCCACTGAGTCAAAGCTGGCTTGCTGCAGTTAAACTCCACCACCACCTTTGTTGATACCGATGCATATGTAGTTAGTTCTGATGTAAGTCTTGCTGGGTACATTTGTACTCACTGTCGGTGTCAAAACCGGCGGATCTCTGGTAGGGGGTCCCGAACTGTGCGTCTAAGGCAGATGGTAACAGGAGGCAGGGGACACGATGTTTTACTCAGGTTCGGGTCCTCTTGATGGAGGTAAAACCCTACGTCCTGCTTGATTAATATTGATGATATGGGTAGTACAAGAGTAGATCTACCACGAGATCAGAGAGGCTAAACCCTAGAAGCTAGCCTATGGTATGATTGTATGTTGTCCTACGGACTAAAACCCTCCGGTTTATATAGACACCGGAGAGGGCTAGGGTTACACAAGGTCGGTTACAAAGGAGGAGATACACATATCCATATTGCCTAGCTTGCCTTCCACGCCAAGTAGAGTCCCATCTGGATGATACGTCTCCAACGTATCTATAATTTTTGAGTGCTCCATGCTATATTATCTATTGTTTTGGACTATATTGGGCTTTATTTTCCACTTTTATATTATTTTTGGGACTAACCTATTTACCGGAGGCCCAGCCCAGAATTGTTGTTTTTTGCCTATTTCAGTGTTTTGGATAAACAGAATATCAAATGAAGTCCAAACGGAATAAAATCTTCGAAAACGTGATTTTCTCACCGAACGTGATCCATGAGACTTGGACCCTACTGCAAGGGATCAAAGAGGTGGTCACGAGGGTGGAGGCGCGCCCCCCTGCCTCATGGGCCCCTCGGTGCTCCACCGACGTACTCCTTCCTCCTATATATACACACGTACCCCCAAACGATCAGAACAGGAGCCAAAAACCTAATTCCACTGCCGCAACTTTCTGTATACACGAGATCCCATCTTGGGGCCTGTTCCGGAGCTCCGCCAGAAGAGGGCCATCATCACGGAGGGCTTCTACATCATCCTAGCCCCTCCGATGAAGTGTGAGTAGTTTACCTCAGACCTTTGGGTCCATAGTTAGTATCTAGATGGCTTCTCTCTCTTTGAATCTCAATACAAAGTTCTCCCCCTCTCTTGTGGAGATCTATTCGATGTAATCTTCTTTTTGCGGTGTGTTTGTTGAGACCGATGAATTGTGGGTTTATGATCAAGTCTATCTATGAATAATATTTGAATCTTCTCTGAATTCTTTTATGCATGATTGGTTATCTTTGCAAGTCTCTTTGAATTATCCGTTTGGTTTGGCCAACTAGATTGGTAGTTCTTGCCATGGGAGAAGTGCTTAGCTTTGGGTTCGATCTTGCGGTGTCCTTACCTAGTGATAGAAGGGGCAGCAAGGCACGTATTGTATCGTTGCCATCGAGGATAACAAGATGGGGTTTATTTCATATTGCATGAATTTATCTCTCTACATCATGTCATCTTGCTTAAAGCGTTACTCTGTTTTTAACTTAATACTCTAGATGCATGCTGGATAGCGGTCGATGAGTGGAGTAATAGTAGTAGATGCAGAATCGTTTCGATCTACTTGTCACGGATGTGATGCCTATATACATGATCATGCCTAGATATTCTCATAATTATGCACAATTCTATCAATTTCTCAACAGTAATTTGTTCACCCACCGTAGAATACTTATGCTCTTGAGAGAAGCCACTAGTGAAACCTATGGCCCCCGGGTCTATTCTCATCATATCAATCTCCATCACTTTTATATTGTTTTGCTATTTACTTTGCTTTTACTTTTTACTTTGCATCTTTATATCAAAAATACCAAAAATATTATATCTATCAGATCTCACTCTCGTAAGTGACCGTGAAGGGCTTGACAACCCCTAATCGCATTGGTTGTGAGTAGCTATCGCTTTGTGCAGGTACGAGGGACTTGAGCGTGGGCTCCTACTGGATTGATACCTTGGTTCTCAAAAACTGAGGGAAATACTTACGCTACTCTGCTGCATCATCCCTTCCTCTTCGGGGAAAACCAACGCAAGCTCAAGACGTAGCAAGAAGGATTTCTGGCACCGTTGCCGGGGAGTCTACGCAAAAAGTCAATATACCAAGTACCCATCACAATCCTTGTCTCTCGCATTACATTATTTTCCATTTGCCTCTCGTTTTCCTCTCCCCCCAATTCACCCTTGCCGTTTTATTCGCCCTCTCTCTCTATCCTCCCTCTCTATTTGCCTCTTTTGTCCGCTTGCTTTTTGTTTGCTCGTGTGTTAGATTGCTTGTTTGTCGCAATGGCTCAAGATACTACCAAATTTTGTGACTTGACCAATACCAATAATAATGATTTCCTTAGCACTCCGATTGCTCCTCTTACCGATGTTGAATCTTGTGAAATTAATACTGCTTTGTTGAATCCTGTTATGAAAGATCAATTCGCCGGCCTACCTAGCGAAGATGCCGCTACTCATCTGAATAGCTTCGTTGATTTATGTGATATGCAAAAGAAAAAAGATGTCAATAATGATGTCGTTAAATTGAAGCTATTTCCTTTTTTGCTTAGAGATCATGCTAAAGCTTGGTTTTCGTCTTTGCCTAAGAATAGTATTGATTCATGGAACAAATGCAAAGATGCTTTTATCTCTAAGTATTTTCCTCCCGCTAAGATCATCTCTCTTAGAAATGATATTATGAATTTTAAACAACTTGATCATGAACATGTTGCACAAGCTTGGGAGAGAATGAAATTAATGATACGTAATTGCCCTACTCATGGTTTGAATTTGTGGATGATTATACAAAATTTTTATGCCGGATTGAATTTTGCTTCTAGAAATCTTTTAGATTCGGCCGCGGGAGGCACTTTTATGGAAATCACTTTAGGAGATGCTACTAAACTCCTAGATAATATTATGGTTAATTATTCTCAATGGCATACTGAAAGAACTTCTAATAAAAAGGTGCATGCGATAGAAGAAATTAATGTGTTGAGTGGAAAGATGGATGAACTCATGAAATTATTTGCTACTAAGAGTGTTTCTTCTGATCCTAATGATATGCCTTTGTCTACTTTGATTGAGAATAACAATGAATCTATGGATGTGAATTTTGTTGGTAGGAATAATTTTGGTAACAACGCTTATAGAGGGAATTTTAATCCTAGGCCATATCCTAGTAATTCTTCTAATAATTATGGGAATTCCTACAACAACTCTTATGGAAATTATAATAAGATGCCCTCTGATTTTGAATCTAATATTAAAGAATTTATTTCTTCGCAAAAGAATTTTAACGCTATGATTGTAGAAAAATTGCTTAAGATTGATGATTTGGCTGGGAATGTTGATAGAATTGCTCTTGATGTTGATGATTTGAAACTTAGATCTATTCCACCTAAGCATGATATCAATGAGTCTCTTAAAGCCATGAGAATTTCAATTGATGAGTGTAAAGAAAGAACCGCTAGGATGCGTGCTTCCAAAGATGCCTTTATTAATGCGTGTTCTTCCAATTCCTATGAAAGTAATGATGAAGATCTAAAAGTTATTGATGTGTCTCCCATTAAATCTTTATTTTGCAATATGAATCTTGATGAAACTGAATATGATCTTCCTTTACCTAGAAGGCGTTCTAAAAATTCGGAGTATTTAGATCTTAATGATGAAATTGATGAAAGTTGGATTGAAAGAAATAAAAATCTAGATGTTGCTAAACCCACTATATTGGATTTCAAGGAATTTAATTATGAAAATTGCTCTTTGATTGATTGTATTTCCTTGTTGCAATCCGTGCTAAATTCTCCACATGCTTATAGTCGAAATAAAGCCTTCACCGATCATATTGTTGATGCCTTGATGCAATCTTATGAAGAAAAACTTGAGTTGAAAGTTTCTATCCCTAGAAAACTTTATTATGAGTGGGAACCAACTATTAAAATTAAAATTAAAGATCATGAGTTTTATGCTTTCTGTGATTTGGGTGCTAGTGTCTCTACTATTCCCAAGACTTTGTGTGATTTACTAGATCTCCGTAATTTTGATGATTGCTCTCTAAACTTGCATCTTGCGGATTCCACTACTAAGAAACCTATGGGAAGAATTAATGATGTTCTTATTGTTGCAAATAGGAATTATGTGCCCGTAGGTTTCATTGTTCTTGATATAGATTGCAATCCTTCTTGCCCTATTATTCTTGGTAGACCTTTCCTTAGAATGGTTGGTGCGATTATTGATATGAAGGAAGGGAATATTAGATTTCAATTTCCATTAAAAAAGGGCATGGAAAACTTTCCAAGAAAGAAAATAAAATTACCATACAAAACTATCATGAGAGCCACTTATGGATTGCCTACCAAAGATGGCAATACCTAGATCTATCCTTGCTTGTTATGCCTAGCTAGGGGCGTTAAACGATAGCGCTTGTTGGGAGGCAACCCAATTTTAATTTTATTCCTTGCTATTTGCTCCTGTTTAGTAATAAATAAATTATTTAGCCTCTTTTTAGGTTGTGTTTTTTGTGTTTAATTAGTGTTTGTGCCAAGTAGAATCGTTGGGAAGACTTGGGGAAAGTCTTGTTGAACTTGCTGTAAAAAACAGAAACTTTAGCGCTCACGAGAACTGCTCCCATTTTTATTTTAAGAGTGATATTTAGTTAATTATTTCTGAATATGATTAATAGATAAATTCCTCACGTCAAGCAATTTATTTTAGAATTTTTGGGGTTCCATATTTTGCGCTAGCTACAGATTACTACAGACTGTTCTGTTTTTGACAGATTCTGTTTTTCGTGTGTTGTTTGCTTATTTTGATGAATCTATGGCTAGTAAAATAGTTTACAATCCATAGAGAAGTTGGAATAAAGTAGGTTTAACAACAATATAAATAATAATGAGTTCATTACATTATCTTGAAGTGGTCTTTTGTTTTCTTTCGCTAACGGAGGTCACGAGTTTTCTATTTTGAGTTTTGTGTTGTGAAGTTTTCAAGTTTTGGGTGAATTCTTTTGATGGATCATGGAACAAGGAGTGGCAATAGCCTAAGATTTGGGATGCCCATGGCACCCCCAAGATAATCCAAGGACACCAAAAAGTTAAAGCTTGGGGATGCCCCGTGTAACGCCCTCGATGCGGCTATAGCTCCCACGTGTCGAGGCACGACTTAGAGGCATAACCGCATTGAAAGCAATGTCGCAAGTCAGGCAATCATTACAACATCCCATGTAATACATAATAAAAGGGAGAGATAACATAGTTGGCTTACACTCGCCACGTCACATCAGAGTACATAAGTAGCATCCATCAAACAAACACTCATGGCCCGTCTACGGCGCCAAAATAGAAAAGAACCCAACATGCGACAAGGCCCTGAATCAAACCCCAACTAGGCACCACTACTGATCATCGGGAAAAGAAACATAATAACGCTGAGAGTCCTCGTCGAACTCCCACTTGAGCTCGTACTCGTCACCTGGAGCGAAATCACCTGGACCTGCATCTGGAATTATAGTATCTGTGAGCCACAGGGACTCAGCAATCTCACACCCACGCGATCAAGACTATTTAAGCTTATAGGAAGGTTAAGGCAAGTGTAGGTGGAGCTGCAGCAAGCGACTAGCATATATGGTGCCTAACTTATACGCAAAAGAGAGCGAGAAGAGAAGGCGAAGCACGAGCGAGAAGCTAAAGGAAAATCCTACGCAAGCATAACTCCAACACCGTGTCCACTTCCCGGACTCCGCCGAGAAGGGGCCATCATGGTAACACACACGGTTGATTCATTTTAATTAAGTTTAGTTAAAGTTATCTACAACCGGACATTAACAAATTCCCATCTGCCCATAATCGCGGGCACGGCTTTCGAAAGTTCAATCCCTGCAGGGGAGTCCCAACTTAGCCCATGACAAGATCTCATGGTCAACGAAGGAATAGACCTCCACCCGAGACACACCGATCAGACTCGGCAACCCGGTACAACAAGACAATTTGACAGGTTAAAACAAGACCAGCAACACTGCCCGAATGTGCCGACAAATCCCGATAGCGAACTCGTCTCCCGGCTCTACCCAAACAAGACAAACAAGCAACAAGGATACAATCAACCATGTGCAAGACCAAGCAATATGATGAAATGATGATATGCTATGCGGGATGTGATGCGGGATGCAAAATGCAAGATATGACAGGAAATGCATGAACCTGGCCTCAACTTGGAATTCCAAGGGTGCCACTGGATAGAGGGGATGAAATCGCTTGAAAACGATATAAAGATCATTGGAATCGGAGTTACGGTTTGGAAATGGCGAGCGTTTTACGAAACGAACCGATCTGCGATATACAGCAAGTAGGCTCCTAAATGCAACGAAATGAACATGCTACAGCCACCAAACATGAAAACAAAATACATGCCAGTGATGTACACAAGATGCTTAACAAATCACTAGCACTGAGCCATAGGCAAATTCATCCATTAAGGGGTTCAATCAAGCATGGCAAAAATGAATGTGCAAAACAGATTTCAGACTTAGTGAAATTAACACTAGCCTGAAATTTCAGATCACGAAGCCCTCTTCGGAGCAGCAAAACAACATGATACATGACCTGAACATGACAAGTAAGAACATGTCATGGAGCTACTCAACAAGCTTAACAAAACACCCAAAGTGACCTGGGGCCAAAAGGGTTCACAAAATACACTACCGAGCTGACAAACATAGCTCGAACACAATCAGTTTTCAGACTTAGTGAAAACTGAGACATGCAGAAATTTAACTCACGAAGGCATGTAAACGAGCTCGATGCACTCACTACGGTGCAAGTCATGGCAAGGAAAGCATATAACCAGCAAGAAGGCACAATATGCTAGCTACACATGGCAAGAACAAAGGCATAGCATGCATGGAACACTAACAGTAGCATCGGCAAAATCACAAACAAGTTGACGATCTGCCCAGATTAACAACGAAGCAAAAGTTGAGCTCGATTGAGTCAACCTAGAGCACTCCACATATGCAAACAAAGACATGGATGGATAGAGCATAACATAAATATCAAACCTCCCTTACTGATCATCCTCAAAAGAGGCACGGATCACTAGGAAACAAGCTGGACATATAGGATCACTAAGTCTCTGAAATCTGCAATCTCATGTACCTCTCTTCGCAAGCTTGCACAAGACAACACACACATCCTAAAAATGCATGGGTGGCACCTCTGAAAGAAGACAAAATGCTTAAAAATTCATCCCAAAGGGGCACAGGCATATCATGCACGAATTAAACATGGCAAAAATGACAAAAGTGCATGATGAACTAACGGATCTGCAATTTAACTCATGAAGCCTCCTTCTAACAGCATTCTGGGCATCAAGATTATCTCAAATGCAAATGATGCAATGGAATGAAATGATGTAATGTCGAGACGAAGATTTTGATATATTATACGCCCAAAACGGAGCTACGGTTGCGGAGATACAAGCAGTCAAAGGTAGCACGAAAATTAGGGTTTCGGGAGTGAAAAGTCAACTGAGTGGATCTAGATCTGGCGCACGGATCCCGAGGCGGCGGCGGTACTATAGCTCGAGCCCGCCGGAGATGGCCGCGGAGGTGGCCGGAGAAAGGGGGAGCTCGCCGGGCCTTGGCCGGAGAGGAGGGGCGCCGGCCCGGACGACGAGGAGGCGCGGCGAAGGGCGGCGGGGCCGGTTCGGGCGCCGTGGCGCGGACGCCGGGGCGGAGCGGCGCGGCTCGCCGGAGGCGCGGTCGCCGGTGACGGCGGCGCGGCGGCCGGAGGCGGGGGAGGCGGCGGATCCGGGCGGGAGGCGAGCCCCGGGCGGCGGCGGAGCTCACCGGGCCACGGGGGCCGGATGCGGGCTCCCGGGCCGCGGTGGGAGGCGGCGGCGGGAGTGACGTGGCGGCCCCCGAGTGGCTGGGCACGGCGGCGGGGTGACGGGCGGACAATGTCCGTCTGCGGCGGTTGTGTCCGGCGGCGGCAGGAGGAGTTGGATCTAGGGTTAGGGGGGAGAAGAACCGTGGATTTCGGAGGGGGGGTGTATATATAGGCATAGAGGGAGCTAGGAGAGTCCAAATGAGGTGCGGTTTTCGCCCACGCGATCGTGATCGAACGCTCTAGGACATGGAGCAGAGTTTGGTGGGTTTTGGGCCAAATTTGGGGGGTGTTGGGCTGCAACACACACGATGCCTTTTCGGTCCCTCGGTTAACCGTAGGAGTATCAAACGAAGTCCAAATGACCCCAAACTTGACAGACGGTCTACCGGTAGTAAAGCAAGGCCGCATGGCAAGTCTCGGTCCAGTCCGGAAATGTTTGAACCCCACACACAAAAGAAAGCTAGAAATGGCCACCGGAGCAGAACGAAGCGCCGGAATGCAAAACGGACAACGGGGAAAATGCTCGAATGCATGAGATGAGCATGTATGCAAATGCAATGCCCGAGATGACATGATAAGAGATGCACGAAAAAGAAAAACAACACACGGAGACAAAGACCCGAACCCGAGAAATAAATATAACTTAGCGCCGGAGACGGCAAGAGTTGGATACAAATATGGAAAGTATATCTGGGGCGTTACAACACTCCACCACTACGAAAAGATCTCGTCCCGAGATCTAGAATGGCACCGGAGGAAAAACGGAGGAGAAAGAGAATAGGTAAAACTAAGTTGCTTCCTTGACAAACGAGTGAAACCAATGAACCTTGAGAGGTTAAACAGTTGGAAAGAAGAATACAACGGAGATGAACGAAGTTGAAAACACTCCGTTAGAAAAGAGGAACAAAGAACAAGGAAGAACAACTTTGGGCAGCACTCCGGTTGAAAAGAGATGCAAGGCTTGATAAGGTGAAAAGAACTTGAACAAAGGGGCACAATATTCCGGTTAAGCAAGATAGGGAAGGAATAAGAGTGATATAATTTGGACAGCACTCCGCCTGTAAATGGAAGGAATTGAACTTGACAAGATGAGAGGACACTTGAAAAGAGGACACAACACTCCGGTTAAAAGGATAGGCATGAAAAGAACATGATCTTAGGCAAACGAGATGATGGGTTTCGAAGAGCAACATCAGTAGACCTCCAGGAGAAAGAATAGAATAAAGATAATTGAGACAAACGAATATAGAAGACAATGCCAACTTTTGCTACAAAAGAGCTTGAAAAGGCATTTTTAGGAGAAGGGTTGAACGGAGTTGTTGGAGAACCAACGACGAAAATAATAAGATTGATATGGCCTTATGGAATACATCTCAAATTATGAGGTGACAACCTGCCACTCACGGGAAAAGAATTGGATTGATAAGAACAAGGAGACGAGAAAACCTATTTCATCGGGAGGATAAATGAAGAACTTGGGTCATTGGTAAGCACTGTAAATAGCAACAATCCTTAGGGAAAGCTTAAGGTGAAATATAACCCAAGGTAACTCCAATGACGAGATTGATGGATTTAAAATACCTCATTCTTAACAACAAGTGAATCATGAAACATGAACTCAAATTATCAAGAATGACATAATACCACCTCAAATGATACGGTAGAAAGAATTGCACTCTGGATTACAGGATGAAGGAAGCATGAGCTCCTCAAAAAAGAATCTCAATGAAAAACTTCTAGACGGAATTAAATCCTTGATGAGCCACCATGAGGAAACTCTCGAAGAACTCCGGTAATAAAAGACTGATCAAACGAAAAGAAAGAGAAGTTGAAAACACAAGGTGAAGCCTTGCGATGATTAGATGGATCTTCGCGAAGAAATAATTGAAATAACTTTGAGCTCCGGAAAGAAAGATGGACAACTTGAATCGAGAATTTGATGAACCTCCGGAATAAGGAATTAAGTTTACTCGATGAGACAAGAATAAGAATTACATTATGCGTATCCTTCACCAATTAAATTGATGACAATCAACGGATTTGACATATTACTTATTCTCGTGGAAAATATTAAGAGAGATATAACATAAACTTGAGAAAGGTCTTCAATGATCCACCGGTAGGATTGAAAATAACGAAAGAGTTGATATGATGACGAATGACGAGAACTCTTGCATGAACCACCGTAAGAATTGAAAATGATTGAAGAAAAGGTAAGGAAATACCGGGAAGAAGGAATTAAAGAACGAATGAAGATACTTGAGGGAATTTGATACATGAGAACGAAGAGATCACGAACTGATTAGAGATCACTTGCGTTATGCACCGGTAAGATTTGGAGAACCATCACTGAAAGTTGTGAATGAATAACCTTGAATTGATGAACTCTGGATAACAAACTGAGAAGACTCTTGAATTGCTTCGGATGGGTGAAAAGAATTTTCACAATCGAAAACAATTATGAGAGGATGGCAACAAGCTAGCACCATGAGTCTTGAAGAGAATGGAGCAAGATTAAAGAGAAACTCTTCTTCGGTCTTCAACTTCCGAGAATGACGACGAGAAACACCACCAAAAATAATTTAGACACTCTGGGAGAATCAAAAGCGAAGAGGTTGAGCCAACTATGAAAAGAATTCGATAGATCTTGAAGAAAAGCATTTGACTGATGACAATTCATTCCTACGTCAAACTTTTGGAAAGAATTTGAGACTAACTTCGGGAGAATAAGAAGAGTCAGGTAAGATCCTAGGAAAAGACCTGTGGGTTAGGGCCCACTTAAAAGAACACCGTTGAAAAGATTTAAAAGAGATGAAGCACCAGTCAAATTAAATGGCTTGAAAGAGATAACAGCCTTGAGATATCTTCAGCACTCCGGGAACAATTGAACAGCGAGAGGTGAACGATTAAGGATTGCACCGGCATGAGAAGGCATTTGAAATGAGGAAAGGGTATGATCAACAAAGCTTGACTTGAAACCACCGGAGAAGATAAAAGAAAGAAGAATGATGAACTAGAAGCTTCGTTAGTATCTTCATGAGAATCACCGGATAAGAACATTGAAGGAAAAGAATGGAGAGACTTCACATCAATAATATGGATACTCGATTAAGAGATCTGAGTCCTTGGAGAAAAAAAAACAAAAGGGAGGGAGGGTGGGAAAAACAAAGACAATTTGGAATGGGTGAAACAAACACCGTAGAGAAGAACTGATCATTGATCTTACTGATGTTGAAATGATCGGATCCACTTGAAGAGAAAACACACCGGTGAGAAGAAATTAAAATGACAAACTCCATGATCGAGGAGGATTAGTATTCACATAGGAATATGAGAACACCACTTAGGGAAGGTATGGAATCAACATTTGACTTCGAAGCAACTCGAATACCACAACTCAAAACAAAACAAAGGATTGGCTTACAAAGTAAGCCGGAACAAACATATGATAGAGATTTCGTCCGAAGTTTTCGTGGTGGGGCCTACACGGGCTCGATCGTACAGCACCATCATGTACAAGGCAGTGCACATGACATACGAAGCGTCCCCGAGTCAGCATAGCCAAGGACTCTTTAAGACACAACGAGATGACTGTAAAATCGACCGTGAATAGACGAACCACTAGACGTCGAACCCCAATTTCATATCATACATCTGTCGGAAAGATATCCTAAGGCTACTTGAATTCCCACCTATGAAATTCCCGAAATTTTTCCGGTTATGCAATCAGGTGTTGGGGATACAGGGGAGCATAATATCTCACTCAAGCTAGCAAATCCTACATCCAGCTGTATCCATCCTTCAACACATAACCAAGAAACCTTCGGAAACCCATCTATCTCAACCTTCGAAAAGCATCCGTTATACAAGTTATGGCAATACTCCCGAACTCCCGCCCCAGTACTGGGTGGCGTCGAGGTTATCTCACCAACGAACTGCATAAAAGAGATTTTCGATGTCGGCGAACATATCTCAAGTATACCAGAATTGCAACGATAAAATTGTGACGACAACACCTCGGAGCTCAACTCCCCGAGACACTGCCACAACCCCTAAAGACAGGAGGCACCAAGAACAATGTTCTCGTCACAAAACCATCGGAACAAAACCAAGATACTCGCGTGATCCTAAATTTTTTTTTTGTGAAATTTGAGAAGAGAAGAGTCAAAACTCTACGTCAGGATGCCTTACCAGAGCGATGAGGAGACTGGGAAGTAAAAAGAATTCCTAAGCTCTCCGATATATAATTCCTAAGGACTCAAAACATTTTTCTAGACACAACTCGGCTGCTAAAAATGATCAAGCAATGGGGGCTCCTAAGGTCGGGGAAGGCTCTGATACCAACTTGTAACGCCCTCGATGCGGCTATAGCTCCCACGTGTCGAGGCACGACTTAGAGGCATAACCGCATTGAAAGCAATGTCGCAAGTCAGGCAATCATTACAACATCCCATGTAATACATAATAAAAGGGAGAGATAACATAGTTGGCTTACACTCGCCACGTCACATCAGAGTACATAAGTAGCATCCATCAAACAAACACTCATGGCCCGTCTACGGCGCCAAAATAGAAAAGAACCCAACATGCGACAAGGCCCTGAATCAAACCCCAACTAGGCACCACTACTGCTCATCGGGAAAAGAAACATAATAACGCTGAGAGTCCTCGTCGAACTCCCACTTGAGCTCGTACTCGTCACCTGGAGCGAAATCACCTGGACCTGCATCTGGAATTATAGTATCTGTGAGCCACAGGGACTCAGCAATCTCACACCCACGCGATCAAGACTATTTAAGCTTATAGGAAGGTTAAGGCAAGTGTAGGTGGAGCTGCAGCAAGCGACTAGCATATATGGTGGCTAACTTATACGCAAAAGAGAGCGAGAAAAGAAGGCGAAGCACGAGCGAGAAGCTAAAGGAAAATCCTGCGCAAGCATAACTCCAACACCGTGTCCACTTCCCGGACTCCGCCGAGAAGGGGCCATCATGGTAACACACACGGTTGATTCATTTTAATTAAGTTTAGTTAAAGTTATCTACAACCGGACATTAACAAATTCCCATCTGCCCATAACCGCGGGCACGGCTTTCGAAAGTTCAATCCCTGCAGGGGAGTCCCAACTTAGCCCATGACAAGCTCTCACGGTCAACGAAGGAATAGACCTCCACCCGAGACACACCGATCAGACTCGGCAACCCGGTACAACAAGACAATTCGACAGGTTAAAACAAGACCAGCAACACCGCCCGAATGTGCCGACAAATCCCGATAGGAGCTGCACATATCTCTTTCTCAGGGCACACTCAGATGAGCCAGACGTCGGGTAAGCCAGCCCAGAGTTGCCCCTGGTAGCCTCGGACATCGCTCAGTTGGACCAACACTCAGAGGAGCACTGGCCCAGGGGGGTTAAAATAAGATGACCCTTGAGTCTGCAGAACCCAAGGGAAAGAAAAGGCTAGGTGGCAAATGGTAAAACCAAGGTTGGGCATTGCTGGAAAAGCTTTAATCAAGGTGAAATATCAAGGGGTTCCCATTATAACCCAACCGCGTAAGGAACGCATAATCCGGGAACATAACACCGATATGACGGAAACTAGGGCGGCAAGAGTGGAACAAAACACTAGGCGAGAGGCCGAGCCTTCCACCCTTTACCAAGTATATAGATGCATTAAGATAACATAGCAATATAATGATATCCCAACAAGTAAATAAATGTTCCAACAAGGAACGGCTCCAATCTTCACCTGCAACTAACAACGCTATAAGAAGGGCTGAGCAAAGCGGTAACATAGCCAATCAACGGTTTGCTAGGACAATGGTAGGTTAGAGGTTCAATCATGCAATTGGGAGGCTGACAAGCAAGTGGTAGGCATCGTAGCAGTGGCAAAGCAAAAGAGCGAGCAAACTAGCATAGCAAAGATAGTAGTGATTTCGAGGGTATGATCATCTTGCCTGCACAGTTGTCAGAGTTGACTGGATCCTCACAAGCAAACTCAACGGGCTCCTCGGTAGCGAACTCGTCTCCTGGCTCTACCAAACAAGACAAAAAAGCAACAAGGATACAATCAACCATGTGCAAGACCAAGCAATATGATGAAATGATGATATGCTATGCGGGATGTGATGCGGGATGCAAAATGCAAGATATGACAGGAAATGCATGAACCTGGCCTCAACTTGGAATTCCAAGGGTGCCACTGGATAGAGGGGATGAAATCGCTTGAAAACGATATAAAGATCATTGGAATCGGAGTTACGGTTTGGAAATGGCGAGCGTTTTACGAAACGAACCGATCTGCGATATACAGCAAGTAGGCTCCTAAATGCAACGAAATGAACATGCTACAGCCACCAAACATGAAAACAAAATACATGCCAGTGATGTACACAAGATGCTTAACAAATCACTAGCACTGAGCCATAGGCAAATTCATCCATTAAGGGGTTCAATCAAGCATGGCAAAAATGAATATGCAAAACAGATTTCAGACTTAGTGAAATTAACACTAGCCTGAAATTTCAGATCACGAAGCCCTCTTCGGAGCACCAAAACAACATGATACATGACCTGAACATGACAAGTAAGAACATGTCATGGAGCTACTCAACAAGCTTAACAAAACACCCAAAGTGACCTGGGGCCAAAAGGGTTCACAAAATACACTACCGAGCTGACAAACATAGCTCGAACACAATCAGTTTTCAGACTTAGTGAAAACTGAGACATGCAGAAATTTAACTCACGAAGGCATGTAAACGAGCTCGATGCACTCACTACGGTGCAAGTCATGGCAAGGAAAGCATATAACCAGCAAGAAGGCACAATATGCTAGCTACACATGGCAAGAACAAAGGCATAGCATGCATGGAACACTAACAGTAGCATCGGCAAAATCACAAACAAGTTGACGATCTGGCCAGATTAACAACGAAGCAAAAGTTGAGCTCGATTGAGTCAACCTAGAGCACTCCACATATGCAAACAAAGACATGGATGGATAGAGCATAACATAAATATCAAACCTCCCTTACTGATCATCCTCAAAAGATGCACGGATCACTAGGAAACAAGCTGGACATATAGGATCACTAAGTCTCTGAAATCTGCAATCTCAGGTACCTCTCTTCGCAAGCTTGCACAAGACAACACACACATCCTAAAAATGCATGGGTGGCACCTCTGAAAGAAGACAAAATGCTTAAAAATTCATCCCAAAGGGGCACAGGCATATCATGCACGAATTAAACATGGCAAGAATGACAAAAGTGCATGATGAACTAACGGATCTGCAATTTAACTCATGAAGCCTCCTTCTAACAGCATTCTGGGCATCAAGATTATCTCAAATGCAAATGATGCAATGGAATGAAATGATGTACATGTCGAGACGAAGATTTTGATATATTATACGCCCAAAACGGAGCTACGGTTGCGGAGATACAAGCAGTCAAAGGTAGCACGAAAATTAGGGTTTCGGGAGTGAAAAGTCAACCGAGTGGATCTAGATCTGGCGCACGGATCCCGAGGCGGCGGCGGTACTGTAGCTCGAGCCCGCCGGAGATGGCCGCGGAGGTGGCCGGAGAAAGGGGGAGCTCGCCGGGCCTTGGCCGGAGAGGAGGGGCGCCGGCCCGGACGACGAGGAGGCGCGGCGAAGGGCGGCGGGGCCGGTTCGGGCGCCGTGGCGCGGACGCCGGGGCGGAGCGGCGCGGCTCGCCGGAGGCGCGGTCGCCGGTGACGGCGGCGCGGCGGCCGGAGGCGGGGGAGGCGGCGGATCCGGGCGGGAGGCGAGCCCCGGGCGGCGGCGGAGCTCACCGGGCCACGGGGGCCGGATGCGGGCTCCCGGGCCGCGGTGGGAGGCGGCGGCGGGAGTGACGTGGCGGCCCCCGAGTGGCTGGGCACGGCGGCGGGGTGACGGGCGGACAATGTCCGTCTGCGGCGGTTGTGTCCGGCGGCGGCAGGAGGAGTTGGATCTAGGGTTAGGGGGGAGAAGAACCGTGGATTTCGGAGGGGGGGTGTATATATAGGCATAGAGGGAGCTAGGAGAGTCCAAATGAGGTGCGGTTTTCGCCCACGCGATCGTGATCGAACGCTCTAGGACATGGAGCAGAGTTTGGTGGGTTTTGGGCCAAATTTGGGGGGTGTTGGGCTGCAACACACACGATGCCTTTTCGGTCCCTCGGTTAACAGTAGGAGTATCAAACGAAGTCCAAATGACCCCAAACTTGACAGACGGTCTACCGGTAGTAAAGCAAGGCCGCATGGCAAGTCTCGGTCCAGTCCGGAAATGTTTGAACCCCACACACAAAAGAAAGCTAGAAATGGCCACCGGAGCAGAACGAAGCGCCGGAATGCAAAACGGACAACGGGGAAAATGCTCGAATGCATGAGATGAGCATGTATGCAAATGCAATGCCCGAGATGACATGATAAGAGATGCACGAAAAAGAAAAACAACACACGGAGACAAAGACCCGAACCCGAGAAATAAATATAACTTAGCGCCGGAGACGGCAAGAGTTGGATACAAATATGGAAAGTATATCTGGGGCGTTACAACACTCCACCACTACGAAAAGATCTCGTCCCGAGATCTAGAATGGCACCGGAGGAAAAACGGAGGAGAAAGAGAATAGGTAAAACTAAGTTGCTTCCTTGACAAACGAGTGAAACCAATGAACCTTGAGAGGTTAAACAGTTGGAAAGAAGAATACAACGGAGATGAACGAAGTTGAAAACACTCTGTTAGAAAAGAGGAACAAAGAACAAGGAAGAACAACTTTGGGCAGCACTCCGGTTGAAAAGAGATGCAAGGCTTGATAAGGTGAAAAGAACTTGAACAAAGGGGCACAATATTCCGGTTAAGCAAGATAGGGAAGGAATAAGAGTGATATAATTTGGACAGCACTCCGCCTGTAAATGGAAGGAATTGAACTTGACAAGATGAGAGGACACTTGAAAAGAGGACACAACACTCCGGTTAAAAGGATAGGCATGAAAAGAACATGATCTTAGGCAAACGAGATGATGGGTTTCGAAGAGCAACATCAGTAGACCTCCAGGAGAAAGAATAGAATAAAGATAATTGAGACAAACGAATATAGAAGACAATGCCAACTTTTGCTACAAAAGAGCTTGAAAAGGCATTTTTAGGAGAAGGGTTGAACGGAGTTGTTGGAGAACCAACGACGAAAATAATAAGATTGATATGGCCTTATGGAATACATCTCAAATTATGAGGTGACAACCTGCCACTCACGGGAAAAGAATTGGATTGATAAGAACAAGGAGACGAGAAAACCTATTTCATCGGGAGGATAAATGAAGAACTTGGGTCATTGGTAAGCACTGTAAATAGCAACAATCCTTAGGGAAAGCTTAAGGTGAAATATAACCCAAGGTAACTCCAATGACGAGATTGATGGATTTAAAATACCTCATTCTTAACAACAAGTGAATCATGAAACATGAACTCAAATTATCAAGAATGACATAATACCACCTCAAATGATACGGTAGAAAGAATTGCACTCTGGATTACAGGATGAAGGAAGCATGAGCTCCTCAAAAAAGAATCTCAATGAAAAACTTCTAGACGGAATTAAATCCTTGATGAGCCACCATGAGGAAACTCTCGAAGAACTCCGGTAATAAAAGACTGATCAAACGAAAAGAAAGAGAAGTTGAAAACACAAGGTGAAGCCTTGCGATGATTAGATGGATCTTCGCGAAGAAATAATTGAAATAACTTTGAGCTCCGGAAAGAAAGATGGACAACTTGAATCGAGAATTTGATGAACCTCCGGAATAAGGAATTAAGTTTACTCGATGAGACAAGAATAAGAATTACATTATGCGTATCCTTCACCAATTAAATTGATGACAATCAACGGATTTGACATATTACTTATTCTCGTGGAAAATATTAAGAGAGATATAACATAAACTTGAGAAAGGTCTTCAATGATCCACCGGTAGGATTGAAAATAACGAAAGAGTTGATATGATGACGAATGACGAGAACTCTTGCATGAACCACCGTAAGAATTGAAAATGATTGAAGAAAAGGTAAGGAAATACCGGGAAGAAGGAATTAAAGAACGAATGAAGATACTTGAGGGAATTTGATACATGAGAACGAAGAGATCACGAACTGATTAGAGATCACTTGCGTTATGCACCGGTAAGATTTGGAGAACCATCACTGAAAGTTGTGAATGAATAACCTTGAATTGATGAACTCTGGATAACAAACTGAGAAGACTCTTGAATTGCTTCGGATGGGTGAAAAGAATTTTCACAATCGAAAACAATTATGAGAGGATGGCAACAAGCTAGCACCATGAGTCTTGAAGAGAATGGAGCAAGATTAAAGAGAAACTCTTCTTCGGTCTTCAACTTCCGAGAATGACGACGAGAAACACCACCAAAAATAATTTAGACACTCTGGGAGAATCAAAAGCGAAGAGGTTGAGCCAACTATGAAAAGAATTCGATAGATCTTGAAGAAAAGCATTTGACTGATGACAATTCATTCCTACGTCAAACTTTTGGAAAGAATTTGAGACTAACTTCGGGAGAATAAGAAGAGTCAGGTAAGATCCTAGGAAAAGACCTGTGGGTTAGGGCCCACTTAAAAGAACACCGTTGAAAAGATTTAAAAGAGATGAAGCACCAGTCAAATTAAATGGCTTGAAAGAGATAACAGCCTTGAGATATCTTCAGCACTCCGGGAACAATTGAACAGCGAGAGGTGAACGATTAAGGATTGCACCGGCATGAGAAGGCATTTGAAATGAGGAAAGGGTATGATCAACAAAGCTTGACTTGAAACCACCGGAGAAGATAAAAGAAAGAAGAATGATGAACTAGAAGCTTCGTTAGTATCTTCATGAGAATCACCGGATAAGAACATTGAAGGAAAAGAATGGAGAGACTTCACATCAATAATATGGATACTCGATTAAGAGATCTGAGTCCTTGGAGAAAAAAAAACAAAAGGGAGGGAGGGTGGGAAAAACAAAGACAATTTGGAATGGGTGAAACAAACACCGTAGAGAAGAACTGATCATTGATCTTACTGATGTTGAAATGATCGGATCCACTTGAAGAGAAAACACACCGGTGAGAAGAAATTAAAATGACAAACTCCATGATCGAGGAGGATTAGTATTCACATAGGAATATGAGAACACCACTTAGGGAAGGTATGGAATCAACATTTGACTTCGAAGCAACTCGAATACCACAACTCAAAACAAAACAAAGGATTGGCTTACAAAGTAAGCCGGAACAAACATATGATAGAGATTTCGTCCGAAGTTTTCGTGGTGGGGCCTACACGGGCTCGATCGTACAGCACCATCATGTACAAGGCAGTGCACATGACATACGAAGCGTCCCCGAGTCAGCATAGCCAAGGACTCTTTAAGACACAACGAGATGACTGTAAAATCGACCGTGAATAGACGAACCACTAGACGTCGAACCCCAATTTCATATCATACATCTGTCGGAAAGATATCCTAAGGCTACTTGAATTCCCACCTATGAAATTCCCGAAATTTTTCCGGTTATGCAATCAGGTGTTGGGGATACAGGGGAGCATAATATCTCACTCAAGCTAGCAAATCCTACATCCAGCTGTATCCATCCTTCAACACATAACCAAGAAACCTTCGGAAACCCATCTATCTCAACCTTCGAAAAGCATCCGTTATACAAGTTATGGCAATACTCCCGAACTCCCGCCCCAGTACTGGGTGGCGTCGAGGTTATCTCACCAACGAACTGCATAAAAGAGATTTTCGATGTCGGCGAACATATCTCAAGTATACCAGAATTGCAACGATAAAATTGTGACGACAACACCTCGGAGCTCAACTCCCCGAGACACTGCCACAACCCCTAAAGACAGGAGGCACCAAGAACAATGTTCTCGTCACAAAACCATCGGAACAAAACCAAGATACTCGCGTGATCCTAAATTTTTTTTTTGTGAAATTTGAGAAGAGAAGAGTCAAAACTCTACGTCAGGATGCCTTACCAGAGCGATGAGGAGACTGGGAAGTAAAAAGAATTCCTAAGCTCTCCGATATATAATTCCTAAGGACTCAAAACATTTTTCTAGACACAACTCGGCTGCTAAAAATGATCAAGCAATGGGGGCTCCTAAGGTCGGGGAAGGCTCTGATACCAACTTGTAACGCCCTCGATGCGGCTATAGCTCCCACGTGTCGAGGCACGACTTAGAGGCATAACCGCATTGAAAGCAATGTCGCAAGTCAGGCAATCATTACAACATCCCATGTAATACATAATAAAAGGGAGAGATAACATAGTTGGCTTACACTCGCCACGTCACATCAGAGTACATAAGTAGCATCCATCAAACAAACACTCATGGCCCGTCTACGGCGCCAAAATAGAAAAGAACCCAACATGCGACAAGGCCCTGAATCAAACCCCAACTAGGCACCACTACTGCTCATCGGGAAAAGAAACATAATAACGCTGAGAGTCCTCGTCGAACTCCCACTTGAGCTCGTACTCGTCACCTGGAGCGAAATCACCTGGACCTGCATCTGGAATTATAGTATCTGTGAGCCACAGGGACTCAGCAATCTCACACCCACGCGATCAAGACTATTTAAGCTTATAGGAAGGTTAAGGCAAGTGTAGGTGGAGCTGCAGCAAGCGACTAGCATATATGGTGGCTAACTTATACGCAAAAGAGAGCGAGAAAAGAAGGCGAAGCACGAGCGAGAAGCTAAAGGAAAATCCTGCGCAAGCATAACTCCAACACCGTGTCCACTTCCCGGACTCCGCCGAGAAGGGGCCATCATGGTAACACACACGGTTGATTCATTTTAATTAAGTTTAGTTAAAGTTATCTACAACCGGACATTAACAAATTCCCATCTGCCCATAACCGCGGGCACGGCTTTCGAAAGTTCAATCCCTGCAGGGGAGTCCCAACTTAGCCCATGACAAGCTCTCACGGTCAACGAAGGAATAGACCTCCACCCGAGACACACCGATCAGACTCGGCAACCCGGTACAACAAGACAATTCGACAGGTTAAAACAAGACCAGCAACACCGCCCGAATGTGCCGACAAATCCCGATAGGAGCTGCACATATCTCTTTCTCAGGGCACACTCAGATGAGCCAGACGTCGGGTAAGCCAGCCCAGAGTTGCCCCTGGTAGCCTCGGACATCGCTCAGTTGGACCAACACTCAGAGGAGCACTGGCCCAGGGGGGTTAAAATAAGATGACCCTTGAGTCTGCAGAACCCAAGGGAAAGAAAAGGCTAGGTGGCAAATGGTAAAACCAAGGTTGGGCATTGCTGGAAAAGCTTTAATCAAGGTGAAATATCAAGGGGTTCCCATTATAACCCAACCGCGTAAGGAACGCATAATCCGGGAACATAACACCGATATGACGGAAACTAGGGCGGCAAGAGTGGAACAAAACACTAGGCGAGAGGCCGAGCCTTCCACCCTTTACCAAGTATATAGATGCATTAAGATAACATAGCAATATAATGATATCCCAACAAGTAAATAAATGTTCCAACAAGGAACGGCTCCAATCTTCACCTGCAACTAACAACGCTATAAGAAGGGCTGAGCAAAGCGGTAACATAGCCAATCAACGGTTTGCTAGGACAATGGTAGGTTAGAGGTTCAATCATGCAATTGGGAGGCTGACAAGCAAGTGGTAGGCATCGTAGCAGTGGCAAAGCAAAAGAGCGAGCAAACTAGCATAGCAAAGATAGTAGTGATTTCGAGGGTA
The DNA here is from genome assembly GCF_056163025.1 of Triticum urartu. NCBI lineage: Eukaryota > Viridiplantae > Streptophyta > Magnoliopsida > Poales > Poaceae > Triticum > Triticum urartu. Next base: position 203,647,715 of record NC_141877.1, on the reverse strand, counting down.
TGATCATCTTGCCTGCACAGTTGTCAGAGTTGACTGGATCCTCACAAGCAAACTCAACGGGCTCCTCGGTAGCGAACTCGTCTCCTGGCTCTACCAAACAAGACAAAAAAGCAACAAGGATACAATCAACCATGTGCAAGACCAAGCAATATGATGAAATGATGATATGCTATGCGGGATGTGATGCGGGATGCAAAATGCAAGATATGACAGGAAATGCATGAACCTGGCCTCAACTTGGAATTCCAAGGGTGCCACTGGATAGAGGGGATGAAATCGCTTGAAAACGATATAAAGATCATTGGAATCGGAGTTACGGTTTGGAAATGGCGAGCGTTTTACGAAACGAACCGATCTGCGATATACAGCAAGTAGGCTCCTAAATGCAACGAAATGAACATGCTACAGCCACCAAACATGAAAACAAAATACATGCCAGTGATGTACACAAGATGCTTAACAAATCACTAGCACTGAGCCATAGGCAAATTCATCCATTAAGGGGTTCAATCAAGCATGGCAAAAATGAATATGCAAAACAGATTTCAGACTTAGTGAAATTAACACTAGCCTGAAATTTCAGATCACGAAGCCCTCTTCGGAGCACCAAAACAACATGATACATGACCTGAACATGACAAGTAAGAACATGTCATGGAGCTACTCAACAAGCTTAACAAAACACCCAAAGTGACCTGGGGCCAAAAGGGTTCACAAAATACACTACCGAGCTGACAAACATAGCTCGAACACAATCAGTTTTCAGACTTAGTGAAAACTGAGACATGCAGAAATTTAACTCACGAAGGCATGTAAACGAGCTCGATGCACTCACTACGGTGCAAGTCATGGCAAGGAAAGCATATAACCAGCAAGAAGGCACAATATGCTAGCTACACATGGCAAGAACAAAGGCATAGCATGCATGGAACACTAACAGTAGCATCGGCAAAATCACAAACAAGTTGACGATCTGGCCAGATTAACAACGAAGCAAAAGTTGAGCTCGATTGAGTCAACCTAGAGCACTCCACATATGCAAACAAAGACATGGATGGATAGAGCATAACATAAATATCAAACCTCCCTTACTGATCATCCTCAAAAGATGCACGGATCACTAGGAAACAAGCTGGACATATAGGATCACTAAGTCTCTGAAATCTGCAATCTCAGGTACCTCTCTTCGCAAGCTTGCACAAGACAACACACACATCCTAAAAATGCATGGGTGGCACCTCTGAAAGAAGACAAAATGCTTAAAAATTCATCCCAAAGGGGCACAGGCATATCATGCACGAATTAAACATGGCAAGAATGACAAAAGTGCATGATGAACTAACGGATCTGCAATTTAACTCATGAAGCCTCCTTCTAACAGCATTCTGGGCATCAAGATTATCTCAAATGCAAATGATGCAATGGAATGAAATGATGTACATGTCGAGACGAAGATTTTGATATATTATACGCCCAAAACGGAGCTACGGTTGCGGAGATACAAGCAGTCAAAGGTAGCACGAAAATTAGGGTTTCGGGAGTGAAAAGTCAACCGAGTGGATCTAGATCTGGCGCACGGATCCCGAGGCGGCGGCGGTACTGTAGCTCGAGCCCGCCGGAGATGGCCGCGGAGGTGGCCGGAGAAAGGGGGAGCTCGCCGGGCCTTGGCCGGAGAGGAGGGGCGCCGGCCCGGACGACGAGGAGGCGCGGCGAAGGGCGGCGGGGCCGGTTCGGGCGCCGTGGCGCGGACGCCGGGGCGGAGCGGCGCGGCTCGCCGGAGGCGCGGTCGCCGGTGACGGCGGCGCGGCGGCCGGAGGCGGGGGAGGCGGCGGATCCGGGCGGGAGGCGAGCCCCGGGCGGCGGCGGAGCTCACCGGGCCACGGGGGCCGGATGCGGGCTCCCGGGCCGCGGTGGGAGGCGGCGGCGGGAGTGACGTGGCGGCCCCCGAGTGGCTGGGCACGGCGGCGGGGTGACGGGCGGACAATGTCCGTCTGCGGCGGTTGTGTCCGGCGGCGGCAGGAGGAGTTGGATCTAGGGTTAGGGGGGAGAAGAACCGTGGATTTCGGAGGGGGGGTGTATATATAGGCATAGAGGGAGCTAGGAGAGTCCAAATGAGGTGCGGTTTTCGCCCACGCGATCGTGATCGAACGCTCTAGGACATGGAGCAGAGTTTGGTGGGTTTTGGGCCAAATTTGGGGGGTGTTGGGCTGCAACACACACGATGCCTTTTCGGTCCCTCGGTTAACCGTAGGAGTATCAAACGAAGTCCAAATGACCCCAAACTTGACAGACGGTCTACCGGTAGTAAAGCAAGGCCGCATGGCAAGTCTCGGTCCAGTCCGGAAATGTTTGAACCCCACACACAAAAGAAAGCTAGAAATGGCCACCGGAGCAGAACGAAGCGCCGGAATGCAAAACGGACAACGGGGAAAATGCTCGAATGCATGAGATGAGCATGTATGCAAATGCAATGCCCGAGATGACATGATAAGAGATGCACGAAAAAGAAAAACAACACACGGAGACAAAGACCCGAACCCGAGAAATAAATATAACTTAGCGCCGGAGACGGCAAGAGTTGGATACAAATATGGAAAGTATATCTGGGGCGTTACAACACTCCACCACTACGAAAAGATCTCGTCCCGAGATCTAGAATGGCACCGGAGGAAAAACGGAGGAGAAAGAGAATAGGTAAAACTAAGTTGCTTCCTTGACAAACGAGTGAAACCAATGAACCTTGAGAGGTTAAACAGTTGGAAAGAAGAGTACAACGGAGATGAACGAAGTTGAAAACACTCCGTTAGAAAAGAGGAACAAAGAACAAGGAAGAACAACTTTGGGCAGCACTCCGGTTGAAAAGAGATGCAAGGCTTGATAAGGTGAAAAGAACTTGAACAAAGGGGCACAATATTCCGGTTAAGCAAGATAGGGAAGGAATAAGAGTGATATAATTTGGACAGCACTCCGCCTGTAAATGGAAGGAATTGAACTTGACAAGATGAGAGGACACTTGAAAAGAGGACACAACACTCCGGTTAAAAGGATAGGCATGAAAAGAACATGATCTTAGGCAAACGAGATGATGGGTTTCGAAGAGCAACATCAGTAGACCTCCAAGAGAAAGAATAGAATAAAGATAATTGAGACAAACGAATATAGAAGACAATGCCAACTTTTGCTACAAAAGAGCTTGAAAAGGCATTTTTAGGAGAAGGGTTGAACGGAGTTGTTGGAGAACCAACGACGAAAATAATAAGATTGATATGGCCTTATGGAATACATCTCAAATTATGAGGTGACAACCTGCCACTCATGGGAAAAGAATTGGATTGATAAGAACAAGGAGACGAGAAAACCTATTTCATCGGGAGGATAAATGAAGAACTTGGGTCATTGGTAAGCACTGTAAATAGCAACAATCCTTAGGGAAAGCTTAAGGTGAAATATAACCCAAGGTAACTCCAATGACGAGATTGATGGATTTAAAATACCTCATTCTTAACAACAAGTGAATCATGAAACATGAACTCAAATTATCAAGAATGACATAATACCACCTCAAATGATACGGTAGAAAGAATTGCACTCTGGATTACAGGATGAAGAAAGCATGAGCTCCTCAAAAAAGAATCTCAATGAAAAACTTCTAGACGGAATTAAATCCTTGATGAGCCACCATGAAGAAACTCTCGAAGAACTCCGGTAATAAAAGACTGATCAAACGAAAAGAAAGAGAAGTTGAAAACACAAGGTGAAGCCTTGCGATGATTAGATGGATCTTCGCGAAGAAATAATTGAAATAACTTTGAGCTCCGGAAAGAAAGATGGACAACTTGAATCGAGAATTTGATGAACCTCCGGAATAAGGAATTAAGTTTACTCGATGAGACAAGAATAAGAATTACATTATGCGTATCCTTCACCAATTAAATTGATGACAATCAACGGATTTGACATATTACTTATTCTCGTGGAAAATATTAAGAGAGATATAACATAAACTTGAGAAAGGTCTTCAATGATCCACCGGTAGGATTGAAAATAATGAAAGAGTTGATATGATGACGAATGACGAGAACTCTTGCATGAACCACCGTAAGAATTGAAAACGATTGAAGAAAAGGTAAGGAAATACCGGGAAGAAGGAATTAAAGAACGAATGAAGATACTTGAGGGAATTTGATACATGAGAACGAAGAGATCACGAACTGATTAGAGATCACTTGCGTTATGCACCGGTAAGATTTGGAGAACCATCACTGAAAGTTGTGAATGAATAACCCTGAATTGATGAACTCCGGATAACAAACTGAGAAGACTCTTGAATTGCTTCGGATGGGTGAAAAGAATTTTCACAATCGAAAACAATTATGAGAGGATGGCAACAAGCTAGCACCATGAGTCTTGAAGAGAATGGAGCAAGATTAAAGAGAAACTCTTCTTCGGTCTTCAACTTCCGAGAATGACGACAAGAAACACCACCAAAAATAATTTAGACACTCTGGGAGAATCAAAAGCGAAGAGGTTGAGCCAACTATGAAAAGAATTCGATAGATCTTGAAGAAAAGCATTTGACTGATGACAATTCATTCCTACGTCAAACTTTTGGAAAGAATTTGAGACTAACTTCGGGAGAATAAGAAGAGTCAGGTAAGATCCTAGGAAAAGACCTGTGGGTTAGGGCCCACTTAAAAGAACACCGTTGAAAAGATTTAAAAGAGATGAAGCACCAGTCGAATTAAATGGCTTGAAAGAGATAACAGCCTTGAGATATCTTCAGCACTCCGGGAACAATTGAACAGCGAGAGGTGAACGATTAAGGATTGCACCGGCATGAGAAGGCATTTGAAATGAGGAAAGGGTATGATCAACAAAGCTTGACTTGAAACCACCGGAGAAGATAAAAGAAAGAAGAATGATGAACTAGAAGCTTCGTTAGTATCTTCATGAGAATCACCGGATAAGAACATTGAAGGAAAAGAATGGAGAGACTTCACATCAATAATATGGATACTCGATTAAGAGATCTGAGTCCTTGGAGAAAAAAAAACAAAAGGGAGGGAGGGTGGGAAAAACAAAGACAATTTGGAATGGGTGAAACAAACACCGTAGAGAAGAACTGATCATTGATCTTACTGATGTTGAAATGATCGGATCCACTTGAAGAGAAAACACACCGGTGAGAAGAAATTAAAATGACAAACTCCATGATCGAGGAGGATTAGTATTCACATAGGAATATGAGAACACCACTTAGGGAAGGTATGGAATCAACATTTGACTTCGAAGCAACTCGAATACCACAACTCAAAACAAAACAAAGGATTGGCTTACAAAGTAAGCCGGAACAAACATATGATAGAGATTTCGTCCGAAGTTTTCGTGGTGGGGCCTACACGGGCTCGATCGTACAGCACCATCATGTACAAGGCAGTGCACATGACATACGAAGCGTCCCCGAGTCAGCATAGCCAAGGACTCTTTAAGACACAACGAGATGACTGTAAAATCGACCGTGAATAGACGAACCACTAGACGTCGAACCCCAATTTCATATCATACATCTGTCGGAAAGATATCCTAAGGCTACTTGAATTCCCACCTATGAAATTCCCGAAATTTTTCCGGTTATGCAATCAGGTGTTGGGGATACAGGGGAGCATAATATCTCACTCAAGCTAGCAAATCCTACATCCAGCTGTATCCATCCTTCAACACATAACCAAGAAACCTTCGGAAACCCATCTATCTCAACCTTCGAAAAGCATCCGTTATACAAGTTATGGCAATACTCCCGAACTCCCGCCCCAGTACTGGGTGGCGTCGAGGTTATCTCACCAACGAACTGCATAAAAGAGATTTTCGATGTCGGCGAACATATCTCAAGTATACCAGAATTGCAACGATAAAATTGTGACGACAACACCTCGGAGCTCAACTCCCCGAGACACTGCCACAACCCCTAAAGACAGGAGGCACCAAGAACAATGTTCTCGTCACAAAACCATCGGAACAAAACCAAGATACTCGCGTGATCCTAAATTTTTTTTTTGTGAAATTTGAGAAGAGAAGAGTCAAAACTCTACGTCAGGATGCCTTACCAGAGCGATGAGGAGACTGGGAAGTAAAAAGAATTCCTAAGCTCTCCGATATATAATTCCTAAGGACTCAAAACATTTTTCTAGACACAACTCGGCTGCTAAAAATGATCAAGCAATGGGGGCTCCTAAGGTCGGGGAAGGCTCTGATACCAACTTGTAACGCCCTCGATGCGGCTATAGCTCCCACGTGTCGAGGCACGACTTAGAGGCATAACCGCATTGAAAGCAATGTCGCAAGTCAGGCAATCATTACAACATCCCATGTAATACATAATAAAAGGGAGAGATAACATAGTTGGCTTACACTCGCCACGTCACATCAGAGTACATAAGTAGCATCCATCAAACAAACACTCATGGCCCGTCTACGGCGCCAAAATAGAAAAGAACCCAACATGCGACAAGGCCCTGAATCAAACCCCAACTAGGCACCACTACTGCTCATCGGGAAAAGAAACATAATAACGCTGAGAGTCCTCGTCGAACTCCCACTTGAGCTCGTACTCGTCACCTGGAGCGAAATCACCTGGACCTGCATCTGGAATTATAGTATCTGTGAGCCACAGGGACTCAGCAATCTCACACCCACGCGATCAAGACTATTTAAGCTTATAGGAAGGTTAAGGCAAGTGTAGGTGGAGCTGCAGCAAGCGACTAGCATATATGGTGGCTAACTTATACGCAAAAGAGAGCGAGAAGAGAAGGCGAAGCACGAGCGAGAAGCTAAAGGAAAATCCTGCGCAAGCATAACTCCAACACCGTGTCCACTTCCCGGACTCCGCCGAGAAGGGGCCATCATGGTAACACACACGGTTGATTCATTTTAATTAAGTTTAGTTAAAGTTATCTACAACCGGACATTAACAAATTCCCATCTGCCCATAACCGCGGGCACGGCTTTCGAAAGTTCAATCCCTGCAGGGGAGTCCCAACTTAGCCCATGACAAGCTCTCACGGTCAACGAAGGAATAGACCTCCACCCGAGACACACCGATCAGACTCGGCAACCCGGTACAACAAGACAATTCGACAGGTTAAAACAAGACCAGCAACACCGCCCGAATGTGCCGACAAATCCCGATAGGAGCTGCACATATCTCTTTCTCAGGGCACACTCAGATGAGCCAGACGTCGGGTAAGCCAGCCCAGAGTTGCCCCTGGTAGCCTCGGACATCGCTCAGTTGGACCAACACTCAGAGGAGCACTGGCCCAGGGGGGTTAAAATAAGATGACCCTTGAGTCTGCAGAACCCAAGGGAAAGAAAAGGCTAGGTGGCAAATGGTAAAACCAAGGTTGGGCATTGCTGGAAAAGCTTTAATCAAGGCGAAATATCAAGGGGTTCCCATTATAACCCAACCGCGTAAGGAACGCACAATCCGGGAACATAACACCGATATGACGGAAACTAGGGCGGCAAGAGTGGAACAAAACACTAGGCGAGAGGCCGAGCCTTCCACCCTTTACCAAGTATATAGATGCATTAAGATAACATAGCAATATAATGATATCCCAACAAGTAAATAAATGTTCCAACAAGGAACGGCTCCAATCTTCACCTGCAACTAACAACGCTATAAGAAGGGCTGAGCAAAGCGGTAACATAGCCAATCAACGGTTTGCTAGGACAATGGTAGGTTAGAGGTTCAATCATGCAATTGGGAGGCTGACAAGCAAGTGGTAGGCATCGTAGCAGTGGCAAAGCAAAAGAGCGAGCAAACTAGCATAGCAAAGATAGTAGTGATTTCGAGGGTATGATCATCTTGCCTGCACAGTTGTCAGAGTTGACTGGATCCTCACAAGCAAACTCAACGGGCTCCTCGGTAGCGAACTCGTCTCCTAGATCTACCAAACAAGACAAACAAGCAACAAGGATACAATCAACCATGTGCAAGACCAAGCAATATGATGAAATGATGATATGCTATGCGGGATGTGATGCGGGATGCAAAATGCAAGATATGACAGGAAATGCATGAACCTGGCCTCAACTTGGAATTCCAAGGGTGCCACTGGATAGAGGGGATGAAATCGCTTGAAAACGATATAAAGATCATTGGAATCGGAGTTACGGTTTGGAAATGGCGAGCGTTTTACGAAACGAACCGATCTGCGATATACAGCAAGTAGGATCCGAAATGCAACGAAATGAACATGCTACAGCCACCAAACATGAAAACAAAATACATGCCAGTGATGTACACAAGATGCTTAACAAATCACTAGCACTGAGCCATAGGCAAATTCATCCATTAAGGGGTTCAATCAAGCATGGCAAAAATGAATATGCAAAACAGATTTCAGACTTGGTGAAATTAACACTAGCCTGAAATTTCAGATCACGAAGCCCTCTTCGGAGCAGCAAAGCAACATGATACATGACCTGGACATGACAAGTAAGAACATGTCATGGAGCTACTCAACAAGCTTAACAAAACACCCAAAGTGACCTGGGGCCAAAAGGGTTCACAAAATACACTACCGAGCTGACGAACATAGCTCGAACACAATCAGTTTTCAGACTTAGTGAAAACTGAGACATGCAGAAATTTAACTCACGAAGGCATGTAAACGAGCTCGATGCACTCACTACGGTGCAAGTCATGGCAAGGAAAGCATATAACCAGCAAGAAGGCACAATATGCTAGCTACACATGGCAAGAACAAAGGCATAGCATGCATGGAACACTAACAGTAGCATCGGCAAAATCACAAACAAGTTGACGATCTGCCCAGATTAACAACGAAGCAAAAGTTGAGCTCGATTGAGTCAACCTAGAGCACTCCACATATGCAAACAAAGACATGGATGGATAGAGCATAACATAAATATCAAACCTCCCTTACTGATCATCCTCAAAAGAGGCACAGATCACTAGGAAACAAGCTGGACATATAGGATCACTAAGTCTCTGAAATCTGCAATCTCAGGTACCTCTCTTCGCAAGCTTGCACAAGACAACACACACATCCTAAAAATGCATGGGTGGCACCTCTGAAAGAAGACAAAATGCTTAAAAATTCATCCCAAAGGGGCACAGGCATATCATGCACGAATTAAACATGGCAAAAATGACAAAAGTGCATGATGAACTAACGGATCTGCAATTTAACTCATGAAGCCTCCTTCTAACAGAATTCTGGGCATCAATATTATCTCAAATGCAAATGATGCAATGGAATGAAATGATGTACATGTCGAGACGAAGATTTTGATATATTATACGCCCCAAACGGAGCTACGGTTGCGGAGATACAAGCAGTCAAAGTTAGCACGAAAATTAGGGCTTCGGGAGTGAAAAGTCAACCGAGTGGATCTAGATCTGGCGCACGGATCCCGAGGCGGCGGCGGTACTGTAGCTCGAGCCCGCCGGAGATGGCCGCGGCGGTGGCCGGAGAAAGGGGGAGCTCGCCGGGCCTTGGCCGGAGAGGAGGGGCGCCGGCCCAGACGACGAGGAGGCGCGGCGAAGGGCGGCGGGGCCGGCTCGGGCGCCGTGGCGCGGACGCCGGGGCGGAACGGCGCGGCTCGCCGGAGGCGCGGTCGCCGGTGACGGCGGCGCGGCGGCCGGAGGCGGGGGAGGCGGCGGATCCGGGCGGGAGGCGAGCCCCGGGCGGCGGCGGAGCTCACCGGGCCGCGGGGGCCGGATGCGGGCTCCCGGGCCGCGGTGGGAGGCGGCGGCGGCGGGGGTGACGTGGCGGCCCCCGAGTGGCTGGGCACGGCGGCGGGGTGACGGGCGGACAATGTCCGTCGGCGGCGGTTGTGTCCGGCGGCGGCGGGAGGAGTTGGATCTAGGGTTAGGGGGGAGAAGAACCGTGGATTTCGGAGAGGGGTGTATATATAGGCATAGAGGGAGCTAGGAGAGTCCAAATGAGGTGCGGTTTTTGCCCACGCAATCGTGATCGAACTCTCTAGGACATGGAGCAGAGTTTGGTGGGTTTTGGGCCAAATTTGGGGGGTGTTGGGCTGCAACACACACGAGGCCTTTTCGGTCCCTCGGTTAACCGTAGGAGTATCAAACGAAGTCCAAATGACCCAAAACTTGACAGGCGGTCTACCGGTAGTAAACCAAGGCCGCATGGCAAGTCTCGGTCCAGTCCGGAAATGTTTGAACCCCACACACAAAAGAAAGCTAGAAATGGCCACCGGAGCAGAACGAAGCGCCGGAATGCAAAACGGACAACGGGGAAAATGCTCGAATGCATGAGATGAGCATGTATGCAAATGCAATGCCCGAGATGACATGATAAGAGATGCACGAAAAAGAAAAACAACACACGGAGACAAAGACCCGAACCCGAGAAATAAATATAACTTAGCGCCGGAGACGGCAAGAGTTGGATACAAATATGGAATGTATATCTGGGGCGTTACACCCCGGAAGGCATCCCCTCTTTTCGTCCACTTCCATCGGTAATTTACTTGGAGCTATATTTTTATTCACCAACATGATATGTGTTTTGCTTGGAGCGTCTTGTATTATTTGTGTCTTTGTTTGTTAGTATACCACAATCATCCTTGCTGTACACACCTTTTGAGAGAGCCATACATGAATTAAAATTTGATAGAATACTCTATGTGCTTCACTTATATCCTTTGAGCTAGATCATTTTTCTCTATGTGCTTCACTTATATCCTTTGAGCTAGATAATTTTGCTCTATGTGCTTCACTTATATCCTTTGAGCTAGATAATTTTTCTCTATGTGCTTCACTTAGATCTTTTAGAGCACGGTGGTGGATTTGTTTTAAAGAAACTATTGATCTCTCATGCTTCACTTCAATTATTTTGAGAGTCTCTTAATAGCATGGTAATTTGCCTAATAATAATATGCTTGGTATTCTAGATTTGTGAAACTTTCTTTTGAGTGTGTTGAATACTAAGAAAAGATTGAAGCATGCTAATTGTTTTGAGATATGGAGGTGATAATATTAAAGTCATGGTAGTTGAGTAGTTGTGAATTTAAAGAATACTTGTGTTGAAGTTTGTGATTCCCGTAGCATGCACGTATGGTGAACCGTTATGTGATCAAGTCGGAGCATGATTTATTTATTGATTGTCTTCCTTATGAGTGGCGGTCGGGGACGAGCGACGGTCTTTTCCTACCAATCTATCCCCCTAGGAGCATGCGCGTAATACTTTGCTTTGATAACTTCTAAATTTTTGCAATAAGTATATGAGTTCTTTATGACTAATGTTGAGTCCATGGATCATACGCACTCCCACCCTTCCACCCTTGCTAGCCTCTCTAATACCGCGCAACTTTCGCCGGTATCATACACCAACCATATACCTTCCTCAAAACAGCCACCATACCTACCTATTATGGCATTTCCATAGCCATTCCGAGATATATTGCCAGGCAACTTTCCACCATCTAGTTCATCATGACACATCCATCATTGTCATATTGCTTAGCATGATCATTTACTTGACATAGTATTTGTGTCAAAGCCACAGTTCATAATTCTTTCATACTTGTCACTCGTGATTCATTGCATATCCCGGTACACCGCCGGAGGCATTCATATAGAGTCATACTTTGTTTTAGTATCGAGTTGTAATCATTGAGTTGTAAATAAATAGAAGTGTGATGATCATCATTCAATAGAGCATTGTCCCAAAAAAAGGAGAAAGGCCAAAGAAAAAAAGAAGGCCCAAAAAATAATAAATAAATAAATAAGTGGCAATGCTACTATCCTTTTTTCCACACTTGTGCTTCAAAGTAGCACCATGTTCTTCATATAGCAAGTCTCATATATTGTGCTTCAAAGTAGCACCATGTTCTTCATATAGAGAGTCTCATATGTTGTCACTTTCATATACTAGTGGGAATTTTACGTCATAGAACTTGGCTTGTATATTCCAATGATGGGCTTCCTCAAATTGCCCTAGGTCTTCGTGAGCAAGCAAGTTGGATGCACACCCACTAGTTTCTTTTGTTGAGCTTTCATATATTTATAGCTCTAGTGCATCCGTTGCATGGCAATCCCTACTCACTCACATTGGTATCTATTGATGGTCATCTCCATAACCCATTGATACGCCTAGTTGATGTGAGACTATCTTCTCCTTTTTTGTCTTCTCCACAACCACCATTCTATTCCACCTATAGTGCTATATCCATGGCTCACGCTCATGTATTGCGTGAAGATTGAAAAAGTTTTGAAAAAGTTAGAGTATGAAACAATTGCTTGGCTTGTCATCGGGGTTGTGCATGATTTAAATACTTTGTGTGGGGAAGATGGAGCATAGCCAGACTATATGATTTTGTAGGGATAACTTTCTTTGGCCATGTTATTTTGAGAAGACATAATTGCTTTGTTAGTATGCTTGAAGTATTATTATTTTCTTTGTCAATATAATTTTTGTCTTGAATCTTTCTAATCTGAATATTCATACCACAATTAAGAAGATTTGCATTGAAATTATGCCAAGTAGCACTCCGCATCAAAAATTCTCTTTTTATCATTTACCTACTCGAGGACGAGCAGGAATTAAGCTTGGGGATGCCTGATACGTCTCCAACGTATCTATAATTTTTGATTGCTCCATGCTATATTATCTACTGTTTTGGACTATATTGGGCTTTATTTTCCACTTTTATATTATTTTTGAGACTAACCTATTAACCGGAGGCCCAACCCAGAATTGCTGTTTTTTTGCCTATTTCAGTGTTTCGGATAAACAGAATATCAAACGAAGTCCAAACGGAATAAAATCTTCGGAAACGTGATTTTCTCACCGAACGTGATCCAGGAGACTTGGACCCTACTGCAAGGGATCAAAGAGGTGGTCACGAGGGTGGGGGGTGCCCCCCTAGGGCGCGCCCCCTTGCCTCGTGGGCCCCTCGGTGCTCCACCGACGTACTCCTTCCTCCTATATATACACACGTACCCCCAAACGATCAGAACAGGAGCCAAAAACCTAATTCCACCGCCGCAACTTTCTGTATACACGAGATCCCATCTTGGGGCCTGTTCCGAAGCTCCGCCGGAAGAGGGCTGTCATCACGGAGGGCTTCTACATCATCCTAGCCCCTCCGATGAAGTGTGAGTAGTTTACCTCAGACCTTCGGGTCCATAGTTAGTAGCTAGATGGCTTCTCTCTCTTTGAATCTCAATACAAAGTTCTCCCCCTCTCTTGTGGAGATCTATTCAATGTAATCTTCTTTTTGCGGTGTGTTTGTTGAGACCGATGAATTGTGGGTTTATGATCAAGTCTATCTATGAATAATATTTGAATCTTCTCTGAATTCTTTTATGCATGATTGGTTATCTTTGCAAGTCTCTTTGAATTATCCGTTTGGTTTGGCCAACTAGATTGGTAGTTCTTCCCATGGGAGAAGTGCTTAGCTTTGGGTTCGATCTTGCGGTGTCCTTACCTAGTGACAGAAGGGGCAGCAAGGCACGTTGTATCATTGCCATCGAGGATAACAAGATGGGGTTTATTTCATATTGCATGAATTTATCTCTCTACATCGTGTCATCTTGCTTAAAGCGTTACTCTGTTTTTAACTTAACACTCTAGATGCATGCTGGATAGCGGTCGATGAGTGGAGTAATAGTAGTAGATGCAGAATCGTTTCGATCTACTTGTCACGGACGTGATGCCTATATACATGATCATGCCTAGATATTCTCATAATTATGCACAATTCTATCAATTGCTCAACAGTAATTTGTTCACCCACCGTAGAATACTTATGCTCTTGAGAGAAGCCACTAGTGAAACCTATGGCCCCCAGGTCTATTCTCATCATATCAATCTCCATCACTTTTATATTGTTTTGCTATTTACTTTGCTTTTACTTTTTTACTTTGCATCTTTATATCAAAAATACCAAAAATATTATATCTATCAGATCTCACTCTCGTAAGTGACCGTGAAGGGCTTGACAACCCCTAATCGCGTTGGTTGCGAGTAGCTATCGCTTTGTGCAGGTACGAGGGACTTGAGCGTGGGCTCCTACTGGATTGATACCTTGGTTCTCAAAAACTGAGGGAAATACTTACGCTACTCTGCTGCATCATCCCTTCCTCTTCGGGGAAAACCAGCGCAAGCTCAAGACTTAGCACCAGACACGAGACGAAGTCTTCAATCTTGTATCTTGATAGTCTAACCGTCCGGCCAAAGGATATAATCCGGCTGTCCGGAGACCCCCTAATCTAGGACTCCCTCAATAGCCCCCGAACCAGGCTTCAATGACGATGAGTCCGGCGCACAGTGTTGTATTCGGCATTGCAAGGCGGGTTCTTCTCCAATCTTCAAGTTTTCGTAAGCAGTGCCCGGCTCCATGGATGTTGAACCTCTTGGCTTCTGTGCCCAATAAGGGCTATCTCCCACGCATCGAATGAATACGAGGCGCCAGGGCATTTTTACATTCGCCCCCCTAGCCAGATAAATAAATTGTCTATTAAAGGGATGGGGGTTCTTAGATCCGATCCATACCATCCTCCCCCAGCGAGAGTCCATCAGAGCGCGTTTTGGAAAGATCCATTCCAGCATGGCCAACCTCCACAGCTCCTCCTCCCGCCCCCGTAGCCCTAAGCCCAGTGATTGGGAGAGGTGTTCAGTCCCGCACAGTCGATTGGTCGACCTGCAGACTAAGGGGTTTCTCCCTCCGGCGTATATGGTGCCCGTTCGAGCCGGGCTTGCCACCTACAATGGCGGGGAGCAAGTGAAGAGCTTTCCCTATCCCTCCACGGGGGAATGGGTCTGCCTTGTTCCTTATTTACCAAGGGGACTCAGATTTCCAATTCATCCGTTCCTCCGCGGGCTCCTGGAGTTCTACGGCCTCCAATTACACAATCTCACCCCTGCCTCCGTTCTACATATCACCGGCTATGTTGCTCTCTGCGAGTTGTTCCTGGGCTGCGAGGCTCACTTCGAGTTATGGAAAAGGCTGTTTTGCCTCGTCCCTCGCATACATGGGAGATCACTTTATCAAGTGGGCGGAGCCGAAGTATGGCGCATCGCCGATACCGGATACCCGTCCGGCACCCTGAAGAAGTCGTCCGAAGACTGGCCTTCAGAATGGTTTTATATGGAGGACGTTCCCCTTCCGGACCCTGTTCCGTGGGGTCTTCCTGAGTTCAACAATGCCCCGCTGAAGAAGCGCCGAAGTTGGTGCCCATGGAGCCCCCAGGCGGAAGACAACAGAGAAGTCCTCTATCTGATGAACCGGATCAAAGCAATGGCTCAATAAGGACTGACAATGATCGAAGTCATGTCGATTTGCATAATGCGGGGAGTGTAACCACTTCAATACCGAGGTCACCCCTTGTGGTGTTATAACGGGGCGGATGACGCCACCCACTGCGGGCGTAAGGGTCCGGACAATGCTGCCGCTTTAGTGAAGATTCTGTCTGAGCTGTTCAAGGGTGAGGAAGAGGAGTTCACCCGCATCAAGCCACGGGATGGATTCTCCATGTACAATCCTCCAAGCTGGGTAAGTTATATCTCCCTGCTCCCATTTTTCCCGCACTCTTTGTCGTAAGTATTCACCTTGCCACTTCGTGGCAGGAACTGCGAAAAGCCATAAAGGAGGTCAGCAGCCCTTCTCCACAACCAGAGGACCCTGACTGGGCCCTCGACTCCAGACTTGAAGAAGATTCAGTTATATTTGTGGAGCTGATAGACCGGCAGTTCTATCAGTTAAGCTGCGACGATGCCATGGTGGCCATTACGGCCGACTATCCCGGACTGCTCTGTCACACCCTGCATTTTGTAACATGTCATTTTCATTATTAAAACATGAAAAAATTGGACCAACAAAAACTTTTGCATTATTTGGCTTTTATTTTGGAGTTGGTTTTCTCTGAGTGATTTTTTTCAAGTGCTCTTTAAAGTCAACTAATCCACCTTCTGTACTTCATATCCTTGCCCCAAACTTCTGCCCAATGATCATGCCATGTGTATAGTACAGTATAGTATTTTCCTACAAAAATAATTTGGCCAAATAGTATTTTCAAAATTTAGTTTGCCAAAAACCCCTGAGTTGAGGTTTGCACTACAAGTACTTGATTTGGGGTATGAAAAATATTTCAAAGAGTATATTTGAAACTATTAGATATAGGATTCCCATAAACCACAAAAATATAATTTTAACAGTTATTTTCCTATTTTATTTAAAAGCTTTTTCTTAAGGCCAGAAATGATTTTAATAGGGAAAAATTATTTTAATGTTTCAAAAATATTTGACAAAAATCAGGGAAACTCAGTGGACATATATTTTCCATATATAGGAGTTTCAACACATGGTCATGTTCAGAATATTGGACAAAACCTCCCAAAACTATTTCTGCCCATTTCAAGGATTTGAAATATTTCTACAGGAAATATTTTCATAAAAATCCAAGGAAAATCCAGCAAGTCACAAATGCATATTGTGGTCACCTTGCAAATCCTCATCTCAATTAAGGTCAGTTTGTTTCACCAAAATGCACCAAAACCCTCTCTGACCAGAATCAAATTTGAACAACTTTGTACTACCAACTTTCTCTCCTTGACCCCAACTTTTGTGATCATGTTCATATGACCAAATGAGGCCACTACACCAAGTGGTGCATCAAGGGTTCATTTCTGCACAAGTTCATTTCTGCTAATTTCTAGGGTTTACAAAAGTTGCATTGGCAACTTTGCCCAAATAAGCTCAAAATTGGTGGAAGACCCTAATTATATGTGTCATTCCACCCTGTGGAGTCTCATGGCAAACGGAAACCATCTACTTGCCCAAACCAGCATCAAACACCTTCTGCCACTTTGCAAAAACCCCATTTTTGGCCTCTTCCACTAATCTTTGAAGGCTCAACTTTCTACCACGACCTCTCCTAGTCCCCCTCTGGCACCTATCAGCTTTGCTGCCTGAGGAAGCAATGATGAAGGGGGGAGAACCCCATTTTTCTTCTCTGGACAGTGGATTCCTCTCTCTCTCAGCCTCCCTCTCTCCTCTCAGCCTTTCAGAGCATCCAAGGCACTCCCCAGCTTTTGCCCATACCCCCTTCAGCTGCCAGACGCAAGTGGACGCGCGCGGACGCGGGAAAGCCGTGGATGCAGGCCAAAGTCGCGCTCTGGAGCGCCTGGCAGGGCACTCGACCGTTGACGCCGTGCCTCCCGGCCACCTCAAGCCTCCCCCACGCGCCAGTCGATGCCCCTCGACGTTCGCTCCACGCCAGCAGGCCGCCCACTTGCTCCCGCGCCTTCCTCTCTCTCCTGCAGCTCGCGCCAGAATGCCGCCCCGTTGGGCCAATACTCGCGCCGCTCCTATGGCCTGCCTGCAGCTTGCCCCGCTCCTCCTCTCTCTCCCTGGCACCCTAGACCACTCTCACGAACACCCCCGAGCCCTCCATTCCCTCTCTAACGGACACCCGAGCTGATCCCGCGGACACCCGTAGGCCGCGCCTACGGTGGACCTCGGCCAGCCTATAAAAGGCGACCCCGAGCCTCTCTATCACTCCCTGTCGGTCCCCCACACTCCTAATCCACCTCCCGCACCACCCATTTTTCCCAGAGCCGCTCGAGCTCGAGCTCCGCCGCCTCGGCTCGCCGGAGTTCGCGAGGTACAGGGCTCCCCCGCTCCTCCTCTGCCCCGATCTAGAGGCACCACGCCCTATTGATCATTTCCCCCCTTGTCTCCCTCTCTGTAGCTGCCGGAAACGGCCGGAGTCACTGCCTCCCGAAGCTCCTCCGCCACAGCTCCTCGTCGCCGGCGAACCAGGCACCCCGCCGGCCAAGTCCACCACCCACCGACATGCGGCAGCCCCCTGAAGCCATCCCCGCACTCGCCGGAGCTCGCCGTGGCCTGCATCGTCGCCGGTGAGCACCGCGACCCCCCTGTCCATGGGTTAGTGATGACAGGCGGGCCCCGCCTGTCATCCTCTCCCTCGTTTCTGCGGCCCTCTCTCTCTCTGTCCTGCGGGCCCCGGTCGTCAGGTTTGAAATGGGCGGGCGCGCGCGTTGTGCGCTGGCTCGGCTGGGTCGGCCCGCTGGCTGGGCCTGCTGCCCTGCAACTGTTCTGGCCCGGCAGGCACAGTGCCCTTTTTCTTTTTCTTTTCTACGGCTTTTCCAAAAATTCCACAGAATTAATTATTTATCCAAATGCAATAATTCCAACTCCTAAATTCTTGTAATAATCCCACCTATTTATGGTGCAACTTTCATTCAAATCCAACAACCTTTTCTTCACTGTAAATATTTAAATGTGATTTTAAGCATTTAAATAAACCTTTGAAAACCCATTTCTCCTATTCTGCTACTCCAAATCCAAAACTAGTAATTTTCCCCTTCTTAGTTTTCAACCTAGTATTTAACAAAAATGAGTTGACATTTTTCTGAGCAATTTGGTTTTTTTGTTTTATTATTGCCTTATTTTCTCGTTATTATTTTGCGACGATAGATTGCGTTGCTGACGAAGTAGTTGGACTAGAAGACTTTGAAGACCCAGAAGACTTTGTTGAGCCAGGCAAGCAGCCCTTTGACCATGCTTATGAAACCCTTTTTATGCATTTCATATAGCACTTTATTATTGTTGCATCGGAATCATGATGAGATGGTAACCACTTTGGTGGGTTGCCTCCATTTCCTCCTTGTTGATACTTGCATTGTGCATGACCCTACCTTCTTATGAGGGTTATGCCGGTGGGAGTAGATAGGATGCTAAAGTAGTTGCTTCGCAAAAAGGGACGGGAATGTGCATGGTGATGGAGACAACGTATTTTCAAAAGACTTTTCAAAACCCCGTCGGGTGCCACTTATGCCCGAGGGAGATAATGAGATGGGTAACCACTTGATGACGAAGTGGTATACCGAGGCAAGTGTGTGTTGTTTTCAAAAGCGGATTAGATTTAAGATTTGTCGAATGTCCCAACCTTACATGCGCAACCACTCTACCCTTGTATGGGAAAGGGCATTATTGATTACCTAGGCCGATACTAGCTTGGAGCCCGCATTACTAGTGATGGGAGAGGTGTTGGTGCGCTCTCTCGGGACGGGGCCGTGCCAGGTAGGGCGGCCAAGAACATTTTTATGGGGCACCGGACACACCGTTGGTACCCCATGCCAGTGGTATGTGATGAATATGGGAGCTAGGCTCCACCATTTTTAAAGTTGTGAAATGTTGGGCACGGGGGTTACTACCAATCGAGTGGACTCCATGTTAGTGTCGTCTAGGGAAAGATAGTGATCGGGTTCTTACCCTGGGTACTTGAGGTACCGCGGGTCATAGATGACACGGAAGCTCCCCGGATCTTGTGGGTAAAGTGTGCAACCTCTGTAGAGTGTAAAACTATTCGAATAGCCATGTCCACGGTCAAGGACAGTTGGGCGGTGCTGCTTAAACTACGTCCACATGTTTGCAAACCAGTGTGTGTGTTTGGATAAGTGGGAAGAGCTACTTGGGTCAAGTCAAGGGACTTGACATGACTGAGTTGGGTTGATGCCCACTCTATTTATGTTGATATCTGTAACCTGCCCTCATGGTTACTTGAATTCTCCTTTTGCATGTCTTGCAAGTTGTTGAACATGTCATTACACTCAAAACTAGCTTTCCGCAAAGATTTACCTATATCATGCATTGTTGTACCTTGAACCAAAACATGGGTTGCTTGCGAGTACATTCAAAGTACTCATTGGCTTGCCACTGGTTATTTAATTGGCCAGGCATGGAAGAACAGGAGTTCGAAGTAGAGTTCTTTGAAGACAAACATGCGAACTAGGACGTTTCCCAGTCAGAATGCCTGTAGGGTTAAGGCAGATGGCATGGGTTCTACTTATCGACGAAGATTTCCGCTGCTTAAGTTTATTTGGTATTCAGCCCTTGTGGCTTTATCTATGTAAGACTTGACCAAAATGGTCATAATTGTGTAAGACGATATGTATGGATGTAAGACTCTTGTTATTCAGCCTCTGTGTGTTCAGTGAGCATTGATCTCTGGGATCACTATACACGTGCATTCAGTGATCACGACTTATGAGTCGGGGTCCCCACAGAGCTGGTATCAGAGCCATCCTGACTGTAGGAAACCTTAGTTAGCATGGACGTTAGTTAGAGTGAGACTATCTCCAAAATTACCTATATACCTACGCATTCTAGTAATATCCCAAACATGGGTCGTATCTCCTCTATTGACCCTTCCCTTTCCACTTTTGTAGATGGCCGTCGTACCCGAGGACCTCCTGACCACTGGATTTCCTGTGCTCCTTGAGGACAGCCTCAAGAAGTGCCAGTTCACTCGAGCCCCCACCTTCTCCTATCACGAGCACTGGATCGACAGCACCATGAAGGAGTATCACGTGGAGGTAGTCGTGAGGGCGAACGACTCTCCGACAAGCTGGTTCTTTGAAGGACCACAGATGGTGACCCTGCTCCTCGCCGTTGAGATTGCTGCACTCAAGGCGCTGACACGCCTTCGAGATCTTCTGCCAGGGATGGCAAGTGAGCCAGCCACTCGTTACCTACCTTATTGTAAGGAGGGTGATGACGAGAGCAGCGCACCAGCTCCACCCATGGACGAGGGGCTTCCCCTCCGTTTCCAGACCTACTTCAGCTTGTGTGCTGATAGTCTGGCACAGCACTTGGCCTCGGAGTCGATGGAGCTTCGGAGGGAACTCCATGAGACCAAGGAACTCCTCCGCCTAGCTCAGACAAAGGCGGACAGGATCAAGAAGGATGGTGCACCCCCTGGACAGCCCGTTGTTGCCTATCGAGGCGGGCGACCCCCACAGGCTACGCATGCCAAGGGATCATCTCAGCCACGCCATATGACGGTGAAGGAATATCGCAACCTCTTCATGGTGCCACCGGCGAAGCAGCGCCGTGTTCAGCTCCTCCACTCCCCCATTCCCTCAAGTGACAAAGATACTGATACAGATGAAGATGAGGAGGAAGACCCAGAGGAGCCGGACTACGCGACCGAGCATTCCACCACTTAGACATTGTTCGGGACTAGGATGGGCCAGTCCGCAACCTTGAAGGTAGGATAGGTCGTGTACCCCTTGTGCGAAGTCGAGTCCATGTAATGGTTCAAATGAAACCATGTTGTGTTATGTTTGCTTTCAACTTGTTTTGATGGAAGACGTGCTTTCCTTCGGGAACTTGTAAACGACTACATCACCCATTTGGTCTTAATGCATGAGTTTGGCTCTTCTGGCCCTTGCTTAACTTAAAATTGTGTCACGCCCACCCCCTCACTAGGCATTCCATCTATACTGCTTTCCCTCATCTTTCCCAATCATGAGACCTTGACCGCTCCAACAGGATGCCTGTTGTAACACGTACTGGTGCCTCTACTCAGCAGCAAGAAGCCAGAGCAGGAGCTAGTCGGGACCAAACCCAAGGGCAGGCTCCACCACCGCCACCACCTCCAAACATGGACATGGCTCAGCTTCTCCAAGCCTTCCGAGAGGAATGCCAAGCCAACACTGCAGCCCTCCAGATGATTGCCCAGGCTGTCAACCGCCAGCCGGCGGGGAACGGCAATGGACGTTCCATGTTGGCAGAGTTCAAGAAGCATGCACCACCCTCCTTCATCGAGACTGCTGAACCCCTGGATGCAGATGACTGGGTCCGCACCATTGAGGATCTGTTGGAACTAGTCGGCTGCACTGAAGACCGTGAGAGGGTGGCATATGCTGCCCACTGTCTCGGGGGAACTGCCAGAGCTTGGTGGGATGGATTCAAGGTCATGCATGCTGGGCAAAAAATCACTTGGAATGACTTCAAGACAGAATTCCGCAAGGCCCATATTCCTTCCGGAATCATGGCAATCAAGAAGCATGAGTTTCGAGCCCTGAAGCAAGGAAGTAGCACTGTCAAGGAGTACATGCAGAAATTCAGTGTTCTATCTAGGTATGCTCCTAAGGATGTCAGCACTGATGCTGCCAAAAGAGAGCGCTTCATGGAAGGCCTTAACCAGACTCTGCAGTACTCGCTTGTTGTGTGTGACTGCCCAACCTTTCCTAATCTGGTTAACAAGGCACTCATGCTTGAGGACAAGCGACGTGCTTTGGATGATACCCATAAGCGCAAGATGATCAGCAAGGGTAGCTCCAGCAAGCAGAAAACTCGCCCGTGGCAGCCAGCCCCGGTCAAGCCAACCTATCAACAGCCAAGAGCCCCTGCACCCCGCACCAACTATCAGCCTCAACAGTATGCCAATGTAACGCCCCGAGACCGATGTGCCAGGTGTCGTCCAGTTATTCGCTGTTGTCGCGTTGTCATTGCTTGCGTGTCATGCATTGCATATCATGTCATCATGTGCATTTCATTTGCATACGTGTTCGTCTCATGCATCCGAGCATTTTCCCCGTTGTCAGTTTTGCATTCCGGCGCTTCGTTCTCCTCCGGTGGTCATTCCTACCTTCCTTTCGTGTGTGGGGGTTAAACATTTCCGGATTGGACCGAGACTTGTCATGCGGCCTTGGTTTACTACCGGTAGACCGCCTGTCAAGTTTCATACCATTTGGACTTCGTTTGATGCTCCAACGGTTAACCGAGGGACCGAAAAGGCCTCGTGTGTGTTGCAGCCCAACACCCTTCCAAAGTGGCCCAAAACCCATCTAAACCTCCTCCATCATCTCGGTCGTTCGATCACGATCGCGTGGCCGAAAACCGCACCTCGTTTGGACTCTCCTAGCTCCCTCTACCTATAAATATGTGCACCCCGTTCTTTTTCGCGGACGAAACCCTAGCCTCTTCTCCACCACGCCGCCGGACACGTCCGGGCGGAGCCGGACATGTCCACCGCCGCACTACCACCTCACCCGGACCAATCCGGAGTCGCCATGTCATCGCCGCCGCCGCCCTCGCCCACTCACATCGCGCCACCTGTCGCCGCCACTTCCCACCGCCGCCGCGGCCCGCGGAGCCCATCCGGGGCCCGCGCGGGCCCATCTCGCCGCCGCCGCCGCCCCGTGGTAGCCCGCGCCCGCAACCTCGCCGGATCTTCGCGCCGCCCTCACGACCGTCGCCGGCGACCAACCCCGGCGACCGGAGCTCGCTGCCGCCGGTTTTTCTCCCTCCGCCGCCCGCGCTAGAGGTCGCCGGAGCCGCGCCCCCATCTCCGGCAACGGCCGCCTCCCGCCTCTGCCTCTCCGCCGCAGGAGCTCGCCGCTCCGCCGCATCACCCTCCGGCGCCGCCATGCATCACCGGAGTTCGCCCCGCCGCCTCGTCCTTCGAACCGCCGCCCGCCGGCAGCCTTCCTCCGCCGCCCCGCGCCGGGATCCGGCCGGATCCGGCGAGATCCGGCCCGGATCCGCCATCTTCGGCAAGTTCCATCTCTCTCCCCGCCATCTCCGGCGAGAACCGCGCCGGCGAACCTTGGATTCCATGAAGTTGACTTTTCACAGAGGTATAATTTCACTAAGAAGGTAGGGTCATGCACAATGTTCATGTTGCCCATGTTCATCGTGCCGTAACTTTGCATCTGTAGATCCGTTTTGGGCTTATAGCATATCGAAATGTTCGTCTCAGAGATCAAATCATTTCATCTCATTGCATCATTTTCATTTGAGTTCATCTTGATGACCTAAATGCTGTTGGAAGAGTTCTAGTTGAGATAATTGTTAGATCTGCTGCTCCATTTAGATATTTGTCATTTTTGCCATGGTTATTGTGTGCATGATATGCCCATGAGCCCTAGATGTGTTTTGTTATATGTCTTGCCATCTATCCAGAGGTGCAACCCATGTATTTTTGTGATGTGTGTGGTGACTAGCACAAGCTTGCAAAGTGGTGCACTTGTTAATGCTGATTTCAGGGACTTAGCATTTCCACTAAGTCCTTGGTCTGTTTATCTCATTATGGCATATGTTCATGTTGTTTCCTAGTGATCCGTGCCTCTTTTGAGTATGATCAGTAAGGATGTTTTGTTAATCTTGTAGTGCTCTATCCATCCATGTCTTTGTTTGCATTTATGGAGAAACCTAGCTTGAGTCAATCGAGCTCTACTTTTGCTATTTCGTGAATCGGGGCAGATTGTCTACTTGTTAGCGATTTTGCCGAGGATGTTGTAGTTGAGCTGTGCATGCTATGTTATTGTTCTTGCCATGTCTAGCTTGTATTTTGTGTATTCTTGATGGGTGTATGCTTAGATTGCCATGACTTGCTCTGTAGTGAGTGCATCGAGCTCGTAAACATGCCTACTTGATATCTGATTTGCATTCTCCAGTTTTTCACCAAGTCTGTGATGTGATTATGTTTTTGCCATGTTCACATGCTTGCAATTGTATTTTCTGATCCCTTTTGGCTCAAGGTCACTAAGGGACTTTTGTTAATCTCTTTGAGTAGCTCCATGCCATGCTTTACTTTGCCATGTTCAGTTCCGGTAGCATCTAGTTTTCATGCTCCAAATTGTGCTACCTGATCCGAAATTCCAGACAAGTGTTAATTTCACTAAGTCTGAGATCTGTTTACCGTTTGCACTTTTGCCATGCTTGTTTGAACCTGTTAATGGATGGATTGGCCGTAGCTCAGTGTTCATCTTTTGTTAAGCATCTTGAGTGGATCCCTGCCATGTAATTTGTTGCCATGTTTGGGTGTTGTAGCTTGTTCATCTTGTTGCATTTAGTTGACTACTTGTTGTAAATCGCAGACCGGTGTCATATTTGAATTGCTTGCCATTTCCAAACCGTAACTCCGATTCCGGTGATCTTTATATCGTTTTCAAGCGATTTAATCTCACCTTTCCAGTGGCACACTTTTATTTCCAAGTTGAGGCTAGGTTCTTTCATTCCCTTGCAAATCATGCATACGCATCGCATACCGCATCCCGCATATCATACCATGTTCATGTGTTGGTTGTTTACTATGTTGTGTGCTTCTTTCTGGTGGTTGATTCTTTGGGTTGGTTCCGGTAACGTCGCGTTTGTGAGGATTCGTTCGACTACGTTCGTTTGTATTCTTCATGGACTCGTTCTTCCTTGCGGGATTTCAGGTAAGATGATCATACCCTCGAAATCACTTCTATCTTTGCTTGCTTAGTTGCTCGCTCTTTTGCTATGCCCGTGCTGCGATACCTACCACTTGCTTATCGTGCCTCCCATATTGTTGAACCAAGCCTCTAACCCACCTTATCCTAGCAAACCGTTGACTGGCTATGTTACCGATTTGCTCAGCCCCTCTTATAGCGTTGTTAGTTGCAGGTGAAGATTGAAGTTTTGTTCCTCGTTGGAACATGGAGATGTTGTTCCTTGTTGGAACATGTTTACTTGTTGGGATATCACAATATATCTTATTTAATTAATGCATCTATATACTTGGTAAAGGGTGGAAGGCTCGGCCTTATGCCTGGTGTTTTATTCCACTCTTACCGCCCTAGTTTCCGTCATATCGGTGTTATGTTCCCGGATTTTGCGTTCCTTACGCGGTTGGGTTATAATGGGAACCCCCTGATAGTTCACTTTGAATAAAACTCCTCCAGCAAGGCCCAACCTTGGTTTTACCATTCGCCACCTAGCCTTTTTCCCTTGGGAGTCACGCATCCCGAGGGTCATCTTTATTTTAACCCCCCTCCATGCCAGTGCTTGTCTAAGTGTTGGTCCGAAATGGGCAGCCTGCGGGGCCACCCCGGGGAAACTTGAGGGCTGGTTTTACTCGTAGCTTGACCTATCCGGTGTTGCCCTGAGAACGAGATATGTGCAACTCCCATCAGGATGTCGGCGCATCGGGCGGCTTTGCTGGACTTGTTTTACCATTGTCGAGGATGTCTTGAAGAACCGGGATACCGAGTCTGATCGGAATGTCTCGGGAGGAGGTCTATTCCTTCGTTGACCGTGAGAGCTTGTGATGGGCTAAGTTGGGACACCCCTGCAGGGATTTAAACTTTCGAAAGCCGTGCCCGCGGTTATGGGCAGATGGGAATTTGTTAATGTCCGGTTGTAGAAAACCTGAAGTTGACCTTAATTAAAATGCATCAACCGCGTGTGTAACCGTGATGGTCCCTTTCCGGCGGAGTCCAGGAATGAACACGGTGTTGGAGTTATGCTTGGCGTAGGTTGTTTTAGGATCACTTCTTGATCATACTTTCTCGAACGTGCTTTGCCTTCTCTTCTCGCTCACTTTTGCGGATATGTTAGCCACCATATATGCTAGTCGCTTGCTGTAGCTCCACCTCATACCTTTTACCTTACCCATAAGCTTAAATAGCCTTGATCGCGAGGGTGCGAGATTACTGAGTCCCCATGACTCATAGATACTTCCAAAACCAACTTGCAGGTGCCGATGAGACCGTGCAGATGACGCAACCAAGCTCGGGAGGAGCTCGATGAAGATCTTGTCCTTTGTGTTGTTCCGTTCTAGTTGATCAGTAGTGGAGCCCAGTTGGGGTTGATCGGGGACCGTGTCGCATTTGGGGTTCTTCTTTTATTTTGGTTCCGTAGTCGGACCTTGTTTGTATCTGGTTGATGTAATGCTTTATTCATGTAATTGTGTGAAGTGGCGATTGTAAGCAAACTATGTATCTTTTCCCTTATGTATTACATGGGTTGTGTGAAGATTACCTCACTTGCGACATTGCTTTCAATGTGGTTATGCCTCTAAGTTGTGCTTCGACATGTGGGAGATATAGCCGCATCGAGGGCGTTACAAGTTGGTATCAGAGCCTTCCCCGACCTTAGGAGCCCCCCATTGCTTGATCGTTTTTAGCAGCCGTTGTTGAGTCTAGAAAAATGTTTTGAGTCATTAGGAATTATATATCGGAGAGTTTAGGAATTCTTTTTACTTCCCAGTCTCCTCCTCGCTCTGGTAAGGCATCCTGACGTAGAGTTTTGACTCTTCTCTTCTCAAATTTCACTAATTTGTTTTTAGGATCACGCGGGTATCTTGGAATCGTTCCGATGGTTTTGTGACGAGAACATTGTCTTGGTGCCTCCTATTAGGGGTTTTGTGGCAGTGTCCCGGGGAGTTGAGCTCCGAGGTGTTGTCGTCACAATTTTATCGTTGCAGTTCTGGAATACCTGAGTTTAGTACGCCGACATCGAAAAACTCTTTTATGCAGTTCGTTGGTGAGATAACCTCGATGCCACCCAGTAATGGGGCGGGAGTTCGGGAGTATTGCCATAACTTGTATAACGGATGCTTTTCGAAGGTTGAGGTAGACGATTTCCGAAGGTTTCTTGGTTATGTGTTGAAGGATGGATACAACTGGATGTAGGAATTGCTAGATTTGGGTGAGATATTATGCTTCCCCTGTATCCCCAACACCTAATTGCATAACCGGAAAGGTTTGGGAGTTTCATAGGTGGGAATTCAAGTAGCTCTTAGGATATCTTTCCGACGGATATATGATATGAAATTGGGGTTCGACGTCTAGTGGTCCGCCTATTCACGGTCGGTTTTACAGTGGTGTCGTTGTGTCTTAAAGAGTCCTTGGCTATGCCGACTCGGGGACGCTTCGTATGTCATGTGCATTGCCTTGTACATGATGGTGATGTACGATCGAGCCCGTGTAGGCCCCACCACGAAAACTTCGGACGAAATCTCTATCATATGTTTGTTCCGGCTTATTTTGCAAGCCAATCCTTGTTTTGTTTTGAGATGTGGTATTCGAGTTGCCTCGAAGTCAAATGTTGATTCCATACCTTCCCCAAATGGTGTTCTCATATTCCTATGTGAATACTAATCCTTCTCGATCATCAAGTTTGTCATGTCAATCCTTTTCAACCGGTGTGCTTCTCTTCTAGTGGATCCGACCATTTCGACTTCCGCAAGATCAATTATCAGTTTTTTTTTCTCAACGGTGCTTGTTCCATCCATCTCAAAGTTGCCTTTGTTTTTACCTCCTACCCACCCTTTTTCTTCAAGGACTCATATATCTCAATCAAGTATCATTTTATTCTTGTGAAGTCTCTCTTTTCCTTTTCCGTCAAACCGGTGATTCTCACGAAGAGTATAACGGAGCCTCAAGTTCGTCATTCTTCATTCCTTTCATCTACGGTGGATTAAATTCAAGTTTTCTGTGTTGATCATATTCTTTCCTTGTTTCAAATGCCTTCTCATGCCGGTGCACCTTATATTCAGTCATTTCTCGCTATTCAATTGTTCCGCAGTGCTCAATATATCTCAGAAGGCTCATCTTTTCATTCAAGATCAGTTGAACCTATTTCGAGGTTCTTATCTCATTCTAGCCATTTAAATCTTACCGGTGCTTTCTCTCTTTTAAATCGTTCCACGGTGTATCTTTCGAGTGGGCCCTAACCCACAGGTCTTTTTCCAGGATCTTACCTGACTCTTCTTATTTTCCCGGAGCTTCTCAATTATTTTCAAAGTTTGACGTAAGAATGAGTTATCATCAGTCAAATGTCTTCTCCAAGATCTGTCAAATTCTTTTCATCGTTGGCTCAACCTCTTCACGGTTGATTCTTTCGGAGTATCTCAACAATTCACGGTGGTGTTTCTCGTCGTAATTCTCAGATTATGAAGACCGAAGACGAATTTTCTCTCAATCTTGCTCCATTCTCTTCAAGATTCGTGGTTCTAGCTTGTTGCCATCCTCTCATAATTGTTTTTGATTGTGAGAATTCTTTTCACCTATCCGGAGCAATTCAAGAGTCTTTTCAGTTTGATTATCCGGAGCCCATCATCTGAGATTTATTCATTCTCGGCTTTCAGCTATGGTTCTCCAAAATCTTACCAGTGCTTCGTTCAAGTAATCTATAATCAGTTCATGATCCCTTCGTTCTCTTGTCTCTAAATTCTCTCAAGCATCTTCATTCATTTGCTAATTCTTCCCGGTGTTTCGTTATCTTCTCTTCGTTCATTTTCAATTCTTATGGTGGTTCGTTCAAGATTTGTCTTCTTATCAATTTATTCGTTCTTCCAAATTCCTACCGGTGGTTCGGGGAAGACATTCTCAAGTTTATGTTATATCTCTCTTAATCTTGTCTACGAGAATAAGTAATATGTCGAATCCATTGTTTGTCATCAATTTAATTGATGAAGGACGAGCATAATATAATTCTCATTCTTGTTTCATCGAGTTTGTTCAATTCCTGTTTTTCCGGAGTGGTTCATCATACTTATTCTGTGTTTCAAGTGCTCATCTTTCTTTCCCGGAGTTCCAAGTTCTCTCAATTATTTCATCGCAAGATCCATTTAAATCATTGCAAGGCTTCAACCTTATTCTTTTCATCCTCCATTTTGATTGATCATTTCTTTTATTTCCGGAGTTCTCATGAAAGTTTTACATGATGGTTCATCAAGGATTTATATTCCTTCTCGAAGTGTTCATCAAGATTCTTTTCTAAGGAACTCAAGCTTTCTTCATATTGTAATCCGGAGTGCATTTCTGTCTACCGTATCATTGGAGGTGGTATTATGTCATTCTTGATAATTTGAGTTCATGTTTTCATGATTCACATGTTGTCAAGATTGGGATATTTTAAATCCATCAATCTCGTCATGGGAGCTATCTTGGATTATATTTCACCTTAAGCCTTCCCTAAGGTTTGTTGCTATGATGGTGCTTATAAAGGATCCAAGTTCTTCATTTATCTTTTCCGGTGCGATATACTTTCTCGTCAATTTGTTCATATCAATCCAATTCTTTTCCCGTGAGTGGTAGGTTGTCACCTCATAATTTGAGTTGTATTCCATAAGACCATATCAAGCTTATTCTTTTCGTTGTTGGTTTTCCAACAACTCCGTTCTAGCATTTGTGGTAACCGTGCTCTCTCAAGATCTTGTTTCCCTATCGGTGTGTTTTCAATTTTGTTCATCTCCGTTGTATTCTTTTCTCGTATTTGCTTAACCTCTTCAAGGTTCGTAGTTTCACTCGTTTGTCAATGAAGCAACTTAGTTTTACCTCTTCTTTTTCTCTTCCGTTGTCCCTCCGGTGTCATTCTAGATCTCGGGACGAGATCCTCTCGTAGTGGTGGAGTGTTGTAACGCCCCGAGACCGATGTGCCAGGTGTCGTCCAGTTATTCGTTGTTGTCGCGTTGTCATTGCTTGCGTGTCATGCATTGCATATCATGTCATCATGTGCATTTCATTTGCATACGTGTTCGTCTCATGCATCCGAGCATTTTCCCCGTTGTCAGTTTTGCATTCCGGCGCTTCATTCTCCTCCGGTGGTCATTTCTACCTTCCTTTCGTGTGTGGGGGTTAAACATTTCCGGATTGGACTGAGACTTGTCATGCGGCCTTGGTTTACTACCAGTAGAACGCCTGTCAAGTTTCGTACCATTTGGACTTCATTTGATGCTCCAACGGTTAACCGAGGGACCAAAAAGGCCTCGTGTGTGTTGCAGCCCAACACCCTTACAAAGTGGCCCAAAACCCACCTAACCCTCCTCCATCATCTCGGCCGTTCGATCACGATCGCGTGGCCGAAAACCGCACCTCGTTTGGACTCTCCTAGCTCCCTCTACCTATAAATATGTGCACCCCGTTCTTTTTCGCGGACGAAACCCTAGCCTCTTCTCCACCGCGCCGCCGGACATGTCCGGGCGGAGCCGGACATGTCCATCGCCGCACTGCCACCTCACCCGGACCAATTCGGAGTTGCCACATCATCGATGCCGCCGTCCTCGCCCACTCACATCGCGCCACCTGTCGCCGCCACTTCCCACCGCCGCCGCGGCCCGCGGAGCCCATCCGGGGCCCGCGCGGGCCCATCTCGCCGCCGCCGCCGCCCCGCGGGAGCCCGCGCCCGCAACCTCGCCGGATCTTCGTGCCGCGCTCACGACCGTCGTCGGCGACCAACCCCGGCGACCGGAGCTCGCTGCCGCCGCTTTTTCTCCCTCCGCCGCCTGCGCCAGAGGTCGCCGGAGCCGCGCCCCCATCTCCGGCAACGGCCGCCTCCCGCCTCTGCCTCTCCGCCGCAGGAGCTCGCCGCTCCGCCGCGTCACCCTCCGGCGCCACCATGCATCACCGGAGTTCGCCCCGCCGCCTCGTCCTTCGAACCGCCGCCCGCCGGCAGCCTTCCTCCGCCGCCCCGCGTCGGGATCCGGCCGGATCCGGCGAGATCCGGCCCGGATCCGCCATCTCCGGCGAGTTCCATCTCTCTCCCCGCCATCTCCGGCGAGAACCGCGCCGGCGAACCTCGGATTCCGTGAAGTTGACTTTTCATCATGCCGTACCTTTGCATCCATAGATCCGTTTTGGGCTTATAGCATATCGAAATGTACGTCTCAGAGAGGACATCATTTCATATCATTGCATCATTTTCATTTGTGTTCATCTTGATGATCGAAATGCTGTTGGAAGAGTGCTAGTTGAGATAATTGTCAGATCTGCTGCTCCATTTAGATATTTGTCATTTTTGCCATGGTTATTGTGTGCATGATATGCCCATGAGCCCTACATGTGTTTTGTTATATGTTTTTCCATATATCCAGAGGTGCAACCCATGTATTTTTGTGATGTGTGTGGTGACTAGCACAAGCTTGCAAAGTGGTGCACTTGTTAATGCTGATTTCAGGGACTTAGCATTTCCACTAAGTCCTTGGTCTGTTTATCTCATTATGGCATATGTTCATGTTGTTTCCTAGTGATCCGTGCCTCTTTTGAGGATGATCAGTAAGGATGTTTTTTTAATATTGTAGTGCTCTATCCATCCATGTCTTTGTTTGCATTTATGGAGCACCCTAGCTTGAGTCAATCGAGCTCTACTTTTGCTATTTCGTGAATCTGGGTAGATTGTCTACTTGTTAGCGATTTTGCCGAGGATGTTGTAGTTGATCCGTGCATGCTATGTTATTGTTCTTGCCATATCTAGCTTGTACTTTGTGTATTCTTGATGGGTGTATTCTTAGATTGCCATGACTTGCTCTATACTGAGTGCATCGAGCTCGTAAACATGTCTACTTGATATCTGATTTGCATGCTCCAGTTTTTCACTAAGTCTGTGATCTGATTATGGTTTTGCCATGTTCACATGCTTGCAATTGTATTTTCTGATCCCTTTTGGCTCAAGGTCACTAAGGGACTTTTGTTAAGCTCTTTGGGTATCTCCATGCCATGCTTTACTTTGCCATGTTCAGTTCCTATAGCATCTAGTTTTCATGCTCCAAAGTGTGCTACTGATCCGAAATTCCAGACAAGTGTTAATTTCACTAAGTCTGAGATCTGTTTCCGTTTGCACTTTTGCCATGCTTGTTTGAACCTGTTAATGGATGGATTGGCCGTAGCTCAGTGTTCATCTTTTGTTAATCATCTTGAGTGGACCCCTGCCATGTATTTTGTTGCCATGTTTGGGTGCTGTAGCTTGTTCATCTTGTTGCATTTAGTTGACTACTTGCTGTAAATCGCAGACCGGTGTCATATTTGAATTGCTTGCCATTTCCAAACCGTAACTCCGATTCTGGTGATCTTTATATCGTTTTCAAGCGATTCATCTTACCTTTCCAGTGGCACACTTGGATTTCCATGTTGAGGCCAGGTTCTTTCATTCCCTTGCAAATCATGCATACGCATCGCATACCGCATCCCGCATATCATACCATGTTCATGTGTTGGTTGTTTACTATGTTGTGTGCTTCTTTCCGGTGGTTGCTTCTTCGGGTTGGTTCCGGTAACGTTGCGTTTGTGAGGATTCGTTCGACTACGTCCGTTTGTCTTCTTCATGGACTCGTTCTTCTTCCTTGCGGGATTTCAGGCAAGATGATCATACCCTCGAAATCACTTCTATCTTTGCTTGCTTAGTTGCTCGCTCTTTTGCTATGCCTGTGCTGTGATACCTACCACTTGCTTATCATGCCTCCCATATTGTTGAACCAAGCCTCTAACCCACCTTGTCCTAGCAAACCGTTGATTGGCAATGTTACCGCTTTGCTCAGCCCCTCTTATAGCGTTGTTAGTTGCAGGTGAAGATTGAAGTTTTGTTCCTCGTTGGAACATGGAGATATTGTTCCTTGTTGGAACATGTTTACTTGTTGGGATATCACAATATATATTATTTAATTAATGCATCTATATACTTGGTAAAGGGTGGAAGGCTCGGCCTTATGCTTGGTGTTTTCTTCCACTCTTGCCGCCCTAGTTTCCTTCATATCGGTGTTATGTTCCCGGATTTTGCGTTCCTTACGCGGTTGGGTTATAATGGGAACCCCCTGACAGTTCGCTTTGAATAAAACTCCTCCAGCAAGGCCCAACCTTGGTTTTACCATTCGCCACCTATCCTTTTTCCCTTGGGAGTCGCGCATCCCGAGGGTCATCTTTATTTTAAACCCCCCCCGGGCCAGTGCTTGTCTAAGTGTTGGTCCGAAATGGGCAGCCTGCGGGGCCACCTCGGGGAAACTTGAGGGCTTGTTTTACTCGTAGCTTGACCTATCCGGTGTTGATCGGATAACGATATATGTGCAGCTCCCATCAGGATGTCGGCGCATCGGGCGGCTTTGCTGGACTTGTTTTACCATTGTCGAGGATGTCTTGAAGAACCGGGATACCGAGTCTGATCGGAATGTCTCGGGAGGAGGTCTATTCCTTCGTTGACCGTGAGAGCTTGTGATGGGCTAAGTTGGGACACCCCTGCAGGGATTTGAACTTTCGAAATATGTGCCCGCGGTTATGGGCAGATGGGAATTTGTTAATGTCCGGTTGTAGAAAACCTGAAGTTGACCTTAATCAAAATGCATCAACCGCGTGTGTAACCGTAATGGTCCCTTTCCGGCGGAGTCCGGGAAGTGAACACGGTGTTGGAGTTATGCTTGGCGTAGGTTGTTTTAGGATCACTTCTTGATCATACTTTCTCGAACGTGCTTTGCCTTGTCTTCTCGCTCTCTTTTGCGGGTATGTTAGCCACCATATATGCTAGTCGCTTGCTGCAGCTCCACCTCATACCTTTTACCTTACCCATAAGCTTAAATAGTCTTGATCGCGAGGGTGCGAGATTGCTGAGTCCCCGTGACTCACAGATACTTCCAAAACCAGCTTGCAGGTGCCGATGAGACCGTGCAGATGATGCAACCAAGCTCAGGAGGAGCTCGATGAAGATCTTGTCCTTTGTGTTGTTCCGTTCTAGTTGATCAGTAGTGGAGCCCAGTTGGGGTTGATCGGGGACCGTGTCGCATTTGGGGTTCTTCTTTTATTTTGGTTCCGTAGTCGGACCTTTTTTGTATCTGGTTGATGTAATGCTTTATTCATGTAATTGTGTGAAGTGGCGATTGTAAGCCAACTATGTATCTTTTCCCTTATGTATTACATGGGTTGTGTGAAGATTACCTCACTTGCGACATTGCTTTCAATGCGGTTATGCCTCTAAGTCGTGCTTCGACACGTGGGAGATATAGTCGCATCGAGGGCGTTACAGCCAACCCTAGGCCAACCTTCAACAACCCCAATAACAATGCCAGCGAGGGCAGCAACCCCAATCAAGTCACTTGCTTCGGATGTGGTCAGGCAGGACACTACTCCAAGTATTGCCCCAACAAGAAGCCCGACGCCCCGCGCCCCAATGCGCAGAACCCAGGGCAAGGCCGTGGAATGCCACCAAGGAACCAAGCTCCTCGCAACCCGCCCAACAATGGCAAGGGTCGTGTGAATCATGTCACTGCAGAAGAAGCCCAGGAAGACCCGGACGTCGTGCTGGGTACGTTCCTTGTCAACTCAGCACCTGCAACTGTCTTGTTTGATTCTGGAGCCACGCATTCATTTGTCACCCATGAGTTTGCATTAAAGAGTGGCATGACCCCTACACCCCTGAATAACCATATGGTGGTACAAACCCCCGGAGCAGAGATGAGAGCCAAGATAGGATGTAAAGGAGTTGGGATTGTCATTAATGGGGTAGACTTCCTAGCAGACCTTATCGTCTTAAGATCACAAGGCTTGGATGTGATCTTAGGAATGAATTGGCTCATCAAGCACCAAGGCTTGTTAGATTGCGCCAACCGGACCGTCACTGTAACCAATGACCAAGGAGTCGAAGTTAAATTTGCCTCCAACCGCTCCTCTGCTCAAGCCAACCAAGTCAACTGTCTGACTGAAGTCGGATTGGAGCAAGTGCCGGTGGTATGCGAATACCCCGATGTCTTTCCTGATGAGCTACCGGGAATGCCTCCAGACCGAGACATTGAG
This sequence comes from Triticum urartu, assembly GCF_056163025.1. NCBI lineage: Eukaryota > Viridiplantae > Streptophyta > Magnoliopsida > Poales > Poaceae > Triticum > Triticum urartu. The sequence goes on along the minus strand of NC_141877.1, from coordinate 203,612,604 downwards.
TTCATCATCGAGCTCATACCCGGAGCTGGACCCATCTATAAGAAGCCTTATAGAATGGTATCGGAAGAGTTAGCAGAGTTGAAGAAGCAACTGGAAGAGCAGTTGAGGAAGGGATTTATCCGCCCTAGTGCCTCCCCTTGGGGATCACCTGTTCTGTTTGTGGCAAAGAAGGTCGGTACCATCCGCTTATGCATTGACTACCGCTCCCTCAATGAAGTTACAATCAAGAACAAGTATCCACTTCCCAAGATTGAAGATCTGTTTGATCAACTCAATGGGGCCAAGGTGTTCTCCAAGATTGACCTCAGATCTGGGTACTACCAGCTGAAAATCAGACCCCAAGATATTCCGAAGATGGCATTTGTAACCAGATATGGCCCATATGAGTGCACAGTCATGTCCTTTGGATTGACCAATGCCCCAGCTTACTTCATGTATCTCATGAATAAGGTCTTCATGGAATATTTGGACAAGTTTGTCGTTGTCTTCATTGATGACATTCTTGTCTTCTCGAAGACGGAAGAAGAGCACTAGCAACACTTGAGGATGGTCCTAGACAAGCTTCGAGAGCACCTACTGTATGCCAAGTTCAACAAGTGCGAATTTTGGCTGCGTGAAGTTAGATTCTTGGGTCATGTTTTGACCGAAGAAGGATTGTCGGTCGATCCCGCTAAGATTGAAGCCGTAACTGAATGGCAATCCCCAAGCAATGTGAAGGAAGTCAGAAGCTTCCTTGGACTTGCAGGATATTACCGCAAGTTCGTTGAAGGATTCTCAAGCATTGCCCGACCCATGACTCAGCTCTTGAAGAAGGACAAGAAGTTTGAATGGACGCCGAAGTGCGAAGAGAGCTTCCAGGAGCTGAAGAAGAGACTGACCACCGCCCCAGTGCTGGCCACACCAGATATACACAAGGCGTTTGTGATATATTGTGATGCGTCAAGAACCGGACTGGGAGGTGTTCTGATGCAAGAGGGCAGAGTCGTAGCTTACCTTTCAAGGCAACTACGGCCTCATGAAGAGAACTATGCTACTCATGACCTCAAGTTGGCAGCTGTAATTCATGCCCTGAAAACATGGCGACATTACCTCCTAGGGAAGCGGTGTGAGATATACACGGATCACAAAAGTCTGAAGTATATTTTCGCTCAGAAGGAATTGAACATGAGGCAAAGAAGATGGCTAGAGTTGATCAAGGATTATGACCTTAGTGTTCAATACCACCCTGGAAAGGCTAATGTGGTAGCAGATGCATTAAGCAGGAAGGCTTGTTCCCTGAATGCTATGCTTAAGGACAGGCTACCCGCCTTGTATGTAGAACTTGAAAGCTTCGGGTTGGAACTGGTTGCACTAGGATTCTTAGCTAACCTTGAAGTCAAGCCTACCCTGATGGATGATATTAAGGAAGCTCAGAAGGGACACGAAAGTATTGAAGGCATCAAGAGGAAGATCAAGGCAGGCAAGGTCCCAGGATTCTTAGAGGATGAGCAAGGAATTGTGTGGTTTGGGAATCGCATTTGCGTACCCAATAAGATTGAGCTCAAGAAATTGATCTTGCAAGAAGCTCATGACACCCCGTATTCCATCCATCCTGGAGGGACCAAGATGTATCAAGACCTGAAGGAAAGATTTTGGTGGCACGGGATGAAAAGGGACATTGCCACCTATGTTGCAAAGTGTGATGTATGCCAAAGGGTCAAAGATGAATATCAGCGACCTGCTGGATTGCTCCAACCACTCAAGGTACCCGAGTGGAAATGGGATAAAGTCGGAATGGATTTCATCACTGGACTACCTAGGTCAAACAAGGGACATGACTCCATCTGGGTCATAGTCGATCATTTGACTAAAGTAGCCCATTTCATTCCTGTGAAGACTACCTATGATGGCAACCAGCTAGCGACTCTATACATCAACAGAATCGTAAGTATTCATGGTATTCCCAAGGAGATTGTGTCAGATCGAGGAACCCAGTTTACCTCAAGGTTCTGGAAGAAGTTCCAAGAGGCCATGGGGACCAAGTTGTCCTTTAGCACTGCCTTCCACCCACAGACCGGAGGTCAGACAGAATGAGTGAATCAGATACTCGAAGACATGCTCCGAGCCTGTGTCTTAGCATATGGAGCTAAGTGGGAAGATTGCCTCCCTTTTGCCGAGTTCTCCTACAACAACAGCTATCAGTCAAGCCTTCAGATGGCACCATTTGAGGTGTTATACGGACGGAAGTGCCGCACACCCCTCAATTGGTCAGAAACCGGAGAAGGACTAGTATTTGAGCCCGATATCCTCCGTGAAGCAGAAGAGCAAGTTCAGCTAGTCAGAGAGCAACTGAAGACCGCCAAGTTGAGGTAGAAGAGCTATGCTGACACTCGTCGCCGACAAGTAGACTTCCAAGTCGGAGACCATGTATACCTGCGAGTAACTCCTCTTAAGGGAACCAAGCGTTTCCACGTTAAGGGAAAGCTCGCACCAAGGCTTATCGGCCCCTTCGAGATCACCGCACGACGCGGAGAAGTGGCTTACCAGTTGGAACTGCCACATGAACTATCCGATGTGCACAACGTATTCCACGTGTCACAACTACGAAAGTGTCTCCAAGTTCCAGACAAACCTAATCTTTACAAGGACGTCGATCACCAAGCCATTGACCTTCAGCCCAATTTGACCTACCGCGAGAGACCCATCTGTATTTTGGACGAGGCTGAACGACGCACTCGAAGCCGCACCATCAAGTACTTCAAGGTCCAGTGGAGCAACCACACTGAAGTAGAAGCAACCTGGGAACGTGACGACTACCTTAGATCCGAGTTTCCGTATCTCTTTAAAGCCTAGTTTAGGAATCTCGGGGACGAGATTCTTGTAAGGGGGGTAGGTCTGTCACACCCTGCATTTTGTAACATGTCATTTTCATTATTAAAACATGAAAAAATTGGACCAACAAAAACTTTTGCACTATTTGGCTTTTATTTTGGAGTTGGTTTTCTCTGAGTGATTTTTTTTCAAGTGATCTTTAAAGTCAACTAATCCACCTTCTGTACTTCATCTCCTTGCCCCAAACTTCTGCCCAATGATCATGCCATGTGTATAGTACAGTATAGTATTTTCCTACAAAAATAATTTGGCCAAATAGTATTTTCAAAATTTAGTTTTCCAAAACCCCCTGAGTTGAGGTTTGCACTACAAGTACTTGATTTGGGGTATGAAAAATATTTCAAAGAGTATATTTGAAATCTTTTAGATATAGGATTCCCATAAACCACAAAAATATAATTTTAACAGTTATTTTCCTATTTTATTTAAAAGCTTTTTCTTAAGGCCAGAAATGGTCTTTAATAGGGAAAAATTATTTTAATGTTTGAAAAATATTTGACAAAAATCAGGGAAACTCAGTGGACATATATTTTCCATATATAGGAGTTTCAACACATGGTCATGTTCAGAATATTGGACAAAACCTCCCAAAACTATTTCTGCCCATTTCAAGGATTTGAAATATTTCTACAGGAAATATTTTCATAAAAATCCAAGGAAAATCCAGCAAGTCACAAATGCATATTGTGGTCACCTTGCAAATCCTCATCTCAATTAAGGTCAGTTTGGTTCACCAAAATGCACCAAAAGCCTCTCTGACCAGAATCAAATTTGAACAACTTTGTACTACCAACTTTCTCTCCTTAACCCCAACTTTTGTGATCATGTTCATTTGACCAAATGAGGCCACTACACCAAGTGGTGCATCAAGGAGAAATGATTTGATCAACTAGATCTGCACAAGTTCATTTCTGCTAATTTCTAGGGTTTACAAAAGTTGCATTGGCAACTTTGCCCAAATAAGCTCAAAATTGGTGGAAGACCCTAATTATATGTGTCATTCCACCCTGTGGAGTCTCATGGCAAACGGAAACCATCTACTTGCCCAAACCAGCATCAAACACCTTCTGCCACTTTACAAAAATCCCATTTTTGGCCTCTTCCACAAATCTCTGTAGGCTCAACTTTCTACCACGACTCCTCCTAGTCCCCCTCTAGCACCTGTGAGCTTTGCTGCCCGAGGAAGCAATGATGAAGGGGGGAGAACCCCATTTTTCTTCTCTGGACAGTGGATTCCTCCCTCTCTCTCAGCCTCCCTCTCTCCTCTCAGCCTTTCAGAGCATCCAAGGCACTCCCCAGCTTTTGCCCATGCCCCCTTCAGCTGCCAGACGCAAGTGGACGCGCGCGGACGCGGGAAAGCCGCGGATGCCGGCCAAAGTCGCGCTCTGGAGCGCCTGGCAGGGCACCCGACCGTTGACGCCGCGCCTCCCGGCCACCTGGAGCCTTCCCCGCACGCCAGTCGATGCCCCTCGACGTCCGCTCCACGCCAGCAGGCCACCCACTTGCTCCCGTGCCTTCCTCTCTCTCCTGCAGCTTGCGCCAGAACGCCGCCCCGTTCGGCCAATACTCGCGCCGCTCCTATGGCCCGCGTGCAGCTCGCCCCGCTCCTCCTCTCTCTCCCTGGCACCCTAGACCACTCTCACGAACACCCCCGAGCCCTCCATTCCCTCTCTAACAGACACCCGAGCCGATCCTGCGGACACCCGTAGGCCGTGCCTACGGTGGACCTCGACCAGCCTATAAAAGGCGACCCCGAGCCTCTCTATCACTCCCTGTCGCTCCCCCACACTCCTAATCCACCTCCCGCACCACCCATTTGTCCCCAGAGCCACTCAAGCTCGAGATCGAGCTCGAGCTCCGCCGCCTCGGCTCGCCGGAGTTCGCAAGGTACAGGCCTCCCCCGCTCCTCCTCTGCCCTGATCTGGAGCCACCACGCCCTACTGATCATTTCCCCGCTTGTCTCCCTCTCTGTAGCTGACGGAAACGGCCGGAGTCACTACCTCCCGAAGCTCCTCTGCCGCAGCTCCTCGTCGCCGGCGAACCAGGCACCCCCGCCGGCCAAGTCCACCACCCACCGACGTGCGGCAGCCCCCTGAAGCCATCCTCGCACTCGCCGGAGCTCGCCGTGGCCTGCATCGTCGCCGGTGAGCACCGCGACCCCCTTGTCCACGGGTTAGTGATGACAGGTGGACCCTGCCTGTCATCCTCTCCCTCGTTCCCGCGCCCCTCTCTCTCTCTGTCTTGCGGGCCCCGGCCGTCAGGTTTGAAATGGGCGGGCGCGCGCACTGTGCGCTGGCTCGGCTGGGTCGGCCCGCTGGCTGGGCCTGCTGCCCCGCAGCTGTTCTGGCCCGGCAGGCACAGTGCCCTTTTTCTTTTTCTTTTCTGTGTCTTTTCCAAAAATTCCACAGAATCAATTATTTATCCAAATGCAATAATTCCAACTCCTAAATTCTTGTAATAATCCCACCTATTTATGGTGCAACTTTCATTCAAATCCAACAACCTTTTCTTCACTGTAAATATTTAAATGTGATTTTAAGCATTTAAATAAACCTTTGAAAACCCATTTCTCCTATTCTGCTACTCCAAATCCAAAACTAGGAATTTTCCCCTTCTTAGTTTTCAACCTAGTATTTAATAAAAATGAGTTGACATTTTTCTGAGCACTTTGGTTTTTCCGTTTTATTATTGCCTTATTTTCTCATTATTATTTTGCGACGATAGATTGCGTTGCTGACGAAGGAGTTGGACCAGAAGACTTTGAAGACCCAGAAGACTTTGTTGAGCCAGGCAAGCAGCCCTTTGACCATGCCTATGAAACCCTTTTTATGCATTTCATATAGGACTTTATTATTGTTGCATCGGAATCATGATGAGATGGTAGCCACTTTGGTGGGTTGCCTCCATTTCCTCCTTGTTGATACTTGCATTGTGCATGACCCTACCTTCTTATGAGGGTTATGCCGGTGGGAGTAGATAGGATGCTAAAGTAGTTGCTACGCAAAAAGGGACGGGAATGTGCATGGTGATGGAGAGAAGGTATTTTCAAAAGACTTTCCAAAACCCCGTCGGGTGCCACTTATGCCCGAGGGAGATAATGAGATGGGTAACCACTTGATGACGAAGTGGTATACCGAGGCAAGTGTGTGTGTTGTTTTCAAAAGCGGATTAGATTTAAGATTTGTCGACTGTCCCAACCTTACATGCGCAACCACTCTACCCTTGTATGGGAAAGGGCAGTATTGATTACCTAGGCCGATACTAGCTTGGAGCCCGCATTACTCGTGAGGGGAGAGTTGTTGGCGCGCTCTCTCGGGACGGGGCCGTGCCAGGTAGGGCGGCCAAGAACATTTTTATGGGGCACCGGACACACCGTTGGTACCCCGTGCCAGTGGTATGTGATGAATATGGGAGCGGGGCTCCACCATTTTTAAAGTTGTGAAATGTTGGGCACGGGGGTTACTACCAATCGAGTGGACTCCATGTTAGTGTCGTCTAGGGAAAGATAGTGATCGGGTGCTTACCCCGGGTACTTGAGGTACCGCGGGTCATGGATGACACGGAAGCTCCCCGGATCTTGTGGGTAAAGTGTGCAACCTCTGCAGAGTGTAAAACTATTCGAATAGCCGTGTCCACGATCAAGGACAGTTGGGCGGTGCTGCTTAAACTACGTCCACCTGTTTGCAAACCAGTGTGTGTATTTGGATAAGTGGGAAGAGCTACTTGGGTCAAGTCAAGGGACTTGACATGACTGAGTTGGGTTGATGCCCACTCTATTTATGTTGATATCTGTAACCTGCCCTCATGGTTACTTGAATTCTCCTTTTTCATGTCTTGCAAGTTGTTGAACATGTCATTACACTCAAAACTAGCTTTCTGCAAAGATTTACCTATATCATGCATTGTTGTACCTTGAACCAAAACATGGGTTGCTTGTGAGTACATTCAAAGTACTCATTGGCTTGCCACTGGTTATTTAATTGGCCAGGCATGGAAGAACAGGAGTTCGAAGAAGAGTTCTTTGAAGACGAACATGCGAACTAGGACGTTTCCCAGTCAGAATGCCTATAGGGTTAAGGCAGATGGCATGGGTTCTACTTATCGACGAAGATTTCCGCTGCTTAAGTTTATTTGGTATTCAGCCCTTGTGGCTTTATCTATGTAAGACTTGACCAAAATGGTCATAATTTGTGTAAGATGATATGTATGGATGTAAGACTCTTGTTATTCAGCCTCTGTGTGTTCAGTGAGCATTGATCTCTGGGATCATTGTACACGTGCATTCGGTGATCACGACTTATGAGTCGGGGTCCCCACATGCTGCCTGCATTGCAAGTAAGAAAAACCAAAAATCCCAACTCCAAAACTAGGATCCCCTTTTAGGCACTTCACCAACCATACACACATGGCATCTTTACAAGGAAGGCATTCAGGACGCCCTGCCGAACCCGCAGCAACGCGCCAACAGGAGGCACCGAGGCCGGGTAGGCCAAAAAGGAAGGCGGTCAGGACGGAGATGCCGGCGCAATGGTATAACAAACCGCTCTCCATGGTAATCGTCTTTCTCGAAATGTAATGACGCCTGTGTTTCTTTAACAGAAAAAACGCTCACCGGAATATGTCCGGCGAGATTGCCGATCACGCTTCCACTAGTCGGGCGCCAGGACCGGACATGGAGGCAGAAGCCGATATGGGGCAGGCGCCGGATAATCCCCCTACAGAGGATGCAGATAGATTATCCGCTACAATCTCAGAAGTGGAAAGCGCCATGAATCATAGGAGCCGCCGGGCCGTACTCCGTGACGCTTGTTTCTCACCAGAGGCCTTTGATGCCTTCAATTCTGGAGAGGCGTACCTCCGTGCCGCTTAAGATGGTCTAGCCAGAGCCACAGATCAGTATGTAAAGGATGTATGGGTGAGTGAATCTGACGATTTATATGTATCAGTAGCCCCTGAGACTTGAAACAGTTAGCAGAACTGATTTAAGGATCATCTTTATTGTGCAGGTTCTTACAAAGAAGAATACTAGGCTGTCCCAGGAGCTGGAGGAATGCAAGACCCAACTACGGGCCGCTGTTGCCGCATTGTAGGAACAGAAAAAGCCTCCCGTTGGTAACATTTATTTTAAAGAATGATGGTTACCATATAGTGTGCGGCGTGGCTGCAAATCTGACAATAGATGTTGCAGATGAATCCGGAGAAAATCCGGGGGACCAGCATGTTATGCGGCAGCTAGAGGCTGGCAAACGTGTGCTGACTGAGGTTAGGCGGGAGAAAAACAATCTCCAAGACGCCAATATAAAGCTGAACGTGGAACTAAAATACGTTCGGGGCCAGCTTGCAGACTCCGAGAAGGAGAATAAGAGGCTTCGGCGCGGCATTTTCAGTAAGTGCTTGAACAAATCCTTTTGAAGGTATTCGGCGAAGAAGCCGACTAACAGCGTTATGTCTGTAGGTATGCTGACGGGTCGTCCCGCGAAGGAAATGCCCGGGTCTGCAGGTGATCTTCTGTCCGAGCTGTCACATCTGCACGAACAAGTTCGGCAAGTGATGCAGGGTGTTGCCCAGGCCTTGTGGACATCCGTCTCCCTGCCACAGGGCGTTGCAGAGCTTGCGGAGAAGCTCAAAGGAGCACGGCGGCGCTTACGATTATGGAGGATATCAGCCTGCCGACAGGGTGCCAGAGAAGCCTGGGCCATGGTGAAGACCCGGTATACCAAAGCAGACCCAAATCACATGGCCGAGGTCGGACCTGTGGGGCCCGACGGAAAAGATATCCCCGTTAGCTTAGTTTATGGGCAAGTAGAATTAGCCGCAAAGTATTCCCAACAGGATTTTAAGCTAGACCGCCTATTGGATGGTATAGAAGAAGAATTTAGTCAGTTTGCGTGAATATGTAATTAAAGTGACATGTATAATGCCTTCTAGCCGGATTGTAGATCATTTGTCGTTGCAGACCTTTTTGCTTCAGCCTCCGGGCCCAATATTCCGGAGTGTATCCGAATACCCGCTCAGTTATATAAGAACCGAGGTATGCGTGGAGACCAGGCGTAGGGGTCATTAGTGCTTTATCAGACAAGTGCCCAACTAGTTATGTTATATTACATGGGTAGTAAGAAACATCTTCCAGGGAGAATAGTTCCGTTAAGGGTTCCTTTCCCTGGGTAAGCATGCCCTAAAGTGCATGTTCGAAATGCGATAGGAAACGCAGGAAAAACATCTGGGGGCAGATATGAAAAATAAAAATCATCTTTTGTTCACCGACCGAATATTTCCTTAAGAGCGCTAGCTTTCGGCTTCACCCAGTCTGAGGTACACATCCGGCTGACCCGACAGTAACAATCGCAGAGGTGCTCCCCTTATGCCCTAGCCGAATTAACGGGAACGTAGGGCATAAATACAAGAGCCAGGCAACCTAGCTTGGCCAAATCTTAAGTCATATCGATGCATATAATGGTGAAAAAAGGTACATGCGGAAGTATAACACATGTGTTGGGCATGAAGCCCGGATAAATAATTTAAGCTTCTGTGAAAGAAGCCCCAAGGTATGGAGAGTGTGTCTTAGCACATCTGTAATGTGCAAGTGAGGCACAAGGTGACCCTTGAAGGTCTAGAGAAGAAAGAAAGAGAGAAAAACAAGACAGATAATGTATATGCAAAAAATGGACAAAGGGAGGGGACTAACATAGAGGCCGGTGCTAGGCATAGAATCTTCGAAGCCTGGCCGCGTTCCATGGGTTCGGCTCGAGTCTACTAGTCGATGCATCCCGCAGTCGGTACGCTCCACCGTTCAGAACTTGGCCAATAATGAAGGGACCTTCCCATTTGGGCTCAAGCTTGTTCTTTTTCTTATCCGGCAGGCGTAGAACTAGTTCGCCAACGTTATAAGTTTTGGCCCGTACTTCTCTACTTTGGTATCTGCGTGCCTGTTGCTGATAAAATGCGGAAGGGGCTTTGGCTACGTCGCGCTCCTCCTCCAGGGTGTCCAGACTGTCCTGCCGATCAAGCTCGGCTTCTCTTTCTTCATGCATGCACACTCGAGGTGAGTCATGAATTATGTCACAGGGCAAGACTGCCTCTGCGCCGTACACCATAAAGAAGGGTGTGTATCCGGTACTACGATTCAGCGTGGTCCGCAGCACCCAGAGTATGGAGTCGATCTCCTCTACCTAGTGCGTGTTAGACTCCATTAAGGAGCGCACTAATCTGGGTTTAATGCCGCTCATTATAAGACTATTTGCTCGCTCGACTTGACCGTTGGTTTGTGGGTGATAGACTGAAGCATAATCGAGCTTGATGCCCATTTTGCTGCACTAGAGTTTTACCTCGTCAGCCGTGAAGTTCATGCCATTATCAGTGATGATGTTGTGGGTGACGCCATAACGGTGTACCACCTCGGATATGAAGTCTATCACCGGTACGGATTCGGCTGTTTTAACAGGTTTGGCCTCTATCCATTTGGTGAATTTGTCCACCATGACCAATAAGTATTTTTTCTTGTGGGTTCCCCCTTTAAGGGGTCCAACCATGTCAAGCCCCCAGACTGCAAAGGGCCATGTAATGGGGATTGTTTGGAGGGTGGTGGGTGGCATGTGGCTTTGATTTGCAAAGAGCTGGCAACCGGCACAACGTTGGACCAAGTCCTGTGCATCTGCCCGGGCCGTTGGCCAATAGAATCATGTACGAAAGGCCTTTCTTACAAGAGCCCGGGCTGCAGCGTGATGACCGCCGAGTCCGGCGTGAATTTCTGCCAAAAGATTCGGCCCTTCCTCTTCGGAGATGCACCTTTGAAGGACTCCGGTAGTGCTTTTTTTGTACAATTCTCCCTCATGGACCCTGTAGGCCTTGGATCGCCGCACTATGCAGCGTGCCTCATTTTGGTCCTCCGGAAGTTCCTGTCTAGTTAGGTAGGCCAGGAATGGTTCTGTCCATGGGGTAATAATGGCCATTATTTCATGGGCTGAAGGTGTTATTTCGGTGGCGGAGCCTCCGATTGTGTCAGAGAGTTCGGTATCGGGTATTTTGGCCGGGTCCGGACTGTTGTTACCAGTGTCCCATTCCCATACTATGGATGGCTTGAACAGCCTTTCCAAAAATATGTTGGGGGGACCGCATCACGTTTTGCGCCGATGCGGGCGAGGATATCCGCCGCCTGATTGCTTTCCCGAGCCACATGGTGAAATTCAAGCCCCTCAAATCGAGCTGACATTTTTAGGACGGCGTTTCGATAGGCCGCCATTTTTGGATCCTTGGCGTCAAAGTCTCCGTTTATTTGGGATATTGTGAGGTTTGAATCCCCACGCACCTCCAGGCGTTTAATGCCCATGGAGACTGCCATCCGGAGACTATGCAACAGAGCTTCATATTCGGCTGCATTGTTGGAGTCTGTATACAATATTTGCAGTACGTATCGAACGGTGTATCTGGTTGGGGACGTCAGGACGATGCCAGCCCCTAGACCGGCTAGCATTTTAGAACCGTCGAAGTGCATGATCCAATTGGACTATGTGCCGTACTCTTTAGGGAGTTCGGCCTCCGTCCATTCGGCGATGAAGTCGGCCAATACTTGCGATTTAATGGCTCGTCGAGGTTTGTATGTTATGTCGAACGAGAGGAGCTCAATGGCCCATTTGGCAATCCGGCCCGTAGCGTCGCGGTTGTTTATAATATCATTAAGTGGCACTTCCGAGGCTACTGTAATCGAACACTCTTGAAATTACTGTCGCAGTTTCCGTGATGCCATGAATACCGCATATGCTATCTTTTGGTAATGCGGGTACCGTGATTTGCATGGAGTGAGGACAGTGGATACATAGTATACCGGCTTTTGGAGAGGGAATTTGTGTTCGTCCGCTTCCCGTTCGACAACGAGCACCGCGCTTACAACTTGATGAGCTGCCGCAATGTACAACAGCATTGGTTCGCCAATGTTTGGCGCGGCCAGGATTGCGTTGGTTGCCAAAATTGTCTTTATTTCTTCCAATCCGGCTGTGGCCGGGTCCGTCCACTCAAAGTGTTCGGTGCGCCGAAGGAGGCGATAAAGGGGTAAAGCCTTTTCTCCTAAGCGGGAGATAAAGCGTCTTAGAGCCGCCACGCATCCAGTTAACTTCTGGATTTGTTTGAGGTCTGTTGGGGTAGCCAATGGTGACAAAGCTCGGATTTTGGCCGGATTAGCTTCAATACCTCTACTGGAGACAACGAATCCCAGGAGCTTTCCGGCTGGTACGCCGAAAACGCATTTTCCGGATTGAGCTTGATGTCATATGTACGGAGGTTGTCGAATGTGAGCCTCAAGTCGTCTATCAAGGAGTCGATGTGTTTGGTTTTGACGACCACATCGTCTATGTATGCCTCTACTGTTTTGCCGATTTGTTTCTCCAGACATGTCTGAATCATGCGCTGATATGTTGCGCCGGCGTTTTTGAGCCCAAAAGGCATTGTGTTAAAACAGAAGGGACCGTATGGTGTGATGAATGCCATTGCGGCTTGGTCGGACTCCGCCATCTTGATTTGGTGGTAACCGGAGTATGCGTCGAGGAAACACAATGACTCGTGTCCTGCGGTAGCATCAATGATTTGATCGATGCGTGGGAGGGGGAAGGGATCCTTTGGGCAAGCTTTATTGAGGTCCTTCAAATCGACACAAAGGCACCAGGATTTGTCCTTCTTTGGTACCATCACCAGGTTTGCTAGCCAGTCCGAATGTTTTATTTCTCTGATGAATCCGGCCTCCAATAACTTGGCTAGTTCCTCTCCCATGGCCTGTCTCTTAGGTTCGGAGAAATGCCGAAGAGCTTGCTTGACCGGCTTGAATCCCTTTAGGATATTGAGGCTATGCTCGTCCAGCCTGCGTGGGATTCCTGGCATGTCCGAGGGTTGCCAGGAGAATATGTCCCAATTCTCGCGCAGGAACTCTCGTAGTGCGGCGTCCACAACGGGGTTTAACTGTGCCCCGATGGAGGTTGTTTTTGTAGGGTCCATTGGGTGGACTTGGAATTTGACTATTTCATCCGCTGGTTTAAAAGAGGTGGACTTGGATCTCTTGTCGAGTATCACTTCGTCCCTATCCACTGTGGAGTGTAGCGTGGTTAATTCCTCGGCCGAGAGGGCTTCGGATAATGCCTCAAGGGCCAATGTGGCTGTTTTGTTTTCGGCACGGAGTGCTGTGTCCGGATCACTGGCGAGAGTGATGATTCCGTTGGGCCCGGGCATTTTAAGCTTCATGTACCCGTAATGGGGTACAGCTTGGAAGATTGTAAACGCCTCCTGTCCTAAAAGAGCGTGATAGCCACTACTGAACGGGGCCACTTGGAATGTAATTTCTTCGGACCTGTAATTGTCCGGCATGTCGAATACCACATCTAGTGTGATTTTCCCAGCACAGCGTGCTTCCCGACTGGGGATAATTCCTCTAAAGGTTGTGCTACTTTGCTCGATGCGGTTCTAGTCTATTTCCATCTTTTGAAGAGTTTCCTCATAGATGAGGTTTAGTCCGTTGCCGCCGTCCATGAGTAATTTGGTGAGTCGAAAGCCGTCCACAACTGGACTGAGGACCAGTGCGGCTGGTGCTCGAGCTGTTCGGAATTTAGGTTCATCACTAGCATTGAAGGTAATAGCCATGTCACTGCATGGATTTATTGCTGCTACGTGGGAGATTTCGGCCATGCTGCGGAGTGTTCGCTTGCGCCTATTATTTGAGGCAAAGGTCTTGAACACTGTTAACACCGTATTGTTATCCATGGGATGGTGCTCTGTGGTATTTGGGATAAGAAGATCCTCACCACTTTTGGCCACCTGCCGGAGTATCCAACATGCTCTAAGGCTGTGCGTTGGTATTATATCCGCTGTGCTATGAATTTTGCAGGGTCCGTTGAGCCATCCCTCCAGTACGGTTCCATGCCCTGTAGAGGGTTTTTTCTTTTTGGTAGTTGACCCGGGTGTATTGTGATAATGCACCCTTTTATTTCGTACTGTGTTTGTATTCAGGGCCGGATTATCCCAAAAGTTTTTTTCGGTTTTCCAGGCACTTTCCATCGCACAGTACTTTCGTGCTATGGACGCCAAGTCAGTGAAGCGTGTTATCTCACGGCGATTTATGGCATTAAGGATTCCCTTGTCCGTGCAATTATTGCAGAAAAATAAGATTGCGTCTTCCTCGCGACAGTCCTTGACCTTGTTCATCGCAAGGAGGAATCTGGCCCAATAGTGATGTACTGTTTCCTGGGGCTCTTGCCTGATGTGGGAAAGATCGCTTATGTTTGGGTGGGTGGGTGGAATTGAATCCGAACCCTTACCCGATCTGGGATCCAGGGGCCGGGGAGCTTCCAATTTTGGAAGTTCCGGTTCTGGGGTGTTACCCGATAATCCTGGTCCGCTGCCTGACTCTAAGTTTAGGGATTGGATGTTGTCCTCCCGCGAACGGGGGTCCGGGTCGGAGATCTCGGAAATCCGGACATAGTTGGTCCTCAAGATAGAGGAAAGGTCGCCGCATTGTTCCTCCACCACTGCAATATGATGGGTGACCGGTGGAGAGTTAATCTCCCTTTGATCGGGTTGAAGCCCAATCCGATCATAGTCTGTAGCAACTCCCAAGGCGGCGATGCGATCCAAGAGCCCGTTTAAGGAGGCAAGCTCCATTGGATCCATCTGTTCGGCGAGTGCCGATTTGACATGGAGGCTGTTTTCGATGACCCGAGAAGTCATCGTCGGCGCGGCGGCCGAACAGGCGGTCATGATGAACCCGCCTAGCCGGAGAGTTTGGCCGACAGCCAAAGCTCCCCCAATAGTAGTACCGTCTTTAAAGACGAGACGAGACATCCTTCCTTATGGCGACGGCACAGAGGAACTCTCAATGAAAGCACCAATGTCGGTGTCAAAACCGGCGGATCTTGGGTAGGGGGTCCCGAACTGTGCGTCTAAGGCGGATGGTAACAGGAGGCAGGGGACACGATGTTTTACCCAGGTTCGGGCTCTCTTGATGGAGGTAAAACCCTATGTCCTGCTTGATTAATATTGATGATATGGGTAGTACAAGAGTATATCTACCACGAGATCAGAGAGGCTAAACCCTAGAAGCTAGCCTATGGTATGATTGTATGTTGTCCTACGGACTAAAACCCTCCGGTTTATATAGACACCGGAGAGGGCTAGGGTTACACAAGGTCGGTTACAAAGGAGGAGATACACATATCCGTATTGCCTAGCTTGCCTTCCACGCCAAGTAGAGTCCCATCTGGACACGAGACGAAGTCTTCAATCTTGCATCTTGATAGTCTAACAGTCCGGCCAAAGGATATAATCTGGCTGTTCGGAGACCCCCTAATCCAGGACTCCCTCACTCACGTTTGCATATTTTATGTTTTGCAGAGAGACTACAGTCTCTCTAGTAGTTCCATGTGGACTTCGACGTTTAGCTTGTTACCTCAGCTATGCTCTTGTGCCCTTGGCAGGGTCTTGTAGATAGTCAGGCTTCCCAGGTTTTTTTTCATTTGTAGTTGTCTGTACTCAGACAAGTTAAGCTTACGCATGTGCTTGTTGCTTGTATGACTTGAATGTTGGGTCATGAGACCCATGTTTGTAATATCTCACTCCTCAGAGCCTAATGAATAAATACTTTGAGTCGTAGAGTTTTGTTGTGATGCCACGTTGTATTTACACATATCGAGCATATTGTGTGTATGATTGAAATGCTTGGTATGTGTGGGATCTGACAACCTAGTTGTTTGTCCTTGGTAGCCTATCTTATGGGGAAATGTAGTCTTGTGCTTCCATGATCCATAGTAGTCCGCTACAGCCCAGCACTACTGCTCCGGAACACTTGACTGGCCGGCATGTGATTCACTTCGTTCCTGTGTCTGTCCCTTCGGGGAAATGTCACGCGGTGACATCCGGAGTCCTGCCTAGCCTGCTACAGCCCGGTTCACCGGAGTTCTGTTAGCCCAGTGCTACAGCCCGGATTCGCACGCTGCTGACCGACATGCTCGATGTTGATTCATGTATGCCTGTCCCCGTAAGTTAGTGCCACTTTGTGTTCACGACTAGTCATGTTGGCCTGGGTTCTCTGTCATATGGATGCTAGCGACACTATCATATACGTGAGCCAAAAGGCGCAAACGGTCCCAGGCCATGGTAAGGCGACACCCGTGGGAATACCGTGCGTGAGGCCGCAAAGTGATATGAGGTGTTACCGGCTAGATCGATGTGCCTTGGAATCGGGGTCCTGACAAATCTTTTGGATCTAAACATTCATGCCGCAATAAAGAGAATTACATTGAAAATTATGTTAGGTAGCATTCCACATCAAAAATTCTGTTTTTATCATTTACCTACTCGAGGACGAGCAGGAATTAAGCTTGGGGATGATGATACGTCTCCAACGTATCTATAATTTTTGATTGTTCCATGCTATTATATTATCTGTTTTGGATGTTTAATGGGCTTTAATATACTCTTTTATATTATTTTTGGGACTAACCTATTACCCGAAGGCCCAGTGCAAATTGTTGTTTTTTGCCTATTTCAGTGTTTTGCAGAAAAGGAATATCAAACGGAATCCAAACGGAACGAAACCTTCTCGAGGATCTTTCTTGGAGCAAACGCAATCTAGGAGACTTGGAGTGGAAGTCAGAGACGCAACGAGGCGGCCACGAGGCAGGAGGGCGCGCCCTGGGGGTAGGTGCGCCCCCACCCTCGTGGGCCCCTCGTAGCTCCACCGACCTACTTCTTTCGCCTATATATACTCTTATACCCTGAAAACATCCAGGGGAGCCACGAAACCACTTTTCCACTGCCGCAACCTTCTGTACCCGTGAGATCCCATCTCGGGCCCTTTTCCGGCGATCTACCGGAGGGGGATTCGATCACGGAGGGCTTCTACATAAACACCATAGCCTTTCCGATGATGTGTGAGTAGTTTACCACAGACCTTTGGGTCCATAGTTATTAGCTAGATGCTTCTTCTCTCTCTTTGGTTCTCAATACAAAGTTCTGCTCAATGTTCTTGGAGATCTATTCGATGTAATACTTTTTGCGACGTGTTTGCCAAGATCTAATGAATTGTGGGTTTATGATCAAGATTATCTATGAACAATATTCGATTCTTCTCTGAATTCTTATATGCATGATTTGGTATCTTTGCAAGTCTCTTCGAATTATCGGTTTAGTTTGGCCTACTAGATTGATCTTTCTTGCAATGGGAGAAGTGCTTAGCTTTGGGTTCAATCTTGCGGTGCTCGATCCCAGTGGCAGAAAGGGAACCGACACGTATTGTATTGTTGCCATCGAGGATAAAAAGATGGGGTTTATATCATATTGCTTGAGTTTATCCCTCTACATCATGTCATCTTGCCTAATGCGTTACTCTATTCTTATGAACTTAATACTCTAGATTCATGCTAGATAGAGGTCGGTGTGTGGAGTAATAGTAGTAGATGCAGAATTGTTTCGGTCTACTTGACACGGACGTGATGCCTATGTTCATGATCATGCCTAGATATTCTCATAACTATGCATTTTTCTATCAATTGTTCAGCAGTAATTTGTTCACCCACCGTAATATATGCTATCTTGAGAGAAGCCACTAGTAAAACCTATGGCCCCCGGGTCTACTTTACATCATACAAGTTTCCGATCTATAATTCTAGCTTACTATTTATTTTGCAATCTTTACTTTTCAATCTATACAACAAAAATATCGAAAATATTTATCTTATTATCTTTATCAGATCTAACTTTTGCAAGTGGCCGCTGTCAGGACCCCGATTCCAAGTCACATCGATCTAGCCGGTAACACCTCATATCACTTTGCGGCCTCAAGCACGGTATTCCCACGGGTGTCGCCTTATCATGGCCCGGGACCATTTGCGCCTTTTGGCTCACGTATATGATAGTGTCGCTGGCATCCATATGACAGAGAACCCGGGCCGACATGACTAGTCGTGAACCCAAAGTGGCACTAACTTACGGGAACATGCATACATGAATCAACATCGAGCATGTCGGTCAGCAGCATGCGAATATGGGCTGTAGCACTGGGCTAACAGGACTCCGGTGAACCGGGCTGTAGCAGGCTAGGCAGGACTCCGGATGTCACCGCGTGACATTTCCCCGAAGGGACAGACACAGGAACAAAGTGAATCACATGCCGGCCAGTCAAGTGTTCCGGAGCAGTAGTGTTGGGCTAGCAGGACTCCAGTGAACCGGGCTGTAGCGGACTACTATAGCTCATGGAAGCACAAGACTACATTTCCCCATAAGAGAGGCTACCAAGGATAAACAACTAGGTTGTCGGATCCCACACATACCAAGCATTTCAATAATACACACAATATGCTCGATATGTGTAAATACAACATGGCATCACAACAAGACTCTACGAATCAGAGTATTTATTCATTAGGCTTCGAGGAGCCAAGTATTAGAAACATGGGTCCCATGACCCAACATACAGAGCATACAAGCAACAAGCACATGCGAAAGCTTAACTTGTCTGAGTACAGACAACTACAAATGAAAAAAAGGCTGAGAAGCCTGACTATCTACCAGATCCTGCCGAGGGCACAAGATCGTAGCTGAGGTATGAAGCTAAACGTCGAAGTTCACACGGAACAACTAGTGAGACTGACGTCTCTCCGCAAAACATAAAATAGGCAAACGTGAGTACAAATGTACCCAGCAAGACTTACATCAGAACTAGCTACATATGCATCAGTATCCACAAAGGGGGTGGTGGAGTTTGATTGCAACAAGCCAGCTTTGACTCAGCGGCTATCCTAAACTATGGCTGCAAGTAACTCTTTTGAGGTGGCGCACACGAGTCCACATATCCACCATATCAATACACCACTATGGATCCGCTCCCGTCTCCCTACGAGAAGGCCATCCATAGCACTCACGCTTATGTTGCGAGTTTTAGAGTATCCACTTTCACTTGTCTATGAACTGTAATAGGCAACCCAGAAGTCCTTTACCGTGGACGCGGCTATTCGAATAGATCATTTATAACCCTGTAGGGGTGTACTTCTTCACACATGTTTCCACCACTTAGCGTCTGCACACGACATGTGCTCGGCAGACTTCAAGCGAAAGCCGACGTGGGTGTAGACCACGACCTAACTAACCACACAAGTCTCTAGTCCAGGTTTATCGCCTATTCGGGTTCCATCCGTGAGGAGATCCGGCCGGAGTTTCGCTCATAGCCCCAAACGATGTGTGCAGGGTTCCCGAGACACCAAACGGGCGCCCGGTACACCGTGCCATGGTGTATCTACCACATCATAGCCCACCCCTAGGATCAGCGCTATGCACGACCTCCAACACATATCCTACAAACACCAGAAACTAGTTGCAACTCCTGGACAGAGAACAGGGGCAGTTAATAAGTTGAGCGGGGTCATATTTCAGGGCCCAACGTGTGGTAGTAGTTGTTCATGGATCACAAACACAGAACTCAGTTCCTGAGGACGGTTTCAATGAGACAACCGACCATGTACTCCTACATGGCCTCTCACCGCAACCTTTGCCAAATCGTGTTCGCACACTTAGCTCACACACAATAGGACATGTTCATCACCATTCCAATTCATTCCCGATGAATCAGACCCGACTCAACTCTAAGAAGTAGCAGGCATGACAAAAAAGCATGAATGAGTAGGCACATCAGGGCTCAAACAACTCCTACTCATGCTAGTGGGTTTCATCTATTTACTGTGGCAATAACAGGTTATGCAGAGGAAAAGGGGTTCAGCTACCGCAACATGAAATAGTTGAATCGTTTTTGTCCTAATGCAGTAAAAGAGAGTAGGAGCGAGAGAGTGGGATTATATTGGAATGAACAAGGGGGTTTTGCTTGCCTGGCACTTCTAAAGATAGTATAGCTCTTCATCGGTGTCATCGATCTCAGCGTCGGTACCACGTCTACTGAGGGGAATAATTACCGGCAACAGAGAGGGAACACAATCAATGCAATGCAAAAATATGATGCATGATCATGACATGGCAAAAAGAATGTGTTTGATCTAATGAAATTAAGAATAGAAAGGTTTCAGCTAATTTGAACCAAGGGTTCAAATTTAAAACTCAAGTTATGAATTTATAATGTGCATTATCATGTTTTGGTCTAACAGCAAGGTTAGGTTGTTTAAACATACATGAAACCAGTACAGATGGATAGATTGAATTTTTTTGATCATTTTTCATATATAAATTATTTCATTTGGAGTTATGGTTGAATTTCTATGAATTTTTGAAGCTCAAATCATTTTATGGATTTTCTAGTTATTTAGAGATCAACAAAATCTAGTAAATGATTTACTGCGTCAGCATGACATCATGCTGATGTGAGCGGTCAACGAAGTGTTCCAGGTCAAACCTGACCAGTGGGTCCCTCGTGTTAGTTACTAACTAAACTATCCTGGTTTAATTAGCACTAATCCTAGATTAATTAGTAGGGTCGGGCCCCACGCGTCAGTGACCCAGGGTGGTCAAACCCTGTTCAGACGGGGTCAAACCCCCGGGTCAACTCGCCGGAGTTGACCCGCGGCTCGTCGCCGGTGACGCCAGGGACGGTGGAGGGCGTCGGGATTCGCCCTCCGGCGACCAAAACAGCGGCGGAGGGGCTCTACGAGACACCCAGGCTCGCGCGCATCCATTGCAGCCAGCGGCAGCAGCTGGGGTGCCCTACGGCGATGGCGGCGATGGCAAGTGCGGCTGCCGGAGCTCGTCGAGCTCAGGCGCGAGGGCTACGGTGCACTAGCGAGCGACCTGAGGCGTGCTGCGGCTTCCTGGGGATGCCCGGAGCACGACTACGTGCTTGGTTTGGCCAGGCGGGGCTGCTAGCGACGGCGAGCTTCGTGGCGGCGGCGGCGGGCTCCGCCCGAGGTGGAAACCACGGCTAGAGGTAGCAAGAGAGGATGGAGAGAGGGGCGGAGGAAAGAGGGGCTCACAAGGAACTCGCGGAGCAGGCTAGTGATCTCGGGGAAGGCCGGACAGCGACGAATTTGACGGCGGCGATCCGCGGCACCGACGAGGAAGACGACGTTGAGGGCAGCTCTACAGGGCGTCCCGGCTTGTGTGAGTCGTCAGAGAGGTTGAGGACGGCAGCGCAGAGCTAATGGGCTTGTCGGGGAGGCGAGGAAGTGGTGGTGGGCGCGGCAACGGCGTGCGGCGGCGAGGGCAGTGCTCGGGCGCGGTGAGAGAGAGCGAGGGAGAGGAGGGGAAGGAACGAGAGAGAGTAAGAGAGGTGCGGGGCGTCTCCGTGGCACAACCAGAAGAGTCGGGGCGTCGCGGTGGAAGCAGGAGCTGGCGTGTGCGCAGCGACCACGTGCCCTGCCTACTGGCATGAGGAGGAAGACGACACAGGGGGGGTGCGGTGGGCTGGGCCAGTAGTAGTTGGGTTGGGTGGGCTACCAGGTGAGCGCCAGGTAAGTCTCTCTCTCTCTTCTGCTTTTTCTGTTTTTGTTTCTGTTTTTGTTTTTCTCCTATTGTTTTTTGATTTAGCATAGGTGCCAAACCATTTTATAAAATGCTGAAAATATTTATAGGCACCTCTGAAATTAATTCCAACAGCCCAAAAATACTTCCAAGATTATTTGGACATTTAACAATATTTATAGCATTTAAAATTCCCAAATGCAAATACATATGATTTAATTCAGGGATCCAAGTTGTCCTAGAAAATTGTGCAATATTTTTGGCAGAGGTTCAAGACCAATCCAAAAATGATGAACATTTTGTGAAGGCCATTTTGGGTTCAGTAAAAATGATTTTATCTAGACCATAGTTGAATTTCATTTGCTGCCAGGGTTTATCAGCCCCCATTTCAAGTTTCATAAAATTTAAACATGATGCATGGATGCTTATGCAAAGACAGACAAGGTCTAAGCTAGGGCTGTGACAACTCACCCCCACTAAACAAGAATCTTGTCTCGAGATTCAAGACGTGAGGTAAGAAGACAGAGGGGGCACAAGACCAACACAATCTTCACGATTCAGGTTGCACCTCATAAGGTGGTTGATTCATTGCATCCGTTGATCTTGACATCCTCGCTTTTGAGATCTTCATCCACGCGATGACGACGGAAAGAAACTCTACTAGGATTGATCTTCTCGAAGATCAAGCTATACAAGATCAACTCACGGAATGAGATGTTGAAACATCTTGAGTTGAGACACAAAACACACTGAGAGGGATGGAAGAACAAACGGCGGGGTTTGATTTGGTGGGCAACAATTCCATGCTTAGAAAGATGGTGGATGGTTTCAAGGTGGTGAGGAAAAAAATTGCCATGATCCCGTAACGGGGCACCTTGGGAAAGGTGACTCGTTGGATTGTTCCCTTAAATGGCAAAATAATTACCTTTGATCCATAGATCATTGAAACTCTTCATACCAGCTTAAGGCAATTCACAATTCATTTGAAAGAGCTCAAAGAAATGGCATACTCGGACTAGGATGGATGATGTGGACTACCTTGTTGGACCCATGGTAAGCCCACTTTCGAAGATGATCTTGGACAACAATTTCTGAGAGGAGCAGCCCATGGAATTTGGCACAATGGTAGGGTAAGCTGGGAACAAAATGCAAATGTGGGAATGTTCCCACCATCATTTCTGCCTGAGATTCAGATTTGGTTGGTAACAGGATATTTCAGACAGCATGTCTGGCAAGGAAAGGTGGCAACACAAATCAACGAGATGATGTTGCGAGATTCTCGGGAGATGAAGTATGGTAGTAAGCTCCAAAACATGAGCCGGTTCTACTAGATACATGTGAACACACTGTCCCAGACAAGCATGACCACGTAATAGTCTTATAATAAAACACTACCGAGTTCAAGTGGGGAACCATCAACGAGGGTATCGAAGTCTTGTGCATGAACTAGTATTCGCACAGCAACTCCTTTTCCTTGAACAAATCAATCAGTGGCTTGGGGTGCTAGGGAATACATATGGGCTGAAGGTTGCAAGTCTTCAAACCATAGAATACTTCGCACATATGCATGACTGACTTGGGATGGTTCCGAAGGAAGCAAAAACAAGCTTACTCGAATTCACGGCGGCAACTTACATCAAATGCACGTGAATTAGAGGAAGTCACTCCTTTCATCCAAACGTATACCTCATGAGCAGAACATGAAGGCAATGCTTACCAAGTTTCCAATACTAGTGTAATGTTCAACATGAATCATGGGGGAGACAAAATGATGCTGATGGGCTCAACAGCAACTCATCGGAACTTCCATATCACTGGACTTCCACCATCATGTAAACACGGTGATAGCATTGGTCAGACCAAAAGATGTAATGGTGTATGCTCGAGGGATCAACCACGGGTAAGACAACATTACGAACATCGTTGGTTCTGATTTGACTTGGCGATAGCCCACACTCAAATCAAAGATTGGACAAGACAATAGCACCAACAACTGACCACGAGGATCAATCAATGAAGATATCATCTTTCTTCAACACACACACACACAAGGATATCCCTTTGGAATGAACTAAGTCAGGCAAAGCATTTACCTTCCAACTCTCCAAGTTATTGTTTAGCTTAACCAACTAGCTCAGGGGGTAACCAACACAGATTCTTGGAGAATGGCTCGTTTACAAGAAACCATCTCGATCACGAACTCAACATAGCGGTCAGGTGACAACCTGGTAACACTTCCAAGAAGATTTTCGGGAAATCATGAACCACCGATATGTTACTAAGCTCAGGAACAATCTTGCTTTTCAGGGCAAGACGATATGATCAAACGAGCAAGGGATTGACACAATCCTAACTCATTGATCAAAGAGTGCACTGGAATTAAGGACTAGGTAGCACGGTCAATCTTAGAATGACGATTCAATAACCAACACGCTAAGAATGAGAATATTGTCCATTTACTACCAAGCAACTAGTTGCTAGGAGTATTGATTTCACACATCACAATTCACTTGTCGGCATTCCGGTTACAACAACACGATGACCGAGGAATGAATGATGATGGTGAGAAGTGTCACTGCATCAAGAATTCATAAGAGGTGGTGGAATTCTCATGACAATCCCAACATAAAGAGGGTAACACTCCAAGGTGGAACAAAAAAAAAGCTGGATTAGCATTTGATCTGCGGAGTACGAATGCTTTGACCCAATCCTAGATATGGATGAGGTACTGGAGTTTGTTTCTCCTAGTCATTCCAGAATAGAATGTCTTGACAGACCACAAGAATAATAGGCATCGACAGCGAATGCGCGCATACTCTTGACTATAAAATGATAGATGGGGGTCAGAATACAACTAAAGAGAGACAACTCAAAGGAACATACGATTATTCTGAGCTGTGGATGCATAGGTTGGTATGTCGAACAAGTTCAACATATTTCTTCTGGATAACCCATGCAGAAAGGTAGGATTGGCAGAGTCAAACATAGAATGGAGAACTCATCAAGAGCACTCTAGTCGTGACCTTTTGGTTCGAAAGAACTCCTGCCAAGAATGGTTCATGGTAATTGGAAGAAGGATGTACCACGAACCTCGAGGACTATCGCAAAGGTTACTAATATCCTAAAGGAACTAGCAACACTATCAACATGAGGTAAGTAGGGTGAATCTCGGGTTCAAGAACCCGGGAATAGAATGCCTACTACTAAATGGCATCACGGGATGCTTTCGATAATGGTGGCCAGAAGCATCACACTGGGAACACAAAACATGGCTAGATTACTAGGTGACTCCCTAAAACACCTAGGGTCAAAATAATAGCTCCAACATATATGTCGAGGCAACAGAGTACCTCAACTCACCGATTACTGTGGTTGAATTGGCCCAATGGGACATCGGGAACGGAAAGAAGGGATTTGCAAATGCATCAGACTATTTAGAGACCTGGGATGACTCGGATAGCATAACGGCTGTAAATGCTCAAAAGATTTGAGACATCCTGCAAAATAGTGGCGTAACCACTTGACATCATCATATCAAGGTTCTGGTTCAACTGACAACATACTAAAAGTAGTAGAAACTGAATTGAGGCCTGGAACCAACAATCCTGTAAGTCTCTATCATAGTAACTCGTCATCCTAATAGATAGCTGAGAAGGCCTAGTTCTTAATCCCCGCAAAAAGAAGTGGTTGACTCAGATCAGAAGGGCATAAGGTAAAGGAGTAAAAAGAGCCTTACGTCCCTTCCCACAATCAATTCCCCTACATAACTAAAGCATTTCTAGACTCAACTTCGACCAGTTTGGCTTGGTAATCCTACAGGCAGTCAGGCTCTAATACCAAAGCTGTCAGGACCCCGATTCCAAGTCACATCGATCTAGCCGGTAACACCTCATATCACGTTGCGACCTCACGCACGGTATTCCCACGGGTGTCGCCTTACCATGGCCCGAGACTGTTTGCGCCTTTTGGCTCACGTATATGATAGTGTCGCTAGCATCCATATGACAGAGAACCCGGGTCGACATGACTAGTCGTGAACCCAAAGTGGCACTAACTTACGGGGACAGGCATACATGAATCAACATCGAGTATGTCGGTCAGTAGCGTGCGAATCTGGGCTGTAGCACTGGGCTAACAGGACTCGGTGAACCGGGCTGTAGCAGGCTAGGCAGGACTCCGGATGTCACTGCGTGACATTTCCCCGAAGGAACAGACACAGGAACGAAGTGAATCACATGCCGGCCAGTCAAGCGTTCCGGAGAAGTAGTGCTGGGCCAGCAGGACTCCGGTGAACCGGGCTGTAGCGGACTACTATGGCTCATGGAAGCACAAGACTACATTTCCCCATAAGAGAGGCTACCAAGAACAAACAACTAGGTTGTCGGATCCCACACATACCAAGCATTTCAATCATACACACAATATGCTCGATATGTGTAAATACAACATGGCATCACAACAAGACTCTACGACTAAGAGTATTTATTCATTAGGCTCCGAGGAGCCAAGTATTAGAAACATGGGTCCCATGACCCAACATACAGAGCATACAAGCAACAAGCACATGCGGAAGCTTAACTTGTCTGAGTACAGACAACTACAAATGAAAAAAGGCTAAGAAGCCTGACTATCTACCAGATCCTGCCGAGGGCACAAGATCGTAGCTAAGGTATCAAGCTAAACGTCGAAGTCCACAAGGAACTACTAGCGAGACTGACGTCTCTCTGCAAAACATAAAATAGGCAAACGTGAGTACAATTGTACCCAGCAAGACTTACATCAGAACTAGCTACATATGCATCAGTATCAACAAAGGGGGTGGTGGAGTTTGACTGCCGCAAACCAGCTTTGACTCAGTGGCTATCCTAAACTATGACTGCAAGTAACTCTTTTGAGGTGGTGCACACGAGTCCACATATCCACCATATCAATACACCACTATGGATCCGCTCCCGTCTCCCTACGAGAAGGCCATCCATAGCACTCACGCTTATCTTGCGAGTTTTATAGTATCCACTTTCACTTTTCTATGAACTGTTATAGGCAACCCAGAAGTCCTTTACTGTGGACGCGGCTATTCGAATAGATCACTTATAACCCTACAGGGGTGTACTTCTTCACACATGTTTCCACCACTTAGCGTCTGCACACGACATGTGCTCGGCAGACTTCACGCGAAAGCCGACGTGGGTGTAGGCCATGACCTAACTAACCACACAAGTCTCTAGTCCAGGTTTATCACCTATTCGGGTTCCATCCGCGAGGAGATCCGGCCGGAGTTTCGCTCACAGCCCCAAACGATGTGTGCAGGGTTCCCGAGACACCAAACGGGCGCCCGGTACACCGTGCCACGGTGTATCTACCGCATCATAGCCCACCCCTAGGGTCAGCGCTATGCACGGCCTCCAACACATATCCTACAAACACCAGAAACTAGTTGTAACTCCTGGACAGAGAACATGGGCGGTTAATAAGTCGAGCGGGGTCATATTTCAGGGCCCAGCGTGTGGTAGTAGCTGTTCATGGATCACAAACATAGAACTCAGTTTTTGAGGACAGTGTCAATGAGACAACCCACCATGTACTCCTACATGGCCTCTCACCGCTACCTTTACCAAATCATGTTCACACACTTAGCTCACACACAATAGGACATGTTCATCACTATTCCAATTCATTCCCGATGAATCAGACCCGACTCAACTCTAAGCAGTAGCAGGCATGACAAACAAGCATGAATGAGTAGGCACATCAGGGCTCAAACAACTCCTACTCATGCTAGTGGGTTTCATCTATTTACTGTGGCAATGACAGGTCATGCAGAGGAAAAGGGGTTCAGCTACCATAACATGAAACAGATGAATCGTTGTTGTCCTAATGTAGTAAAAGAGAGCAGGAGCGAGAGAGTGGGATTATATCGGAATGAACAAGGGGGTTTTGCTTGCCTGGCACTTCTGAAGATAGTATAGCTCTTCATCGGTGTCATCGATCTCAGCATCGGTATCACGTCTACTGAGGGGAACAATTATAGGCAACAGAGAGGGAACACAATCAATGCAATGCAACAATGTGATGCATGATCATGACATGGCAAAAAGAATGTGTTTGAGCTAATGCAACTAAGAATAGAAAGGTTTCAGCTAATTTGAACCAAGGGTTCAAATTTAAAACTCAAGTTACGAATTTATAATGTGCATTATCATGTTTTGGTCTAACAGCAACGTTAGGTTGTTCAAACATGCATGAAACCAGTACAGATGGATAGATTGGATTTTCTGATCATTTTTCATATATAAATTATTTCATTTGGAGTTATGGTTGAATTTCTATGAATTTTTGAAGCTCAAATCATTTTCTGGATTTTCTAGTTATTTAGAGTTAAACAAAATCTAGTAAATGATTTACTGCGTCAGCATGACATCACGCTGACGTCAGCGGTCAACGGAGCGGTCCAGGTCAAACCTGACCAGCGGGTCCCTCGTGTCAGTTACTAATTAAACTATCCTGGTTTAATTAGCACTAATCCTAGATTAATTAGTAGGGCCAGGCCCCATGCGTCAGTGACCCAGGGTGGTCAAACCCTGGTCAGACGGGGTCAAACCCCTGGGTCAACTCGCCGGAGTTGACCCGCGGCTCATCGCCGGTGACGCCAGGGACGGTGGAGGGCGTCGGGATTCGCCCTCCGGCGACCAAAACAGCGGTGGAGGGGCTCTACGAGACGCCCAGCCTCGCGCGCATCCATTGGGGCCAGCGGCAGCAGCTGGGGTGCCCTACAGCGACGGCGGCGATGGCAAGTGCGGCGGCCGGAGCTCGGCGAGCTCAGGCGCGAGGGCTACGGTGCACTAGCGAGCGACCTGGGGCATGCTGCGGCTTCCTGGGGATAACCGGAGCACGACTACGTGCTTGGTTTGGCCAGGTAGGGCTACTAGCGATGGCGAACTTCGTGGCGGCGGCGGCGGGCTCCGGCCAAGGTGGGAACCACGGCTAGAGGTCGCAAGAGACGACTGGGAGATGGGCGGAAGAAAGAGGGGCTCACAAGGAACTCGTGAAGCAGGCTAGTGAGCTCGGGGAAGGCCGGACGGCGACGAATTTGATGGCGGCGATCCGCGGCACCGACGAGGAAGACGACATCGAGGGCAGCTCTGTAGGGCATCCCGGCTTGCGTGAGTCGTCAGAGAAGTCGAGGACGGCAGCGCGGAGCTAATAGGCTTGTCGGAGAGGCGAGGAAGTGGCGGTGGGCGCGACAACAGCGTGCGGCGGCGAGGGAAGCGCTCGGGCGCGGTGAGAGAGAGTGAGGGAGAGGAGGGGAAGGAATGAGAGAGAGTGAGAGAGGTGTGGGGCGTCTTCGTGGCACAACCAGAAGAATAGGGGCGTCGCGGTGGAAGCAGGAGCTGCGCGCACGCGGCGACCACGCGCCCTGCCTACTGGCGTGAGGAGGAAGACGATAGAGGGGGGTTGCGGTGGGCTGGGCCAGTAGTAGTCGGGTCGGGTGGGCTGCCAGGTGAGCGCCAGGTAAGTCTCTCTCTCTTTTGCTTTTTCTGTTTTTGTTACTGTTTTTGTTTTTCTGCTGTTGTTTTTTGATTTAGCATAGGTGCCAAACCATTTTATAAAATGCTAAAAATATTTATAGGCACCTCTAAAATTAATTCCAACAGCCCAAAAATACTTCCAAGATTATTTCGACATTTAACAATATTTATAGCATTTAAAATGCCCAAATGCAAATAAATATGATTTAATTCAGGGATCCAAGTTGTCCTAGAAAAATGTGCAATATTTTTGGCAGAGGTTCAAGACCAATCCAAAAATGATGAACATTTTGGGAAGGCCATTTTGGGTTCAGTGAAAATGATTTTATCTGGACCCTAGTTGAATTTCATTTGCTGCTAGGGTTTATCAGCCCCCATTTCAAGTTTCATAAAATTTAAACATGATGCATGGATGCTTATGCAAAGACAGACAAGGTCTAAGCTAGGGCTGTGACAGCCGTGAAGGGACTGACAACCCCTTTATCGCATTGGTTGCAAGGTTATTGATTGTTTGTGCAGGTACTAGGCGATTTGCGTGTAGTCTCCTACTGGATTGATACCTTGGTTCTCAAAAACTAAGGGAAATACTTACGCTACTTTGCTGCATCACCCTTTCCTGTTCAAGGGAAAACGAACGCATGCTGAAGAGGTAGCAGGTAATTTTGTATTTTTGGTTTAATAGATCTGAAAATAAAAGCAAATAAAAGTAGATCGCGAAGGTAAATATAATAAATAAGAGACCCGGGGACCGACTGGTGGCTTCTCTCGAGAAAAATAGCAAACGGTGGGTGAATGAATTAATGTTGGGCAATTGAAAAAACTTCAAATAATCATGACGATATCTAGGGAATGATGTAACACCCACGATGCGGCTATATCTCCCACGTGTCGAGGCACGACTGTTGGTGTCAAAACCAGCGGATCTCGGGTAGGGGGTCCCGAACTGTGTGTCTAAGGCGGATGGTAACAGGAGGCAGGGGACACGATGTTTACCCAGGTTTGGGCCCTCTTGATGGAGGTAATACCCTACGTCCTGCTTGATTGTTCTTGATGAATATGAGTATTACAAGAGTTGACCTACCACGAGATCGTAATGGCTAAACCCTAGAAGTCTAGCCTGTATGACTACGGTATTGAGTATATCCTTTCCGGACTACACCCTCCGGTTTATATAGACACCGGGGGGATCTAGGGTTACATCACTACAAAAAATACACTTCCGTGATGATACGTGTTTGTCACAGTAGGCCACATTTTTTGTCATGCATGTACATCCATGATGATTTTATGACAGAATCAAGATAGTCGTACCTGTGCTGTCGTAGAAGTGTTCCATGACATTATCAAAATTATCATCACGGAAGTGTCCACTTCCATGATGATAAATCGCGCGTCACAGAAGTGCTTTTGTCAAGGGTGACCGACATGTGGCATCCACCGTAACGGAACGCCGTTAAGCTATCGGCTCGGATTTTGGATCTGATAACCCGTTAACAGCCCTGACCAATGGGAAATTTCCACGTGTAAAATTCTGATTGGCCGAAGGAAACACGTGTTGCCTCACCGTTGAGACAGATGTCATCCACTCATTGGACAGGAGGCGCCTATGATAGGTCGACACGTGGAACGGCCCAACAGTGGCCCATTCCAGTGAAAAAGGTCGGCCCAGTAAAAATTAGCATGCCAGCCCATATAAGACCTACTTGTGTCAGGTCCATTTAAGCCCACGGCCCATACGAGATGTGCCAATTCGGCCCGTCAATGGCCGGTTAAAGATTTGACACCATTGCAGCCCATCGTCGGTTCGAGCCCATTAATAGCCCGCTATATATTTGGGCTCAATATCGGCCCGATGAGATTTCAGCCTGTTAATGGCCCATTTAATGGATGGGCCAATTTACAGGATGTACATCTTTCGGCCTTTTAGCGGCCCATTTAAATGTTGGGCTAATTTCCAGCCCAGTGTGTCTTTCAGCCTGTTGACGGCCCATAAATCTGATGGGCCATTTGTAGTCGGACCTGAGTTTCGGCCTTTAAGCAGCCCATTTAAGTGTTGGGCCAATTTCTGGCCCGGTGTTACTTTCAGCCTGTTGACGGCCCATAAATCAGTTGGGCCATTTGTAGTCGGACCTGAGTTTTGGCCTTTTAGTGACCCATTTAAGTGTTGGGCCAATTCCCGGCCCTGTGTGCCTTTCGGCCTGTTAACGGGCCATAAATGAGTTGGGCCATTTGTAGTCGGACCTTAGCTTTGGCCTTTTAACGGCCCATGCCCTTCATGGTTGTAGCGACCCGACCCAAATGAATCAAGTCTCTGTGCTTAAGTGTCATCCCTGGATCGGTATGCTGACACACATAGTACTCGAGGATTTATAACAGAGGTAAATCACATGAAAAGTAACGTAAATACTATAACCTCAATCCAAAATAGCGGAAGTAACAAGGTTGTGGATTCCCGTCAACAGCAACGGCAAAGTTGAGTGTAGAAATCGTAACCCTAACGTATCACTTCCTCGTCGTAAGATAATCCTGCAACATGAGACGTTGCAGCCACAAAGGGTCAGTACATTGGATGTACTGCCAAATTCACACCATAGAGAAATGATGAACAATGGATATCACTACATGCATATTTGGCTGGTGGAAAAGCTCTACAGTTATAAGGTTTTGCGAAAAGCCAATTTTTCCCTAGTGCGAAGGAATAAGTTTTATTTAACTATCATGGTGGTTGTTGAACATTGAGAATGGTTGATAGCATTCTCAATCCCAATTAAATAACATCATTAAACCCAACAAACTTAATTTAAAGTAACATGATGAGATTCACATGATAATCCAGGTAGTAGATACTCAAGATGTCCATAACCGGGGACACGGCTAATCATGATTAGTTTATACACTCTGCGGAGGTTTGCGCACTTTTCCCCACAAGACTCGATCGCCTCTGTTTGGTTTGTCGCACTACATGGTGTTTGAGAAGATGGATGACCGAGACATAGTCTTTCAGAAACGCTAGCACCTTACGATGGATAGACCGTTGCACCTACTTTCCCCTACATCTGCTAGTCTACCCTGTCAGAGTTCGCACGACTTAATCAACTATGATAGAGCCCATAATAGCTTGTGGCTGCACACAGAAGTTTCTAGCATGAATAATCTCATGATCCCTTTGAGCCTGGGTGGCGGTCCATAAAAAAAATAGGTAATCCTGGTCTACCCAGGTGCCTAGACAGGCAATCCTGGAATAACCAGTACCTCAATCCACCCAGATGTGTGTTTAAGTTGCCACCTTAAGTAAACCATTAATTAACAATCTCACATCTGTCATGCATACTCTCAAAACCCAATCCACGTCTATGAGCATAGCATAGCACTATAAGCATAACGTAATAGTAACTCCCAAGGTTTGAATGCAGGGCAATAGGTTCCTACCTCATCAACTACTTCCCAATACCCACATGTTATCAATCCTACTCATGCAATGTTTGAGGGTTGAGACTAATGCATAAAAACTGGGTATGAAAGGGGATATGATCAAAGTGTGAACTTGCCTGCAATGTTGATGAAGATGATTCGCACTCAAAACTCTTGATAGATCTACTCGTCACACTCCGGTCAATCTATCGTAAGCAAGCAATAGTAACCACACATAAGCAATCACTCAAAAGATCAGAAGGAACGAAGAAGACGATTCAGATAACATCAAACCAAGCAAATAACTCTTGCAACATAAGGAAATTTCTAACAATAGCAAAATTATGTGAATTTGGCCTTATCATAAAGTTTAGGTCAAGAGCTTCGATTTGCAAAAAGAATCAACTAAATCGGAGTTACGGATAAAAAGATATGATCAAAAGAAGTTTGAATATGACTCTGGTCTAATTCAAATTTTAAAACTTTCAAAAACATGTTTGAGTTGGATTACTGGATAGAGGGGATCATAACGAAGACGTGAGCGTTGGTTTCGTTGGATTTGGACAAACGAGTAAAAAGTTATGGCTATTTGAAAAATCAGAGCCAAGCTGTTTTACGGAAAAAAAATAGCTACGGGCTAGGGTCTAATGTATAAATACGTAGACTAATTGATAATTTAATTATTTTATCATATTAGTCTAAAAATAATAAACTATGGAGGTATAAGAAGGAAAAAAGACAAAGAAAAATACCTTTATAAGGCAGAGAAAAGACAACTTTGGAGAAAGGGGACAACTTCCGGAAGTCGCGCCGGAAAGAAGAAATATATTTTTCTTAAATAAATCTAGTCAAACCAAAATATTGATTTAACCGAATCGGATTATTTTTGTAGGCTCTATGGGTCTATATTTATTGGTGGAAAAGAGGCTTAGGGGTTAAAGGCTAGGTAATGTGGTACTAAACGTAGACGAAAATATACAAAACACAGACGAAAAGAGACGCTCGCATCGCATGGAAAGGCCTTCGGCCGGCCGCACGCACGCTGCGGCTGCGGTTTTTTTTTTACAAAATTCGGCCTTAAAAAAATAAAAAAAAAGGCTGACTGGGCCTGGCCCATTTAAGAGAGAAAAACAATGGGGCGCCAGAAGCTACTATATTGTGCATGTAGGCGATAAATAAATAAATATGGGCCACACGTACAGTTTTTTTTAAAATAGAAATAGAAGGAAAACCGAATAACAAAAATAAAATGAATATTTTATATAGTCATATTATATATCAAAATTTTCAGAAAAAGGTTTTCTATGACATGAACATTTTTCTAGCATTAAATAAAATACACATAAATTCTAATAATTCCAACAGTGCTCCTGCTCTAATAAGATCCAACAAAAAACATTTTAAAAATATCAAAATGATTTCAAATTTATTTCTCTCCAATTTTCTGTTGTAGGGAATCATGTTACCCTAATTTCCATATATTTTATTTTTGGAGAAAGATAATTTGAATAAAACTCAAATAACTGCAAATTGAAAATAAATTCCAAAAGGGCTTTGAATTTGATCATTTTAACTTCCAACTCATATTTCATATAATTTGAAGAAGTCATTTTATCTTCGCTCGTGAAAATCATTGAGTTGCATAAAGTTTCAGAATTGGAAATATTCTCAAATGAAATTCAAATATTTTCAACACCCCTTGTCATTTAAATAAATGGAAGAAGTCATGTCATCTTCTCTCCAGGGTTTCGTGGTGAAAAGAATTTGAATTCCCGGAGATCATAAATGCAAAATGGAAGTTTTGGAAAGTCCTTTTATTCCCTCTCATTTAACTTTCAAAAGTTTCGAATTTCACTCACTTTCAGTCAGTCAATTAAACAGTCAATCAAATCTATCTATTTAATATAACATTCCAGAATTTAGAATTTTGGGATGTTACAAACCTACCACCCTTAAAATGAATCTCGTCCTCGAGATTCGGAGAGGCTAGCAAGAAAAGGTTAGGGTTTGGGGTCTCCTCAAAATCCATCGATCATCACAGGGGTCTGGTGTGCTACCACCCTTAGAAGCATGGTTACGGTTCCATCAAAACTCATATACTTCCATCCATATTGTTAACAGTGTCGGTCTTCTCAGATCTTCAGGATAATTCCTTATCTAGGCTCTTCCGGTAGTGGCATAACCTTTTCCTCAATTCTTCTGTCTTTCATCTTGGTAAGGTTCTTCCGAGACTGGGTCTTCTTAGCTGACGGATCTGGCGCCAAAACTAAACAACTATCGATATCTCATGGTGGTCAACCATTTATGGTTTCTCCTGCAGGAAATGAGTCTGGGTTGAACCTCACCGTATAACCTACGGTTGGCAACAACTGCCGTGTACAAGGGAAAAATACTTATACCATTCTAAGGTTCAAACAAGGTTTAATATCGTCGTCTCTCTACTATAGGCAGGTCACTCAGATTTACCATCCCATATAGCAAGGCGAACAATAAGAGTAAGTCGGTATGGTGATCAATCCATCCCACACCCAAATCATTACCCTATATATGCTTTAGCGAATCTCGCATTCTAACACTCGGTCATCCTCACAAGCATTGCAGAATTTCTCTTGTCCACGAACTGCGTTCGGATAAATCCATTGATTCTACAAACCAAACAAACATCTATCGTTCCTTCACAACTCTCAGGTTTTGCGTTACTCCTATAAAATCGTCGGTTGATAAGGGCATATCCTCGTCTAGGGTTTTTCCTTCAGCGAGAGTGTGCTTGCTTCTTGGCAGGTCCTGGGGCCTGTGGGTTATGGCCCATCTCATCACTTGTAGTCCTTGGACTTATCATCGGGTAACTGATCATTATTTCAACTTCCAACTTCCTAGTATTCTTAAATCCATCCAATTGTACTGTCTTCCTTCCTTCTATTGGCACCAAACTAAGACGTGATTACTCAGACTCATCATGGAGTTTCCATTGATCCATATTTCCGACATCATACCTCCTTTATATCCAATAGTAATTTATCTATTCATCCTCGTGGGATATCCCACATACCGAGATAAAAACTTATACTTATGGAGTCCATATTCCACTTCGTGGAACATCATTATCCTTTCCAGGGTCAAGCGTCCTTACAGGAGAATATTGGCCATCTGTGCATGGCACTTCTTCAACAGGGAAACGTGAAACACATCTTGAACTCCTGACAGTCCTTCAGGTGACTCCAACTTGTTGGCCACTTCTTCCATATGCTCCAAAACTCGGTATGGTCCTACAAATCTCGGGGCTAACTGTCCCTTAACTCCAAATCGTTTAACTCATCGCAGAGGGGGCACACGAAGACATGCTCTGTCTCCAATTTCATAGACTACCCCCTTGAGTTTTTGAGTCTACATAACTCTTCTGCCTGGACTGAGCTACCTTCAGTCTATCTCGAATAAACTTAACATTCTCTTCTGACTCCTTGATCACATTTGGTCCAAACAACCAACGGTCTCCAACTTCATCCCACACACTCTTGGGGTATCACACATATCGAGACAAAACTCGTATTCATTTTGTCCGAAATCCACTCAGTGGAGTATCCTTATCTTTTCCAGGAGTCAAGGGTTCTTACAGGGTACTACCACCCTTAAAATGCACAAATCTTCCATAGAACATATTTCTCATATCCTCAAAAATGGTCAAAATCCTTCTTCATAGAGTAACAACTCATAAAATCCATATCAGTACCAACGATGCTAACTTTATTCATTCTCAAGTGATTACAATCTCTCGCTTTTCCATTACATGTCTCAACTCAACACCTCAGTATAAAAGAAAATGTTCTCACTTCTACTACTCCATTTATTTTGTTGCAAACTCAACTATCTAGCACAAGTTTCCTTCTCCTTGGGGAATTCTCTGGCAAAGTGCCCTGCTCCATTACAACTAAAATGTATTACTTCTGACAAATATAGAGGTTTCCTTTTTGGGCAATTGTTGAGGTAGTGCCCTGACTCCTTGCACATGTAATAGGTGATATGGCTCAGGTCCTTCCTGGTATCCAATCTACTTCTCTTCCTGGACCTTTTCATGCCAATCATGGCTTCTATTTCTTGTGGGTCATATTCTAATTGCTCTGTCGGAAATTCTACTAGATCCCCATTCAAACAATTTTGGGAGATGTGTCCTTCTTCTTCACATGAATAGCAAGACTTAGTGCAGGGTTTACTCGGGTCTTCTTTAGGTGTCTCCTCCATCTCTTCCTTCATCAGGGGTTCTTCTAAAATTTCCATAAGGGCTTCTTTCATTACTTCTTTCTTCTGCTGGATGGTTCGTTGTACCATGGGGTAAATGTGACACCGAGCAGGATAGTGGGTAGTCCCTTCACACAAGAAACAAGTAATCTGCCTAATTGGGCATTCTTCAACTAGGTGACTTCCTTCACAATTAGGGCATTCATCCTTGTGTTCTTTATGGGTGTGTCCTATTTCTCCACAAATCTTGCATGCACAAGGTTTCTTCATATCCTGTCCATAAGGCTTCAACTTCTGGGACGCAAGGTGAGATCTTTGCAGAGTCAACTTTAATTCTCTCCAAGTGGTTACTCCTTGCCATCCATTCATGGTTTGGTATATCCTCCACCAAGTAGCAGCACCTCTTTCAAAGCACTTAAGAGCATGCTGGGTCATATCATTTCCAACTATAGGGTTATTCTTCATGTGATCCTCCATGTTCTGAATCCATCGGTCCGTCTCCAATTGACTCATCGGTCCAGAAAATACAAACTCATCTTCATTCATCCTCTATTGTGTCCATGGGTTTGGGGTGAGATAAGAGAGATAGAGAGGGATACACACAATACAAACAAAAGTTTTGAAAAGACAGATTTTATTTGTGGCTGTCGGGAAAAACATCAAACAAATGACAGCTCACAAACGTCGCATCTAACGTAGGTATATAACAGGGGTTTGGTCTTCTAAAGGTCAATAAATCTTCAACATCTCCAAACTCTTCAAGTCTTGTTCATGCCTCCAATGGCTTCTTCCGATCATGCTTGTCTTCTCAAGTTCTTTTGCCAGATCATCTCTGTTGACGGGAAATCTCTCGTGACATCCTTTAATATTCCGGAGTTGCATTTCAAACTTCTAGGTTTCAACATCCTTCACATGAACCATGGTCATACTGTCCTTTAGTTCCTGAAAAATCTCCGGTATCTCAAGGTTGTAGCTCCTCCAGCTTGGCTACTCTCATCTTCAGGGTCCTGAGTTCCTCATGAAATACTTCCTTGTCTAATACGACTTCCTTGATGTACTACTCCAGATCCTGGTGATACACCGGCTAGGGTTAAAACTTTATATTGCTGATGGGTGCTCCATCAGCCTTCTACCATCAAATCCATTCTGAAGAAATGCATCCTTAACTCAGCATGGTGACAATAGCATCAGCGGGCGATGACATCATGGATAACCATGTTTCTGCTCTTGTCATTCCCATGAGCTATCATTCCATAGTTGATATCTCTTGCCTTAGGGTTTTCTTTGACAAAACTTCGAGTTCTCGTGCTCCTTGTTTCAGTATTTCTCCGATACACCTTGATCTCGGGTATTGACAACTTCCATAGTCTACCAAGTTCCATAAGGGTAGCCTTCCTAGGTCATACAAATCTGGAAATTCTTCAGAGCCTCCAATTCTTCTAGTCTTCAGAGTCTTCAACAGTTGTAGTTTCCATTATAATGTATGGTAAAATCCTCTTCATTCCGTAGTGGTTGTGGTTGTCCGATATCTTGTACTTCTTGGAGTGGTCTCATCAGTCGAATCTTCGTGTGGTCAAAAGGGGAAAGGGGTATGGTCTCACTACAAGGGAATTTTTGAATAAGCTTAGAAGAGAAGAGAGGTAAAAGATCTTTTTGAAAGGGAAAGTTGTAGAGAAAAATCTTTGCTATGGGCTTGCCAGTTTCTAGGGTCACGTCCTACAGTCAACATGTGCTCTGATACCATCTTGTAGCGACCCGACCCAAATGGATCAAGTCTCTGTGCTTAAGTGTCATCCCTGGATCGGTATGCTGACACACACAGTACTCAAGGATTTATAACAAAGGTAAATCACATGTAAAAGTAACGTAAATACTATTACCTCAATCCAAAATAGCGGAAGTAACAAGGTTGTGGATTCCCATCAACACCAACGGCAAAGTTGAGTGTAGAAATCGTAACCCTAACGTATCACTTACTCATCGTAAGATAATCCTGCAACATGAGATGTTGCAGCCACAAAGGGTCAGTACATTGAATGTACTGCCAAATTCACACCATAGAGAAATGATGAACAATGGCTATCACTACATGCATATTTGGCTGGTGGAAAAGCTCTACGGTTATAAGGTTTTTGCGAAAAGCCAATTTTTCCCTACTGCAAAGGAATAAATTTTATTTAACTGTCATGGTGGTTGTTGAACATTGAGAATGGTTGGCAGCATTCTCAATCCCAATTAAATAACATCATTAAACCCAACAAACTTAATTTAAAGTAACATGATGAGATTCACATGATAATCCAGGTACTAGATACTCAAGATGTCCATAACCCGGGACACGACTAATCATGATTAGTTTATACACTCTGCAGAGGTTTGCGCACTTTTCCCCACAAGACTCGACCGCCTCCGTTTGGTTTCTCGCACTACATGGTGTTTGAGAAGACGGATGACCGAGACATAGTCTTTCAGAAGCGCTAGCACCTTACGATGGATAGACCGTTACACCTACTTTCCCCTACATCTGCTAGTCTACCCTGTAAGAGTTCGCACGACTTAATCAACTATGCTAGAGCCCATAATAGCTTGTGGCTGCACACGGAAGTTTCTAGCATGAATAATCTCATGATCCCTTTGAGCCTGGGTGGCGGTCCATAAAAAAACAGGCAATCCTGGTCTACCCAGGTGCCTAGATAGGCAATCCTGGAATAACCAGGTATCTCAATCCACCCAGATGTGTGTTTAAGTTGCCACCTTAAGTAAACCATTAATTAACAATCTCACATATGTCATGAATACTCTCAAAACCCAATCCACGTCTACGAGCATAGCATAGCAGTATAAGCATAACGTAATAGTAACTCCCAAGGTGTGAATGCAGGGCAATAGGTTCCTACCTCATCAACTACTTCCCAATACCCACATGTTATCAATCCTACTCATGCAATGTTTGAGGGTTGAGACTAATGCATAAAAACTGGGTATGAAAGGGCATATGATCAAAGTGTGAACTTGCCTACAATGTTGATGAAGATGATTCGCACTCAAAACTCTTGATAGATCTACTCGTCACACTCCGGTCAATCTATCGTAAGCAAGCAATAGTAACCACACATAAGCAATCACTCAAAAGATCAGAAGGAACGAAGAAGACGATTCGGATAACATAAAACCAAGCAAATAACTCTTGCAACATAAAACAATTTCTAACAGTACCAAAATTATGTGAATTTGGCCTTATCAGAAAGTTTAGGTCCAGAGCTTCAATTTGTAAAAAGAATCAACTAAATCGGAGTTACGGATAAAAAGATATGATCAAAAGAAGTTTGAATATGAATCTGGTCTAATTCAAATTTTAAAACTTTCAAAAACATGTTTGAGTTGGATTACTGGATAGAGGGGATCATAACGAAGACGTGAGCGTTGGTTTCGTTGGATTTGGACAAATGAGTAACAAGTTATGGCTATTTGAAAAATCAGGGCCAAGCTGTTTTACGGAAGAAAAAATAGCTACGGGCTAGGGTCTAATGTATAAATACGTAGACTAATTGATAATCTAATTATTTTATCATATTAGTCTAAAAATAATAAACTACAGATATATAAGAAGGAAAAAAACAAAGAAAGATACCTTTATAAGGCAGAGAAAAGACAACTTTGGAGAAAGGGGACAACTTGCAGAAGTCGCACCGGAGAGAAGAAATATATTTTTCTTAAATAAATCTAGTCA
Source organism: Triticum urartu (assembly GCF_056163025.1). Lineage (NCBI taxonomy): Eukaryota > Viridiplantae > Streptophyta > Magnoliopsida > Poales > Poaceae > Triticum > Triticum urartu. The sequence continues at coordinate 203,572,401 of NC_141877.1, read as the reverse complement.
AACCAAAATATTGATTTAGCCCGAATCGGATGATTTTTGGAGGCTCTATGGGTCTATATTTATTGGTGGAAAAGAGGCTTAGGGATCAAAAACTAGGCAATGTGGGACTAAACGTAGACGAAAATATACAAAACACAGATGAAAAGAGATGCTCGCATCGCATAGGCCTAAAGGTCTTCGGCCGGCCGCACGCACGCTGCGGCTGCGGTTTTTTTTTAAATTCGGCCTTAAGAAAATAAAAATAAAAAGGCTGACTGGGCCTGGCCCATTTAAGAGAGAAAAACAATGGGGTGCCAGAAGCTACTATATTGCGCATGTAGGCGATAAATAAATATGGGCCGCACGTATAGTTTTTTTAGTAGATATAGAAGGAAAACCGAATAACAAAAATAAAATAAAACTTTTATATAGGCATATTATATATCAAAATTTTCAGAAAAAGATTTTCTACGACATGAACATTTTTCTAGCATTAAATAAAGTACACACAAATTCTAATAATTCCAACAGTGCTCCTGCTCTAATAAGATCCAACAAAAACATTTTAAAAATATCAAAATGATTTCAAATTTATTTCTCTCCAATTTTCTGTTGTAGGGAATCATGTTACCCTAATTTCCATATATTTTATTTTTTGAGAAAAATAATTTGAATAAAACTCAAATAACTACAAATTGAAAATAAATTCCAAAAGGGCTTTGAATTTGATCCTTTTAACTTCCAACTCATATTTCATATAATTTGAAGAAGTCATTTTATCTTCGCTCGTGAAAATCATTGAGTTGCATAAAGTTTCAGAATTGGAAATATTCTCAAATGAAATTCAAATATTTTCAACACCCCTTGTCATTTAAATAAATGGAAGAAGTCATGTCATCTTCTCTCCAGGGTTTCATGGTGAAAAGAATTTGAATTCCCGGAGATCATAAATGCAAAATGGAAGTTTGGGAAAGTCCTTTTATTATCTCTCATTTAACTTTCAAAAGTTTCGAATTTCACTCACTTTCAGTCAATCAATCAAACAGTCAATCAAATCTATCTATTTAATATAACGTTCCAAAATTTAGAATTGTGGGATGTTACAATGGTCCAATACCAGCCTAGTTTCTTTTTAGGCCTGCTAAAGGCCCACAACACAGTTGGGTCGTTTACAATACGACCTGACTTTGGGCCTCTTAGCGGCCCATGCTCTTCATGGTCCAGTACAAGCCCGTTGTCTCTTTCGGCCTGCTAAAGGCCTACAGTATAGTTGGGCCATATGTAGCCCAAACTTAGTAACGGCCTATTAACGACCCGGGAGGTAAGAGGGTCGACCATTAACTTTCGGCCTAGTAATGGACCATTAACTTAATGGGCCCACTAAAGTTCGTTCATGTCTTTAGGCCAAATTAGATAATTTGAGCCCATTACGATGAGCAATTATGCACAGGACCAAAACCGATCAAGCAAAGGTACGACATGCAGGGAATAACGTTGCACATCCAGCATATATTACAGGAAATTACATCCACTGGGCAATCAAAGATTGATGCCAGTGCAAATAAATGAGCAGAACCTAACCATCTACAATGTCACAACCTGCAACCTCAGCACAAATGATGCCCATAAGCATGTGGGCAAGTTCTTGCTGCTTTGTGTTGGGGAACGTAGTAATTTCAAAAAAATTCCTACGCACACGCAAAATCATGGTGATGCATAGCAACGAGAGGGGAGAGTGTTGTCTACGTACCCTCGTAGACCGGCAATGGAAGTGTTGACACAATGTAGAGGAAGTAGTCGTACGTCTTCCCGATCCGACCGATCCAAGTACCGAACGTACGGCACCTCCGAGTTCTGCACACGTTCAACTCGGTGACGTCCCTCGAGTTCCGATCCAGCAAAATGTTGAGGGAGAGTTTCGTCAGCATGACAGCGTGATGACGGTGATGATGTTCTACCAACGTAGGGCTTCGCCTAAGCACCGCTACGATATGACCGAGGTGGAATATGGTGGAAGGGGGCACCGCACACGGCTAAGGAACGATCACGAGGATCAACTTGTGTGTCATGGGGTGCCCCCTTGCCTCAGTATATAAAGGAGGGAGAGGGGGAGGTGCGGCCGGCCCTATGGGTGCGCCTGGAGGAGTCCTACTCCAACCGGGAGTAGGACTCCCCCCTCTTGCCTTGTTGGAAAAGGAAGGAGGAAGGGAGAAAGAGGAAAGGGGGGCGCCGCCCCCCCTTCCTTGTCCTATTCGGACTAGGGGGGAGGAGGCGCGCGGCCTGCCCTGGCCGGCCCTCCTCTTCTCCCTTATGGCCCATGTAGGCCCAATAACCCCCCCCCCCGGGGGTGTTCCTGTAATCCCCCGGTACTCCGGTAAAATCCTGATTTTACCCGGAACATTTCCAATATCCAAATATAGGCTTCCAATATATCAATCTTTATGTCTCGACCATTTCGAGACTCCTCGTCATGTCCGTGATCACATCCGGGACTCCGAACAACCTTCGGTACATCAAAACACAAAAACCCTAATTACGATCGTCAGCGAACTTTAAGCGTGCGGACCCTACGAGTTCGAGAACTATGTAGACATGACCGAGACACGTCTCCGGTCAATAACCAATAGCGGAACCTGGATGCTCATATTGGCTCCTACATATTCTACGAAGATCTTTATCGGTCAGGCCGCATAACAACATACGTTGTTCCCTTTGTTATCGGTATGTTACTTACCCGAGATTTGATCGTCGGTATCTCAATACCTAGTTCAATCTCATTACCAACAAGTCTCTTTACTCGTTCCGTAATACATCATCCTGCAACTAACTTTATTAGTTGCAATGCTTGCAAGGCTTGAGTGATGTGCATTACCGAGAGGGCCCAGAGATACCTCTTCGACAATCGGAGTGACAAATCCTAATCTCGAAATACGCCAACCCAACAAGTACCTTTGGAGACACCTGTAGAGCACCTTTATAATCACCTAGTTACGTTGTGATGTTTGGTAGCACACAAAGTGTTCCTCCGGTAAACGGGAGTTGCATAATCTCATAGTCATAGGAACATGTATAAGTTATGAAGAAAGCAATAGCAACAAACTAAACGATCAAGTGCTAAGCTAACGAAATGGGTCAAGTCAATCACATCATTCTCCTAATGATGTGATCCAGTTAATCAAATGACAACTCATGTCTATGGTTAGGAAACATAACCATCTTTGATTAACGAGCTAGTCAAGTAGAGGCATACTAGTGACTCTCTGTTTTTGTCTATGTATTCACACATGTATTATGTTTCCGGTTAATACAATTCTAGCATGAATAATAAACATTTATCATGATATATGGAAATAAATAATAACTTTGTTATTGCCTCTAGGGCATATTTCCTTCAGTCTCCCACTTGCACTAGAGTCAATAATCTAGATTACACAGTAATGATTCTAACACCCATGGAGCCTTGGTGCTGATCATGTTTTGCTCGTGGAAGAGGCTTAGTCAGTGGGTCTGCAACATTCAGATCCGCATGTATCTTGCAAATTTCTATGTCTCCCACTTGGACTAAATCCCGAATGGAATTGAAGCGTCTCTTGATGTGTTTGGTTCTCTTGTGAAATCTGGATTCCTTCGCCAAGGCAATTGCACCAGTATTGTCACAAAAGATTTTCATTGGACCCGATGCACTAGGTATGACACCTAGATCGGATATGAACTCCTTCATCCAGACTCCTTCATTTGCTGCTTCCGAAGCAGCTATGTACTCCACTTCACATGTAGATCCTGCCACGACGCTTTGTTTAGAACTGCACCAACTGACAGCTCCACCGTTCAATAAAAACACGTATCCGGTTTGCGATTTAGAATTGTCCGGATCAGTGTCAAAGCTTGCATCAACGTAACCATTTACGATGAGCTCTTTGTCACCTCCATATACGAGAAACATATCCTTAGTCCTTTTCAGGTATTTCAGGATGTTCTTGACCGCTGTCCAGTGATCTACTCCTGGATTACTTTTGTACCTCCCTGCTAGACTTATAGCAAGGCACACATCAGGTCTGGTACACAACATTGCATACATGATAGAGCCTATGGCTGAAGCATAGGGAACATCTTTCATTTTTCTCTCTATCTTCTGCGGTGGTCGGACATTGAGTCTTACTCAACTTCACACCTTGTAACACAGGCAAGAACCCTTTCTTTGCTTGATCCATTTTGAACTTCTTCAAAACCTTGTCAAGGTATGTGCTTTGTGAAAGTCCAATTAAGCGTCTTGATCTATCTCTGTAGATCTTAATGCCCAATATGTAAGCAGCTTCGCCGAGGTCTTTCATTGAAAAACTCTTATTCAAGTATCCCTTTATGCTATCCAGAAATTCTATATCATTTCCAATCAATAATATGTCATCACATATAATATCAGAAATGCTACAGAGACTCCCACTCACTTTCTTGTAAATACAGGCTTCTCCAAAAGTCTGTACAAAACCAAATGCTTTGATCACACTATCAAAGCATTTATTCCAACTCTGAGAGGCTTGCACCAGTCCATAAATGGATCGCTGGAGCTTGCACACTTTGTTAGCTCCCTTTGGATCGACAAAACCTTCTGGTTGCATCATATACAACTCTTCTTCCAGAAATCCATTCAGGAATGCAGTTTTGACATCCATTTGCCAAATTTCATAATCATAAAATGCGGCAATTGCTAACATGATTCGGACAGACTTAAGCATCGCTACGGGTGAGAAGGTCTCATCGTAGTAAATCCCTTAAACTTGTCGAAAACCTTTTGCAACAAGTCGAGCTTTGTAGACAGTAATATTACCGTCAGCGTCAATCTTCTTCTTGAAGATCCATTTATTCTCAATTGCTTGCCGATCAACGAGCAAGTCAACCAAAGTCCACACTTTGTTCTCATACATGGATCCCATCTCAGATTTCATGGCTTCTAGCCATTTTGCGGAATCTGGGCTCACCATCGCTTCTTCATAGTTCATAGGTTCATCATGATCTAGTAGCATGACTTCCAAAACAGGATTACCGTACCACTCTGGTGCGGATCCTACTCTAGTTGATCTATGAGGTTCGGTAGTAACTTGATCTGAAGTTTCATGATTATTATCATTAGCTTCATCACTAATTGGTGTAGGTGTCACAGAAACCGATTTCTGTGATGTACTACTTTCCAATAAGGGAGTAGGTACAGTTACCTCATCAAGTTCTACGTTTCTCCCACTCACTTCTTTCGAGAGAAACTCCTTCTCTAGAAAAACTCTGAATTTAGCAACAAAAGTTTTGCCTTCGGATCTATGATAGAAGGTGTACCCAACAGTCTCCTTTGGGTATCCTATGAAGACACATTTCTTCGATTTGGGTTCGAGCTTATCAGGTTGAAGCTTTTTCACATAAGCATCGCAGCCCCAAACTTTCAGAAACGACAACTTTGGTTTCTTGCCAAACCAAAGTTCATAAGGCGTCGTCTCAACGGATTTCGATGGTGTCCTATTTAACGTGAATGCAGCCGTCTCTAAAGCATAACCCCAAAACGATAACGGTAAATCAGTAAGAGACATCATAGATCGCACCATATCTAATAAAGTACGATTACGACGTTCGGACACACCATTACGCGGTGGTGTTCCGGGTGGCGTGAGTTGCGAAACTATTCCGCATTGTTTCAAATGTAGACCAAACTCGTAACTCAAATATTCTCCTCCACGATCAGATCGTAGAAACTTTATTTTCTTGTTACGATGATTTTCAACTTCACTCTGAAATTCTTTGAACTTTTCAAATGTTTCAAACTTATGTTTCATTAAGTAGATATACCCATATCTGCTTAAATCATCTGTGAAGGTGAGAAAATAATGATATCCGCCACGAGCCTCAACATTCATTGGACCACATACATCTGTATGTATGATTTCCAACAAATATGTTGCTCTCTCCATAGTATCGGAGAACGGCGTTTTGGTCATCTTACCCATGAGGCACGGTTCGCAAGTACCAAGTGACTCATAATCAAGTAGTTCCAAAAGTCCATCAGTATGGAGTTTCTTCATGCGCTTTACACCGATATGACCTAAACGGCAGTGTCACAAATAAGTTGCACTATCATTATCAATTCTGCATCTTTTGATTTCAACATTATGAATATGTGTATCACTACTATCGAGATTCATCAAAAATAGACCACTCTTCAAGGGTGCATGACCATAAAAGATATTACTCATATAAATAGGACAACCATTATTCTCTGATTTAAATGAATAACCGTCTCGCATTAAACAAGATCCAGATAATGTTCATGCTCAACGCTGGCACCAAATAACAATTATTTAGGTCTAATACTAATCCCGAAGGTAGATGTAGAGGTAGCATGCCGACCGCGATCACATCGACTTTGGAACCATTTCCCACGCGCATCGTCACCTCGTCCTTAGCCAATCTTCGATTAATCCATAGCCCCTGTTTCGAATTGCAAATGTTAGCAACAGAACCAGTATCAAATACCCAGGTGCTACTGCGAGCATTAGTAAGGTACACATCAATAACATGTATATCACATATACCTTTGTTCACTTTGCCATCATTCTTATCCGCCAAATACTTGGGGCAGTTCCGCTTCCAGTGACTAGTCTGCTTGTAGTAGAAGCACTCAGTCTCAGGCTTAGGTCCAGACTTGGGTTTCTTCTCCTGAGCAGCAACTTGTTTGATGTTCTTCTTGAAGTTCCCTTTCTTCTTCCCTTTGCCCTTTTTCTTGAAACTGGTGGTCTTATTGACCATCAACACTTGATGCTCCTTCTTGATTTCTACCTCCGCGGCTTTTAGCATCACGAAGAGCTCAGGAATAGTTTTATTCATCCCTTGCATATTATAGTTCATCATGAAGCTTTTGTAGCTTGGTGGCAGTGATTGAAGAACTCTGTCAATGACACTATCAACAGGAAGATTAACCCCCAGTTGAGTTAAGTGATTATGATACCCAGAAATTTTGAGTATATGTTCACTGACAGAACTATTCTCCTCCATCTTGCAGCTATAGAACTTATTGGAGACTTCATATCTCTCAATCCGGGCATTTGCTTGAAATATTAACTTCAGCTCCTGGAACATCTCATATGCTCCATGACGTTCAAAACGTCGTTGAAGACCCGGTTCTAAGCCGTAAAGCATGGCACACCGAACTATCGAGTAGTCATCAGCTTTGCTCTGCCAGATGTTCATAACGTCTGGTGTCGCTCCTGCAGCAGGCTTGGCACTTAGCGGTGCTTCCAGGACATAATTCTTCTGTGCAGCAATGAGGATAATCCTCAAGTTACGGACCCAGTCCGTGTAATTGCTACCATCATCTTTCAACTTTGCTTTCTCAAGGAACACATTAAAATTCAACGGAACAACAGCATGAGCCATCTATCTACAATCAAACATAGACAAGCAAGATACTATCAGGTACTAAGTTCATGATAAATTTAAGTTCAATTAATCATATTACTTAAGAACTCCCACTTAGAAAGATATCCCTCTAATCCTCTAAGTGATCACGTGATCCAAATCAACTAAACCATGTCCGATCATCACGTGAGATGGAGTAGTATCAATGGTGAACATCAATATGTTGATCATATCTACTATATGATTCACGGTCGACCTTTCGGTCTCCGTGTTCCGAGGCCATATCTGTTATATGCTAGGCTCGTCAAGTTAAACCTGAGTATTCCGCGTGTGCAACTGTTTTGCACCCGTTGTATTTGAACGTAGAGCCTATCACACCCGATCATCACGTGGTGTCTCAGCACGAAGAACTTTCGCAACGGTGCATACTCAGGGAGAACACTTATACTTTGATGATTTAGTGGGGATCATCTTATAATGCTACCGTCAATCAAAGCAAGATAAGATGCATAAAAGATAAACATCACATGCAATCAATATAAGTGATATGATATGGCCATCATCATCTTGTGCTTGTGATCTCCATCTTCGAAGCACCTTCATGATCACCATCGTCACCGGCGCGACACCTTGATCACCATCGTAGCATCATTGTCGTCTCGCCAATCTTATGCTTCCATGACTATCGCTACCGCTTAGTGATAAAGTAAAGCATTACAGCGCAATTGCATTGCATACAATAAAGCGACAACCATATGGCTCCTACCAGTTGCCGATAACTCGTTTACAAAACATGATCATCTCATACAAGAAAATTTAGCATCATGTCTTGACCATATCACATCACAACATGCCCTGCAAAAACAAGTTAGACGTCCTCTACTTTGTTGTTGCAAGTTTTACGTGGCTGCTACGGGCTTAGCAAGAACCGTTCTTACCTACGCATCAAAACCACAATGATAGTTTGTCAAGTTGGTGTTGTTTTAACCTTCGCAAGGACCGGGCGTAGCCACACTTGGTGCAACTAAAGTTGGAGAAACTGATACCCGCCAGCCACCTGTGTGCAAAGCACGTCGCTAGAACCAGTCTCGCGTAAGCGTACGCGTAATGTCGGTCTAGGCCGCTTCATCCAACAATACCGCCGAACCAAAGTATGACATGCTGGTAAGCAGTATGACTTATATCGCCCACAACTCACTTGTGTTCTACTCATGCACAACATCAACGCATAAAACCTAGGCTCTGATACCACTGTTAGGGAACGTAGTAATTTCAAAAAAAATCCTACGCACACGCAAGATAATGGTGATGCATAGCAACGAGAGGGGAGAGTGTTGTCTACGTACCCTCGTAGACCGGCAACGGAAGTGTTGACACAACATAGAGGAAGTAGTCGTACGTCTTCCCGATCCGACCGATCCAAGTACCGAACGTACGGCACCTCCGAGTTCTGCACACGTTCAACTCGGTGACGTCCCTCCAGTTCTGATCCAGCAAAACATTGAGGGAGAGTTTCGTCAGCACGACAGCGTGATGATGGTGATGATGTTCTACCGACGCAGGGCTTCGCCTAAGCACTGCTACGATATGACCGAGGTGGAATATGGTGGAAGGGGGCACCGCACACGGCTAAGGAACGATCACGAGGATCAACTTGTGTGTCATGGGGTGCCCCCTTGCCTCAGTATATAAAGGAGGGAGAGGGGGAGGTGCGGCCGGCCCTATGGGTGCGCCTGGAGGAGTCCTACTCCAACCGGGAGTAGGACTCCCCCCTCTTGCCTTGTTGGAAAAGGAAGGAGGAAGGGAGAAAGAGGAAAGGGGGGCGCCGCCCCCCCTTCCTTGTCCTATTCGGACTAGGGGGGAGGGGCGCGCGGCCTGCCCTAGCCGGCCCTCCTCTTCTCCCTTATGGCCCATGTAGGCCCAATAACCCCCCGGGGGGGTTCCGGTAACCCCCCGGTACTCCGGTAAAATCCCGATTTTACCCGGAACGTTTCCGATATCCAAATATAGGCTTCCAATATATCAATATTTATGTCTCGACCATTTCGAAACTCCTCGTCATGTCCGTGATCACATCCGGCACTCCGAACAACCTTCGGTACATCAAAACACAAAAACCCTAATTACGATCATCGCCGAACTTTAAGCGTGCGGACCCTACGGGTTCGAGAACTATGTAGACATGATCGAGACACGTCTCCGGTCAATAACCAATAGCGGAACCTGGATGCTCATATTGGCTCCTACATATTCTACGGAGATCTTTATCGGTCAGACCGCATAACAACATACGTTGTTCCCTTTGTTATCGGTATGTTACTTGCCCGAGATTCGATCGTCGGTATCTCAATACCTAGTTCGATCTCGTTACCGGCGAGTCTCTTTACTCATTTTGTAATACATCATCCTGCAACTAACTTTATTAGTTGCAATGCTTGCAAGGCTTGAGTGATGTGCATTACCGAGAGGGCCCAGAGATACCTCTCCGACAATCGGAGTGACAAATCCTAATCTCGAAATACGCCAACCCAACAAGTACCTTCGGAGACACCTGTAGAGCACCTTTATAATCACCCAGTTACGTTGTGATGTTTGGTAGCATACAAAGTGTTCCTCCGGTAAAAGGGAGTTGCATAATCTCATAGTCATAGGAACATGTATAAGTTATGAAGAAAGCAATAGCAACAAACTAAATGATCAAGTGCTAAGCTAACGGAATGGGTCAAGTCAATCACATCATTCTCCTAATGATGTGATCATGTTAATCAAATGACAACTCATGTCTATGGTTAGGAAACATAACCATCTTTGATTAACGAGCTAGTCAAGTAGAGGCATACTAGTGACCCTCTGTTTTTGTCTATGTATTCACACATGTATTATGTTTCCGGTTAATACAATTCTAGCATGAATAATAAACATTTATCATGATATAAGGAAATAAATAATAACTTTATTATTGCCTCTAGGGCATATTTCCTTCACTCTGCTACACTGTCTCTGAAAACATTGATCAGTTGTTGTGTCGCACGACTCTGCACCTCTGATTCATCCACCATTTCCATCATTGCTTCAGCCATTAATTGGTTCACAAACATACATTTATTCCATTGCATTCGAGATAGAGGATACTGAACAGATTCAAATGGTGATTTTGGTAGGCTTGTATTATTGATAGTGGAGAGTGTCTCGACCACTGCATCATAACATAAATTAGGACGGGAACCAAACATATTAATCATGAGTTATTGCCATATTACCTGGCCTAGATTTACTGGAAAGAAACAATGGGGTTGCCTTGCTGTTTTCAGAGTTTGTCTTCTTATCTTCAGCAGCCTGCACAAAATTAACACACTAGCATTGCTATCATTGGCCAAGTCAGATAATAGGAAAGCAACATTGACACAACGAACGTTTGGGAAACTACCCTACACGAAATTAACACAATATGGCACAACTATCATCAGCCAGGTAAGGTAATACAAAAGCAACATTGACACAATGAATGAATGGGCAACTAGAGAAGCACTACAATTCAGTAATGTGCGTGTTATGAGATAGTACATTCATGCAGCTCAGTATGCAAAACTACCAGGCAGTTTTCCTTACAAAAATCAACATTGGCGCCTTTAACATTTTGCTACAACTAATTTTAGATCAGATAATGTTTAGATTCACGCCGATTAACAAAATACATGCTGATGTAAAAATATAGTGATATACAACAGGTACTTACATCAGCATTGGAGCACAGAGAATTCCCGCAAGATATTTTCCTCGAATACGATCCCAATGGAGTAAGTCTTGTATCGTTTAACCTTATTTTCTAAAAGAGAGATGGGTAAGAAACATGTAGAATATATGATCAGAATGCTATAAAATTTCATGATGCGAGGATACGCACACGCTTCTTAGAATGGAGTTGACATTCTTTTGCTGGACTGGAGCGGACTAGTTCTTTGGCCACTGGAATCTGCTTATTATCAGTGGGAGTTGGGTTTCTCTGTGCTGGAGCAGTATCTATGAAAAATGGAGTTGGTTTATTATCTCCTAGCATTTGGATCTTTTGCAAAGACCTGGTTTGTAACCCTTCAGACTCTAACATAGCCGTCTTCCCCTTGCATGCCTTATATAGAAGAATGGTGATTCAGTTATAAAGCATGCTACAGCAGAGATGGAATAGGTACTGAAGAATAGAAAGGCATGACATATTGACATGTATTCCCTCCATCCGGAAATAAATGGATGGGCCTGGGCATATTTCAGTTCTAGATACATCCAGTTTTATCCATTTCTGCGACATTTAATCCGGACGGAGGGAGTATGATGTAAGAGCTAGGGATACGATAGGACAACACAGTAAACAAACACTGAAAAACCCACTGCAGAACCAAAGTATTCAAACCCACTGATATGAGATAGTACACTCATGCAGCTCAGGATGCAAAACTACCAGGCAGTTTTCCTTGCAAAAATCAACATTGTGGCCTTTAACCATACATTTTGCTACAACTAAATTTAGATCAGGTAAAGGTTGGATTCACGCCAATTAACAAAATACATGCTGATGTAAAAATGTAGTTATATACAACAGGTACTTACATCTACATTGGAGCACAGAGAATTCCTGCAAGAATCTTTCCTCATAAACGATACCATTGCAGAAATTCTTCTATCTGTTAAGCTTATTTTCTAAAAGAGAAATGGGTAAGAAACATGTAGAAAATATGATCAGCATGCTATAAAATTTCATGATGCAAGGATACGCACAAGCTTCTTAGAATTGAGTTGACATATTTTTGCTGGACTGGAGCGGACTAGTTCTTTGGCCACTGGAATCTGCTTATTATCAGTAGGAGTTGGGTTTCTCTGTGCTGGAGCAGTATCTATAAAAACTGGAGTTCGTTTATTATCTCCTGGCGTTTGGATCTTTTGCAAAGGCCTTGTTTGTAACCCTTCAGATTCTAACATAGTCGTCTTCCCCTTGCATGCCTTGTATAGAAGAATGGTGCTTTAATTATAAAACATGCGACAGCAGAGAGATGGAATAGGTACTGAAGAATAGAAAGGCATGACATATTGACATGTATTCCCTCCATCCAGAAAAAATGGATGGGTCTAGGCGTATTTCAGTTCTAGATACATCCTTTTTTATCCATTTCAGCAACATGTAATCCAGACGAAGGGAGTATGGTGTAAGAGCTAGGGATACGACAGGACAACACAGCAAAAAAAACACTAGTTGAATGTAAAACTGTATGCTAGCGGAATACGTACAGAAATAACTAAGGCAACATACATGTGTATGATTGGGAAAATAAGATGGCATTGCAACAGAGCACTAGAACAACACTTCAATGTAAAAAACATGGTATGGTAGACAGATGAAGTACATACTGATGAATAACAATGCATAAGATATTCAGAAGCATGATGTCCAAATTAAGCAAATGGCATTGCGATAGAGTAGAATGACAGTACTTGAATTTGAAAACATGTTATCATGAATGGAATAGGTACTGAAAAACAGGAAGGCATGACATATTTACATGCATGATCAGCATGCTAAGCACATGGCATTGCAACAGAGTAGATACACTCCAGGACATTATATGCATGTTGTACCCATATCACAGGCCAAATTAGAGCAAGGATCTTGTGGGGTGAAGAGGATTCATCATCTTTCTGCAAGTCTTCTAAAGAACTGCCTTTACATGTTCCATCATATTGGGTATCATTGACATCAAGTTTATTGGCCTTTACATTGCTCCGTGAGGTTCTTGTGGATATATCAATGTGTGCAATTATATCTGACATGCATGGAAGACAACTAGTAGTTAGATTTATGTAATGAGTGCCTGTAGGAGACGACATAAATAGTAGGACTGGGGTTAACTAGCAGTAACAGGTCCCATAAACTAAAGGGAGAACACAGATGAAAGCTACAGAATATGTATCGTTTGTACTCAAGATTAACTAGATGGCACACAAAAGTATTAAAGAACAACATAGGTAATACTAGAAGTGGTATAATACTATAATCACCAGCCTGTGGGATAGCATTGGCTGATGGATGATAACTATGGAACAGCATTACCTAAAGTACAAGTATCTTAGTTGAACTATGGAACATCGTTAACTCCTGAACAAGACCCGTGATCAGCATGAATATACAGTGAAATGTGATGATCTATTTTCCATGCTTAGATGAATAACAAAGCCATAAATGATGCACACAAGTAAGATGAGGGTACAACCTATCTGGCTGCCATCCATAGGAGTGAGCATCATGTGCTGACTTGTCGATGGCCCTGCAGTTGTTGTGGTTGTCCATGTCGGGCACGCGCATTCGATGCAGGGAACTGTTGAGTGGGGACTATAGCTCCCTTCTGGTGTATGCTTCCCTTGTTGGAGCAGCTGCGGTGAGTCAGAAGACGGTGTGTCTGAAGATGCAGATAACGAATAATGTTAAGAACGACATATCTCGATATTTATTGCATTATTGTGTCTGAGGACATATTTATTGTTATCGGCTTTCGCTTGAGAACAAGCGAGGTCTAAGCTTGGGGGAGTTGATACGTCCATTTTGCATCATGCTTTCATGTCGATATTTATTGCATTGTGGGATGTTATTTCACATTATGTCACAATACTTATGGCTATTCTCTCTTATTTTACAAGGTTTACATAAGGAGGGAGAATGCCGGCAGCTAGAATTCTGGGCTGGAAAAGGAGCAAATATTAGAGACCTATTCTGCACAACTCCAAAACTCCTGAAACTCCACGAAACACCTTATAATAAATAATGAAAAATCCTCGCCAAAGATGAAGACCAGGGGGCCCACACCCTGCTCACGAGGGTGGGGGGCGCCCCCCCCCCTAGGGCGCGCCCCCCTACCTCATGGGCCCCCTGGTGGCTCTCCGATGACCATCTTCTCCTATATGAATTCTTTCGTCGAGAAAAAAATAAGAAGCAACCTTTCGGGACGAAACTCCGCCGCCACGAGGCGGAACCTTGGCGGATCCAATCTAGAGCTCCGGTAGAGCTGTTCTGCCGGGGAAACTTCCCTCCCGGAGGGGGAAATCATCGCCATCGTCATCACCAACGCTCCTCTCATCGGGAGAGGGCAATCTCCATCAACATCTTCATCAGCACCATCTCATCTCAAAACCCTAGTTCATCTCTTGTATCCAATTCTTGTCTCCAAGTCCGAGATTGGTGCTAGTAGGTTGCTAGTAGTGTTAAATACTCCTTGTAGTTGATGCTAGTTGGTTTAATTGGTGGAAGATCATATGTTCAGATCCTTTATGCATATTATTACCCCTCTGATTATGAACATGAATATGCTTTGTGAGTAGTTACGTTTGTTCCTGAGGACAAGGGAGAAGTCTTGCTATTAGTAGTCATGTGAATTTGGTATTCGTTCGATATTTTGATGAGATGTATGTTGTCTAGCCTCTAGTGGTGTTATGTGAACGTCGACTACATAACACTTCACCATTATTTGGGCCTAGAGGAAGGCATTGGGAAGTAATAATTAGATGATGGGTTGCTAGAGTGACAGAAGCTTAAACCCTAGTTTATGTGTTGCTTCGTAAGGGGCTGATTTGGATCCATATGTTTCATGCTATGGTTAGGTTTACCTTAATACTTTTGTTGTAGTTGCGGATGCTTGCAATAGAGGTTAATCATAAGTGGGATGCTTGTTCAAGTAAGAACAACACCCAAGCACCGTTCCACCCACATATCAAACTATCAAAGTACCGAACGCAAATCATATGAACATGATGAAAACTAGCTTGACAATATTCCCATGTGTCCTCGGGGGCGCTTTTCCTTACATAAGAGTTTGTCCAGGCTTGTCCTTTGCTACAAACGGATTGGGCCACCTTGCTGCACTTTATTTACTTTTTTTACTTGTTGCTTGTTACAAATTATGTTATCACAAAACTATCTGTTACCACTTATTTCAGTACTTGCAGAATACCTTGTTGAAAACCGCTTATCATTTCCTTCTGCTCCTCGTTGTGTTCGACACTCTTACTTATCGAAAGGACTATGATATATCCCCTATACTTGTGGGTCATCATGCACGCACTCCCTCGATCTCCCACCCATATAGTCCCCTCACGATCTCGACGGGATCTCTCTATCACAAACACACCCTCTCTCCCTCCCCATGCGTCCATGCCATCCATGTGTCCCTCTCGACCTTTGTTCCTTGTTGGCCAGACCTCTATTGGACATGTGCTATAGGGGTGTCTCTCTCCGTTGCAAACAATCACACACTAGCTATCTTTGTGTATCTCCTTTCCTCGCTTTTCCATCTCGGAGATGCATGCGTGATATGTTCGCATAAGAAACGAAAAAAACAAACTCTCTCTCTAATTTATCGTTTGTTGTCACTTTCTCTTTCATACACATACTCTTTTGCACACTTACTCATTCTCCTTCACACACACTTGATCTGTCTCGACTGAGGCACTCTCCTCGGTCCATAGCATATAGATTTATTGAAAAGTCAAACATCACAAAGTTTGACCATGTACGTGGAGAAAAGGAATTACATCTAGTACGACAAACATATACCATTAGATTCACCATGAGATGTAGTTTTGTATGATGTATCTTTGGTATTGTAGATATAAATAACATTAAAATAAACCTGATCAAAGTTTCCAATGTTTGACTTCTAAAAAATTTACATGCACTGCATTATTGAGCGGATGGAATATCTCTTTCCCCCTCTCAGCTATCTGACGCACCACTCAGCCTTATCAGGGCTCCTCAATCTCTCTCAAACTTTATTGGTCAGTTTGGTTCGTGACCTGACCCTCATGCCTTGATGGCCGGTACTACCTGGTGTGGACATGAGATGTAAAATATTTCTGCCTGGCCAGGCTTGTGTGGTGCTGAAGCGTTTGGTTCATGCCTGGGCCAGGCAAAGCATCAACATCCCATCAATCAATCCATGCATCAATTATTTAATGCTAATATCCATCCACGTTGTTGCTAGCCTCGTGGCCACACGACCAGGCACGGCCAGGCGTTTTGCAGTGTCTCGAGTTCAGCCAGGCTAATTAAAGTGCAAGTGAACCCAGGCCAGGCGGGCTTTCTTTTTCACAGGGTAGCAACCAAACAAGCGTGCATGAAATCCAGCCACAACCCCATGCCAGGCAAAATATGCTTAGGACGCAAGCCAAACTGGCCTTATATCTCCCTGGTTCACACATACACATGTCTCGCTCGCGCTATACATATAGACCCATCCAACACTCTCCGCCCTTGTTCTCTCTCCATGTGACACGCACCCCCCTAAGTACCATAATCCCTCACTCCATCATAGGAGCAAGCACTCCCCCCCTCCTAAGTATGATTATCTCTTACTAGCCATCAGGAACACACGTATTGTCTCCTTCCATCCATACGTCTATATCGATATCTCTCGGGGCATCTTCTATCGCGCACACACCTTGTCACTCGATCTCCCACCCATGTAGTCCATCACGATCTCCTGGGGATCTCTCTATGACAAACATACACTCTCTCCTCCCCATGTCTGCATTTTCTCCGTACGTCTCTCTCGACCTCTCTCCCTTGTTTGTCAGACCCCTCTTGGCCACGTGCTAGGGTTCTTGCTCTCTCGGTTCCAAACAACCACACACTATCTCCTCACCTTGCCTCCGTTGTCGAAGATGCATGTGTGATATGTTTGCATAAGACACGCACGCTTTTTCTCTACTTTTATCGGTGTTGTCCATGTCTCTTTCACACACGCACACACACTTTTTTCACTCTCTCTCTCTCTCTAGTTAGGGACTCTGTCACGTCCATAAGCATATGGATGTTTTGAAAAGTCAAACCTCAGAAAAGTTTGACCAGGTATATGTGGAGAAAAACATTTATATCTGGAATGATCATTAGGTTCATCACAACATGTACTTACTTCATACTATCATTTATCTTTGGTATTGTAGATATAAGTAATTTCTTTATAAACTTGGTCAAAGTTTCAAAAGTTGGACTTAAAAAAATGTTCGAACTACATTATCAAGCGGAGGGAGTAGCTCTTTCTCTCTCTCTCTCTGCTATCTCTCACGGGCCTCCCCTCTCACTCGAAATCTCTATACCGACGGATTATACGCTCACTGTGTCAGCGTATAGCTCCATATATTGTTTAGTTGACCGGTCAACCAATCCACATGCTGCCTTGTCAGCTCGTGTTCTGTATCTTCGTGTGCTGGCCCATGTGGCAGTGGGTGAAAATAAGTAAACTAGAGGCCCATCTGACACACGTGAAGTAAACAAAGTTGAAACCACTCGGGGTAGCACCCCGCATGCTAGTAAATTGAGGGCGCATTGAGGACAAACTTCTTGCATGCGAAGGACGCACTCGCGCACAATTCACCACTGCGCGGCGGCATGCACAGAAGGACGCACTCGCGCACACCCAGCACACAACACACACCAGCACACGTGTACACCGGCGTCGCCGCCGGTTGAGATGGACGGCGAGGCAGCCAACAAGCGGAGGCGGCTCGAGCCAAAACCGCATCCGGCGAGCATGGACTTCATCAGCAGCCTCCCCGACGACATGCTGCTCGTCATCATTAGCCTCCTCCCCACAAAATCTGCCGTGCGGACCGCCCTGCTCTCCTGGTGGTGGCGCCCCCTCTGGCGCTGCGTCCCCCTCAACCTCACCGTCGACAGCTGCCTCTGCGACGGGGATTGCAAACGCATGGCCGCAATCTCCAAGATCCTTTCATCGCACCCTAGGCCAGCCAGACGCCTTGACATCCACATGTTCAGTACCAACTGCAAGGTCCAACCCAAGTTCGACGAGTGGTTCTTATCCCCCACCCTAGATCAGCTCGAGGAGCTCAGCTTTGAAGTTGGACGATGTCGCTCTCTGCCGCCATCTGTGCTCCGCCTCACGCCAACGCTGCGCCACACCAGCTTCATCTCCTGCTATCTTCCCCAGATTAATGTCGGGCCCGCCCTTCTTCTCCCTCAACTCAAGCAGCTTGACCTCTTCGACGTTGTCATCTCGAAGAAGGCTATGGAGCACCTGCTCCATAGCTGTACTGCGCTCGAGTACCTTCGTCTTGAGCAGATCCACGGGTTCATTAGCCTCCACATCGCCTCGACGAATCTCTGATGGATTTATGTGTCTTTCTGGCCCCGCAACAAGACATCAATTGGGAAGAGATCACTCCAGCTGTTCCATGTTATGGTCATTGAGAATGTGGCTTTCTTTGAGAGATTGCTTGTATCGGATCTAGAAGGTCCAACAAAAATCAGGGTCATTGACGCGCCAAAATTGACAGCAATGGTGTACTCGTCTGCCAAATTCTCCGAACTCTTTATTGGATCCGTAATCG
The DNA here is from genome assembly GCF_056163025.1 of Triticum urartu. Lineage (NCBI taxonomy): Eukaryota > Viridiplantae > Streptophyta > Magnoliopsida > Poales > Poaceae > Triticum > Triticum urartu. The sequence goes on along the minus strand of NC_141877.1, from coordinate 203,553,645 downwards.
TTCAGGTACAGCACTCATCTTCTTCTCCGTCTTCTTGAAATTCACATTTTTTTTAATTTCTTATTGATGTATTTACGACCATCTTCCAGAAAATGATTCCCACAAGCTTGACCCAGTCCTTGAGCACAGTGAAGATCTTAGCACTAAAATCTATCGGCCCCAATCTGGATCAAGTTGTTGGATTTCTTACATGCTTTCCGTGCACGGAAAAGCTACTCATCGAGGTGAAACTTCTTTCCTATAAGTAAACGGTGATCACAACGTAGCTCAATTTTTTTCGTAATTTTCCCAAATTATGATGACAAGTGTAGTGTTCAAAACTGCATCTACGCACTGCACCGAAAGAAATGTTTTTAGTATTTTTTCTCACATGATCACCTGCATCGTTTTTATGTTGTACTACTATAGTAGCCTAGGCTAGTCATAGTGGAAAGTAACTTAGACTACTCCAGTAACTCTGTGGTTACCCTAAGAGCAAGTACTACCTCCGTCTTGGTTTACTCTTCCAATTTTGTAGTATCAAAATTTGACCATAGATTTAACTGACAAAATGTTAATGCATGTCACTAAGAACTATATCGTTGGATTTGTATTTGAACATAATTTCAAATGGTGTAATTTTTAGTGACATGCATTGGCATTTTCTTAGGTAAATCTATGGTCAAAATTTTATACTAAATACGAGGTAGTATTCCCTCTGTCCCAAAATTCTTGTCTTACATTTGTTTAGATACGGATGTATCTAACACTAAAATGTAACTAGATACATCTGTATTTAGACAAATTTAAGACAAGAATTTTGGGACGGAGGAAGTACAAAAGTGGGCTATGTAGGCCAAAACATGTGCCAAATTCACTTGTAATGCATTTAGCATCGATGCCCCTCCATTGCTCACCTGGTGCCCCAATCTGGATCACCTACTTTGCTCCGGTGCCAAATTAACTCACGCAATGAAAAAACACTACGTGGGAGAGAGAGAGGACTGAGGCAGTAAAAAACACTTGTTTGGGAGAGTGAGAGGCTGGTGTAGTTGGTTTGATTGATTTGTTTATACATGTGCGTATGTGTGCACAGCGGTGCCAACTCTCTCACATCGCGAGAGCGGTGCCAAAATCTTTCGATTTGACATCGATGCGTATTATGTGGCATACTTTTGCGAAATATGGCATCGGCCACATAGTGGAAGGCAACAAATGCCCAAGCTCTTCACGTGCTCCTAGTTAAATGAGAGGAAACATAAAGAGAGAGAGAGAGAGAGAGAGAGAGAGAGAGTGAAAAAATATCGCTAGCCAGCCAACCCTATCGTATGAGCGAATGATATTGGTACCTCTTGATGACACGGCAATCTTATGCAGCCAGCCGCTCTAATATGTTCTCTTCTTTTGAAGATAAAAAAAGACCCGAAAGTGAAAAATGTGTTGTACTATAACAATCTCATCGAATGCCTTGATCTCCATCTTACAGAAATTGATTTGATCGACTACCGAGGCAGCACATATGAGATTAAATTGGCTAGGTTCTTTGTTCTGGAGGCAAGTGTGCTCAAGGTAATGAGGTTTGGCGTTCTTTGGCGCAACAATGAATGGCGTGCTGATCACCACAAGCGTCTAAGCCTAAATGACAAAGTCTCCGCAGAAGCTGAATTTGTTTTTGAAACATCAAGTGGCCAGAGACTCGAAAACTTATTTGCCCATTAGTGACTTGTCAGGGTGGTGGATTTTAGTTTGTATGATAATGCTGCATCCACCTAAAGTAAAGAAAGTCCTTACGTAAACTTCCTGGTAATTCCCTCTTCGTAGGTGCAGCATTACTCCTAACATTTGTAATATCAGTTTGAAACATGTAATATTGCCGTGTCCTATTCCTGCGTTTTCAAAATCCTGCGAATCAAACAAGTCCTGAGTTGGTGATGATGTTGTGCCTCCCATCTTTCACCAATAGCCGTTGGATCTAGATCTGATGCATACAAACCAAGCTTATCCATTTTGCAAAAAGATGCCTGCACTTGTTCCCTATTTACAAACAACTCCTTGTCTCTCACAATCAGCCTTATCTCCTCCCCACCACATCTAGAAGGTCGTGAAAAAATCTGGCGCGATGGCCGCTGCCGGAGCCGTCCACCCCCAATCTTGGTGTTCTGTGCAATGCACGGGCATCTACACACGAGAAATTATGTCGAACAGGGCTAGTTGTAAGCAGGCTAGCTCTACAGCCATGATGATAGTGACTGCAGACGGTGAGGCTGACTATGGTATGCCGAACACGGCACCTATACTCAGGTGTCATCTCCGGCGCAGGGTCTTGTCACTTCACTATGAGGAGCAACACGTAATAATTTGACCAACGGGTAGTACAGTGCTAGTACTCCTACTACTACATTGGTAGTACTACTACTAGTACTAGTAGCACCACCGTCTAGATTTAGGAGTACTACCACGTCCATCTGGATTTTAGTATTTGAGTAGCAAAATCTAGTAATGCATGTCACAAAAAATGTACTACCACCTCTGTAAATAAATACATGGTGTTTTATTCCTATCGGCGAGAGAACTTAATGTTTTTTTGCTAACTAGAGTACTAATAGGATTACATGCAATGAACTAAATACTGCATGTCATGTTTGGTAGTCTCAAGTCATTGAAAGCATGCACGGCCCACATCTCTCATTTGTTTATATGTCATGAAATAAGAAACAAGGAGGGAGTTAATGCACCGTGCCTAAGTATTTTGGGATTATTTGGTTTTCGTAAGGTGACTTACACAACATTTTTGTTTACATGCATTAACATTTTATTAGTTAAATCAAAGGTCAAAACTTGGCGCAAAATGCAAAGGGGACCAATAAACCAGTAAACATCAAACTTCTCTCGTTTGGCCCCAACTAGAGGTCCGGTGAGATGACTATACTGCACCAGCACGTAGGGGGGCGCAGCTTCGTTGACTTATGGAAACTCCCTTTGGGTGAATGACACGTGGGCCCAGGGGGTGGCTGGCCCACCTATCATACAGCCAAAGGCTGGTGTAGTAGAGGGCCAAGGAGTAGTATGAAATCCTACACACCTATGCACGCTAACCAAGGGCAAGAGTGATCACTCGAATCGCAAGATCAGTTGACTAGAAGCTAAGCTAGACCCATGGAGGCGATGAGCGCGAGCATCAGCCGGTTGTGCCAGATGGTCCATGACACCGGCCTGCGGCCCGACACCGAGGAACGTCTCGAGGTAGTATTTCTTGAGGCCGCCAGGGCGAGGGGCCGCTTGGACGACAGCTTTGTCTCCTTGTTCGACGAGGTCCTCGTCGGTTTCCACCTCGAGGCCGTCGTGCCGGAGAATGTCCACCTCGAGGTCACGCTCGCCGCGCAGCGCCTGGCGCAGCAAGACATCATTGACATAATCACTCACGTCTACGCACAAATCGTCCACAAGGACTACTACATGCAAGAGGAGGACCATAGGACGCTGGCCTTCTTGGACCGCAGGGCAACCTTGGACGGTACTGTTTAGAAGCACGTTGAGCTCGCCGCCAACGCCGCTGCTCCTCACACGTCGGTTGGTGACCCGGCGCACTAGGGCGTGAGGATGTCGTTGATGGATCCGTATGTATTCTTATCTTTCCGTCAAATCCATGTAGTAGTATATGATACTACAGTAATTATCTTACCTTTCACATCAACTTCATAATTTACGTACGTACTCCATGCATGAACGGCGCCAGAACCAAACTTCTCATTACTCTAGGCAAAATCGTTATTTTCTATCTATCGGTCGCGCCATGGAGCAGAACCAAATTTTACAAGTTACGAGTTCAAAAGGAAAAGCCTGCCGTGTTCGCGTTGCACCCCCACACGATTGGTCCGGCACGCCGCTCAAGCGAGAATGCGTGCGGTGTTGCATTTTCACTTACAAGTGGGGCCGCAGTTGAGCAAACCTACTATCGGCAAACCCCCACCCCGCCCACCGCGCGATGGCTGAGAAAACAGGAGGGAGAAGAGATGGCTGTAGCATGGACTCCAAGAAAATTGGTCTCGGATGGGACTCGTGTGGGTGGCGTGTGCCGTACTGCTAGACGTGAATGCTAGTTATGGCCCATGCCACCCCACTATATCGAGCCTATATCGAGGTACGTAGAACAAATTTCCTGCAGTCCGTGCTCAGCCCTCCTGATCTCTCTTTTCAGCCAGCCAATGGACGCGCGGAGCCCATTGTCTGTTTGCTCACACGCGGCCCACATGTCAGTGAAAACGCAAGAGGACCCAGTGGACCTACACATCTTTCACCTCGACGTGCTGGTGATGAAAAACAAATCCAATAAAGATCTTCGGTGGCCGCTTTTGGAGTTACTCAAGAGTAGTAAGATTCTATTTACAGTTTAACCCAAGATGCACATCTCGTGGCTTCAACTACCATGCTATTTTCTTTCATGACACGACCTGGATGCTGGATGTCCCACGTGTCGGCAAAAGGAGGAAGAACCCGACCAAATCTTCGGTTGTGCTCTCGGATTAGACTAGTTGTGCTAACTTAAAAAATTTATTGTGTACTCCCTCCGTTCCAAAATACTTGACTTCCATTTGTCCAAAAATGGATGTACCTATATACTAAAACATGTCTAGATACATATATATATTGACAAATAGAAGGCATGTATTGTGCAACGGAGGGAGTAGAATGGATGCAAGTTTTTGTATTGGGAAGAAGAGTACATCCATATATTGATAGAGCGCAATTTAGTAGATGTTCATCACTTTTAGCTAGCACAGAGGCTAGAGATGAGATTAGTGCACTTGTTGATACTCCTACTAGAATAGAGGCTAGACATGAGACTAGATGCGAGGAAGCAACGTCTAATACTTTACACTCGTAGAAGAAAGAAGCATGCAAGATCGAGCCTCCGCAGATCAAAAATGAATGCATCGAGAATGCACTAATCCAACTTACAGGAGTAGTAAAATGTATTCTTGTGGTTCTTGTTTTCTTTGGTCTTGCTTTTCTAGTCAAAATTATCGTTGGAGTTCGTGCAAAACGGAGGTCCGTTTGGGGTCATGCGTTGGAGTTGGCCTTACAAGTGGGACCGCAGTTAAGGAAACCGACTATCGGCAAACCCCCACCTCGCCCGCCGCGCGATGGCTGAAGTTAGAGAAACGACGAGGTTGAAGAGATAGCTCTAGCACGGACTCCAAGAAATAATATGGTGTCAGATGGATGTCGTGGTGGTGGCGTGTGTCGTACTCCTGGACGTGAATGCTTGTTCTGGCCCATGCCACCCTACTACTCCTACTACTTACTCCTACTATATAGTACTAGTATCAAGGATTCGAGGTGCTGGTTACGTACAGCGAATAGATTAACATATGGCTACAGTAAAAACACCCGCCCGACGTGCGAAGCATGTGAAGCTAGTACAAATAGTGTACTACTATTGTTGATTGGCCTCATCCGATAACCTATTGCAATGCACGTACAATAATGTATTCGGAAAATATTTTTTTGCCTCGTCGCACCACACATCAGAGAAGTGACTCGAAAGCCATTCATAAATTTAGTAAGTTTATCACAGGCATATCATTTTATTACATACAACAGCTCATCAACCCACATCGACAACGAGGATACATTATAAATACTAAAGTTTTCACCACACAACAAATAACAAGCAAAAATGAACTTCAACTCAACCATTCCTCGGCGTTGGAAACGCTTTCTTTGAACCACAAGTGATTCTCTGGGACGGGCCATCGATTGTCGATCTGGAAACCAACGCAGGACTGATCATCCAGGCTGAAGCGGCCTACTATATCAGTACCAGGGTAGGGAACCACCCAAATGTCTGAGGTATAGACACAGTTGCTTCTCATAAATGGTACTGTTAACGTTGTGTCAACAGCAGTTGGATCGCCTTTCACCATCATCGGATAGTTTTGTCCAAGGAAGAGCGAGTTTTCTCCAAGACTATCAATTCTGTACCGGGGAGAAGGAGTTGGCGCTAGCACACTAGTATCCATCACGAATACCATGCAACGGGTGTTGGAATAGGTCCGGAGAATGGGACCATGGGAGACTACACCTGCTTCCTTAGCAGTAACATCATCAGTGGGCTGTATACACACAAGAAGAGGTGATCCATCGGAATTAGTTACCAGGAGCCACAGAGTATATGGGCGCTGCTCGTTCTCATGCTCGTGATCATCACCATCGTCATCTCCCCCTTGGTTATAAAAAATTGCAAGTATAGGTGGTGGGATGTTCACAGGACATTGGAAACACAAGAAGAAGGTTAATTAGTAAAGGGAAACTTGCTAACCCGCATGCATGTGGATGAAACAATTATAATTACGGTGGAAGACAAACGTACTGAAACTACGAGGATCCCATGCAAAAACAGTGCCACGAGTGGTGGCAGCAAACCCAAGGCCCTCGTATTGAATTGCATCACAGTACTCATCAGTGTACAGAAACTGATTTTTGAGCAATATCCATCTAGTCGAACCACAAAGGACGGCAACAAGCTTGTCGAAGATAGCAACAACTTGATAGTGGTTGTAATTCCAAGAGCGGTTGGGAACTCGACAAATTTCTATCTTTCGTAGAAGACAGTCACCATGATCGTATTTGAACGTGCGTACAATACCGGTGTGCTCAACCTCTGGGCAGTCTGCTGAGATTTTTGGAAGTGGAACCCAGTCACGAGTGTACACATTCACAAGTTCCCACTCACAGTTGGACCCAATGTAAACAACCCAATCTCTATTTGCGCCTGCCCAAGCCTGACCCTCAAGCGATGGCATCTTAACATCATACGTATCATTATCAAGCGACATCAACTGGCACAGGGCAAGGCCTCCATCATGCTAGCGCCAGTCATCAGGGTCACGACAAAGAAGATAGGGGAGATCAAACCGCTCCTTGACTCTTGGGTTCTTTGTAATGATGTTATTAGTTGAGTCGAGAATGGGCTCGAATGAACCTGCCATGCTAGCCGAGGTGATGACATCGCACCGATCAATGAGTTCCTCCACCACGTCATCTTTCAGATCGGGGCAAGAATAACGGGGTCGTTTCTGGCCTGTTCCCTCCATGGAGAAGACGATCGAACAATGACAGAAGAAAGGGTGAAGGGCTGAAGGAAAATGGAGGAGGGAGAGGAAGAGTGTGCGACAGCAGTTCCAAATCGACAGGGAAAGGCGAAGAGTCGGTGGACGGTTGCGAGTTTGCCACGGTTCACGAAGAGGCGCCCTGGCCTACACGTCCTTTCGGAAATACTCCTAGTACTCGCCGTCGTCTCACTATATGTTGGAACAGGACCACATGTCAACGAAACATGGTATGTAATTTCTCGTGCAAAATGCGATCTGGCCGCGTTGGCCCGAGGTGCCGCATTAGTTATCGACCTTTATTTTTTTAATGGCATGCCGATCAGTTTTGAAGCACGACTAACTGGTACTGTACGCAGAGAAAATATAAACTACTCTACCACTACTCCATCTCCAGTACTAGTAGTATAAAAAAGATATATAGGCTGGAGCTTGAGCGCTTTCTTGCTAAGGGCTGCCCACTTGCTTCTCACACTACCACCCTCTCTCAAGATCTAAAAAAGACGGCCCCTCTCTCCCTCCTCACCGGTGGTCACAGATCCGCCGGGGAAGAAAAGGATGTGCAGCGTTGACGCACTCGTCGTCGGCGAGCGAGGTCACGCACTGACGACAAGGCCGTCCTCTCAGACCTAGCACCCGCGCGGGATGGCCTTCGTCCCCAAGCTCGCTGCCGTAGTGTGTGCGCCCACAGTCTGAATGGGCCTCCCATGCTCTTATTGCCACTTTTGTTGTTGTTAGTATAATGCCAGTAGTCAAGTCAAGCAATGCTACTGCTAAAGTGATGCCGCATTTAACTAATGCCGCTCTTACTCTAATGCCACCGATAAATTTAAGCAATGCCATTTAATGTCACTGGAATATTTCAGGGTTAGCTGTTGATTGTGGATGTATTAAAGATTTTTCAGCTAAGGCACTCTAATGTTGTTGCACAGCCAGTATACCAACGATGAAACTTGTTACTACCTTCAGATTTTTGCACTGTTAATGCTTATAGATTACATACCTCACTTCCATGAGATAAGTTAATTTTTTTGTATAGTGTCACCAAAATGCCAAGGCACTGATGTCATTTTATTTTGGTTAAACTGCATAGACAATTATGAAGACAAGAGGAAAGGTCAAGAGTGGGCACCTCCTCCTCCGGCTGTTCTCTTGATTCGTTCGATCAAGTTTTTATGTTTGATCGATTATCAAGATTGGGATAGCAATTTTTAAGGTCCCCCCGAGTTCGAAATGATATTTACCTTGGAGGTACATGGTTTGCAAATTTTTTATACTATCATTAGTTAATAATTCTAGTTACCTTCAGACCTTTGTATTTGGTTTAATGCTCATGCATAGCTAGTATATCAATGCTGAAACTTGTTACCTTTACATTTTGTATTGTTAATTCTTATAGAAACCTTCCAGTGCTAGAGTTTATTGAAATCTGTTCAGTAAAACCATTGTACTGTACCCTGTAATAAACTAACTACTCTGCTGTTATGCTAGCCACTAGATTAGTGTATATTTGTAGTATTCGAATGGTGTTGCATTAGTGTATGGACATAAATAAAGTGTGGCAAGCTTTCCCAGATATGTGCTCAAGAAAACTACGACCTGTTTTTCTAAATACTAGACGTTTGGGTACTTTAAATTGAACCGTGAAAATGTCTTATATTAAGGAACAAAGGGTGTAGAGTTCACTCAAATTATCCCGGTAAAGCTAGTCACACCTTTGTGAAAATTAATGTTCATTATGTTATCAGAGGAGGTCTATATGTTTGTCTCTAATGCCTGTCGACTACATACCTGACATCATGATGTAATGTTAAGTCATTTCCTTTTGTACAGTGTCACTGAACTGTGAAGGCGGTGATGGCATTTTATTTTAGTAGAACTGCACAAAATTTGCTTAAAAGAAGAGGAAAGGTCAGGAATGGCTCAGTTTTTCAGAAAAAACTATGTATGCCTTCTTGACATCAGCCGTTGTTGCTTTATTTATTCCTTCAAACAGGTGGTTAGAAACAGTCTTGCTACCTTTTCCCATTAAGAAATTGGAATGCTTATATTTGTGAGTCTATGCTTCAACTAGTGCCACTTATATTTGTGAGATGTCTGCCCGTTGCTATTTGGCAAACAAACAAAGTGTCCGCAATTTTGGTTGAACTGCACAAGAGAATAGTATAGTCACTGCATGCAGTGCCATTTGAAAATAGACACAGAAAGATTGGATAGTCACTTCATGGACTGCAGAAAAGTAGTACTATACTATTTATTGGCCAACACTTGGTGCTTCATTGCTTTGGTATGATTATACAATGGGCATCATTTTGCCTAAGTTAAAGTTTGTATTCCAAAAATAGTCTCGCGGTGTGATCGAGAGAAGACCAAATCATATTGCAGTGGATGTTCCTCCATCATGTGTGGTTCATTCTCATGGTTCCAGCTGTTGGTGAAACCACTTACGTTTGCAAGAGGAATTGTAGACTTCACAAACAAATTTGTCTTTCAGTCTGTACTGAATGTTGGCCAAGAGAAGCATCCATGTTAGTAGGAAGAACAGATGTTTTTTCTAGATCTTTGCTTTTGGAGCTACATATTTGTATATGATCTGTGAATCATTGAGATGCATTAACATGTTGATCTTATGTATGGGAATCGTACTAGTTAGTTTTAGTTGCGACACAAGATCCGAAGTGGCTGATCTTTGCTTTTGGAGCTACATATTTGTATATGATCTGTGAATCATTGAGATGCATTAACAGTTACTTATTTTTGTTCGCTCAGTGTTTACAAGTTACTGATCGATCACTAGCTAGCCTACAAATGTGCTCCTGGCAGTTTTATTTGCGACGCAAGATGTGAAGTGGCAGCTTTTTGAATAAAAATTCCTACCTCTGAAGAAACTAACAAGCTACACTATCGATCCTACACGGATAAAAATGCCTACCTCTGAAGAAGTTTAAGCTTAATTAATTCTGTGAGCAAAGCAGCAATACCAAGGCATGGAAATAATTAACGGCATGCAGAAGTTTAAGCCTAATTAATTTCAGTGATTTAAGTGGATGCATGCATGCCCTCAGCTGCGACTCGTTGCATGCTGCTTCGCGTACTGCCTGCGAGCGATTCTGAGTGCCTGCATGTAGCCGGCCATAATTAAGGCAGCTAACTGATGCGAAAAAGATACGCTTTAATTGTTGCGGACTTTTTAAATCCGTGGAATCATTATTTACAAGGAGGGAGATGATTCGAGTGCACTCGTTTGACCGCCATGCCGGCGTGCGACCCAGACAGGACGGGACAACACACTCATAATTTCAGTTTCTCTAGTTTTCCACGGCAAGCTGGCGTGCTAAGCCATTATGCATTGAATTCGGATGACCGTCGCGCTACCTTCCGCCTATAAGTACTGCTTCCCGGCCTTCTCCGATGCCACCGTGACCCAACTCGCCATATCCTCATAAGCCCCCACTGGCCCGACGTCGCTCGCCACGTCCGCCATGCCCCCGCCCGTCCGCGGTAGGCGACGCCAGAGGCGGTCACCGCCGGAACTAGTGTTCGGGTTTTCACCAGAAGGAAGACGGAGGGAGGAGGCATTCTATCTGTCTTTAGATGGCAATGCGGAGATCGAGGAGTTGTTGGAGCGCGACCGCATGGCGGAGGAGCAGGAGTTGTTGGAGCGTGACCACCTGGCGGAGGAGCAGCATATCGCCGATTTGCGCCGCCAGCGGGACATGGAGCAGCACCGCACCGATGCTTTGAGTCACGAGCAGAGCGCCCGCAACTGGGCCGACTACATGGAGGCCGGTGCCCGGCAAATAGCCCTGGAGGCTGTCGGGCACGCACACGTTCGCGACGTCGATTTTTACTACCAGCCCGTCAAGTGGGTTTCCCACTTGGAAGCCGAAGCTTCGGTGGACCACGCCGGCATGGAAAGGGCCAACGCGTGCGAGCAACGCGCCCTATCGCACCTCTTGCAAGTCAGAGGCGAGGCGCACGACGCCGGTGCCGGCGTTTAGCGTGTACCACAGATGGCGGCCGGCATCGTCTAGTTAGCTAAGAGTAAGTTAGTACTTGTACGCTACTAGAGTATTAGTGGGAGTAGATAGTTAACTTGGCTATGATGGTTGTCAACGTGGAAGTTCAGGACTCTATATGTGGATCAGACCTGTTAATTTGCTCTGAATGTTGAACTTTCTGTTTGAATGTATGGAATGGGCTGTTATTTTTTTAATGGGTTGTATTTGTCCTCCATGGGTTTAGAGGTTGACTTGTGGGCCTAGCAAGTTGACGCGTACACAATCAGGAGATGATTGTACGTGGAGAGGATGATAGCAGGGACCCGCCAAGGTCATGGTAGTACGCAAGAAAGTGCCTCCTTATTTCAAGCCAATAAAAAATGGCTTCTCCTAGTGGATTTCTGACATCTAGGTCCCATTCCATTGTCAACGTAGTCAATAAACGAGAGAATTGCACAACGAGCGGCTGACACCAGGGACCCAGCAGCTCGCCCAGTTATTTTTGTTTTGGGTTAATTTGATAAATGTCACTCCAAATCTGGTGTATCCGAGAAATGCCACTGCAATTTCTAAACTTTGAAAAATGTCATTTCATGCCATTTCTAGTGGCATTTTTCGAAGTGTGGAGTGGCGTTTTTCAAAGTTTGCAAACTGCAGTGGCGTTTTTCAATGTTTGCAAAAATTGCAGTGGCATTTTTCAAAGTTTGGAAATTGCAGTGGCATTTTTATGAATCGCCATAATTGGAGTGGCATTTATCTAATTTGTTTCTTCGGCGGAAGCAGGGTGTCAACTGGGCTGTGCGGCACACTCTGGCCTGTCTAGACAGCCTTTTCTTTTATGTTTACCACAGACCAGCCCAGTAGTTTTTTTTCTTCTCTGAAAATGGCTAGCCTAGTTTTTTTGTGATTTGTCAAGTAAGTCGCTTTATCAGGCCTGTTGGGCTGCAAATCTTTCAAGACGAGTGTAACGCCCACGATGCGGCTATATCTCCCACATGTCGAAGCACGACTTAGAGGCATAACCGCATTGTAACCAATGCCGCAAGTGGCGTAATCTTCACACAACCCATGTAATGAATAAGGAAAAGAGGTACATAGTTGGCTTACACTCGCCACGTCACACAATATCATAAATATCATTACATTTATCCAGATACAATCAAGGTCCGACTATGGAACCAAAATAAAGAACAACCCCAAATGCAACAAAGTCCCTGATCGCCCCAACTGGGCACCACTACGGATCGTCTGGAAAGGAAACGTAGTATCGTCCTGAGTCCTCATTGAACTCCCACTTGAGCTCAGTCGAATCTCCTGGAGCGGTATCATCGGTCCCGGCATCTGGTTTTGAAGGAATCTGTGAGTCACGGGGACTCAGCAATCTCACACCCTTGCGATCAAGACTATTTAAGCTTATAGGTAGGGAAAAGGTATGAGGTGGAGCTGCAACAAGCACTAGCATATATGGTGGCTAACATAAGCAAAAGAGAGCGAGAAGAGAAGGCAAGGCACGGTCGATAAACTATGATCAACAAGTGATCCTAGAACAACCTACGTTCAAGCATAACACGAGACCGTGTTCTCTTCCCGGACTCCACCGAAAAGAGACCATCATGGCCACACACTCTGTTGATTCATTTTAATTAAGTTAAGGTTTAGGTTTTCTACAACCGGACATTAACAAATTCCCATCTGCCCATAACCGCGGGCACGGCTTTCGAAAGTTCATATCCCTGCAGGGGTGTCCCAACTTAGCCCATCACAAGCTCTCACGGTAAACGAAGGATATTCCTTCTCCCAAGACAACCCGATCAGACTCAGAATCCCGGTTACAAGACATCTCGACAATGGTAAAACTAAACCAGCAAAGCCACCCGAATGTGCCGACAAATCCCGATAGGAGTTGCACATATCTTGTTCTCAAGGCACACCGGATTGTCCAAGGTTTCGGTAGGCCAGCCCAGAGTTTCCCCTGGTGGCCACCGGCAGCTGACAGGTTGGACCAACACTCGGAGGAGCACTGGCTCGGGGGTTTAAAATTAAGATGACCCTTGAGTGCCACTGGAAAGAGGATTTCATTTCGGTCGAAATCAATATAAAGATCACCGGAATCGGATGCACGGTTTGTAAATGACAAGCAAAACAAATATGGCACCGATCTGCGATTAACAGCACGAGACCATCTAAAAGCATCAAGAACAACAAGCTACTGCACTCTAACATAACAACAAAATACATGGCAGGGATCCACTCAAGATGCTTGACAAAATATGAACACTGAGCTATGGTTATTCACTCAATAGCAGGCTCAAACAAGCATGGCAAAAGTGCAAAAGATAACAAGTTATAGACTTGGTGAAATTAACAACATGCCAGGAATTTAACATCAGGAAGCAATGTTTAGAGCACGATAACAACATGCGACAGGAACATATCATGGAAAAGCAAAGCATGGCATGAAGCTACTCAAAGCATACAACAAAAGTCCCTTACTAACCATAAGCCAAAAGGATCAGAAAATACAATGGCAACCATGTGAACATAGCAAGTTCCATTAACAGATTCAGACTTAGTAGAAAAATTGGAACATGGCAAAATAGATATTAAGTAGGCATGTTTACGAGCTCGATGAACTCACCACAAGGCATTGCATGACAAACTAAGCACACACCCAGCAAGTAGACATGGCATAGAAGCTAAACATGGCAAGAACAACATCATAGCATGCATGGATCAACTACAACAACCTCGGCAAAAATGCTTAACACGTAAACATTCTGTCAGGAACATTTTATAGCAAAAGTAGAGCTCGATTGAGTCAAGCTAGGGTGCTCCATAATTGCAAACAAAGACATGGATGGATAGAGCACAACAATATCTACAAAACATCCTTACTGATCATGCTCAAAGGAGCCATGGATCGCTCTGTAGCAACATGAATACATGGCATAAAAATATAAACAGGGCAAAGACTTAGAAGATTTCTAAGTCCCTGAAATCAGCAACATTACGAGGGCTACTTTGCATGCTTGTGCTAGTCACCACAAATATCACAAAAAATACATGGCATACACCCCTGTAAAGATGGCATGGCATACTTCAAAACACATGTAGGGCTCAAGTACATAGGAGGCACACATCAATCATGGCAAAAATGACAAATGTCCAAATCCTGATAAGGATCTGAAACTAACATTGCATAGCACTCTTGCAACAGCATTTAGGGCATCAATATTAACTCCAATGAACATGGTGCAATGGAATGAGATGAAGTACTCGTCGAGATGAACAATTTGATATGCTACACGCCCAAAACAGAGCCACGGATGCAGAGTTATGGCATGACGAAAAACGCTTAAAATGTTGGGGACTTAGGGCAAAATTTAGGTCAACCTCCGAGATTCCAGATCTGGATCGGGCACATTCTTCGAGGCGCTCGCCGGAGTACTCGCCGGAACAGTGGCCGCCGGAGATCGAGGTCGAGGAGGAGGCCGGCCGGAGGAGCTCGTCAGCGGCGCGGTGGCGAAGGCGACGAGGGACGGCGCGCGGCGGCCGAGGAAGCGGCGAGGCGGCGGACGCCGGCGGCGAGGCGGTGCGGCGCCGGCGCGGGGCGGCGCCGGTTGGTGGCGGTGGCGACATGGCGGATCTCGGGCGGCGCGGAGCTCCCATGCGGCGGGGCGCGACGATGGGCTCCAGGGGCCCGCTTCGGGCCTCAGCGGGCCGGCGGCGGAGAGAGGTGGTGGCAACACGTGGCGCCACGCCAGTGGCTGCGGGAGGCGGCGGCGAAACGTCCGGCGCGGCCCGGACGTGTCCGGCGCGCGGATGAGGAGCGGGGCTAGGGTTAGGGTGGTATGGATCCGGAAATTTTGGGGAAGAGGCCTTTTTATAGGCAGAGGGAGCTAGGAGGCTCCAAATTGAGCACGGTTTTCGGCCACGCGATCGTGATCGAACGACCTAGATGATGAAGGGGTTTTAGGTGGGTTTTGGGCCACTTTGGAGAGGTGTTGGGCTGCAACACACACGAGGCCTTTACGGTCCCTCGGTTAACCGTTGGAGTATCAAACGAAGTCCAAATGGCACGAAACTTGACAGGCGGTCTACCGGTAGTAAACCAAGGCCGCTTGGCAAGTCTCGGTCCAATCCGAGAACGTTTAATACCGCACGCGAAAAGAGGTAGAAAGGGACACCGAAGGACATAGGAGTGCCGGAATGCAAAACAGACATCGGGGAAAATGCTCGGATGCATGAGACGAACATGTATGCAAATGCGATGCACATGATGACATGATATGAGATGCATGACAAAGACAAAAGCACACAAAGACAAAAACCCGACAACGAGGAAATATCATAACTTAGTGCCGAAAATGGAAAGAGTTGGAATACAAATATGGCAAGTTACAAACGGGGTGTTACAACACTCCACAACTACGAAAGGATCTCGTCCCGAGATCTAGGACAGAAAAAACTCCGTGTACTCAGAACAGAGGTGATCCTGGCGTTCCCAGGTGGCTTCACGGTTGGAATGATGTGACCACTTGACTTTTAGGAATTTGATAGACTTGTTGCGAGTCTTGTGCTCAGTTTCTTCAAGAATAGCAATGGGGTGCTCATGATAATACATGTCTTCTTGGAGATCAATCTCTTCGAAGTTGATGGTGCGGTCAGGAGTCTTGAAACACTTGCGGAGTTGAGACACGTGAAACACGTCGTGCACATTTGCAAAGTTGGATGGAAGATCAAGTTGATAGGCGAGATCGCCTCTTTTGCCAATGATCTTGAAAGGACCCACGTATCTAGGGGCAAGCTTCCCTTTGATACCGAAGCAACGAGTACCTTTCATTGGAGAGACGCGGAGGTAGACATGGTCTCCGATCTCGAAAGCCAAGTCACGATGCTTGCTATCATAGTAACTCTTCTAGCGCGATTGCGCGGCTTTGAGATTTTCACGAATGACTTTGCACATTTCTTCAGCCTCTATGATCAAGTCATTTCCAAGAAGTTGGCATTCACCAGTCTCTGACCAATTAAGAGGAGTACGACACTTCCTGCCATAGAGAATCTCGAATGGGGCCTTGCCGGAACTCGCTTGGAAGTTGTTGTTGTAGGAGAACTCGGCATATGGAAGACAATCTTCCCACTTCATACCGAAATAAATTACACAAGCCTTGAGCATATCTTCAAGAATTTGATTTACTCGCTCGACTTAGCCACTAGTTTGAGGATGAAAGGCTGTGCTGAAGCGAATGTTGGTGCCCATGGCCTTCTGAAAAGAATCCCAGAACTTAGAGGTAAAGATGCTGCCACGATCTGAAGATATCAACTACGGAATGCCGTGCAGAGAGACAATCCTGGAGGTATATAGCTCTGCCAACTGAGTTGTTGTGATAGATTCTTTGATAGGAAGAAAATGAGCCACTTTAGTGAGCTTGTCGATGACAACAAAGATAGCATCATTGCCACGCTTGGACTTTGTAAATCCAGTCACGAAGTCCATCTCAATATGGTCAAACTTCCATTCTGGAATGGCAAGAGGTTGGAGGAGACCAGCTGGTCGTTGGTGTTCTGCTTTCACTCTTCTGCAGACATCACATTCATTCACGAACTAAGCAATCTCGCGCTTTATTCGAGTCCACCAATACGACTACTTGAGGTCCTCGTACATCTTTGTACTTCCAGGGTGGATAGAGAGGAGTGAATTGTGAGCCTCGTTCATGATGACTTTACGAATGTCACCTTTAGGAACAACAATGCGATCCTCGAAGAATAGAGTATCCTTGTCATCAAGGCGATAGCACTTTTACTTGGGTTGACTCTTGGCAATCCCAATCTTCACCTTCTTCACCATAGCATCAAGAAGTTGAGCCTCGCGAATCTGATCTTCCAAAGTAGGAGAGACTTGGAGGTTGGCAAGGAATCCTTGAGGAACAACTTGGAGATTGAGTTTGCGGAAAGCTTCACAAAGCTTGGGTTGGTAAGGCTTGAGAATCAAACTGTTGCAGTAAGCCTTCCTGCTCAATGCGTCAGCAATGACATTGGCCATGCCTGGAGTATATTCAATACTCGGATTATACTCTTGAATCATTTCGACCCAACGAGTCTGCCTGAGGTTGAGGTTTGGCTGAGTGAAGATGTACTTGAGACTCTTGTGATCAGTGAAGATGGCCACTTTTCTTCCCAACAAGAGATGTCTCCATGTTAAAAGAGCATGGACAACTGCCGCCAACTCTAGTTCATGAGTGGGGTAGTTCTTTTCGTTGGGCTTCAACTGGCGAGAGGTATAGGCCACAACTTTCTTCTCTTGCATCAACACTGCGCCAAGACCTTGAAAGGAAGCATCACAGAAAACCTCAAACGGTTTGGATTCATCAGGAGGAGTCAGAACTGGAGCAGTGACTAACTTCTCTTTCAGGGTGTTGAAAGCAATGTCACATTCAGGCTACCAGACGTACTTCACATGCTTCTGCAGAAGGTTGGAAAGAGGCTTTGCGATCTTAGAGAAGTTCTCAACGAACCTTCGACAATAGCTTGCGAGCCCAAGGAAGCTGCGGAGTTGCTTCACATTCTGAGGTGGTTCCCAATTCACAATTGCAGACACCTTCTCAGGATTAACCGCTATGCCCTTGGCGGAGATGATATGCCCAAGGTAGAGAACCTCATCGAGCCAAAACTCGCACTTTGAAAACATCGCATAGAACTGATGTTCTCTGAGTTTGTCAAGAACCAATCTCAAGTGCTTGGCATGATCCTCCTTGTTCTTGCAAAAGACCAAAATGTCATCGAGGTAGACCAAGATGAAGTCATTTGTGTAGGCGTTGAAGATGAAGTTCATCATGCGAGAGAATGTTGGAGGAGCATGGACAAGGCCGAAAGACATGACAGTGTATTCATATGAACCATAGCTTGTTCTGAATGCTGTCTTGGGGATATCTTCTTCACGAATGCGAATCTGATGATAGCCCATACGGAGGTCAAGCTTGGAGAATACTTGAGCACCTTTGAGTTGTTCGAAAAGCTCATTGATGTTGGGAAGTGGGTACTTGTTCTTTATGGTCTTCTTGTTCAATGGACGATAGTCGAAACAAAGTCAGTCCGTTCCATCCTTCTTCTTGACAAAAAGAACACCACAACCCCATGGAGAAGAACTTGGTCGGATGAGACCCATACGCTCTTGAATATCGAGTTTTTTCTTCAGCTCCTTCAACTCTTCAGGTCCAAGCTTGTAAGGACGTTTGCAAACAGGTTCCGTGCCAGGCTCAAGAACGATGACGAATTCAACTGGACGGCGCGGAGGCATTCCTGGAAGCTCTTCTGGAAAGATGTCTTGATATTCACAAACGACTGGAATCTAAGAGATGGAATCCAGCTCACCCTTCTCGTTGAGAGAAAACAGTCGAATGGTATCATCACGAGCAGCAAAGACGATAACATCCTCAGACGAATGTGTCAATTGAATCTGCCTGGCAGCACAATCAAGCTGAGCCTTGTGCTTAGAAAGCCAGTCCATTCCAAGAATAAGGTCAATATCCGAGTCACCAAGAATAGTAGGAGAAGACAGAAACTTATAGTCGCCCAACGTGATAGAAACGTCTGGAACCACCAAACTGGCACTCAACCGCTTACCCGGAGAAACGATATCCATTGATTTTCCCAAATAAGAAGAAGCGGATTAATTCTTGGCAAAAAATGGCTTTGACATGAAACAATGCGATGCACCAATATCAAAAAGAACTTTTGCAGCAATATCGTTAACAGGAAGGTTACCCATAATCACATCTGACGAGTCCTCTGCCTGAGCTGCGTTCATCATGTTGACCTTGGCATGCTTGGGATTATGCTTGACCACTGTAGTGCTGGCAGATCTCACGGGAGGAGGAGGAGGAGGAATACGCCTCTGATTGAAGCATTTGTTGGCATAGTGACCCTTGTGCTGACACTTGTTGCACGTGACCTCTGAGAGCGAACGGTGATACGGAGCACTTGATCTTGGAGCATGAGACGAAGTCTTGTTCTAAATGCCTGGGTTGGGTGGGTGGGAAGATCCATTGCCACCTTTGCTCTTCTGCTGATAAGGCTGACGGAACAAAGGAGGAGGCAACCAATACTTTTGTTGCTTAGTTGCCACTTGAGTTGAGGAAGAAGGAGTTGCATCTCTGACTCGCTTCTTGGAAGCATCGCACTTGAGCTGAGCAGTCTCTTGTTTCAGTGCCATGATGTAAAACTCATCATACTTCTGCGGCTCAAAAAGCACGAGAGCTAGTTGGGGATCTTCTCTGATGCCACCTCTAAACTGATAAATCATGCTCTACTCGTCAGGGACGTCTTGCTTAGCGAAACGAGCGAGCTTCTGGAACATGATGTTGTACTATAAACAGAGAAGCTGCCTTGCTTTAGATTGCGAAACTCCTCACGCTTACTCTCAACAAAACTCTGAGGAATGTGGTGAGCTTTGAAGTCTTGACGGAATTCATCCCAGGTAATCACACGGCCTCCTCTGGAATCTTTGTATTGCTGATACCACTCTGCAGCTTGGTCTTTGAATTGGAACGAAGCAAACTTGACAAAGTCCTCAGGCCTGACGTTGTTGCACTCGAAATGCTTGCAGATATCCATGAGCCAATCATCGGCATCAATTGCCTTAACACAGTTACTGAAGGTCTTTGGCTGGTTTGCGAGGAACTGGTTGAGTGTAGCAAACTGATTCTGAAAGTTGCCATGGCCTTGATTTCCTTGGTTGCGCTCTTGCAAGAGTTGCATGAGCATCTGCGTGTTTGCATTGGTAGCGGCCATCACAGCTTGCCATGCCTCCAGAGGTGGAGGTGGTGGTGGCGGATCAGGATTCTGACGCGTTGGAGGAGCCATCCTGAAGAGGGTGACATCCGTTAGCATCCTGAAAGACATATATTCAAGCTGAATCAAATGGATCGAAATTGCAACATATAGTCTTAACATCCGAACAAAATGAACGAATGAATTCCAATTGAAGGTCACACTTCCATAAATTGAGAAGCCACTTAGATAGAGGTAGATGAATAAAACAACAAGGTACGAACAAGAACAAATACTTGGTGAGGATTACCCAATCACAAACCAAATATCCGCGGAACAAATACTAGAGCTACATGAATTCCCACCTATGAAACTCCCAAACCTTTTCGGTTATGCAATCAGGTGTTGGGGATACAGGGGAAGCATAATATCTCATCCAAAGCTAGCAAATCCTACATCCAGTTGTATCCATCCTTCAACACATAACCAAGAAACCTTCTGAAATTATTTACCTCAACCTTCGAGAAGCATCCATTATACGAGTTATGGCGATACTCCCGAACTCCCGTCCCAGTACTGGGTGGCGTCGAGGTTATCTCACCAACAGCTGCATAAAAGAGATTTTCGATGTCGGCGAAACTCAGGTATTCCAGAACTGCAACGATGAAATTGTGATGACAACACCTCGGAGCTCAACTCCCCGAGACACTGCCACAACCCCTAAATGTCAGGAGGCACCAATAACAATGTTCTCATCACAAAACCATCGGAACGATTCCAAGATACCCGCGTGATCCTAAAATTTTTTTAGTGAAATTTGAGAAGAGAAGAGTCAAAACTCTACGTCAGGATGCCTCACCAGAGCGACGAAGGGACTAAGGAGTAAAAAGAATCCTACTCTCCGATATATATAATCCTAAATGACTCAAAACATTTTTCTAGACTCAACAACGCGAACGATTCGATCAAGCAGGGGGTTCCTAAGTCGGGGAAGGCTCTGATTACCAACTTGTAACACCCATGATGCGGCTATATCTCCCACGTGTCGAAGCACGACTTAGAGGCATAACTGCATTGTAAGCAATGTCGCAAGTGGGGTAATCTTCACACAACCCATGTAATGAATAAGGAAAAGAGGTACATAGTTGGCTTACACTCGCCACATCACACAATATCATAAATATCATTACATTTATCCAGATACAATCAAGGTCCGACTACGGAACCAAAATAAAGAACAACCCCAAATGCAACAAAGTCCCCGATCGCCCCAACTGGGCACCACTACTGATCGTCTGGAAAGGAAATGTAGTATCGTCCTAAGTCCTCATCGAACTCCCACTTGAGCTTAGTCGAATCTCCGGAAGCGGTATCATCGGTCCCTGCATCTGGCTTTGGAGGAATCTATGAGTCACGGGGACTCAGCAATCTCACACACTCGCGATCAAGACTATTTAAGCTTATAGGTAGGGAAAAGGTATGAGGTGGTGCTGCAGCAAGCACTAGCATATATGGTGCCTAACATACGCAAAAGAGAGCGAGAAGAGAAGGCAAGGCACGATCGATAAACTATGATCAAGAAGTGATCCTAGAACAACCTACGTTCAAGCATAACACAAGACCGTGTTCTCTTCCCGGACTCCGCCGAAAAGAGACCATCACGGCCACACACTCTGTTGATTCATTTTAATTAAGTTAAGGTTCAGGTTTTCTACAACCGGACATTAACAAATTCCCATCTGCCCATAACCGTGGGCACGGCTTTCGAAAGTTCAAATCCCTGCAGGGGTGTCCCAACTTAGCCCATCACAAGCTCTCATGGTCAACGAAGGATATTCCTTCTCCCAAGACAACCCGATCAGACTCGGAATCCCGGTTACAAGGCATCTCGACAATGGTAAAACTAAACCAGCAAAGCCACCCGAATGTGCCGACAAATCCCGATAGGATCTGCACATATCTCGTTCTCAGGGCACACTAGATTGTCCAAGGTTCCGGTAGGCCATCCCAGAGTTGCCCCTAATGGCCACCGGCAGCTGACTGGTTGGACCAACACACAGAGGAGCACTGGCCCGGGGGTTTAAAATTAAGTTGACCCTTGAGTCCGCGGAACCCAAGGGAAAAAGAGGCTAGGTGGCAAATGGTAAAACCAATGTTGGGCATTGCTGGAGGAGTTTTATTCAAGGCGAACTATCAAGGGATTCCCATTATAACCCAACCGTGTAAGGAAGGCAAAAATCAAGGAACATAACACCGGTATGACGGAAACTAGGGCGGCAAGAGTGGAACAAAACACCAGGCATAAGGCCGAGCCTTCCACCCTTTACCAAGTATATAGGCGCTTTAAAATAGATCAAGATATAATAATGATATCCCAACAATAAACATGTTCCAACAAGGAACAAACCCCAATCTTCACCTGCAACTAGCAACGCTATAAGGGGGCTGAGCAAAGCGGTAACATAGCCAAACAACGGTTTGCTAGGACAAGGTGGGTTAGAGGTTTGACATGGCAATATGGGAGGCATGATAAGCAAGTGGTAGGTATCGTAGCATAGACATAGCAATAGAGCGAGCATCTATCAAGCAAAGATAGAAGTGATTTCGAGGGTATGGTCATCTTGCCTGCAAAGTTCTCCGAGTTGACGTTAGCTTGATCCTCGTAAACGTACTCAATGGGCTCCTCGATCACGTACTCGTCTCCCGGATCTACCCAAAACAAGAACACAAGCAAAGGGAGACACAATCAACCACGTGCAATGCACAAGCAACATGATGCAAAACATGGCATGATATGCGGGATGCGATATGAAATGCATATGCATGATTCGGAAAGGAATGATTGAACCTGGCCTCAACTTCGAAAAACCAAGAGTGCCACTGGAAAGATGAGTTGATTTCGGTCGAAATCGATATAAAGATCACCGGAATCGGATGCATGGTTTGGAAATGACAAGCAAAACAAATATGGCACCGATCTGCTATTAACAGCACGAGACCATCTAAAAGCATCAAGAACAACAAGCTACTGCACTCTAACATAACAACAAAATACATGGCAGGGATCCACTCAAGATGCTTGACAAAATATGAACACTGAGCTACGGCTAATTCACTCAATAGCAGGCTAAAACAAGCATGGCAAAAGTGCAAAAGATAACAGGTTACAGACTTAGTGAAATTAACAACATGCCAGGAATTTAACATCAGGAAGCAATGTTTAGAGCACGATAACAAGATGCTACAGGAACATATCATGGCAAATCAAAGCATGGCATACTGATCGTGTGGAAAGGAAACGTAGTATCATCCTGATTCCTCATCGAACTCCTACTTGAGCCTAGTCGAATCTCCGGAAGCGGTATCATCGGTCCCTGCATCTGGTTTTGAAGGAATCTGTGAGTCATGGGGACTCGGCAATCTCACACACTCGCGATCAAGACTATTTAAGCTTATAGGTAGGGAAAAGTTATGAGGTGGAGCTACAGCAAGCACTAGCATATATGGTGGCTAACATACGCAAAAGAGAGCGAGAAGAGAAGGCAAGGCACGGTCGATAAACTATGATCAAGAAGTGATCCTAGAACAACCTACGTTCAAGCATAACACGAGACCGTGTTCTCTTCTCGGACTCCGCCGAAAAGAGACCATCACGGCCACACACTCTGTTGATTCATTTTAATTAAGTTAAGGTTCAGGTTTTCTACAACCGGACATTAATAAATTCCCATCTTCCCATAACCGCGGGTGAGGGAGTCCTGGATTAGGGGGTGTCCGAGTGGCCGGACTATACCTTCAGCCGGACTCCAGGACTATGAAGATACGAGATTGAAGACTTCGTCCCATGTATGGAAGGGTCTTTCCTTGGCGTGGAAGGCAAGCTTGGCGATACGGATATGTAGATCTCCTACCATTGTAACCGACTCTATGTAACCCTAACACTATCCGGTGTCTATATAAACCGGAGGGTTTTAGTCCGTAGGACAACGTACACATCAACAATCATACCATAGGCTAGCTTCTAGGGTTTAGCCTCCTCGATCTTGTGGTAGATCTACTCTTGTACTACCCATATCATCAATATTAATCAAGCAGGACGTAGGGTTTTACCTCCATCGAGAGGGCCCGAACCTGGGTAAAACTTCGTGTCCCTTGTCTCCTGTTACCATCCGGCCTAGACGCACAGTTCGGGACCCCCTACCCGAGATCCGTCGGTTTTGACACCGACATTGGTGCTTTCATTGAGAGTTCCTCTATGTTGTCGCTGTCAGGCTCGATGGCTCCAACGATCATCAATAGCGATGCAGTCCAGGGTGAGACCTTCCTTCCCGGACAGATCTTCGTTTTCGGCGGCTTCGCACTGCGGGCCAATTCACTTGGCCATCTGGAGCAGATTGAAAGCTACGCCCCTGGCCGTCAGGTCAGATTTGGAAGTTTAAACTACACGGCTGACATCCGCGGGGACTTGATCTTCGACGGATTCGAACCACTACCGAGCGCGCCGCACTGTCCCGACGAGCATGATCTAGCTCTGCCGCCGAACAGTGCCCTGGAGGCCGCACCCGCATCGGCTTCGACCCTTAATTTGGAGCCAACTGCGCCGATCGAGGATGGGCGGTTGGACGCCGCCTCGGGGGCTGCGATCCCCACGGCGATTGAGCCGAACACCAGCCCTGCACTCCGCGAGACTCGTGACTCCAAGGAGCCGGACTCCTCTCCGGACTCCGAACCCTCCGCGCCCCTACCGATCGAATCCGATTGGGCGCCGATCATGGAGTTTACTGCCGCGGACATCTTTCAGCACTCGCCTCTCGGCGATATCCTGAAGTCACTGAAGTCTCTCTCTTTATGAGGAGAGCCCTGGCCGGACTACAGTCAGCAAGGTTGGGGTACAGACGATGAAGAAATTCAAAGCCCACCCACCACCCACTTTGTAGCCACTGTCGACGACTTAACCGACATGCTCGACTTCGACTCCGAAGACATCGACGGTATGGACGCCGATGAAGGAGATGACGAAGAACCAGCGCCTACTAGGCCATGGAAAGCCACCTCGTCGTATGACATATACATGGTGGACACCCCAAAAGAGGGAGATGGCGATGGAGTAGCGGAGGATGACCCCTCCAAGAAACAACCTAAGCGCCGGCGTCAGCGGCGCCACTCAAAATCCCACCAAAACAAACACGGTGATTCCAGCACGGGAGATAATAATACTCCGGAAAGTGCCGAAGAAAACCCCCTCCAGCAAGATTTAGCATAGGAGGATGGAGAAACCAGCCCTCATGAGAGAGCGGCAGACAGAGAGGTCGAGGACGATAATTATATGCCTCCCTCCGAAGACGAGGCAAGCCTCGACGACGACAAATTCGTCGTGCCAGAGGATCCCGTCGAGCAAGAGCGTTTTCAACGCAGGCTTATGTCGGATTTTGGGTTCTGGCAGACCCTTGAGGTTCGAACACTGGGGTGCGCGCGGAGATTTTGCCTCCTACCTACCTGCACCCCTCCGCCTCGCTAAGATCTAAACTATGGAAAGAACAACACAAGAGACACAGGGTTTATACTGGTTCGGGCCACCGTTGTGGTGTAATACCCTACTCCAGTGTGTGGTGTGGTGGATTGCCTCTTGGGCTGATGATGATGAACAATACAAGGAAGAACAGCCTCGCGAGGGTCTGTTCTTGGCTGGGGAGATGAACTGCTGGGAGGAGTTCAGTCACCCTTCTCTCTCTCTGATCCTTTTATCCTTTTCGAACCTCCTATCCTCGTCCAACCTCCTTTGCTCTGTGGGTGGCTGGTCCTATTTATAGAGGCCCTGGTCCTCTTCCCAAATATCGAGCGGGAAGGGAGCCAACAATGGCGGGCTAATTTAAAGGGGGACAGCTAGTACTAGCTACCCTGACAAAAGTAGTCTCCGCCTGCACAAAGCTCTGGTGATGACGCCGTCTTGGGCTCCACAATGACCTCCGTCTTGTAGTCCTCATGGTCTTGGTCTCGTTGCACCGAAATGGCAACCTTTGCTTGATGCCTCGGTACTCCGCGGCTGCGCTTGCCCCCTTTGCACCAAAGAGGAAAGGAGGACACTGCGCGGGCTGGCGCCCGCCTGGCGCCCTCAGTCGTCATGGCTTGCGTCACGGGCACCTCGTGAGGTACCTCGCCTTGATATCTCCGCCTCCTCGTGAGCCAGCCTGACGAGGTCGTGCCTGAGGAAGCTCCGCGTCGTCCGCCCCGCGAGGCTTGGCCCCTCGCGAGGGTCTTGGGTTTGTGTTGGTGAAGATGGGCCGCGTTGGGCCCCCTTTTGAGCCACGCCGCAGGCCGTAGGCAGGCAAGTCTGGGGACCCCCGTTCCCAGAACACCGACAGCTTATGGCCACGGCAAGAAGCCTCAAGAAAAAACAGCAACAACTTAAAGCTGATCGAGATTTGCTAGTCGACAGATGGACTGAAATCCTCGCGGCCGAAGAGCATAAACTTGAACGCCCCTCCAAGAGCTACCCAAAGCGCAGGTTGCTACCCCAATTAGAGGAGGAAGCACTTGATGCGGCCGACCGGCCACCTCGTGGCCGCGACAGAGAGGCCTCTCGGCCCTCCACTCAAGCCGCACCCCGTACCAAGGCACAGGAATATGCGCCGGACTTACGAGATTTGTTGGAGGACAAGGCAAGGCAAACAAGATCGATCTACGGATCGCGCGGGCGCCCCACGGCTCGAGACGGTAACCGTCACGCTGGCCAAAAATTCGGCAGGGCCGAACATAGTAGACAAAGCTCATTGGAGCTACGTCATGATATAGCCCAGTACAGAGGCGCCGCACACCCACTATGCTTCACAGACGAAGTAATGGATCATCAAATCCCCGAGGGTTTCAAACCCGTAAACATCGAATCATATGATGGCACAACAGATCCTGCGGTATGGATCGAGGATTATCTCCTTCATATCCACATGGCCCACGGCGATGATTTCCACGCTATCAAATACCTCCCACTCAAGCTTAAAGGACCAGCTCGGCATTGGCTTAACAGCTTGCCAACAGGATCAATCAGCTGTTGGGAGGACCTGGAAGCCGCATTCCTCGACAATTTCCAGGGCACTTATGTGCGACTCCCAGACCCCGATGACCTAAGTCACGTAATCCAGCAGCCAGAGGAATCGTCCAGGCAATTCTAGACACGGTTCCTAACAAAGAAAAATCAAATAGTCGACTGTCCGGATGCTGAGGCCCTAGCAGCCTTCAAGCACAATATCCGTGACGAGTGGCTGGCCCGGCACCTTGGATAAGAAAAGCCAAAATCTATGGCAGCACTCACGACACACATGACCCGCTTTTGCGCGGGAGAAGACAGCTGGCTTGCTCGTAGCAACAATATGACCAAGAACCCTGGTAATTCGGACACCAGGGACAGTAGTGGCAGGTCGCGTCGCAACAAGCAGAAGCGCCGCATTAACGGCGACAATGCAGAGGATACGGCAGTTAATGCCGGATTTAGAGGCTCTAAATTCGGTCAGCGGAAAAAGCCATTCAACAGGAATCCTAGGGGCCCGTCCAGTTTGGACCGAATACTCGACCGCTCGTGCCAGATACATGGCACCCCCAAAAAGCCGGCCCATCACACCAACAGGGATTGTTGGGTGTTCAAGCAGGCAGGCAAGTTAAACACCGAATATGAAGATAAGGGGCTGCATAGCAATGACGACGAGGAGCCCCGGCCGCCGAACAACAGTGGACAGAAGGGTTTTCCCCCACAAGTGCGGACGGTGAACATGATATACGCAACCCACGTCCCCAAAAGGGAGCGGAAGCGCGCGTTAAGGGACGTATACGCGGTAGAGCCAGTCGCCCCAAAGTTCAACCCATGGTCCTCCTGCCCGATCACCTTTGATCGAAGGGACCATCCCACTAGCATCCGTCATGGCGGATTCGCTGCATTGGTTCTAGACCCAATTATTGACGGATTTCATCTCACTAGAGTCCTTATGGACGGCGGCAGCAGCCTGAACCTGCTTTACCAGGATACAGTGCGGAAAATGGGCATAGATCCCTCAAGGATTAAGCCCACCAAAACGACCTTTAAAGGCGTAATACCAGGTGTAGAGGCCAACTGTACAGGCTCAGTCACACTTGAAGTGGTCTTCGGATCTCCGGATAATTTCCGAAGCGAGGAGTTAATCTTCGACATAGTCACGTTTCGCAGTGGTTATCACGCACTGCTCGGGCGAACCGCATTCGCTAAGTTCAATGCGGTACCGCATTACGCATACCTTAAGCTCAAGATGTCAGGCCCTCGAGGAGTAATTACGGTCAATGGAAACATCGAACGCTCCCTCCGAACGGAGGAGCACACAGCGGAAGTACAAAGCAGCTTCTCCAGGCAGTTCTCCAGTCCGGCCACTAAAGTACCGGACACCGTCAAGCACGCCCGGAGTAACCTACAACAAGACCGCCTGGCACGATCCGAGCAGGCGTAGCAATGCGGCCCCAACCCCAACCCTCACAAAAAGGCGACGCCAGTACTTCGCGTACATAACTACGCTCTAGAGATACCATGGGCACAGGGGGAGGGGCACCATCACAGCATGCCCAAAACACGGCTTAAACCGTACCAGGGGCTGCCGATTTTTTAATTTTCTCTTACTTTCAGGACTCCATCCTTCGGAAGGCCTGTTCGGCAGTTCAATTGCCGCACAAACGATGCAAGAACCAGGGAAGCAGACAAACCACGCCGCATTATGGAACTCCCAGGTGGTCTCTATCACGAGTAGTATACCCATTCCACATACTATTCCGCAGCTTGCCCCTGGAACATACATGTTAACTAGTCCAACCTTCCACTTATCGCATTACTTGTATCGTTCTGCCTTGATCGCACCCCTTTTCAATAAACAATGCATAGCTTTCGTCTATTTTTGCATTACCTTTTTTCTTTATATATGTTCCTTAACGACATATTGCACCCGTACACTTTGGTACGGCCAAAATACGCCAGGGGCTTTAGTACCCCTCAACATGGTGTGAGAAGTCTGAACACTTTAACAAGTGCGGCACCCCGAACTTATAGCATTATATGCATCGGCTCCGAATCATGTCTTGGGTCAATAGTTAGGTTTGCCTGGCTCCTATGTTTTGGTGCCTTACGTTCCGCTATATCGGCTAAGGTAGCACTAGGAGAACCACTGCGATTGTGCCCCAGTTGAGCTGGGTCGAGCACCTCAGTGGAGAAAGCTAAAACTGGCCGTCATGATGAAGCGAGAGCTGGTCGCTGTTCGAGAGGTTTTTTTCGAGTCCTTAAAGACTTAGTCCGCTTAGGGCGAGGAGTCGGCTCCGTCCGGCCAAGGCGTGGATAGCGCCCCGACCTCGGTCTTCCGAATACCACGGGCTTCGCCGAAATTTAAAATTATAGAATTCTATGGCTAAGTGAGAGTGTTCACGCATTATAGTCCGATTGCCTTGTTCATTGGGCTGAGCACCTCCCTCGAAGGACCCAAACATGGGAAAAGAGCGCTCAGGTTTATCCCCGAACACCCCAGCACTAGAGGCACGGGGGTAGAAGCCGACGACTCGCCATCTCTCAGAATTGATAAACAGCCGCACAAAAGGTAATATTTTAAATTCAAAACAGCATTGCTTAGCGCATATGAACAAGTTTTCAACGCACAGGACAAAACGAGCGAGTTTTACTCAAAAATTACATCCCTAGAACATTCATCCGCCACAAGGCGGGCACCCTTCAGAACATCCTTATAATAATTCTCGGGCTTGCGATGCTCTTTCCCCGATGGTGGCCCGTCCTTCACAAGCTTCTCAGCATCCAGCTTGCCCCAGTGCACCTTAGCACGGGCAAGGGCCCTATGGCCACCTTCAATGCAGACGGAGCGCTTGATGACTTCGAGCCTTGGACAAGCCTCCACCAGCCGCCGCACCAGCCCGAAATAGCTCCCAGGAAGAGCCTCTCCAGGCCACAACCGAACTATGAGGCCCCTCATGGTCTGTTCGGCCGCCTTGTGGAGCTTGACCAGTTGCTTCAGCTGGTCGCTCAGGGACACAGGGTGTCCGGCCTCAGCATACTGAGACCAGAACACCTTCTCTGTCGAGCTGCCCTCCTCGGCTCGATAGAATGCGGCGGCATCAGATACACTCCGGGGAAGATCTGCGAACGCTCCTGGAGAGCTCCAGATTCCGGTAAGTAATAAGTAACTCACGTTTATGTGTTTGCTTTGCATAAAGAATGCCTTACCCGCCGCTATCTTCTTCACCTCATCCAACTCCTGGAGGGTCTTCTGGGATTCGGCCTTGGCAGACTTGGCATTTTCAATAGCCACCACAAGCTCGGACGCTCGCGTCTTTGAGTCAAGCTCCAAACTCTCATGTTTTTCCATGAGAGCCTGGAGCTCTTGCGGTACCTTGCCAACCTCGGCCTCACACTTCTCCCGCTCGATGCGCTCCGTGGCCGCCCTCTTCTCGGCCTCGACCAGCGCTTGCTTAAGGTTCGCCACCTCAGACGTGGCCCCTACAATAGCCACGATAATCCTATCATTTTCGCAATTGCACCTTTTTATATATATTTAAACAAGGTATTTCTTACCTTCATTGTCCTCGAGATGCTTCTTGGCACACCCGAGCTCTTGCTCGGACCGCTCGAGGTTCTGCTTTAGCGTGTCCACTTCCGCAGTCAGTGCGGCGGACGCCAGCAGGGAAGCCTGCACACGCATATTGACTCCTTTTTGTTAGACTCCTGTGAATTGTATTTGATCCTCTATTCGGCTTTTCTTCCCGAACGCGAAACAGAGCATCAGGGGCTACTGTCTATGCGGTAATATTATTTACACATTCTTTACTTACCTCAAAGCCTGTTAAAAGGCTAGTACAAGCTTCTGTCAGTCCGCTCTTGGCGGACTGAACCTTCTGGACCACCACACTCATAATGGTGCGGTGCCCCTCGTCGATGGAGGCGCCTTGGAGTGCCTCCAACAGATTGTCCGGCGCCTCCGGTTGGACGGAGGTCACCGGCACGGTGGGCTTGCTCCTCTTGTAAGGAGGTCCCCCGCCGGACTCTGGAACCTTTGAAGGTTCCGGAGCGGTGTCCGGCCTAGGGCCGGACTTGGAGCCCTGGGGGGTTTCATCCCCTTTACTCCTGGAGTCCGGGAGGTCGCCTCGCGGCGCCTCCAGGACCACCTCCTCCCGGATTGGAACCTGTTGGGACAACACTTCGGTGTCGTCCGTAGGGCGGGGGAGGAAGCCGTCGGAAGCGAGTTCACCTCCGACGAGTCCAGTGAGCCGCTCGACGACGCATTGAGCCGGTCTTTGGGGGGGGCTGCATAAACATATTCGACATAAGGGAAAGCTGTGCAATAAACGAATACTATGAATTACTCTAGTATCCGGATACTTACGATTTGTCCAGGGGCTTGGCCCTGGGCGCCCACTCCTCTCCGCCGTCGTCAGCATCGGTGGAGTAGTCCGCAGGAAGGGTTTTCCCCTTCTTGGACCCTTCGGCCTCCCCAGTTGGGGCGGCCTTCCTTTTCTTCCCTTCCGCAGCTGGAGGGGGAGGGGTCTCTTCTTCCTCCTCCTTGTCTTCATGGGAGGAGTGCGTCTTGGATTCGTCGGATGGTGAATCCGACACCTCCAAGCGTCGGGCACTCTTTCGAGTCCCCGTGGCATTCTTCTTGGCCCTCTTCTCCGGCACCACATGGGGTGCCGGAACCAGCAGCTTCGCCAAGTGAGCGTCCGCTGGGCCTTCGGGCAAAGGAGCCGGACAATTGATCTATCCGGACGTCTCCTGCCAATCCTGTCAAAGGTAAGGGAGTTTAGATCCCGCATGGAGTCAAACTATGAAAAACCTATACCCTGTAAAAGGAAAAACAGCTTACCGCATGAGCGTGACGCTGTGTGCTGAATCCGCGATCCTCGGTAGCGGATGCGGGGGCCACGGCGCCCTTGAAAAGCACCTTCCAGGCATCTTCGTACGTCATGTCGAAGAGCCTGCTCAGAGTTTGGTGCCGCGCCGGGTCGAACTCCCATAGGTTGAAAGCCCGTTGTTGACACGGGAGGATCCATCGAATGAGCATAACCTGGACTACATTGACAAGTTTGAGCTTCTTGTCCACCAGGGTTTGGACGCATGTTTGGAGTCCGGTCAGCTCTCCTTTTTTACCCCATGACAGGCTGGTCTCCTTCCAGGTGGTGAGCCACGTAGGGGGTCCGGACCAAAACTCAGGGGCTGCGACCCATTTGGGGTCGCGCGGCTCGGTGATGTAAAACCACCCCGATTGCCACCCCTTCAAGGTCTCCACAAAGGAGCCCTCAAGCCATAAGATGTTGGCCATCTTGCCCACCATGGCGCCTCCGCACTCTGCCTGGTTGCCGCGCACCACCTTCGGCTTGACATTGAAAGTCTTGAGCCATAGGCCGAAATGGGGGCGGATACGGAGGAAGGCCTTGCACACGACGATAAATGCCGAGATATTGAGGACAAAATTCGGGGCCAGATCATGGAAATCCAGGCCGTAGTAGAACATGAGCTCCCGGACAAATGGGTGGAGAGGGAAACCTAGTCCGCAGAGGAAATGGGGGAGGAACACCACCCTCTCATGGGGCCTAGGGGTGGGGCTGAGCTGCCCCTTTTCGGGAAGCCGGTGCGCAATGTCGTTAGACAAGTATCCGGCCTTCCTTAGTCTTTTGATGTGCCCCTCCGTGACGGAGGAGACCATCCACTTGCCTCCCGCTCCGGACATGGCTGGAGAGGGTTGAGGTGGGGAGTGCGGACTTGGGCGCTGGAGCTCGAGTGCGCGAGAATGGATAAGCAAGGGAGGAAGAAGGCATAGGTGAAAAGGTGGATCCTTATCCCCTTATATGGGTGGACGCAACTACGTGTCCTCACCAGCCTGGTAAAACTCGCTTATCTCCCAAGCGCCGTAATCAATGGCGCGGTTGGGTTACCCACGCCCGTATTGAGGAGAATCCCGGAATAAGGGGACACGATCTCTTCTTTAACAAGACGTGCCAAGGAAACCGCCTCGCATGACGCACTAAGGTGGGATAATGAAACGACTCAGATAAAGGCTTGGCCGTGGTGTGTCACACTACGGAATACGTCAGCAGATTAGACTTGTGTAAATATTATTCTCTCTATGGCAATATGTGGAAACTTATTTTGCAGAGCCGGACACTATCTTTGTGTTCAAAATCTTCTATGAAGTGCTTGGAGGAGGAACCCGCCTTGCAATGCCGAAGACAATCTGCGCGCCGGATCGTCGTCATTGAAGCCTGGTTCAGGGGCTACTGAGGGAGTCCTGGATTAGGGGGTGTCCGGGTGGCCGGACTATACCTTCAGCCGGACTCCTGGACTATGAAGATACAAGATTGAAGACTTCGTCCCATGTCCGGAAGGGACTTTCCTTGGCGTGGAAGGCAAGCTTGGCGATACGGATATGTAGATCTCCTACCATTGTAACTGACTCTATGTAACCCTAACCCTATCCGGTGTCTATATATAAACCGGAGGGTTTTAGTCCGTAGGACAACGTACACGTCAACAATCATACCATAGGCTAGCTACAAGGGTTTAGCCTCCTCGATCTCGTGGTAGATCTACTCTTGTACTACCCATATCATCAATATTAATCAAGCAGTACGTAGGGTTTTACCTCCATCGAGAGGGCCCGAACCTGGGTAAAACTTCATGTCCCTTGTCTCCTGTTACCATCCGGCCTAGACGCACAGTTCGGGACCCCCTACCCGAGATCCACCAGTTTTGACACCGACAGCGGGCACGACTTTCGAAAGTTCAAATCCCTGTAGGGGTGTCCCAACTTAGCCCATCACAAGCTCTCACAGTCAACAAAGGATATTCCTTCTCCCAAGACAACCCGATCAGACTCGGAATCCCGGTTACAAGGCATCTCGACAATGGTAAAACTAAACCAGCAAAGCCACCCGAATGTGCTGACAAATCCCGATAGGAGCTGCACATATCTCGTTCTCAGGGCACACCGGATTGTCCAAGGTTCCGGTAGGCCATCCCAGAGTTGCCCCTAGTGGCCACCGGCAGCTGACAGGTTGGACCAACACACAGAGGAGCACTGGCCCGGGGGTTTAAAACTAAGATGACCCTTGAGTCTGCGGAACCCAAGGGAAAAAGAGGCTAGGTGGCAAATGGTAAAATCAATGTTGGGCATTGCTGGAGGAGTTTTATTCAAGGCGAACTATCAAGGGGTTCCCATTATAACCCAACCATGTAAGGAATGCAAAAATCAAGGAACATAACACCGGTATGACGGAAACTAGGGCGGCAAGAGTGGAACAAAACACCAGGCATAAGGCCGAGCCTTCCACCCTTTACCAAGTATATAGGTGCTTTAAAATAGATCAAGATATAATAATGATATCCCAACAATAAACATGTTCCAACAAGGAACAAACTCCAATCTTCACCTGCAACTAGCAACGCTATAAGAGGGGCTGAGCAAAGCGGTAACATAGCCAAACAACGGTTTGCTAGGACAACGTGGGTTAAAGGTTTGACATGGCAATATGGGAGGCATGATAAGCAAGTGGTAGGTATCGTAGCATAGGCATAGCAATAGAGCGAGCATCTAGCAAGCAAAGATAGAAGTGATTTCGAGGGTATGGTCATCTTGCCTGCAAAGTTCTCCGAGTTGACGTTAGCTTGATCCTCGTAAACATACTCAACGGGCTCCTCGATCACGTACTCGTCTCCCGGCTCTACCCAAAACAAGAACACAAGCAAAGGGAGACACAATCAACCACGTGCAATGCACAAGCAACATGATGCAAAACATGGCATGATATGCGGGATGCGATATGAAATGCATATGCATGATTCGGAAAGGAATGATTGAACCTGTCCTCAACTTGGAAAAACCAAGAGTGCCACTAGAAAGAGGAGTTGATTTTAGTCGAAATCGATATAAAGATCACCGGAATCGGATGCACGGTTTGGAAATGACAAGCAAAACAAATATGGCATCGATCTGCGATTAACAGCACGAGACCATCTAAAAGCATCAAGAACAACAAGCTACTGTACTCTAACATAACAACAAAATATATGGCAGGGATCCACTCAAGATGCTTGAAAAAATATGAACACTGGGCTACGGCTAATTCACTCAATAGTAGACTGAAACAAGCATGGCAAAAGTGCAAAAGATAACAGGTTACAGACTTAGTGAAATTAACAACATGCCAGGAATTTAACATCAGGAAGCAATGTTCAGAGCATGATAACAACATGCTACAAGAACATATCATGGCAAAGCAAAGCATGGCATGAAGCTACTCAAAGCATGCAAGAAAAGTCCCTTACTGACCATAAGCCAAAAGGGATCAGAAAATATA
Organism: Triticum urartu; assembly: GCF_056163025.1. NCBI lineage: Eukaryota > Viridiplantae > Streptophyta > Magnoliopsida > Poales > Poaceae > Triticum > Triticum urartu. Next base: position 203,518,427 of record NC_141877.1, on the reverse strand, counting down.
ATGGCAACCATGTGAACATAGAAAGTTCCGTTAACAGATTCAGACTTAGTAGAAAAACTGGAACATGGCAAAACAGATATTAAGTAGGCAAGTTTACGAGCTCAATGCACTCACCACAAGGCATTGCATGACAAACTAAGCATACACCCAGCAAGTAGACATGGCAGAGAAGCTAAAAATGGCAAGAACAACATCATAGCATGCATGGATCAACTACAACAACCTCGGCAAAAATGCTTAACACGTAAACATTCTGCAAGGAACATTTTATAGCAAAAGTAGAGCTCGATTGAGTCAAGCTAGGGTGCTCCATAATTGCAAACAAAGACATGGATGGATATAGCACAACAATATCTACAAAACATCCTTACTGATCATGCTCAAAAGAGGCATGGATCACTCTGTAGCAACATGAATACATGGCATAAAAATATAAACAGGGCAAAGACTTTGAAGATTTCTAAGTCCCTGAAATCAGCAACATCACGAGGGCTACTTTGCATGCTTGTGCTAGTCACCACAAAGATCACAAAAAATACATGGCATACACCCCTGTAAAGATGGCATGGCATACTTCAAAACACATGTAGGGCTCAAGTACGTAGGAGGCACATATCAATCATGGAAAAAATGACAAATGTCCAAATCCTGATAAGGATCTGAAACTAACATTGCATAGCACTCTTGCAACAGCATTTAGGGCATCAATATTAACTCAAATGAACATGGTGCAATGAAATGAGATGAAGTACTCGTTGAGTCGAACAATTTGATATGCTACACGCCCAAAACAGAGCCGCGGATGCAGACTTATGGCATGACGAAAAACGCTAAAAATGCTGGGTACTTGGGGCAAAATTTAGGTCAACCTCCAAGATTCCGGGCAAGTTCTTCGAGGCGCTCGCCGGAGTACTCGTCGGAACAGTGGCCGCCGGAGATTGAGGTCGAGGAGGAGGCCGACCGGAGGAGCTCATCGGCGGCGCGGCGGAGAAGGCGACGAGGGGCGGCACGCGACGACCGAGGAAGCGGCGAGGCAGCGGACGCCGGCGTCGAGGCGGCGCCGGCGCGGGACGGCGGCGTGGAGCGGCACCAGTTGGTGGCGGCGGCGACATGGCGGATCTCGGGCGGCGCGTGGCTCCCAGGCGGCGGGGCGCGGCGATGGGCTCCAGGGGCCCGCTTCGGGCCTCGGCGGGCCGGTGGCGAAGAGAGATGGCGGCGACACATGGCGCCACGCCAGTGGCTGCGGGCGGCGGCGGCGAAACGTTCGGCGTGGCCCGAACGTGTCCGGCGCACAGATGAGGAGCGGGGCTAGGGTTAGGGTGGTATGGATCCGAAAATTTCGGGGAAGAGGCCTTTTATAGGTAGAGGGAGCTAGGAGGCTCCAAATTGAGCACGGTTTTCGGCCACGCGATCGTGATCGAACGACCTAGATGATGGAGGGGTTTTAGCTGGGTTTTGGGCCACTTTGGAGAGGTGTTGGGCTGCAACACACACGAGGCCTTTACGGTCCCTCGGTTAACCGTTGGAGTATCAAACGAAGTCCAAATGGCACGAAACTTGACAGGCGATCTACCGGTAGTAAACCAAGGCCGCTTGGCAAGTCTCGGTCCAATCCGAGAATGTTTAATACTCGCACACGAAAAGAGGTAGAAAGGGACACCGGAGCACCTAGGAGCGCCGGAATGCAAAACGGACATCGGGGAAAATGCACGGATGCATGAGACGAACATGTATGCAAATGCGATGCACATGATGACATGATATGAGATGCATGACAAATACAAAAGCACACGAAGACAAAAACCCGACAACAAGGAAATACCATAACTTAGTCCGAAAATGGCAAGAGTTGGAATACAAATATGGGAAGTGACATACGGAGTGTTACAACGTGGAGAGCTTCATTAGGCTGGCCGAGAAAATGGCCTATCAGTAATGAGAAATGGGTTGTACCTTTTTAAAACACATCAAACCGGCAATTAGTTTCAAATATCTTTTTTTCATTTTGAGATTTTAAATTGCATTGATTTTTATGCGTGGACAATTTATTGGATTTTATATTGATATACATTTATTTTTAAAATCAGTGTGAATGTGACTCAAAATTTCGGGATTAAAAACAGTTCAGACCGCACCGACATATGCGAAATTTCGTATAATTTTTTAACCGTGGCCACAATATGGGCTGTAATGCTAACAAAAAGAATATGGGCTCCAAAAAAACCCGTAAGAATTAGCAAATGGGTTGTAAATTATTTGAAATAGTGGCAGATGTGTTGTATGCTGTTTTCCATAGATTTGAGGCTTTCCACAGATGGCTTGTATACTGTTGGATGCCCATCCAACGGCCGTCGTGCTTCTTCAATCTCTGCTCTTCCTGCTCCAGCTGCTCAAACAAGCGCCGGCAGGACTGCCTGCTCCCTCCTCCCCGCGGCCGGCTGTGCTGCCGCGCAGGCCTCACCACCCCACCGTACTCCCATTGCTGGCCTAGCCATCCCTCTACTCACCCACACCTGTTGTTATTCTCTGGCAATGGCAGACGAACCAGTAAACCCTTGTACAGTCGTACTCCCCTCCGCGTGGGAAACAAAAACAACTGCCAAATCTTCCCTGCCTCCGTGTCGTTCCCTTCCTAGGCCTCGCCGTCGTCCACCGCCCTGGTGCTCTCGGTGTGGCGTGGTCAACGTGGTCAACGACCGACATGCATTTGAAGTGGACTGTACGTGGAGAGGCTGACAGCCGGGTCCACGCCCACACGCAAGGAAATGCCTCCTTATTACGCGCAAAATAATGATTCCTCCACCTAACATCTAGGACCCACCGAAAGGGCCTCTGTATTTCACGAAAAAAATGTTACCGCCGCTGACAGCTCGGACCCACCAGCTATATCTTCGCACGCAAGGAAGTGCCTCCTTATTATGCACAAAAAAATGAATACTCCCCCTGCTAGCTGGGACCCAGTATAGTGGGCCTACTAAGTTGACGGGGACGAAGGGCCTTGTCAACTTAGTCAATATGCATGATTCTAGCTCGACTAATCGTACGATGTCCATCCAACGACCGTAGTGCTTCTTCAACCTCTGGTCTTCTTGCTCCAGCCGCCCAAAGCAGCGCCGGTCATGTCGCCTGCTCCTGCCTCCCGTGGTCGGCTGTGCTGCCGTGGAAGCCTCACCGCCCCCATACTACTCCCACCGCTGGCCAGGCCATCCCTCCACTCCACTCACCCACACCCCCTGTTATTCTGCGGCGATGGCAGCGCAGCCGAACCAGTGAACCCTCGTACTCCTCTCCGCGTGGGCATCCACTGACGCGTCTTCCCCAGCTCCACGTCGTCCCCTTCCTAGGTCTCGCCGTCGTCCACCGCCGTGGTGCTCTCGGCGCGGTGTGGTCAATGTGGTCAACGACCAAATTCCATCGGAAGAATACTGTACGTGGAGAGGCTGACAGTTGGGTCCATGGCAGCCGCAAGGAAGTGCCTCCTTATTACGCGGAAAATAATTATTCCTCCACCTGACAGCAGGGACCCACCGTATGCCCACCAGTATTTCGCGAAAAAATGTTTTCCCCTGACTGTTGGGACCCACCCGAGGGCCACCGTATTTCACGAAAAAACGTTCCCCCTACTGTCAGCTCGGACCCACTGGAAGTGCCTCCTTATTACGCACAAAAAATTGAATACCCCCTTGCTAGCTGGGACCCACCTTGGTGGGAGGCTGACCTGTGGGCCTAGTAAGTTGACGGGGACGGAGGGCTTTGTCAACTTAGTCAATATAAACAATTCTAGCTCCAGTGACTGTACGATGTCCATCCAACGGCCGTAGTGCTTCTTCAACCTCTGGTCTTCTTGCTCCAGCTGCCCAAAGCAGCGCCGGTCGTGCCGCATGCTCCTGCCTCCTGTGGCCGGCTGTGCTGCCGCGGAGGCCTCACCGCCCCCTACTATTCCCACCGCTGGCCAGGCCCTGCGGCAACGGCAGCCTCACACCGCAGTCGAACCAGTGAACCCTCATACTCCTCTCCGCGCGGGCTTCCACTGTCGCGTCTTCCCCGGCTCCCCATCGTCCCCTTCCTAGGCCTCGCCGTTGTCCATCGCCCTGGTGCTCTCAGCGCAGCGTGGTCAACATGGTCAAGGAACGACTTCCATCGGACGTGGACTGTACGTGGAGAGGCTGACAACTGGGTCCATGGCCGCGGCAAGGAAGTGCCTCCTTATTACGCAGAAAATAATGATTCCTCCACCTAACAACTGGGACCCACCAGACGGGACACTGTATTTCGCAAAAAAAATGTTTTCCCTAGACTGCTGGGACCCACCAGCTACATCTTCGCACGCAAGGAAGTGCGTCCGGGCAAAAAAGATTCACCCCCCTAAGTGCTGGGACCCACCAGCTACATCTTCACAGGCAAGGAAGTGCCTGACAGTCGGGACCCACCTGGTCGGAGCGTACGTAGCGTTGTCATTCTGGTCGTGAACGTGTACGTACATATATACTGGTGGATGTAGAGGCGTACACGTGTCGTAGTAGAGGCGCGTACGTGTCGTAGTAGAGGCGCGCACGTAGCATGTACACGTACGTACAGCGGCCAGGGTGCAAGAAAGAAAATACGGCCACGTATGTGTACATACGGGCGGGGTCTCGAACGCCTACTCGCGCATACATATGGCCAGGGCTCGGGTACATGGCTGGGTCGGAGCGGAGAAACATCGTCGTCGTGTTCATGGGGAGGCAACGGAATGCGTCGTGTTCTTGGGGAGGCAACGGAATGATCGGGAGGCAACGGAACGCGTGGGAGCCAACCAGCTGGGTCGGAACGGAATGCGTGGTCGTGTTCATCGGGAGGGCTTGGACGGAACAGGCGATGGAAACGAGGCCTGGCTCCGCACAACGGAGGAAACGGACCTCCTACGTTCGGAACGGGGTCCTGTTGATCGGGAGGGGTCTGGCGTACCGCAAAACGGAGGAAACGGACCTCCTACGGTCGAAACGGGGGTCCTGTTGATCGGGAGGGGTGTGGCGTACGGCAAAATGGAAGAAACGAACTTGTGTTGGCGCACTACGGTCGAAACGGGGGTCCTGTTCATCGGGAGGGGTGTGGAGTACTGCAAAACGGGACTCCACGGGATACTGTTCATCTCCATCGTCGACCTCCTCTAGCCTCCATGGGCTACCGTCGACCTCCTCGAGCCTCCACGGGCTCCTGTTCATCCAGCCTCCACTGCGCGCTACTCCACCGGCTACTGTTCAACCACCCCTACACGGGCACCCCTCCACCGTCTACTGTTCATCCAGCCATCCACACCACGGGGTCCTGTTCAACCACCCCTCCACGGGCACCCGTCCACCGTCTACTGTTCATCCAGCCCTCCACCACACCACGGGGTCCTGTTCATCCAGAGGCAACGCCACCGCTCACTGTTCATCCAAACCCCCCGCAACGCTCACTGTTCATCCCAGAGGCAGCATCGATCGGCTTCAGTTAGCAGCAGTAGCGAAGGAATCGCTCGATCGGGTTCACTTAACAGCCATCGATCGATCGCTCGGGTTCAGTAACGCGTAGCCTGCAGTGCAATCGCTCGGGTTCAGTTAGAGCCCAACGCCTCACTCGGGTTCAGTTAGAGCCAACGCCTCGCACACACGCGCGTACGCGTACGAGAGAAACGCGCATCGCTCGGCCCCCAACCTCCCACCATAACTGGGAACTCCCCGAAATTTTCCTCCCCCTCGCTTCTACCATGGTTTTTTTCCGTCCTGGACAGCCCAAAGAATGTCATGCAGCTGCATCTCCGGCCCGCCCAGGACGAAAAGCCCATTCTCTGTCATGATTTTTTGTCATAGAAGTAGGAGCCCAGCACATCTATGATGATACCGGGTTTTGTCACAATTATCGTCAAAGAAGTGTCATATGTATGACAAAAATATTCGTTCGGCCCAAAATGTCACGGATGTTTCTTTTTTGTAGTGCATAGAGTCGGTTACATAAGATGGAATCTTCAAAGTTGTTCGCCAAGATTGCCTTCCACGCCAAGGAGAGTCTTATCCAGACACGGGTACAGTCTTCGGTCTTCATATGTTCACAGCCCATCAGTCCGGCCCATAGATAACAGGCCGGACGCCGAGGACCCCTTAGTCCAGGACTCCCTCAGTAGCCCCCGAACCAGTCTTCAATAGCGATGTAACGCCCATGATGCGGCTATATCTCCCACGTGTCGAAGAATGACTTAGAGGCATAACCACATTGTAAGCAATGTCGCAAGTGGGGTAATCTTCACACGACCCATGTAATGAATAAGGAAAAAAAGTACATAGTTGGCTTACACTCGCCACATCACACAATAGCATAACTATCATTACATTCATCCAGATACAATCAAGGTCCGACTACGGAACCAAAATAAAGACAACCCCAAATGCATAAAGTTCCCAATCGCCCCAACTAGGCACCACTACTGATCGTCTGGAAAGGAAACATAGTATCGTCCTGAGTCCTCATCGAACTCCCACTTGAGCTCAGTCGAATCTCCTGGAGCGGTATCATCGGTCCCTGCATCTGGTTTTGAAGTAATCTGTGAGTCACGGGGACTCAGCAATCCCACACCCTCGCGATCAAGACTATTTAAGCTTATAGGAAGGGTAAAAGGTATGAGGCGGAGCTGCAGCAAGCACTAGCATATATGGTGGCTAACATATGCAAATGAGAGCGAGAAGAGAAGGCAGGGCACGGTCGAGAAACTATGATCAAGAAGTGATCCTAGAACAACCTACGTTCAAGCATAACAGGAGACCGTAATCTCTTCCTGGACTCCGCCGAAAAGAGACCATCACGGCCCCACACTCTGTTGATTCATTTTAATTAAGTTAAGATTCAAGTTTTCTACAACCGGACATTAACAAATTCCCATATGCCCATAACCGCGGGCACGGCCTTCGAAAGTTCAAATCCCTGCAGGGGTGTCCCAACTTAGCCCATCACAAGCTCTCACGGTCAACGAAGGATATTCCTTCCCCCAAGACAATCCGATCAGACTCGGAATCCCGGTTACAAGACATCTCGACAATGGTAAAACTAAACCAGCAAAGCCGCCCGAATGTACCAACAAATCCCGATAGGAGCTGCACATATCTCGTTCTCAGGGCACACCGGATGAGTGCTCCATACAACTAAAACCAAACCTCGAGTTTCCCCGAGGGGGCGCTGAAAAGGGCTCTAGTTTGGACCAACACTCAGAGGAGCACTGGCCCGGGGGGTTTAAAATAAAGATGACCCTTGAGTCCGTGGAACCCAAGGGAAAAGAGGCTAGGTGGCAAATGCTAAAACCAAGGTTGGGCATTGCTGGAGGAGTTTTATTCAAGGCGAACTGTCAAGGGGTTCCCATTATAACCCAACCGTGTAAGGAACGCAAAATCAAGGAACATAACACCGGTATGACGGAAACTAGGGCAGCAAGAGTGGAACAAAACACCAGGCATAATGTATAGATGCATTTAAAATAGACAAGATATAATAATGATATCCCAACAATACACATGCTCCAACAATGAACAAACTCCAATCTTCACCTGCAACTAGCAACGCTATAAGAGAGGCTGAGCAAAGCGGTAACATAGCGAAACAACGGTTTGCTAGGACAAGGTGGTTTAGAGGTTTGACATCGCAATATGGGAGGCATGATAAGCAAGTGGTAGGTAACGTAGCATAGGCATAGCAATAGAGCGAGCATCTAGCAAGCAAAGATAGAAGTGATTTCGAGGGTATGGTCATCTTGCCTGCAAAGTTCTTTGAGTTGATGTAAGCTTGATCCTCGTAAGCGTACTCAACGGGTTCCTCGATCACATACTCGTCTCCCGCCTCTACCCAATGCAAGAACACAAGCAAAGGGAGACACAATCAACCACGTGCAATGCGCAAGCAACATGATGCAAAACATGGTATGATATGCGGGATGTGATATGCAATGCATATGCATGTCTTGGAAAGGAAAGATTGAACCTGACCTCAACTTGGAAATCCAAGGGTGCCACTGGAAAGATCAGTTGATTTCAGTTGAAATCGATATAAAGATCACCGGAATCGGATGCACGGTTTGCAAATGGCAAGCAAAACAAATATGGCACCGGTCTGCGATTGACAGCACGAGGCCATCTAAATGCATCAAGAAAAATAAGCTATAGCACTCTATCATAACAACAAATCACATGGCAGTGATCCACTCAAGATGCTTGACAAAATATGAACACTGAGCTACGGCTAATTCACTCAATAGCAGGTTCAAACAAGCATGGCAAAAGTGCAAAAGATAACAGGTTACAGACTTTGTGAAAATAACATGCCAGGAATTTAACATCAGGAAGCAATGTTTAGAGCAATATAACAACATGCTACAGGAACATATCATGGCAAAGCAAGGCATGGCATGAAGCTACTCAAATCATACAAAAAAAGTCCCTTACTGAACATAAGCCAAAAGGGATCAGAAAATACAATGGCATCCATGTGAACATAGCAACTTTCATTAAGAGATTCAGACTTAGTAGAAAACTGGAACATGGCGAAACAGATATTAAGTAGGCATGTTTACGAGCTCGATGCACTCACCACAAGGCATAGCATGACAAACTAAGCATACACCCAGCAAGTGGACATGGCATAGAAGCTAAACATGGCAAGAACAACCTCATAGCATGCAAGGATCAACTACAACAACCTCGGCAAAAATGCTTAACACGTAAACATTCTGCCAGGAACATTTTATAGCAAAAGTAGATCTCAATTGAGTCAAGCTAGGGTGATCCATAATTGCAAACAAAGACATATATGGATAGAGCATAACAATATCTCAAAATGATCCTTACTGAACATTCTCAAAAGAGGCATGGATCACTCTGTAGCAACAAGAATACATGGCATAAAAATATTAACAGGGCAAAGACTTAGAAGCAGCGTGGCGGGGCGGCGCCCGAGCGAGCGCGGCGGGCGGTGGCCGGCGACGTCAAGGCGGAGCGGGGCGGCGCGGCGAAGGGTCGGCGAGGAGGCGCGGCGGCGGGGACGAACGGGCTTCGGGGCCCGCCCTGGGCCGAGCGGGCCGGCGCGACGGCGGGCAGCGGCGCGCTACATGGCGCCCTCCTACTGGCGCGGGGCGGCGGCGCGGTTCGTCCGGCGAACAACGGACATGTCCGGCCGCGCGGAGGTGAGGGGAGCTAGGGTTAGGGTGGTTTGATCCGGGATTTTCGAGGGGGGGGGAGTGCCTTTTTATAGGTAGAGGGAGCTAGGAGGCTCCAAATTGAGCACGGTTTGCGGCCACGCGATCGTTATCGAACAACCAACATGATGGAAGGGGTTTAGGTGGGTTTTGGGCCACTTTGGAGAGGTGTTGGGCTGCAACACACACGAGGCCTTTTCGGCTCCTCGGTTAACCGTTGGAGTATCAAACGAAGTCCAAATGACACAAAACTTGACAGGCGGTCTACCGGTAGTAAACCAAGGCCGCTTGGCAAGTCTCGGTCCAATCCGAGAACGTTTAGCACCCGCACACGAAAAGAGGTAAAAGGGGGCACCAGAGGACATAGGAGCGCCGAAATGCAAAACGGACAACGGGAAAAATGCTCGGATGCATGAGACGAACACATATGCAAATGTGATGCACATGATGACATGATATGAGCTGCATGACAAAGACAAAACAACACGAAGACAAAAACCCAACAACGAGGAAATATCATAAATTAGTGCCGGAAATGGCAAGAGTTGGAATACAAATATGGCAGGTTGCATACGGGGTGTTACAACACTCCACCACTACGAAAGGATCTCGTCCCGAGATCTAGGACTGGAAAAAATCCAGATATTCGGAACGGAGGTGGTCCTCGCATTCCCAGGTGGCTTCACGATCGGAATGATGTGACCACTTCACATTCAGGAATTTGATAGACTTGTTGCGAGTCTTGCGCTCAGTTTCTTCAAGAATAGCAAGGGGGTGCTCATGATAATACAGGTCTTCTTGGAGATCAATCTCTTCGAAGTTGACGGTGCGGTCAGGAGTCTTGAAACACTTGCAGAGTTGAGACACGTGAAACACGTCATGCACTTTCGCAAAGTTGGATGGAAGCTCAAGTTGATAGGCGAGATCGCCTCTTTTGCCAATGATCTTGAAAGGACCCACGTATCTCGGGGCAAGCTTCCCTTTGATACCGAAGCGACGAGTACCTTTCATTGGAGAGACGCGGAGGTAGACATGGTCTCCGATCTCGAAAGCCAAGTCACGATGCTTGCTATCATAGTAACTCTTCTGGCGCGATTGCACGGCTTTGAGATTTTCACGAATGACTTTGCACATTTCTTCAGCCTCTGTGATCAAGTCATTTCCAAGAAGTTGACGTTCACCAGTCTCTGACCAGTTAAGAGGAGTACGGCACTTCCTGCCATAGAGAATCTCGAATGGGGCCTTGCCCGAACTCGCTTGGAAGCTGTTGTTGTAGGAGAACTCGTCATAAGGAAGACAATCTTCCCACTTCAGGCCGAAAGAGATGACACATGCCCTGAGCATATCTTCAAGAATTTGATTGACTCGCTCGACTTCGCCACTGGTTTGAGGATGAAAAGTTGTGCTAAAGCGAATGTTGGTGCCCATGGCCTTCTTAAAAGAATCCCAGAACTTGGAGGTAAAGATGCTCCCACGATCTGAAGATACCAAATGTGGAATACCGTGTAGGGAGACAATCCTGGAGGTATATAGCTCTGCCAACTGAGCTGTTGTTATAGATTCTTTGATAGGAAGAAAATGAGCCACTTTAGTGAGCTTGTTGATGACAACGAAGATAGCATCATTGCCACGCTTGGACTTTGGAAATCCAGTCACGAAGTCCATTTCAATATGGTCAAACTTCCATTCTGGAATGGCAAGAGGTTGGAGGACACCAGCTGGTCATTGGTGTTCTGCTTTCACTCTTCTGCAGACATCACATTCATTCACGAACTGAGCAATTTCGCACTTCATTCGAGTCCACCAATACGACTGCTTGAGGTCATGGTACATCTTTGTACTTCCAGGGTGAATAGAGAGAAGTGAATTGTGAGCCTCGTTCATAATGACTTTACGAAGGTCACCCTTAGGCACCATAATGCGATCCTCGAAGAATAGAGTATCCTTGTCATCAAGACAATAGCACTTGTACTTAGGTTGACTCTTGGCAATCCCAATTTTCACCTTCTTCACCATAGCATCAAGAAGTTGAGCCTCATGAATCTGATCTTCCAAAGTAGGAGATACTTGGAGGTTGGCAAGGAATCCTTGAGGAACAACTTAGAGATTAAGTTTGCAGAAAGCTTCACAAAGCTCTGGTTGGTAGGGCTTGAGAATCAGACTATTGAATTAAGCCTTCCTGCTCAATGCGTCAGCAATTACATTGGCCTTGCCTGGAGTATATTCGATACTCGGATTATACTCTTGAATCATTTCGACCCAACGAGTATGTCTGAGGTTGAGGTTTGGCTGAGTGAAGATGTACTTGGGACTCTTATGATCAGTGAAAATGTCCACTTTTCTTCCCAACAATAGATGTCTCCATGTTAAAAGAGCATGGACAACTGCCGCCAACTCGAGGTCGTGAGTGGGGTAGTTCTTTTCGTTGGGCTTCAACTGGCAAGAGGTATAGGCCACAACTTTCTTCTCTTGCATCAAAACTGCACCGAGACCTTGAAGGGAAGCATCACAGAAGACCTCAAATCACTACAAAAAAGACACATCCGTGACATTTTGGGCCGAACGAAAAAAATTCTGTCATACATATGACACTTCTATGACGATAATTGTGACAAAACTCTGTCCTGGTGGGCTCCTACTTCTATGACAAAAAATCATGACAGAAAATGGGCTTTTTGTCCTGGGCGGGCCGGAGACGCAGCTGCATGACATTCTTTGGGCCGTCCATGACGGAAAAAACCGTGGTAAAAGCGAGGGAGAGGAAAATTTTGGGGAGTTCCCGGTTACAGTGCGAGGTCGGGGGCCGAGCGATGCGCATTTCTCTCATACACGTACGCGCGTGTGTGCGAGGCGTTGGCTCTAACTGAACCCTAGCGAGGCGTTGGGCTCTAACTGAACCCGAGCGATTGCACTGCAGGCTACGCGTTACTGAACCCGAGCGATCGATTGATGGCTGTTAACTGAACCCGATCGACCGATTCCTTCGCTACTGCTGCTAACTGAAGCCGATCGATAGGATGAACAATGAGCGTTGCGGGGGGGGTCGGATGAACAGTGAGCGGTGGCATTGCCTCTGGATGAACAGGACCCCATGGTGTGGTGGAGGGATGGATGAATAGTAGACGGTGGAGGGGTGCCCGTGGAGGGGTGGATGAACAGGACCCCGTGGTGTGGAGGGCTGGATGAACAGTAGACGGTGGAGGGGTGGTTGAATAGGACCCCGTGGTGTGGAGGGCTAGATGAACAATAGACGGTGGAGGGGTTCCCGTGGAGGGGTGGTTGAACAGGACCCCGTGGTGTGGAGGGCTGGATGAACAGTAGACGGTGGAGGGATGGTTGAACAATAGCCGGTGGAGTAGTGCGCGGTGGAGGCTGGATGAACAGGAGCCCGTGGAGGCTGGATGAACAGGAGCCCATGGAGGCTGGAGGAGGTCGACGGTGGAGATGAACAGTATCCCGTGGAGTCCCGTTTTGCGGTACGCCACACCCCTCCCGATGAACAGGACCCCCGTTTCGACCGTAGCGCTCCAACACAGGTCCGTTTCCTCCGTTTTGTGGTACGCCACACCCCTCCCGATGAACAGGACCCCCGTTTCGACCGTACGAGGTCCGTTTCCTCCATTTTGCAGTACGCCGGACCCCTCCCGATGAACAGGATCCCGTTTCGAACGAGGCCGGTCGAACACAAGGCCGTTTCCTTGGTTCTGCGGTACGCCAGGCCTCGTTTCCATCGCCTGTTCCGTCCAAGCCCTCCTGATGAACACGACGCATTTTGTTGCCTCCCCATGAACACGACGCATTCCGTTGCCTCCCCATGAACACGACGCATTCCGTTGCCTCCCCATGAACACGACGACGACGCTGTTTCTCCGTTCCGACCCAGCCATGTACACGAGCCCTGGCCGTACGTATGCACGAGTAGGCGTTCGAGACCCCGCACGTATGTACACATACGTGGCCGTATTTTCTTTCTTGCACCCTGGCCGCCTCTACTACGACACGTGCGCGCCTATACATCCACCAGTATATATGTACGTACACGTTCACGACCATAATGACAATGCTACGTACGCTTCGACCAGGTGGGTCCCGACTGTCAGGCACTTCCTTGCGTGCGAAGATGTAGCTGGTGGGTCCCAGCAGTTAGGGGGCGAAATACGGTGGCCCGTCCGGTGGGTCCCCGCTGTCAGGTGGAGGAATAATTATTTTGCACGTAATAAGGAGGCACTTCCTTGCTGCGGCCGTGGACCCAGCTGTTAGCCTCTCCACGTACAGTCCACATCCGATGGAAGCCGTTCCTTGACCACGTTGACCATGCCGCGCCGAGAGCACCAGGGCGGTGGACGACAGCGAGGACTAGGAAGGGGACGACGGGGAGCCGGGGAAGACGCGACAGTGGATGCCCACATGTAGAGGAGTACGAGGGTTCACTGGTTCGCTGCGGTGTGAGGCTGCCGTCGCCGCAGAATAACAGGGGGTGTGGGTGAGTAGAGGGAAGGCCTGGCCAGCGGTGGGAGTAGAAGGGGGCGGTGAGGCCTCCGCCGCATCGCAGCCGGCCACAGGAGGCAGGAGCACGAGGCACGACCGGCACTGGTTTGGGCGGCTGGAGCAAGAAGACCATAGGTTGAAGAAGCACTACGGCCGTTGGTGGACATCGTACGGTCACTGGAGCTAGAATCGTGCATATTAACTAAGTTGACAAAGCCCTCCGTCCCCGTCAACCTAGTAGGCCCACAAGTCAGCCTGCCACTATACTGGGTCCCAGCTAACAGGGGGAGTATTCATTTTTTTGTGCGTAATAAGAAGCCACTTCCTTGCGTGCGAAGATATAGCTGGTGGGTCCGAGCTTTCAGCGGCGGTAACGTTTTTTCGCGAAATACAGAGGCCCTTTCGGTGGGTCCCTGATGTCAGGTGGAGGAATCATTATATTGCGCGTAATAAGGAGGCATTTACTTGTGTGCGGCCGTGGACCCAACTGTCGGCCTCTCCACGTAAAGTCCACTTCAGATGCATGTCGGTCGTTGACCAGGCCGCGCCGAGAGCACCAGGGCGGTGGATGACGGCGAGGCCTAGGAAGGGAATGACACGGAGGCAGGGAAGACTCGGCAGTTCTTTCCCACGCGGAGGGGAGTATGACTGTACGAGGGTTTACTAGTTCGTCTACCATCGCCGGAGAATAACAGCAGGTGTGGGTGAGTAGAGGTATGGCTAGGCCAGCGATGGGAGTACGGTGGGGCGGTGAGGCCTGCGCGGCAGCAGAGCCGACCGCGGGGAGGAGGGAGCAGGCAGTCTCGCTGGTGCCTGTTTGAGCGCCTGGAGCAGGAAGAGTAGAGATTGAAGAAGCACGACGGCCGTTGGATGGCCATCCAACAGTCACTGCTTGTGCGTCAACCTTTTTTTAGGAAAGCCTCAAATCTGTGGAAAACAGCATACAGCCCATCTGCCATTATTCCTAATAATTTACAGCCCATTTGCTAATTATTAAGGTTTTTTTGGAGCTCATATTCTTTTTGTTAGCATTACAGCCCATATTGTGGCCACGGTTAAAAAATTATACAAAATTTTGCATATTTCGGTGTGGTCCGAACTGTTTTTAATCCCGAAATTTCGACTCACATTCAAACTGATTTTAAAAATAAATGTATATCAATATAAAATCCAAAAAATTCTCCATGCATAAAAATTAATGTAATTTCAAATCTCGAAATGAAAAAAAAAGATATTTGAAACTAATTGTCGGTTTGATGTGTTTCAAAAATGTACAGCCCATTTCTCATTACTGATGGGCCATTTTCTCGGCCAGCCGAATGAAAGCTCTCCTCGTCTTCAAAGATTTGCAGCCCAACAGGCCTGACAAAGCGACTTACTTGGCAAATCACAAAAAACTAGGCTGTGGCCATGGACCCAACTGTCAGCCTCTCCACGTACAGTACTCTTTCAATGGAATGTCGTTGACCACGCCGCGCCGAGAGCACCAAGCCGGTGGACGACGGCGAGGCCTAGGAAGGGGACGACGCGGAGCCGGGGAAGACACGACAGTGGATGCCCACGCGGAGAGGAGTACGAGGGTTCACTGGTTCGGCTGTCGTGTGAGGCTGCCGTCGCCGCAGGGCCTAGCTAGTAGTGGGAGTAGTAGGGGGCGATGAGGCATGATAGCTCTCCAACGTATCTATAATTTTTGATTGCTCCATGCTATATTATCTACTGTTTTGGGCAATATTGGGCTTTATTATCCACTTTTATATTATTTTTGGGACTAACCTATTAACCGGAGGCCCAGCCCAGATTTGTTGTTTTATGCCTATTTCAGTGTTCCGAAGAAAAGGAATATCAGACGGAGTCGAAAGGGAATGAAATCAACTGGAGAAGTTATTTTTGGAACGAAAGCCACCCGATGGACTTGGACCCCACGTCAAGGAAGGAACGAGGAAGCCACGAGGGTGGGGGGCGCCCACCCCCCTAGGGCGCGCACCCTGCCTCGTGGGGCCCTCGTGGCTCCCCTGACGTGCTTCTTCTGCCTATATTACTCCATATACCCTAAAACTTCCAGAACAGAGATTAGATCGGGAGTTCCGCCGCCGCAAGCCTCTGTAGCCACCAAAAGTCAATCGGGACCCTGTTCCGGCACCCTGCCGGAGGGGGGATCCCTCACCGGTGTCCATCTTCATCATCCCGGCGCTCTCCATGACAAGGAGGGAGTAGTTCACCCTCGGGGCTGAGGGTATGTACCAGTAGCTATGTGTTTGATCTCTCTCTCTCGTGTTCTTGAGATGATACGATCTTGATGTATCGCGAGCTTTGCTATTATAGTTGGATCTTATGTTTCTCCTCCCCCTCTTCTCTCTTGTAATGAATTGAGTTTCCCCTTTGAAGTAATCTTATCGGATTGAGTCTTTAAAGATTTGAGAACACTTGGTGTATGTCTTGGTGATCAACTTGTGGGCTTGGTGACATTGGGAACCTATGCATAGGGGTTGGCACATGTTTTCATCATGATTCTCCGGTAGAAACTTTTGGGCACTCTTTGAGGTTCTATGAGTTGGTTGAATAGATGAATCTGAGATTGTGTGATGCATATTGTATAATCATGCCCACGGATACTTGAGGTGACATTGGAGTATCTAGGTGACATTAGGGTTTTGGTTTATTTGTATCTTAAGGTGTTATTTTAGTACGAACTCTAGGGCTGTTTGTGACACTTATAGGAATAGCCCAACGGATTGATTGGAAAGAATAACTTTGAGGTGGTTTCGTACCCTACCATAATCTCTTCATTCGTTCTCCGCTATTAGTGACTTTGGAGTGACTCTTTGTTGCATGTTGAGGGATAGTTATGTGATCCAATTATGTTAGTATTGTTGAGGGAACTTACACTAGCGAAAGTATGAACCCTAGGCCTTATTTCCACACATTGTAATATCGCTTACGCTCACTTTTATCACTTGCTACCTTGCTGTTTTTATATTTTCAGATTACAAATACCTTTATCTACCATCCATATACCACTTGTATCACCATCTCTTCGCCGAACTAGTGCACCTATACAATTTACCATTGTATTGGGTGTGTTGGGGACACAAGAGACCTTTTGTTATTTGGTTGCAGGGTTGCTTGAGAGAGACCATCTTCATCCTACGCCTCCTACGGATTGATAAACCTTAGGTCATCCACTTGAGGGAAATTTGCTACTGTCCTACAAACCTCTGCACTTGGAGGCCCAACAACGTCTACAAGAAGAAGGTTGTGTAGTAGACATCAAGCTCTTTTCTGGCGCCGTTGCCGGGGAGGTGAGTGCTTGAAGGTATATCTTTAGATCTTGCAATCGAGTCTTTTAGTTTCTTATTTTATCACTAGTTTAATCTATAAAAGAAAATTACAAAAAATGGAATTAAGTTTGCCTCATACGCTTCATCTTTTTAATATCCTTCGTGAGTATGATGGAAAGGATAATTGTGCTCAAGTGCTAGAAGAAGAAATCTATAAAATGTTTGGCACTAAATATTTGAATGATGAGCATGATTGCAATGTTGTTAGTATGAATTCCTTGAATATCCATGATGCTAATGATATGCAAAGCCACAAGCTTGGGGAAGCTATGTTTGATAAAGATGATATTTTTTGTCCCCCAAGCTTTGATGAGCAAATTTATTATGATGAAAGCATGCCTCCTATCTATGATGATTATTGTGATGACACGTATGCTTTAAAGAATAATTATAACCATGAAACTTGTCATCTTGATCTTAATTTTCAATCACATGATAGTTATTTTGTTGAGTTTGCTCCCACTATTATTCATGAGAAGAATTTTGCTTGTGTGGAGAGTAGTAAATTTTCTATGCTTTGTAGATCATGAAAAGAATGCTTTAAGTGCTGGTTATATTGTTGAATTCATTCATTGTCACGCCCTTGATGCGGCTATATCTCCCACGTGTTGAAGCATGACTTAGAGGCATAACCGCATTGAAAGCAATGTCGCAAGTGAGGTAATCTTCACACAACCCATGTAACACACAAGGGAAAGAGATACATAGTTGGCTTACAATCGCCACTTCACACAAATACATGAGTACAGCATTACAACATCCAAATACAATCAAGGTCCGACTACGGAACCAAAATAAAAGAAGACTACCCCAAATGCTACACAGATCCCCGATCGACCCCAACTGGGCTCCACTACTGATCAACTAGAATGAAACAACACAAAGGACAAGATCTTCATCGAGCTCCTCCTGAGCTTGGTTGCGTCATCTGCATGGACTCATCGGCACCTGCAAGCTGGTTTGAAAGTATCTGTGAGTCACGGGGACTCAGCAATCTCGCACCCTCGCGATCAAGACTATTTAATCTTATGGGTAAGGTAAAGGTATGAGGTGGAGCTGCAGCAAGCGACTAGCATATATGGTGGCTAACATACACAAATGAGAGCGAGAAGAGAAGGAAAAAGCACGGTCGAACAACTATGATCAAGAAGTGATCCTAGAACAACCTACGTCAAGCATGACTCCAACACCGTGTTCACTTCCCGGACTTCGCCGGAAAGAGACCATCACGGTTACACACGCGGTTGATGTATTTTAATTCAGGTCAACTTCAGGTTTTCTACAACCGGACATTAAAAAATTCCCATCTGCCCATAACCACGGGCACGGCTTTCGAAAGTTCAAATCCCTGCAGGGGTGTCCCAACTTAGCCCATGACAAGCTCTCACGGTCAACGAAGGATATACCTTCTCCCGAGACATTCCGATCAGACTCGGTATCCTGGTTCTACAAGACACTTCGACAAGTTAAAACAAATCCAGCAACACCGCCCGAATGTGCTGATAAATCCCGATAGGAGCTGCACATATCTCGTTTTCAGGGCACACTCAGATTGTCTAAACTTCCGGTAGGCCAGCCCAGAGTTGCCCCTGGTGGTCACCGGCGGCTGACAGTTTGGACCAACACTCAGAGGAGCACTGGCCCGGGGGGGTTAAAATAATGATGACCCTTGAGTCTGCAGAACCCAAGGGAAAGAAAAGGCTAGGTGGCAAATGGTAAAACCAATGTTGGGCATTGCTGGAAGAGTTTTATTCAAGGCGAACTGTCAAGGGGTTCCCATTATAGCCCAACCGCGTAAGGAACGCAAAATCCGGGAACATAACACCGATATGACGGAAACTAGGGCGGCAAGAGTGGAACAAAACACCAGGCATAAGGCCGAGCCTTCCACCCTTTACCAAGTATATAGATGCATTAATTAAATAAGACATATTGTGATATCCCAACAAGTAAACAGGTTCCAACAAGGAACAGCATCTCCATGTTCCAACAAGGAACAAACTTCAATCTTCACCTGCAACTAACAACGCTATATGAGGGGCTAAGCAAAGTGGAAACATAGCCAAACAACGGTTTGCTAGGACAAGGTGGGTTAGAGGCTTGGTTCAACAATACGGGAGGCATGATAAGCAAGTGCTGGGTATCGTAGCATAGGCATAGCAAAAGAGCGAGCAACTAGCAAGCAAAGATAGAAGTGATTTCGAGGGTATGGTCATCTTGCCTGAAATCCCGCAAGGATGAAGAACGAGTCCATGAAGAAGATAAACGGACATAGACGAATGGGTCCTCACAAACGCGATGTTACCGTAACCGACCCGAAGAAGCAAACACCGGAAAGAAGCACACAACATAGTAAACAAACCACACATGAACATGGTATGCTATGCGGGATGCGGTATGCGATGCATATGCATGATTTGCAAGGGAATGAAAGAACCTGGCCTCAACTTGGGAATCCAAGAGTGCCACTGGAAAGGTGAGGTGATTTCGGTTGAAATCGATATAAAGATCACCGGAAACGGATGCACGGTTTGGAAATGGCAAGCAAAACAAGTATGGCACAATAACAAGTATGGCACAATAACAAGTCTGCGATAAGCAGCGAGTAACCATCTAAATGCAACAAGATAATTATGCTACAGCACTCAAACATGGCAACAAAATACATGGCAGGGATCCATTCATGATGCTTAACAAAAGATGAACACTGAGCTACGGCCAATTCATCCATTAACAGGTTCAAACAATCATGGCAAAAGTGCAATTGGTAACCAGGTTACAGACTTTGTGAAATTAACACAAGCTTGGCATTTCAGATCAGGTAGCACACTTTGGAGCACGAAAACGACATGCTACAGGAACTTAACATGGCAAAGCAAGGCATGGCATGGAGCTACTCAAAGAGCTTAACAAAAGTCCCTTAGTGACCTTGAGCCAAAAGGGATCAGAAAGTACCATTGCAAGCATGTGAACATGGCAAAAACATAATCAGATTACAGACTTGGTGAAAAACTGGAGCATGCAAACCAGATATCAAGTAGGCATGTCTACGAGCTCGATGCACTCACTACAGAGCAAGGCATGACAATCTAAGCATACACCCATCAAGAATACACATTATACAAGCTAGACATGGCAAGAACAACAACATAGCATGCACGGATCAACTACAACATCCTCGGCAAAATCGCTAACAAGTAGACAATCTGCCCAGATTCACGGAATAGCAAAAGTAGAGCTCGATTGACTCAAGCTAGGTTGCTCCATAATTGCAAACAAATACATGGATGGATAGAGCACTACAAGATTAACAAAACATCCTTACTGATCATCCTCAAAAGACGCACGGATCACTAGGAAATAACATGAACATATGGCATATTGCTAAAAACAGTCCACGGACTTAGTGGAATTGCTAAGTCCCTGAAATCAGCATTAACGAATGCACCACTTTGCAAGCTTGTGCTAGTCACCACATACATCCCAAAAATACATAGGTAGCACCTCTGGAAAGATGGCAAAGCATATAACAAAACTCATGTAGAGCTCATGAGCATATCATGCACACATTAATCATGGCAAAAATGACAAATAGCTATTTGGTGCAGCAGATCTGACAATTAACTCAAATAGCACTTTTCCAACAGCATTTCGGGCATCAAGATGAACTCAAATGAAAATGATGCAGTGAGATTAAATGATGTACTCTCTGATATGAACATTTTGATATGCTATACGCGCAAATCGGAGTTACGGGTGCAAAGTTACGACGCGATGAACATGAGCATTTGAATCTGGGAATCTCGGGGACTTAGTGAAATTACCACTCGGAGAAAGTCAACGGGACCGGCCGAAGCGGGATGGCGAGATCCGGATCGGGAGAAGCTCGTTTGGATGGATGAATGGGTGGATCCGGTCCACCTTGCCCAGATCCGGCGAGGGGCGGCGGAGGAGGCTGCCGGGGTGAGGCCGGACTGCGGCAGCGGGCGCGGAGAAGGTCGCCGGCGCTGGAGCTTGCGGCGGCGAGGCAGTGGTCGGGCGGGCGGCGCCGCGGTGGTGGTGGCCGGAGCAGATGCTCCGCGGCGAAGCGGCGATGAGGCGGCCGGGCGGCGCACGCCTCGGGAGGCCGCGGGCAGGCGCGCGGCGGCGAGCTCCGACCGGCAGAGGGAGCTATGCGGCAGAGGCGGCGAACTCCGGTCACCGGAGCTAAGGAGGAAGACGGCGGGGCGCGGGGTGCGGTCGCGGGCCGGGAGGGCCGGACGCGGGCCCGAGCGGGCCGCGGCGAAGTGGGCGCGCCGGTGCGGTGGCTCGGCCAGTCGCGGAGTGACATATGGCGGCGGACAGCGAAACGGACATGTCCGGCGCGGTGGAAGGAATGTCCGGCGGCGGCGGGGAGAGTTAGGGTAGGGTTTCGTCCGTGATTTTCGGGAGGGGAGCACATATATATAGGTAGAGGGAGCTAGGAGAGTCCAAATGAGGTGCAGTTTTCGGCCACGCGATCGTGATCGAACGACCAAGATGATGGAGGAGGTTTAAGTGGGTTTTGGGCCACTTTGTAGGGGTGTTGGGCTGCAACACACACGAGGCCTTTTCAGTCCCTCGGTTAACCGTTGGAGCACCAAACGAAGTCCAAATGGCACGAAACTTGGCAAGCGGTCTACCGGTAGTAAACCAAGGCCACATGGCAAGTCTCGGTCCAATTCGGAATTGTTTAACCCCCACACCCGAAAGGAAGGTAGAAAGGGACACCGGGTGACATAGGAGCGCCGGATTGCAAAACGGACAACGGGGAAAATGCTCGGATGCATGAGACGAACATGTATGCAAATGAAATGCACATGATGACATGATATGCAATGCATGACACGCAAGCAAAGACAATGCAACAACAGCGAGTAACTGGAGGACACCTGGCACATCGGTCTTGGGGCATTACAACACTCCACCACTACGAGAGGATCTCGTCCCGAGATCTAGAATGGCACCGGAGGGACAACGGAAAAGAAAGAGAAGAGGTAAAACTAAGTTGCTCCTTTGACAAACGAGTGAAACCAAAGAACCTTGAAAAGGTTAAGCCATATTGAGAAAAGAATACAATGGAGATAAATGAAGTTGAAAGCACTCCGGTAGGGAAGCGGAATAAGGAATTACAAATTCGGACAGCAGTTCGGTTGAAAAGAGATGAAAGACTTGATAAAATGAAAGAGCTTGAGCAAAGGGGCGCAACACTCTGGTTAACAGGATAAGCATGATAAGGAAAAGAAGAAGGTTTGAAGAGAGCAGCAACACAATTCCTCCGGGAGAGAGTAATAGAAGATAGATGATTAAAATAAAGAATGGAGAAGAAAATGCCAACTTCTGCCACAAAGAGTTTGAAAAGGCATGTTTAGGAGAAGGGTTGAACGGAGTTGTTGGAACACCAACAATGAAAAGAATACACTTGATATGGTCTTATGGAATACATCTCAAATTATGAGGTGACAACCAGCCACTCACGGGAAGAAGAATTGAATTGATATGAACGAGGAGACGAGAAACTTATTTCACCGGAAGGATAAAAGAAGACATTGGATCATTTATAAGCACCATAGATAGCAAGAATCCTTAGGGAAGGCTTTAGGTGAAATATACCCCATTCTTAATAACCTATGAATCATGAAACATGAACTCAAATGATCAAGAATGACATAATACCACCTCCAATGATATGGAAGAGAGAATTGCACTCCGGATAGCAAGATGAAGAATGCTTGAGCTCTTTAGAAAAGAATCTCGATGAAGACTTCGAGAAGGAATTAAATCCTTTATGAACCATCATGTAGACCCTTCATGAAGAACTCCGTTAAACAAAAGGATGATCAAACGGAAAGAAAAAGAAGTTGAAAACACAAGGTGAATCCTTGTAAATATTTAGATGTATCTCCGTGATGATATAATTGCGAGAGCTTGGAACTCCGGAAAAGAAAGATGAGCTATTGGAACCAAGAATTTTTGATGAACCTCCGGAATAGGGAATTACTCACTTCGATGAAACAAGAATAAGAATTACATTATGCTTATCCTTCACCAATTAAATTGATGACAATCAACGGATTTGGCACACTACTTATTCTCGTAGCAAGGATTAATATAGATATAGCGCAAACTTGAGAAAAGACTTCAACGAACCGCCGTTAGCATATGGAAAGCACGAATGAATTGATATGAAAACCCAGAAAGAGAACTCTTGAATGAACCACCGCAAGAATTAAGAATGAACGAAAAGAAGATAAGGAAAACACCGGGATGAATTAGCAAATAAACAAAGATGCTTGAGAGAATTTAGATCCATGAGAATGAAGGAATCACGACTGATTAGAGATCACTTGAACGATGCACCGGTCAGATTGGAGAATGACAACTGAAAGCTGAGAATGAATAAACCTGAATTTGATGGACTCCAGATAATCAAACTGAGAAGACTCTTGAATTTCTCTGGATAGGTGAAAAGAATTATCGCAATCAAAACAATTATGAGAGGATGACATCAAGCTAGAACCATGAATCTCTAAGAGAGCGGATAAGATATGGAGGAAAAACTCTTCTCCGGTATTCAAATGTTGAGAATGACGATGAGAAACACCACCATGAATTGTTGAGATACTCCGGGATGAAAAATTAGAAAGGTTGAACCAACGATGAAAGAATTTGACAGATCTTGGAGAAAGACATTTAACTGATGATAAATCATTCTTACGTCAAACTTCGAAAAGAAATTTGAGGATAGCTCCAGGAAAATAAGAAGAGTCAGGTAAGATCCTGGGAAAAGACATGTGGGTTAGGGCCCACTCAAAAGATACACCGTTCAACGATTTGAAGGAGAGATTGCACCGGTTGAATTAAATGGCTTGAATAAGATAGGACCTCGAAATAGCTTGAACGGATGCAAAATGAAAACACAAATCTTCGAAATATCTTCAGCACTCCGGAACAAATGAATAGCGAGAGGTGGATGATTATGAGGTGCAACGGCATGAGAAAAACATTTGAAACAAGGAAAAGGGATATGATGAACCCCAAAGCTTGAATTGAAAACCACCAGAGAAGAAAAGAACGACGAATGATGAGCTTGAGGCTCCATTAGAATCTTCATCAGTATCATCGGATAAGAACATTAACGGAAAAGAATGGAGAGACTTCTCATCAATGAGATGAATACTTGATCAAGAAATCTGAATCCTTGGAGAAAAGCAAAGGGAGGGAGGGTGGGAAAAACAAAGACAATTTGGAATGGAAGAAACGAACACCGTTGAGAAACTTAGAGTTGATCTTGCGGATGTTGAAATGATCGGATCCACTTGAAGAGAAGCACGCCGGTTAAAAAGGATTAACAAAAACAATCTTGATGATCAAGAAGGATTGGTATTCACATCGGAGTATGAGAACACCATTTGGGGAAGGTATGGAATCAACATTTGACTTCGAAGCAACTCGAATACCACAACTCAAAACAAAACAAAGGATTGGCTCGCAGAATAAGCCGGAACAAACATATGATAGAGATATCGTCCGAAGTTTTCGTGGTG
Source organism: Triticum urartu (assembly GCF_056163025.1). Taxonomy (NCBI): domain Eukaryota; kingdom Viridiplantae; phylum Streptophyta; class Magnoliopsida; order Poales; family Poaceae; genus Triticum; species Triticum urartu. Next base: position 203,493,840 of record NC_141877.1, on the reverse strand, counting down.
AGGCCTACACGGGCTCGATCGTACATCATCATCATGTACAAGGCAGTGCACATGACATACGAAGCGTCCCCGAGTCGGCATAGCCAAGGACTCTTTAAGACACAACGAGACCACTTTAAACCAACCGAGAATAGGCGGACCACTAGACATCGAACCCCAATTTCATATCATACATCTGTCGGAAAGATATCCTAAGAGCTACTTGAATTCCCACTTATAAACTCCCGAAACTTTCCGGTTATGCAATCAAGTGTTGGGGATACAGGGGAAGCATAATATATCACCCAAAACTAGCAAATCCTACATCCAGCTGTATCCATCCTTCAACACATAACCAAGAAACCTTCGGAAATCGTCTACCTCAACCTTCAAAAAGCATCCGTTATACAAGTTATGGCAATACTCCCGAACTCCCGCCCCAGTACTGGGTGGCGTCGAGGTTATCTCACCAACAACTGCATAAAAGAGATTTTCGATGTCGGTGAAACTAAACTCAGGTATTCCAGAACTGCAACGATAAAATTGTGACGACAACACCTCGGAGCCCAACTCCCCGGGACACTGCCACAACCCCTAAATGACAGGAGGCACCAAGAACAATGTTCTCGTCACAAAACCATCGGAACGATTCCAAGATACCCGCGTGATCCTAAAAAAAATTTAGTGAAATTTGAGAAGAGAAGAGTCAAAACTCTACGTCGGGATGCCTTACCAGAGCGATGAAGGGACTGGGGAGTAAAAAGAATTCCTAAACTCTCCGATATATAATTCCTAAATGACTCAAAACTTTTTTTTCTAGACTCAACAACGCCAGCTATTCGATCGAGCAGGGTGGCTCCTAAGGTCGGGGAAGGCTCTGATTACCAACTTGTCACGCCCTCGATGCGGCTATATCTCCCATGTGTCGAGGCACGACTTAGAGGCATAACCGCATTGAAAGCAATGTCGCAAGTGAGGTAATCTTCACACAACCCATGTAATACATAAGGGAAAGAGATACATAGTTGGCTTACAATCGCCACTTCACACAAATACATGAGTACAGCATTACAACATCCAAATACAATCAAGGTCCGACTACGGAACCAAACTAAAAGAAGACTACCCCAAATGCTACACAGATCCCCGATCGACCCCAACTGGGCTCCACTACTGATCAACTAGAATGAAACAACACAAAGGACAAGATCTTCATCGAGGTCCTCCTGAGCTTGGTTGCGTCATCTCCACGGACTCATCGGCACCTGCAAGCTGGTTTGGAAGTATCTGTGAGTCACGGGGACTCAGCAATCTCGCACCCTCGCGATCAAGACTATTTAAGCTTATGGGTAAGGTAAAGGTATGAGGTGGAGCTGCAGCAAGCGACTAGCATATATGGTGGCTAACATACGCAAATGAGAGCGAGAAGAGAAGGCAAAAGCACGGTCGAACAACTATGATCAAGAAGTGATCCTAGAACAACCTACGTCAAGCATGACTCCAACACCGTGTTCACTTCCCGGACTCCGTCGGAAAGAGACCATCACGGTTACACACGCGGTTGATGTATTTTAATTAAGGTCAACTTCAGGTTTTCTACAACCGGACATTAACAAATTCCCATCTGCCCATAACCGCGGGCACGGCTTCCGAAAGTTCAAATCCCTGCAGGGGTGTCCCAACTTAGCCCATGACAAGCTCTCACGGTCAACGAAGGATATACCTTCTCCCGAGACATTCCGATCAGACTCGGTATCCCGGTTCTACAAGACACTTCGACAAGTTAAAACAAATCCAGCAACACCGCCCGAATGTGCCGACAAATCCCGATAGGAGATGCACATATCTCGTTCTCAGGGCACATTCAGATTGTCTAAACTTCCGGTAGGCCAGCCCAGAGTTGCCCCTGGTGGTCACCGGCGGCTGACAGTTTGGACCAACACTCAGAGGAGCACTGGCCCGGGGGGGTTAAAATAATGATGACCCTTGAGTCTGTAGAACCCAAGGGAAAGAAAAGGCTAGGTGGCGAATGGTAAAACCAATGTTGGGCATCGCTGGAAGAGTTTTATTCAAGGCAAACTGTCAAGGGGTTCCCATTATAGCCCACCGCGTAAGGAACGCAAAATCCGGGAACATAACACCGATATGACGGAAACTAGGGCGGCAAGAGTGGAACAAAACACCAGGCATAAGGCCGAGCCTTCCACCCTTTACCAAGTATATAGATGCATTAATTAAATAAGACGTATTGTGATATCCCAACAAGTAAACAGGTTCCAACAAGGAACAGCATCTCCATGTTCCAAGAAGGAACAAACTTCGATCTTCACCTGCAACTAACAACGCTATAAGAGGGGCTAAGCAAAGCGGTAACATAGCCAAATAACGATTTGTTAGGACAAGGTGGGTTAGAGGCTTGGTTCAACAATATGGGAGGCATGATAAGTAAGTGGTAGGTATCGTAGCATAGGCATAGCAAAAGAGCGAGCAACTAGCAAGCAAAGATAGAAGTGATTTCGAGGGTATGGTCATCTTGCCTGAAATCCCGCAAGGAAGAAGAACGAGTCCATGAAGAAGATAAACGGACATAGACGAATGGGTCCTCACAAACGCGATGTTACCGTAACTGACCCGAAGAAGCAAACACCGGAAGGAAGCACACAACATAGTAAACAAACCACACATGAACATGGTATGATATGCGGGATGCGGTATGCGATGCATATGCATGATTTGCAAGGGAATGAAAGAACCTGGCCTCAACTTGGGAATCCAAGAGTTCCACTGGAAAGGTGAGGTGATTTCGGTTGAAATTGATATAAAGATCACCGGAATCGGATGCACGGTTTGGAAATGGCAAGCAAAACAAGTATGGCACCGGTCTGCGATAAGCAGCGAGTAACCATCTAAATGCAACAAGATAATTATGCTACAGCACTCAAACATGGCAACAAAATACATGGCAGGGATCCATTCATGATGCTTAACAAAAGATGAACACTGAGCTACGGCCAATTCATCCATTAACAGGTTCAAACAATCATGGCAAAAGTGCAATTGGTAACCAGGTTTAACCGTTGGAGCATCAAACGAAGTCCAAATGGCACGAAACTTGGCAGGCGGTCTACCGGTAGTAAACCAAGGCCGCATGGCAAGTCTCGGTCCAATTCAGAAATGTTTAACTCCCACACCTGAAAGGAAGGTAGAAAGGGACACCAGGTGACATAGGAGCGCCGGATTGCAAAACGGACAACGGGGAAAATGCTCGGATGCATGAGATGAACATGTATGCAAATGAAATGCACATGATGACATGATATGCAATGCATGACACGCAAGCAAAGACAACGCAACAACAACGAATAACTGGAGGACACCTGGCACATCGGTCTCGGGGCGTTACATTCATGATGCCACTGAAAATTATTATGAGGGAGGAATATATGCTTGTAGGAATTGCAATAATATCAAGTTTCCTCTCTATGTGCTTAAAATCCGGAAGTTATGCTTCTTTTACCTTCCTATGCAAGTTGATTCTTGTTCCCATAAGTTGTTTGCTCACAAAATCCCTATGCATAGGAAGTGGGTTAGACTTAAATGAGCTAGTCATATTCTTCATGATGCTCTCTTTATGTTTCAATTCTTATCCTTTATGTGAGCATCATTGAAATACCCTAGGCGAAAGTATGAACCCTAGGCCTTATTTCCACACATTGCAATACCGTTTACGCTCACTTTTATCACTTGCCACCTTGTTGTTTTTATATTTTCAGATTACAAATACCCTTATCTACCATACATATACCACTTGTATCACCATATCTTCGCCGAACTAGTGCACCTATACAATTTACCATTGTATTGGGTGTGTTGGGGACACAAGAGACTTTTTGTTATTTGGTTGCAGGGTTGCTTGAGAGAGACCATCTTCATCCTACGCCTCCTACGGATTGATAAACCGTAGGTCATCCTCTTGAGGGAAATTTGCTACTGTCCTACAAACCTCTGCACTTGGAGGCCCAACAACGTCTACAAGAAGAAGTTTGTGTAGTAGACATCAAGCTCTTTTCTGGCGCCATTGCCGGGGAGGCAAGGAAAGCGGCACTAACACACCCCGTCAACTAAGCTCTTTTCTGGCGCCGTTGCCGGGGAGGTGAGTGCTTGAAGGTATATCTTTAGATCTTGCAATCGAGTCTTTTAGTTTCTTGTTTTATCACTAGTTTAGTCTATAAAAGAAAATTACAAAAAATGGAATTAAGTTTGCCTCATACGCTTCATCTTTTTAATATCTTTCGTGAGTATGATGGAAAGGATAATTGTGCTCAAATGCTAGAAGAAGAAATCTATAAAATGTTTGGCACTAAATATTTGAATGATGAGCATGATTGCAATGTTGTTAGTATGAATTCCTTGAATATCCATGATGCTAATGATATGCAAAGCCACAAGCTTGGGGAAGCTATGTTTGATAAAGATGATATTTTTTGTCCCCCAAGCTTTGATGAGCAAATTTATTATGATGAAAGCATGCCTCCTATCTATGATGATTATTGTGATGACACATATGCTTTAAAGAATAATTATAACCATGAAACTTGTCATCTTGATCTTAATTTTCAATCACATGATAGTTATTTTGTTGAGTTTGCTCCCACTATTATTCATGAGAAGAATTTTGCTTGTGTGGAGAGTAGTAAATTTTCTATGCTTGTAGATCATGAAAATAATTCTTTAAGTGCTGGTTATATTGTTGAATTCATTCATGATGCTACTGAAAATTATTATGAGGGAGGAATATATGCTTGTAGGAATTGCAATAATATCAAGTTTCCTCTTTATGTGCTTAAAATTTTGAAGTTATGCTTGTTTTACCTTCCTATGCAAGTTGATTCTTGTTCCCATAAGTTGTTTGCTCACAAAATCCCTATGCATAGGAAGTGGTTTAGACTTAAATGAGCTAGTAATATTCTTCATGATGCTCTCTTTATGTTTCAATTCTTATCCTTTATGTGAGCATCATTGAAATCATCATGCGTAGCTAGGGGAGTTAAACGATAGCGCTTGTTGGGAGGCAACCCAATTTTATTTTTGTTCCTTGCTTTTTGTTCCTGTTTAGCAATAAATAATTCATCTAGCCTCTGTTTAGATGTGGTTTTATGTGTTTAATTAGTGTTTGTGCCAAGTAGAACCTTTGGGAAGACTTGGGGAAAGTCTTGTTGATCATGCTGTCAAAAACAGAAACTTTAGCACTCATGAGAATTGCTGCCATTTTTATTTGGAGAGTGATATTTAGTTAATTATTTTTGCAGATGATTAATAGATAAATTCTTCAGGTCCAGAAATTTATTTTAGAATTTTATGAGTTCCAGAAGTATACGTTTGATCCAGATTACTACAGACTGTTCTGTTTTTGACAGATTCTGTTTTCGATATGTTGTTTGCTTATTTTGATGAATCTATGGCTAGTAAAATAGTTTATAAACCATATATAAGTTGGAATACAGTAGGTTTAACACCAATTTAAATAAATAATGAGTTAATTACAGTACCTTGAAATGGTGATTTATTTTCTTTCGCTAACGGAGCTTACGAGTTTTCTGTTAAGTTTTGTGTTGTGAAGTTTTCAAGTTTTGGGTAAAGATTCGATGGATTATTGAATAAGGAGTGGCAAGAGCCTATGCTTTGGGATGCTTAAGGCACCCCAAGGTAATATTCAAGGAGAACCAAGAGCCTAAGCTTGGGGATGCCCCGGAAGGTATCCCCTCTTTTGTCTTCGTTCATCGGTAACTTTACTTGGAGCTATATTTTTATTCACCACATGATATATGTTTTGCTTGGAGCGTCAATTTATTTTGTTAGGATTTGCTTGCTGTTATTTATAAAAATGTTTTTCATCTTTTATTTCAATAAAATTGGCATTGATAGCCTTTACTATGCCTATTTTAGAAGTCCACATGTTGCTGTTTGAAAACAGAAAGTTTACCGCTGTTGCAATAATTCCCTAGAAAATTCAGAATGTGATAAAATGTTGAAACGTTTTGAATATTAAGATCTGATAAATTTACTACAGTGGGAATTTTCTTTCATAATTTTTGGAGCTAGGTAAGTATGGATGTTGCTGCATTTTTTACAGACTATCCTGTTTAGGCAGATTGCTGTTATGTTTGCATTGTTTGCATATGTTTGCTTCTTTAATGATTCTATTTGAGGATAGGACTATTAAATATGCAGAGGCATTTAGTATGCAATGTTGAATAATAATTTTAGTGATTTTCTACAGTAGAGTATGATAAGGTTTTTGCAATGGTTTATACTAACTTATCTCACGAGTCCTTGTTGAGTTTTGTGTGGATGAAGCTTTTGAGATTTAGGGAGACCATGATACGAGAGGAATTAAGGAGACACAAAAGCTCAAGATTGGGGATGCCCAAGGCACCCCAAGATAATATTTCAAGAAGTCTCAAGTGTCTAAGCTTGGGGATGCCCCGGTTGGCATCACACATTTCTTCTTCAACAACTATCGGTTAGTATCGGTTGATCCTAAGTTTTTGCTTCTTCACATGATGTTTGCTATTCTTAGATGCCATTTTATTTTGCTTTTCTTGCTGTTTGAATAAAATACCAAGATCTGAAATTATTAAATGTTAGAGAGTCTTCACATAGTTGCATAATTATTCAACTACTCATTGATCTTCACTTATATCTTTCGGAGTAGTTTGTCGATGCTCTAGTGCTTCACTTATATCTTTTAGAGCATGGTGGTAGTTTTATTTTGAATAAATAGATGAACTCTCTTGCTTCACTTAGATTATTTTGAGAGTCTTAAATAGCATGGTAATTTTCTTAAAATCCTAATATGATTGGTATACAAGATTAATAATAAAACTTTCTTATGAGTGTGTTGAATACTATGATAAGTTTGATACTTGATAATTGTTTTGAGATATGGAGATGGTGATATTAAAGTCATGCAAGTTGAGTAGTTGTGAATTTGAGAAATACTTGTGTTGAAGTTTGTGATTCCCGTAGCATGCACATATGGTGAACCGTTATGTGATGAAGTCGGAGCATGATTTATTTATTGATTGTCTTCCTTATGACTGGCGATCGGGGACGAGCGATGGTCTTTTACTACCAATCTATCCCCCTAGGAGCATGCGCGTAGTACCTTGTTTCGATAACTAATAGATTTTTGCAATAAGTATCTGAGTTCTTTATGACTAATGTTGAGTCCATGGATTATACGCACTCTCACCCTTCCACAATTGCTAGCCTCTCTAGTACCGCGCAACTTTCGCCGGTACCATAAACCCACCATATATCTTCCTCAGAACAGCCACCATACCTACCTATTATGGCATTTCCATAGCCATTCCGAGATATATTGCCATGCAACTTTCCACCATTCCGTTTATTATGACACGCTTCATCATTGTCATATTGTTATGCAAGATCATGTAGTTGACATTGTATTTGTGGCAAAGCCACCGTTCATAATTCTTCCATACATGTCACTCTTGAGTCATTGCACATCCCGGTACACCGCCGGAGGCATTCATATAGAGTCATATCTTGTTCTAAGTATCGAGTTGTAATTCTTGAGTTGTAAGAAAATAAAAGTGTGATGATCATCATTATAAGAGCATTGTCCCAGTGAGGAAAGGATGATGGAGACTATGATTCCCCCACAAGTCGGGATGAGACTCCGGACGAAAATAAAAAAATAATAATAAAAGAGGCCAAAGAAGCCCAAATAAAAAAGGGAAAGAAAAGAGGCCATAAAAAAGAGAAAGGCCCAAATAAAAAATGAAAAAATAAAAAAATGAGAGAAAAAGAGAGAAGGGGCAATGCTACTATCCTTTTACCTCACTTGTGCTTCAAAGTAGCACCATGATCTTCATTATAGAGAGTCTCCTATGTTGTCACTTTCATATACTAGTGGGAATCTTTCATTATAGAACTTGGCTTGTATATTCCAATGATGGGCTTCCTCAAAATGCCCTAGGTCTTCGTGAGCAAGCGAGTTGGATGCACACCCACTTAGTTTCTTTTGTTGAGCTTTCATATACTTATAGCTCTAGTGCATCCGTTGCATGGCAATCCCTACTCACTCACATTGATATCTATTGATGGGCATCTCCATAGCCCGTTGATACGCCTAGTTGATGTGAGACTATCTTCCCCTCTTTTTGTCTTCTCCACAACCACCATTCTATTCCACCTATAGTGCTATGTCCGTGGCTCACGCTCATGTATTGCGTGAAGATTGAAAAAGTTTGAGAACATTAAAAGTATGAAACAATTGCTTGGCTTGTCATCGGGGTTGTGCATGATTTAAATATTTTTTGTGGTGAAGATGGAGCATAGCCAGACGATATGATTTTGTAGGGATAGCTTTCTTTGGCCATGTTATTTTGAGAAGACATGATTGCTTTGTTAGTATGCTTGAAGTATTATTATTTTTATGTCAATATGAACTTTTGTCTTGAATCTTATGGATCTGAATATTCATGCCACAATTAATAAGAATTATATTAAAATTATGCCAAGTAGCATTCCACATCAAAAATTATCTTTTTATCATTTACCTACTCGAGGACGAGCGGGAATTATGCTTGGGGATGCTTGATACGTCTCCAACGTATCTATAATTTTTGATTGCTCCATGCTATATTATCTACTGTTTTGGGCAATATTGGGCTTTATTATCCACTTTTATATTATTTTTGGGACTAACTTATTAACTGGAGGCCCATCCCAGATTTGTTGTTTTATGCATATTTCAGTGTTTCGAAGAAAAGGAATATCAGACGGAGTCGAAACGGAATGAAATCAAGTGAAGAAGTTATTTTTGGAACAAAAGCCACCCGATGGACTTGGACCCCGCGTCAAGGAAGGAACGAGGAAGCCACAAGGGTGGGGGCGCACCCACCCCCCTAGGGCGCGCCCCCTGCCTCGTGGGGCCCTCGTGGCTCCCCTGACGTGCTTCTTCTGCCTATATTACTCCATATACCCTAAAACTTCCAGAACAGAGATTAGATCGAGAGTTCCACCGCCGCAAGCCTCTGTAGCCACCAAAAGTCAATCGGGACCCTGTTCCGGCACCTTGCCGGAGGGGGGATCCCTCACCGGTGGCCATCTTCATCATCCCGGCGCTCTCCATGACGAGGAGGGAGTAGTTCACCCTCGGGGCTGAGGGTATGTACCGGTAGCTATGTGTTTGATCTCTCTCTCTCGTGTTCTTGAGATGATACGATCTTGATGTATCGCGAGCTTTGCTATTATAGTTGGATCTTATGTTTCTCCTCCCCCACTGCTCTCTTGTAATGAATTGAGTTTCCCCTTTGAAGTAATCTTATCGGATTGAGTCTTTAAAGATTTGAGAACACGTGATGTATGTCTTGGTGATCAACTTGCGGGTTTCGTGACATTGGGAACCTATGCATAGGGGTTGGCACACGTTTTCGTCGTGATTCTCTAGTAGAAACTTTTGGGCACTCTTTGAGGTTCTATGTGTTGGTTTAATAGATGAATCTGAGATTGTGTGATGCATATCGTATAATCATGCCCATGGATACTTGAGGTGACATTGGAGTATCTAGGTGACATTAGGGTTTTGGTTGATTTGTATCTTAAGGTGTTATTCTAGTACGAACTCTAGGGCTGTTTGTGATACTTATAGGAATAGCCCAACGAATTGATTGGAAAGAATAACTTTGAGGTGGTTTCGTACCCTACCATAATCTCTTCGTTCGTTCTCCGCTATTAGTGACTTTGGACTGACTCTTTGTTGCATGTTGAGGGATAGTTATGTGATCCAATTATGTTAGTATTGTTGAGGGAACTTACACTAGCGAAAGTATGAACCCTAGGCCTTATTTCCACACATTGCAATACCGTTTACGCTCACTTTTATCACTTGCTACCTTGCTGTTTTTATATTTTCAGATTACAAATACCTTTATCTACCATCCATATACCACTTGTATCACCATCTCTTCGCCGAACTAGTGCACCTATACAATTTACCATTGTATTGGGTGTGTTGGGGACACAAGAGACTTTTTGTTATTTGGTTGCAGGGTTGCTTGAGAGAGACCATCTTCATCCTACGCCTCCTACGGATTGATAAACCTTAGGTCATCCACTTGAGGGAAATTTGCTACTGTCCTACAAACCTCTGCACTTGGAGGCCCAACAACGTCTACAAGAAGAAGGTTGTGTAGTAGACATCAAGGCCTCATCGGCAGCATAGCCGGCCACTGGAGGCAGGAGCAGGCGGTCTCCCCGGCGCTGGTTTGGGTGGCTGGTGCAAGAAGAGCAGCGATTGAAGAAGCAGCAGGACCGTTTGATTCAAATCCAACTGTTACTGCTGCTAGAATCGTTTGTTGACTAAGTTGACAAGCCCTGCGTACGCGTCAACTTAGTAGGCCCACAGGTCAGCCTCCCAACCGGTGCGCCCCAGATGTCAGTGGGAGGAATCATTTTTTTCACGTAATAAGGAGGCAGTTGATTGCGTGCGGCCAGGCCTGAAGAGGGAGTAGGGTGGGCCGAGGAAGCCTGCGCGGCATCACAGCAGGCCACAAGAGGAGGGAGCAGGCAGTCCCGCCGGCGCTAGTTAGGCGGCTGGAGCAGGAAGATCAGAGATTGAAGAAGCACGTTGGCCGTTGGATGGACATCCAACACTAACTGCTGCTAGAATCGTGTGTTCATTGACAAAGCCTTCCGTAAACAAGTCAGCCTCGAAATCTGTGGTGTGTACAGCCCATTTGCTATTATTTTATAATTTTTACACATTTTCTAATTCATATGGAATTTATTGCAGCCCGTTTTCCATTTCTAGAATTGCTGGCCATTTTCTGGTCAGTACGAGGGTCAAAAAATTAACTAAATATGTGGGAAATTTTGAAAATTCACAAATTTTTGCTGGGGAACGAAATATTCTTAATCCAAAAATTAATAGCCATACTATAACAAATTTAAAAATAAATTAGTACTATGTCATGTTAAATCCAATGAAATACGTATAAGATATCAGTGAAGAACAAAAACAAAAAAAGAAACTTATATCCCATTTGCTATAATTATTTTGGAATTTTCAACCCCTTTTGATATTACTTTTAACAGACATTGACCATACTCTTAAGCCAGGAAGGAATGCATACCTCCTCGTCTTGAAAGATTTGCAGCCCAGTAATTCGGAGAAAACAAATAGGCCTAGCTTGGGTATTCTTCAAAAAGAAATACTGGGCTACCTATTTTCCCAAAGAACTGGTGCATGAGCATTTAGCTTTATTTATTTATTTACTTATTTATGTTTAGGGGACCATGAGCATGTACCTGGGTCGGATTCATATGAGAGCCTCCCTTCCAGTTAATTATGGGCTTCTCTATTGGGCCTTCATCAGTGGGCTGCATGTTATCAACAAGTGGAAAATGTGTTCCGAGTTTCAAAAAAAATGTGTTCCGTACGATAAATAGTATGCACTACGTACGGTAGGGGACACTAAAGGATCGAACCGTGCAACGACTTACAAAACATTGTGTTTGTCGTTCTAACAACACATTCATTCAACCAACAGACGAAATATACTACTGATTGTACATTGAAAACAGCAGCAGCAGCAACTAGGGCTGGGGGTGCAACAGAAGCAGTAAGCAGGCCAGAAGAGTGAAGACGCATCTCTCTCTTCCAAACCAAACATCGGCCATCATTACAAAAGGGCTACCAAAAAAGAACAAGTGTATGCATCAAACTAAATAAAGATCCTACTACACCAAGTGTACGCATCTAACTAACTAGCTCAGTTAGACGTTACTATTTAATATTTTTTCGAAACGGAGGCAAAATTATTGCCTCATCGATTAATTAAGAAGAAGAGAATTTCCTGGTTAATCTATGGAAAACTGGGCTAAAACCGAAGACGTTACTATTTAATAAACTGCAGTGGAGTCGCAGATGGAGAGGAGTGGGAAACTTCACTGGTTCAGGTGCGCGGCAGCACAGCCGCGGTGCCGCCCACGGGAGACAGGAGCAAGAACAGAGGTTGAAGAGAGCACGGCTGTTGGATTAACATCCAACGGTCCAACTGCTAGAATCATTTGTTGATTAAGTTGACAAAGCCATGCGTACACGTCCGCTTAGTAAGCCCACAAGTCAGTCACCAAATCTGACAGGTCCCAGCTGTCAACGGGATGAATAAATTTTTTTCGCAAAACAAGGAGGCACTTCCTTCCGTGCGAAAATACAGCCGGTGGGTCCCAACTGTTAGGTGGAGGAAACATTTTTTTTCAGCTTAATAAGGAGGAACTTTCCTTGCATGCAACCATGGACCTCGTGGGTCCCAGCCGTCAGGCTCTCCACGTAAAGTCCTCTTCCGATGACTCTCGTTTGTTGACCATGCCGCACTGAACGCAATGAGGCGGTGGACGACGGCGAGGCCCCGGACGGGAACGATTCGGAGATGGGAAAACGCGGTAGTGGAGTCGCAGATTGAGAGGAGGAGAAGGGTTATAACTGGTTCTGTTGCGGCGTGGGGCTGTAGTCTGTGGAGAATAATAGGAGGTGTCGAGGGGTGGAGGGATAGCCTGGCCGGCGGTGGGGTAGTGCTTCGCAGCGATGCGTGCTAAGCAGAGCCGCTAGCCGCCGGAGGCCGGACCAGGCGGTCCCGGCGACGCTGAAGGAAGAAGACGAGAGATTGAAGGTGCATGCTAGTCATTGGATATAAATCCATTTGATGTGGATGACACAATCATTTGTTGACCAAGTTGACAACGCCCTGCGTAGGCTTCGACCTATTGGCCCACATGTCAGCCTGCAAAAATGTGGCATATATTTAACCCATGTTTTCTGGAATGTACAGTCCATTTGCTGGGCTGGGTGAGCAAATAATTTCGCGTCAATCAGGCCCATTTATATTTTCTAAGAAATCCCAGCCCATTTGCACTTCCTTGAAATACACGTATTAGGTGGGCTCGTTATATATACTCCCTCCGTCCGGAAATACTTGCCATCAAAATGGATAAAAGGGATGTATCTAGATGTATTTTAGTTTTAGATACATCCCTTTTTGTCCATTTTGATGACAAGTATTTTCGGACGGAGGGAGTATAATGTTATGTTATAAGGAGCAATTAATATCAAAGAATAAACCGTAGAGGCACATTTTATATATATATAATTAAGAAATTAGCGAGTTATTGCTCAAAATAAAAATGAGCGCGTTATTATTAAATTGGTCCTTAAAATCTTCGCAAGCTTTTGTACGCAATCACCAGGATTTTCCTTGCCTGTGAGTCAAAAACAACCAGGATTTTCCATGCCAACTTCCGTTAAACATTTACTTTTATAAGTTGGGATGTTTTTATAATGTATATATAAGTCTCTATAAAATATACGATAATAGTAATAATATAAATATATATAATGTGGTTAGAAGGGAAAACATAAATTGGACACAGCATTACTTTTATAAGAGACCTGCGTTTTATACCCCATAGTAAGCATACTAACAAGTTCACACAGAAATACAACAGAAAAGGTAAACATTCATATCAAACTCATGTTCACAGGACACATTCATATCCATAGCCAACATTCACAATCAACAACTCAAAAGATTCATATATACACAAGCTCAGCATATCTATGCATCCAAATGATTGATAGATCACACGACAATATTCATACATAATTTACAAAAAGATTCAGATATACACATGTTCAGTATGTTTATGCATCCAAATGATTGAGATCACAGCCAATATGATCCATGGACGAACTTTAATTACCTAGGGTACAGACTGGTAAATGGTGTTCAATCGGAGGTACTTCTTGCTAAAATTAGTTCTTGTACGAGTAAACTTTTGAGTACATAAGAGGCAGCACAGACAATCTGAACTTTGCTTGTAGGTTTATCCTCAAATAGTGGCCTCGTGCCGAGGGAGGTTTGAGCAACTTGGCCACTACTTTCATCCAACCAGTTTACTGGGTCATCTTGGTCCTGTATCTCGCCAAAATTCTACATTGAAGACGAGAAAGGAGGCGGTTGAGAAAATGAACCACCCAAATTTTTTGTGTAGTTCAACTGAAATGGAGCATCCTTGGCGTGCAGACTGATTAAGTGCCAGATGAATATACACGTCAACCAACTTGTCTGGAATCTTTAGAATCCATGCCATATAGTTTGCTACCATATGTGCCGATAGCCAAAAGGCACAAGTTGGGACCAAAGACTGGACTGCGTTTTTCTGGGCTATGCACTAAGCAATATTTTTGGCGTTCACTCTCCTAACACTTGGAGTTTGACAATTGGTTGACGCCGGTTGATACTCGAATGCATATAGGCACTTCTTGTCAACATTGATGCTTGACTGAGTGAACTTTGGAGTACATAGCAGCAGCATAAGTACCTGTCCATCTGATCATTTTGTGCAGTTCTACTGAAATCACCCGATGTAATGATTTGCCTGCGAGTTCAGGCTCCAAATTACTCCTTTATGAAATCGGCAAACAGTAGCACAATACCAAATTACCAATACATATGACAGGCACAATAATCAGGATAAAGACCAGTACCAACCTGTGTGAGGTAGCATATCAATTACTATTTCCATTGACTGGAAGTCGAGATAAGCCAAGCGACTGACAGCAAAGGAAGAAAGCATGCGGAGTTTAGCAACTGGCAAGAAATGACGGAAGCTGTCGAGGCAATGAAGCACCCAAAGTTTTTGTGCAGTTCCACCAAAATCGAGAATCCCTGTTGGCACATATATTGAGAGAGTGAGATTACTGTAATAGTGGGACTAGTTTATGAAACATACACTAACAAATAGAATCACCCTCATTATCTTAATGGGTAAAGTTAGCAACATAGTAGTCTTGCTTAAAGAGAGGTATTAGTGTATTTAATCAGTGCCAATTAGCCCAACTCAACACTCAAAGCATTGCCATTTATCATAGGTTGCAAAACTTTAACGTGCAAAGATAAAGGAGTTTCTCATGACAGTAGCACGATACAAATAGAGATGACAGCAAACTAATATGGATGAAGGCCTTAGGCCCATACCAACCTGAGAAAAAAGCTTATTCATGTAGTCCCATAAGAGATGATAAAGCACTCACTGGAATCACACAATAGTATATATTTTTGTGCACTTCAAATGTATGGTTGAAATCACTCTTGTTTACCAGTGCTGAGATTATATCGAAAGATTATCAAGAACTTCCAGCAGAGTTAAAGCACTGGCTGGGATACGGTTCATTGTATTGTCTTGTGTAGTTCCATTTAATGTATGATTGGCACAACATGATCCCTATTTTCACAAGTAGTAACAAGGTGAAACCTTCATTAGCTTAGTGAGAAAGGATAGGAAGACATTAGCATATTACTCAACCAGTAGCATCAAATTCATGATGGACAATACGCAAAACATTGCTTCATTGAACCAGTGGCAATAAATTGACATGCAAAACAATAGCACTATTATGTCATGACACTAATAATATTCCCTTCCTGCTCCACCACATGATTCACCTCCATAGACAAACATACACACGTACATGATTCAGCATAGGGTCCTACTAAAGATTTGTTTAACTCCAACAGGAAAATTAGGTAGTAATAAATTAGTGGTACTTAAGTACTCCTAATTAATTAAGTGAGACAGCAGAAGTGGAAGGGCTCCCTGGAGGATCGTCTCACATGTAAGGTAGTCGTTGCTGGAGCCCTTGAATGGCCTCGACTGAGGCCTCTGGCTTCAGCAAGAGCACCTTGGCACTGTTTATTCTTCTTCTTCTTCCTCTTCATGCTCCATTTCTCTTTCTCCTCACCAGTTGGTGAAACCAAGTACATGATTGGCCTTCTAATTCAGAATTGGTTTTGTCAGTGAGGGAGTACAAGTGTACTAGTAAAAAACAGCATTATTTTCTCATGGTGGTCGGAAAATAGAGATGAACACATGCATTAAATATCATTCTTACCTAAAGGAAGGTTATGGCGCCAATATGGATGATGAGGATTGGAACACAGATCTCCCTTTGTGCAGTTCCACCAAAATGGACCAACTGTTCCATTCTGACATTCCAGTTAAACAACACAAAAGTCACTTCTTTTAAGAAGAGTTTTGTGCAGTGCACCAAAAGGTCACAACAGCAACCAAGTGAATTGGATATCCCTGTTTGCACAAAAAGGCACAAAGTAAACAGTCAGAGTCTCAAACAATTACAGGCAAAAACATTTGGCTAAACTTTTCATGGCTTATAACAGTGGGTGCACCAGCAGTCCAGCACCATGTACGTAAATAGGGGCATAAAGTGGTGATTCATAGTTTGTTGCCCCGAGAAACAAACATACAAGAAACATATCTGGGTTGGTCCCATTTTTGTTCACTCTAGCCACCTACTCCTATGTGTGGATAGCAAATCTAGTCCTGGTCATACCACTGTGTACAACGTTATCCCTATATTTCCCTTTTCGACCAAGAGACCGGTTGGATGACCAGTCTGTACTACTTTCACCCCCTTTCCTTCATGTTTGTACCAAGTCTGGTGTACATACTAAATTCCCCCACCCCCACTTTATTTCTTGTTTGAACCAAGTACTCCCTCCGTCCGGAATTACTTGTCATCAAAATGGATGTGTCTAGAACTAAAATACATCTAGATACATCCATTTCAATGACAAGTATTTTCGGACGGAGGGAGTACAAGATTCGACTCCATGAAGTAGCTTTACCTCTAACAATAGAATAAAAAATATATGTGACGCTGGACCATCCGATCGACAGGGGCTGAGAGGTAGAAAATGATGCACATGCAGCAACGTAGCGAGCTGGGGAAGTAGAGCTAAGGCGGTTTCGAACGAAGATATACCCACAGGCGGATAGGATAGATAGGTGGGCGGCGGGAGGCCGGATCCGCCCACAGGCAACGACGAAGGGATCGAAGGACCTCCCACGCCGACGCTCGGCCAGAGATAACGGTGCGGCCGGCAATGGGTCTCCTCCCTCATTGTCGACGACGGCCTAAACTCTGCCCCTCCTCCCCTTCACCGGCGGAGGGGGATACGTCCGGATTTGTAACCAGCGGTGAGGATAGAAAGCCAGTGTTTTTTGAAGGGAGAAAGACAGTGTTACTACCCCTATCTTGTTTAAATCTGGAGAGGATGAGAGTGTGTATATAGAGCAACCCTAGCAAGAAAGCGCGGAGGCTCCGGCCTATATATACGTAGTGAGCAACCCTAGCAAGCAAGCAACCCCTATCTTCGTCAACTCGTACAAGACCGAGAAATTTGATTACTACAACGCCCTCTCCCTCGCGGACTGAGCTCCCGTGCCTTAACTGCACCTGCCTTTGGCTGCATGATAGGAGGGCCAACCACCTGTTGGGCCCACCTGTCATAGACGCAAAGGCAGGAGCAGTAAGTTGAAGCTTTCGCTATCCCTCCCGAACGAGGTGGACGGACATGCAGCAGTGGATTTGATACTGTAGAAGTAGGAGTAACATCATTATTGTTCGTCTTCTCGAAGAGGCGAAGAGCCAAGTGCAACCCGAACGTGGCAGTTGCGAACGCTCGCGTGGTGCGATTCCTTGGAGTACTAGCCAGGCTCTTGCATGAGACAAAATTGCTATTGTTAAACAATTAAACTCCATTATCCATTGGTTGATACTCATTCTGCATAGGTCCACGCGCTTAGCACCGTTTCCTCCTGGGGTCACCAATGTTTATTTGCTAATTAATAGCATTGCATGCAATGAACGAGCCATTGCAAGTCATTAAAAGCATGCACACCTCTCATCTCTTATTGGTTGATATGTCAAGAAACAAGAAACAAGGTAGAAGTTAATGCACCGCGCCTAAGTGTTTTGGGACTATTTGGTTTTCGCAAGATGACTTACACACCTAGACGGAGGGAGTAGTATAGCCCTATAAACCGAAAAGGAGTATTTGCCTTTCTAGAGATTTCAACAAGTGACTAGACTACACCGTGTGCAGTACTCCCTCCTTTCCGGTTTATAGGGCTCAAATCTCAAATCTCGTGAACCAAGGCATTTTGCGATTGGAGGAATGTATCTCGTACTTTACAAAACTACCCTAATTAAACTCATGCATTAATTACGTAGTTCTCTCGTTTTTCTCTCCGCCTTGGTCGCGGTGCACAATATTGAGCACTCCTATATGACTAGCCGCTCTATCTACATGTGGGACATTTCAAAGCATCCGGGCCCGCGTGCCATCCACCAAATCACAGCGAGGTGCTACAGTGGAGACTCACCTGTAACCCCGGCATGGCCGTCATGACACGTCATATCACAAAACCCACACCTTTACCAGCAGTGGTAAGGTGGCCTCCAAGTTGGACTGGACGAAGCAACCATCATTTCACTGGAACGCTCGTTCAAGCCCTTTCTTCCCTTTATTGAAGAAAACCTCACTCCAGGCTACTCACTTCTGCCATTTTTCTTCTGTACCGACGAAGGAAAGGTGGGCGAATCAGTTATGCTGCTATATTTTCATTCCAAGAATCTTATTTTTGCGAAGCACCGACCGATTCTCACATCCTATTATTTTCCCGTTTTCATTGCTATTGTGGTTTCCTTTCGATTGCTTTCTGTTTGTCAGTTCATTGATGGATCCTGGAGCACTAGGCAAAGAGTTGCCGCTGGACAACCCACTGGAGACAGCGATCTCCAGGAAGCGAGCACCGACCAATGAGTTAACCATGTTGGCGGGCCAACCCATGGAGACGAAGAACTCCAAGAAACAAGCATTGGCCAAAGAGTTGAGGATGTTCGCGGACGAACTCCTCAAAGGAAGTTGGAAGAACAACAAGGGCCCCACCGTGCCTACCCCAGGAACTCTGATTGCCACCTATGTGAGGCTCAAGACCGAGTTTGAGGAGATAGTCGCCGTTGAGAAGCAGTATTCCCCTGGCAAGGTGATGGCCCCCATCGAGGATGAGGAGATGGCCCCCGGAGGGTTGAGATCTCCCGGTGAGCTGCACAAGGTAAAAAATAATGGCTTATTACCATAGTTGTGGTTTTTGATTATTTGCAATGTGCTTGCTAATATGTTAGGGTTGTGCAGGTGCCGGTGGACGTCCTTGATGATTCCGATGTCGTGGCCCGTCCTGTTGGCATCGCCCCAGAGATCGATTCCGATGCCGTTGTCCATCCTGTGGACATCGCCCCAGAGATCGATTCCAATGTCGCGGTCAGTCCTGCGTACATCGCCCTAGAAATCGATTCCCATGCCGCTGTCCGTGCTGTGGTCATTGCCCGAGAGATCGATGACAAGAAATAGTTGGTCGCGCTAATCCTTCAGGGTAGTTTGCATTGCCCTATGTTTAATTACCAGAACAATGTGTGTTATCAAACCATCTTAGGGCTAGTGCACTGTCTTGTATGGGTGGATCTTGCTACTTTTGTTTGATAGTGAATCATGCGATGAATCATGCGAACCCTCTCCGAGTTATGGAAACAAATGTATCCTCACCAGCTTTTGATGTAATATATGGCATGATTAGATGTAAGTTTGAACTGTTTAT
This sequence comes from Triticum urartu, assembly GCF_056163025.1. NCBI lineage: Eukaryota > Viridiplantae > Streptophyta > Magnoliopsida > Poales > Poaceae > Triticum > Triticum urartu. The sequence continues at coordinate 203,474,313 of NC_141877.1, read as the reverse complement.
CATATCAGCAGGGCTTGTTTGATGATTCTTGGTGTTAGTAGGCTAGCTACTATGCAAGCTATAGTACTTGCAAAACACTCACCGAAGAGAAACGTTGGGGCTGATGAGCTCGTGGTACGCTTATACTTATCCCTCGTCGATCGACCAATAGCCCTAGCTCCTAAAATTGTAGGCTTAGCGATCGATGACCTAGGCGGGCTAGTTTGTCCTAGTGGGTTTCAGTGATATGACGTGCAACACAAAATCGTAGCAGTGCAGAGACGTACTCCCTCCGTTCCAAAATAGATGACCTAGGCGGGCTAGTTTGGCCTAGTGGGTTTCAGTGATATGACGTGGTATAGTGTCGTCCAGCCTTCGCGTGTGGTAGCAGTATTGCGGGTACAGTAAGTTTTCTTGAAGAAGCGGAATTCAACGAAGTCATGATGGTTACTTCATCCGAACAACTTACAGTGGGAAAGGTTGGGCCTGCGATACGACCGGGGTAGACCAGGATAATTTTGTGCATGGCAGGTGGACCAGGATGGTCGACGTCCCACATGTTGGCGAATGAAAGTATTCTTTCCGATATAGAGGACGAGCAATGAGTATTCATTGTTTATTTTTGATGAAAGCTATTGTCTCCACTGTTACGACGGAGGAGTGTGAAACACGACAGCCAAGTGAACTTGGCATGTGCACCACTCCCTCCTTCCTCATGTAATGCCCAGGTTACAGCTTTTTCTCACTTTCTCTCTATCTATTTCCTCTCAAATGTTTTTTACCTTTCTTTTTTTAAGACACAATTGTTTTTATGCCTTTTTTAGAATTATTTTTTTATACCTAGGAGCACGTGTAGAGACGGGCTCTTGTAGAGCCCACTCCTTGACTTTGTCAATGCCTCTCTCTCCTCCACATAAGGAGTACTACTTGCTATGCATGCATGCGGCGGGCAGCTGGCATCTTGAGGGGCCAGGGCAGTGAGAGCGGGCTCCGGAAGCGGTCCGGACTCTAGCATAATTTTGGTTTTTACAGTATTTCTTTCTCCATTGATAGGTAGGCCCGCGTAGATAGATAAAGAACACGAGCTGATGAGGCGCATGCGGACTGTTTGACTGGTCAACTAGAAAAATACAGAGCTATACGCTGAGCAAGTGACCGTATAATCACCATATCTCGTATACAATGATCAAAGTGAGCTATCAAGACAAGTTCGATGACCACCAATGCATTTTACTCGATAATAAATGACCAGGATTGAAGGGGAATCCAAATTTGCTTCGTCTTCTATCCTTGAGCTCTTGACAAACCAATGCACTATACGGTTGTCCGGCCACTCCACCCCAGAGCTCTCACCAAGCGTCGTTCATGCCACCGCGCCGCACACTAACTGGTAAGGCAGCAATGGCATCCCGCCGCGCTGAGTTCCTCGCCGCCCACGACCGCACACAAAATGGTAGGGAAGCGATGGCATCCCGTCGTGCCGAGTTCATCGCCGCTCGCGACCTCACAACTATGTGGGAGGAATTTGAAGATGCCAAGGCCGAATGGGCGGTAGAGCAAGAGGCGGCCAAAGCCGCACAGAGGGAGCGGAAAAGCCAGAAAGCACTCAAGAAAAGAGAGGCCCGCCGCCGCAAGAAAGAAAAGGACGCACGCGCTGCTGCGGAGAGGTCGGCGGAGATCCATGCACGGTGGGGTGTCGCCGACAAAGCCGGGAAGGAGAACGACGGCGTCTGGCCAGCATGTGAGAAGTAGTAGTACTAGTAGTTAGTGTGTGTGTGTGTGTGTGTCTGAGTATGAGCATGTACCAGTACTACTAGTTACTACTGTAGTTTTTAGAGCAAATTACCAGTACGTTAGCCTAGACTAAATGGAAAAATTCCTAACCTAAGCATCAAATGGCATCTCTTTCTCTATAGGAATTGAGATGCATGTCATCTCACTTCCTATGATTTTGATATTCCTATCCTATGAACGAAAGGAGGCCTCTGTTGGAGTAACTACTGTAGCTAGCAGTACTACTGGTACAGTAGTTTTCTTCAAGAAGCGGAATTCAACAAAGTCATGATGGTTCCTTCGTCCAAGCAACTTCAAAGTGGGAAGTGGGCCTGTGATTTGACGGCTCATTAGTCATTGTTACTGTGGCGCGACGACCTGGGTGACTCCCTTGTAGTTCTGCGTGCATGGCAAGTGGACCAGGATGGTCGACGTCCCACATGTTGGCGAATGGAAGTATTCTTTCCGATATCGAGGAGCAAGGAAACCGCGTGGTATAGTATCACTGTTGATTGGTTCGCAAAAAATAGTATCACTGCCGATTTATAATTATTTTTTATTTCTGATGAATGCTAGCGTTTCAACTCTTACGACGAAGGGTGCCAAACACGGCACGTGCTGGATGTCCCACACGTCAGCGAAAGGAGTGGGACATGAATAGCGTGGTAGAGCCCAGCATAAAAAAATAGCGTGGTAGAGCGTCTCCGCTTCTTCCACTTCTGGGTCGGAGACCACACGTAGTAGTACTTAGTGGTATGAACGATACAAAGTGCGACCTGGAGACAAAGACACGTCTAGTTGGAAGGTCTCGGGGCATACACGTAAACAAATATAAAAGTTAATATGTGCCTCCAACTAATATAGTAGTAGTAGAGTACTTAGGCACGTACTCCATAACATCACCGTGCATTGCACGTACAACATTTAGTGGTAGTACGTAGTAAGAGACAAATGCCGCCCAAGAGTTCCCTTCTCGACCTACTTTTGGGTGTTTGGTAGAGTGTATGGAGGGTCCATGAGTCCACACTAGTTTAGCACAAATACACTAGAAGCATGCATGAAGAGAGCATGCATGAAGAGGGGTGTTGAGTTGAGCATGCATGAAGAGGGAACAACTATGCTGAGACGAGAACGCAACCAAACACACCCTATATGCCACGCATGTTCATACCATTTGTGCCTTTCTACTTCACTTACTGCGCTACATTACTCAGGTTCGTACGTCCACTCCTGGGTACATGTTCGTCTCGTAGTTCCAGTCCCACGTGTTCTTCATATAGATGGAACGATCCTTGCATAACACGTGCACCTTGATGCTAGATGTCTCGCGTGTTGGCAAAAGGATGAACAAAGCTCACGTAAAAAAATAGAGTGGAAGAACATAGATTCCGAACAACCGAGAAGGATCAAGGAACCTCGTGGTGGAGCATCTGCACTCATAATATTTAATATTATTCAGCGATATAAAATTAACCAATCATCTCCACAGTGGACTGGAAGAGTACGAAACACGGCAGCCCAGTGTAGTATCATACTAGTACATGGCTAACCCACGCTATCACTATATTTCTTGGCTTCCGTGCGACACCTATCTCTAGTAATCCAGCAGCCTGTATCGCTTCTCCCTCCTTGTCTCTATCAAAGTGCGGCGGGATGGCGTTTCTGCCGTCTATTGAGGTTGGTTAACTATCACATGTTAGCGACATGCCAAGAGCATTCTAAAAAAATTCCTTTCACGTTCCGTTTTCAAAAAGAAAAAATCCTTTCACATACGAATTTGCTTGTATGCTTTGAGCAACTTGCATGTCCTATACTGCTCCTGTTTGATACTCTAACTTAGCTAGAGGTTAGACTAACTCATGACTAACCCTGAACTAACTGTAGCCAAAGAGGTGTTTGGGTGACAGGGTTAGATTGACAATAAATGCACTTCATGGACAGAGAAAAGTGATTTTTCAGTGGTCCCAATGAGAACTATCTCCAGTTAGCACCTCTTGGGTGGGATAGTTTTTTTTGGTGGGTTCGGTGCAACTTGCTCCAATTTAAACCCTCATGCTTGGATAGTTTAGGGCTATTTGAGCCCCAACTAGCTCAAACTAACTCTAACCCATGGATCCAAACAGGGCCTATGGCCAGTCTTGACGTGGAGCAGTCGCGTGCACCGGGAAGCGGCACTCTCTCGGCCGTCGCGCCACTTCAAAGCCGGCGCTAGTGAGAGGTCCCTCCGCTCTGGCCGGTCATTAAGGGCATCTACAATGCGGGCGCTAACGCCAGGCGCCAGGGTCAGGATCCCGGCCGTTTCCTCGTAATCCCGTCCAAATCCTGAAATTTGGTTAGCATCGATGCCATAAGAGTCGTCCGGGACTAAACGAGCTGCCCGTTCTATTTTTATGCGTAGCACCCATACGCGGCTCTCACCGTTGCATGCCTGGACTCCAAGCCGAGGCGCTAGGAGAAAAATCCTTTTTTTATTCCTAATCAAGCGCCTGATTAGGCGCCTTGCGATGGAGATGCCCTAATGCGGCACTGACGCTCCAGGGCGACGCTGACCGTTTCACGCGGGAAGCTCGCGCTGGCAAGGGAGTATAGGTTTTGAACCGTTTCAGGTGTAGTACTGGTAGTTTGCAAAACTACTCAATTATTGCACTCAGTTTCCTAAGAAATTGTGGTAAAAAAACGTTACTCCACAGCCCGCTTCCCTTCTCCTTCCTCTTCCACCGCCCGCGCACGTCCGCGGGAAGCGACCGGTCAACCCTTATATAGGAGTGCTAGCACAAAAAGATGCATGCATGACCACTAAAATTTCCATATTAAAGCGCCGCTCCGGCGGGAGTATGGCGTATGTTGTTACCTTCGGCCAGCCATGGCTACCGGGCGACGACGACCAGAGAAGAGGCGGCGGGAGGGGAATGAATGCAGCTACTGTTTGGGTTCGCCTTCCGGCTTAAATAAATGTGCAGCATCACGTGTACCCGCGGGTGCACAAATTGTAACATACGTATCTGCTTAAGTGGGCGTCACGTAACTGGTGTGTGTGTGAGAGAGATTCTGAGAGACAGAGTGCGTGTGTGCGACTCTACTCTTCGGACATGTACTCAACCTTTTGCATCGGGATATAAGAATAATGGTATTTACTTTAGCTAGTGATTTACGTGGCCATGTTAACGTGGTTGTGTCAAAAAATGTCACTTCCTACTCGTGATTTGCGTTATATAATTACAAGCAAGATTCTCGTGCATTGCACGGAACATCAATATGCATTTTTTTACAGAACACCTGTTGTGATTGACCCATGCAGGAGCAATCCCATGTGTAAAAACTAATGATATCTCAAGAATTTTATCGGAAAACTGGTATCTCGAGAATGTCATCGAAAAAATGAAAGATGAGAGATAAGGCGAGGAGGAGTGGAGCGTGGTGGTGACTGGTGGTCGGAATGGGCGGAGGCATGGGGATGGACGGCGCCGGCAGGCGGCAGCGGCCACCATGCATGCTAGATTGTTCCAGAGACTTATTCCTTTTTTAATTGTTGAGCAATGAGGTTGCGGGAGATAATGATGTGGAGAGAGGTGCCGGTATCTTTTGTAAAATTATCATAGTTTCCTTTCTATCCTCGGATATAGATCATACAGTCTGTATTACAAGATGGTGGGCACACCATCACCACCAACTCGTTTTTTTATAAGGGTACAGATGATAAGTTTGTTGACTACTAAAGTAAAGTGGAATTTTTCCATGTTATGGAAGTAAATAAAGGTGATTGTTTATCATACGGGTAAGGTTGGATGAAGGGTGGTAGGAACAAATGCTCCGCCTAGAGCATGTGTGTGTGAGATGGAGTCTTAGTGTGTGTGTGGGGTGTGTCTGTGTGTGTGTGTGTGAGAGAGAGAGAGAGGAGAGAGAGATGGAGTCTTAGTTTGTGTGTGTGAGAGAGAGGGAGAGAGATGGAGTCTTAGTGTGTGTGGGGGGGCAGGCGTGCGTGCTTGCGTGTGTGTGTGTGTGTGTTTGTGTGTGTGAGAGAGAGATGGAGTCTTAGTGTGTGTGTTGGGGGGTGCATGCGTGTGTGTGTGTGGGTGTGTGTGTGTCGCGGGGTCCTCTGTGGCAGATGTAATTTAGGTGTGCATGGCTTTCATCATAGAGAGGTGGTGTGTATGGCAGAGGCCACCAACGATGGGGTGCGAGAGAGAAAATGCCCGTAGAGAGGGAAGAGAAGGTGTGTGCGCGTGAGAGGAGTCGACTTCGAGAGAACATGTTTGTTCGAGAGACACCAAGGAAGACTACTATATATCGATGGTGCATGTAGGCGGGAATTAAACTAAGGGATGGTCTTATTGGTTTTGGGGATATAGGGGAAGAGTGAGAGGCGGGGGGTAGCTAGAAGGAGATTGTTAAGTGTGAGTGTGTGTTTTACCCATCCAGGCGGAAGTTATGTGCACAAAAGAGGAGAACGATTCGATGTGGCGTTAGGATTGAGGGTAATTAACTACGTATGGAGACATAGAGACCTTGAACGTGCATGTGTGAGAGGTATACATGTATACATGGGATGTGTGTGTGTGCGCGCGCGCATGATCAAGATAAAAGAAAGAAGACATAAGTCATAAGATCAACGACATGGGAGAGACGGATCGGTATGACAATATGCATGCATGTGAGAATGCATGGAAGAAGTCCCGACAATTGAGCATGTGTTTTTGTCTTTAAGAGATAGTGGCGTGGGCTGGAGCATGCATCTATGGCGAGCAGAGGGAGTGAGGCACAACGATTGTGCAAAAGAGACCAACCTATAAATGCATATGTATGGAGAGACATATATAGTGTGGGTGATAGGAAGCAAGACTACATGCGAGAAAGAAATGTTGACGGAGAAACTACATATAGATACAGAGATGGAGATGCTAGCTAGAGGGACATCCGCTAGTTTGGGTGTTGGAGATGACCGTCGGGTGGTTCAAAGGGTGAAGTTATATATGTGTGTGAGAGGGCACTTGACTGCATGTAGAGAGAAACATATGTAGTATGCGTGATAGGAATCAAGAGTGAGGTCGAGAAAGAAGGTTGATGGAGAAACAGATAAATAGAAAGATAAAGATGCTAGCTAGTGTGCGTTAGATATAGGAGTCGAGTGGATCAGAAGGCTGGGTTATGTGTGTGGGTGTGAGAGAGATAGAGGGAGGGTGCGTGTGAGTCACATACAAACAGATATCAGAGAGAAATGAGATCCAGAGAGACGGAGTTTTGTGTCTGCGAGAGAGAAAGATATTTCACAACGAGAGTGATAGCTAGAGAGACATACGAGGGAACGCAAGATATCTCTAGGGAGAGAGGGTGTGTGTGAGCGACATACAAAAGAACAATGGAGAAATATGAGACCCTGGGAGACAGAGTCTGTGTTTATGTGTGAGAAAGAGATATTGAAGAGGAAGAGTCGTAGGTTCTAATATCTAAGGAGCGAAAGACATCTCTGTATGAGGGGTGTGCGAGTGGCACACATGGGAATAGTAGAGAGAAATGAGACCCCGGGAGACAAAGTTTTGTGTTTGTGTGAGAGAAAGAGATTCCACATGGAGAATCATAGTTAGAGACACATAGCAGGGAGCGAGATATACTTAGAGAGAGATAGAGTGATGAAGGTCGATGGAGAGAGTACCGTCAGCGTGTTACAAAGATAAAAGATCATTGTCGACATACAGGTAGCACGAGAGATACCTGAGAGACGATGAACGCGTATAGGTCCAGATAGATAGTCCTATATAAGCATGAGTGATAGCTATATGAGACGAATATCTGGATTAAAGGGGATTCAAATATTTAAACTGGAGATCACGACATCGATAATATCATAACGCAAATTGGTGTATAAAACATGCATATTCATTTGAATTTGGGCACACGTGTAATGTTATATAGTTTATCAATATTGGTGATCCATAGATTCTTCAATTACAAACAATGCATGGTTTATATGCAATTAATGTCTAAACGGGATTACACTATATGTTGCGTGGGTGAAACACATTATACATGTTTGAGAAGTAAAAAAACCCGCATGAAACACACATTAATTGGAGACAGTTAGCGAGGAATGCATACATTGGATTTCAACATAAAGTGGTTTCAAATATTTGAAAATCCAAATTGATGGATACAACCTTATGAATCTGAGATCATGCCATTTGTAAACCATATTTATGTATAAATGGTGTTGTGCTTTTGAAAGTATATAAAAAATGATGTATATAGAATGTAATTCCAATTGAAAATGGATCCCGCCCGAAAAAAATAGAATACAAACGGGATTCGAATTGAGTTGGCATGGTAAACATGCACTCTGCAAAATTTGAACGAAGCGGGGAAATTCGCAGTAACCGTCTGAAATCAAAATCTGTGAGATGGAAATCACTACTGCCTATCCCTGCCACGCAAAGCCTATATGCTGGATTTCTATAGGTTTCGATAGGGGTAGGTTTGTAATTTCACCCAAACATGACGTAACTGCCTCTCACCCAGATTCATACACGGTGGGCACCAAAACACAGTGTGTCCTCGGCCGAAATCGACTCCCTCCCTGATTCATATTCATACACGGTGGGCGCCAAAAACAAACTCTCATCGGCAAATATTCGGTGTATGTGATATTACCGTCCTATCCCCAACCGACTAGTGTTGCTGTGATGTAGTAGAAATTTGAAACGGGGGCTAAGTTTGTAAATTTCCTCGCATTTGAGACAAGCGCGCCCTGAATACATGGTTCCCCCCTTCCTCTCTACCTCCCTTTTCCCCATTCGTACTCCGTGGGCGCCAAAACACCCTCTCCACCCCACCCTCCTCCGTCCGCCGCCATCCGCCACCCCATCCACCGCCATCCTCCTCCACCATGCCGGAGCTGATACCCCGACGCCGCCGTCCATTACAAGAGATCAACCTCTCTCATCCACGGCTTCGGACCGGGATCCTTGCATCCCGTCCTCTCGCTTCATCCCCGCCGTCGTCCACCTTGCCGGCGCCGCTCCTACGACCGTCTCGTCCACCACGCCCCGCCGCCACCGTCTACCCTCCTAGATCTGCTTCCACGCCACCGACAGCCATCGCTACCGCGGCACCGTCAAATTCTCAGCAGATGCGTACACGGCACCGCACCAGAGGCGGTACTCTTTCGTATCTGCTCAACTTATTTATCACAGCAAGAAAATAGATCGCCACTGCTTTACTCTGATTTCTTGTCTTGGTTGCGAAGTTGCCTTTGTCCGGTTTGCACCTTCAGATCCGCCATGGCACGCTCAACACCATAATCGCAATGCTTATGGTTTTCCCCTTTTATATTCCACACTAGTTAAATCATAGTAGACTAAATTTCAAAATTGGGTCAGTCGATTTTTCCGAGCTCGCCGGTGCGATCGAAGGGGCTCAGGTGGGGACGGTGGTTGTGGGGGCGGTGGTGGGGCCTCGTTGAACGAAGAAAACTCGACATGGGTGGGGGCGGGGGTGGGGGTGGCGGAGGAACACAGGCGGTGGGGCCGGTGGTTCGGCCGGCGGCCCGTGCGATGTTCTGTATGGGGAGCACAGTATGTTCCTTGTCAGGAAGGGGAGCAGGGACATCTGCAGTCAACAGCTGATAGAGCTGGCCTGTACATGATCGATAGGCTTTCAATTACTAGCGGCAATACAATACAATAATTTCCAGCCAGTTCCACTTTCCCGATTTATATATCCTGGTTATGGTGTACCCCTGTTATGTACACTATGGGGCTGTTTGGTTTGTGACTAACTTTGCCAAAGATTGCCACACCTAAGGTTAGGCAAGTTTGACCAACTTAGGTGAGTGTTTGGTTCAAGCCACATCTTAGGCAAGCCACACTTGGACCCCACATGGCATACACACAAAAAGTGTCGCAAGATTCCCTTAGGCTTGCCAACTTGTGGCTCTCATTTTGATAAACTAACCTTAGTCAAGTTTGGCAAAAATGTGTGGCAAAGTGTGGCAATGCTAGTCCTAAAACCAAACAACCCCTATGATCTGCCTAGTTGCTGTGTGCTCTTGTTATCATGGTTTGGCACTAAACTCTCTATACAGTATATTATGAACCTATCATCTGCCAGCTATCCTTACTTCTGGAGCCTATTTTTTGTGTACTTGTGCCAGATTATATAAATGCACGCACCATATTACAGCACACATGAGCTCTCCCATCAGAATCCAGCGATAGCACACAAGTGTTTACAGGGGCGCCCCTATATTAGAATATCATCTGCATTACAAAGATAATCTCACAACTATTTATGTTTTCATGGTTCTTAGATATTATATGCAATTACAGTGAATATCAGAATCTGCGCATCAGAAGAATACTGTGGAACACTGCAATGACTTACAAAATTGGCAGCAAGGCATTGAGTGCCATTCTGGAAGCAATGAAACTCGTACGCTCCCCACCTGTTGATTCTTGTTCAGAATATCATCCTAATGACTATTCTAACCTCGAGGAGTCAAAGGCAGATGGCCTGTCCTGTTCACCCATCAAGGTGTCTGTTCTAATTTGGCAAGGTTTTATTGATTGCGCGTATCTTGCATATGTTGTCTTGCATTTCTTCTACTTTGTTGCACCGCCATCTGCTTAGTTTACTCATCATATATGTCGAGATGCCATGCCCATCCATTATCAATACATATTCCATTTATCAACATACCATGTTTTTCCACTCAAATGTTGTTCTTGTGCATCAGACATCAAAAGGTATATGACCGACTCCAGCGGACTGTACCCATACTTCACTGGCCACACCGCTAGCCCCACCACACAGGACCTGCACTCCAGCAAAAGGTATACCGATTTCATTTGCCATAGCACCAGCTGTACCACAGAAAAATCCCACTCCAGCAAAAAGTACAGCAAGTCCACCGGCCGAAGACCTATCCCAACTGCAGAGACGGCCAATTCCTGCAGATTGGAACCCCATTCCATTTATTCCCAGTTTAAAAGACAATGCTTTCAATGTTGTTAGGGACTATGTGCATATATTCCCATCATGGGAAGATTATTGTGAAGACAAAACACCATTTTCACATCTTCCTATCCAACTTACGTGTAAGTGCTATTATTCATGGTTATTATTTTCCTGTTTTCTGCTGATTGAACACATCAATGATTTACATTACATTGTTGTAACTAGGCGAGGGTCAATCTGGATAGTCATGACGAGCAAAGCTTGCTGGTGCTTTTCAAGGAAGCATTGCAGCAGTATCGGTGTTACCTGAGGAAATCACACTTTGATGGCAAGTCTATAAACGAATTTCCGGTGAGGTCTCCTGTGCTAAATTTAGAACACATTGAATGGAAAAACCTTGTTATGCACTGGTCTCGTTCCCAGGATGAGGTATTGTCTATAAAATCACATGACAATTTGAACTTCTACTTTTCCGCATGTGCCTTACGGATCTTTTTTGCAGGAAATCTGCTCGAAGAAGAATTCCGGTTTGACAAGAACAACGGGATATCGCAAATATGTTGCCCGCTGCTTTGCTCTTGTTAGTACCTGTTGTCCTATATCACTGTACTTGCATACATACCTGGTTCATTATATGACAGCAGTATGCATGATAGCTTGCTTAGCAATTGTTCGCTCCAAATTATCTGATTTGTATGAATGGTTACATTAGTGTAGAATATATCCAATGCCAATGCTTTTTTTAGCTCTGCATTGTTCTTGTAAGTACATGCTGTCATTCATGTACCATCACTCTGCAGCTTATTTTCCTTTGCCCTCCATTTTCTACACATCAGATCTATATTTACTCTTACCATAAGGTTGGTACTGAAGAATTTTAGCTGTGCATTGCTCTTGGCTGTACCTTTTGCCTGTATCGCTGCACTTACATTTATAGCTACTTGGTTATGTAGCATCACTCTTCATCTTTTCTTAAATATTCTCCATTTTTTCGTATATTATCACATCTATATTTACTCTTAACAAAATGTAGAATAAAGGCAATGCTTTTGAAGAAGATTATGTGGTAAACTTCTTGAATTGCCCCCCCCCCATCAGCATGGACAAGGCCTTTATAGAGCCTGTCTTCACCAATAATGTAAGTTTGTCCATCTCAAGCCTTCAAAGTTTGTTGTATATATTTGGTTAGGCATGACTGCAACAGCTGTTTATTTTTGGTGTTTGCATCAAATTTCTTGTTTAAAGTTTATTATATGTAGTTCATAAACAAAAGTTCATCCTTTCTCAATTTAAGTTTTCAGTTGTACAACCAAGTTCCTTCTTCATACCATGTAAATTAAACTATACAGAGCAAGTGATCTTCTTTTGCACTGCATGTATGCTTCTGTTCTTCATCTATAATCTAGTGGTGAACCTACCCACTACAGCACAATGTCATATTCTGCAATGTCTTAACTATGAACAATGTCCTGTCATTCTACTATTATTTAAACCGTCTCTTTATTTGCCAATCTGAAATGGTATAAATTGACAGCACACTAACCATTGATACTTGTGAGTTCTTGATCCGTAATCCAGTGGTGTCGTGAAGCTGCCAACTCCTTCACAATGTCATTTCCTGTCATGTCTTGACTTGAACAATACCATATTGTGTTAATATAAATTTAAACTGTGTCACTTTATTCTTCAGTAAGAAATGTGATGAATTGTCAGCACTGTTACTTTTATGTGCAAAACCTGTCATCTGTCCGCTTGTTTATCTTTCAGAGTGAGGAAGATATAAGTGTTGAACAAGCGCAGTCTCATCATCTTGCTCAGCTGCTTGCGCTGCAGCTCCCCAGCAGGGCTAACCTTTCTTGAACTCTATTGAAGTGCTATCGGTTTTGTATATTATTTTGTCGGCGTGTTTATTTGCACTGGTGGCGATCTTTGATGCCCAGTGTATGTAATATGCTGTATGCTTGTGCTTTATTATCATAGTGGCGAACTTTGATGCCCAGTGGATGTAATATGCCGTAATTTCTTTATTGTATAGTATAGGTTTTTTCTTATTCATGATGGTGCAGTTATTTTACTGTATATATATCTTGTCTTCGCAGTAAACCGGCCAAACCGTAAAATTACGGTACATAATCGGGCCGTCATGCAATCACGATGTAGGTTGGGCCTGAAACGTGCCGATCAGCTCACGGGCCGGCAGCAGCCCGAAATGAACCCCGGCCCATGATTGTGCAAATCAAATCACGGGCTTTTAACAGGCCGAAAAATTGTCTCGGTCCTTATTTGGCCCAATCAGATATCGGCTGCGAGCAGGCCGGATGCAAACCGGGCCGTAGTTAGGCCCAACTATATGACGGGCTTTTAATAGGCTGAAATTAATATAGGGCCAAAATGTTAAACGGGCCCTTAACAGGCCAAAACTAATATCAGGCCGAATTACTAAGTGGGCCTTTAGCAAGTGGGCCCAAAAGCATAGTGTCTAGTTCAGGGCCGAATCTGATATGGGCCATAATTAGGCCCAAAACCTCTTAAAGGGTCGGACCTAATCTGGGCCGTAATTTGGCCCAGAACGTGGTAGGATTTTAATGGGCCGGATCTCATATGGGCCACTATTAGGCCCGGAGCGTGGCAGGCCATTAATAGACCGAATCAAATATGGGTCGGCATTTGGCCCAAAACATGGCAGCCAGTTAACGGGCTGGCCTAATAGGGTCCTCAAAATCTTGTGGGCCTACAGCTGGGTCGGCCCATTAATGTCGGCAAAATCTCGTTGACCTTTAGCTGGGACGGCCCATTATGATCCGCAATAATTTTGTGGGCCTTTACCTCGGCCGGCCTATTATGGCGCACAAAAATCTTGTGGGCCTTTACCTAGGCCGGCCCATTATGGCCCGCGAAATCTTGTGGGCCTTTAGCTGGGCCAGCCCATTATGGTCCGCAAAATCTCGTGGGCCTTTAGCTGGGCCGGCCCATTATGGTCCTCAAAATCTTGTGGGCCTTTAGTTGGGCCGGCCCATTTAAACTTGTTGGGACGTGCCACGTGTCGATGTATCATAGGCGCCTTCTGTCCAGTGAGTGGATGACATCTGTCCTGACGATGAGCCGACACGTGTTTCCTCTAGCCAATGATGATTTTACATGTGGAAAATCCCCATTGGTCGGGGCTGTTAACGGGTTATCGGATCCAAAACCTGACCCGATAGCTTAACGGCATTCCGTTACGGTGGATGCCATGTGTCGGTCACCCTTGACGAAAGCACTTCTGTGACGCGCGATTTATTGTCATGGAAGTGGACACTTTCATGATGATAATTTTGGTAATGTCATGGAACACTTCTACGACAGCACAGGTATGACTATCTTGATTCTGTCATAAATTTGTCATGGATGTACATGCATGACAATAAAAGCGACCTACTGTGACAAACACGTATCATCACGGAAGTGTTTTTTTTGTAGTGAATGGTTTGGATTCATCAGGAGGAGTCAGAACTGGAGCAGTGACTAACTTCTCTTTGAGGGTGTTGAAAGCGATGTCACATTCAGGCAATGAGACATACTTCACATGCTTCTGGAGAAGGTTGGAAAGAGGCTTTGCGATCTTAGAGAAGTTCTCAACGAACCTTCGACAAAAGCTTGCGAGCCCAAGGAAGCTGCGGAGTTGCTTCACATTCTGAGGCGGTTCCCAATTCACAATTGCAGACACCTTCTCAGGATTAACAGCTATGCCCTTGGAGGAGATGATATGCCCAAGGTAGATAACCTCATCGAGCCAAAACTTGCACTTTGAAAACTTCGCATAGAACTGATGTTCTCTGAGTTTATCCAGCACCAATCTCAAGTGCTTGGCATGATCCTCCTTGTTCTTGGAAAAGACCAAAATGTCATCGAGGTAGACCAGGACGAAGTCATTTGTGTAGGCGTTGAAGATGAAGTTCATCATGCGAGAGAATTTTGGAGGAGCGTTGACAAGGCCAAAAGACATCACAGTGTATTCATATGAACCATAGCTTGTTCTGAATGCTGTCTTGGGGATATCTTCTTCACGAATGCGAATCTGATGATAGCCCATACGGAGATCAAGCTTGGAGAATACTTGAGCACCTTTGAGTTGTTTGAAAAGCTCATTGATGTTGGGAAGTGGGTACTTGTTCTTTATGGTCTTCTTGTTCAATGGACGGTAGTCGACACAAAGTCGGTCCGTTCCATCCTTCTTCTTGATGAAAAGAACACCACAACCCCATGGAGAAGAACTTGGTCGGATGAGACCCATACACTCTTGAATATCGAGTTGTTTCTTCAGCTCCTTCAACTCTTCAGGTCCAAGCTTGTAAGGACGTTTGCAAACAGGTTCCGTGCCAGGCTCAAGATCGATGACGAATTCAACTGGCCAGTGCGGAGGCATTCCTGGAAGCTCTTCTGGAAAGACGTCTTGATATTCACAAACGACTGGAATCTGAGAGATGGCATCCAACTCGTCCTTCTCATTAAGAGAAAATAGTCGAATGGTATCATCATGAGCGGCAAAGACGATTACATCCTCAGACGAATGTGTCAATTGAATCTGTCTGGTAGCACAATCAAGCTGAGCCTTGTGCTTAGAAAGCCAGTCCATTCTGAGAATTAGATCAATATCCGAGTCGCCCAGAACAATAGGAGAAGCTAGAAATTTGTAGTCGCCCAACGTGATAGAAACCTCCGGGACGCAGATATTAGTTGTCATTTGCTTGCCCGGGGACATAATTGATAAAGATCTTGGCAAATGTTGATAATCACACTCATACTAGGTTTAGAAATGAAACAATGCGATGCACCAGTGTCAAAAAGAACTTTTGCAGGAACATCGTTAACAGGAAGGTTACCCATGATAACTTCTGACAAGTCCTCTGCCTGAGCTGCGTTCATCATGTTGACCTTGGCATGCTTGGGATTATGCTTGACCACTGCGGTGCTAGCAGATCTCACAGGAGGAGGAGGAGGAAGACGTCTCTGATTGAAGCATTTGTTGGCATAGTGACCCTTCTGCTGACACTTGTTGCACGTGACCTCTGAGAGCGGACGGTGATACGGAGCACTTGATCTTGGAGCATGAGATGAAGTCTTGTTCTGAAAGCCTGGGTTGGGTGGGTGGGAAGATCCATTGCCACCTTTGCTCTTCTGCTGATAAGGCTGACGGAATGGAAGAGGAGGCAACCAATACTTTTGCTGCTTAGTTGCCACTTGAGTTGAGGAAGAAGGAGTTGCATCCCTGACTCGCTTCTTGGAAGCATCGCACTTGAGCTGAGCAGTCTCTTGTTTCAGTGCCATGTTGTAAAACTCATCGTACTTCTTTGGCTCAAAAAGCATGAGAGCTAGTTGCATATCTTCTTTGAGGCCACCTCTGAACTGATAAATCATGCTCTTCTCGTCAGGGACGTCTAGCTTAGCGAAACGGGCGAGCTTCTGGAACATGATGTTGTACTGGTAAACAGACAAGCTGCCTTGCTTCAGATTGCGAAACTCCTCACGCTTTCTCTCAACAACACTCTGAGGAATGTGGTGAGCTTTGAAGTCTTGACGGAATTCTTCCCAGGTAATCACATGACCTCCTCTGGAATCTTTGTATTGCTGACACCACTCTACAGCTTGGTCTTTGAGTTGGAACGAAGCAAACTTGGCAAAGTCCTCAGGCCTGACATTGCTGCACTCGAAATGCTTGCAGATATCCACGAGCCAATCATCAGCGTCCATTGCCTCGACACGGTTACTGAAGGTCTTTGACTGGTTTGCGAGGAACTGGTTGTGTAGCAAACTGATTCTGAAAGTTGCCATGGCCTTGATTTCCTTGGTTGCGCTCTTGCAAGAGTTGCATAAGCATCTGCGTGTTGGCATTGGTAGTGGCCATCACAGCTTTCCATGCCTCCGGAGGTGGAGGTGGTGGTGGCGGATCGGGATTCTGACGCGTTGGAGGAGCCATCCTGAAGAGGGTGACATCCGTTAGCATCTTGACAGACATATATTCAAGCTGAATCAAATGGATCGAAATTGCAACATATAGTCTTAACATCCAAACAAAATGAACGAATGAAATCCAATTGAAATGGTCACACTTCCATAAATTGAGAAGCCACTTGAATAGAGGTAGATGAATAAAACAACAAGGTACGGACAAGAACAAATACTTGGTAAGGATTACCCAATCACAAACCAAATATCCGCGGAAGAAATACTAGAGCTACAAGAATTCCCACCTATGAAACTCCCGAAATTTTCTCGGTTATGCAATCAGGTGTTGGGGATACAGGGCAAGCATAATATCTCACCCAAAGCTAGCAAATCCTACATCCAGCTGTATCCATCCTTCAACACATAACCAAGAAACCTTCGAAAATCATTTACCTCAACCTTCGAAAAGCATCCGTTATACGAGTTATGGCAATACTCCCGAACTCCCGCCCCAGTACTGGGTGGCGTCGAGGTTATCTCACCAACAGCTTCATAAAAGAGACTTTCGATGTCGGCGGAACTCAGGTATTCCAGAACTGCAACAATAAAATTGTGACGACAACACCTCGGAGCTCAACTCCCCAGGACACTGCCACAACTCCTAAATGTCAGGAGGCACCAAGAACAATGTTCTCGTCACAAAACCATTGGAACGATTCCAAGATACCCGCGTGATCCTAAAAAACATTTTAGTGAAATTTGAGAAGAGAAGAGTCAAAACTCTATGTCAGGATGCCTCACCAGAGCGACGAAGGGACTGAGGAGTAAAAAGAATCCTACTCACCGATATATATAATCCTAAATGACTCAAAACATTTTTCTAGACTCAACAACGCCAACGATTCGATCAAGCAGGGGGCTCCAAAGTCGGGGAAGGCTCTGATTACCAACTTGTAACGCCCATGATGCGGCTATATCTCCCACGTGTCAAAGCACGACTTAGAGGCATAACCGCATTGTAAGCAATGTCGCAAGTGGGGTAATCTTTACACGACCCATGTAATGAATAAGGAAAAAAGGTACATAGTTGGCTTACACTCGCCACGTCACATAATAGCATAAATATCGTTACATTCATCCAGATACAATCAAGGTCCGACTGCGGAACCAAAATAAAGACAACCCCAAATGCATAAAGTTCCCGATCGCCCCAACTGGGCACCACTACTGATCGTCTGGAAAGGAAACGTAGTATCGTCCTGAGTCCTCATCGAACTCCCACTTGAGCTCAGTCGAATCTCCTGGAGCGGTATCATCGGTCCCGGCATCTGGTTTTGAAGGAATCTGTGAGTCAAAGGGACTCAGCAATCTCACACCCTCGCGATCAAGACTATTTAAGCTTATAGGTAGGGAAAAGGTATGAGGTGGAGCTGCAGCAAGCACTAGCATATATGGTGGCTAACATACGCAAAAGAGAGCGAGAAGATAAGGCAAGGCACGGTCGAGAAACTATGATCAAGAAGTGATCCTAGAACAACCTACGTTCAAGCATAACACGAGACCGTGTTCTCTTCCCGGACTCCGCCGAAAAGAGACCATCACGGCCACACAGTTTGTTGATTCATTTTAATTAAGTTAAGGTTCAGGTTTTCTACAACCAGACATTAACAAATTCCCATCTGCCCATAACCGCGGGCACGGCTTTCGAAAGTTCATATCCCTGCAGGGGTGTCCCAACTTAGCCCATCACAAGCTCTCACGGTAAACGAAGGATATTCCTTCCCCCAAGACAATCCGATCAGACTCGCAATCCCGGTTAAGAGACATCTCGACAATGGTAAAACTAAACTAGCAAAGCCGCCCGAATGTGCTGACAAATCCCGATAGGAGCTGCACATATCTCGTTCTCAGGGCACACCGGATGAGTGCTCCGTACAACTAAAACCAAACCTCGAGTTTCCCCGAGGGGGCGCTGCAAAGGGCTCTAGTTTGGACCAACACTCAGAGGAGCACTGGCTCGGGGGGTTTAAAATAAAGATGACCCTTGAGTCCGTGGAACCCAAGGGAAAAGAGGCTAGGTGGCAAATGGTAAAACCAAGGTTGGGCATTGCTGGAGGAGTTTTATTCAAGGCGAACTGTCAAGGGGTTCCCATTATAACCCAACCATGTAAGGAACGCAAAATCAAGGAACATAACACCGGTATGACGGAAACTAGGGCGGCAAGAGTGGAACAAAACACCAGGCATAAGGCCGAGCCTTCCACCCTTTACCAAGTGTATAGATGCATTTAAAATAGACAAGATATAATAATGATATCCCAACAATAAACATGCTCCAACAAGGAACAAACTCCAATCTTCACCTGCAACTAGCAACGCTATAAGAGGGGCTGAGCAAAGCGGTAACATAGCCAAACAACGGTTTGCTAGGACAAGGTGGGTTAGAGGTTTGACATGGCAATATGGGTGGCATGATAAGCAAGTGGTAGGTATCATAGCATAGGCACAGCAATAGAGCGAGCATCTAGCAAGCAAAGATAGAAGTGATTTCGAGGGTATGGTCATCTTGCCTTCAAAGTTCTCCGAGTTGACGTAAGCTTGATCCTCGTAAGCGTACTCAACGGGTTCCTCGATCACATACTCGTCTCCCGGCTCTACCCAAAGCAAGAACACAAGCAAAGGGAGACACAATCAACCACATGCAATGCGCAAGCAACATGATGCAAAACACGGTATGATATGCGAGATGTGATATGCAATGCATATGCATGTCTTGGAAAGGAAAGATTGAACCTGGCCTCAACTTGGAAATCCAAGAGTGCCACTGGAAAGATGAGTTGATTTCGGTCGAAATCGATATAAAGATCACCGGAATTGGATGCACGGTTTGCAAATGGCAAGCAAAACAAATATGGCACCGGTCTGCGATTAACAGCACGAGGCCATCTAAATGCATCAAGAAAAATAAGCTACAGCACTCTATCATAACAACAAAGCACATGGCAGTGATCCACTCAAGATGCTTGACAAAAGATGAACACTGAGCTACGGCTTATTCACTGAATAGCAGGTTCAAACAAGCATGGCAAAAGTGCAAAAGATAACAGGTTACAGACTTTGTGAAAATAACAACATGCCAGGAATTTAACATCAGGAAGCAATGTTTAGAGCAACATAACAACATGCTACAGGAACATATCATGGCAAAGCAAGGCATGGCATGAAGTTACTCAAATCATACAAGAAAAGTCCCTTACTGACCATAAGCCAAAAGGGATTAGAAAATACAATGGCATCCATGTGAACATAGCAACTTTCGTTAACAGATTCAGACTTAGTAGAAAACTGGAACATGGCGAAACAGATATTAAGTAAGCATGTTTACGAGCTCAATGCACTCACCACAAGGCATTTCATGACAAACTAAGCATACACCCAGCAAGTGGACATGGCATAGAAGCTAAACATGGCAAGAACAACCTCATAGCATGCAAGGATCAACTACAACAACCTCGGCAAAAATGCTTAACACGTAAACATTCTGCCAGGAACATTTTATAAAAAAAGTAAAGCTCGATTGAGTCAAGCTAGGGTGCTCCATAATTGCAAACAAAGACATAGATGGATAGAGCATAACAATATCTCAAAATTATCCTTACTGAACATTCTCAAAAGAGGCATGGATCACTCTGTAGCAACAAGAATACATGGCATAAAAATATTAACAGGGCAAAGACTTAGAAGATTTCTAAGTCCCTGAAAACAGCAACATTACGAGAGCTACTTTGCATGCTTGTGCTAGTCACCACAAAGATCACAAAAATACATGGCATACACCCCTGTAAAGATGGCATGGCATACTACAAACACATGTAGGGCTCAAGTTCATAGGAGGCACACATTAATCATGGCAAAAATGACAAATGTCCAATTACTGATAAGAATCTGAAACTAACATTGCATAGCACTCTTGCAACAGCATTTAGGGCATCAAGATGAACTCAAATGAACATGGTGCAATGGAATGAAATGAAGTGCTCGTTGAGACGAACAATTTGATATCCTACACGCCCAAAATGGAGCCACGGATGCAAAGATATGATGCAATGAAAAACGCTAAAATTACTGGGACTAAGGCAAAAGTCAACTGTCTCAGATCCGGATCTAGGGTCTGTGCACGCGGATCGAACATCATCGGGGAGCTTGCCGGAGTCAGCGCGGACGGCGGCCGGAGTCGTCGGAGAAGACGCCGGCGTCGAGGAGGAGGCCGGCCGGAGCTTGGAGGAGGCGGGGCGAGGCGGCCCGGGGCGGGGCGGCACCGGAGCTACGGCGGCGTCGGGCGGCGGTCTTCGGCGGAAGCTGCGCGGCGGGGCGGCACCGGAGCAAGCGCGGCGGGCGGCGGCCGGCGACGTCGAGGCGTAGCGGGGTGGCGCGGCGAAGGGTCGGCGAGGAGGCGCGGCAGCGGGGACGAACGGGCTTCGGGGGCCCGCCCTGGACCGAGCGGGCCGGCACGATGGCGGGCAGCAGCGCGCCATGTGGCGCCCTCCTACTGGCGCGGGGCGGCGGCGTGGTTCGTCCGGTGAACAACGGACATGTCCGGCCGCACGGAGGTGGAGGGAGCTAGAGTTAGGGTGGTTTGATCCGGGATTTTCGGGGGGGGTGCCTTTTTATAGGTAGAGGGAGCTAGGAGGCTCCAAATTGAGCACGGTTTGTGGCCACGTGATCGTGATCGAACGACCGAGATGATGGAAGGGGTTTAGGTGGGTTTTGGGCCACTTTGGAGAGGTGTTGGGCTGCAACACACACGAGGCCTTTTCGGCTCCTCGGTTAACCGTTGGAGTATCAAACGAAGTCCAAATGACACGAAACTTGACAGGCGGTCTACCGGTAGTAAACCATGGCCGCTTGGCAAGTCTCGGTCCAATCTGAGAACGTTTAACACCCGCACACGAAAAAAGGTAAAAGGGGGCACTAGAGGACATAGGAGCGCTGGAATGCAAAACGGACAACGGGGAAAATGCTCGGATGCATGAGACGAACACGTATGCAAATGCGATGCACATGATGACATGATATGAGATGCATGACAAAGACAAAACAACACGAAGACAAAAACCCAACAACGAGGAAATATCATAACTTGGTGCCGAAAATGGCAAGAGTTGGAATACAAATATGGCAGGCTACGTACGGGGTGTTACAAGCGAGGTGTTCGGCACACAGATTGTCTTCAGTATTGCAAGGCGGGTTCCCCCTTTAATGATTTCCAAGTAGGGTATTCGGCCGTAGATTCGATGTCTCCCCTCGGCTTCTGCGCGCTTAATGTCCTCGTTTTCCACGTGTCGAGCGAATGCAGACAGTCAGGGTATTTTTGCAAATAACACCCGAATCCTGCAAGGAAGAGCATCTATTTAAAGAGATTGGATCTCAGATCCTTTCGGCACCAAGCGGAGAAAATCCTCAGAGACCGCCAGGCAAGACCATTCCAACATGGCCAACAATCCTAGCTCCTCTTCCCCTTCCAACCTAGAGAGAGGCGAGTGGGAGAGGTGCTCTGTGTCCCATAGCCGATTAGTGAAGCTGCAAACGCAGGGATTTCTCCCTCCAGCAGATCTGGTCCTTGTTCGAGCAGGGTTGGCCTCCTTCAATGGCAAAACCCAGGTAGAGGATTTTCCCAATCCGTCTGCGGGAGAACGGGTGTGCTTTGTCCCCTATCTGCTGAGGGGAGTGGGGTTTCCAATTCACCCATTCCTCCGAGGGCTACTGGAGCACTATGGCCTCCAGCTCCATCCTCCACATTGCGGGTTATGTCGCCCTATGTGAACTATTCCTGGGTTGCGAGGACCATTTTGATTTATGGAGAAGACTGTTCTGCCTCATCCCTCGCAATCAAGGTGGGTCAATTTTTGAAGTGGGAGGAGCCGAAGTGTGGCGCATTGCCGGGATTGGATACCTGTCCAGCACGCCAAAGAAAGCTCCCGAAGAGTGGCCTTCTGAATGGTTCTACATCGACGACGTCGCTCTACTCGACCCCGTCCGCATAGGCCTCCCTGAGTTTTCAAATGCTCTGCTGAAGAAGCGCCATAGTTGGCATCCTCGGAGCCTCAAGAAAGAGGATAGCGCGGAGATCAGCTTGCTACTGGGTAAGATTAAAATGTTTGCCCAGTCCGGATTGTCAATAGTTAAGGTGATGGCGATTTCTATAACGCGGGGGGGTCCAGCCACTCCAATATCGAGGACTGCCCATGTGGCATTATAACGGAGAAGACGACGCCTCACGTTACGGCCGAAAGGGCCCGAAGACCCCTGCCGCTCTAGCCAAGATTCTGTCCGAGCTGTATAAAGGGGAGAAGGAGGAGTTCAGCCGTCTCCAATATCGAGACAGACTTTCTATGTACAATCCTCCCAACTGGGTAAGGTTCGGCTCCACTTATTTTATCTTGTCCTTGGATCATTCATTGACAGGCAGCATCTTATCTGTTCCTAACAGGAATGGTGAAAGGCTGTCGAGGGGATCCATGACCCTGCCCCTCAGCCAAAGAATCGTAACCAGGATCTTGACCCCGGATATGAAGAAGACCCGGACATATTCGTGGAGCTTGAGGAGGGAACATTCTATCAGATGAGCAACAATGGTACATATGTACCCATTATCGCCGATTACCCCGGCCTCCTTCCAGTTTCACACGTAAGTAATCCAAAGACACCTTATCCAAAAGAGATCTCTCCTTCCTTCTCACCCACCGCATTATCCTGTGCTCAAAAGGGGAAGGGTTCGGCGCACCGTACCGCTCCAGGGGTATCTCCGAAGAGAGCGTCCCCCACACCAGGCGAGCCTTCCAAGAGGAAAGCAAACGAAGACATGGCCGGGCCTTCATCGAAGAGGTATGAATTTGCCAATGTGCTCCTGGGCAGTCACGTCCGACCGTGACCTTCCCGTTTTCCATGTGTCAGGAAAAAGGTGCGCCGGACTATATCCGAAGGTTCGAGCGGCCGTATTTCCCGCAGCCAGGATTCAAATCCTGCCGTGAAGACGGGGGCTAATGCAGGGGCAACGCCGGACTGTCCTCCAGCCGAGGACCCGGATGATGTATCTATCACCAACTTGGAAATGGAGAGTGCCATGAATCATCGGCGCCGCCGGGCCATTTTATAAGACCCTGGCTTTTTAGAAGAGTCGTTTAACGCCTTCAGCTCGGCCCATGCATACATCCGAGCTGCTCGAGATGGGCTTAACAGGGCCACAAGGCAGCATTTGAAAGATGTGCAGGTAAATTTGTTTTATCTGACTATGAGAACCATATGCCAGTAGCCCCCAAGACTTAAAGGAGTTGAAACAACTGATTTAAGGATCAATGTACAACCAGGTGCTTACGGAGAAGAACACCCTGCTAGCTCAGGAACTAGAAAAGTGTCAGCATCGGCTGCTTGCTGCCAATGCCAAACTGGAGAAATACAAGGCATCCCCCCGTAATATTTCCCTCTATCGAGAATTCATAATGATACACTGATAGTGTGAATATGGGTGCTTATCTTTGTGTTGGGTTGTTAGACCAATTACGAGAGCATCCGGACGTCGCTCGAAGCGAAGAACACGGAGCCAAAAAGCTACTAGCAGTGGGCGAGCATGTATTGACAAAAGTCATTCAGGAGAAAAGGAAACTCCAGGGTTCGAACACCAAACTGGGCGAAGAACTGAAAGATGTGCGAGCTCAGCTAGCGGACTCTGTGAAGGAGAACAAGAAGCTGCGAGGTGGCATATTCAGTACGTGGCCACTTTCATCTTATAATAGTTTGGAGGTAACAGTAGCTGATATAGCTGTAATTGCAGGTGTATTGATGAACCGCCCTGAAGAGGAGGTGTCCGGATCATCAAGTGATCTTCTGCAAGGGCTGTCACAGTTGCACGAGCAAGCTCGACAGGCGATGCGGAGTGTAGCCAAGGCCTTATGGCCATCCGACTGCCCTCCAGGAAGTATGGAGAAGCTGGTAGAGTTGTTCAAGGGAGCGCGGTGGCGTATCCGACTGTGGAAGATATCGGCCTGCCGAGAGGGTGCGCGAGAGGCCTGGGCCATGGTGAAGACGCGATATACCAAGATGGATCCTAATCACACGGCTCGTGTCGGACCGCTAGGGCCGAATGGGGAAGAAATTCCTGTTAGTTTAGTATATGACCAAGTAGAGGTGGCCACCAAATATTCCCAACAGGATTGTAAATTAGACCGCCTTTTGGACGGTATAGAGGAGGAAGTGTTTTGAGTTGTGAGTGACTATGTACTTTCCTTCTAGCTGGATAATAAAGACAATTGTCATCGCCGACCTTTTCGCGTTAACCTCTGGACCCGAAGGTGCAGAGTGTTTCCGAATACCCTAGCGGTAGAATATACCGGGGTATGCGTGGAAACCAGGCGTAGGGGTCATAATTGCTCAAACAGGCAATGTGTATCCGGCTAGTTATGTTATATTACATTACGTAAGAAACATCTTCCAGAGAGAATAGTTCCGTTAAGGGTTCCTTTCCCTGGGTGTGCATGCATTTAATGTGCATGTCCGAACTGTGATTGAAAAAATCGTAGAGTAAGTAACATCTGGGGTTCACAATGGAGTGAATGCGGAAACACCTTTAATTCGCCAACTGAATATTCCCTTAAGAACGCTAGCTTTCGGCTTCACCTAGTCTGAGGTACACATCTGGATGACCCCGCAGTAACAATCGCAGAGGTGCTCCCTTTATGCCCTAGCCGAACTAACGGGAACGTAGGGCATAAGCACAGGAGCCAGGCAACCTAGCTTGGCCAAAACTTAAGTCATATCGATGCATATAATGGCGAAGAAAAGGTACATATGGGAAAAAATGCATATGTGCTGAGCTTGATGCTCGAAGAATAGTTGCAAGCTTCTGTACGAGAAGCTGATACGTCTCCAATGTATCTATAATTTTTTATTGTTCCATGCTATTATATTATCTGTTTTGGATGTTTATGGGCTTTATTATATACTTATATATTATTTTTGGGACTAACCTATTAACTGGAGGCCCAGCCCAAATGTTGTTTTCTTGCCTATTTCAGTGTTTCGAAGAAAAGGAATATCAAACGGAGTCCAAACGGAATGAAACCTTTGGGAAAGTTATTTTTGGAACGGAAGCAATCCAGGAGACTTGGAGTTTACGTCAGGGAAGCTTCGAGGGAGGCACGAGGTAGGGAGGCACGCCCTACCCCCTGGGTGCGCCCCTCACCCTCGTGGCTCCCCTGACCGACTTCTTTCGCATATATATATATCCATATACCCTAGAAACATCAGGGAGCATAATAGATCGGGAGTTCCGCCGCCAGAAGCCTTCGTAGCCACCGAAAAAATCTAGACCCGTTTCGGCACCCTGCTGGAGGGGGGAATCCCTCTCCAGTGGCCATCTTCATCATCCCGGTGCTCTCCATGACGAGGAGGGAGTAGTTCTACCTCGGGGCCGAGGGTATGTACCAGTAGCTATGTGTTTGATCTCTCTCTCTCTCGTGCTCTTGAGTCGGCATGATCTGGATGTATCGCGAGCTTTGCTATTATATTTGGATCTTATGATGTTTCTCCCCATCTACTCTCTTGTGATGGATTGAGTTTTCCCTTTGAAGTTATCTTATCGAATTGAGTCTTTAAGGATTTGAGAACACTTGATGTATGTCTTGCACGTGCTTATCTGTGGTGACAATGCGATATCATGTGATCCACTTGATGTATGTTTTGGTGATCAACTTGCAAGTTCCGTGACCTCGTGAACTTATGCATAGGGGTTGGCACA
The DNA here is from genome assembly GCF_056163025.1 of Triticum urartu. NCBI lineage: Eukaryota > Viridiplantae > Streptophyta > Magnoliopsida > Poales > Poaceae > Triticum > Triticum urartu. The sequence continues at coordinate 203,447,897 of NC_141877.1, read as the reverse complement.
CGTTTTCGTCTTGACTCTCCGGTAGAAACTTTGGGGCACTCTTTGAAGTTCTTTGTGTTGGTTGAATAGATGAATCTGAGATTGTGATGCATATCATATAATCATACCCACGGATACTTGAGGTGACATTGGAGTATCTAGGTGACATTAGGGTTTTGGTTGATTTGTGTCTTAAGGTGTTATTCTAGTACGAACTCTATGATAGATTGAACGGAAAGAATAGCTTCGTGTTATTTTACTACGGACTCTTGAATAGATTAACCAGAAAGGATAACTTTGAGATGGTTTCGTACCCTACCATAATCTCTTCATTTGTTCTCCGCTATTAGTGACTTTGGAGTGACTCTTTGTTGCATGTTGAGGGATAATTATATGATCCAATTATGTTATTATTATTGAGAGAACTTGCACTAGTAAAAGTATGAACCCTAGGCCTTGTTTCAACGCATTGCAATACCATTTGTGCTCACTTTTATCATTAGTTACCTTGCTGTTTTTATATTTTCAGATTACAAAAACCTATATCTACCATCCATATTGCACTTGTATCACCATCTCTTCGCCGAACAAGTGCACCTATACAATTTACCATTGTATTGGGTGTGTTGGGGACACAAGAGACTCTTTGTTATTTGGTTGCAGGGTTGTTTGAGAGAGACCATCTTCATGCTACGCCTCCCACGGATTGATAAACCTTAGGTCATCCACTTGAGGGAAATTTGCTACTGTCCTACAAACCTCTGCACTTGGAGGTCCAACAACGTCTACAAGAAGAAGGTTGTGTAGTAGACATCAAGCTCTTTTCTGGCACCGTTGCCAGGGAGGCGAGTGCTTGAAGGTATATCTTTAGATCTTGCAATCGAATCTTTTAGTTTCTTGTTTTATCACTAGTTTAGTTTATAAAACAAAACTACAAAAATGGAATTTAGGGTGCCTCATATGCTTCATCTTTTTAATATCTTTCGTTAAAACAAGGATTCTGATAATTGTGCCAAAGTGTTAGAAGAAGAATGTATTAAAATGTTTGGCACTAAATCTTTGGATGATGAGCATGATTGAAATGTTGTTAGTATGAATTCTTTGAATACCCATGATGCTAATGATATGCAAAACCACAAGCTTGGGGATGCTATGTTTGATGAAGATGATATTTTTTGTCCCCCAAGTTCTGATGGGCAAATTTATTATGATGATAGCATGCCTCTTATTTATGATGATTATATTGATGAAAGTGGGTTTGGAAGAGTGTCAACTTTAGAAAGTAATGATCCCACTATTTTGGAGGGTGTTGAATCTTATTGTGATAATTATGAAACTGGATTTGGAGAGGTCATGACTTTATTTAGTGATGAATCCACTATTTCGGAAGAGGTTCCAATTGATTTTGTGAACATAGTTGCTATCTATGATGATTATTGTGATGACATGTATGCTATCAAGAATAACGATAACCATGAAAATTGTCTTCTTGATTTTAATTTTCAATTGGATTATGCCTCACATGATAGTTATTTTGTTGAGTTTGCTCCCACTATTATGCATGACAATAAATTTGCTTATGTGGAGAGTAATAAAATTTCTATGCTTATGCATCATGAAAATAATGCTTTATGTGATATCTATATTCTTGAATTCATTCATGATGCTACTGAAAATTATTATGAGGGAGGAATATATGCTTGTAGAAATTGCAATGATATCAAGTTTCCTCTCTATGTGCTTAAAGTTTTGAAGTTTTCCTTGCTTCACCTTCCTATGCAAGTTGATTCTTGTTCCCATAAATTGTTTGCTCACAAAATCCCTATGCATAGGAAGTGGGTTAGACTTAAATATGCTAGTCATATTCTTCATCATGCTCTCTTTATGTTTCAATTCTTATCTTTTATGTGAGCATCATTGAAATCATCATGCCTAGCTAGGGGCGTTAAACGATAACGCTTGTTGGGAGGCAACCCAATTTTATTTTTGTTCTTTGATTTCTCCTGTTTAGTAATAATAATTTATTTAGCCTCTGTTTTGGTTGTGTTTTTTGTGTTTAATTAGTGTTCGTGCCAAGTAGAACCGTTGGGAAGACTTGGGGAAAGTCTTTTTGATCTTGCTGTAAAAAACAGAAACTTTAGCGCTCACGAGAATTGCTGCCATTTTTTACTGGAGAGTGCTATTTAGTTAATTATTTTTGCATATGATTAATACATAAATTCCTCACGTCCAGAAATTTATTTTAGATATTTTGGGGTTCCATAAGTATTCGAAACCTATAGATTAGTAAAGACTATTCTGTTTTTGACAGATTCTGTTTTTCGTGTGTTGTTTGCTTATTTTGATGAATCTATGGCTAGTAAAAGAGTTTATAAACCATAGAGAAGTTGGAATACAGTAGGTTTAACACCAATATAAATAAATAATGTGTTCATTGCAGTACCTTGAAGTAGTGTTTTGTTTTCTTTCGCTAACGGAGCTCACGAGATTTTCTTGTTAAGTTTTGTGTTGTGAAGTTTTCAAGTTTTGGGTAAAGATTTGATGGATTATGGAACAAGGAGTGGCAAGAGCCTAAGCTTGGGGATGCCCCGGAAGGCATCCCCTCTTTCATCTTCGTTCATCGGTAACTTTACTTGGAGCTATATTTTTATTCACCACATGATATGTGTTTTTCTTGGAGCGTCATTTTATTTTCTTTTGTTTTGCTTGCTGTTTGAATAAAATACCAAGATCTGGAATTATTAAATGTTAGAGAGTCTTCATATAGTTGCATAATTATTCAACTACTCATTGATCTTCACTTATATCTTTCAGAGTAGTTTGTTGTTACTCTAGTGCTTCACTTATATCTTTTTAGACCACGATGGTGGTTTTATTTTATAGAAATAGATGAACTCTCATGCGTCACTTATATTATTTTGAGAGTCTCTAAACAGCATGGTAGTTTGCTTTGGTTAGGAATTTAGTCCTAATATGATGGGCATCCAAGAGGGATATAATAAAAACTTTCATATAAGTGCATTGAATACTAAGAGAAGTTTGATACTTGATGATTGTTTTGAGATATGGAGATGGTGATATTAGAGTCATGCTAGTTCAGTAGTTGTGAATTTGAGGAATACTTGTGTTGAAGTTTGTGATGCCCGTAGCATGCACGTATGGTGAACCGTTATGTGATGAAGTCGGAGCATGATTTATTTATTGATTGTCTTCCTTATGAGTGGCGGTCGGGGACGAGCGATGGTCTTTTCCTACCAATCTATCCCCCTAGGTGCATGCGCGTAATACTTTGCTTTGATAACTTGTAGATTTTTGCAGCAAGTATATGAGTTATTTATGACTAATGTTGAGTCCATGGATTATACGCACTCTCACCCTTCCGCCATTGCTAGCCTCTCTAGTACCGCGCAACTTTCGCCGGTACCATACACCCACCATTACCTTCCTCAAAACAGCCACCATACCTACCTATTATGGAATTTCCATAGCCATTCCGAGATATATTGCCATGCAACTTTCCACCGTTCCGTTTATTATGACATGCTCCATCATTGTCATATTGCTTTGCATGATCATGTAGTTGACATTGTATTTGTGGCAAAGCCACCATTCATAATTCTTTCATACATGTCACTCATGAGTCATTGCACATCCCGGTACACCGCCGGAGGCATTCACATAGAGTCATATTTTGTTCTAAGTATCAATTTGTAATTCTTGAGTTGTAAGTAAATAAAAGTGTGATGGTCATCATTATTAGAGCATTGTCCCATGTGAGGAAAGGATGATGGAGACTATGATTCCCCCACAAGTCGGGATGAGACTCCGGGCGAAAAATAAATAAAAAAAAGAAAGGCCATAAAAAAGGTGAGAAGGCCCAAAAAGATGAGAGAAAAAAAGAGAGAAGGGACAATGCTACTATCCTTTTACCACACTTGTGCTTCAAAGTAGCACCATGATCTTCATGATAGAGAGTCTCCTATGTTGTCACTTTCATATACTAGTGGGAATCTTTCATTATAGTACGTGGCTTGTATATTCCAATGATGGGCTTCCTCAAAATGCCCTAGGTCTTCGTGAGCAAGCGAGTTGGATGCACACCCACTTAGTTTCTTTTTGAGCTTTCATACACTTATACCTCTAATGCATCCATTGCATGGCAATCCCTACTCACTCACATTGTTATCTATTAATGGGCATCTCCATATCCCGTTGATACGCCTAGTTGATGTGAGACTATCTTCTCCTTTTTGTCTTCTCCACAACCACCATTATATTCCACCATAGTGATATGTCCATGGCTCACGCTCATGTATTGCGTGAAGATTGAAAAAGTTTGAGAACATAAAAAGTATGAAAAAATTGCTTGGCTTGTCATCAGGGTTGTGCATGATTTAAATATTTTGTGTGGTGAAGATAGAGCATAGCCAGACTATATGATTTTGTAGGGATAGCTTTCTTTGGCCATGTTATTTTGAGAAGACATGATTGCTTTGTTAGTATGCTTGAAGTATTATTGTTTCTATGTCAATATTAAACTTTTACCTTGAATCTCTCGGATCTGAACATTCATGCCACAATAGAGAAAAATACATTGAAGAATATTCTAGAAAGCATTCCACATCAAAAATTCTGTTTTTATCATTTACCTACTCGAGGACGAGCAGTAATTAAGATTGGGGATGCTTGATACGTATCCAACGTATCTATAATTTTTGATTATTCCCTGCTATTATATTATCTGTTTGGATGTTTATGGGCTTTATTATACACTTTTATATTATTTTTGGGACTAACCTATTAACCGGAGGCCCAGCCCAAATTGCTGTTTTCTTGCCTATTTCAGTGTTTCCAAGAAAAGGAATATCAAATGGAGTCCAAACAGTATGAAACCTTCAGGAAAGTTATTTTTGGAACGGAAGCAATCCAGGAGACTTTGAGTTTACGTTAGGGAAGCTTCGAGGGAGGCACGAGGCAGGGAGGCGCGCCCTACCCCCTGGGCGCGCCTGATACGTCTCCAACGTATCTATAATTTTTGATTGCTCCATGCTATATTATCTACTGTTTTGGACTATATTGGGCTTTATTTTCCACTTTTATATTATTTTTGGGACTAACCGATTAACCGGAGGCCCAGCCCGGAATTGCTGTTTTTGCCTATTTCAGTGTTTCGAAGAAACGGAATATCAAACAGAGTCCAAACGGAATAAAACCTTCGGGAACGTGATTTTCTCACCGAACGTGATCCAGGAGACTTGGACCCTGCTCCAAGGAACAAAAAAGGCGGTCACGAGGGTGGGGGCGCCCCCCCCCTAGGGCACGCCCCCTACCTCGTGGGCCCCTCGAAGCTCCACCAACGTACTCCTTCCTCCTATATATACCTACGTACCCCCAAACGATTAGAACAAGAGCCAAAAACCTAATTCCACCACCGCAACTTTCTGTATACACGAGATCCCATCTTGGGGCCTGTTCCGGAGCTCCGTCGGAAGAGGGCCGTCATCACGGAGGGCTTCTACATCATCATAGCCTCTCCGATGAAGTGTGAGTAGTTAACCTCAGACCTTCGGGTCCATAGTTAGTAGCTAGATGGCTTCTTCTCTCTCTTTGAATCTCAATACAAAGTTCTCCCCCTCTCTCGTGGAGATCTATTCGATGTAATCTTCTTTTTGCGGTGTGTTTGTTGAGACCGATGAATTGTGGGTTTATGTTCAAGTCTATCTATGAATAATATTTGAATCTTCTCTGAATTCTTTTATGTATGATTGGTTATCTTTGCAAGTCTCTTCGAATTATCCGTTTGGTTTGGACGACTAGATTGGTAGTTCTTGCCATGGGAGAAGTGCTTAGCTTTGGGTTCGATCTTGCGGTGTCCTTTCCCAGTGACAGAAGGGGCAGCAAGGCACGTATTGCATCGTTGCCATCGAGGATAACAATATGGGGTTTATTTCATATTGCATGAATTTATCTCTCTATATAATGTCATCTTGCTTAAGGCGTTACTCTGTTTTTAACTTAATACTCTAGATGCATGCTGGATAGCGGTCGATGAGTGGATTAATAGTAGTAGATGCAGAATCGTTTCGGTCTACTTGTCACGGACGTGATGCATATATACATGATCATGCCTAGATATTCTCATAACTATGCTCAATTTTGTCAATTGCTCAATAGTAATTTGTTCACCCACCGTAGAATACTTATGCTCTTGAGAGAAGCCACTAGTGAAACCTATGGCCCCCTTGTCTATTCTCATCATATCAATCTCCATCACTTTAATCTTGCTTTGCCTTTTTACTTTGCCTTTACTTTTTACTTTGCATCTTTATACCAAAAATACCAAAAAATATTATATCTATCGGATCTCACTCTCGTAAGTGACCGTGAAGGGATTGACAACCCCTAATCGCGTTGGTTGCGAGTAGCTATCATTTTGTGCAGGTACGAGGGACTTGAGCGTAGCCTCCTACTGGATTGATACCTTGGTTCTCAAAAACTGAGGGAAATACTTACGCTACTCTGCTGCATCATCCTTTCCTCTTCGTGAAATCCAACGCAAGCTCAAGAGGTAGCAAGAAGAATTTCTGGCGCCGTTGCCGGGGAGTCTACGCAAAAAGTCAACATACCAAGTACCCATCACAATCCATATCTCTCGCATTACATTATTTTCCATTTGCCTCTCATTTTCCTCTCCCCCACTTCACCCTTGCCATTTTATTCGCCCTCTCTCTCTCTATCCTCCCTCTCTTTCTCTGTTTGCCTCTTTTCCCTCGTCATGTCAGAACCAAAAAGAGTTGGGCGTTCTCTCCCAAGTTCTAGTGCTTTAGACAATCCTGCTATCTTATCTAAACTCATGAATCGGAATGCTATAGAACAACTTGCCGGAGTTATCAATGAGAACCTTAGTAATTTTGATGAAGATGATTCTGGAATTTTTCGCTATTTACTTGATGAATCCTTGAAAGATGCTTGGGATAGGCTGTTAAGGATCCGGGCTAGCTATGTACCCCAATATCGAATTGAGGTTTACTTAAAAAGCTTTTATGTTGGGCTACCCACTTCATTCAAACAAATTTTAGATTCTATTTTCAAGGGGGTTTTTCTTGAAGGGGACCCCATAGATACCTATGAGAATATGAAAACTATATTTGGGCACCCCATTAATGAGAAAACTGAAATCACATCTCTCTTGCTTTCTTACCAAAACGAATCTATTAAAGAGATAAAGGCTAGCTTAGATACAAACTTCCGTAACATACTTAATATTTATTCTACCATTAATGGCCATGTGCTTTATCAAAATAGAAAGATTAATTCTATAGATAGAAAGCTTGCTCTTTCCTTTTCTACTACCAAAGATGGCAATACCTAGATCTATCCTCGCTCTTATGCCTAGCTAGGGGCGTTAAACGATAGCGCTTGTTGGGAGGCAACCCAATTTTATTTTTATTCCTTGCTTTTTGCTCCTGTTTAGTAATAAATAAATTATCTATCCTCTGTTTTGGTTGTGTTTTTTGTGTTTAATTAGTGTTTGTGCCAAGTAGAACCGTTGAGGAGACTTGGGGAAAGTCTTGTTGAACTTGCTGTAAAAAACAGAAACTTTAGCGCTCACGAGAACTGCTGTCATTTTTATTTGGAGAGTGCTATTTAGTTAATTATTTTTGCAGATGATTAATAGATAAATTCCTCACGACCATCAATTTATTTTAGAATTGTTGGGGTTCCATATCTTGAGCTAGCTACAGATTACTACAGACTGTTCTGTTTTTGACAGATTCTGTTTTTCATGTGTTGTTTGCTTATTTTGATGAATCTATGGTTAGTAAAATAGTTTATAATCCATAGAGAAGTTGGAATACAGTAGGTTTAACACCAATATAAATAAAGAATGAGTTCATTACAGTACTTTGAAGTGGTCTTTTGTTTTCTTTCGCTAACGGAGCTCACGAGTTTTCTACTTTAAGTTTTGTGTTGTGAAGTTTTCAAGTTTTGGGTGAATTCTTGTGATGGATTATGGAACAAGGAGTGGCAAGAGCCTAGGCTTGGGTATGCCCATGGCACCCTCAAGATAATCCAAGGACACAAAAAATTCAAAGCTTGGGGATGCCCCGGAAGGCATCCCCTCTTTCGTCCACTTCCATCGGTAATTTACTTGGAGCTATATTTTTATTCACCAACATGATATGTGTTTTGCTTGGAGCGTCTTGTATTATTTGTGTCTTTTGTTATTAGTGTGCCACAATCATCCTTGCTGTACACACCTTTTGAGAGAGCCATACATGAAATAGAATTTGATAGAAAACTCTATGTGCTTCACTTATATCTTTTGAGCGTTATAATTTTGCTCCATGTGCTTCACTTAGATCTTTTAGAGCACGGTGGTGGATTTGTTTTAAAGAAACTATTGATCTCTCATGCTTCACTTAAATTATTTTGAGAGTCTTAATAGCATGGTAATTTGCTTAATAATAACATGCTTGGTATTCAAGATTTGTGAAACTTTCTTTCGAGTGTGTTGAATACTAAGAAAAGTTGGATGCTTGATAATTGTTTTGAGATATGGAGGTAGTAATATCAAAGTCATGCTAGTAGAGTAATTGTGAATTTGAGAAGTGCTTGAGTTAAAGTTTGCAAGTCCCGTAGCATGCACGTATGGTAAACATTATGCAACAAATTTGAAACATGAGGTGTTATTTGATTGTCCTCCGTATGAGTGGCGGTCGGGGACGAGCGATGGTCTTTTCCTACCAATCTATCCCCCTAGGAGCATGCGCGTAGTACCGAGGTTTTTGATGACTTGTAGATTTTTTTCAATAAGTATATGAGTTCTTTATGACTAATGTTGAGTCCATGGATTATGCGCACTCTCACCCTTCCATCCTTGCTAGCCTCTTCGGTGCCGTGCATTGCCCTTTCTCACATTGAGAGTTGGTGCAAACTTCGCCGGTGCATCCAAACCCCGTGATATGATACGCTCTATCACACATAAACCTCCTTATATCTTCCTCAAAACAGCCACCATACCTACCTATTATGGCATTTCCATAGCCATTCCGAGATATATTGCCATGCAACTTTCCACCATTTCATTTATCATGACGCATCATCATTGTCATATTGCTTTGCATGATCATGTAGTTGACATCGTATTTGTGGCAAAGCCACCGTTCATAATTTTTCATACATGTCACTCTTGATTCATCGCAATCCCGGTACACCGCCAGAGGCATTTATATAGAGTCATCTTTGTTCTAGTATCGAGTTGTAATCATTGAGTTGTAAATAAATAAAAGTGTGATGATCATCATTAATAGAGCATTGTCCCAAATAAAAAAAAAGAGAGAAAGGCCAAATAAAAAAATAAAAAGGGAAAGGCCAAATAAAAAAAGAAGGCCCAAAAAAAGGGGCAATGCTACTATCCTTTTTCCACACTTGTGCTTCAAAGTAGCACCATGTTCTTCATATAGCGAGTCTCATATATTGTGCTTCAAAGTAGCACCATGTTTTTCATATAGAGAGTTTCATATGTTATCACTTTCATATACTAGTGGGAATTTTCATTATAGAACTTGGCTTGTATATTCCAACAATGGGCCTCCTCAAGTGCCCTAGGTCTTCATGAGCAAGCAAGTTGGATGCACACCCACTAGTTTCTTTTGTTGAGCTTTCATACATTTATAGCTCTAGTGCATCCGTTGCATGGCAATCCCTACTTCTTACATTAACATCAATCGGTGGGCATCTCCCTAGCCCATTGATTAGCCTCGTTGATGTGAGACTTTCTCCTTTTTGTCTTCTCCACATAACCCCCATCATTATTCTATTCCACCCATGGTGCTATATCCATGGCTCATGCTCATGTATTGGGTGAAAGTTTATGAGTTTGAAATTATTAAGGTATGAAACAATTGCTTGGCTTGTCATCGGGGTTGTGCATGATGAGAGCATTCTTGTGTGACGAAAATGGAGCATGACTAAACTATATGATTTTGTAGGGATGAACTTTCTTTGGCCATGTTACTTTAAGAAAACATAATTGCTTTGTTGGTTTGCTTGAAGTATTATTATTCTCTATGTCAATATGAACTTTTGTCTTGAATCTTCCTAATCTGAATATTCATACCACAATTAAGAAGATTTGCATTGAAATTATGCCAAGTAGCACTCCGCATCAAAAATTCTCTTTTTATCATTTACCTACTCGAGGACGAGCAGGAATTAAGCTTGGGGATGCCTGATACGTCTCCAACGTATCTATAATTTTTGATTGCTCCATGCTATATTATCTACTGTTTTGATCTATATTGGGCTTTATTTTCCACTTTTATATTATTTTTGGGACTAACCTATTAACTGGAGGCCCAGCCCAGAATTGCTGTTTTTTGCCTATTGCAGTGTTTCGAAGAAACGAAATATCAAACGGAGTCCAAACGGAATAAAACCTTTGGGAACGTGATTTTCTCACTTAACATGATCCAGGAGACTTGGACCCTGCTCCAAGGAACAAAAGAGGCGGTCACGAGGGTGGGGGGCGCCCCCCCCTAGGGCGCGCCCCCTGCCTCATGGGCCCCTCGGAGCTCCACCGACGTACTCCTTCCTCCTATATATACCTACGTACCCCCAAAGATCAGAACAGGAGCCAAAAACCTAATTCCACCGCCGCAACTTTATGTATCCATGAGATCCCATCTTGGGGCCTGTTCCGGAGCTCCGCCGGAAGAGGGCCATCATCATGGAGGGCTTCCACATCATCATAGCCTCTCCGATGAAGTGTGAGTAGTTTACCTCAGACCTTTGGGTCCATAGTTAGTAGCTAGATGGCTTCTTCTCTCTCTTTGAATCTCAATACAAAGTTCTCCCCCTCTCTCGTGGAGATCTATTCGATGTAATCTTCTTTTTGCGGTGTGTTTGTTGAGACCGATGAATTGTGGGTTTATGTTCAAGTCTATCTATGAATAATATTTGAATCTTCTCTGAATTCTTTTATGTATGATTGGTTAATTTTGCAAGTCTCTTCGAATTATCTGTTTGGTTTGGCCGACTAGATTGGTAGTTCTTGCCATGGGAGAAGTGCTTAGCTTCGCGTTCGATCTTGTGGTGTCCTTTCCCAGTGACAGAAGGGGCAGCAAGGCACGTATTGCATCATTGCCATCGAGTATAACAAGATGGGGTTTATTTCATATTGCATGAATTTATCTCTCTACATCATGTCATCTTGCTTAAGGCGTTACTCTGTTTTTAACTTAATACTCTAGATGCATGCTGGATAGCGGTCGATGAGTGGAGTAATAGTAGTAGATGCAGAATCGTTTCGGTCTACTTGTCACGGACGTGATGCCTATATACATGATCATGCCTAGATATTCTCATAACTAAGCTCAATTCTGTCAATTGCTCAACAGTAATTTGTTCACCCACCATAATTTACTTATGCTCTTGAGAGAAGCCACTAGTGAAACCTATGGCCCCCGGGTCTATTCTCATCATATCAATCTCCATCACTTTAATCTTGCTTTTCTTTTTACTTTGCCTTTACTTTTTACTTTGCATCTTTATACCAAAAATACCAAAAAATATTATATCTATCGGATCTCACTCTCGTAAGTGACCGTGAAGGGATTGACAACCCCTAATCGCGTTGGTTGCGAGTAGCTATCATTTTGTGCGGGTACGAGGGACTTGAGCGTAGCCTCCTGCTGGATTTGATACCTTGGTTCTCAAAAACTAAGGGAAATACTTACGCTACTCTGTTGCATCATCCTTTCCTCTTCGGGGAAATCCAATGCAAGCTCAAGAGGTAGCAGCGCCCCCCACCCTCGTGGGCCCCTCGTGGCTACCCTGGCCGACTTCTTTCGCCTATATATATCCATATACCCTAGAAACATCGGGGAGTAGAATAGATCAGGAGTTCCGCCGCCAGAAGCCTCCGTAGCCACCGAAAACCAATCTAGACCCATTCCGGCACCCTGCCGGAGGGGGGAATCCCTCTCCGGTGGCCATCTTCATCATCCCGGTGCTCTCCATGACGAGGAGGGAGTAGTTCTCCCTCGGGGCTGAGGGTATGTACCAGTAGCTATGTGTTTGATCTCTCTCTCTCTTTCTCTCTCTCTCTCTCTCGTGTTCTTGAGTCGGCACGATCTTGATGTATCGCGAGCTTTGCTATTATATTTGGATCTTATGATGTTTCTCCCCCTCTACTCTCTTGTGATGGATTGAGTTTTCCCTTTGAAGTTATCTTATCGAATTGAGTCTTTAAGGATTTGAGAACACTTGATGTATGTCTTGCACGTGCTTATCTGTGGTGACAATGGGATATCATGTGATCCACTTGATGTATGTTTTGGTGATCAAATTGCGAGTTCTGTGACCTCGTGAACTTATGCATAGGGGTTGGCACACGTTTTCGTCTTGACTCTCCGGTAGAAACTTTGGGGCACTCTTTGAAGTTCTTTGTGTTGGTTGAATAGATGAATCTGAGATTGTGTGATGCATATCGTATAATCATACCCACGGATACTTGAGGTGACATTGGAGTATCTAGGTGACATTAGGGTTTTGGTTGATTTGTGTCTTAAGGTGTTATTCTAGTACAAACTCTATGATAGATTGAACGGAAAGAATAGCTTCGTGTTATTTTACTACGGACTCTTGAATAGATTGAACAGAAAGGATAACTTTGAGGTGGTTTCATACCCTACCATAATCTCTTCGTTTGTTCTCCGCTATTAGTGACTTTGGAGTGACTCTTTGTTGCATGTTGAGGGATAGTTATATGATCCAATTATGTTATTGTTGAGAGAACTTGCACTAGTAAAAGTATGAACCCTAGGCCTTGTTTCAACGCATTGCAATACCGTTTGTGCTCACTTTTATCATTAGTTACCTTGCTGTTTTTATATTTTTCAGATTACAAAAACCTATATCTACCATCCATATTGCACTTGTATCACCATCTCTTCGCCGAACTAGTGCACCTATACAATTTACCATTGTATTGGGTGTGTTGGGGACACAAGAGACTCTTTGTTATTTGGTTGTAGAGTTGTTTGAGAGAGATCATCTTCATCCTACGCCTCCCACGGATTGATAAACCTTAGGTCATCCACTTGAGGGAAATTTGCTACTATCCTACAAACCTCTACACTTGGAGGCCCAACAATGTCTACAAGAAGAAGGTTGTGTAGTAGACATCAGAAGCCCCCAGGTATAATGAACGTACATATTTAGAGATGTATGCATCAAGTAGGGATAATCTAGTCGTACTAAAGCCGTAGGGCTAAAGAGAAAACGAAAAAAGGTAAAAAAACAAAAAGAGAGGAAAAACAAATGATGGTAACAACAGGAGGGAGGAAACGAACACAGAGTTCGGCGTTAGGCATAAAATCGTCGTAGTCTGGCCGCATTCCAGGGGTTTGGCTCCAGGTGATTATCCGACGCATCACGTAGGTGGTACGCTCCTCGGTGAGAACTTCTTCAATGATGAAGGGACCCTCCCACTTGGGCTTGAGCTTGTCCTTTTTCTTCTCCGGCAAGCGTAGAACAAGTTCACCGACGTTATACGCCTGGGCCCGCACTTCTCTGCTTTGATACCTGCGAGCCTGCTGTTGATAAAATGCGGAACGAGCTTTTGCGACGTCGCGCTCCTCCTCCAAGGCATCTAAGCTGTCCTGCCGATCAAGCTCGGCTTCTCTCTCTTCGTACATACGCACTTGAGGTGAATCATGAATAATATCGCAGGGTAACACTGCTTCCGCACCGTACACCATGAAGAAGGGTGTATATCCGATAGTGCGGTTGGGCGTGGTCCGTAGCCCCCAGAGTACGGAGTCAAGTTCCTCCACCCAGTGCTTGTCTGATTCCTTCAAAGACCGCACTAGTCTGGGTTTGATACCGCTCATAATAAGACCATTAGCCCGTTCGACTTACCATTTGTCTGCAGGTGATAGACAGAGGCGTAATCGAGCTTAATGCCTAGATTAGCGCACCAGGTTTTCACCTCATTGGCTGTAAAATTGGAGCCATTATCGGTGATTATACCATGCGGGACGCCGTAATGGTGTACCACGCCGGATATGAAATCTATTACTGGCCCCGCTTCGGCCATTTTGACTGGTTTGGCCTCTATCCACTTAGTGAATTTATCCACCATGACCAGCAAATACTTTCTCTTATGACTTCATCCTTTAAGGGGTCCAACCATATCGAGCCCCCAGACCGCAAAAGGCCAAGTGATGGGGATTGTTTGTAAGGCAGTGGGGGGCATATGGCTTTGGTTGGCAAAGAGTTGGCATCCATGCAACGTTGGACAAGGTCCTGTGCATCTGCTCGGGCCGTCGGCCAATAAAACCCTGTACGGAAGGCCTTGCTAACAAGGGCCTGAGCTACGGCATGGTGACCGCCGAGTCCGGCATGAATTTCAACCAAGAGTTGCCACCCCTCTTCCTCGGATATACATCGTTGAAGGACTTCGTTAGCGCTTTTCTTATAGAGCTCTCCATCATGAACCTTGTAGGCCTTTGAACGCCGGACAATGCAGCGGGCCTCATCATGGTCCTCAGGAAGCTCCTTCCTGTTAAGGTAGGCCAGGAAGGGTTCGGTCCATGGGGCAATGACTGCCATGATGAGATGCGCCGACGGTGTTATTTCGGTGGCTGAGCCCCTGACGACGTCGGTGTTTCCGGGGTCTGGGGTTATGTTTGGATCCGGATTAGTGTTGCCGTTTTCCCCCTGCCACACCACAGATGGCTTAAAAAGCCTTTCCAGGAAGATATTAGGTGGGACGGGGTCGCGCTTAGCGCCGATACGAGCAAGAACATCCGCCGCTTGATTACTTTCTCGAGCCACATGATGGAACTCGAGCCCCTCGAACCGGGCCGACATTTTTATGACTACATTGTGATACGCTGCCATCTTCGGATCTTTGGCGTCAAAGTCTCCATTTATTTGAGATATTGCCAGGTTTGAGTCCCCGCGTACCTCTAGGCGTTATATGCCCATGGAGACAGCCATCCGGAGACCATGTAATAAGGCCTCATATTCGGCTGCGTTATTGGAGTCTGTGTATAGTATTTGGAGGACATACAGAACAACGTCTCCAGTAGGGGATGTTAAAACGACGCCTGCTCCTAACCCTGCCAGCATTTTGGAGCCGTCGAAATACATGACCCAATTGGAGTATGTGTCGTACTCTTTAGGGAGTTCGGCCTCTGTCCATTCGGCGACGAAGTCGGCCAGTACTTGGGATTTGATAGCTCGACGTGGTTTATATGAAATGTCAAATGGGAGGAGCTCAATGGCCCATTTGGCAATCCAGCCCGTAGCATCGCAGTTGTTTATAATGTCATTGAGTGGTACTTCGGAGGCCACCGTGATCGAACACTCCTGGAAGTAGTGACGGAGCTTTCGGGATGCCATGAAGACCGCGTATGCTATCTTTTGATAATGAGGGTACCGGGATTTGCATGGTGTAAGGACAGTAGATACGTAGTATACTGGCTTCTGAAGCGGGAATTTATGCCCGTCCTGTTCTTGTTCAACGACGAGTACGGCGCTCACCACCTGGTGTGTTGCCGATATGTATAATAACATCGGTTCGCCGACGTTTGGTGCAGCCAGGATTGGATTGCTCGCAAGAAGGGCTTTTATTTCCTCCAGTCCAGTTGTTGTCGCGTCCGTCCACTCGAAGTGGTCGGTTCGCCGTAGAAGGCGATAGAGTGGCAGTGCCTTTTCTCCCAATCTAGAGATAAAGCGGCTTAGAGCTAGTACGCAACCCGCGAGCTTTTGAACTTGTTTAAGGTCTGTTGGCTTAGCCAATTGTGAGAAAGCTCGGATTTTGGTTGGGTTTGCTTCAATTCCTCTATTGGAAACGATGAAGCCCAGCAGTTTTCCAGCGGGAACGCCGAAAACGCATTTTTCCGGATTGAGCTTAATGTCATACACGCGGAGGTTGTCGAATGTGAGACGTAAATCGTCTATTAGTGTTTCGACGTGCCTAATTTTGATGACGACATCATCCACATAAGCTTCAACTATTTTGCCGATCTATTTCTCCAGGCATGTTTGAATCATGCGTTGGTATGTGGTGCCAGCGTTCTTGAGCCCGAAGGGCATGGTGTTGAAGCAGAATGGACCATATGGGGTGATGAATGTTGTTGCAGCTTGGTCGGATTCCTTCATTTTGATTTGATGGTATCTGGAATATGCGTCAAGAAAACATAGTGAGTCGTGTCCTGTGGTGGCGTCAATGATTTGATCGATGCGGGGGAGGGGGAAGGGATCCTTGGGGCATGTCTTGTTGAGGTCTTTGAAATTGACGCATAGGCGCCAGGATTTGTCCTTCTTTGGTACCATCACCAAATTTGCTAGCCAGTCCGGATGTTTTATTTCTCTAATGAATCTGGCCTCGATTAACTTGGCTAGCTCTTCCCCCATAGCTTGGCGTTTGGGTTCGGAAAAGCGCCGCAGTGTTTGCTTGACCGGCTTGTGTCCCTAAAATATATTGAGGCTGTGTTCGGCCAACTCGCGTGGGATTCCTGGCATATCGGAAGGGTGCTAGGCGAATATATCCCAATTCTCACGCAGGAACTCTCGTAGAGCGGCGTCAACCGTCGGGTCTAGTTTTGCTCCGATGGATGTTGTCTTCTTGGGGTCCGTTGGATGGGCTTGGAATTTGACTATTTCTTCTGCTGGTTTGAATGAGGTGGATTTGGGTCATTTGTCTAGGACCACATCATCTCTGTCCACCGTGGAGCGCAGCGCGGTTAACTCTTCGGCTGTGAGGGCTTCATATAATGCCTCAAGGGCCAGGGACGCGGTTTTATTCTCGGCGCTGAGTGCTATGTCCGGATCACTAACTAGAGTGATTATACCGTTGGGCCCGGGCATCTTAAGCTTCATGTACCCGTAATGGGGTATTGCTTGAAAGCGCGTAAATGCATCTCGCCCTAAGAGGGCGTGATATCCACTGTTGAAGGGGGCCACCTGGAAGGTTATCTCTTTGGACCGATAGTTCTCCGGCGTGCCGAATACCACGTCGAGTGTGATTTTCCCGCACATCGTGCCTCCCGACTGGGAATGATTCCTCGGAAGGTCGTGCGGCTCTGCTCGATGCGGCTCCTATCTATTTCCATTTTTCGTATTGTATCCTCATAGATGAGGTTCAGTCCGCTGCCGTCGTCCATGAGAACCTTGGTGAGCCGAAAGCCATCCACAATTAGGATGAGGACCAAGGCGGCTAGTGTTCGGACTGTCCTGTGTTTTGGTTCGTCGCCAGCGTTAAAGGTTATCGTTGTGTCGTTCCAAGGGTTTATTGTTGCGATCTGGCAGACTTCGGCGAGTTCGTGGAGTGCCCTTTTGCGCCTATTGTTTGAAGCGAATGTCTCAAAGACTGTCAGGATTCTGGGTTTGTCGTCTTCTGGAGGGTGCTGCTCTGGGGTGTCTTTGGTGAGGATGCCCTCACCGTTTTTGGCTACCTGCCAGAGTATCCAACATGCTCTAAGGTTGTGGGTTGGTATGGTGTCCGGTGTGGTGTGCATTTTGCATGGGCCATCAAGCCATCCCTCCAGAACGGTCCCGCGCCGTGTAATGGGTTTGCAATTTTTGGCTATCGGTCTGGGCGCGTTACAGGGGTGCGCCCTTTTTGCTTGTACCAGTGGTTGAGTTGGGACCGATAGCTCCCAGACTGTCTGATCTCTCCAGGCCCTCTCCATTGTGCTGTACTTCTCTACAATAGTTGCCAAGTCGGCAAAGTGTAGTATGCGGCGGCGATTAATGGCGTTGAGGAGTCCTTCGTTTGGGCAATTCTTGCGGAATGCTAATATTGCGTCCTCGTCGCGGCAATCTTTGACCTTGTCCTTGACAAGGAGGAATCTGGCCCAAAAGTGGTGGACCATTTCCTGGGGTTGTTGTTGTATGCTCGTGAGAGTGCTTATGTCTGGGTGGGTGGGTGGCGTTGAATCTGAACCCTAACCCGATCGATGATCCGGAGTCTGACGTTTTTCCGGACTGAACAGTCCGGGCTCCGAAGTATCTTCTGATTTTGAAGCCCGTCGTCCGACTCTAAGTTTGGAGGACGAGGCGTGTCTTTCTGCCTCTAGGTGTCCGGCTTCTCGAGGTCGGAGATCCGATCGTAATTCGTCCTCGGTATAAAGGGTTATCTTGCTCCTCGAGTACCACTATCTGGTGGGTGATCGGTGGAGAATTAATCTCTCTCTGGTCTGGTTTATGCCCAATCCGATCGTAGTCTGTAGCGACTCCCAAGGCAGTGATGCGATCTAGGAGTTTGTTCAAAGACGATAACTCCGTCGGATCCATCCATTTAGCGTATTCAGAATCAACGCAGATACATTTTTCGATGACTCGGGAGGTCATCCTCGTCGGCTCAGAGGCCGAGCGGGTGATCATGGTAAAACCGCCCAGCCGGAGGGTTTGGCCCGAGGCCAGAGCTCCTCCTGAGGTGATATTTTCCTTGACGATAGGTCGAGCCATCAACCTTTGTGACAACGGCACAGTGGAACTCTCAATGAAAGCACCAATGTCAGTGTCAAAACCAGCGGATCTCGGGTAGGGGGTCCCGAACTGTGTGTCTAAGGTTGATGGTAATAGGAGACAGGGGACACGATGTTTACCCAGGTTCGGGCCCTCTCTATGGAGGTAATAACCTACTTCCTGCTCGATTGATCTTGATGAATATGAGTATTACAAGAGTTGATCTACCACGAGATCGTAATGGCTAAACCCTAGAAGTCTAGCCTGTATGACTACGGTATTGAGTATATCCTTTCCGGACTACACCCTCCGGTTTATATAGACACCGGGGGGATCCAAGGTTACATAGAGTCGGTTACATAAGATGGAATCTTCATAGTTGTTCGCCAAGCTTGCCTTCCACGCCAAGGAGAGTCTTATCTGGACACGGGTACAGTCTTTAGTCTTCATATGTTCACAGCCCATCAGTCCGGCCCATAGATAACAGGCCGGACGCCCGAGGACCCCTTAGTCCAGGACTCCCTCAATGACTTCGAGGCATAACCACATTGTGGTGTTACAAGTTGGTAATCAGAGCCATCCCCGACTTAGGAGCCCCCTGCTTGATCGAATCATTGACGTTGTTGAGCCTAGAACAAAATGTTTTGAGTCTTAGGATTATATATATAGGAGAGTAGGATACTTTTTACTCCTTAGTTCCTTCATCGCTCTGGTGAGGCCTCCTAACGTAGAAATTTTGACTTTTCTCTCCTCAAATTTCATGAATTTTTTTAGGATCACGCGGGTATCTTGGAATCGTTCCGATATTCTTGTGACGAGAACATTGTTCTTGGTGCCTCCTAACATTTAGGGGTTATGGCAGTGTCCCGGGGAGTTGAGCTCCGAGGTGTTGTCGTCACAATTTTATCATTGCAGTTCTGGAATACCTGAGTTCGCCGACATCGAAAATCTCTTTTATGTAGTTGTTGGTGAGATAACCTCGATGCCACCCAGTACTGGGGCGGGAGTTCGGGAGTATTGCCATAACTCGTATAATGGATGCTTTTCGAAGGTTGAGGTACACGATTTCCGAAGGTTTCTTGGTTATGTGTTGAAGGATGGATACAGCTGGATGTAGGGATTGTTAGTTTGGATGAGATTTTATGCTTCCCCTGTATCCCCAACACCTGATTGCATAACCAGAAAGTTTCGGGAGTTTATAAGTGGGAATTCAAGTAGCTCCTAGAATATCTTTCCAACAGACACATGATACGATATGGGATATATCATATGTTTGTTCCGGCTTATTCTGCAAGCCATTCCTTTGTTTTTGTTTTTGTTTGTGGTATTCGAGTTGCTTCGAAGTCAAGTGTTGATTCCATACGTTTCCTAAGCGATGTTCTCATATTTCTATGAGAGTATTAATCCTTGTTGATCATCAAGGTTGTCTTTTCAATTTCTTTCCAACCAGTGTGTGTTTCATCCGTCCCCAAGTTGCCTTTGTTTTCCCCGCCCTCCCACCCTTTTCCTTCAAGGAATCGGATTGCTTAATCAAGTATTCATTTTTATTCATGTGAAGTCTCTTCATTGTTTTCCTTCAATGTTCTCACCCGGTGATTATTCTTGAAGATACTAACGAAACTTCAAGTTTATCATTCTTCGTTCTCTTTTCTTCTCCGGTGGATTGAATTTAAACTTTCGGTGTTGACCATACCCTTTTCCGTGATTCAAATGCTTTCCCATGACGGTGCACCCCTGAATCGTTCACCTCTCACTATTCATTTGTTCCGGAGTGCTGAAGATGTCTCAGAAGATTCAAGTTTCCATTCTCAATTCGCTCAAGTTCTTTTGAGGATGTTATCCCATTCAAGCCATTTAATTCAACCGGTGCAGCCCCCCCCCTTTTCAAGCAATCGTTCAACGGTGTATCTTTTAGTGGGCCCTAACCCACGGGTCTTTTTCCAGGATCTTACCTGACTCTTCTAATTTTTCGGAGCTACCTTTCTCAAATTCTTTTAAAGTGTGACGTAAGAATGGATTCCATCAGTCATATGCCTTCTTCAAGATAGTTTCAAATTGTTTTCATATTTCGCTCAACCTTTCTATTCTTCATTCCGGAGTGCCTCAACAATCTATGGTGGTGTTTCTCATCGTCACTCTCTCCATTTGAAGACCGAACAAGAGTTTTTCTTAAATCTTGCTCCATTCTCTTCAAGATTCATGGTTCTAGCTTGATGTCATCCTCTCATATTTGTTTTCGATTGTGAGAATTCTTTTCAACCATCCGGAGCAATTCCGGAGTCTTTTCAGTTTGATTCTCCGAAGCCCATCATATCAGAATTATTCATTCCAGCTTTTAGCTGTCATTCACCGGTGCATCATCCAAATATTATCTAATCAAGCATCTTCGTTCATTTGCTAATTCTTCCCGGTGTTTCGCTATCTTTTCCCTGATCGTTTTTAATTCTTATGGTGGTTCTTCCAAGATTCCTCTTCCGTTGTACCGTATCAATTCATTCATTCTTCCCAAATCCTACCAGTGGTTCGTTGAAGACCTTCCCAAGTTTGCGCTATAGCTCTCTTAATCCTTTCTACGAGAATAAGTAGTATGCCAAATCCGTTGCTTGTCATCAATTTAATTGGTGAAGGATACGCATAACGTAATTCTTATTATTGTTTTATCCAAGTGATCTAGTTTCTTCGTTCCAGAGTTGTTCATCACGTCACATTTCTCGGTTCGAGATGCTTCATCTTTTCTTTTCTGGAGTTCCAAGTTTTCTTGGTTACATCATCGTGAGGCTCCATCTAAATCATTGCAAGGCTTCACCTTGTGTTCTCAACTTCTCTTTCTTTCTATCATCCTTTATTACCGGAGTTCTTCATGGAGGATCTACATGGTAGTTCGTCAAGGATTCCTTTCATTCTTTAATTGTTCTTCAAGATTTCTCTCGAAGCTAAGATCCGCCAAGCTATACTCTAAAATAAACATGGTGCTCAACACATGTTTTGTTCTAAGGAGTTCAAGTATTCTTCTTCTTGCATTTCGAAGTGCAATTCTTTCTACCTTATCTTTTGAGGTGGTGTTAAGTCACTCTTGACAATTTCCCTTCGTGTGTATGATTCAACAGTTGTCAAGAATGAGATAGTTAAACCCATCAATTTCTTCGTGCACGAGCTCTTCTCAATCCATCAATCTCTTCGTTGGAGTTATCTTGTGTCATGTTTCACCTAAAGCCTTCCCTAAGGAATGTTGCTATTGTGGTGTTTATCAATGATCCAAGTTTTTTCTCCTATCCTCTTGGTGAAAGAAGTTTTTCATCGCCTTGGTGCTCTCACTCAAATCAATGGCTTCCTTTAGTGGCCGTTTGTCACCTCATAATGTTGAGATGTTTCCATAAGCCCACTACAAGCTTATTCTTTTCGTTGTTGGTTTGCCAACAACTCCGTGATAACCTTCTTGGAAGGGTGCTTTCCAAGCTCAATTGTGGCAGAAGCTGGCATTTTCTTCTCCATTCTGTTATTCCAATGATCTATCTTCTATTCTTGCTTCCGGAGGCTTTGTTATGTTGCTCTTTTCTATCATCATCTCGAATGGTGAGGATTGTGTTCTTTTCGTGCATATCTATTTAACCGGAGCGTCGTGCCCTCTTTTCAAGTTCTTCCCATCTTGTCAAGTGGTGCCTCCCTTCTCAACCGAAGTGTTGTCTGAAATCTTTCTTACACTTGTGCCATTCTTTCAATAGTTCCGGAGGCACTGTGTTGTTGATTTCATAAAGTATCCTCTCATCTTGCAAAGTTCATGTTCAATTCCTACCATTTACAGTCGGAGTGCTGTCCAAATTATATCATTCTTTTCCCTTCTCTATCTTGTTTTAACCGGAGTGTTCTGTCTATCATTCCTTTTCTAACCGGAGTCTCATCCAAGTGCTTTCATTTTGCCAAGTTCATATTCTATGCCTTCCTTTTCCAACCGGAGTGTTGTCATAATTGATCTTTATCGTTCATTGTACATCTTGTTTCAACCGGAGTGCTTGCATGTACTTCTTGTCCATTGCAACCATTTTCTTATGTCTTTCAACCTACAAGGCTCTAGTAATGTTCCTTGTTCCTCTTTTCTAACGGCGTGTTTTCATCTTCGTTCATCTCCGTTCTATTCTTCTTTCCAATTGTTTAACCTCTCAAAGTTCATTGGTTTCACTCGTTTGTCAAAGAAGCAACTTTGTTTTACCTCTTCCTCTTCTATTTTCTCTCCGGTGCCATCCTAGATCTCGGGACGAGATCCTCTTGTAGTGGCGGAGTGTTGTAACGCCCCAAGACCGAGCTTCAGATGCCTTCCATGATTTCCGAGATACGTCGTGTGATTTGTTTGGTTCGTTGCTTTCATTCTTTTTGCATCATGTGCATTGCATCATGTCATCTTGCACCTCTTCTTAAAACTCAACCAATTAAATTGTATGGATCTTCGATTTATTTAAATCGAGGGATATTCACTATGGTGATTTCTCTTTAAAACATATTCTCCCAATAGTTCAGGGAGCTATAAAAATTATATTCCAATAATTGGAATCACCCATAAACACACTTGCAAAATATCCCTATGCCTTTGCTATCTTAATTCTTGGTCTCCAACCTTGCCATATATTCTTTCATCATATTCCGGAGCTCCACCAAAAATCCGAACATTTTTTAACCTTCCTTTTACCGAGTCCTAGTTCAAACCCATTTGAATTAAATTCAAATGAGTTTGAATTTACATCTTTCAATCATGGCCTTTTCTATTTTCTCGGAACAAGCATATTTTTATGAGTCCGGGAGAATAATCCCATGCCCAAACTCTTTAACCTTTTCTTCACTCCTTTTCCTTTCTTTGCATTTATTTTTTTCTGCTATAGAAATATGAGGGGGGAGAGAGCACAGCCAGCAGCACAGCCGACCAGGCCTCTGGCCTTTTCCATCTCCACCAAATTAGCTTAAGGCCCAGCCGCCGGCCTCCCTAGGCGCAGCTCTCCCTCTCTACTGGGCCGGCCTTTAAGGCCCAGCCGACCCCCACAACCTCTAACCCTAGCTCGACCAATCCTCTCGATCGATCCCCTCTCTCCCCTTCGTCCTCCTCCTGCGCCGCACACACACAGGGAGAAGAGAGAGACTCCTATCGGTCCCACTTCTCCACCTGGCCTCGCGTCACCTCTCTCCCCTTCCTCCCGTCGCCGTTTCTCTCAAGCCGCCTTGTCGCGCAGGTCTCCCGTCGTCATCTTCGGCGAGAGCAGGAGCTCCCCGCTGTCGCTCCGACCGGCGAGTCCGAGCCACCGAGCAGCACCGCGCCCTCGTCACGTTCCCCTCTCCCTCCTCCTTCGTCAGCCTCGTCGCCGGCCGACCGAACCGGCAGGAGTTCCCTGCCACACGCATCCCTGACGAGCACATTGGCCAGCGCCCGACGCCATCGACCTCGGGCTCCCGTGCCCCGCCTTGTCCGCGCGCCTCTGGCGAAGCTCTGAGAGCAGCCATGGCGATGGATGCCGTCCGCCGCCTCCAGCTCGAAGCTCCGGCGCGCCCAAGCCTCGGAGGTGACCGGATCGACCTCCCCAAGCCGTCATCGTCGGCCTACCCTGCTTCTGCGTGCCGAACGATGACGATCAGCGCCATCCCCCCTGCTCGCCCTGCTATCGCGCCTTCGTTCTGTCTCCTGGTGAAGGAGACGACTAGCAGCACCCAGCCGCATCGAGCCATGACCCAGCTGTGACGCCCAGATAATTAAGCTACAGTGAACCTCTACTAATTATGCCATATCACTGCTATTATTGTTATTAAACTCGTGATAGTTCAAAAACAATTTAAATTTCAAATAACAAGTCAAATTCTTATTTCTTCAAAATGGCAAATAAAAATGTCCGACGGTTTACAAATATTGACTTAGTATTTAACATGTAGGAACCAACATTAAATGGATTTTTAAATTGCCCCTAGGAATAATTAATGTTGACAAGCAACACTTATTATGCCCATTTAAATATAAACCTATTTTCAAACATTTTCCAAATAACCTCAAACTTTTTAGACAATACCAAGATATCAGTAGGTAATGTTGTGGGAAGTTTCAACTTTAACTAAAATCATTTAGTATTTAGGCTAAATACAAAACAGTGGCTAAAATAGAAAATAGAAATATATATAAAACTAAACTACTCTTTGGACTCATGGCCTACTAGCTACAGGAACCAGCCCAGCCCAACTTGGGCCATCCCCAACCTCGCTACAGGAGACATGGGGATCGTGGCGGCCATCCACCGGCATGGCCGCGCCATGCCGTGCGTGTCGGCCATCCAGCACACCCCGGTGCCCTACAAAACACCGCTGCACCCCTTGGCCGAAACCCTAGCTCCTAATTCTATCTTCCCTTTCCTCGTTTGATCTAGAACTCGCATATGAACGTAGCCGTCACCGCTTCGCCGTTGTCGTCGTGGCCACTTCCATCCCCGCCGGCTGAAACTTCGCCAGGAGACGCGTCGGCCTCGTCTACTTCGACTAAGGCCACCAGATCAAGCTGGGGCACCATCAAGCTTCGGAATCGACGGCTTCTTCCCGCTTCGGTCGCCGGAGTTCCTCATCAAATCCACCACCTCTGCTGCTCCTAAGCCACTCGACGGGTCTCCTTGTGCCTGCTCGGTGAGCACCTCCCCTCCCCTCCCGTTCTTGTGCCGTAGGCCGACGTCCCTGAGTTCGTCCGAGCCCCCCGCGTACGCATACGCGTACGTGCATGCGTGTTGTGTTGCTCCTGTGCCGCTGCTCCATCGTGGTTGCCCGCCTACACGTCGCGAGCGCCGTGACCCGCGTCGTCCCTAGCCCTCTCCTCTGCCTCGCCTCGCTGTGCTCGCGCTCACCGGCGCCCTGCCCGCGTCCGCCCGCTTGCTCTGTTGCTGCACTCTCCCCAGCACGCCCCCTGCTCCTCCTCCCCTCCCACGCGCGGCGCTGTTGCTTCTGCATCTACTGCTGCGGCCGCCCCGTTCACGAGCTCCACCGGTCGCGGCCTCGCCTTGTGCGTGCATCGCGTCCTCGCGCGCGTCTCCTGCAGCCACCTGCGCCCATAGCCGCTGCCGCTTGCGCCTGCCTACGTGTGGCATCACCCACGCCCTCGCGTGACCCAAGCTGCTCTGCCTGTGGCTGCTGTTGCGCCTCGCTCGGCTGCAGCGCCCGAGCCACGCCGTTGCTTACTGTACTGCTGATGCTGGTTACTATAGCGGCTACTAGCTAGCTTTTCTGATTATACATTGACTAACCCTCTAGACATCCTCTAAACAATGTCTAAACAGCTGTTAACTTGGGTGAAATTAATATGAGTAGAAAGTATACTTGACAAACTTCACTTTATCCCACTGGACCAAATCCTTTCGATGCATGGTTTAAATCCTACAAAAATCACAAAATGCTAAGTTCTGTTAAGTGAAAAAATCGAAAACAGCTTTATTTTCATAGCTACTTTAGAGCTGTTGATGATCAAGCAAATGAACTCTAATTTGGACGAAAGTGCTACTATCTTGTATATGACAGAAAAACGCTCAAAATTGATATAAGGCATATAATAATAGGAGGTACAGATCAATAGTTGTAGCCTTTTGAAAACAGCTAAAAGACGTTTAAAACTGACAAATTCTCAGACTTAGCAAAATTTCAGGAATTTTTAGAATATTGCTAAAACTTCGGAAAATCATAGAAATTAATCCGTAACTTGGATGAAAAAGTTTTCTACATGAAAGTTGCTCAGAATGACGAGACGAATCCAAAAATACGGTCCGTTCATCTGTCACATGCCCCTAGCATAGCGAACACGCAACTTTCCCACTCTGATTCATCTGTCCGAAAACGCGAAACACCGGGGATATTTTCCCGGATGTTTCCCTCCTTTGCCGGTATCCCCTCCTACTACATTAGGTCACCCCTAGCACCGCGTATTGCCATGTTATGCTTTGGGAAGCTTTGATTGCTCTGTTATTTATTGTGTTCCCCCTCCGTTATTTCTTTCCGGTAGACCCCAAGACCGCGGTTGAACCAGTGATTGACTACTTCACCTTCGAGGGTCCGTTTCTGTCTGCAGAGCAACCAGGAAAGCCCCCCCCCCCCTTGATCACCAGATATCGCCTACTCTTCTCTATACTTCTTGCATTAGAGTAGTGTAGCATGTTACTGCTTTCCGTTAATCCTATCCTGACGCATAGCCTGTCCTTGCTACTACTGTTGTTACCTTTACCGCAATCCTAATGCTTAGTATAGGATGCTAGTTTATCATCAGTGGCCCTACCTACTTGTCCGTCTGCCATGCTATACTATCGGGTCGTGATCACTCGGGAGGTGATCACGGGTATATACTATATACTTTATACATGATACATGTGGTGACTAAAGTCAGGTCGGCTCGTGGAGCACCCGCGAGTGATTCACAGATTGGGGGCTGAAAGGACCTTTGTCCCAACGGCCCTCTGTGTGGATCTTTGTGGCGAAGCGACAGGGCAGGTTGAGACCACCTAGGAGAGAGGTGGGCCTGGCCCTGGTCGGCATTCGCGGTTATTTCAAGATAACACGTTTAACGAGATCTTGGTATTTGATCTGAGTCTGGCCACTGGCCTATACGCACTAACCATCTACGCGGGGACAGTTATGGGCACTCGACGTCGTGGTATCAGCCGAAGCCTTCGTGACGTCAGCGACTGAGCGGCGCGCGCCGGGTTGGACCGTGTAATGCAACTTCCTTTATAATGGAGGTTGCTAGGTCTGCTCTCTGGCCACCCTCGCAACGTGCAGGTGTGCAATGGGCGATGGGCCCAGACCCCTGCGCCATAGGATTTAGACCGGCGTGCTGACCTCTCTGTTGTGCCTAGGTAGGTCTGCGACGTGTTGATCTTCCGAGGTCGGGCATGACCCAGGAAAGTGTGTCCGGCCAAATGGGATCGAGCGTGTTGGGTTATGTGGTGCACCCCTGCAGGGAAGTTGATCTATTCGAATAGTCGTGTCCCTCGGTAAAAGGACGACCCAGAGTTGTACCTTGACCTTATGACAACTAGAACCGGATACTTAATAAAACACACCCTTCCAAGTGCCAGATACAACCAGTGATCGCTCTCTCACAGGGCGACGAAGGGAGGATCATCGGTTAGGATTATGCTATGCGATGCTACTTGGTGAACTTACCATCTACTCTCTTCTCCTGCTGCAAGATGGAGGTTACCAGAAGCATAGTCTTCGATAGGACTAGCTATCCCCCTCTTATTCCGGCATTCTGCAGTTCAGTCCACATATGATACCCTTATTCCATTTGATACCAATGCATACATATGTAGTGTAGCTCCTTGCTTGCGAGTACTTTGGATGAGTACTCACGGTTGCTTTGCTCCCTCTTTTCCCCCTCTCTATACCCGATTGCTGCGACCAGACGATGGAGCCCAGGAGCCAGACGCCAGTATCGATGACGACTACTACTACTCGGGAGGTGCCTACTACTACGTGCAGGCCGCTGCCGACGACCAGGAGTAGTTTAGGAGGATCCCAGGCAGGAGTCATGCACCTCTTTCGATCTGTATCCCAGTTTGTGCTAGCCTTCTTAAGGCAAACTTGTTTAACTTATGTCTGTACTCAGATATTGTTGCTTCCACTGACTCGTCTATGATCGATCTCTTGTATTCAAGCCCTCGAGGCCCCTGGCTTGTAATATGATGCTTGTATGACTTATTTTGTTTGTAGAGTTGTGTTGTGATATCTTCCCGTGAGTCCCTGATCTTGATCATACACGTTTGCATGTATGATTAGTGTACGGTCAAATCAGGGGCGTCACAAGTTGGTATCAGAGCCGACTGCCTGTAGGAATCCCCCTTTCCAACTCCTTGCCGAAGTCGAGTCTAGTCATTGAAAAACTTTTACTAGCATGGCTGTGTGGCTTACGGGCCCACGTCGCCATTGGGTTGTATTAGGATCTTTTACTCCTTGTTTATACTCCGAGACTCTGATCTCTCTTCTATTCGGGTTAAATGAATTTTGCTAAATCTAACATTAGGATCTCATTATCACTTCCACCCGGAGAGCCCCTTATCACAAATGATCGCCTGCTGCACCAGAAGATTCCAAAAATACTCTCCGATGTTCTCCCGAGAACATATGCTCATCGTCTTTGCAATTCCCTACCACCGTAATATCCTTATGGATAACTACATACACTTGCCATTCATACAATCATTCCCCGTTGATCTTGTTATTACAAAATACCCCAAATTTCTCTCTATTGTTCCGAGAATACTTGTGCCTACTGCCTTGTAGTTCCTTGCCACGGAAATACCCCTATGGATAATTCCTTGCACTTATCAAGTATCCGCTCATCCCTCGTTAATCATGAGTTTCACAAAATTCTTTGAAATGCTATTCAATCTTCCAAATTCCTGAGCAGTCTATTGCTTTTAAAACTCTCGCTTGCTTGCACTATGGTTAATACCATAAGTCTAGTAATCTTATTGTCATCCTTTGTCATTATCATTTTGAGTCCGTTGATACAATATGTTGCGAATGCTCGCAATCCTCAATCAGATCCTAGAATTCATCCTTCCGGGTCAGATGTCATTTTAGCATGAGCTGGATCTCAACCAATCAAATTGCCATCGATTGTACCCCTAAGGCTATTCAACTTATCCATCCCTAATCAGAGCATTGCTTCTGATCCCTTGTCTTGCAATTCATAATTCCTTTGCATTTGAGCTTTGAGTTAGTTAGTTGTTTCTATAATCTGATCTCCTTGCTTTCTTTCTTCCTCTGGTTGAGTACCGATGCTCACATCGGATCCCTTGTGGACCACCACACCCTTTGTCAGATTTTATCCAACAACGTCCTTCATATTCAATAAGCTTGTGAGCCTTTCCTTGGATACATAATGCCTTTGGTAAATTGTATCCTCTGCTTTCTCAAGCATGCTCTATTATCGAGCTTGTGTTATTTACTCTGAAGTTTGTGGTATATGCTCCTAAGATGCCCTGATGGGTTGAACCTACGCCTTCCCTAATCCGTGTGAACCTGAAAGATTTCACGGGTCATACTTATCTGGTATTGCACCAGGTAAAAACTTTCAACAACTAAATCATTTTTATTTAGAGCAGTGAATGAATGGTCATGCATTGGAGAAGTGGAAGTCGACCTTGAACCTTGCATTCATGCCCATGGACACGATGCTAATCTTATCATGGATGCTTCTCTTAAACCCTCTTTGGTATAAGTTCATCTTATATATGGGAATGGGTCTTTTGCAACCGTGGTTCCAACCAAAAATTTCTTCTTGATTCCATCTCTCGGACAAGTTAGAGTACTTGCCTTCCGCAGATCAATACGCCTGCCCAACCTCTATTTTGATCTGCTTTCTTGTATTACCCCCATGGTATCTCGAGGATATATCTTATGAATTTCTGATGAAGTAGTACCTTCCCTGTCATAGTGACTCCACGGGTTCTGGGTTGTCGTCAACCGAGAACATCGATAAGTGAATCGATTCCGCGCTCCGATACTATAACTCTAAGTAATTTTTGTTGCTTATGAGTTTAATAATCCTTCAAGTCATTCCTAGCCTAATTGGCTATATCCTTATCGTGCTAAATTGTAAATGTGCTACCTGGTCCTTCTTCCCAGAGCACAACTATCGATGATGAGCTAAGCTTACGTCGATCTTCCTCATCATATCATTTCGCCTTGAACCGCAAGCTTGGTCTCGAGTTTGTGTCGTACATGTGGTTCCAATAACCTTTCGCTTCATCATTCCTTTGACTTTATGTCATCGCCGATCGATTACATCTTCAGGTAATCTCTCGACAAATGTGTCTTGATCATCATCAACATATTGAGCTCTTTCAAGATACCCATCGAATTCATGATGAGCAATACCATCCTTGCCCCTCGATGATGTGTGTTATCATCGACAACATTCTTGCCTTCCCACAACACAAACTTGTTCATGTTATGGATGCAACTTGCTATCCAGCTTGTATGATGTTCCACCTTGAAGTATTAATGTCCTTTATGACAAGGATGTTGTGAGGATTGCTCCACCTCTTAAGAATTCTTGGTATAGTGATGCTTCTCACCATCACCATTCTTTCTTGGTCCCCGTGTTGATTCCAACCGGTGTACCAACAAGTGAACGGTGCTGTTTGGATTCTGCCCT
The DNA here is from genome assembly GCF_056163025.1 of Triticum urartu. Lineage (NCBI taxonomy): Eukaryota > Viridiplantae > Streptophyta > Magnoliopsida > Poales > Poaceae > Triticum > Triticum urartu. The sequence goes on along the minus strand of NC_141877.1, from coordinate 203,417,272 downwards.
TCTAGCAAACCTATTGCTTTGAAGTTGATGGTCGATAGTTCGTTCTTAGACTATTGGTTGTTGAACCACCATCCTAACGTTGATCATGCTACCTAAGCCCATCTTTTGTGTGCACCTTTCAACCAATGTTAATTATGTGTGTTTTCCTTGAGCATACCTCATTATATCATTTGATGTGACAAATGTTATCTCCTTGTTCACATAATTGTGGAAATCCATCTTTTGCAAATCTCGATGAATTGTGGATGAGTTCATCAGCCACCTCCTCATTCTCTCATTGTTTTAAGGATGTTTCAGAACTCGTTTCCATAGTTCATTTCCCGAGAATCTTACAATGCCATCTCGTCAATTTGTGTTGCACCTTTTCTTCTCAGGCATCCTGAGTCTGAGGTAATTTGACACCAACCGAATCTGAATCTCGGTCAGATATGATGGTTGGGACATATTTCCAAGAGTTATAACATTGGTCTTCATGTGACCCGGTAAGGTGATGTCATGCCTAGCACACCTGGCCGGAGGACCTGCTGTTATAGTTTCCTTTTTAGCAAGGTTAACCATTCTTCCATGAGGAAATTGAATGAATTGTTTAATAAGTTTTTCCCGATGGATCCTTTGTGTATCAAGGTCCGACCTTTGCTTGAAGACCTTGTCAGTGCGATCTCGAAGCATGTCGGTGGTACTCCGATTTTCAATAAGAGCATTTGAAGAACAATGCTAAATCTTCTTTGTCCATTATCCAAACACCGTTGTTTGGGTTATGTCATGAAATTCCTCTCCCCTTACCTAAATGGTTTTCTACTTTCTATCCTGTCATGGATATCATGCTCTGCTTTTCCTTTGGAAGGATATATCCCTGAAACATGTGTTTAAACACATTTTCCTTTCCATTGTCTGTTTAATCTGATAATAACCTTTTCCTTTCCATTGTTTTGTTTAACCTTACTGGTGATCAATATGATCTAGGTAGTAATATTCTCCTACTTAGGTAAGCACCTCTTTGAACCACTTTGTCAGTAAGACCCTGTTAATATTGTTGATAACATTCCGGTAACCACCGATGGACGAGAACTTTACCTATTGGTCCGCCTCGTTCAACGAGCAGGAAGATGGTTCTCTTCGTCCCTCGCCCTTGGTACCGATGTTGTTGCCGACATAACTGACATACTATCCTCTGACATGCCTGGCTTACCTGATTGTACAAGATGTCACCGACCTTCCTACTTGTAAACCACATGGTGGGCCCATAACCCACAGTTCCACAAGATCAAAACCTGACTCTCCTGTACATCCCTGTTTCAAAGTTATCCCTTGCGCTTCGTTTCGTATGTAATTCGCAAGCCACCCTCCTAGTGATCAATTCTGGTATCGGACACAATACTTATTCCCGTTGCTCTGAACCCCTTTCACACTCTGTTTCAGGCAATAAATGATTGCCTATCCGCTCGAAACTTCTTATTGCACCGTCTTACTTGCTCTCGATGTTTTATTAAGTTTCAATTTGAGAGTTACTTTCCGCCACCTTCCCTGGTGTTATCTACCGGCTTAGCAACCTTGTAGAGTTTCGTTCTTCCGAAGCTACCCATTATCCTTTTCATAAGTACGATGGAGTTCCCAAAGAAAGGATGTCGACTTCATCATGATGACCTCAAGCTGAAGTATGAAAACATCAACATTATGGATCGACCACTTCGAGGAGAGCAACTAAGACTGAGTACACTCGCTAGAATTTCGTAACTAGAACCCCCCCCTTACGCCTCTTAAATCTCAGGACGAGATTTCTTGTAGAGGAGGAGAATTGTGACACCCAGATAATTAAGCTACAGTGAACCTCTGCTGATTATGCCATCACTGCTATTACTGTTATTAATCTCGCGATGGTTCAAAAACAATTTAAATTTCAAATAACAAGTCAAATTCTTATTTCTTCAAAATGGAAAATAAAAATGTCCGACGGTTTACAAATATTGACTTAGTATTTAACATGTAGGAACCAACATTAAATGGATTTTTAAATTGCCCCTAGGAATAATTAATGTTGACAAGCAACACTTATTATGCCCATTTAAATATAAACCTATTTTCAAACATTTTCCAAATAACCTCAAACTTTTTAGACAATACCAAGATATCAGTAGGTAATGTTGTGGGAAGTTTCAACTTTAACTAAAATCATTTAGTATTTAGGCTAAATACAAAACAGTGGCTAAAATAGAAAATAGAAATATATATAAAACTAAACTACTCTTTGGACTCATGGCCTACTAGCTACAGGAACCAGCCCAGCCCAACTTGGGCCATCCCCAACCTCGCTACAGGAGACATGGGGATCGTGGCGGCCATCCACCGGCATGGCCGCGCCATGCCGTGCGTGTCGGCCATCCAGCACACCCCGGTGCCCTACAAAACACCGCTGCACCCCTTGGCCGAAACCCTAGCTCCTAATTCTATCTTCCCTTTCCTCGTTTGATCTAGAACTCACATACGAACGTAGCCGTCACCGCTTCGCCGTTGTCGTCGTGGCCACTTCCATCCCCGCCGGCTGAAACTTCGCCAGGAGACGCGTCGGCCTCGTCTACTTCGACTAAGGCCACCAGATCGAGCTGGGGCACCATCAAGCTTCGGAATCGACGGCTTCTTCCCGCTTCGGTCGCCGGAGTTCCTCATCGAATCCACCACCTCTGCTGCTCCTAAGCCACTCGACGGGCCTCCTTGTGCCTGCTCGGTGAGCACCTCCCCTCCCCTCCCGTTCTTGTGCCGTAGGCCGACGTCCCCGAGTTCGTCCGAGCCCCCCGCGTACGCATACGCGTACGTGCATGCGTGTTGTGTTGCTCCTGTGCCGCTGCTCCATCGTGGTTGCCCGACTACACGTCGCGAGCGCCGTGACCCGCGTCGTCCCTAGCCCTCTCCTCTGCCTCGCCTCGCTGTGCTCGCGCTCACCGGCGCCCTGCCCGCGTCCGCCCGCTTGCTCTGTTGCTGCACTCTCCCCAGCGCGCCCCCTGCTCCTCCTCCCCTCCCACGCGCGGCGCTGTTGCTTCTGCATCTACTGCTGCGGCCGCCCCGTTCACGAGCTCCACCGGTCGCGGCCTCGCCTTGTGCGTGCATCGCGTCCTCGCGCGCGTCTCCTGCAGCCACCTGTGCCCATAGCCGCTGCCGCTTGCGCCTGCCTACGTGTGGCATCACCCACGCCCTCGCGTGACCCAAGCTGCTCTGCCTGTGGCTGCTGTTGCGCCTCGCTCGGCTGCAGCGCCCGAGCCACGCCGTTGCTTACTGTACTGCTGATGCTGGTTACTATAGCGGCTACTAGCTAGCTTTTCTGATTATACATTGACTAACCCTCTAGACATCCTCTAAACAATGTCTAAACAGCTGTTAACTTGGGTGAAATTAATATGAGTAGAAAGTATACTTGACAAACTTCATTTTATCCCACTGGACCAAATCCTTTCGATGCATGGTTTAAATCCTACAAAAATCACAAAATGCTAAGTTCTGTTAAGTGAAAAAATCGAAAACAGCTTTATTTTCATAGCTACTTTAGAGCTGTTGATGATCAAGCAAATGAACTCTAATTTGGACGAAAGTGCTACTATCTTGTATATGACAGAAAAACGCTCAAAATTGATATAAGGCATATAATAATAGGAGGTACAGATCAATAGTTGTAGCCTTTTGAAAACAGCTAAAAGACGTTTAAAACTGACAAATTCTCAGACTTAGCAAAATTTCAGGAATTTTTAGAATATTGCTAAAACTTCGGAAAATCATAGAAATTAATCCGTAACTTGGATGAAAAAGTTTTCTACATGAAAGTTGCTCAGAATGACGAGACGAATCCAAAAATACGGTCCATTCATCTGTCACATGCCCCTAGCATAGCGAACACGCAACTTTCCCACTCTGATTCATCTGTCCGAAAACGCGAAACACCGGGGATATTTTCCCGGATGTTTCCCTCCTTTGCCGGTATCCCCTCCTACTACATTAGGTCACCCCTAGCACCGCGTATTGCCATGTTATGCTTTGGGAAGCTTTGATTGCTCTGTTATTTATTGTGTTCCCCCTCCGTTATTTCTTTCCGGTAGACCCCGAGACCGCGGTTGAACCAGTGATTGACTACTTCACCTTCGAGGGTCCGTTTCTGTCTGCAGAGCAACCAGGAAAGCCCCCCCCCCTTGATCACCAGATATCGCCTACTCTTCTCTATACTTCTTGCATTAGAGTAGTGTAGCATGTTACTGCTTTCCGTTAATCCTATCCTGACGCATAGCCTGTCCTTGCTACTACTGTTGTTACCTTTACCGCAATCCTAATGCTTAGTATAGGATGCTAGTTTATCATCAGTGGCCCTACCTACTTGTCCGTCTGCCATGCTATACTATCGGGTCGTGATCACTCGGGAGGTGATCACGGGTATATACTATATACTTTATACATGATACATGTGGTGACTAAAGTCAGGTCGGCTCGTGGAGCACCCGCGAGTGATTCACAGATTGGGGGCTGAAAGGACCTTTGTCCCAACGGCCCTCTGTGTGGATCTTTGTGGCGAAGCGACAGGGCAGGTTGAGACCACCTAGGAGAGAGGTGGGCCTGGCCCTGGTCGGCATTCGCGGTTATTTCAAGATAACACGTTTAACGAGATCTTGGTATTTGATCTGAGTCTGGCCACTGGCCTATACGCACTAACCATCTACGCGGGGACAGTTATGGGCACTCGACGTCGTGGTATCAGCCGAAGCCTTCGTGACGTCAGCGACTGAGCGGCGCGCGCCGGGTTGGACCGTATAATGCAACTTCCTTTGTAATGGAGGTTGCTAGGTCTGCTCTCTGGCCACCCTCGCAACGTGCAGGTGTGCAATGGGCGATGGGCCCAGACCCCTGCGCCATAGGATTTAGACCGGCGTGCTGACCTCTCTGTTGTGCCTAGGTAGGTCTGCGACGTGTTGATCTTCCGAGGTCGGGCATGACCCAGGAAAGTGTGTCCGGCCAAATGGGATCGAGCGTGTTGGGTTATGTGGTGCACCCCTGCAGGGAAGTTGATCTATTCGAATAGTCGTGTCCCTCGGTAAAAGGACGACCCAGAGTTGTACCTTGACCTTATGACAACTAGAACCGGATACTTAATAAAACACACCCTTCCAAGTGCCAGATACAACCAGTGATCGCTCTCTCACAGGGCGACGAAGGGAGGATCATCGGTTAGGATTATGCTATGCGATGCTACTTGGTGAACTTACCATCTACTCTCTTCTCCTGCTGCAAGATGGAGGTTACCAGAAGCATAGTCTTCGATAGGACTAGCTATCCCCCTCTTATTCCGGCATTCTGCAGTTCAGTCCACATATGATACCCTTATTCCATTTGATACCAATGCATACATATGTAGTGTAGCCCCTTGCTTGCGAGTACTTTGGATGAGTACTCACGGTTGCTTTGCTCCCTCTTTCCCCCCTCTCTATACCCGATTGCTGCGACCAGACGATGGAGCCCAGGAGCCAGACGCCACTATCGATGATGACTACTACTACTTGGGAGGTGCCTACTACTACGTGCAGAGCCGCTGCCGACGACCAGGAGTAGTTTAGGAGGATCCCAGGCAGGAGTCCTGCACCTCTTTCGATCTGTATCCCAGTTTGTGCTAGCCTTCTTAAGGCAAACTTGTTTAACTTATGTCTGTACTCAGATATTGTTGCTTCCGCTGACTCGTCTATGATCGAGCTCTTGTATTCGAGCCCTCGAGGCCCCTGGCTTGTAATATGATGCTTGTATGACTTATTTTGTTTGTAGAGTTGTGTTGTGATATCTTCCCGTGAGTCCCTGATTTTGATCGTACACGTTTGCGTGTATGATTAGTGTACGGTCAAATCGGGGGCATCACACCAGCCCCGTTGACCGCTGCACGCGCAGGCCCAGTGCACCCACCACGGCCTCCCCTCCTTGCGTGGGCTGCGCCCCTCTCCATGGCCAAGACCGGGACCCCGTGAACGCCAAGTTCCTCCACGACGCCTGAACGATTACATGATGACCCTGGACATGGGATTTCAAAACACCAAGTACATGGATATGCCAAGTTCCTCTCCGAAACGTGTATGAATACGCCAGGCGATGCGACAAGTACCTCTGCCGACGACCCAAAACATGTACGAAAACGTGTACCACTACCGTCGTCGTGTACCACTACTTCCCTCGATGACTCGTGAATGACTACTTCCTCTACGAACCGATCCGCTTCGAAATGCACGCTTGGAAGGTATAACCGCCGAGAACGACCGCCTGTGGACGAATGCATGAGTTGTAGGAGATGCATGTTTGGATGTTGTAGCCGCCCGTGAACGTTAGTTGTTCCTCCTCATTGCCACACCGTCGACCCGTGGGAACCCGGTATCCGGGATCACCCCACCATCCTTGCATGACACACTCACACCTACTTCCTTTTGCACCGGTATCTTCGTGAGCTACCGGATCGTCGGAACAATGCCTTGGCATCATTTTCGTTATCGCCGCCATGGCACCCCTTACATTCCGTCATGGCGACCAAATGCTTCATATCATGTTCATGTCAACTTTTAACAAATTTTATTTAATTCTTGCAAATGTCATCCACATCATGATAACAACATCAAGAATGTTTAAATTGTTGTTTGCTTCAATTGCTAGACATGCACATGGGGATTTTCCGAAATGGTTGTTGTTATTTCCGGCCTCATTTAAACTTGCCTAAATGTTTAGTTTACTTATGCTTCACCTCTTTCCATGTCTAATAACATTTAATTTTGTTGAGTAGCATAAACGGGAGAGAACTAAATAAGTCATCTGGTGTTTCGTCAATATGCAACTCATTGCATATTGAACTCCACTTAACTTGTAGTATTGTTTGTTGCACTTTGCCATGACATGCCTCTTTAAACTGGACATGCATCATACTTGGTTGTGCATCATGCCATGTTTTTGTGATGGTTGTTTACTATGTTGTTTGCTCCTTTCCGGTGTTGCTTCTTCTTATTAGTTCCGGTAGAGTCGCATTTGTGAGGATCCGTTCGACTATGTCGGTTTGCCTTCTTCATGGACTCGTTCTTCTTCCTTGCGGGATCCCAAGCAAGATGACCATACTCTAGAAATCACTTATATCTTTGCTTTCTAGTTGTTCGCTCTACCTTTATGTTGTGCCACCTACCACTTGTTCATCATGCCTCCCATATTGCCATGTCAAGCCTCTAACCCACCTTTCCTAGCAGACCATTGTTTGGCTAAGTTACCGCTTTGCTCAACCCCTCTTATAGCGTTGTTAGTTGCAGGTGAAGTTGAAGTTTGTTCCATGTTGGAACATGGATATGTTGGGATATCACAATATCTCTTATTTTAATTAATGCATCTATATACTTGGTAAAGGGTGGAAGGCTCGGCCTTATGCCTGGTGTTTTGTTCTACTCTTGCCGCCCTAGTTTCCGTCATACCGGTGTTATGTTCCTTGATTTTGTGTTCCTTATGCGGTTGGGTGTTATGGAGCAATACCCAACCTTGGGTGTTATGGAGCAAGGCCCAACCTTGCGTCCCTCGACGGTTCGCTTTGAATAAAACTCCTCCAGCAAGGCCCAACCTTGGTTTTACATTTGCCTAATAACCTAAGCCTTTTTCCCTAGGGTTTCCGGAGCCCGGGGGTCATCTTTATTTTACCCCCCGGGGCCAGTGCTCCTCCGAGTGTTGGTCCAACCTGGGCGATGTCCGGCGCCCCCTGGGCAACCAGGGTCTATGCCAACCCGACGGCTGGCCCATCCAGTGTGCCCTGAGAACGAGATATGTGCAGCTCCTATCGGAATTTGTTGGCACAGCAGGCGGTCTTGCTAGTCTTGTTTTACCATTGTCAAAATGTCTTGTAACCGTATTCTAAGACTGATCGGGTCTTTCCGGGAGAAGGAATATCCTTCGTTGACCGTGAGAGCTTGTGATGGGCTAAGTTGGAACACCCCTACAGGGTATAAACTTTCGAGAGCCGTGCCCGCGGTTATGTGGCAGATGGGAATTTGTTAATGTCCGGTTGTAGAGAACTTGACACTTAACTTAATTAAAACGCATCAACCGCGTGTGTAGCCGTGATGGTCTCTTTTCGGCAGAGTCCGGGAAGTGAACACGGTCTTGTGTTATGCTTGTGCGTAAGTATTTTCAGGATCACTTCTTGATAACTTCTAGCTTCACGACCATTGTGTTGCTTCTCTTCTCGCTCTTATTTGCGTATGTTAGCCACCATATATGCTTAGTGCTTGCTGCAGCTCCACCTCATTACCTTACCCTACCCAGAAGCTTAAATAGTCTTGATCTCGCGGGTGTGAGATTGTCGAGTCCTCGTGACTCACAGATACTTCCAAATAGTTGCAGGTGCCGATGATACCAGTGCAGGTGGCGCAACCGAGCTCAAGTGGGTGCTCGATGAAGATCTTGATCATTGTTTTGTGTCTTTTCTAGTTGATCAGTAGTGGTGCCCAGTTGGGGATAATCGGGGATCTAGCATTTGGGGTTGTCTTCTTTTATTTTGGTTCCGTAGTCGGACCTTGATTGTATTCTGGATGATGTATGGATTATTTATGTATTGTGTGAAGTGGCGATTGTAAGCCAACTCTTTATCCCTTTCTTATTCATTACATGGGATTGTGTGAATATTACCCCTCTTGCGACAAAACCACAATGTGGTTATGCCTCTAAGTCGTGCCTTGACGCGTGGGAGATATAGATGCATCGTGGGTGTTACAAATGATCATTATATAGGCATCACGTCCAAGATTATTAGACCTACTCCTGCCTGCATCTACTACTATTACTCCACACATCGACCGCTATCCAGCATGCATCTAGTGTATTAAGTTCATGGAAAAACAGAGTAATGCAATAAGAATAATGACATGATGTAGACAAGATCTATTTATGTAGAAATAGACCCCATGTTGTTATCCTTAATAGCAACGATACATACATGTCGGTTATCCTTCTGTCATTGGGATCAAGCACCGTAAGATCGAACCCATCACAAAGCACCTCTTCCCATTGCAAGATAAATAGATCAAGTTGGCCAAACAAAACCCAAATATCGGGGAAGAAATACGAGGCTATAAGCAATCACGCATATAAGAGATCAAAGAAGACTCAAATAACTTTGATGGATAAAAAGATAGATCTGATCATAAACTCAAAGTTCATCGGATCCCAACAAACACACCGCAAAAAAAGTTACATCATATGGATCTCCAAGAGACCATTGTATTGAGAATAAAGAGAGAGAGAGAGAGAGAGAGAGAGATCCATCTAGCTACTAACTACGGACCTGTAGGTCTACAAAAGACTACTCACGCATCATCGGAGAGGCACCAATGGACATGATGAACCCCTTCGTGATGGTGTCTAGATTGGATCTGGTGGTTCTGGAACTTGTGGTATTTATAGAGCAAAGAGGCAGTGTGGGAGGCTACCGAGGTGGACAAAACCCACCAGGGCACGCCTGGGCCTCCAGGCGCGCCCTGGTGTCTTGTGCTCACCTCGGGCTCCCTCTTTGGTACTTCTTTGGCCCACTGGATTCCTTCTGGTCCAAAAAATCCATAAAAAGTTTCGCTGCGTTCGGACTCTATTTGGTATTGATTTCCTGCGATGTAAAAAACATGCAGAAAACAACAACTGGCACTGGGCACTATGTCAATAGGTTAGTATCGAAAAATGATATAAAATGACTATAAATTGATTGTAAAACATCCAAGAATGATAATATAACAGCATGGAACAATCAAAAATTATAGATACGTTGGAGACGTATCAGCATCCCCAAGCTTAATTCTTGCTCGCCCTCGAGTAGGTAAATGATAAAAATAGAATTTTTGATGTGGAATGCTGCCTAACATGTCATCACATATTCTTTTCTTTGTAGCATGGACATTTGGACTTTTTATATGGTTCAAAACAATAGTCTAGTTTTGACATGAGGACTTAAATACTCAAGCATATCAACAAGCAACCATGTCTTTCAAAATATCAACGCTAAAATAAGTTGTTCCTAGCCCATTATGCTCAATCATTGATCCATTCATGAAACACATTCGTATATTAGCTACACCCAATGCTCAAGTACGATCATAGTGCCCCTTAGTTGGTGCTTTAAAAGAGAAGATGGAGACTCAAATAAAAATAAAAATTGCATAAAGTAAAAGAAAGGCCCTTCGCCGAGGAAAGTAGGGATTTGTATAGGTGCCATAGCTCAAAGCGAAAAAGATAGAGATAAAAACATTTTGGGAGGCATGCTTTTCATGTCAACAAAAACGATCAAGTAGTTCCCAATACTTTCCATGCTAGATATATCATAGGTGGTTCCCAAACAGAAATTAAAGTTTATTTCTTTTTCAACCATACTTTCACTTTCCATGGCTAGCCGTATCCACGGGTGCCTTCCATACAACACTTTCCAAGGAATTTATTATTTGACAACATAAAGTAAATTCATTTTCATTTCGGGACTGGGCATCCCTAATACCTTTGCCTTACTCTCGTGCAATGACAAGTGAATAAACACTCATCTTGAGAATAACATATCTAGCATGGAAATATATTAGCCACCCCCTACCGTTTCATGAGCGGTACGAGCACACAAAAGATAAATTTATTTTGGAAATTAGAGATGGCACATACAAATTTGCTTAGAGCACGAAAATACCGCATATATGTAGGTATGGTGGACTCATATGGCAAAACTGGTTTAAAGGATTTTGGACACACAAGTAGTGATCATACTTGGTGCAAAATGAAGGCTAGCAAAAGATTAAGAAGCGACCAACCAAGAAACAAAAAATCTCATAAGCGAGCATTAAGCATAACTAACACTGAATAATGCACCACAAGTAGGATGTAATTTCATTGCATAACTATTGACTTTTGTGCTTGCATAGGGAATCACAAACCTTAAAACCAATATTCTTACTAAAGCATAATTACTCATCAACATGACTAACATATCACATCATCATATCTCAAAACTATTACAAGGAATCAAGCTTATTTTGTCCAATGATCTTCATGAAAGTTATTATTATATCCTTCTTGGATATCTACCACTTTGGGACTAATTTTCATGTGTTGCTTTTGATAAGCTCAAACAAATATAAGTGAAGATCATGAGCATAATATTTATTTCTCTCAAATTAATTTAAGTGAAGCAAGAGAGAACTGCTTCAAAAATACTAAAGCACACCGTTCTCAAAAAGATATAAGTGAAGCAATAGAGCAATTCCATAGCTCATAAAGATTTAAGTGAAGCATAGAGAGCAATTCTAACAAGTCATGACATAGTTTTGGCTCTCTCAAATAGGTGTGTCCAGCAAGGATTAATGACTTAAAATAAAAATAAAAACAAGCAAATACTCATATAATACAAGACGCTCCAAGCAAAACTCGTAGTATGTGACGAATAAAAATATAGCTTCGAGTAAAATACCGATGGTCGTTAGAAGAAAGAGGGGATGCCACTCAGGCATCCCCAAGCTAGGTTGCCTGCTTCTCTTTGGATAATAGCTTGGGATGCCATATGCATCCCCAAGATTAGGCTCTTCTTACTCCTTATTCCTTCATCCATCATAACATCACCCAAAACTTGAAAACTTCAATCACACAAAACTCAACAAAACCATCGTGAGATCCGTTAGTATAAGAAAGCAAATCACTACTATAGGTACTGTTGAAAACCCATTCATATTTTATTCCTGCATTATATCTACTGTATTCCAACTTTTCTATGGCAAAAACTCTTCAAAGAAAACCATAGAATCATCAAAACAAGCACACAACGCAAATAAAACGGAATCTGTCAAAAACAGAACAGTATGTAGCAATCTGGATATTTCGAATACTTCTGTAACTCCAAAAATTCTGGAAAATTAGGATCACGTGAGCAATTTGTATATAAATCTTCTTAAGAAAGAATTGGTATTTTATCGCGCTCCTGTTAAAAATGAGAATTATTTTTGTGAGCGCAAAAGTTTCTGTTTTTCAACAACATCAAATCAACTATTACCCAAGATGATCCTAAAGGCTTTACTTGGCACAAACACTAATTAAAACACAAAAAACACAATCATAACATTAGGATAATTGTGAAAACACTCAAGAACAGAAAGTAAAATACAAAAATAAATTTTATTTATTGGGTTGTCTCCCAACAAGCGCTATCGTTTTACGCCCCTAGCTAGGCATAAAGCAAGGATCTAAGTGTTTTCATTCATAGTTTTGGCAGCTTTTGTGAGGGCTTTCTCAAACCCGGGAGGCTCTTTACGCTTCCCTAAATTCTCCATAAAAGAATCCATCTTGAGATCTAAAATATCCAATCGCTTATTACAGAGAGTAACCAAGGTATTCATGCGATTGATACTACCATTAAGATGTTTGAGGGGTCCGTTATATTTTTGCAATTCAACCATATGTTTGTGCAAATCACCAAGTTTGTCCAACATTTGAACTCCCACTAGGGTAAAAGAAAACCCCTTCTTTTGAGGTGGAACCCCTAGAATTCCTTCTAAGATTTCATAAGCAACATTAGCATCAAGCTCAATAAAATTCCCTTTAGCGGCAAAATCTAAGAGTCGATGATGCAAAGTAAATCATGTTTGCATCATGTTTTCTTACTGTTATTTATAATGTTTTATCCATAATAATGCTTTTTGGAGTAATTCTAATGCCTTTTCTCTCATAATTTGCAAGGTATACACCAAGGGGGAGAATTCTAGCAGCTGGAAATCTGGACCTAGAAAAGCTACGTTAGGCCACCTATTCTGCACAACTCCAAACAAGCTAAAACTTCATGGGGAATTTTTATGAAATATATAAGAATTATTGGAGCAAATAACTACCAGAGGGGAGCCACCAGGTGGGCACAACCCACCTGGGCGCGCCCTGGGGGGTTGTGGCCTCCTCGGCCCACCTCCAGTGCCCATCTTTTGGTATATAAGTCCTTTTGACCTAGAAAAAATAAGGAGAGGACTTTCAGGACGAAGCGTCGCCGCCTCGAGGCGGAACTTGGGCATGAGCACTTTTACCCTCCGGCGGAGCGATTCCGTCGGGGGAACTTCCCTCCCGGAGGGGAAAATCGTCGTCATCATCATCACCAACAACTCTCCCATCTTGGGGAGGGCAATCTCCATCAACATCTTCAACAACACCATCTCCTCTCACACCCTAGTTCATCTCTTGTGTTCAATCTTGTTACCGGAACTATAGATTGGTACTTTTGAGTGACTAGTAGTGTTGATTACATCTTGTAGTTGATTACTATATGGTTTATTTGGTGGAAGATTATATGTTCAGATCCAATATGATATTTAATACACCTCTGATCTTGAGCATTATTATTATTTGTGAGTAGTTACCTTTGTTCTTGAGGTCATGGGAGAAATCATGTTGCAAGTAATCATGTGAATTTGATATGTGTTCGATATTTTGATAGTATGTATGTTGTGATTCCCTTAGTGGTGTCATGTGAACGTCGACTACATGACACTTCACCATATTTGGGACTAAGGGAATGCATTGTGGAGTATCAATTAGATGATGGGTTGCGAGAGTGACAGAAGCTTAAACCCCAGTTTATGCGCTATTCCGTAAGGGACCGATTGGATCCAAAAGTTTAATGCTATGGTTAGAAGTTATTCTTAATACTTTTCTCGTAGTTGCGGATGCTTGTGGGAGGGTTAATCATAAGTACAAGGTTTGTTCAAGTAAGAACATCACCTAAGCACCGATCCACCCGCATATCAAATTATCAAAGTAGCGAACACGAATCGAACCAACATGATGAAAGTGACTAGATGAAATTCCCGTGTACCCTCAAGAATGCTTTGCTTATCATAAGAGACCGTTTTGGCCTGTCCTTTGACTCAAAAGGATTGGTCTACCTTGTTGCACTTTTGTTACTACTATCATTACTTGCTCGTTACAAATTATCTTGCTACTTACAATTTCAGCACTTGCACACATTACCTTACTGAAAACCACTTGTCATTTCCTTCTGCTCCTCGTTGGGTTCGACACTCTTACTTATCGAAAAGAGCTACAATTGATCCCCTATACTTGTGGGTCATCAAGGCTATTTTTTGGCGCCGTTGACGGGGAGTGAAGCGCCTTTGGTAAGTGGAATTTGGTAAGGAAACATTTATATAGTGTGCTGAAATTTATTGTCACTTGTTACTATGGAAAACAATCCTCTGAGGGGTTTGTTCGGGGTATCTTCACCTTGTCCAGAACCATAATTAGCTACCCCTCAACCTAATGCACCTACTAAAAATATTGAATATGAAATTCCTTCGGGTATGATAGAACAACTGCTAGCTAATCCTTATGCAGGAGATGGAACCGAATATCCTGATATGCACTTGATATATGTAGAACAAATTTGTGGATTGTTTAAGCTTGCAGGTTTACCAAGGGATAAAGTTATGAAAAAGGTTTTCCCTTTATCTTTGAAGGTAAAAGCATTGGCATGGTATAGGCTATGCGATGATATTGGATCATTGAATTGGAATCGTTTGAAATTGGAGTTCCACCAAAAAATTTATCATATGCATCTAGTTCATCGTGATCGGAATTATATATATAATCTTTGGCCTCGTGAAGGAGAAAGTATCGCTCTAGCTTGGGGGAGGCTTAAGTCAATGTTATATTCATGCCCCAATCATGAGCTCTCAAGAGAAATTATTATTCAGAATTTTTATGCCCGGCTTTCTCGTAATGATCAAACCATACTTGATACTTCTTGTGTTGGTTCCTTTATGAAGAAGATTATTGAATTTGGGTGGGATCTTTTGGAAAGAATTAAACGCAACTCCGAAGATTGGGAACTCGACAAAGGTAAAGAGTCAGGTATTAAACTTGAGTATGATTGTGTTAAATCTTTTATGGATACCAATGTTTTTCAAAAGTTTAGCACTAAATATGGACTTGACTCTGAGATAGTAGCCTCCTTTTGTGAATCATTTGTTACTCATGTTGAACTCCCTAAAGAGAAGTGGTTTAAATATCACCCACCTATTAAATAATAAATTAAAGAACCGGTACCAGTTAAAGAAGAAACTATACTTTATAATGTTGATCCAGTTGTTCCTTCTGCTTATATTGAGAAACCACCTTTCCCTGTTAGGATAAAGGAACATGCTAAAGTCTCAACTGTGGTTAATAAAAGCTATATTAGAACACCTAAACCTGATGAACAAATTAAATTTGAACCTAGTATTGTTATGGTTAAAGATCTCTTAGAAGAAGATATGGATGGGCATGTTATTTACTTCTGTGAAGAGGCTGCTAGAATTGCCAAACCTGATAAGAAAGATAAACATAGACCCGTTGTTGGCATGCCTGTCATCTCAGTTAAAATAGGAGATCATTGTTATCATGGTTTATGTGACATGGTTGCTAGTGTAAGTGCTATTCCTTACACCTTATATCAAGAAATTATGAAAGACACGACACCTGCAGAGTTAGAAGACATAGATGTTACTATTAAGCTGGCTAACACAGACACCATATCACCATTTGGGATTGTCAGAGATGTTGAAGTCTTGTGTGGGAAAATAAAATACCCTACTGCTTTTATTGTCCTTGGTTCCCCACAAGATGACTTTTGGCCCATTATATTTGGTAGACCTTTTCTGAATACAGTTAATGCTACGATAGACTGTAAGAAACAAACTGTTGGTGTTAGCTTTGGTGATGAGTCTCATGAGTTTAATTTTTCCAAGTTTAGTAGAAATCTTTATGAAAAAGAATTGCCTAGTAAGGACGAATTAATTGGTCTTGCTTCTATTGATGTACCATGTACTGATCCTTTAGAACAATATTTGCTAGACCATGAGAATGATTTTCATATGCATGAAAGAAATGAAATAGATAAAAAATTCTTTGAACAAAGTCCTCTACTTAAACACAATTTGCCTATAGAAACTCTGGGAGGTCCTCCTCCACCTAAAGTTGATCCTGTGTTTGAATTAAAACAATTGCTAGACACTTTGAAATATGTTTATCTTGATGAAAAGAAGATATATCATGTTATTATTAGTGCTAACCTTTCAGAACATGAAGAAGAAAGATTATTGGAAGTTCTAAGGAAGCACCGAGTCGCTATTGGATATACCCTTGATGATTTAAAGGGCATTAGTCCCACTCTATATCAGCACAAAATTAATATGGAACCTCATGCTAAACCCGTTTTTGATCACCAACGTTGGTTAAATCCGAAGATGAAAGAAGTGGTAAGAACTGAAATATTAAAGCTTCTCGAAGCAGGTATAATCTATCCCGTAGCTGATAGTAGATGGGTAAGTCTTGTTCATTGTGTTCCTAAGAAAGGAGGTATAACTGTTGTTCCTAATGATAAGAATGAACTTATTCCACAAAGAATTGTCACAGGCTATAGAATGGTAATTGATTTTAGAAAATTAAATAAAGCAACTAGAAACGATCATTACCCTTTTCCTTTTATTGATCAAATGATTGAAAGACTATCTAAGCACACACACGTTTGCTTCCTTGATGGATATTCTGGCTTTTCACAAATACCTGTTTCTCAACCTGATCAAGAAAAGACCACTTTTACTTGTCCCTTTGGAACCTATGCTTATAGACGTATGCCTTTTGGTTTATGTAATTCACCTGCTACCTTTCAAAGATGTATGACTGCTATATTCTCTGACTTATGTGAAAAGATTGGTGAGGTTTTCATGGATGACTTTTCTGTTTATGGGAAGTCTTTTGATGATTGTTTAAGCAATCTTGATCGAGTTTTGCAGAGATGTGAACAAACAAATCTTGTCTTGAATTGGGAGAAGTGCCACTTTATTGTAAATGAAGGCATTGTCTTGGGTCATAAAATTTCTAAAAGAGGTATTGAAGTGGATCAAGCTAAGGTTGATGCAATTGAGAAAATGCCATGTCCTAAAGATATAAAAGGTATTCGTAGTTTCTTAGGTCATGTTGGTTTCTATAGGAGATTTATCAAAGACTTTTCAAAAATTTCTAGGCCTCTTACTAGTCTCTTGCAAAAGGATATTCCTTTTGTTTTTTATGATGATTGTTTAGAAGCCTTTGAAACAGTTAAGAAAGCCTTAATTTCTACACCTATTGTTCAACCACCTGATTGGAACTTGCCTTTTGAAATTATGTGTGATGCTAGTGATTATGTTGTTGGTACTGTTCTAGGACAAAGAGTTGATAAGAAACTCAATGTTATTCATTATGCTAGTAAAACTCTAGACAGTGCTCAAAGAAATTATGCTACTACTGAAAAAGAATTCTTAGCAGTTGTGTTTGCTTGTGATAAATTTAGACCTTATATTGTTGATTCCAAAGTAACTGTTCACACAGACCATGCTGCTATTAAATATCTTATGGAAAAGAAAGATGCTAAACCTAGACTTATTCGATGGGTTCTCTTGTTACAAGAATTTGATTTACAAATCATTGATATAAAAGGAGCTGAGAACCCAGTTGCTGATAATTTATCTAGGCTTGAAAATGTGCTTGATGACCCACTACCTATTGATGATAGTTTTCCTAATGAGCAGTTAGCTGCAATAAATGTTTCTCATAGTACTCATTGGTATGTTGATTATGCTAATTACATTGTTGCTAAATATTTACCACCTAACTTTACATACCAACAAAAGAAAAAATTCTTCTATGATTTAAGACATTACTTTTGGGATGACCCACATCTTTATAAAGAAGGAGTAGATGGTATTATTAGACATTGTGTACTTGAGCATGAACAGGGACAAATCCTATGGAAATGTCACTCTGAGGCTTATGGAGGGCATCATGTTGGAGATAGAACTGCTCACAAGGTATTGCAATCTAGATTTTATTGGCCTACTCTCTTCAAGGATGCCCATAAGTTCGTCTTATCTTGTGATGAATGTCAAAGAATAGGTAATATCGGTAAGCGTCAAGAAATGCCTATGAATTATTCACTTGCTGTTGAACCATTTGATGTTTGGGGATTTGATTACATGGGACCTTTTCCTTCCTCTAATGGGTATACACATATTTTGGTTGCTATTGATTATGTTACTAAATGGGTAGAAGCTATTCCAAATAGTAGTGCTGATCACAACACCTCTATTAAAATGCTTAAGGAAGTTATTTTCCCAAGGTTTGGAGTCCCTAGATATTTAATGAATGATGGTGGTTCACACTTTATTCATGGTGCTTTCTGTAAAATGCTTGCGAAGTTTGATGTTAACCATAGAATTGCATCACCTTATCATCCTCAGTCTAGTGGTCAAGTTGAACTTAGCAATAGAGAAATAAAATTAATTTTGCAAAAGACTGTCAATAGGTCCAGGAAGAATTGGTCTAAGAAATTAGATGATGCACTTTGGGCTTATAGAACAGCTTATAAAATTCCTATGGGTATGTCTCCATACAAAATGGTTTATGGAAAAGCATGTCATTTGCCTCTTGTTTTAGAACATAAACCATATTGGGCAATCAAAGAACTCAATTATGACTTCAAACTTGCTGGTGAAAAGAGGTTATTTGACATTAGCTCATTAGATGAATGGAGAACCCAAGCTTATGAAAATGCAAAATTATTTAAAGAAAGAGTAAAAATATGGCATGACAAAAGAATTCAAAAGCGTGAGTTTAAAGTCAAAGAATATGTTCTTTTGTACAACTCTCATTTCAGATTCTTTGCAGAAAAACTCCTCTCGAAATGGGAAGGCCCATGATACGTCTCCAACGTATCTATAATTTTTTATTGTTCCATGCTATTATATTATCAACCTTGGATGTGTTATATGCATTTATATGCTATTTTATATGATTTTTAGGACTAACATATTAACCTAGAGCCCAGTGCTAGTTTCTGTTTTTTCCTTGTTTTTGAGTAACGCAGAAAAGGAAACCCAAACAGAGTCCAATTGACCTGAAACTTCACGGAACTTATTTTTGGACCAGAAGAAGGACATGGAGTAAAAGAGTTGGGTCGGAAGAGTCCCGGGCTGCCCACGAGGGTGGGGGCGCGCCCACCCCCTGGGCGCGCCTCCCTACCTCGTGGACAGCCCCGGGACCCCCTGCCTTGTTCCCGACTCCAACATCTCTTATATAACCCAAAACTTCCAGAGAGAGACCTAGATCGGGAGTTCCGCCGCCGCAAGCCTCTGTTTCCACCGAAAACAAATCTAGACCTGTTCCAGCACCCTGCCGGAGGGGGGGAATCCCTCTCCGGTGGCTATCTTCATCATCCCGGAGCTCTCCATGACGAGGAGGGAGTAGTTCACCCTTGGGGCTGAGGGTATGTACCAGTAGCTATGTGTTTGATCTCTCTCTCGTGGTCTTGATTCGGAAAGATCTTGATGTATCGCGAGCTTTGCTATTATAGTTGGATCTTATGATGTTTCTCCCCCTCTACTCTCTTGTAATGGATTGAGTTTTCCCTTTGAAGTTATCTTATCGGATTGAGTCTTTAAGGATTTGAGAACACTTGATGTATGTCTTGCATGTGCTTATCTGTGGTGACAATGGGATATCACGTGATCCACTTGATGTATGTTTTGCTGATCAACTTGCGAGTTCCCTCGTGAACTTATGCATAGGGGTTGGCACACGTTTTCGTCTTGACTCTTCGGTAGAAACTTTGGGGCGCTCTTTGAAGTTCTTTGTGTTGGTTGAATAGATGAATCTGAGATTGTGTGATGCATATCGTATAATCATACCCACGGATACTTGAGGTGTCATTGGAGTATCTAGGTGACATTAGGGCTTTGGTTGATTTGTGTCTTAAGGTGTTATTCTAGTACAAACTCTAGGATAGATTGAACAGAAAGAATAGCTTCGTGTTATTTTACTATGGACTCTTGAATAGATCGATCAGAAAGGATAACTTTGAGGTGGTTTCGTACCCTACAATAATCTCTTCGTTTGTTCTCCGCTATTAGTGACTTTGGAGTGACTCTTTGTTGCATGTTGAGGGATTGTTATATGATCCAGTTATGGTATTGTTGTTGAGAGAACTTGCACTAGTGAAATTATGAACCCTAGGCCTTGTTTCAACGCATTGCAATACCGTTTGTGCTCACTTTTATCATTAGTTACCTTGCTATTTTTATATTTTCAGATTACAAAAACCTATATCTACCATCCATATTGCACTTGTATCACCATCTCTTCGCCGAACTAGTGCATCTATACAATTTACCATTGTATTGGGTGTGTTGGGGACACAAGAGACTCTTTGTTATTTGGTTGCAGGGTTTCTTGAGAGAGACCATCTTCATCCTACGCCTCCCATGGATTGATAAACCTTTGGTCATCCACTTGAGGGAAATTTGCTACTGTCCTACAAACCTCTGCACTTGGAGGTCCAACAACGTCTACAAGAATAAGGTTGTGTAGTAGACATCAAGCTCTTTTCTGGCGCCATTGCCGGGGAGGTTAGCACTTGAAGGTATATCTTTAGATCTTGCAATCGAATCTTTTTGTTTCTTGTTTTATCACTAGTTTAGTTTATAAAAGGAAACTACAAAAAATGGAATTGAGGGTACCTCATATGCTTCATCTTTTTAATATCTTTCATGAAAATAAGGATTTCGATAATTGTGCCAAAGTGTTAGAAGAAGAATGCATTAGAATGTTTGGCACTAAATATTTGAATGATGAGCATGATTGCAATGTTGTTAGTATGAATTCCTTGAATATCCATGGTACTAATGATGATTGCACTAGTCATGATGAAAATGTCTCTTATAAGCATGTCAACTTTTGTGGAATACATAGAGCTTGCAAGCACACACCAAATAGGGAAGATAGATTTTGCAAGAGGCATAAGTATTTGGAAACTAAATGGTTGCAAGAAAGGCTAGATGATTGTGCTGAAAGATTCAAT
The DNA here is from genome assembly GCF_056163025.1 of Triticum urartu. Classification (NCBI taxonomy): domain Eukaryota; kingdom Viridiplantae; phylum Streptophyta; class Magnoliopsida; order Poales; family Poaceae; genus Triticum; species Triticum urartu. The sequence continues at coordinate 203,396,376 of NC_141877.1, read as the reverse complement.
ATTTATTGCCATCCTTGTGAACTTTGCAATGAACATGGTCATTTAAAGCTCCAATGCTATTTGTTTCATGATCAAATCGTATCCAAAAATTGTGATAACTTGATTACCCTTGAGCATCATAAAGAGCTTAGTCTTCTTTTGGGGTATAAAGAAATGAAACATATAACTGAGGGTATTCCAAAATTTAATCTTGATAGATTTCTTGATTTTGATCTAGAAGAAATTTTTATGTATTGTGCGGTGAATTGCATTGAAAATCCTTATATTGCCAATTACATAAAGAAAAGAAAACAAATAGAAGATGAAGAGAATACTAATGAAAGGGAAGAGACTTACCAATATCCTCCTATTCTTCTTATGATGAATCAGGTAACGAGGAGGAGCTTTCTATTCAACCAATCTCACTAATAAAGAGCTCCAAAAAGAGGAATAAACCCACACATGATGTGAAGAAGAAAAAGAGAAGACGGAGAAGTGAAGGTAAAGAGGTATTCCTCCCAAATGATGTTGCTCCTATTACTCATTGCGATGATGATAATTGCTATACTATTGGTGCTATCCATACTATTAATGATGAGAGTGATTATGCTTATGATATGAAAAGGCCCAACCTTGGGGATGTTATGTTTGATGAGAATGACATGTTTGAAAATGTATTTTCTGCAATTAATGTTTGTCCCAAGCTTGGGGATGCTATGATTAATGAAGATGATATTTTTAGTCTTCCAAGTTTTGATGAGCAAATTTACTATGATGATAGCATGCCTCCTATTTATGATGCTTATATTGATGAAAGTGGGTTAGGAAGAGTGTCAACTTTAGGAAGTAATTATCCCACTATTTTGGATGGTGTTGAATCTTATTGTGACAATTATAAAAGTGGATTTGGATAGGTCATGACTTTATTTAGTAATGATTCCACTATCTTGGAAGAGGTTTCAATCAATTATGATGAGAACAAAGTTGCTACTTATGATGATTATTGTGATGACACTTATGCTAAAAATGTAGTGATGATTATATTTATAAAACTTGTCATGATTATGATTACCCTTTTCCTGAATATTACTCTTTTAATGTGGAAACAATTTGTAGTATTCGAGTTTCGTATGATACTCCCACTATTCCGAATGAGAAGAATTTTGCCTATGTGGAGAGTGGTAAATTTTCTATGCTTGTAGATCATGAAAAGAATGTTTTATGTGATGGTTATATTGTTGAATTCATTCATGATGCTACTGAAAATTATTATGAGGGAGGAATATATGCTTGTAGGAATTGCAATAATATCAAGTTTCCTCTCTATGTGCTAAAAATCCGGAAGTTATGCTTCTTTTACCTTCCTATGCAAGTTGATTCTTGTTCCCATAAGTTGTTTGATCAAAAAATCCCTATGCATAGGAAGTGGGTTAGACTTAAATGTGCTAGTTATATTTTTCATTATGCTCTCTTTATGTTTCAGTTCTTATCTTTTATGTGAGCATCATTGAAATCATCATGCCTAGCTAGGGGCGTTAAACGATAGCGCTTGTTGGGAGGCAACCCAATTTTATTTTGTCATTTACTTTTTGGTTCTGTTTAGTAATAAATAATTCATCTAGCCTCTTTTTAGATGTGGTTTTATGCTTTTAGTAAGTGTTTGTGCCAAGTAGAACCTTTGGGAAGACTTGGGGAAAGTCTTTGCGACCTTGCTGTAAAAAACAGAAATTTAGCGCTCACGAGATTAGCTGCCATTTTTTACTGGAGAGTGCGGTTAGGTTGATTATTTTTGCAGATTATTAATAGACAAATTCCTCAGGTCCACCGATTTATTTCAGAATTTTTTCAGTTCCATAAGTATACGTTTGATACAGATTACTACAGACTATTCTGTTTTTGACAGATTTTGTTTTCTTCGTGCTGTTTGCTTATTTTGATGAATCTATGAGTAGTATCGGAGGGTATGAACCATAGAGAAGTTGGAATACATTAGATATTACACCAATATGAATTTAGAATGAGTCCACAACAGTACCTAAGTGGTGATTTATTTTCTTATACTAACGGAGCTTACAAGTTTTATGTTAAGTTTTGGATTGTGAAGTTTTCAAGTTTTGGGTAAAGATTCGATGGACTATGGAATAAGGAGTGGCAAGAGCCTAATCTTGGGGATTCCCAAGTCACCCCAAGGTAATATTCAAGGACAACCAAAAGCCTAAGCTTGGGGATGCCCCGGAAGGCATCCCCTCTTTCGTCTTCGTTCATCGGTAACTTTACTTGGAGCTATATTTTTATTCACCACATGATATGTGTTTTGATTGGAGCGTCATTTTATTTTATTTATTTTTTCTTGCTGTTTGAATAATATACCAAGATCTGAAATTATTAAATGTTAGAGAGTCTTCACATAGTTGCATAATTATTCGACTACTCATTGATCTTCACTTATATCTTTTGGAGTAGTTTGTCAATTGCTATAGTGCTTCACTTATATCTTTTTAGAGCACGATGATAGTTTTATTTTGAAGAAATAGATGAACTCTCATGCTTCACTTATATTATTTTGAGAGTCCTAAACAGCATGGTAATTTGCTTTGGTTATGAATTTAGTCCTAATATGATGGGCATCCAAGATGGGTGTAATAAAAACGTTCATATAGAGTGCATTGAATACTATGAGAAGTTTGATACTTGATGATTGTTTTGAGATATGAAGATGGTGATATTAGAGTCATGCTAGTTGAGTAGTTGTGAATTTGAGAGATACTTGTGTTAAAGTTTGTGATTCCCATAGCATGCACGTATGGTGAACCGTTATGTGATGAAGTCAGAGCATGATTTATTTATTGGTTGTCTTCCTTATGAGTCGCGGTCGGGGACGAGCGATGGTCTTTTACTACCAATCTACCCCCCTAGGAGCATGCGTGTAGTACTTTGTTTCGATGACTAATAGATTTTTGCAATAAGTATATGAGTTCTTTATGACTAATGTTGAGTCCATGGATTATACGCACTCTCACCCTTCCACCATTGCTAGCCTCTATAGTACCGTGCAACTTTCGCCGGTACCATAAACCTACCATTTACCTTCCTCAAAACAGCCACCATACCTACCTATTATGGCATTTCCATAGCCATTCCGAGATATATTGCCATGAAACTTTCCACACGCTTCATCATTGTCATATTGCTTTGCATGATCATGTAGTTGACATCGTATTTGTGGCAAAGCCACCATTCATAATTCTTTCATACATGTCACTCATGAGTCATTGCACATCCCGGTACACCGTCAGAGGCATTCATATAGAGTCATATTTTGTTCTAAGTATCGAGTTGTAATTCTTGAGTTGTAAGTAAATAAAAGTGTGATGAGCATCATTATTAGAGCATTGTCCCAGTGAGGAAAGGGTGATGGAGACTATGATTCCCCCACAAGTCGGGATGAGACTCCGGACGAAAAATAAAAAAAAGGAGAAAAAGAGGCCATAAAAAAGAGAATGCCCAAAAAAACAAAAAAATGAGAGAGAAAGAGAGAAGGGACAATGCTACTATCCTTTTACCACACTTGTGCTTCAAAGTAGCACCATGATCTTCATGATATAGAGTCTCCTATGTTGTCACTTTCATATACTAGTGGGAATCTTTCATTATAGAACTTGGCTTGTATGTTCCAATGATGGGCTTACTCAAAGTGCCCTAGGTCTTCGTGAGCAAGCAAGTTGGATGCACACCCACTTAGTTTCCTTTTGAGCTTTCATAAACTTATAGCTCTTGTGCATCCGTTGCATGGCAATCCCTACCCACTCACATTGATATCTATTGATGGGCATCTCCATAGCCCGTTGATACGCCTAGTTGATGTGAGACTATCTTCTCTTTTTTGTCTTCTCCACAACCACCATTCTATTCCACCTATAGTGATATGTCCATGGCTCACGCTCATGTATTACGTGAAGATTGAAAAGGTTTGAGAACATCAAAAGTATGAAACAATTGTTTGGCTTGTCATTGGGGTTGTGCATGATTTAAATATTTTGTGTGATGAATATAGAGCATAGCCAGACTATATGATTTTGTAGGGATAGCTTTCTTTGGCCATGTTATTTTGAGAAGACATAATTGCTTGGTTAATATGCTTGAAGTATTATTATTTTATGTCAATATTAAACTTTTGTCTTGAATCTTATGGATCTAAATATTCATGCCATAGTAAAGAAGATTACATTGATAAATATGTTAGGTAGCATTCCACATCAAAAATTCTGTTTTTATCATTTACCTACTCGGGGACAAGCAGGAATTAAGCTTGGGGATGCTTGATACGTCTCCAACGTATCTATAATTTTTGATTGTTCCATGCTATTATATTATCAACCTTGGATGTTTTATATGCATTTATATGCTATTTTATATGATTTTTGGGACTAACCTATTAACCTAGAGCCCAGTGCCAATTTTTGTTTTTTCCTTGTTTTTGAGTATCGCAGAAAAGGAAACCCAAACGGAGTCCAATTGACCTGAAACTTCACGGAACTTATTTTTGGACCAGAAGAAGGACATGGAGTAAAAGAGTTGGGCCGGAAGAGTCCCAGGCTGCCCACGAGGGTGGGGGCGCGCCCACCCCCTAGGCGCGCCTCCCTACCTCATGGACAGCCCGGGACCCCCCTGCCTTGTTCCTGACTCCAACACCTCTTATATAACCCAAAACTTCCAGAGAGAGACCTAGATCGGGAGTTCCGCCGCCGCAAGCCTCTGTTTCCACCGAAAACCAATCTAGACCCGTTCCAGCACCCTGCCGGAGGGGGGGAATCCCTCTCCGGTGGCTATCTTCATCATCCCGGAGCTCTCCATGACGAGGAGGGAGTAGTTCACCCTTGGGGCTGAGGGTATGTACCAGTAGCTATGTGTTTGATCTCTCTCTCGTGGTCTTGATTCGGAACGATCTTGATGTATCGCGAGCTTTGCTATTATAGTTGGATCTTATGATGTTTCTCCCCCTCTACTCTCTTGTAATGGATTGAGTTTTCCCTTTGAAGTTATCTTATCGGATTGAGTCTTTAAGGATTTGAGAACACTTGATGTATGTCTTGCATGTGCTTATCTGTGGTGACAATGGGATATCATGTGATCCACTTGATGTATGTTTTGCTGATCAACTTGCGAGTTCCCTCGTGAACTTATGCATAGGGGTTGGCACACGTTTTCGTCTTGACTCTTCGGTAGAAACTTTGGGGCGCTCTTTGAAGTTCTTTGTGTTGGTTGAATAGATGAATCTGAGATTGTGTGATGCATATCGTATAATCATACCCACGGATACTTGAGGTGTCATTGGAGTATCTAGGTGACATTAGGGCTTTGGTTGATTTGTGTCTTAAGGTGTTATTCTAGTACAAACTCTAGGATAGATTGAACAGAAAGAATAGCTTCGTGTTATTTTACTACGGACTCTTGAATAGATCGATCAGAAAGGATAACTTTGAGGTGGTTTCGTACCCTACAATAATCTCTTCGTTTGTTCTCCGCTATTAGTGACTTTGGAGTGACTCTTTGTTGCATGTTGAGGGATTGTTATATGATCCAGTTATGGTATTGTTGTTGAGAGAACTTGCACTAGTGAAATTATGAACCCTAGGCCTTGTTTCAACGCATTGCAATACCGTTTGTGCTCACTTTTATCATTAGTTACCTTGCTATTTTTATATTTTCAGATTACAAAAACCTATATCTACCATCCATATTGCACTTGTATCACCATCTCTTCGCCGAACTAGTGCACCTATACAATTTACCATTGTATTGGGTGTGTTGGGGACACAAGAGACTCTTTGTTATTTGGTTGCAGGGTTGCTTGAGAGAGACCATCTTCATCCTACGCCTCCCACGGATTGATAAACCTTAGGTCATCCACTTGAGGGAAATTACATACTGTCCTACAAACCTCTGCACTTGGAGGCCCAACAATGTCTACAAGAAGAAGGTTGTGTAGTAGACATCAGCCCATACGTCATCGAGGAGGTTTACCGGTCTGGAGCCATCAAAATAAATAATTCCGAAGGTATTAACCCGAAGGTTGTAAATGGGCAACGAATAAAGCAGTATATCTCAGGTATGCCTATTAATATTGAAAGCAATATTATCCAAACCATGACACCGGAAGAACACATAAAAGAGTCCTTCCGGAACACTCCAGAATCGTGAAAATAAGGTGGTACATGATACGGTAAGTAAAGGACTCCGAAAAATCCGCAATTTTTTTTATCAGTTTTGGAATATTATAGAATTTTGGAAATAAAGAAACTTCCAGGAAGCGTCCCCTGGTGGGCACAAGACACCAGGGCGGCGCGCCCAAGTGGGTTGTGCCCACCTGGGACACCTTCCGTACTCTGTTTTTCTACCATATGCTTGTCCTCCAAGATAAAAAATCTTTATATACTCCCCGAACCTGTTGATCACCGTATCACAGAGAAATCCTATGTTCTCTTTTCTTGCTCTATCCTGCGCAGTTTTGAAAATATGTCTTATCAAGACTCTGAGGGAGAGAGCTATGTTGTTGATCTCATCGCAAACCCCAAGTCCTATGGGGATGAGGGGCATTATAGCTGGACCTCCGAAGAAGATGATGATGAATCGGTTCCTCCCCGGTTCAAAAACGAGAGCATGGAGGCGTTATGCAAGAGGATAATAAAACTCGAGATAGATAATTGCGAGTTGATGATGGAAAATTTTATTCTCCGTCAGAAGCTGGAGGAAGCGAAGGGCAAACCTTCTACCTTCTCACCACCACCATTACCTTCTTCTTCATCACCATCATCTTCTTCACCACCAAAGGAGAATTGAGTATCGAGTATGGGTACTCCCCTTAGCTTCCGCCAAGCTTGGGGGAGGTGCCCCGGTATCGTATCATCCCACTATCTTTTTACTTTCACTTATTTTAATTCGATCCTTTTGCTTTAGATGAATAAAAGTTTAGTTCGATCCTTTCTTCTTTGAGAGTTTGCTTAGTGATCTATCCTTGTAATCGTGTGCAAGTTATATCATAAAGTTTAGTATGATTTTTGCTTTCTTTACTTTCATGTTGCAAATAAAGAAAAGAAATAAGCAAGGACACAAATAAAAGAAAGGAAATAAATAAAGAAAATATTATATACTGATCCTATGGTAGGTGATGGCACCACATAAGGAAAAGTAAAGTAGAAAATTTTGTTAGAGATTGACAAACATAGCATTAGTCAATGATGCAACTCATGAAAGACTTAATAAGGGAAGAGAAGATTCACATATAAATATACTATCCTAGAAATATTTTGTGATTGTGAGCCCTCATCAAAATATTATATGCCAAAATTGTTGACATTGGACAAGGAAGACAACCTAATGATTTATGTTTGTTCATATTCACATAGAAGTCATATTGTCATAGATCCTTTAACATGTGGTGCTTGCCCCCTATCTTTGCTAGCCAAAAATTCTGCACTAAGTAGAGATACTACTTGTGCATCCAAAAACCCTTAAACCCAAATATTATTTTCAAGTGTCCACCATACCTACCTAGGGATTGAGAAAGATCCCTCAAGTAAGTTTTCATCGGTGAAAAAAGGCAATAAAAATTGCTTCTAAAAGTGTGAGATCATTTAGTGTAAGAGAAAATTGAGCATTGCACGAACTTGTGATGGTGAAGAATAAAAGCGACAGACTGCATAATAAAGGTCACTATCATAAGGGGCAATGTAGCGTGACGTTCTTTTGCACTAAGGGATTGAGCATACAAACAAATAAGTGCATGGCAACCTCTGCTTCCCTCTGTGAAGGTCCTATCTTTTACTTTTATGCAAGAGTCAAAGTTTTTCTCTCTATTCCTTTTATTTTTCTCTTTTGGCAAGCATCATGTGGTGAGGAAAGATCTAGGCACATATGTCCAGTTGAATATGGGTGGCATGAGTTATTATTGTTGACATCACCCTTGAGGTGAGTATGTTGGGATGCAAAATCATAAGCCCCTATCTTTCTACGTTTCCGGTTGAAACATTCTGCTCATGGGTATGAGGTGAGTGTTAGCAATCATAGAAGACTATATGATGGTTGAGTATGTGGACTTGCCTAAAGGCTCCGACGCATGACTTTTCCTGAAGAGATGATGAATTGTAGTTGCAAAGTTGACTGAGAACATAGTTTGTTCGTTTCTTATAGAGTTTTTGCTTTATACTTCGATTGTGTGATGAACTATTACTTATTCATGAGAAGTGTATGATAAAAGTCTTATGATAAAAGTCCTATGTTTAATTTTATTGCGGTTATAATAATCAACATGATGCTTCTATGTCCGTATTTTGTTTTTATCGACACCTCTTTCTCAAAGCATGTGGACATGTTTTTCGATTTCGATTTTCACTTGAGGACAAGCGAGGTCTAAGCTTGGGGGAGTTGATACGTCCACTTTGCATCATGTTTTCTTACTGTTATTTATAATGTTTTTACCCATAATAATGCTTTTTGGAGTAACTCTAATGCCTTTTCTCTCATAATTTGCAAGGTATACACCAAAGGGGAGAATTCTGGCAGCTGGAAATCTGGACCTAGAAAAGCTACACCAGGCCACCTATTCTGCACAACTCCAAACAAGCTGAAACTTCACGGGGAATTTTTATGGAATATATAAGAATTATTGGAGCAAATAACTACCAGAGGGGAGCCACCAGGTGGGCACAACCCACCTGGGCGCGTCAAGGCCCCCTGGCGTGCCCTGGGGGGTTATGGCCTCCTCGGCCCACCTCCGGTTCCCATCTTTTGGTATATAAGTACTTTTGGCCTAGAAAAAATAAGGACAGGACTTTCGGGACGAAGCGTCGTCGCCTCGAGGCGGAACTTGGGCAGGAGCACTTTTGCCCTCCGGCGGAGCGATTCCGCCGGGTGAACTTCCCTCACGGAGGGGGAAATCGTCGTCATCATCATCAACAAAAACTCTCCCATCTTGGGGAGGGCAATCTCCATCAACATATTCAACAACACCATCTCCTCTCAAACCCTAGTTCATCTCTTGTGTTCAATCTTGTTACCGGAACTATAGATTGGTACTTGTGGGTGACTAGTAGTGTTGATTACATCTTGTAGTTGATTACTATATGGTTTATTTGGTGGAAGATTATATGTTCAGATCCAATATGCTATTTAATACCCCTCTGATCTTGAGCATGATTATTATTTGTGAGTAGTTACCTTTGTTCTTGAGGTCACGGGAGAAATCATGTTGCAAGTAATCATGTGAATTTGATATGTTTTCGATATTTTCATAGCATGTATGTTGTGATTCCCTTAGTGGTGTCATGTGAACGTCGACTACATGACACTTCACCATATTTGGGCCTAAGGTAATGCATTGTGGAGTAGCAATTAGATGATGGGTTGCGAGAGTGACAAAAGCTTAAACCCCAGTTTATGCACTATTCTGTAAGGGACCGATTGGATCCAAAAGTTTAATGCTATGGTTAGAATTTATTCTTAATACTTTTCTCGTAGTTGCGGATGCTTGCGGGAGGGTTAATCATAAGTAGTAGGTTTGTTCAATTAAGAACAGCACCTAAGCACCGGTCCACCCACATATCAAATTATCAAAGTAGCGAACACGAATCGAACCAACATGATGAAAGTGACTAGATGAAATTCCTGTGTACCCTCAAGAACGCTTTACTTGTCATAAGAGACCGCTTGGGCCTGTCCTTTGCCTCAAAAGGATTGGGCTACCTTGCTACACTTTTGTTACTACTATCGTTACTTGCTCATTACAAATTATCTTGCTATCAAACTACCCTGCTACTTACAATTTCAGCACTTGCACACATTACCTTACTGAAAACCACTTGTCATTTCCTTCTGCTCCTCGTTGGGTTCAACACGTTTACTTATAGAAAAGAGCTACAATTGATCCCCTATACTTGTGGGTAATCACTCCCCGGCAACAGCGCCAGAAATTCCTTTTGATGTTTGCTTGAACTACGTCGGTATTTCCCCAAAGAGGAAGGGATGATGCAGCACAGCAACGGTAGGTATTTCCCTCAGTGATGAGACCAAGGTTATTGAACCAGTAGGAGAACCACGCAACACCACATAAACAGCTCCTATACACAAAGAACAAATACTTGCAACCTGACGTAAGAGAGGGGTTGTCAATCCCTCACGGGTAAAAAGATAGATAAAATCATAGTAGATTGGATAAATAGATCTTGCGGGAACGCGAGATAAAATAAATAAGTAAAAATTGCAGCAAAGTATTTTTATATTTTTGATTTAATAGATCTGAAAATAAAAGCAAATAAAAATAGACTGTGAAGGCAAATATAATAAACAAGAGATCCGGGGGCCGTAGATTTCACTACTGGCTTCTCTCGAGAAAAATAGCAAACGGTGGTTGAACGAATTACTGCTGGGAAATTGATAAAACTTCAAATAATCATGACGATATCCAGGCAATGATCATTATATAGGCATCACGTCCAAGATTAGTAGACCAACTCCTGCCTGCATCTACTACTATTACTCCACACATCGACCGCTATCCAGCATGCATCTAGTGTATTAAGTTCATGGAAAAATGGAGTAATGCAATAAGAACGGTGACATGATGTAGACAAGATCTATTTATGTAGAAATAGACCCCATCTTGTTATCCTTAATAGCAAGCGATACGTATGTGTCGGCTCCCCTTCTGTCACTGGGATCAAGCACCGTAAGATCGAACCCATCACAAAGCACATCTTCCCATTGCAAGATAAATAGATCAAGTTGGCCAAACAAAACCCAAATATCGGAGAAGAAATACGAGGCTATAAGCAATCATGCATATAAGAGATCAAATAAGACTCATATAACTTTCATAGATAAAAAGATAGATCTGATCATAAACTCAAAGTTCATCGGATCCCAACAAACACACCGCAAAAAGAGTTACATCATATGGATCTCAAAGAGACCATTGTATTGAGAACTAAAAGAGAGAGAGAGAGAGAGAGAGAGAGAGAGAGGGAGAGAGAGAGGAAGCCATCTAGCTACTAACTACGGACCCGTGGGTCTACAAAAGACTACTCACGCATCATCGGAGAGGCACCAATGGACATGATGAACCCCTCTGTGATAGTGTCTAGATAGCGCGAGGAGAATGATTAAGAGGTTCACCGGCATGAGAAAGAATTTGAAACGAGGAAAAAGGATATGATCAACACCGAAAGCTTGCATTGAATCAACCAGAGAGAAAAATAAGAATGATGAATGTTGAACTTCAAGCTTGTGAGCATCTCCATGAGAAATCACCGGTTAAGAACATTGAATGGAAGAAATTGAGACTTCTCATGAATAAAATGGATACTTGATTCAGATATATGAGTCCATGAAGAAAAAGGGTGGGAGGGCGGGAAAACAAAGGCAACTTGGGACAGATGAAACAAACACCGTTGCGAAGAACTGATAATTGATCTAGCAGAAATTGAAAGGATATGATTAACTTGAAGAGAAGCACACCGGTTGAAAAGGATTGACATGACAATCTCGATGATCAATAAGGATTAGTATTCACAAAAAAATATGAGAACACCGCTTGGGAAAAGGTATGGAATCAACACTTGACATTGAAGCAACTCTAATACCACAACTCAAAACAAAACAAAGGATTTGGCTTGGGAAATAAGCCGGAAACAAACACATGATAGAGATTTCATCTGAAGTTTTCGTGGTGGGGCCTACACGGGCTCGATCGTACAGTGCCATCATGTACAAGGCAGTGCACATGACATACGAAGCGTCCCCGGGTCAGCATAGCCAAGGACTCTTTAAGACACTACGAGACCACTATAAAAACGACTGTGGATTGGCGGATCACTAGACGTCAAAGCCCAAACTCATATCATGCATCTGTCGGAAAGATATCATAGGTAACTAGTTGAATTCCCACCTATTAACTCCTGAAACTTTTTGGTTATGCAATATGGTGTTGGGGATACAGGAAGGTGATAACCCACAAGTATAGGGGGTTGCAACAGTTTTCGAGGGTAGAGTATTCAACCCAAATTTATTGATTCGACACAAGGGGAGCCAAAGAATATTCTCAAGTATTAGCAGCTGAGTTGTCAATTCAACCACACCTGAAAACTTAGTATCTGCAGCAAAGTATTTAGTATCAAAGTAATATGATAGTAGTGGTAACGATAACAAAAGGTAACAGTAGTAAAATTAATGTTTTTGGTATTTTGTAGTGATGATAGCAATAGCAACGGGAAAGTAAATAAGCGAAGAACAATATATGGAAAGCTCGTAGGCAATGGATCAGTGATGGAGAATTATGCCGGATGCGGTTCATCATGTAACAGTCATAACCTAGGGTGACACAGAACTAGCTCCAGTTCATTGATATAATGTAGGCATGTATTCCGAATATAGTCATACGTGCTTATGGAAAAGAACTTGCATGACATCTTTTGTCCTACCCTCCCGTGGCAGCGGGGTCCTTACAGAAACTAAGGGATATTAAGGCCTCCTTTTAATAGAGAACCGGAACAAAGCATTAACACATAGTGAATACATGAACTCCTCAAACTACGGTCATCACCGGTAAGTATCCCGATTATTGTCACTTCGGGGTTAACAGATCATAACACATAATAGGTGACTATAGACTTGCAAGATAGGATCGAGAACACTCATATATTGATGAAAACATAATAGGTTCAGATATGAAATCATGGCACTCGGGCCCTAGTGACAAGCATTAAGCATAGCAAAGTCATAGCAACATCAATCTCAGAACATAGTGGACACTAGGGATCAAACCCTAACAAAACTAACTCGATTACATGATAGATCCCATCCAACCCATGACCGTCCAGCAAGCCTACGATGGAATTACTCACGCACGGCGGTGAGCATCATGAAATTGGTGATGGAGGATGGTTGATGATGACGATGGCGACAGATTCCCCTCTCCGAAGCCCCGAACGGACTCTAGATCAGCCCTCCCGAGAGGTTTTAGGGCTTGGCGGTGGCTCCGTATTGTAAAACGCGATGATTTCTTCTCTCTGATTTTTTCTCCCTGAAACACAATATATGGAGTTGGAGTCGGAGAGGCAACAGGGGCCCACGAGGTAGGGGGCGCGCCCTAGGGGGGCAGGCGCGCCCCCCACCCTCGTGGAGAGGTGGTGGGCTCCCTGGCCTTCATCTTTTGCAGGTATTTTCATATTTTCTGAAAAGTTTCTCCGTGAAGTTTCAGGTCATTCCGAGAACGTTTGTTTCTGCACATAAATAACACCATGGTAATTCTGCTGAAAACAGCGTCAGTCCGGGTTAGTTCCATTCAAATCATGCAAGTTAGGGTCCAAAACAAGGGCAAAAGTGTTTGGAAAAGTAGATACGACAGAGACGTATCAACTCCCCCAAGCTTAAACCTTTGCTTGTCCTCAAGCAATTCAGTTGATAAACTGAAAGTGATAAAGAAAACCTTTTACAAACTCTGTTTGCTCTTGTTGTTGTAAATATGTAAAGCCAGCATTCAAGTTTTCAGCAAAGATTATAACTAACCACATTCACAATAACGCATAGGTCTCAAGTTTACTCATATCAATAGCATAATCAACTAGCGAGCCATAATAATAAATCTCGGATGACAACACTTTCTCAAAACAATCATAATATGATATAACAAGATGGTATCTCGCTAGCCTTTCCTGAGACCGCAAAACATAAATGCAGAGCACCTTCAAAGACCAAGGACTGACTAGACATTGTAACATTGTAATTCATGGTAAAAGAGATCCAGTCAATTCATACTCAATGTAAATTAATAGTAATGAATGCAAATGATAGCGGTGCTCTCCAACTGGTGCTTTTTAATAAGAGGATGATGACTGAACATAAAAGTAAATAGATAGGCCCTTCGCAGAGGGAAGTAGGGATTTGTAGAGGTGCCAGAGCTCGGTTTTGAAACAGAGGTGAATAAAATTTTGAGCGGTATACTTTCATTGTCAACATAACAACCAAGAGATGGCGATATCTTCCATGCTACACACATTATAGGCGGTTCCCAAACATAATGGTAAACTTTATACTCCCCCTTCCACCAACAAGCATCAATCCATGGCTTGCTCGAAACAACGAGTGCCTCCAACTAACAAGAGTCCCAGGGGGAGTTTTGTTTGCAATTATTTTGATTTAGTTTGCATAAAGCATGGGACTGGGCATCCCGGTGACCAGCCATTTATCTCGTGAGTGAGGAGCGGAGTCCACTCCTCTTGAGAATAACCCACCTAACATGGAAGATACAGACAGCCCTAGTTGATACATGAGCTATTCGAGCATACAAAACAGGATATTTATTTGAAGGTTTAGAGTTTGGCACATACAAATTTACTTAGAACGGCAGGTAGATACCATATATAGGTAGGTATAGTGGACTCATGTGGAATAACTTTGGGGTTTAAGGGATTGGATGCATAAGCAGTATTCCTGCTTAGTACAGGTGAAGGCTAGCAAAAGACTGGGAAGCGACCAGCTAGAGAGCGACAACAGTCATGAACATGCATTAAAATTAATCAACACCGAATGCAAGCATGAGTAGGATATAATCCACCATGAACATAAATATCGTGAAGGCTATGTTGATTTTGTTTCAAGTACATGCGTGAACATGCGCCAAGTCAAGTCACTTAAATCATTCAGAGGAGGATACCACCCTATCATACCACATCATAACCATTTCAATAGCATGTTGGCACGCAAGGTAAACCATTATAACTCATAGCTAATCAAGCATGGCACAAGAAACTATGATCTCTAATTGTCATTGCAAACATGTTTATTCATAATAGGCTGAATCAGGAACGATGAACTAATCATATTTACAAAAACAAAAGAGGTCGAGTTCATACCAGCTTTTCTCATCTCAGTCAGTCCATCATATATCGTCATAATTGCATTTCACTTGCACAACCGAATGATGTGAATAATAATAATAGTGCACGTGCATTGGACTAAGCTGGAATCTGCAGGCATTCAATAAAAAAGGAGAAGACAATGCAATATGGGCTCTTTTGTCAAATAATCAATAATGCATACAAGAGCCACTTCAACAATTTAATTAAGGTCTTCTCTTATCGACCCCCAAAGAAAAGAAAAGAAATAAAACTATTTACATGGGAAAGCTCCCAACAAGCAAAAGAAGAACAGGAAATCTTTTTGGGTTTTCTTTTTAATTACTACTACCAGCATGGAAAGTAAACTAATTAAAAGCTACAACTAATTTTTTTGGTTTTTCTTAAGGTCTATAAAACACACAAGAAGAAAGCATAAAAAGGAAAATAAACTAGCATGGATAATACAATGAAAAAGTATGAGCACCGACATCTTAGCAATGAGTGTGTGAACATAAATGTAATGTCGGTGGGAAATACGTACTCCCCCAAGCTTAGGCTTTTGGCCTAAGTTGGTCTATGGCCACGGCTGGCCTGACGGATATCCATAATAGTAGCTGGGGTCGTACTGCGATGCAGCAGCTATCGCCTGCCGAGCTGCAGCGTGGCGACGAGCGGCCTCCTCTCTCCTCTCGTACTCATCTACCTCCTCTCTGGTAATAGTATATCTTCCTCTTGCCTAATAATCAAAGAAGGCAGGAGCAGGGAGAGTAATACGGACAGCACGACGTCTATCAAAGATTAGTCGATACTGGAGAGGTGATTCGTTCCTCTCGACAAACTGGTGGTGAACCATAGCATTAAAATCTAGATAAGCAGGAGGTAATTCAATATCATCTTCGCGTATGGCTACACCAAGAAAGTTAGCGATGCGGGTTGCATAAATTCCACCAAAGAAATCTCCATTAAATCTATTAAGATGCAACCTACGTGCAACAATGGCTCCCAAATTATAAGATCTGTCTCCTAACACAGCACTCCGAAGAATACTGAGGTCAGGGACACACATGTGACATGCCTCATATTTACCATTAATGCATCTACCTATGAAGAGAGCAAAGTAATGTATAGCAGGAAAGTGAATGCTCCCTATGGTAGCTTGTGTAATATCTCTAGATTCTCCCACGGTTATGCTAGCAAGAAAATCTCTAAATTCATATTTGCGAGGATCCCTTATACTACCCCATTGTGGAAGTTTGCATGCAGTGGTAAAATCCTCTAAGTCCATAGTATAAGAATTTTCATAAAGATCAAACAGGATAGTTGGGGAATTACATGAAGTTGAAAATTCAAACCTCCTCACAAAGGTACTGGTGAGGTTGTGATACTGACTGCACTTCTCTTCTTCGAAGCTCACAAGATCGGCGTTACGCAAATATGCGTTTAATTCCTCCTTAATTCCTGCTCAATCCATTAAATTTTTGGAAGGCCATTCACAAGGACGCACTGGAGCATCTCTTGGTGGCTCTTCATCAGCATCACGCATTGCAAACCTGGGTCCTTGCTACCTTGAAGAACCACCTTGGAAAATTTTCCTAAGCATATTTCTTCCTCTGAAAAATTCTGAAATTTTTTAGTAACTTCAAAATAAAAGTTAACCAAACTCAATAATATTGATAGCAACTACTCCTACAAGTGCCTAGAGCCTATATCATGCATCAAAACTACTTTTAACCATATAAATTTGACATGCAAGCTCAAGAACAGGGTCACCTAAGCAGCAAAAATTTGCAATGAATAAAGCACTAGACCAAAAACTAATTGGACCAATGGAGGAGTCACATACCAAAGAACAATCTCTCCAAGCAGTTTTGTGAGAGGTGCTTTGAGCAAGGAGATCGAAAATGGCAGCAAAACGAGCTTGGACTTGGGTTTGAGCTGGTTATTCGTGTTTTGGGAGGAAGAAGAAGTGTATGGGTGAAAGAATAAGTGGAGGAGGGCCACCGTGGGCCCACGAGGCAGGGGGCGCGCCCTCCACCCTCGTGGGCAGGTGGTTGACCCCCCCTGTTGTGTTCTCAGTGCCAAATATTCTCAAATATTCTAGAAAAAATCATATTTAAATTTCAGGGCATTTGGAGAACTTTTATTTTCGGAGTATTTTTATATTGCACGGATAATCAGATAACAGACAGAAAAATATTTATTTTCATTTTATTTAATATAAGTAACAGAAAGTAAAAGTGGGTTACAGAAGGTTGTGCCTTCTAGTTTCATCCATCTCATGGTCATCAAAAGGAATCCATTAACAAGGTTGATCAAGTCTTGTTAACGAACTCATTCCGAATAACATGGAACCGGAGAAATTTCGAATAACACTATGTTACCTCAATGGGGATATGCACATCCCCAATAATAAGAATATCATATTTCTTCTTGACAGTAGGAAGAGGAAATTCAAAACCTCCAAATATAATCGATGGAATTTTTCCAATAGAGTTGATACTATGAACTTGAGGTTGTTTCCTCGGAAAGTGTACTATATGCTCATTACCATTAACATGATAAGTGACATTGCCTTTAGTGCAATCAATAACATCCCCTGCAGTATTCAAAAAGGGTCTTCCAAGAATAATAGACATACTATCGTCCTCGGGAATATCAAGAATAACAAAGTCCGTTAAAATAGTAACGTTTGCAGCTACAACAGGCACATCCTCACAAATACCGACAGGTATAGCAGTTGATTTATCAGCCATTTGTAAAGATATTTCAGTAGGTGTTAACTTATTCAAATCAAGTCTACGATATAAAGAGAGAGGCATAACACTAACACCGGCTCCAAGATCACATAAAGCAGTTTTAACATAGTTTCTTTTAATGGAGCATGGTATAGTTGGTACACCGGGATCTCCAAGTTTCTTTGGTATTCCACCCTTAAAAGTATAATTAGCAAGCATGGTGGAAATTTTAGCTTTTGATATCTTTCTTTTATTTGTAATTATATCTTTCATGTACTTAGCATAAGGATTGGTTTTGAGCATATCAATTAATCGCATACGCAAAAAGATAGGTCTAATCATTTCAGCAAAGCGCTCAAAATCCTCATCATCCTTTTTCTTAGATGGTTTGGGAGGAAAATGCATGGGTTTCTGAACCCAAGGCTCTCTTTCCTTTCCGTGTTTCCTAGCAACAAAGTCTTTCTTATCATAACGTTGGTTCTTTGATTGTGGGTTATCAAGATCAACAACAGGTTCAATTTCTACATCATTATCATTACTAGGTTGAGCATCATTATGAACATTATTATTAACATTATTACTAGTTTCAGGTTCATTACCAAATTGTGTTTCAGCATCAGAAATAGAAATGTCATTTGGATTCTCAGGTGTCTCAGTAATAGGTTCACTAGAAGCATGCAAAGTCCTATCATTTTTCTTTTTCTTCTTTTTAGAAGAACTAGGTACATCTATATTATTTGTCTGAGAATCTTTCTCAATTCTCTTAGGGTGGCCTTTAGGATACAAAGGTTCCTGAGTCATTCTACCGGTTCTGGTAGCCACTCTAACAGCATTATCATTATCTTTACTATTCAATTCATTGTGCAAATCATTTTGAGCTTTAAGTACTTGTTCTACTTGAGTGGTAACCATAGAAGCATGTTTACTAATAAGTTTAAGTTCACCTTTGACATTAGCCATATAATCACCCAAGTGTTCAAGCATATTTGAATTGTATTTCAATTGTCTACCAAAATAAGCATTAAAGTCTTCTTGCTTAGCCATAAATTTATCAAACTCATCTAAGCATGGGCTAGCAAATTTAGTAAATGGGATTTCAGCTTTATCATATCTATAGAGAGAATTTACCTTTACTACCTGTGTCGGGTTATCAAGACCATGAGTTTCTTCAATAAGAGAAGGATTTAGATCATATGTTTCTTCAACAGGTAGTAAATTAAGACCATGTATTTCTTCAATAGGAGGTAAATTCTTAACATCTTCAGCTTTAATACATTTTTCTTTCATAGATTTATTTGCCTCTTGCATATCTTCAGGACTGAGAAATAGAATACCCCTCTTCTTCGGAGTTGGTTTAGGAATAGGCTCAGGAATTGGCTCCGAAGGTGTCCAATTATTTTCATTTGTCAACATATTGTTCAATAGAATTTCACCTTCATCCGGTGTTCTTTCCCTGAAAACAGAACCAGCACAACTATCCAGGTAATCTCTGGAGGAATCGGTTAGTCCATTATAAAAGATATCAAGTATTTCATTTTTCTTAAGAGGATGATCAGGCAAAGCATTAAGTAATTGGAGAAGCCTCCCCCAAGCTTGTGGGAGAATCTCTTCTTCAATTTGCACAAAATTATATATATCCCTTAAAGCAGCTTGTTTCTTATGAGCAGGGAAATATTTAGCAGCGAAGTAATAAATCATATCATGGGGACTACGCACACAACCAGGATCAGGAGAATTAAACCATATCTTAGCATCACCCTTTAATGAGAACGGAAATATTTTAAGTATGTAAAAGTAACGAGTTCTCTCATCTTTAGTGAACAGGGTGGCTATATCATTCAATTTAGTAAGATGTGCCACAACAGTTTCAGATTCATAACCATGAAAAGGATCAGATTCAACCAAAGTAATTATATCAGGATCAACAGAGAATTCATAATCCTTATCAGTAACAAAGATAGGTGAAGTAGCAAAAGCAGGGTCAGGTTTCATTCTAGCATTTAGAGATTGCTTACTCCATTTAGCTAATAGCCTTTTGAGTTCATTTCTATTTTTGCAAGCTAAAATAGCTAAAGAAGCTTCTTGATCAAAAACATAACCCTTAGGAATAACAAGTGATTCTTCATCATCATTTTCATAAGTATCATCAAATTCAATATTATTTTCAATCTCTCTAGCCCTAGCAAGTTGTTCATCAAGAAAATCACTAAGTGGCACAGTAGTATCAGGCATAGAGGTAGTTTCATCATAAGTATCATGCATAGCAGAAGTGGCATCATCAATAACATGCGACATATCAGAACGAATAGCAAAAGCAGGTGTGGGTGTCGCAAGCTTACTCAAAATAGAAGGTGAATCAAGTGCAGAGTTAGATGGCTGTTCCTTACCTCCCCTCGTAGTTAAGGGATAGATCTTGGTTTTTGGATCTCTCAAGTTCTTCATAATGATAAGTAGATATATATATATATCCCAAGTGACTCAAAGAATAGAGCTATGCTCCCTGGCAACGGCGCCAGAAAATAGTCTTGATAACCCACAAGTATAGGGGATCACAACAGTTTTCGAGGGTAGAGTATTCAACCCAAATTTATTGATTCGACACAAGGGGAGCCAAAGAATATTCTCAAGTATTAGCAGCTGAGTTGTCAATTCAACCACACTTGGAAACTTAGTATCTGCAGCAAAGTATTTAGTAGCAAAGTAATATGATAGTAGTGGTAACGGTAACAAAAGGTAACCGTAGTAAAAGTAATGTTTTTGGTATTTTGTAGTGATGATAGCAATAGCAACGGGAAAGTAAATAAGCGAAGAACAATATATGGAAAGCTCATAGGCAATGGATCAGTGATGGAGAATTATGCCGGATGCGGTTCATCATGTAACAGTCATAACCTAGGGTGACACAGAACTAGCTCCAGTTCATTGATATAATGTAGGCATGTATTCCGAATATAGTCATACGTGCTTATGGAAAAGAACTTGCATGACATCTTTTGTCCTACCCTCCCGTGGCAGCGGGGTCCTTACGGAAACTAAGGGATATTAAGGCCTCCTTTTAATAGAGAACCGGAACAAAGCATTAACACATAGTGAATACATGAACTCCTCAAACTACGGTCATCACCGGTAAGTATCTCGATTATTGTCACTTCGGGGTTAACGGATCATAACACATAATAGGTGAATATAGACTTGCAAGATAGGATCAAGAACACTCATATATTGATGAAAACATAATAGTTTCAGATCTGAAATCATGGCACTCGGGCCCTAGTGACAAGCATTAAGCATAGCAAAGTCATAGCAACATCAATATCAGAACATAATGGACACTATGGATCAAACCCTAACAAAACTAACTCGATTACATGATAGATCCCATCCAACCCATCACCGTCCAGCAAGCCTACGATGGAATTACTCACGCACGGCGGTGAGCATCATGAAATTGGTGATGGAGGATGGTTGATGATGACAATGGCGACGGATTCCCCTCTCCGGAGCCCCGAACGGACTCCAGATCAGCCCTCCCGACAGGTTTTAGGGCTTGGCGGCGGCTCCGTATCGTAAAACGTGATGATTTCTTCTCTCTGATTTTTTTCTCCCCAAAACACAATATATCGAGTTGGAGTCGGAGAGGCAACAGGGGGCCCACGAGGTAGGGGGGCGCGCCCCCACCCTCGTGGAGAGGTGGTGGGCCCCCTGGCCTTCATCTTTTGCAGGTATTTTTCATATTTTCCGAAAAGTTGCTCCGTGAAGTTTCAGGTCATTCCGAGAACATTTGTTTCTGCATATAAATAACACCATGGTAATTCTGCTGAAAACAGCGTCAGTCCGGGTTAGTTCCATTCAAATCATGCAAGTTAGAGTCCAAAACAAGGGCAAAAGTGTTTGGAAAAGTAGATACGACGGAGACGTATCAGGAGGCACAAATATATGACACAACTAACAAGCCCTACGCTCCAACTGTATCCATCCTTCAACACATAACCAAGAAACCTTCGGAAATCGTGTACCTCAGACCTTCGAAAACATCCGATATACTAGATGTGGCAACACATCTGATCGCTCTCCCCAGTACTGGGTGCCGTCAAACTACTCTCACCACAAAGAGTATAGAAGCATTTTCAATGTCGGCGAACTCTGGTATTCCGGAACTGAAACGATAAACACTGTGACAAAAACACCTTGGGGCTCAACTCCCCGGGACACTGCCACAACCCCTAAATGTCAGGAGGCACCAAGATAGAATCGCCGTCACAATGATATCGCAATGATCCAACAATACCCGCGTGATCCTAAAAAAATTTGAGTGAAAAAGAATAAAAGAGGGGGGAAACACCTACGTCATGATTCCTTCACCAGAGGGACAAAGGGGCTGAGGAATAAAAAGAATTCCTACTCTCCGATATAACTAGACTCAAAAATAGTTTTCTTCTAAACTCAACAATGGCAGCGGTTCGATCAATCAAGGGGGCTCCTAAGGCCGGTAAGGCTCTGATACTATCTTGTAGCGCCCAAGATGCGATTCTATCCCAATCATGTGATAAACTCATGATTGAGGCACAACCACATTTCGAGCACATAGCAAGGTGGATATCATTACAACATACCATGTACTGAATATATGAGAATACAAGATAAAGGCTTACACTTGCCACAAGTTACAACATACATACAACAGTTCATCAATATATAGCAATCATCATACAGTAGGAGCAGGATCCGACTACGGATGAAATCAAACATAAAAGAAGAACGACATCCACCCAGCTAATCCAGGTCTCCCGACCCGGAATCTATCCCTTGATCGAAGAAGAAGCAGAAGAACTCCAAATCAAGCAAGCATCTTACTCGCGTCATGATCATTGCTTTACATGTACCTGCAACTTCTTTTGTAGTAATCTGTGAGCCACGAGGACTCAGCAATCCCATTACCATGGGTATCAAGACTAGCAAAGCTTAAAGGGTATGGAAGGGATAAGTGGTGAGGTTGCAGCAAGCGGCTAAGCATTTATGGTGGCTAACATACGAGTACAAGAGTAAGATGAGAAACTACGCAAACGGTCGCAAACTAGTAATGATCAATAAGTGATCCTGAACTACTTATGTTCAAACATAACCCAACCGTGTTCTCCTCTCGAACTTCCCCGAAAAGAGACAATCACGGTTACGCAACGCGGTTGGTGTATCTTAATTGAGTTTACTTCAAGTCCTCTACAACCGGATATTAAAAAATTCCCATCTGCCACATAACCACGGGCACGGCTCTCAAAAGTTTAAACCCTGCAGGGGTGTCCCAACTTAGCTCATGACAAGCTCACGATCTGCGGGGACAATCCTCCATCGCGGGACCCTCCGACCAGACTCGGAATCCCGGTGCACAAGACATTTCGACAATGGTAAAACTAGTCTAGCAAGACCTCCTGATGCACCGACATAGCCTGATAGGAGTTGTGCGATCTCGTTCTTAGGGTACACCAGATGAGCGAAGCGTACAGGTATATACCAAATACCCCAAGTTGCCTAGGGGCGGTCCCGCACGGTGCTCTAGCTTGGACCAACACTCATGAGGAGCACTGGCCCGGGTTGTTGATTAAGTCCACGAGGGCCGGCAAGTCCCTATGCAAGTTTTAGTTGTTATTAAGCAAATGGTAAAACCAATGTTGGGCCTTACTAGAAGAGTTTTATTCAAAGCGAACTGTCAAGAGGGGCCCATAAACCCTCACCGTGTTAGGGGTGCAAAATCAAGGAACATAACACCGGTATGACAGAAACTAGGGCGGCAAGAGTGGAACAAAACACCAGGCAAAAGGCCGATCCTTCCACCCTTTACCAAGTATATAGATGCATTAATTAAATAAGAGATATTGTGATATCCCATGATATCCATGATATCCATGTCCCAACATAGAACAACCTGCAACTTTACCTGCAACTAGCAACGCTATAAGAGGGGTTGAGCAAAGCGGTAACATAGCAAAACAACGGTTTGCTAGGAAGGGTAAAAGGTTAGAGGATATCATGGCAATTTGGGAGGCTTGATAAACAAGTGGTAGGTAGCGCGACATAGCGATAGCATCGAGACAACTAGCATAGCAAAGATAGTAGTGAGATCCAAGGTGACGGTCATCTTGCCTGAAATCCTGCTAGGAAGAAGAACGAGTCCATGAAGAAGACGATCCCATGTAGTCAAACGAATCCTCACAATCGCAACGAAACAGGAACTATGAAGGAGAAGCGCAACCGGAAAGAAGCAAACATCATGGTAAACAACCATCACATAAACATGGCATGATGCACAATCAAGTATGATGCATGTCCGATTTAATGAGTCATGGCATGGCAAAGTGCACAAACAACACTACAAGTTAAGTGGAGCTCAATATGCAACGAGTTGCATATTGACGAAACTTCACAACATTTATTTAGTTCACTCTTGTTTAGGCTACCTAACAATATTAAATGTTGTTAAACATGGCAAGAGGTGAAGCATGACAAAACTTCCTATCTAGGTAAGTTTAAATGAGGCTGGAAACAACAAACGACAATTCCGGAAGATCCCCATATGCATATTTTAGATTTGGTACTGTTCTACCCTAAATCATATTTTATAGTTGTTAAACATGCAAGGTAATGCCACCATGTTAAACTATGCATTTTTCTACCCCATTTACATATAAAGGTTATTTAATTCGGAGCTACGGTTATTTAGTTATGAAAGAAACCATTTTAGCATGTCATTTATGCAAAATAAAGCAAACAACAAGTTAAACATTTTTAACATGGATGAAAGTGGCATATTGTGAAACTAGATGAAATTCTAAGCATTTTACATATATAATTTGTTCTAATACGATGCATGGTTATTTAGGTGTGAGCATTTTAAAATGATGGCAAATTCCTGTAATTATGTATGTGATGGATATTTAGCAAAATCGTGCAAGGGAAAAAACGTCCACGGGCTGAAACTGTCTAGCCCAACAAGCACAGGAGAGGGGCTGGGCACTGCTCACCATGGGCCATGGCCCAGTTCGACAGAGAGGGAGGCCGGCAGGGGGATCTAGCAGCGGGCGGCTGGGTCATGGCGCGGCCCATGAGCCGCGTGGGAGGCTGGCCAGTTGCACGACAAGGAGGGGCGCGGTCAATGCGCACGATCGCGCGGGGCTCGAGCAGTTCGAGCTGGCGGCGGCGCAAAGGAGAGGAGTCCGTGGCGCGGCTGTGGACTTGCGCAAGCGTCAGATCCGGACAAGGAGAGGCACGGGGACGCGGATCCAAGCATGGGGAGACGAGGCGGGGGTCCTGCAGGCGCGCGGGCGACGAGGAGGTCGGGGCGCCTGTGTCGCGTGCTGCCAGAGTGGAGGCAAGGCGGCGGCTGGATGGATGTGCGGTGGAGGCAGAGAGTGGAGGCGGAGGGGATTGGATCGGGGGAAACAGTGGAGGCGCTGGGTTGGGGCGATGGGGATCCCAAGGAAGATGCGGCGGCGGCGGGGTGAGGGATAAATGTCCTAGATTTTAGGGTTGGACTAGGGGTGGACTGCTATGTATATTAGAATGTAGATAGGAGGGAGGATTTTGGATCATCCGATCGAAATCGGACGGTCGGAGATGAATAGGTTAGGTAGACCAAAATAAAAAATGGAGATATTTTAGGGAGGTTTGGGGATGATCCGGACCCACCGGTGACGACTGCCCGGGTCGGGTCCAGGGAGTTTCGGACGCACACACGAGGGGGTCTGTGCACTGTACAGAGAGACTCTGGTTTAGGCAAGAGGGAAAACAAAGAACGAGGTTGGTCTCGGAACGGTCACGAAAGCAAGGGAGGGGGCGCGGCAACTACGAGTGGATGCAAGTTTTGAAAACAATGACGGCAACGGAGTGCCAATGCAATGCAAATGATGACGTGATGAATGCGACAAATAAATAAATAACACGACTGACATGCAAAACGTGGAAGGCGTCTGCAGCGTCGGTCTTGGGGCGTCAGAGGATGTCTTCTGGTCCAAAAAATCCGTAAAAAGTTTCGATGTGTTTGGACTCCGTTTGGTATTGATTTCCTGTGATGTAAAAAACATGCAGAAAATAGCAACTGGCACTGGACACTATATCAATAAGTTAGTACCAAAAAAATGATATAAAATGATTCTAAAACATCCAAGAATGATAATATAACAACATTGAACAATAAAAAATTATAGATACATTGAAGACGTATCACTGGGTAGATAGTAAGGTCTGAAGGTGGCGATCAGTGGGGTTTGAGAGAGTAGGGTCGGGTGTGCTGCGGGGGCTAGGAGGAATGGCGTCGTCGGCGACCTAGAAGGTGTGGCGGCGGCAGGAGCGAAAGGCTTAGGTTTAAGATCGGGTTAGGGAAACCGATAGCATATTATAAGGTAATGCAACTTTTAATTAGATTGGATGCATATACGCACGCATATACGTACAGGATATAACCCACGGCCTCAACTATACAAGGAAACACGAGGTGGGGCTTGTAGAAAAAGATCCTAACCATACAT
This sequence comes from Triticum urartu, assembly GCF_056163025.1. Lineage (NCBI taxonomy): Eukaryota > Viridiplantae > Streptophyta > Magnoliopsida > Poales > Poaceae > Triticum > Triticum urartu. The sequence continues at coordinate 203,370,252 of NC_141877.1, read as the reverse complement.
ACAATGATAGCCTATACATATAGTCAACAAGGAGCAACCTAGAGATGACTGGCAGGGGCACGTGAACTGTGCATGGTGGTGCAGCGACACACCAGCGGCAAGAAGGAGGATGCTGCAGCGAGCACGCGGTGCGAGAACGCGAACGCGAGGGAGATGGTGTCAGACATTGAGCGCTACTGGCATTAGCCGTTAAGAGCAACTCCAATGGGACGACCCAAACGGACACGGATTTTATCCGCATTTTATCCATTTGGATCGGCCGAGCGGACATCCGTGTTCGCTTTTTTAATTGGGTCAGCTGGTGTGCCCAACGCGGAACAGACCCATTTTGAACATATTCATCCAGGCATTTCTTCAAACACCTGACGGGCACAGCCCTGAGCTGCTCGTCGACACAAGCTTTGGGCTCCAGCCGCACCCGGCATCGCGCCCGCGTCTTGCCATGGCCTCCCGCCATCGCGCATGTGCCCGTGTCCAGCGGCCGCCGCTGCCGCACTCGCCCGCTCCCGCGTTAGGCCGCGGCCGCCGCGCCCGTTTCCCGCTATGACAGCCGTGCTCGCGTCAGCCACGCCCGTCGTCGCGCCCGCTTCCTACCGCGCCCGTCGCGCCCCCGTCTTGCGGCTCCTGCCACGGCCACCGCGCCCCCGTCCTACGGCTCCTGCCGCGGCCACCGCGCCTACCGTCGCGCTCGCGTCCTACCGCAGCCTGCCTGCGTGTAGCTCTCGTTGCGTGCCCACTCCCGCGTCCTGCCGCAGCCCGCCTGCGCGTAGCTCGCGTCGCCTGCCCACGCCCGCGTCCCGCCGCCGCGCCCGCAGCTCGCGTGGCCGCGCCGTGCCAATGCATTGGCGGCGAGCGAGGTGGCCGGGAGCTCGAGATCTACGGCGGGTGCGAACTGCGGATGCCGTGGGGGGAGAGGCGACGTAGTGGACGGAGGAGGGCGCGCGCCGGCCATCGCGGCGCGGGGAGGAGGAGGCTCGCGGCTCCGACACCACCGGCGGCCTCCACCGCTCGAAGAGCACCACTGGACCAGCTCCTGCTCTGGGATACGAAGCGACGCAAGGACCCTGAGAGCAGCGAGCGGGGCGGAGCATGGGCGGCGAGTGGTGCGGAGCAGGGGCGCTCGAGCGGGGCAGCGAGCGGGGCGGAGCACGGGCGCTCAAGCACGGCGGCGAGCGGGGCAGAGCAGGGGCACATCGGAGCAACGTGCGCCTCGAGCGGTGGGGAGTGGGCCAGCTCGTAAAAATATGAAGAGAGAGAGAGAGATGGGTGGGGACAAGCGGGCCAGGACCAGACGCAGACGGACGAGAGCGACAGAGAAACCGTCCGCTTCGTGTCCGCCTCGAACCCAAATGGGGCTCAAATTTGGGACGAAAATGGGTCCGCGCGGACACAAAGCGGACGCAAAATGAAAATGGGTCTCCGCGTTGGGCCGTCGTTTTTGTCCGCACAGACCCAAACGAACATGGGAGGACGAAATGGGTCACCCCATTGAAGTTGCTCTAACGTTATATTAACTAACCAAACATGTTTTGTTTTCTTCAATTATGTTCACATTATCAACGCAACTAATGAAGTTTACGTTATTCCTTCCAAACCAAACACCTCCTAAGGGCATCTCCAATGGTTGTAAGATAGTTGTTGGTAGATTTTGCCACATAGGATTTTTGATGATGTGTCATATAATAAATGAGGGAAGAGAGAAAGGTTGTATGTACATGAACCAACACCCTTTGCACAAGCTCCAATGTCGGTGTCAAAACCGGCGGATCTCAGGTAGGGGGTCCCGAACTGTGCGTCTAGGCCGGATGGTAACAGGAGGCAAGGAACACGATGTTTTACCCAGGTTCGGGCCCTCTTGATGGAGGTAAAACCCTACGTCCTGCTTGATTAATATTGATGATATGGGTAGTACAAGAGTAGATCTACCACGAGATCAAGGAGGCTAAACCCTAGAAGCTAGCCTACGGTATTATTGTTGTATGATGAAGTTGCCCTACGGACTAAAACCCTCCGGTTTATATAGACACCGGAGAGGGTTAGGGTTACACAAAGTCGGTTACAATGGTAGGAGATCTTGAATATCCGCATCGCCAAGCTTGCCTTCCACGCCAAGGAAAGTCCCATCCGGACACGGGACAAAGTCTTCAATCTTGTATCTTCATAGTCCTGGAGTCCGGCTGAAGGTATAGTCCGGCTACCCGAACACCCCCTAATCCAGGACTCCCTCAGTAGCCCCTGAACCAGGCTTCAATGACGACAAGTCCGGCGCGTAGATTGTCTTCGGCATTGCAAGGCGGGTTCCTCCTCCAAATTCTTCATAAAAGTTTGTAAACACCAAGAGTAGTGTCCGGCTCTGCAAAATAAGTTTCCACGTATTGCCACAGAGAGAATAATATTAACACAAATCTAACCTGCTGACGTATTCCGCAGCGTGACATCACACTACGGCCAAGCCTTTATTCGAATCGTTTTCACTTTTCCACCTCAGCGTGTTTTGCGAGGCGGTTTCCTTTGCACGTCTTGTCAAAGCAGAGATCGTGTCCCCCATTTACGGGATTATCATCAATACGGACGTGGGTAACCCAACCGCGCCATTTATCACGGCGCTTGAGAGGCAAGCGAGTTTTACTAGGCTGGTGGGGACGCATAGTCGCATCCGCCCATACAAGGGGATAAGGATCCACCTTTTTACCTACGCCTTCTTCCTCCTTTGCCTATCCATCTTCTGCGCACCCGAGCTCCAGCACCCAAGCCCGCACTTCCTACCTCAACCTTCTCCAACAATGTCCGGAGCGGGAGGCAAGTGGATGGTCTCCTCCGTCACGGAGGGCCATGTCAAAAGGCTAAGGAAGGCCGGATACTTGTCCAAAGACATCGCGCACCGGCTTCCTGAGGAGGGGCAGCTTCTCCCCACCCCAAGGCCCCATGAGAGGGTAGTATTTCTTCCCCACTTCCTCCGCGGACTGGGTTTTCCTCTCCACCCATTTTTCCGCGGGCTCATGTTCTACTAAGGCCTAGATTTCCACGATCTGGCCCTGAACTTCATCCTCAATATCTCGGCGTTTATCGTCGTGTGCGAGGCTTTCCTCTGCATCCGCCCCCATTTCGGCCTCTGGCTCAAGACCTTCAACGTCAAGCCAAAGGTGGTGTGCGGCAACCAGGCGGAGTGCGGAGGTGCCATGGCGGGCAAAATAGCCAACGTCCTATGGCTCGAGGGTTCCTTTGTGGAGACCTTGAAGGGGTGGCAGTCAGGGTGGTTTTACATCACCGAGCCACGCGATCCGAAGTGGATCGCAGCCCCTGAATTCCGATCCGGACCCCCTACACGGCTCACGTCCTGGAAGGAGACGGGCTTGTCGTGGGGCGACGAAGAAGAGGTGACCGGACTGCAAAAATGCATCCAGTCCCTGGTGAACAAGCAGCTCAAGCTTGTCAACGTAGTCCAGGTCATGCTCGTCCGCCGGATCCTTCCGTGTCAAGAACGGGACTTCAATTCGTGGGAGTTCAACCCGGCGCAGCACCGAACTCTGAGCAGGCTCTTCGACACGACGTACGAAGATGTCTGGAGGAGGCTAACCAAAGGCGCCGAGGCTCCCACATCCGCCTCCGAAGACCGCGGATTCAGCGTCCTGCTGGCGAGGTAAAATATTTTCATCTTTTACAGGATGTTAAGTTTTCTTCATAGTTTGACTCTATGCGGGATCTAAACTCCCTCACCTTTGACAGGATTGGCGGGCGAAGTCCGGACTGATTAACTGTCCGGCTCCCTTGCCCGAAGACCCAGCCCCTGCTCTCCTAGTGAAGCTGTTGGTTCCGGCACCTTATGTGGTGCCGAAGAAGAAGGCCAAGAAGAAGAAGGCCACGGGGACTCAAAAGAGTTCCCGGCATATGGTGGTGTCGGACTCGTCGTCTGACGAGTCCGAGATGCACTCCTCCCGTGAAGACGAGGAGGAGGAAGAAGAGACCTCTCCCCCTCCAGCGGGGGGAGGAAAGAAGAGGAAGGCCGCCCCAATAGGGGAGGCTGAAGGGTCCAAGAAGAGGAAAACCCCTCCGCCGGACTACGCCCCCGACGCCGACGAGGATGAAGAGGAGTGGCCGGACAGGGCCAAGCGTCCGGCGGAATCGTAAGTGTTTGGATACCAGAGTAACTCATGATATTCCTTTTGTTGCACAGCCTTCCCTAATGTTGAATGTAATCATGCAGCCCGCCCAAGGATGGGCTCGACGAGTCGTCAAGCGGCTCCCTGGATTCATCGGACGTGAATTCAGTTCCGCCCGTTGCATCCCCCTGTGCTGCGGATGACGCCGAAGTGGCGTCGCGACAAGCTCCGGGGCAAGAGGAGGTGGTCCAGGAGGAGCCGCGGGGCGACCTCCCGGACTCCATGAGTAAAGGGGACCAGACCCCCCAGGGCTCCAAGTCCGGCTTTAAGCCGGACACCGCGCCAGAATCATCAACGGTTTCGGACCGCGGCAGGCGAACTCCTGCCAAGAGGAGCAAGCCTATTGAGCCGGCGTCCTCCATCCAACCGGAGGCGCCGGACAATCTGCTTGAGGTGCTTGAGGGCGCCTCCATCGACAAGGAGCACCGTACCATCACGAGTACGGTGGTCCAGAAGGTTCGGTCCGCCAAAAGCGGACTGACTGAAGCTTGTGCTAGCCTTCTAACAGGCTTCGAGGTAAGTAAAAAATATGTAAAAATATTACCGCATAGACAGTAGCCCCTGATGCTCTGTTTGGCGTTCGGAAAGAAAAGCCGAATAGAGGATCTATTAAATATCGCAGGAGTCTAACTAAAAAGGAGTCAATATACGTATGCAGGCTTCGCTGCTGGCCACCGCCGCACTGACTGCGGAGGTGGGTGCCCTGAAGCAGGGCCTCGAGCGGACCGAGCAAGAGCTCGGCCTTGCCAAACGGTAGCTCGAGGAGAAAGAAGGTAAGATATACCTTATAGAAAAAATGCCTATAAGAAGACGCAATTGCAAAACATGACAGGAGTACACTGCTTATTGTAGGGGCCACAACTGAGGTGGCGACCCTCAAGCAGGCGCTGTCCGAGGCCGAGAAGAAAGCGGCCACGGAGCGCACCGAGCGGGAGAAATTTGAGGCGCAGGTCGGCGAGGTGCAGCAAGAGCTTCATGCTCTCATGGAAAAACATGAGAGTTTGGAGCTCGACTCGAAGACGTGAGCGTCCGAGCTTGCTACGGCCCTTAAAACTGCCAAATCTGCCAAGGCCGAAGCCCAGAAGGCCCTCCAGGAATTGGATGCGGTGAAAAAGATAGCGGCGGGTAAGGCATTCTCTATGCAAAGCAGACATATAAAAGTAAACTACTTGTTACTTACCCGAATCCGGAGCTCTCCAGGGGCATTCGCAGATCTTCCCCGCAGCATATCCAATGCCGCCGCATTCTACCGAGCCGAGGAAGGCAGCTCGACGGAGAAGGTGTTCTGGTCTCAGTACGCTGAGGCCGGACACCCTGTGCCCTTGAGCGACCAGCTGAAGCAGCTGGCCGAGCTCCACAAGGCGGCCGAACAGGACCTGAAGGGCTTCATAGTTCGGCTGTGGCCTGGAGAGGCCCTGCCTGGGAGCTACTTCGGACTGGTGCGGCGGCTGGTGGAGGCTTGTCCAAGGCTCGAGGTCATCAAGCGCTCCGTCTGCATCGAAGGTGCCCGTAGGGCCCTTGCCCGTGCAAAGGTGCACTGGGGTAAGTTGGACGGTGAGAAGCTTGTGAGGGACGGGCCGCCGCCGGGGAAGGAGCATCGCAAGCCCGAGAACTATTACAAGGATGTTCTGGCTGGTGCCCGCCTTATGGCGGATGAATATACCAAGGATGTAATTTTTGAATGAACTCGCTCGTGTTATCCTGTGCGCTGAAAACTTGTTCATATGCGCTAAGCAATGCTTGTTGAATTTAAAATATTACTTTCTGTGCGGCCGTTTATCAAAAAATTGAGAGATGGCCAGTCGTCGGCTTCTGCCCCCATGCCACTAGTGTTGGGGTGTTCGGAATAAACCTGAGCGCTCTTTTTCCCATGATTGGGTCCGTCGAGGGAGGCGATCAGCACAACGAACAAGGCAATCGGACTATAATGCTTGAACACTCTCACTTAGCCATAGAACTCTATAATTTTAAATTTCGGCGAAGCCCCTAGTATTTGGAAGACCGAGTTCGGGGCGCTATCCACGCCTTGGCCGGACAAAGCCGGTTCCTCGCTCGAAGCGGCATAAGTCTTTAAGGACTCGAAAAACCTCTCGAACAGTGACCGGTCTCTCACTTCATCATGACATTCGGTTTTAGCTTTCTCTACTGAGGTGCTCAGCCCAGCTCAACTGGGGCACAATCGCAGTAGTTCTCCTAGTGCTACCTTAGCCGATATAGCGGAACGTAAGGCACCAAAACATAGGAGCCGGGCAAACCCAACCATCGACCCAAATCATGATTCGGAGCCGATGCATATAGTGCTATAAGTTCGGGGTGCTGCACTTGTGAAAGTGTACGGACTTCTCACGCCATACAGATGGGTACTGAAGCCCCTGGCGTATTTTGCCGTACCACAGTGTACGGATGCGACATGTTATTAATAAACATATATATAAAGAGGATAATGCAAAAAAATAGACAAAAAGCTATGCATTGTTTATAGAAAGGCTGCTATGAAAGCGGAACGATACAAATAGTGCGATAAGCAAAAGAAATTGGACTATTTAACATGTCCTAGCCAGGGGCAGGCCGCGGAATTGTATTAAAAAACAGGTATACTGCTTGCAATAGAGACCACCTGGGAGTTCCATAATGCGGCGTGGCTTGTCTGCTTTCCTGGATCTTGGATCGTTTGTGCGGCAGTTGAATTGCCGAACGGGTCATCCGAAGTATGGAGTCCTGAGAGTAAGAGAAAAAAAAGGAATCCGACAGCCCCTGGTGCGGTTTAAGCCGTTTTTCGGGCGTGCCGTGATAGTGCCCCTTCCCTTGTGCCCATGGTATTTCAAGAGCGTAGTTATGTACGTGAAGCGCTGGTTTCGCTATATTGTGAGGGCTAGGGTTGGGGCCGCATTGCTATGCTAGCTCAGAACGTGCCAGGCGGTCTTGTTGTAGGCTCCGGGCGCGCTTGACAGTGTCCGGCTTTTTGAAGGCCGAACTAGAGAACTGCCTAGAGAGGCTGCTTTGTACTTCTACTGCGAGCGCTGCCGTGTGCTCCTCCGTTCGGAGGGAGCGTTCAGTGTTCCCATTGACCGTGATTACTCCTCTAGGGCCTGGCATCTTGAGCTTGAGGTATGCATAGTGCGGTACCGCGTTGAATTTTGTGAATGCGGTTCGCCCGAGCAGTGCGTGATAGCCATTGTGGAACGGGACTATGTCGAAGATTAACTCCTCGCTTCGGAAATTATCCGGAGATCTGAAGACCACTTCCAGTGTACCTGAGCCTGTACAGTTGGCTTCTACACCTGGTATGACGCCTTTAAAGGTCGTTTTGGTGGGCTTGATCCTCGAGGGATCTATGCCCATTTTTCGCACTGTATCCTGGTAAAGCAGGTTCAGGCTGCTGCCGCCGTCCATGAGGACTCTTGTGAGATGAAATCCGTTAATGATTGGGTCTAGAACCAGTGCGGCGAAGCCGCCGTGATGGATGCTAGTGGGGTGGTCCCTTCGATCTAAGGTGATCGGGCAGGAGGACCATGGGTTGAACTTTGGGGCGACTGGCTCCATCGCATATACGTCCCGTAACGCACGTTTCCGCTCCCTCTTGGGGATGTGGGTTGCATATATCATGTTCACCGTCCACACTTGCGGGGGAAATCCCTTCTGTCCACTGTTGTTCGGCGGCCTGGGCTCCTCCTTGTCGTCGCTATGCAGCCCCTTGTCTTTGTTTTCGGCTCTTAACTTGCCTGCCTGCTTGAACACCCAACAATCCCTGTTGGTGTGATTGGCTGGCTTTTCGGGGGTGCCATGTATCTGGCACAAGCGGTCGAGTATTCGGTCCAAACTGGACGGGCCCTGAGTATTTCTTTTGAATGGCTTTTTCCGTTGACCGGATTTGTAGCCTCGGAAGCCGGCATTAACTGTCGTATCCTCGTTGCTGTCGCTGTTAACGTGGCGCTTTTGTTTGTTCCGACGCGACCTGTCACTTTTGTCCTTGGTATTCGAATTACCAGGGTTCTTGGTTAAGTTGTTACTGTGAGCTAGCCAGCTGTCTTCTCCCGCGCAAAAGCGGGTCATGAGTGTCGTGAGGGCTGCCATAAATTTCGGCTTTTCCTGTCCTAGGTGCCGGGCAAGCCACTCGTCACAGATATTATGCTTGAAGGCCGCTAAGGCCTCTGTGTCCGGACAGTCGACTATCTGGTTTTTCTTTGTTAGGAACCGTGTCCAGAATTGCCTGGCCGATTCCTCTGGCTGCTGAATGATGTGGCTTAGGTCATCGGCGTCTGATGGTCGCACATAAGTGCCCTGGAAATTATCAAAGAATGCGGCTTCCAGGTCCTCCCAAGAACCGATTGAGTCTGCTGGCAAGCTGTTGCCGGGCCGGTCCCTTAAGTTTGAGTGGGAGGTATTTGATGGTGTGTAGGTCATCACCGCGGGCCATGTGGATATGAAGGAGATAATCCTCGATCCATACCGCAGGATCTGTTGTGCCATCGTACGATTCGATGTTTACGGGTTTGAAGCCCTCAGGGATTTTATGATCCATTACTTCATCTGTGAAGCATAGTGGGTGTGAGGCGCCTCTGTATTGGGCTATATCACGACGCAGCTCGAAGGAGCTTTGTCTGTTGAGTTCGGCCCGGCCGGATTTATTGCATCCGGACTGACGATCACCGTCACGTGCCGTGGGGCGCCTGCGCGATCCATAGATCGATCTTGTTTGCCTTGCCTTGTCCTCCAGTATGTCGCGCAGGTCGGGCGCATTTTCCCGTGCCTTAGTATGCTTGACGCGGCGTCGGGGCATGGCTTGAGTGGAGGGCTAAGAGGCCTCTTTGTCGCGGCCACGAGGTGGCCGGTCGGCCGTGTCATGCGCTGGTGATGTAGGTGCTTCCTCCTCTAGTCGGGGTAGCAGCCTGCGCTTTGGATAACTCTTGGAGGGGCGTTCGAGTTCATACTCTTTGGCCACAAGGACTTCAGTCCATCTGTCAGCTAGCAAATCCTGATCAGCTCTAAGCTGTTGCTGCTTTTTCTTGAGGCTGCTTGCCGTGGCCATAAGCCTACGTTTAAAACGCTCTTGTTCGGCGAGATCCTCTGGCACGACGAACTCGTCGTCGTCGAGGCTTGCCTCGTCTTCGGAGGGAGGTGTATAATTATCGTCCTCAACCTCTTGGTCCGCCGCCCTCTCGTGAGGGCTGGCTTCTCTGTCCTCCTGTGTTGAATCTTGCTGGAGGGGGTGTTCTTCGGTGCTATCCGGAGTAGTATTATCTCCCGTGCCGGAATCACCGTTTTTTGCTTTGGCGGGATTTAGAGCGGCGCCGCTGACGCCGGCGCTTGGGCTGTTTCTTAGAGTTATCATCCCCCGTTGTTCCATCGCCATCTCCATCCTTTGGAGTGTCCACCATATATATGTCATATGATGAGGTGGCCTTCCAGCGCCCTACAGGTGCTGGTTCTTGTTCATCTCCTGCATCTCGTCCATGCCGTCGATGTCTTCGGAGTCGAAGTCAAGCATGTCGGTTAAGTCGTCGACAGTGGCTACGAAGTGGGTGGTGGGTGGGTTTTGAATTTCTTCATTGTCCGTATCCCAACCTTGCTGACCGTAGCCCGACCAGGGCTCTCTTGATAAAGAGAGAGACTTTAGGGAATTCAGGATGTCACCGAAGGGCGAGTGCTGAAAGATGTCTGCGGCAGTGAACTCCATTATCGGCGCCCAATCGGATTCGATCGGCAGGGGCGCGGGGGGCTCGGAGTCCGGAGAGGAATCCGGCTCCTCGGAGTCACGGGCCAAGCGGGGTGCGGGGCTGGAGTTCGGCTCGATCGCCTCTGAGATCGCAGCCCCTGAGGCAGCGTCCAACCGCTGATCCTCGATCGGCGCAGTAGGCTCCGAATCAATAGTCGGAACCGGTGCGTGTGCGGCCTCCAAAGCGCTGTTCGGCGGCAGAGCTATATCATGCCCATCGAGACAGTGCGGCGCGCTTGGCTGTGGCTCGAATCCGTCGAAGATCAAGTCCCCGCGGATGTCAGCCGTGTAGTTTAGGCTTCCAAACCTGACCTGATGGCCAGGGGCGTAGCTTTCGATCTGCTCAAGGTGGCCAAGCGAATTGGCCCGCAGTGCGAAGCTGCCGAAGACAAAGATCTGTCCGGGGAGAAAAGTCTCACCCTGGACTGCATCGTTGTTGATGATCGAAGGAGCCATCGGGCCTAAAGGCGATGACACAGAGGAACTCTCAATGAAAGCACCAATGTCGGTGTCAAAACCGGCGGATCTCGGGTATGGGGTCCCGAACTATGCGTCTAGGCCGGATGGTAACAGGAGGCAAGGAACACGATGTTTTACCCAGGTTCGGGCCCTCTTGATGGAGGTAAAACCCTACGTCCTGCTTGATTAACATTGATGATATGGGTAGTACAAGAGTAGATCTACCACGAGATTAAGGAGGCTAAACCCTAGAAGCTAGCCTACGGTATGATTGTTGTATGATGAAGTTGCCCTACGGACTAAAACCCTTCGGTTTATATAGACACCGGAGAGGGTTAGGGTTACACAAAGTCGGTTACAATGGTAGGAGATCTTGAATATCCGCATCGCCAAGCTTGCCTTCCACGCCAAGGGAAGTCCCATCCGGACACGGGACGAAGTCTTCAATCTTGTATCTTCATAGTCCTGGAGTCCGGCTGAAGGTATAGTCCGGCTACCCGAACACCCCCTAATCCATGACTCCCTCAGAGCACCTTATTTATTATTTCACATCCTATTGAGCAAACTACATACAACCCATTGGAGTTGTTGTATGTTAAGGGCCTCTTTGATTCAAAGGATTTTCATAGGATTTTTGAAGGATAAGAATCCTTCGGAATTTTTCCTGCGTTGATTGTTTGATTCGCAGGATTGAATCCCATAGGATTTTTTCCTATGGATTCATTTGAACTACATTTCATAGGAATTGTAGCATCCACTCCAACCTCTTGGAAGAAATCCTTTATTTTTCCTGTGATACAATCAAACAAACTCAAGTCCTATAGGAATCCAATGGACATGTCATTTCAATCCTACGTTTTTCCTATTCTTGTGTTTTTGCAATCCCGCGAATCAAAGAGGCCCTTAAGGTGTTGATTGATGACATGACATATTTTACCAACAAGCTAACATACAAATTGTTGGAGATGCCCTAAGGAATTACTACAAGCTTACAGTTATCGCCGCGTGGACGTGTATGGATCTTTTTCCTTGGAGCTTCATTGGCTGAAGAGACATGAAGAGCTATTCGATTCTGGACAAATCTGGGAAGTACTTGCCTCGGTGCATTGGGGCTGTTGAGATGTATCTGGCCTACTAATATGGAAAATCATTTATTAAGTCGCTATTTTAACGCTTTTGCTTTACAACTCATGGTTTGTTGTAGTAGCTTGGGATTGCTCCGCTTCATAAAAATCGGTTTCGTTCCACTAAATTCACATTGGAGCAGGTTCATCTAAAAGTTGTAGTAGTACCAAAGAGAATGTTTGGCTGCCATCTAGCTCCAGCTTCAAGAATGAGAAATTTGGTGGAAAGAATCTATTTGATTGGTTGAGGGGGAAGAAACGAAGGGGTATCCACTTACTGATGGCAGTGGTGGATAATTTCCACCTAACTCCATCTTCTAGAATTTTTTGGAGCACCCCCTAAAGAGCTTCATAAAAACTGGAAGTTGTACCCCAGATTCTATTTTTTTTCGGGGAGACATATCATGGAGCTATCCCGTTTGGCTTGTGTTTTCTGGAGCGAAACTGAATTTTAAGGAGCAAAGCAGTCCCAAAAACAGGCTCTAAATCAATTTGTTTCGGTTGTTGGTACATAATTTCATATTATTTATTTTCAAGGATCTCGCTTAAAATAACACCTTTTAAGAGTTGAGCCCTAATATAGCGGAGTGATGCAGAATGAGGGCATTGGAGAGGTTTGAGGGGGATCTTGACTTGCAAGGACTTTAATCCCCCCTTATTAATCCCCTTCAAACATCTCCAATCGCTGCCTAAACTAAACAAGTCATAAGAGCATCTCCAGCAGCCGCCTAATGCGTGGCGCTCAAAAAACGAATTTACAGTGCGCAAGTAGTTTTTTAGGGCGCTAGAAGACGTTTGCTCCAACAAGCGTTGTAAAATATGCTGCGCGCGCGAGTTCAGCGGTCCCAATCAAGCGATCCCATCTGCAGCAGCCCAGAGTTTGTAGCGCGTGCGACCGGCGCACTAAAAAAGCTGTGCGCGATGCCTTTTTGATGCGCGTGCTGCATTAGTTATAGCGCGCGCCTTTTTTATGCGGCCGCTGGAGATTGCAAATCAGGTCCACGCACGCTAAAAGCAGTTTTTTATATTGCGCGTCATTTATATAGCGTTTCTGCTAAAAGCAGTTTTTATACCGCGCGTTAAAAGCAGTTTTTATACTGTGCATCGCTTATAAAGCAGAACCTCCCCCTCTCCTAGTCTCGTCTCCCACAAGCCGCAAACCCATCTTCCCCTAGCCCAAGCAAACCGCACACGCCACCATGTTCCTCACGAGGTTAGAATTGACCCTTCTCTGTCAAAAATCTTCACAGCCCCGACCCGCTGCTGGATTCCGCGCCCGCGGTGTTGTCACTGCTGTGAATTTTTCATCTTATTTCGGGATAAATTTTGTTGTGGGGTTGTTTCGCGCAGGACGGAGTACGACCGCGGCGTGAACACCTTCTCGCCGGAGGGACGCCTATTCCAGGTCGAGTACGCCATCGAGGCCATCAAGGTCAGTGAGCCGAGCCGATCCCTTCTGAGCCCCCCCCCCCCCCCCCCCCCCTTCCCGATCTGGGTGTAGATTTGGTGAGGAGGCAGCTGCAGTCTATTGTTAGGAATCGGTCCCGAGGGAGTAGTTGCCCGGGGTTGTTTGTTTCGGAAGATGTATGTTTTAGGCCGCTCGATTCGTGTTGTTAGGACGAACCAATGGCTAGATGCAGCATGGATCGCTGTTTCCTGACATTGTGGATCAGGGCGACAACTTTAGTAGTCTTTAGGGGCTTGCAATGAAGTACTGTAAATTGGACTAGGGTTCCACACTCATTTAGGCTTGGTTATGTCTTCTTGTCGATTCGCAAGTTGAAGTCTATATATTTGTAGGTGATTTCATTGATTATATCGTTGACATTTTCTGGGTCATTGTCGTGATAGTTGTAGCGAGATTAAGCTGGAATCTCACTTTCTAAATTTGTATGTGCATATGAGTGATGGTTTTGTTGATGCTCATGCCTTTTGCAGTTGGGATCTACTGCAATCGGGTTGAAGACGAAGGATGGGGTTGTTCTTGCTGTGGAGAAACGTGTGACGTCTCCATTGCTGGTAACTGCTGTTGGTTGACCCCCACCCCCCCCCCCCCCCCCCCCCCGCCAAAAAAAATGGTTGTTCACCTGTATCATTGAAGTGTAGCGTACCTTTGGGACTGTTATTTGTTTTTATTTTAGTACTCAATTTCAATGCAATGTTCCTATATTTCTGTATCACTGATACTTGAGTTTTTGGCGTGATGTATGAGTTCTTATCATGCTTAGTTTTGCTTTAGGATAATCCTGCCCCTCTTAGGGATTTTGTTTTGGGGCTTCTTTTTCCTGGTTCCAATGCATCAGTGGATTAAATTGTCTCAATAGTAACAGTACTCAAGTTTCCATGGTACTGTATGACTGTATCTTTTCCAGTTTATGTTCCATATAAATATGTCAGTTTTTTTTATTTGTGATATTCGACTTTCTAGTGTATATAATGAATAATGTAAAAGGCACATAACAAGTCTTAGATTTACGATGATGGAATCTTTCTGCTCAATTGGTTTCCTCATCCTGTGATGCTTCATATATTATGAGTGACTGACATACACAATTTCCTTGAATATATTGCAACTTATGACATTATATCTTGGATATTTGATATAATATTTGGTATTTTTTTAAACTCTTCCATTTCCATTTTTCAGAAGTATTATGTGTCTTGGTTGCCACAATATTTTTGTACTGATTATATTGCTTCATGTGATGTCCAATTATGTCAAAAGTAAGATTACCAATTTGCCTTCCATACAGGAACCTAGCAGTGTTGAGAAAATCATGGAAATTGATGAGCATGTAGGCTGTGCCATGAGTGGCCTTATTGCTGATGCAAGAACATTGGTTGAGCATGCTCGAGTGGAGACCCAAGTACTTCTCTTTCTTGTATACTTTATTCACTTTGTTCATTACCTTATCTGTTATCTCACTATATGCTCATAATAGAACCATAGATTCTCATATGGGGAACCGATGACAGTTGAGTCCACCACACAAGCTATTTGCGATCTAGCTCTTCGCTTTGGAGAAGGTGAAGAAGAGTCTATGGTGAGCATTTTGTGCTATTACAGTGTTACTATCCGAACACAACACTACCACAGGAGTTTCTGATCTACTTATTTCCTTCTGCAGTCACGACCTTTTGGAGTTTCTCTCCTTATTGCTGGTCATGATGAAAATGGGCCGAGCTTGTAAGTGCCAATCATCACAACTGACAAAGACTTTAATTGAATTCAGGAGGCATACTTGCACAGTTGTCTTTGAGTGTGCTTTCAGTTTTGCTTGTTTGTTCTAGTATTATTTGATGTTGTAGCACTGATTACGAGTCGAAGGACTAGTCGAGACTAGTCGATGGACTAGTCCATGAGTCGCAACTGTGGTGTCGACTGTGAATCTCGTGTAGACTAATTCGATGAGTCGAGCGGTCGAGAGACTAGTCTAGACTAGTCCTGCTGTCTGAGTTGCTCGACTCAAATTTGGGAGGGGAAAATTGGAGAGCGAGCTATGAGAACAAGCCGCCTGGACGAGGCCACCGCCAGCACCCACTGACCCGCCGCCGGGACGGCGGATGGCGAAGCAAGGCGGCAGCTGGCCGGAGCTCGTGCTCGGGCGGCGGCCATGGCCGTGCCCCGTAGGCGTGTGCGGCCCTGCCACAAAGAGAGGGGGAGAGAGAGAGAGGAGAAGAGGCACGGCGGTGGTCGCGGGCTCGCCGGTGGCGGTGGCTGGAGGCGCGGGTCGCGCGCGCGTGCTTTTGTGCGTGATGGCGCAGGCGGCGGCGACGGGATCGATCGGGAGCTAGGGTTACATAGGCTGGGATGGGAAGTAGGCTAAGTAGGCTGGCTACTTGGGCCCAAATAGGCCAGCTGGGGGTGGCGTGCTGAGCGGCACTGGGCTAGGCCTGGCGAGCGTTGGCTAGCACTGCTGGTTTTATTGTATATATTGTAATGTGTTGTACAGTTTACTACTCCATACTGCTACTAGGTATTAGTAGTTGACTACTACAGTACTTTGTCGACTAGTCTAGCACTAGTCTAAGACTAGTCCGATTAGTCTATGAGTCTCAACCTCGGAACGACTCAATGACTCGTCGACTCGTAATCCTTGTGTTGTAGTCGTGCTCATTGACTGTTGTAGTCGTGCTCATTGACTTCCTGTGGTGACAAACAAAAAAATTATGTTAGTTGCAATTTGCAACTTATCTTACACAAGAACTTAGAAGTTAGGACATATTGCTATCCTGTCACAGTTTCTCTTATGTTATCGATTCTTTGCTTGCATAAGCCTTAGTATGTCATCTACCCTCGGGCCTTGATTCTGGCCGTTTGAACCTTCTGTGCGGTGAATTCACAAATGGACACCAAGACTTTTGAGACGTTGGTTGTTCACTCCTTACTATTTTTTGAGTCCTAGGCAGTTAGCTTCTTACATGTCTTAACAGTTTTCTAACTGGAAACATTTAGCTTGCTAATTCTTCTGGACTATATTTCCCAACCAACTCCTGATTCAATTTTTACGGGCTCCTTGCTGCCCCATAAGATTGGAGTTGACAATAAACAGTTGGACTCATGCACCTATAGTATAGTGCCACCACACTCTTATGTGTTGTGCTGCATATGCTGCAAGGGCCAGCTGTGCACAATATTCTGACTGATAACCAATAGCTTCCATGATGACCATTCCTCCTTGAGGAAAATCTTTCATAATCTTCTCATAGTTATTATGGTTAAGATCATCATTAGCAGAATGGATAATGGCATCATATTTAACCAACAACAAAATATTACATATTGCTTAATATAGTTGGGATTTGCTGCGTCCACCAGGTTAATTTGATGTGTGAGCTTATGCCCAGCCACAGCCAATGCTCTAAAATTTTATATTTTGGGTAGGATATATTCTCGGAAAGTTACAAGTATTGCTACCTCTTAAACATTGTTGAATAGCAAACGGCAGAATGGTCCCTTGGCTATAAGTTTGTCTTGTTCGCATCGTCGTCACATTGCTGTGTTGCATGTGGCAACGATTTTCTACACCCCTCACTCCTTACTAAAAATAAAATAAAGTAGCTTGTTCTACTAGCCTAGAATTGTTTCTTTTTAGAAGGCAAATTAGGAGTGCCTAGACGGTGTAAAAGAATGATCTATATAGATTTGTTGAAGTTCTCTGTCTGCATTTTGTGTCGCAGGTACTACACTGACCCATCTGGAACCTTTTGGCAGTGCAATGCCAAGGCAATAGGGTCAGGCTCTGAGGGTGCCGATAGTTCCTTGCAGGAGCAGTTCAACAAGGTAACACAACAAGATCAAATAGCTCTGAACTGTATGATAACTTGAACACGATTTGCATATATGCAAAGGAAGCTGTAATGCTAACCTTGATTGATCATAGCTAGGAGACCATAATGCTGAAAGTGGTGTGTTTCTAATCTTGTGTGAAGAAAACCATGACGTGACCACACCACTCTCTGCTGTATTGTCGATACTTGCACCATGTTTCTGAAAGCTGATGATTGAGTTTCTTCTGCAGGAGCTGACCCTTCAGGAGGCTGAAACCATTGCTCTATCTATCCTGAAACAGGTTATGGAAGAAAAGGTAAAGGCGTCTCAGTCCAGTCTCATGTTTGTGATTGCTGTCACTAAGAACCCCCACCAAGTGTCTCGAGTTAAATTGCTATTTGGAACAGGTGACTCCAAATAATGTCGACATCGCCAGGGTCGCGCCGAACTACCACCTTTACACCCCTGCAGAGGTTGAAGCAGTCATAGCACGATTGTGAAACGCAGAAATCTTTGTCGAATGTCAACCAGGATTCATATGTTCCTTGTGCTGTGTGTCTGACATCCAGATGCCTTCAAATTAGCAGAAGCACAATTGCTCTATGATATGGACACTGATGTTTGCCTCTTTTCATTTGATTATCTTGTGTTAACAAGAAGGTGTAGAGGCCTAGCTGTTGTTGCCTTGTCACTTGCCGGTAAGGAGATTGTACTACACCCTTTTGTTTGATATACGAAGGATTTGTGGCAATAGCATGCAGTATTTCAGCAACAACTGTCGTTTGCACTGTATGTTTTGGATTGTTGAACATAGCGATTTTTCTTCACTTCTTCTTAGACTGGACTACTTAAAGACCGCTAGGTTTCACTTCAGAAACTTTTTATTCGGCTAGGAAGTTGTTCTTTCGCTGCTGATGAGACTGCTTTTAACCTATATAAACGTGCCACGCAATAACAGTTGTGCCTGAAACTTTAAATAACACAATATCATTTCATTTTTGTTCTCTTCACATCGTGGATTATATCGTCACACTTTTGACGTTCTTAAAAAATATCTGAGACAAACTTTCAACAACAAAAGTATAGACTACTGTTTAGTTTAGGTTAGAGCAACTCCAATGGGGCGACCCATTTCATCCGCGGCCGTCCGTTTGGGTCGGCGCGGACAAAAAAGCTGGCCCAACACGTTGACCCAAGCGGACGCGCGTCCGCTTTCGTCCGCCTGCCGACCCATTCCCGGCCCATTTTTTAGGCTGATTTGCGTCGGCACGGACACAAGACGGACGCGCGCGTTCGCCCTCTTTCCTCACCTGGTCCGTTGGTCGGTGGCACATTGGATTCACACACTCGCCCGCCTGCTACGTCGCCGATGCCGCCGGCCATTTTTTCAGATTAAAATGGATACATAGATAGTTCTAGTGTATATAGATAAAAGAAAAAGACCACTACTCGTCGTTTTCTGACTCCGACTCGGTAATGTCCTCCTCCGACGTTTGAAGGTAGGCGTCAGCAAGCTGCTAGTCTTCAAAGTCCCAACCTGACGTTTCTTGTAGCTCCAGTTTCAGTTGAGCTGCCTGCTTCCGCGAACGCTTGTCCTCCCGATAGGCGGCTCACTCACTCCTCCTCGCGTCCCTCTCCGATCTCGATTGCTTATAGAACTGGCGCTCGTCGACGATGTCCTGCGGGAAGCCTCCTCGCCACAGCACCAAGGCTTCCACGTCCTTCTCTACGATGACGAGACGACGTTGCCGCCTCCGATGGACACGACGATCCTCGTCGGTGAAAAGCCGCGGGAGAGGCGTCAGATCCTGCGCCCGCTAGCTCGACACGTTGGGAAAATTCATATCCCGACGAGCCCTAAGGAGGCGCCACGCCGCCGCGTCGTGCGCGCGGGCCGCCTCCTCTACGGTGTCGAAGGTGCCGAGGACGAGACGTTTCTCGCGAAACCAGATCTCGGCGGAGAAGGCGCCGGAGCGGCACTCGCAGACTCCGCGAAAATCCGAAGCGCGTAGGCGGCGGATCGACATGGTGGCGCAGAGGCGGCAAGAGTGGGCGGCCGACCGAGTGTGGAGGGAGCGCCTTCTTTTATAACGAGCGCCGGCCGCGGCGCGCGCGCGAACCTTTCCCGCGCGCTGGAGCGCCAAAACCAGCGCGCGCGAACCTTTTCCGCGTGCTGGAGCGTTAAAATCAAGGCGACAACACGATGTTAAACACGCGCGGTCATGAAAATAGGTCGGCCCGTTGGGCGCACTGCCGACCCAAAATTAAAAGAGGGCGGACGGTGGGCGAGCGGCCGACCCAAACGAACAAAAAGCGGATAAATACATCGTCCGTTTGGGCCGGGCCGTTGGAGTTGCTCTTAGGGTTTGTTAGTACTTGCAGGGTCGTTGCTTGGGCGGATGGTGTCCCTCTTGATGAGAGGCAACAAAAGCTCTTTTTACGTGTTTGTAATCATTTGATCAAGTCTTAAATGAGCCCTCTCTAAAGTTTGAGTCAAATGAGCGCATTTTTATTCATCATCTCCGGGCTATATATCCTCGTCGAACTCTGGTCATTGAATAAAATTAGGCGGCTGCTACGAATCTTCCGGCTGATTTCCTAAAGAAATCAGCCGGGTCGCCAGCCGTCTGATCTACTTATCTCAGCCCTTCAAAAAAGGCAATGCACGACACGCCATGCTCCTCCCACACCGCATCAGCCACCCCTGCCTCGATTCCCGTCCAGCCGTAGCAAGGCAGCAACGTGTTGCCGTTGCAAGGCATCACGGTTGCCGCCGGCAAGCACTGCCTCGCAAGACCTGAGCCACCACCGGCCGCTGCATCACAGCTCCGAGAGCCACCGCCGAGAGCTTCACTGTAGCACTAACATCGAGCCTTGCGTCGCAGCTCCAAGGCTCGTCAAGCGCTGCAACGCAGCACCGGGAGCCACCAGTGAGGGCTCCATTGGAGCGCCTTGCAACGGTTGCCGCCGACAAGCACTGCCTCGCAAGACCTGAGCCACCACCGGCCGCTGCATCACAGCTTCGAGAGCCGCTGTCGAGAGCTTCACTGTAGCACTAACATTGAGCCTTGCGTTGCAGCTCCGAGGCTCGTCAAGCGCTGCAACGCAACACCGAGAGCCACCAGTGAGAGCTCCATTGGAGCGCCGAACGATGCACTGCAACTTCGAGCCCGTCGGCGAGCGTTGTAAGTAGCACCGGTCACCGCCGGCGAGAGCTCCATTGGAGCACCGAGCGCTGCAATTTAGCTTCGGAAGCCGCCGACAAGTTCCATTGGAACACCGAGCGCTGCACTGCAGCGTCGACAGCCGCCGGCGAGCGCTGCAAGGCAGCACTAGAGGCCGCCGGCGAAAGCTTCACTGCAGCACCGCCGGCGGTGAGCTCCACGGGGTCGCGGCTGCTTGTGCTGCACTGCAGCTCCGCTGTCGTGGTGAGATCCACAGGGACGCAGCTCACCCCGGCGAACGCCCACCTCCGGCCTCCCCATGTTGCTTTGCAAACCGGCGACGAGCAGCGTAGCCTCCGGCCACCTCCTTCATGCTGCGTTGCAGCACCGCGACGAGTAGCAGTGCGGCGAATGTCGCCCCCGCCTCCGGCAACCCCCTGCATGCTGCGTATGCCGCCCCCGCTTCAGCAATGGTGCTGCTGCTGTTGCTACTGCGACAGTAGGGGTGCAGCAGCACAGCGATGGCGCGCTATGGTGGTCAGCGTCGCCCCTTCCTGTTCACAGCAATGGGTGGTGTTCCCTATGGCGAGGATTCGGTAGCTGGTGCCTGGTGGCGTGTAGTCGCGTCCCCATGGAGCCCTCTCCTCTCGAACTACACGACCGAGAGATCGGGGGAGGGGAGGAAGAGATGAAGACGAAGGGGAAGAAAGGTGTGAAGGAGACGATCTATTCGAAGAGATAAGGCTGGAGCAGGGGAATCGGTCATCGGTGGACGGCCCGGATAGGCACGTGTCACGCAGTGGACGCGGTTTGCGTTTCGTTGTTATCAGCCGGTTTAAAACAATCGTTTCTCATAAAATTAACCTTAATGAACAACTAATGATTTCTCTTGTTTTAGCCACCATTTTTTCATTAATAACAAAACTATTTATTCTGATATAAAAAATATTAATTCCAATGGCTTTTGCTATAGTAACCTTCCCAACCATGATTTTTTATTCCACTCCGTTCAGTTAATTCTATACGAAATAACAAATTAATTCTAATAATACTAAAAAATAGGGGGTTCCATTGTTTCTATGGTTCCGTTTTAAACAGCAAGGCCCTCTCTACACTGGAGCCCTTTCTTTCATTGAAAGGTATTGCAAACGATGGAACTCCGACATAGATTCATGTCTTCTCTTTGGAGCGATGAGGTTAGGGTTTCTCATCATACGTGCATGATGGTGAGATTTGGTGTTAGACACTTCAACTATTTGCAATTCGCGATTTAATCAGAAACACGCCACTTCTAGTGTAAGACCAACGAAGACCTTTATAATAGCAAGTTGGCTACTTCTACAACTTAAATGAAAACCAAGTCTTTCGTGGTTCAAACAGACTCTCGTCTCAACATCATTTGTCAGGATTTTTGGTGATAGGTTCTTTGGCTTGGATAGTTTGTTCTCCTTCTTAATCTTTCTATCCAGAATTCAGTTAATGATGAGATTTAGTATCCTTTCTTGCATTTTCATAACTCATGAAATGCCAAGAGGCACGAATTCCCCAAATTTGCGATGACGACTGTGGCCTAGAGTGTTGGTCCTTAGGGGCACGTGGACGAAGACTTTCCTACTGTCATCGATAAGGCCAGGCCTGCTATGGTATGGAAGCGGTGACAACGGCCCGTCGATGGCCCGTTGTGGCGGCGATACTAGTCGTTCGATGATATATAAATCTCAATTTGATTTTCATTGTGTTTGTGATATTTTATACTTTCAGTGAACCATTAACAAAAGACCTCGTTGGCGTGTCTTAGGTATTGCGCTTCCGGCGAGGCTCCTTCATAAATCATAAACCACACACGTCCGAGAAGGACCCCCGTAAGGGCGCATGGCGGCCATGGGCTGCGGTAGGTTGACCTGATCGGTCCCTGAGCACGAAAAACAATGGGGAACAAATAACAAGAAAACTAGGGTAGGTCAACCGCCGTTGAACATAAAGAACAATGAAGAACGAGTACAGAAAAGTAGGGTAAAAAAGGAAAAGTAAAAAATAAAAGTGATAGATTGCTTTGTAGTTCGTGTGCTGCTACCTTTTGGTCCATATTGAATATCCAAAACATTTTATAATTCAGAACAGACATGATATTATTGTATGCTCCATACCCTATGTCACCATCCAAATCCCTAGGATAGTTGGTATCAACCGCCAGTTTGCCATATTGTTTAGGTCACCTTTGGTTTGTAGGAATCTTATAGAAATTTCATAGAATAGAATTTTCAAAGAAAAAATTCCTATGAAGCCCTTTGGTTTGTAGGAATAGATTATATTTCTATGTAGAATAGGAACCAATACTTCACATTTCAAAAAAAATATATATTAACCTAGACTCAATGAAAGAATTCCTATCTTATGCATCAAATGAAATATCTCTATAGGAATTGAGATGCATGTCATATGAAATTCCTATCCTATGAACCAAAGAAGGCCTTAGCACTGCAAGACGGTACCATTCAATTCTATCATTAGCAATCGATCCAACGGCAGAAGGTACAATACCAAAGACGAAGTATTCTGTAAATGCACAAATGCCACAAGGAAAGTCAAACTTTGCACTCATTCGAATCCAGTAGAGTGAACACTGCAAATTTGCACGATGTCACTTGAGACCAAAATTATTGCTTGACTCCAGAACAACGGTCGGGTAAAAATGGATCATCCTCTCACCTAAGGTTTTAGAGAATTCTTCTAGACATTTCAGCAGCGGGGGAAAAGATAACATATAGTGAGAGACAGGGAAAACCTCAATTCAACTACAGTACATTACATCTGATCTGGAGAACATATATCTTAGCAGTGATCATAGGTACAGTTGGATGAGCTCATCGCTCACAACGGATGGTGTCAGAACACCAAGATCAGTCAAAAGAAGTGTGAGGTACTGGGGAGGAGTATAGTCTCTTGCCGATGTCTCAACTTCCACACCAGCAGGTATCGGAACTCCAAAATCTATCGGTCGATGAGCTGGTGTCATGTCCTTCTGGTCCAGGGGATATAGACGAGCAAACTACAAGAGTATCAAATATACAGGGCTATGTTATCAAACACACTGACACTTCCATCAAGCGATCATCATGCTATAGACAAAAACAGTCATGGATAGTTATATAATACTACCTCCGTTCACAAATAAGTGACGTGGTACGTCTTATTTATGAACGGAGGGAGTAGGATGCAAGTAAGATAAACCATCATTTAATACACTTGTCTACAATCTAGAACTAATTTACTATGTAATCATCAATTGAACTTAAGTTGCGACAGTTTAAGTAGAATAAACTTTGGTGAATACCTACTGCGAGATATAAGAAATCCTGAAATAAGAAATGCAGTAAAGTGATGAATGATTTGTGCAAGTAGTTTCTTGCAAGTTATGACGTGTAGATCTCTGGAGTGCAGAATACTAAGACAAAGTTCCTTAAAATGTACAGGACATATGGCGGATAACAGTGGAAGTTTGAAATGATACTTCCATATCAAATTGCTCTCACATTATGGATGACTGATCAGCTTAAGGATCCATGAAAACTATCTCTAAAAACAATAAAGAAAACGGCAACACCCTAACAAGTCTGAGTCTCCATGTCAAATAGAGGTCCTTACTACTCTGTAAAGAAATATAAGAGCATTTAGATCACTACTTTAGTGATCTAAACGCTCTTATATTTCTTTACGAGGGAGTATATTCTTAAATATACAACAATTTCTACTCGCTGTTCTTAAATATTCAACAGTTATGTTTCATTTATTCCTATTACAGAAAGTAACATGAGAATAGTTTGCAGAGCAACTAGTGAAACAATTTTTAAATAGCCTATCATAGCAGGCAGTACCTTATAACTTTCAGCGGCCACGTATAGAGGTTTATTCATGCTATGAGCTACAAGAGCTATCTGGTAAGTCCCCATCATATTAATAATTCCTCCACTTTCAACAACCCCATCAGCACCAACAAATACCATGTCAACTTCATCCATGGAGTAAGCAACAGCTGAATCAATTAGCACCTTAACAGGAATACCTAATGCTGCAAGTTCATTTGACATTCGTAGGCCAGTTCTGTCTGGTCTGCCCTCTGCAGGTAAATAAACATAACAGACAAACATGAGAAATTGCACTTAACAGACAAGTTGCCACATTGATTATCGTGATTACTAGCCATGAGGTAGGCTAACAACAAAACATTAGAACTGCAACTCTCAGATGATGTAGTGTTAGCACTTAGAGCATACATCCACTCAATATGTACCCATTCAACACGACATCTAACCGCGGAGATTAAAAAAAGGTAAGACATGACTAAAGAACTACTGTATACTAGCATTGCACGTCTGAACGTTACGAAGTGATTTTGGTAAAAGTAGATAAACAGTAGATTGCCTTGTGAAATTATTCAACATGGAGGAAACGCAGAAATGAAATAATAGAAAAGCGTAAACCCCATTGATTGTTGTTTGTGAAAAAACAAAGAGTATGGAACCGGTGGGGATTTTTTTTGGCGAACTATAACTGGTGGGATCCACACTAACTAATCTAACTGTTTACTTTAGCTTCCTTCTCTCCCCATTCCGGCGTTTCCCTTCTAGACTATCTCAAACCCGCTAAGCACGTCCTCTGCTAGCGCTGCAAGCTGGCTTGGGAATCGTGGACCTTTTTATGACAAGGGTGATGTGATGGTTCTAGAAAAGCATGGAAGCAACTGCTGGCTACTGTTCATGTGAATCCTGCTGCTTTCAACTGTTGGATTTAAGATACCAATGATTAGGGTTGATGCTCTAGATTCATTCAAAACTGCTACACTATATAATGGTATAGAAAATAGAATTTCAGTCGAAACACATTAGGGTGCAGTTTCATGCATGAATATGATCTCTGGCCCTCACTACGGTCTACTTTTCGTACACGAAAAAGGTGTTGAGATCAGTCACAACCCTCATTGCGGTCTACTATTCGTACACGAAAAAGGTGTTCAGATCACTCCCAACCCTCACACGCCGTCTACTTTTCGTACATGAAGAAGATGTTGAGATCACCTCAACCCTCATCGCCTTCTGCATGAATACGATCTCCCAAGCCCTCACAGTAAAATATCACAATGATGACCCTGAATGGAGAATACACTGCAAGCGTGTTGAGACCACTGAATAGAAAAAGGACTAGATCAAAATACCTGTGCATAATACACGGAAGAGTTTGCGATTTGAGGCGGCTAGCTTCAGGATTTCCAACACCACTCTGGAATAACCATGTACCAGCATAGTGCACCCATCTGAGATGAAATCCTGGCTGAGCATTGCAATTGTCTTACGGGCCTACACAAATATTCTTCTACCAAATTAGTTCAAAGCATAAACCATCTTACAAGAACAGTGGATAGTAAATTACAGGTAACCTTTAATGATATCTCTCCAAACTTTTCCCCTCGCTCAATTAGGCGTGATTTTGCTGCATCAAATTTCTCATGCTCCAAATGTGATGTTCTTGTTACAAAGCGCATGAACAAATCACAAGCAGCAGACAGAGAAATGGAAGTAGCATCCCAGGACTGAAATATAGACATGTTTTCAGTGTGAATTCAAGTAGTCAGCACCGCATGAGGGCTTCCATAACGAAATGTTCAAAGACTATAAGCAGCTTAATCACTTCATCATTAGACAACACCTACTTGTGAACATAATTCAAACCCTAAGGACTAGAGAGAACATGATGGGTGGAATTTTGTACATGCCACTACAAGCATACCAAACAGATTTTATGCCATTGCAGAAGGGCCTTTATTTCCAACACCACAGAAAACATCGGAGATAGAGCAAAAAGGCAAAGTGGGTTTTAGGGACCTTCAGTTTGTCGGAAGCCTTCTTGAGCTCGATCTCGAGCTCCATCATGGTGGTGGCCCTGCTGGAGCGGATGACGGCGGCGAGCGCCATGATGGCGGCAACCGCCTCGGCGGCCTCCGGCTTGCGCCGCCAGAAGTTGAACTCCTCGATGACGCCGCCGCCGTTGCTCCCGGGGGAGGGGGGTGGGGCGGCGTCGGCGTCGGCGTGCGCATCGGGGAGAGAGGCGGCAGCGGCGGCGTGGTCGAGCCAGTCGCTGGATACGACGGCATGGTGCTCCGCCCGCGTCTGGTAGTAGGCGGAGATGGGGGGTTCGGGGTTAGGGTTTTGGGCGGCGTCGAGCTCCATGGGAAGGAGGGGGCAGGGCAGAGGGGAATCACACTGGTCAGGGAGAAGTGTGTAGGGCGTGGAAAGAGAAAAATTCACTGAAGGTCCTCCTACTCGTCGCGTTGGCCAATTTAATCCTCCGACTTACAAATATCAGAAATACAGTCACGAACTTGTCTTAGGTGGTCATATATCCAATGTACAATTCTTGTACGTACGCGCTGATTTGGCAGTTGACTGGCTTGTCCACATATGCATTGACCGCCAACTCATCAGCACCTAATCTTGTCCGATCAATTTGGGGAAATGCGGGAGTGCCCCCGCCTGGTCAGACCGCATCTGGTCGGCCGCCCCCACTACTAGAGAAAAACTTATGCACATAATCTTAGTAGTAGTGCGATCTGGAGACCAGGTTCTACTGGTACGTAGTAGCAGCGCCGACAGAGAACACACGCTACAATAAAGAAAGTAGTAGTAGCGCGGTCCTCCTAACACACACACTACTACTGTTTATACACGGACCCGACTCCCAGGCACCACCTAGCAGTAGCGCTCTTTACCAGATCACGCTACTGGTATTGTTTGTAGTAGCAACGGGTGTTCCTTGCCCGCGCTATTACTATGGGCACCTTATCCACCCCGTCGTTTCCCCTCTCTCTTCCTTACTCTCCCCTTCACACTCTCGCTTTCTCTACCGCCGTCGGCCGCCGTTGCAGTTGTTGTCACTGAGGTATCTGCGTCTCTCCCTCCTACTCCGGCCGCCTTTCTCTTGTTGGGGATCGTAATAATTTCAAAGAAAAATATCCTACGCACACGCAAGATCATGGTGATGCATAGCAACGAGAGAGAAGAGTATCGTCCATGTACCCTCGTAGACCGTAAGCGGAAGCGTTATGAGAACGCGGTTGATGTAGTCGTACGTGTTCACGATTCGACCGATCCAAGTAACGAACGCACAACACCTCTGAGTTCAGCACACATTCAACTCGATGACGTCCCACGAACTCCGATCCAGCAGAGCTTCACGGGAGAGTTCCGTCAACACGACGGCGTGATGACGGTGATGATGTTGCTACCGAGGCAGGGCTTCGCCTAAGCACTGCTACAATATGATCGAGGTGGATTATGGTGGAAGGGGGCACCGCACACGGCTTGGATCAATCAACTTGTGTGTCCTAGGGTGCCCCTCTGCCTCCGTATATAAAGGAGTGGAGGAGGGGAGGGCCGGCCCTCTACTATGGCGCGCCCTGGGGAGTCCTACTCCCACCGGGAGTAGGATTCGCTCCCTCCATGTAGTAGGAGTAGGAGAAAAGGAAAGGGAAAAGAGAAGAGAAGGAAGGAGGGGGCGCAACCCCTCCCCCTAGTCTAATTCAGACTAAGCCTTGGGGGCGCGCAGCCTCCCCTCTCTTTTTCCCCTAAAGCCCAATAAGGCACATATACTGCCCGGCGAATTCCCTTAACTCAACAGTACTCCGAAAAATACCCGAATCATTCGGAACCTTTCCGATGTCTGAATATAGTCGTCCAATATATCGATCTTTACGTCTCGACCATTTCGAGACTCCTCGTCATGTCCCCGATCTCATCCGGGACTCCGAACTACCTTCGGTACATCAAAACACATAAACTCATATTACCGATCGTCACCAAACGTTAAGCGTGCGGACCCTACGGGTTCGAGAACTATGTAGACATGATCGAGACACGTCTCCGGTCAATAACCAATAGCGGAACCTGGATGCTCATATTGTCTCCTACACGTTCTACGAAGATCTTTATCGGTCAAACCGCATAATAACATACGTTGTTTCCTTTGTCATCGGTATGTTACTTGCCCGAGATTCGATCGCCGGTATCTCAATACCTAGCTCAATCTCATTATCGGCAAGTCTCTTTACTCGTTCCATAATACATCATCCCGCAACTAACTCATTAGTTGCATTGCTTGCAAGGCTTATAGTGATGTGCATTACCGAGAGGGCCCAGAGATACCTCTCCGACAACCAGAGTGACAAATCCTAATCTCGATCTATGCCAACTCAACAAGTACCATCAGAGACACCTGTAGAGAACCTTTATAATCACCCAGTTATGTTGTGACGTTTGGTAGCACACAAAGTGTTCCTCCGGTATTCGGGAGTTGCATAATCTTATAGTTAGAGGAACACGTATAAGTCATGAAGAAAGCAGTAGCAACAAACTAAACGATCATCGTGCTAAGCTAACGGAATGAGTCAAGTCAATCACATCATTCTCTAATGATGTGATCCCGTTAATCAAATGACAACTCATGTCTATGGCTAGGAAACTTAACCATCTTTGATTCAACGAGCTAGTCAAGTAGAGGCATACTAGTGATACTCTGTTTGTCTATGTATTCACACATGTACTAAGTTTCCGGTTAATACAATTCTAGCATGAATAATAAACATTTATCATAATATAAGGAAATAAATAATAACTTTATTATTGCCTCTAGGGCATATTTCCTTCAGTATCCCACTTGCACTAGAGTCAATAATCTAGTTCACATCTTTATGTGATTAGTTCACATCTCCATGTGACTAATACCCAAAGGGTTTACTAGAGTCAATAATCTAGTTCACATCGCTATGTGATTAATACCCAAAGAGTGATCATGTTTTGCTTGTGAGAGAAGTTTAGTCTACGGGTCTACAACATTCAGATCCATATGTAGTTTGCAAATTTCTATGTCTGCAATGCTCTGCATGGAGCTACTCTAGCTAATTGCTCCCACTTTCAATATGTATCCAGATCAAGACTTAGAGTCATCTAGATCGATGTAAAAAGCTTGCATCGACGTAACTCTTTACGACGAACTCTTCTATCACCTCCATAACCGAGAAATATTTCCTTAGTCCTCTAAGGATAATTTTGACCGTTGTCCAGTGATCTACTCCTAGATCACTATTGTACTGCCTTGCCAGAAAAATGCTAAGGTATACAATAGGACTGGTAAACAGCATAGCATACTTTACAGAACCTATGACTAAGGCATAGGGAATGACTTTTCATTCTCTTTCTATTTTCTGCCGTGGTCGGGTTTTGAGTCTCTACTCAACTTCACACCTTGCAACACAGGCAAGAACTCCTTCTTTGACTGTTCCATTTTGAACTACTTCAAAATCTTTTCAAGGTATGTACTCATTGAAAAAACTTATCAAGCGTCTTGATCTATCTCTATAGATCTTGATGCTCAATGTGTAAGCAGCTTCATCGAGTCTTTCTTTGAAAAACTCTTTTCAAACACTCCTTTATGCTTTCCGAAAAAATCTACATTATTTACGATCAACAATATGTCATTCACATATACTTATCAGAAATGTTGTAGTGCTCCCACTCACTTTCTTGTAAATACAGGCTTCACCGCAAGTCTGTATAAAACCATGTGCTTTGATCACTTTATCAAAGCATATATTCCAACTCCGAGATGCTTGCACCAGTCCATAGATGGATCGCTGGAGATTGCTCACTTTGTTAGCACCTTTAGGATCGACAAAACCTTCTGGTTGCATCATATACAACTCTTCTTTTAAAAAATCCATGAAGGAATACAGTTTTGACATCCATTTGCCAGATTTCATAAAATGCGGCAACTGCTAACATGATTCGGACAGACTCTTAAGCATCGATATGAGTGAGAAAATCTCATCTTAGTCAACACCTTGAACTTGTCGAAAACATTTTGCGACAATTCGAGCTTTGTTGATAGTAACACTACTATCAGCGTTCGTCTTCCTCTTGAAGATCCATTTATTCTTAATGACTCACCGATCATCGGGCAAGTCAATCAAAGTCCATACTTTGTTCTCATACATGGATCCCATCTCAGATTTCATGGCCTCAAGCCATTTCGCGGAATCTGGGCTCATCATCGCTTCCTCATAGTTCGTAGGTTTGTCATGGTCTAGTAACATGACTTCCAAAAAGGATTACCGTACCGCTCTGGTGCGGACCATACTCTGGTTGTCCTACGAGGTTCGGTAGTAACTTGATCTGAAGTTTCATGATCATCATCATTATCTTCCTCACTAATTGGTGTAGAGATCACTAGAACTGATTTCTTTGATGAACTACATTCCAATTCGGGAGAAGGTACAATTACCTCATCACGTTCTACATTCCTCCCACTCACTTCTTTCGAGAGAAACTCCTTCTCTAGAAAGGATCCACTTTTAGCAACAAAGATCTTGCCTTTGGATCTGTGATAGAAGGTGTACCCAACAGTTTCCTTTGGGTATTCTATGAAGACACATTTTTCCGATTTGGGTTCGAGCTTATCAGGTTGAAACTTTTTCACATAAGCATCGCAGCCCAAAACTTTAAGAAACGACGGCTTTAGGTTTCTCGCCAAACCACAGTTCATATGGTGTCGTCTCAACGGATTTAGATGGTGCCCTATTTAACATGAATGCAGCTGTCTCTAATGCATAACCCCAACATGATAGTGATAAATCGGTAAGAGACATCATAGATCGCACCATATCTAATAAAGTACGGTTATGACATTCAGACACACCATTACGCTATGGTGTTCCAGGTGGCGTGAGTTGCGAAACTATTCCGCATTGTTTCAAATGAAGATCAAACTCGTAACTCAAATATTCTCCTTCACGATCAGATCACATAAACTTTATTTTCTTGTTACGATGATTTTCCACTTCACTCTGAAATTCTTTGAACTTTTCAAATGTTTCATACTTATGTTTCGTCAAGTAGATATACCCATATCTGCTCAAATCATCTGTGAAGGTCAGAAAATAATGATACCCGCCGCGAGCCTCGACACTCATCGGACCGCATACATTAGTATGTATTATTTCCAATAAGTCAGTTGCTCGCTCCAGTGTTCTGGAGAACGGAGTCTTAGTCATCTTGCCCCTGAGGCATGGTTCACAAGCATCAACTGATTCATAATCAAGTGATTCCAAAAACCCATCCGCATGGAGTTTCTTCATGCGCTTTACACCAATATGACCTAAACGGCAGTGCCACAAATAAGCTGCACTATCATTATTAACTTTGCATCTTTTGGCTTCAATATTATGAATATGTGTATCACTACGATCGAGATTCAATTATCCATTTATATTGAGTGTATGACCATACAAGGTTTTATTCATGTAAATAGAACAACAATTATTCTTTGACTTAAATGAATAACCGTATTGCAATAAACATGATCCAATCATATTCATGCTTAACGCAAACACCAAATGACATTTATTTTAGGTCCAACACTAATCCCGAAAGTATAGGGAGTGTGCAATGATGATCATATCAATTTTGCAACCACTTCCAACACACATCGTCACTTCACCCTTAACTAGTCTATGTTCATTCTGCAACTCCTGTTTCGAGTTACTAATCTTAGCAACTAAACTAGTATCAAATACTGAGGGGTTGCTATAAACACTAGTAAAGTACACATCAATAGCATGTATATCAAATATACCTTTGTTCACTTTGCCATCCTTCTTATCCGCCAAATACTTGGGGCAGTTCTGCTTCCAGTGATCAGTCCCTTTGCAGTAGAAGCACTTAGCCTCGGGCTTAGGTCTAGACTTGGGCTTCTTCACTTGAGCAGCAACTTGCTTGCCGTTCTTCTTGAAGTCCCCCTTCCTCCCTTTGCCCTTTTCTTGAAACTAGTGGTCTTGTCAACCATCAACACTTGATACTTTTCTTGATTTCTACCTTCATCGATTTCCGTATCACGAAGAGCTTGGGAATCATTTTCGTTATCCCTTGCATATTATAGTTCATCACGAAGTTCTAGTAACTTGGTGATAGTGACTTAGAGAATTCTGTCAATCACTATCTTATCTGGAAGATTAACTCCCACTTGATTCAAGTGATTGTAGCACTCAGACATTCTGAGCACATGCTCACTAGTTGAGCTATTCTCCTCCATTTTGTAGGCATAGTACTTGTCAAAGGTCTCATACCTTTCGACATGGGCATGAGTCTGAAATATTAATTTCAACTCTTGGAACATCTTATATGCTCCTGGCGTTCAAAACATTTTTGAAGTCCCGGTTCTAAGCCGTAAAGCATGGTGCACTAAACTATCAAGTAGTCATCATACCAAGCTTTGCCAAACGTTCATAACGTCTACATATGCTCCTGCAATAGGTCCGTCACCTAGCGGTGCATCAAGGACATAATTCTTCTGTGCAACAATGAGGATAATCCTCAAATCACGGATCCAATCCACATCATTGCTACTAACATCTTTCAATTTATTTTTCTCTAGGAACATATCAAAAATAAACGGGGAAGCTATGTGCGAGCTATTGATCTACAACATAGATATGCAAATACTATCAGGACTAAGTTCATGACAAATTTAAGTTCAATTAATCATATTACTTAAGAACTTCCACTTAGATAGACATCCCTCTAGTCATCTAAATGATCACGTGATCCAAATCAACTAAACCATGTCCGATCATCACGTGAGATTGAGTAGTTTTCAATGGTGAACATCATTATGTTGATCATAAATACTATATGATTCACGCTCGACCTTTCGATCTCCAGTGTTTCGAGGCCATATCTGCATATGCTAGGCTCATCAAGTTTAACCCGAGTATTTCTGCATGTGCAAAACTGGCTTGCACCCGTTGTATGTGAACGTAGAGCTTATCACACCCGATCATCACGTGGTGTCTCGGCACGACGAACTTTGGCAACGGTGCATACTCAGGGAGAACACTTGTACCTTGAAATTTATAGTAAGTGATCATCTTATAAAGCTACCGCCGAACTAAGCAAAATAAGATGTATAAAAGATAAACATCACATGCAATCAAAAAAATATGTGACATGATATGGCCATCATCATCTTGTGCCTTTGATCTTTCCAAAGTACTGTCATGATCTCCATTGTTACCGGCATGACACCATGATCTCCATCATCTTGATCTTTTATCAACGTGTCGTCACATGGTCGTCTCACCAGCTATTGCTTTTGCAACTATTGCTATCGCATAGCGATAAAGTAAAGCATTACATGGCACTTGCATCTTATGCAATAAAGAGACAACCATAAGGCTCCTGCCAGCTGCCGATAACTTTAACAAAACATGATCATCTCATACACAAATTTATATCTCATCACGTCTTGACCATATCACATCACAACATGCCCTGCAAAAACAAGTTAGACGTCCTCTACTTTGTTGTTGCAAGTTTTACGTGGCTGCTACGGGCTGAGCAAGAACCGTTCTTACCTACGCATCAAACACAATGCAGTATAGTGATTGCTTTTTGATCTTCAGAAAGAACCCTGTTCATTGAATCCGATTCAAGTAAAGCTGGAGAAACAGACACCCACTAGCCACCTGTGTGCGAAGCACGTCGGTAGAACCAGTCTCGCATAAGCGTACGCGTAATGTCGGTCTAGGCCGCTTCATCCAACAATGCTGTTGAATCAAGAATCAACTAGTGATGGCAAGAAATATGTATATACCCACGCCCACAACTCCTTTGTGTTCTACTCGTGCATATAACATCTATGCATAAACCTGGCTCGGATACCACTGTTGGGGAACGTAGTAATTTCAAAAAAAAAAATCCTACACACACGCAAGATCATGGTGATGCATAGCAATGAGAGAGAAGAGTATCGTCCACGTACCCTCGTAGACCGTAAGCGGAAGCGTTATGAGAATGCGGTTGATGTAGTCATACGTCTTCACGATCTGAACGATCCAAGTACCGAACGCACGGCACCTCCAAGTTCAGCACACGTTCAGCTCGATGAGTCCCACGAACTTCGATCCAGCAAAGCTTCACGGGAGAGTTCCGTCAGCACGACGGTGTGATGACGGCGATGATGTTGCTACCGACGCAGGGCTTCGCCTAAGCATCGCTACGATATGATCGAGGTGGATTATGGTGGAGGGGGGCACCACACACGGCTTGGATCAATCAACTTGTGTGTCCTAGGGTGCCCCCTGCCCCCGTATATAAAGGAGTGGAGGAGGGGAGGGCCGGTCCTCTACTATAGCGCGCCCTGGGGAGTCCTACTCCCACCGAGAGTAGGATTCCCCCCCTTCCATGTAGTAGGAGTAGGAGAAAAGTAAAGGGAAAAGAGAAGAGAAGGAAGGAGGGGGCGCAGCCCCTCCCCCTAGTCCAATTCGGACTAAGCCTTGGGGGGCGCGTAGCCTCCCCTCTCTCTTTCCCCTAAAGCCCAATAAGCCCCATATACTCCCCGGCGAATTCCCGTAACTCTCCGATACTCCGAAAAATACCCGAATCACTCGAAACCTTTCCGATGTCCGAATATAGTCGTCCAATATATCGATCTTTACATCTCGACCATTTCAAGACTCCTCGTCACGTCCCCGATCTCATCCGGGACTCCAAACTACCTTCGGTACATCGAAACACATAAACTCATATTACCGATCGTCACCGAACGTTAAGCGTGCGGACCCTACGGGTTCAAGAACTATGTAGACATGACTGAGACACGTCTTCGGTCAATAACCAATAGCGGAAGCTGGATGCTCATATTGGCTCCTACACATTCTACAAAGATCTTTATCGGTCAAACCGCATAACAACATACGTTGTTCCCTTTGTCATCGGTATGTTACTTGCCCGAGATTCGATCGTCGGTATCTCAATACCTAGCTCAATCTCGTTACGGCAAGTCTCTTTACTCGTTCCGTAATACATCATCCCGCAACAAACTCATTAGTTACATTGCTTGCAAGGCTTATAGTGATGTGCATTACTGAGAGGGCCCACAGATACCTCTCCGACAATCAGAGTGACAAATCCTAATCTCGATCTATGCCAACTCAACAAGTACCATCGGAGACACCTGTAGAGCACCTTTATAATCACCTATTTACGTTGTGACGTTTGGTAGCACACAAAGTGTTCCTCCGATATTCGGGAGTTGCATAATCTTATAGTTAGAGGAACACGTATAAGTCATGAAGAAAGCAGTAGCAACAAACTAAACGATCATCGTGCTAAGCTAACGGAATGAGTCAAGTCAATCACATCATTCTCTAATGATGTGATCCCGTTAATCAAATGACAACTCATGTCTATGGCTAGGAAACTTAACCATCTTTGATTCAACGAGCTAGTCAATTACAGTCATACTAGTGACACTCTGTTTGTCTATGTATTCACACATGTACTAAGTTTCCGGTTAATACAATTATAGCATGAATGATAAACATGTATCATGATATAAGGAAATAAATAATAACTTTATTATTGCCTCTAGGGCATATTTCCTTCATCTCCCTCCTCCCATTACCCTCCTCACTCCTCACTCCTCCCGCTGCCCTCCTCCATCCTACTCCGGCCGCCCTCTCCTCCCTCCTCCCACTGCCCTCCTCACTCCTCCTTCGGCCTCCCTGTCCTCCCTCCTCCTCCTCACTCCTCCCTCCTCCCTCCTCCACCTCTCTCTGTATAGAAATTTTGAGTAAAAAATTAGGTATACAAATTTTTAGTAATAAAAATTAGTTAGAATTTGATTGTAGAATAGGTAGGTAGTATTTTACTAATTTTGTTTATATATATGAACCCTGGGTGTTCATATATATGAGCCCATTTCATCATTAGAGCACTAAATATGAATTATTACTTTTGTAATGCTTGGATAGACAGATCGATTAAACTAGTTTTTAAGTACTGCTTTGGATAGATAGATGGATGGATGGATAGCTGCTAGGGTTAGAACTAGGTTTTACAAATTTTTAGTAAATGTAGGTCTTTTGAATCAGCATAATAATGTTTATTTAATATCTTATAGGGTTTCACTAAGTCCTAATATGAGGATAATGATGTTTTTGTATAAATCAAGGAGCCCCTGCATCATCCCCGCCGTCGTCCCCATCACCGACCCCCTCCGACCTCGAGGTGAGACCAGCCAAATCCCCATGTCGATGATGATGTAGATGTTTTGATAGATGTAGTAGAGTAGTAGCTAGATGAGTAGCCGTGACAATTTCCTTGGAATAGAAAATTTTCAACGTAGGTCTTTCAAATATGATGGAGATTTAGACATGTGATATGTAGTGTTGTGTACTACTAGTGCTTGCCGAAGTGGCCTATGTTTGCAGGGAACACCTCAGAGTGGTCTATGTTTTGCCGGAGTGTTGATTAATTTCCATTCCGGCAAATTTCACGCACCCGATATATGTCCTTTTTAGAAAAGGTCATGCGGGATGTTTCCGTGCATTTTGGCTTGACTTGTGCTAGAATATGTAGGAAATATCGAGCGGTCCAGATTTTCTAGAAAGATAATTAAACGACATTTCGGGTTGACTTTAAGTCTGTTGGGACTCCACCATATATGAGAGAAGAAGAATGCCGACTGTTGTCGTGGGGGTCGTTCTTCCTCTTCTTTCTCGTGATAGACCTTTTGGTAATGCGCGGGAAGGAAGAGAAGAACGACCATCACCGACGGTCGCAAATGTCAGAGAGGAAGAATCCTGACTGTTGTCGTGGAGGTCGCTTCTCCTTCGTTCCCGTGTGCTAGACATTTTGGTGTAATGCACTCGGGAATGAAGGGAGGAGCTACCATCACCGGCGGTCGAAATAACTATGAGGGAGTGTCCACCATATAAACCACATGAGATGAGAGTTTTCATGAAAAGACTCAATAGACTGATAGTCAACCCGTGATGAATAATAATGATCTAATTTAGTTTTTGTAGTACATATATTAAATTTTAGAAGTTTAATCTTTAAATTATGAACATAGGAAATGTCTGACGACGACGATAGGATCCCGGAGTGCGACTACTGCTGCGACGACCGGGATCTGTGCGACAGGCCTCACCTGGTAGACGGTCGGCGCTTCAGTATTAAGCTCGACGAGACCTTCGATGTTGAAATGGTACGCAACGACAAGTCTTTTTTCATAATTAAGCATGACTTCTACTTCTTCAACATGTAATTTCCGTCTTTTACAATTCGACTAGCTTATCCCATGCCATGCAAGACACTATGTCTTGGAGCATCTGAATTTCAAAGATAGTTCGTCTCAGGACCCATCATGGTTATGCTTTTGCTGTAAAGCTATACAATTCGGAGAGCGTATCCCATTTTGGTTGCTCGAATTGGGAAGCACTGTGCAAGGCATATGATTTTCAGGAGGGTATGCATGTCACCTTCGATCTTGGTGATCCTGAAGATGACATGGACGAAGATAATGTCGATGAAGATAATATCGATGAAGCTAATATCGACATTTGGGTCCTTGTTGATACGCTTCCACTTCTACCTCTATGTGAGTTTCTCAAACATATTTATTAAGTAATTTATATTGTCTATTTCAAAATAGTTGAGAGCTTATTTCCATTGACAGCCACTAGTGTGCGTCGGTCCTAAACAAACGGTTTTTAACCCCTTTCCGCGACGACATTTGGAACCGTCGCCAAGTGAGTGTGGGCGATAGGGGGGTCCTTCCCACACGACCCAGAAACCGTCGGGGACATGGAGCCTTCATGCATACAGTTGTCCCAATATAACCGTTTCTGATATCTCGAATATCCCAAATGCTTCATCCTTGCTACTCATTTGTGCTCGCATTGCCATCACAGTCGGAGTTTTGTGGTTCTGCCTAAAACCAGGCAGATTCCAGGCACAGGAGTTTTCTAGGCACAGGAGTTTTACGATGCCTAGCACATCACAAACAGTTCATGATTATAAACCGTGTACGATAGGTAGACAACCACACATATTTAGTTTTTCCGCACTGTATGCGATAGTTTTTGACATCACACACGCTTTGCAAACGGCAACTGTGTGCATGCTTGCACACGTTTCCTCTCTATGAACCGTCTCGGATTATGGTGTATATCGCAAACGTTTGTGTTTTACCAACCATGTGTGCCATAATGACCCGCACAACGTAATTTCACCCTAATTTAATTACCGCTATTTAAAATTGTACCTAATTTAAACTTGAAAGTAGGCTATAGCTTTATTCATATCCATCAGGTTCAAACAACCAATGCATTATTGATTCACAGGTACATATGTTTAAGAATTACATAATCACCAAATAAAGAATGATGTACCATGGTTCTATACTTGTACTATTATAGATGGTAAAGAAAGAGGCGACAGACATTCCAGTTGCTGAACAAGGTGAAGTGGAATGGCCCTATTGTGCTCTCTTGGATGCAGAAGGCATGCAAGACTCTAGTACAACCCCTTGCGATGGCCGGCCGCCAATCATGTATTTTGAGAGGTAATCTTGAGTAAACTGCTTCAGGATCCACTGCAAAAGAAAAAAGCTTTAGATATTGTCATCTAACACAACTCATTACAGGCAGTAAAAAGAAGGCTACAGGGTTCTTACTTACCATCCTGCAGTTCATTGTTGTCTTGCATAAAGTGTAAACAAATAGTTCGATTGACATCTTTTGACCCATTTTAATAACAATCTTTATCAGTTTCCTCACTTGATGCTGGTTCATGAATATCTCATTGCCCCATACGCAGAAAGGGTCGAAGTGTGGATCTTCGGCAATGATATATGTACCTAAAAGCACCAAGTTAATATTAGAAGCTAAACAACAATTGAAAAATGATGTAGTATAACACTCCATCCATCCCATCATATAAGATTTTATTACATGTATATCTAGACATCATCAGAACATTAAGGTAACACTCTTCCTTGTTGCTATGTAGCCCGGGATTGCATATTTAGTCATTCAGTACAATGCATGTTGCTAAACAACAATTGAAAAATGAAAAGGCATGTTAAACTAAGCTGAACTACTTTCGGTAGAAGTAGAGGTCGAGCCAATCCTTCCTCGTCATGTATGGTGTGCCGCGAGCCGGGTCCGGGCCAGTACCGTCGTCGGGGTCATTGGGGAAGGCACTCCTCCACTCGTCGATGTTGATCTCCTCATCCTCGTGGCCCACCTCGATGCCCTCCGCGTCGCCGTCGCCACCGCCTTCGACCTCGTCATCAGAGGAGAGCGTAATAACCTCGCCGCCCTCCGCACCGCCGTCCTCGCCGCCTTCGACCTCATCATTGGAGGAGAGCGCGATAACCTCGCCCCCTCCACGTCGGCAAAGATCGCCCACTCCGCCTCCATGAGCTTTGGGTGTTGCCGGCGGAGCTCTTGCATGTAGGCCTCGTTGGCGGCCTCGGCCTCGAGGCGCTCCCACGCCTCGCGGTCCTCCCGTGCCATAGCCGAGCTCACCACCCTGGCTCCGGCGGAACGAGGTCGACCGAACATGTGCCGAAGGGGAAATTGAGCCTAGCCGCCGCGCTGTGGTAGCGGACCTGCAAGCGGTCGTACTCCATGGTCGCGAGCTCAGCCGTGTGGAAGCTACCGAGCCACCGGCGGGTGTGGGTCTCTTGATCTGTAATCTCAGCGACCCACGTCCCCCACCGCCGCTGTCGGAAGGACTTCGTTGGCTGCCGGGTCTGGGGGAGGACGGGTAAGTTCTCGAACCGGCGTAGGGCACGGTGATGGGCGGATCGGGGACCGGCGACGGCGGATCGGGCCTGCGGAGGACGACGGGGACACCTCGGTGGCCACCTCGCCGGCGTCGGGCGAAAAGGCCGTGATAAACCTCTTTTTGGCCATTGGCTCCTCGAGCTCCCCAGCACACAGGCAGAGGTTGAGGATGGAGGCGTCGGCGATGGTGGCGACCTACCAATGGTTTCGATGGTTGTGTGTGTCTGTGTGAGCGGAGGTTGTGTTTGAGGAAATACCACGGCAACTAAAAAATTTACTAGGTGGGAGTAACAAGGCGGGGCTACTAAAAATTTGGATCAAGGGTGAGCAGATATTTTTGAGATTGCGAGGGATGCAGAGGCGGGATTAAAGTGCCGGGGCTACTAAAAATTTGAATCAAGGGACTGAAGCAGAGCGGGAGTAACAGACATCGCACACGGTCCGCACATACTAATCGTGTGCTATCAAACATTAAAACCTTCCAGGCGGTAGATATTTTCGAGACTGCGAGGGATGCAGAGGCGGGAGTTTTTGGGGAGCGAGCTAGTGTGCTTGACATGCCGGCTGTGGACTGTAGCCGATGCACATTCTCGCATAAGCCATAGGCGTACTATATACACCGACAATGCTCCAAGATATTTTGTACTACAT
Source organism: Triticum urartu (assembly GCF_056163025.1). NCBI lineage: Eukaryota > Viridiplantae > Streptophyta > Magnoliopsida > Poales > Poaceae > Triticum > Triticum urartu. The sequence continues at coordinate 203,330,025 of NC_141877.1, read as the reverse complement.
CTCACATGGTTGGTGATATTAAACTGTGTGGGGTCTACTTGATTTGAATTACAAAATGGGGTCACAGCGGCAATGGACGCTGTTTGAATTGCTAGACCTTTTATCTGCAGTGAACATGTAACTATATGTGTGTCGTAAAAGAATTGGAATTATTCAGGGTTCGTTTGGACATTTTATACATTAAACTGGTTTTCTAGCCATTTCAAGTGCACAATTCAAAATTAAACTACATGCACATGCTCCGGTGCATACAAATTGGTTGAAAAATCAAATACGTGCCCTTCAGTGCATGCTTAGGTCCCATGCAAGAAATGGGAATGAATTTTTTGGGGTTCGTTTGGCCTTTTTATACATTAACTGGGTTTTCTAGGCATTTTATGTGCATAATTCAAATTTGAACTACAAGCACATGCTCCAATTCACTAAAGTTGGTTGAAAAATCACATGTGTGTCCTTGGATGAATTTCTAGGTCCCATGCAAGAGATGGGAATGAATTTCAAACACCAGGGAAATGTTGATTGCCGGCAAAATGTTGATATACCTGGTTTTTAAATTCTAGTAAATCCAAAACTCGTCTGAAATTCATGAAACTTGGCATGCTATCATGGAGCGGCATCAACATGCCATGGTGAAAATTTTGTCCCATTTGGGGCTGGTTTAGGTATAAGCTTCTCACAAATTAGAGCTTCTCACAACAAGCATGATGGTTTCGATGGGGAACGTACCACCTTTGGGGACGGGATGATATCCATTGCCTCTTATTGCTTTCAAAAATTTTCTAGTGTCAACATAGAACAACAAGAGTGTTGTGTTTAATCTTGGAATTTTTAGGGGTTCGTTTGGCCTTTTTTATATATTAACTGGGTTTTCTAGGCATTTTATGTGCATAATTCAAATTTGAACTACAATCACATGCTCCAATGCACCAAAGCTGGTTGAAAAATCACATGTGTGTCCTTGGGTGAATTTCTAGGTCACATGCGAGAGATGGGAATGAATTTCAAACACTAGGGCACTACTGATTACCGGCAAAACATTGAGATACCTGGTTTTTAAATTCTAGTAAATCCAAAACCCTTCTGAAATTCATGAAACTTGGCATGCTGTCATGGAGCGACATCAACATGCCATGGTGAAAATTTTGTCCCATTTGGGCCATGTTTGGGTATTAGTTTCTCACAAACCAGAGCTTCTCACAACAAGCATGATGGTTTCGGTAGGGAATGTACCACCTTTGGGGACGGGACGATATCCGTTGCCTCTTATTGATTTCAAAAACTTTCTAGTGTCAACATATAACAACATGAGTGTTGTTTTAATCTTGGAATTTGTCGGGGTTCGTTTGGCCTTTCTTATACATTAACTGGGTTTTCTAGGCATTTTGTGTGCATAATTCAAATTTGAACTACAAGCACATGCTCCAATGCACCAAAGTTGGTTGAAAAATCACATGTGTGTCCTTGGGTGAATTTCTAGGTCCCATGCAAGAGATGAGAATGAAATTCAAATACCATGGCACTGTTGATTGCTGGCAAAACGTTGAGATGTCTGGTTTTAAATTCTAGTAAATCCAAAACTCGTCTAAAATTCATGAAACTTGGCATGCTATCATGGAGCGGCATCAACATGCTGTGGTAAAAAAATTGTCCCATTTGGCGCAGGTTCGGGTATAAGCTTCTCACAAACCAGAGCTTCTCACAACAAGCATGATGGTTTCGATAGGGAATGTACCACCTTTGGGGACGGGACGATATCCATTGCCTCTTATTGCTTTCAAAAACTTTCTAGTGTCAACATAGAACAACACGAGTGTTGTGTTTAATCTTGGAATTTTTCGGGGTTCGTTTGGCATTTTTTATACATTAACTGGGTTTTTAGGCATTTTATGTGCATAATTCAAATTTAAACTACAAGCACATGCTCCAATGCACTAAAGTTGGTTGAAAAAAATCACATGTGTGTCCTTGGGTGAATTTCTAGGTCCCATGCAAGAGATGGGAATGAATTTCAAACACCAGGTCACTGTTGACTGCCGGCAAAATGTTGAGATGCCTGGTTTTTAAATTCTAGTAAATCCAAAACTCGTCTGAAATTTATGAAACTTGGCATGCTACCATGGAGCGGCATCAACATGCCTTGGTAAAAAAAATTGTCCCATTTGGGGCAGGTTCGGGTATAATCTTCTCACAAACCAGAGCTTCTCACAACAAGCATGATGGTTTCAATAGGGAACGTCCCACCTTTGGGGACGAAACGATATCCATTGCCTCTTATTGCTTTCAAAAAATTTCTAGTGTCAACATAGAACAACAGGAGTGTTGTGTCAATTTTTGTGATTTTTGGGGTTCGTTTGGACATTTTTAGGCATTAACTGGGTTTTCTAGGCATTTTATGTGCATAATTCAAATTTGAACTACAAGCACATGCTCCAATGCACTAAGATTGGTTGAAAAATCTAATCTGTGTCCTTGGGTGAATTTCTAGGCCCCATGCAAGAGATGGGAATGAAATTCAAACACCATGGCACTTTTGATTGCCGGCAAAACGTTGAGATGCTTGGTTTTTAAATTCTAGTAAATCCAAAACTCGTCTGAAATTCATGAAACTTGGCATGCTATCATGGAGCGGCATCAACATGCTGTGTTAAAAATGTTGTCCCATTTGTGGCAGGTTCGGGTATATGCTTCTCACATACCAGAGCTTCTCACAACAAGCATGATGGTTCGGTAGGGAACATCGCACCTTTGGGGACGAAATGATATCCATTGCCTCTTATTGCTTTCAAAAAATTTCTCGTGTCAACATAGAACAACAGGAGTGTTGTGTCAATTTTTGAGATTTTTCGTGGTTCGTTTGGACATTTTTATGCATTAACTGAGTTTTCAATGCATTTATGTGCATAATTCAAATTTGAACTACATGCACATGCTCTAGTGCATATAAATTGGTTGGAAAATCAAATATGTGTCCTTGGGTGCATGCTTAGGTCCCATGCAAGAAATGGGAATGAATTTCAAACACCAGGGCACTGTTGATTGCCGGTAAAACATTGAGATGTCTGGTTTTTAAATTCTAATAAATTCAAAACTCGTCTGAAATTCATGAAACTTGGCATGCTATCATGGAATGGCACCCGACATGCCGTGGCATTTTTCGTGTCCATTTTGGGAGAAGGCGCACTCGAATAATGACAACCAACAAAGGCATTTTGAAAAATAGCTACCACTTTAATATCTCAAACGTTTGTATAATACAAACCGTGTGCGTTTTGTTAACCATTCACGTGATGCCATGTGTCTTGGTTTTAATAGCTGTAGGAGGTGCCGTGCGGACTACTGCTTGACCGTGACTGAACGGGAGGCGTGCGAGCGCAGTCCGATGCGCAGGCTGACCGAGAGGCGTGCAAGCTATCCTCCAATGCGCAGGCTCACCGAGAAGCGCGCGAGCTGTGCGCTGCGCAGGCTCACTGGGAAAGGGGGCCCTTTGACTTCCATGGCCGCCCTCCTTCCTCTCCATTAATGGCGCCCGAGCCGCTGTTTAATACAGTCGGCCTTACTGTTCGCCTCCCACTCCCCCTCCCGCAGACCTCCACCAACGCCATGGCACAGAATGATCATCTGCTACTATTCTTCAAGTTTGGTGAAATCGACTCCGAGCCGAAGGAGATAGAAAATAAATAGGAATGGGGCCTCATGGACATGGCCCAGAACGAGCTGGCCGTGGCGGTTGCTGCCCTCGCTCTCGTCCTAGCTCCCATCCCCGCGCCCCGCCAATGACCATCCCCGTAGCATTGACAGGCTGGTCGCCGAGCACTATCGCAGAGCTGGAAGCTGCGGGCATCCGCGAGGTCTCCGCGGACCCGCATGAGGTCGTGTACATGCCAGTGCCAATGCCCGTGCCCGTGCCCATGCGCGCCCCTCCACCCATCGTGGCACCGACCCCCGTGCGCTTGGTTGCACCTGCCGCGCCCGTGCCCCTGGCCGTGCATGGCCCTCAACCCATCGCGGTGCCGGTCCCCGTGCATTTGGCTGCACCCGCCACGCCCGTGCCCGTGCGCGCGCCCCCCTCATCAGCATGGGACGCTGCCGTCAACCGCTACCTCTTAGTGAGGCCAGTTGATCGCGCGACGACGTGATGTTTGATTTATAAGTGAAGAACATTTTGTGCTACCTTGAAGACTTCAACAACGGCGTCCCGGAGGACGACAATGACAACGACGGCGTGGCATGCCATCTCTGCCGCCGCCGGAAATAGTTTTTTTGGGGTTTAATACTGTATCTCGAATTCTCGATCATATGAATATAAATTCGTAGTGTGAATGAATGAAAGATATGGTTCGAACGAACCTGCGTTTTTCTCTCTTAATGTACAGACTTATCAAACGATTTTCTTTTGAAAAAACGTCAATGGTTTCTAAATATAAAACACTCATTGCAAACGTTTTAGTTAGAACACTTGTATGCAAACCGACAGCTTCCCCAGGAAGCCAAGGGAAAATGTGCCAAGCAAGATTTATGCATCCCTTCAACGCAAACGGTTGTTTTGCATGACCTATGTGCAAGGACGTACAAACAATTGGGTAAGATTTGCATATCTGTCATTTTGGGTGTGACGCCCGGATAATTAGTCCCACATTAATGGTGCCACGTCACCACGGTTACTGTTACTAATCTCACACTAGTTTGAAATCGATTCGAATTCAAATTCATAGCAAACAATAAAAGTTTTCAAATATTAAAACTAAAAATGTTCGGAGCGAGCCGTAAGTAGAAATGGTGGAGAAACCACATTGTTATAAAAGGTTTAAATGCACTTAGGTAATTAAAACAGTAGTTAAAACAATTAAATAAATACATATTGCATTTTATTAAATATTAAAATATTTTGTTTTGGGTTAACAATTACTGTGGCACTAGTACAATGGTTTAGACTGATTTAGGAATCAGTTAGGTATTTATTTCTAACTAAAATAAAAAATAGAAAGTGAAATAAATAAAGAATAAAAACTTAAACAAAAGAAAAATGAAAACAAAAAATGTGGCCAACCGGGCTGCGACACAGCCGGCCGGCCCACCGGCCCACCCGCGCCTCTCGCCTGCCGTGCCCAAAACCTAGCTCGACCAACACCCACAACCCCCCACGACCCCAGTTCCCCCGATCCCCCCTCTCGCTCGGTTCTCATCCCCCCCGATCTGGATCGGGGGCGCTCACCGCCGCCGCCGCCGCCTGGAACCCCCCGCTGGAGCCGCCGCCACCCGCCGTCGTTGATGGCGCCTTCCTGTCTCCGTCGCTCGTCCTCATCCTCCTCCTCGCCGAACGCCATCGAGCCACGCCGCCTCCCTTCCCTACAACGAACGTGAGCACGCCCCGTGCTCCCTCTCTGCCCCCTGTGGTCAGCGTGCCCCGGCAAGTCGCCCACGACTCCCGTGCTCGCTCGCCCCGCACGCAGGCTGCGCGCGCCGCCCTCGCTCGCCACTGCCTGCGGTGCACGCTCGCCCACACCCACAACCACGCCCCCCTCCGCTGCAGCTGCTTCTACTACTGAGTTGTCGAGCCTCGCCCCCACCCCCGCATCTCTGCCCTGCCGCTGCACGCGCCCGCTGCCTCCTCTCCCATGGCACCCCCAACCTCCACCCGCGTGCGCCCGCTGCCTCCTCTCCCGCGGCCCCCAACCTCCACCCGCGTTCGCCCTCGGCCACGCCCGCGCCGGTTGCACCCGTGGCGGCCCCCCTCACCGTCCCTTGCCCCGCTCCAGCTCGACGGCCCCGCCACACGCCGCGCCGCCGCCCGCTCCGGTAGCTGCTGGCCCGCTGCGGTGCCCCTCCCCGCTCTTACCCTGCCGCTGCTTGCGCTCTATATTGCCCGTTGTTGCTGCTGCAAGCGCATTCCCGAGTCCTCGCCGTACCGCCGTCGCCGCCCGCCGACCATCGCGAGCCCCCTCCCCCTCACCATGCGCTCCTCCCCAAGGTGTCCTATCGGGTGCCAGCAGCGACCGCCCGCCACCCTTCGCCCGTTAGCCCGCGTGCCTGTTAGGCCCCCTATGCCTATGACAATTGGGCCTCGCCCCAGAGAACAAAAAAAGATTAAAAATATATAATATAAAAATATAATTAATTAATCAATTAACTTAATTAATCTGTTTTAATTAAACTAATTAAACTTAATGAACCTAAATATCTGATTAAAACTAACTAACCTGTTAGTTAGGGTAATGTGTCTATGACAGACGGGACCCACGCGTCAGTTTGACCAGTCAACGGTCAGAGTTGACCACTGACATCATGCTGACATCATGATGATGTCATAATTGCATTTTCTAATTTAATTAAATCTATTAATTCTAAAAATGAATTAAAACTTTAAAAATTAATATAAAATAATCCATAGCTCGGATGAAAAAACTTTGTACATGAAAGTTGCTCAGAACGACGAGACGAACCCGAATACGCAGCCCGTTCATCCACCACACACCCCTAGCATAGAGAACACACAACTTTCCCCCTCCAGTTTGACTATCCGGAGATGCCAAACACCGGGAATACTTTCCCGTTGTTTTCCACCTTCGCCGGTATCAACTCCTACTGCGTTAGGGCACACCTAGCACCATTACTAGTCATGTCATGCATCATTATGCATCTGTTTGCATTGTATTCATTGTTTCTTCCCCCTCTTCTCTTCGGTAGACTACGAGACTGACGCCGCTGCTGGTGCCCCGACCGACTACGTTGTTGACGACCCCTACTTGCCAGAGCAACCAGGAAAGCCCCCCCTTGATCACCAAACATCGCCTATTCTCCTCTCTACTGCTTGCATTATAGTAGTGTACCATGTTACCGCTTTCGTTAATCCTATTCTGATGCATAGCCTGTCCTTGCTACTATTGATTGATACCTTACCTGCAATCCTAAATGCTTAGTATAGGTTGCTAGTTTATCATCAGTGGCCCTACATTCTTGTCTGTCTGCCGTACTATACTATCGGGCCGTGATCACTAGGGAGGTGATCACGGGTATATACTTATATACATATACATGATACATGTGATGACTAAAGACATGTCGGCTCGTAGAGTACCCGCGAGTGATTCACGGATTGGGGGCTGAAAGGACCTTTGTCCCGACGGCCCTCTGGGTGGATCTTTGTGGCGGAGCGACAGGGCAGGTTGAGCCCACACAGGAGAGAGGTGGGCCTGGCCCTAGTCGGCGTTCATGGTTACTTCAAGATAACATGCTTAACGAGATCTTGGTATTTGACCTAAGTCTGGCCACTGGCCTATACGCACTAACCAACTATGCGGGAACAATTATGGGCACTCGACGTCGTGGTATCAGCCGAAGCCTTCCTGACGTCAGCGACTGAGCGGCGCGCGCTGGGTTGGACCGCGTAACGCAATTTCCTTTGTAATGGAGGTTGCTAGGTCTGCTCACTGGCCGCGTACGCAACGTGCAGGTGTGCAATGGGCGATGGGCTTAGACCCCTACGCGCATAGGATTTAGACCGGCGTGGTGACCTCTCTGTTGTGCCAAGGTAGGGCTACGACGTGTTGATCTTCCGAGGCTGGGCATGACCTAGGAAAGTGTGTCCATCCAAAGGGGATCGAGCGTGTTGGGAAATGTGGTGCACCCGTGCAGGGAAGTTTATCTATTAGAATAGCCGTGTCCCTCGATAAAAGGACGACTCGGAGTTGTACCTTGACCTTATGGCAACTAGAACCGGATACTTAATAAAATACACCCTTCCAAGTGCCAGATACAACCCGGTGATCGCTCTCTCACAGGGCAACGAGGAGAGGATCGCCGGGTAGGATTATGCTATGCGATGATACTTGGTTAACTTACAATCTATTCTCTTCTACTGCTTCAAGATGGAGGCTGCCAGAAGCGTAGTCTTCGATATGACTAGCTATCCCCCTCTTTTTCTGGCATTCTGCAGTGCAGTCCACATATACTACCCCTTTCATTAATACCAATGCATATGTAGTGTAGCTCCTTGCTTGCGAGTACTTTGGATGAGTACTCACGGTTGCTTTGCTCCCCCCTTTTCCCCTTTCTATACCCGATTATTGCGACCAGATGATGGAGTCCAGGAGCCAGACGCCACCGTCGATGATGACTCCTACTACTCTGGAGGTGCCTACTACTATGTGCAGGCCGCCGACGACGACCAAGAGTAGTTTAGGAGGATCCTAGGCAGGAGGCATGCGCCTCTGTCGATATGTATCCCAGTTTGTGCTAGCCATCTTATGGCAACTTGTTTAACTTATGTCTGTACTCAGATATTGTTGCTTCCGCTGACTCGTCTATGATCGAGCTCTTGTATTCGAGCCCACGAGGCCCTGGCTTGTAATATGATGCTTGTATGACTTATTTTATTGGTAGGGTTGTGTTGTGATATCTTCCCGTGAGTCCCTGATCTTGATCGTACATGTTTGCGTGTATGATTAGTGTACGGTCAAATAAGGGGCGTCACAAGTTGGTATCAGAGCCGACTGCCTGTAGGGATCCCCCTTCCACACTCCTTGGCCGAAGTTGAGTCTAGTCATTGAATTTTTTTACTAACATGGCCGTGCGGCTTACGGGCCCACATCGCCATTGGGTGGTATTAGGATCTTTTATTCCTCATTTATACTCTGGGACTCTGACCTCTCTTCTATTCAGGTTAAAATGAATTTACTAACTCTAACATTAGGATCATGTGATCACATCCACCCGGAGAGCCCTTTATTACAGTTGATCGCCTACTTCACCAGAACACTTCAAAGATATTCTTCGAGGTTCTCCCGAGAACATGTGCCCATCACTTTGAAAATTCCCGACCACTGATAAATCCTTATGGATAACTAATTACACTTGTCGTTCATACGTTCGATCCCAGTTTCCCATGTTATTACTTGATACCCTGAAAAATTCTTCGATGTTCCGAGAATCCTTTGTTCGCACGGCTTTGCAGCCCTTTCCCGCATTAAAACCCCTATGGATAATTCCTCGCACTTACCGAGTATCCGTTCTTCCCTCCTTGTTCATATGATTCACAAAGATACATTGGAATACTACCTGATCTCCCGGTAATCCTCTGCCCGATGTTGCTCTGCAAATACCTGTCTGTCTGCATTATGGTTAATTTCACATTTCTAGTAATCTCCATTGACATCCTTTGTCATTATCATTTTGAGTCCGTTAATACAATATGTTGCGAATGCTCGCAATCCTCAATCAGATCCTAGAATTCATCCTTCCGGCTCAGACGTCATTTTAACATGGGCTGGATCTCGACCAATCACATTGTCATCGATTGTACCCCTAAGCCTGCTCAGCTTATCCATCCTTAATTAGAGCATTTGCTTTTGATCCTTTGATTTGGAAATCATAATTCTTCTGCATTTGAGTTTTGAGTTAGTCAGTTGTTTCTATAATCTGATCTCCTTGCATCCCTTCTTCCTCTGGTCGAGTACCGATGCTCACATCACCACCAGATCCTTTGTTGGGTTTTATCTGACAACATCCCTCATATTCTATCACTTTGGAAGTCCTTTCCCTGATACATAATGCCACTGGTAAATCCTATTCTATGATTTGGCCAACCATGCTCTGCTTTCGAGATGGTGATAGTTACTCTTGAAGCTTGTGGTATATGTTTCTAAGATGCCCCGATGGGTTGAACCTATGCCTTCCCCAAACCGTATGAACCCGAAAGTTTTCGTGAGTCATACTCTTCTGTTGCTTTGCCAAATAAATTTTTAACACTACAACTTTTTCGAAAATGAGAAGTGGATGAAAGGTTATGCATTGCAGAAGTGGGAGTCGACCTTGAACCTTTATGTTCATGCCCACGGACACGATGTGGGACTTATCATGAAAGCTTCTTGCAAGAATATTTAATCATTTGAATAATTCTTCCAGTATCATAAATTGGGTCCCGTGTGGTTATGGTTCCGACCATGCTAACCTTATTCATTATATCTAAAAGGAAACCATTCCATTGCCTCGTCTATTCTGACAAGATTAAAGTATCTGCTATCGCAAGTCTACGATACAGATTAGTTTCTATTCCGATCTACCTTCGAGTTTCACCTATGTTATCTCGAGAATATCACCATACTACATAACTGCTTATGAGTCTTCATCTAGTATTGCTTCTCACCGATTTCAGATTTCCCAGGGTTCTGAGTTATTAGTCACTCGAGAACACCGATAAGTGAATCGATTCCGCACTCCGATTCAATAACACTTAAAAATTCATTGCTTATGAATTTAATAATCCTTCAAGTCATTGCTAGCCTGATCGGCTATACCATTTTTGTGATAAATTTTAACTGTGCTACCTGGTCCTTCTCGGAGCACAATTTTTGACAATGAGCTAATATTACATCGAACTTCCTCGTCATATCATTTCTCCTTGAACACCAAACTTGATTTCGAGTTTATGCAGTACCCTTGGTTCCCATAACCTTTCGCTTCATCATCATTTGACTTGATGGCATCGCCGACCGATTACATCTTCATGAAATCTCTCGACAACTGTATCGTGATCATCATTAACATCCTAAGCTCTTCTAAGATATATATCGAATTCTTGATGGTTAATACCATCCTTGCCCCTCGATGATTCGTGTTATCATCGACCACTTTATTGCCTTTCGTTCAACACAAACTTGTTTGTGTTTTGTGTTATACCTTGAGATCCTTGCTACCCAGCAGTTGTTCTTCTTTACCTTGGAAGTATTACCATCTTTTATGTCAAGAAAGTCGTGAGAATTTCACCACCTCTTAAGAGATCTTGATACAGGTGATACTTCTTGCCATATACGTTCATTCCTTGGTCCCCGTGTTGTTTCTAACCGGAAAACTGACAATTGAACTATGATGTGCAACTTCAAAACTTCTAGCAACCCTATTGCTTTGAAGTTAATGGTCAATATTTCATTCTTAGACCATGGGTTATCGAATTACCATTCTAACATTGATCATGCTACCTAAGCCCATATCTCGGGTGCACCTTTCAATCAATGATTAACTGTGCATGTTTTCCTCGAGCATACCTCATTATATCATTTGATCTGACAAATGTTATATCCTTGTTCGAATACTGGTGGGAATCCATCTTTTGGAAATCTCGATTCATTGTCACTGAGTCCACCAGCAGCCTCCTCATCCTCTCCTTGGTTTAATGATGAACTCATGATTTGGAACTTGCTTCCATAGTTCATTTCCTAAGAATCTTACAATGTCATCTCATCAATTTGAGTTGCACCTTTTCTTCTCAGGCATCCTGGGTCTGGGGTATCCTGACACCAATCGGACCTGAATCTCGGTCAGATATGATGGTTGGAACATATTCCCAAGAGTTATAACATTGGTCTTTAACCCAATAAGGTGATGTAATCCTAACACACCTGCCCGGAGGGCCTATTGTTTAGTTTCCTTTTTAGCAAGGTTAGCCATTCTTCCATGAGGAAATTGTAAGAGTTATTCTATAAGTTGTTCCTGATGGATCCTTTGTGTATCCAAAGTCTGATCTTTACCCAGTGACCATGTCAATGCTATCTCGAAGCATGTCTGTGGTACTCCGATTTTCAACAAGAACATTTGAAGCCCAATGTTAAATTTTTCCTGCTCAATTATCCAAACACCGCTATACGGGTAATGTCATGAAATTTCTCTCCCCTTACCTAAAGAGTTTTCTACTTATATCCTGCCAAGGATATCATGCTCTGCTTGTCCTTGGGAAGGATATACCCTTGAATTATGTGTTTAAACACATTTTCCTTTCCATTGTTCTGTTTAAACTGATGATCACATTTCCCTTTCCATTGGTTTGTTTGACCTTTCTCGTGATCTATATAATCTAAGCAGTAATAATTCACTGCTTATGTAAACACCTCGGTGTACAACTCTATCAGTGTGACCCTGCTTATACTGTTGATGACGTTCTGGTAACCACTGATGGAAGAGAACTTTGCCTATTGGTCCACCTCATTCAACGAGAAGGAAATGGTTCTCGTTGTCCCTCGCCCTTGGTACCGATGTTGTTGCCGACATAACTGACAGGCTATTCCCTGACATGCCTTGCTTACATGATCGTGCAAGACGTCACCATCCTTCCTACTTTAAACCCACATGGTGGGCCCATAACCCAAAGGTCCTAGGATCGAAACCTGACTCTCCTGTACACCCCCTGTTCCCATGGTTACCCCTCGCGGGTGGCCTCGTATGTAATTCATGAGCCACCTTCCGAGGGATCATCAATTCTGGTTTCAAACACAATACTTATTCAAGTTGCCCCGAACCCCCTTTCTCCTTTCAACTAGGCATCGAACGATTGCCTACCCGTTCGAAACTTCTCATGAAACCTTCTTATTCTGCTCTCAAAGTTTTTCTTAAGTTCAATTCGAGAGATACTTTCTGCCGTATACCCTGAACTATCTACCAGATAATCATACTTCTAAGGTTCGTTTTTCCAAAGTTATCCCTTGTTCGTTTGTAAATACGGTGAAGGTTCGGAAGGAAGGCCAACAACTTCATCATGAGGCATTGATACCGAGAAATGAAGACATCAATGCTATGGATCAACCTCTTCGAGAAGAGCAACCAAAGACAAGAAGATCCATTAGAATTTCGTAACCAAATCTTTCCCCCTTACTCCATCTCTTAAATCTCGGGACGAGATTTCTTGTAGTGGAGGAGAATTGTGATGCCCGGATAATTAGTCCCACGTCACCACGGTTACAGTTACTAATCTCGCGCTAGTTCGAAATCTATTCGAATTTAAATTCAAAATCTAGCAAACAATAAAAGTTTTCAAATATTAAAACTAAAAATGTTCGGAGTGAGCCAAATAATGCATAAGTAAAAATGGTGGAGAAACCACATTGTTATAAAAGGTTTAAATGCACTTAGGTAATTAAAACAGTAGTTAAAATAATTAAATAAATACATATTGCATTTTATTAAATATTAAACTATTTTGTTTTGCGTTAACAATTACTATGGCAGTAGTATAATGGTTTAGACTGATTTAGGAACCAGTTAGGTATTTATTTCTAACTAAAATAAATAAACAGAAAGTGAAATAAATAAAGAATAAAAACTTAAACAAAAGAAAAATGGAAACAAAAAAAACCCGTGGCCAACCGGGCAGCGTCACGGCCGGCCGTCCCACCGGCCCACCCGCGCCTCTGGCCTGCCGTGCCCAAAACCTAGCCCGACTGACACCCACAACCCCCCACTTCCCCCGATCCCCCCTCTCACTCGGTTCCCCTTCCCCCCGATCTGGATCAGGGGCGCTCGACGCCACCGCCGCCCGGAACCCCCCGCTGGAGCCGCCGCCAGCCGCCGTCGTCGATGCCGCCTTCCCGTCTTCGTCGCTTGTTCTCATCCCCTTCCTCGCCGAACGCCATTGAGCCACGCTGCCTCCCTTCCCTACAACGAACGTGAGCACGCCCCGTGCTCCCTCTCTGCCCCCCTGTGGCCACCGTGCCCCGGCAAGTTGCCCATGACCCTCGTGCTCGTTCGCCCGCACGCAGGCCGCCCGCACGCCGCCTCCGCTCGCCACTGCCTGCGGTGCGCGCTCGCCCGCGCCCACGGCCACGCCCCCCTCCGCTGTAGCTGCTTCTACTACTGCGTTGCCGAGCCTCGCCCCCACCCCCGCATCTCTTCCTTGCCGCTGCACGCGCCTGCTGCCTCCTCTCCTGTGGCACCCCCAACCTCCACCCCCGTGCGCCCGCTGCCTCCTCTCCCGCGCCCCCAACCTCCACCAGCGTTTGCCCTCGGCCACGCCCGCGCCGGTCGCACCCGTGGCGGCCCCCCTCACCGTCCCTCGCCCCGCTCCAGCTCAACGGCCCCGCCACACGCCGCGCCGCCGCCCGCTCTGGCAGCCGCTGGCCCGCTGCGGTGCCCCTCCCCGCTGCAACCCTGTTGCTGCTTGCGCTCTGCATCACCCGCTGTTGCTGCCACAAGCGCATGCCCGAGTCCTCGCCATACCGCCGTCGACACCCACGCCGTCGCCGCCCACCGACCACCGCGAGCCCCCTCCCCCTCGACGTGCGCTCCTCCCCGCGGCGCCCTATCGGGCGCCAGCAGCGCCCGCCCGCCACCCTTCGCTCGTTAGCCCGCGTGCCCGTTAGGCCCCCTATGCCTATGACAATTGGGCCCCGCCCCAGGGAACAAAAAAGTATTAAAAAATATAATATAAAAATACAATCAATTAATCAATTAACTTAATTAATCTGGTTTAATTAAACTAATTAAACTTAATGAACCTAAATATCTGATTAAAACTAACTAATCTGTTAGTTAGGGTAATGTGTCTATGACAGACGGGACCCACGCGTTAGTTTGACCAGTCAACGGTCATAGTTGACCACTGACATCATGCTAACATCATGATGATGTCATAATTGCATTTTCTAATTTAATTAAATCTATTAAGTCTGAAAATGAATTAAAACTTTAAAAATTAATATAAAATAATCCATAGCTCGGATGAAAAAACTTTGTACATGAAAGTTGCTCAAAAACGAGGAGACGAATCCGAATACGCAGCCCATTCATCCACCACACATCCCTAGCATGGTGAACACGCAACTTTCCCCCTCCGGTTTGACTGTCCGGAGATGCCAAACACCTAGAATACTTTCCCGGTTGTTTTCCCCCTTCGCCGGTATCACCTCCTACTGCGTTAGGGCACACCTAGCACCGTTACTTGTCATGTCATGCATCTTATATGCATCTGTCTGCATTGTATTCATTGTTTCTTCCCCCTCTTGTCTCCAGTATACTATGAGGCTGACGCCGCTGCTGGTGCCCCGACCGACTACGTTGTTGACGACCCCTACTTGCCCGAGCAACCAGGCAAGCCCCCCATTGATCACCAGATATCGCCTATTCTCCTCTCTACTGCTTGCATTAGAGTAGTGTACCATGTTGCTGCTTTCCGTTAATCCTATTCTGATGCATAGCTGTCCTTGCTACTATTGATTGATACCTTACCTGCAATCCTAAATGCTTAGTATAGGATGCTAGTTTATCATCAGTGGCCCTACATTCTTGTCTGTCTGCCGTGCTATACTATTGGGTCGTGATCACTAGGGAGGTGATCACGGGTATATACTTATATACATATACATGATACATGTGATGACTAAAGACATGTCGGCTCGTAGAGTACCCGCGAGTGATTCACAGATTGGGGGCTGAAAGGACCTTTGTCCCGACGGCCCTCTGGGTGGATCTTTGTGGCGGAGCGACAGGGCAGGTTGAGACCACCCAGGAGAGAGGTGGGCCTAGCCCTGGTCGGCGTTCGCGGTTACTTCAAGATAACACGCTTAACGAGATCTTGGTATTTGACCTGAGTCTGGCCACTGGCCTATACGCACTAACCAACTATGCGGGAACAATTATGGGCACTCGACGTCGTGGTATCAGCCGAAGCCTTCCTGACGTCAGCGACTGAGCGGCGCGCACCGGGTTGGACCGCGTAACGCAATTTCCTTTGTAATGGAGGTTGCTAGGTCTGCTCACCGGCCGCGCACGCAACGTGCAGGTGTGCAATGGGCGATGTGCCCAGACCCCTACGCGCATAGAATTTAGACCGGCGTGTTGACCTCTCTGTTGTGCCTAGGTAGGGCTGCGATGTGTTGATCTTCCGAGGCCGGGCATGACCTAGGAAAGTGTGTCCGGCCAAAGGGGATCGAGCGTGTTGGGAAATGTGGTGCACCCCTACATGGAAGTTTATCTATTCGAATAGTCGTGTCCCTCGGTAAATGGATGACCCGGAGTTGTACCTTGACCTTATGACAACTAGAATCAGATACTTAATAAAATACACGCTTCCAAGTGCCAGATACAACCCGGTGATCGCTCTCTCACAGGGCGACGAGGAGAGGATCGCCGGGTAGGATTATGCTATGCGATGATACTTGGTTAACTTAC
Source organism: Triticum urartu (assembly GCF_056163025.1). NCBI lineage: Eukaryota > Viridiplantae > Streptophyta > Magnoliopsida > Poales > Poaceae > Triticum > Triticum urartu. The sequence continues at coordinate 203,314,095 of NC_141877.1, read as the reverse complement.
CATCTATTCTCTTCTGCTGCTTCAAGATGGAGGCTGCCAGAAGCGTAGTCTTCGATAGGACTAGCTATCCCCCTCTTTTTCTGGCATTCTGCAGTGCAGTCCACATATACTACCCCTTTCATTAATACCAATGCATATGTAGTGTAGCTCCTTGCTTGCGAGTACTTTGGATGTGTACTCACGGTTTCTTTGCTTCCCCCTTTTCCCCTTTCTATACACGATTTTTGCGGCTAGACGATGGATTCCAGGAGCCAGACGCCACCGTCGATGACGACTCCTACTACTCTGGAGGTGCCTACTACTACGTGCAGGCCGCTGATGACGACCGAGTAGTTTAGGAGGATCCCAGGCAGGATGCCTGCGCCTCTTTCGATATGTATCCCAGTTTGTGCTAGCCATCTTATGGCAACCTGTACTCAGATATTGTTGCTTCCGCTGACTCGTCTATGATCGAGCTCTTGTATTCGAGCCCTCGAGGTCCTAGCTTGTAATATGATGCTTGTATGACTTATTTTATTGGTAGAGTTGTGTTGTGATATCTTCCCGTGAGTCCCTGATCTTGATCATACACGTTTGCGTGTATGATTAGTGTACGGTCAAATCGGGGGCGTCACATTGGGTATGTTGCCATTTGTCAAACTAAAAAGATTGACATTTGTTTATCTAGTAACATTGCCATTTCTCAACCTTGTAACACTACGATTTGTCAAAATATGTAGCTACAAATCACCAGCACTATCTAATTTTTGCAACTAAAATCACTAGCACTGTTCATATGGACACCACTAGCAGGCGTGAGTTGATGGACGCATATGCAAATGTACCATTGATTACATACAACAAGTCATCAACCCACAACAACAACGAGGATACACGTTGGATTATAGATCATTTCCAACAAAACTTTCTAGTAAATTTTTTCTCACACAACAAATAACAAAGCGATGAAATGAACTTTAGCTCAACCACTCGCCGGCGTTGGAAATGCTTGCTTTGAACCAGAAGTGATTCTTTGGGAAGGGCCAACTACTGTCAATCTCGAGACCAATGCATGACTGATCATCGAGGCTGAAGCGGCCTATGTTAGGACCCATATTAGGACGGTAGGTGATACGTCTCCGTCGTATCTATAATTTTTGATTGCTCCATGCTATTATATTATCTATTTTGGATGTTAATGGGCTTTATTCACACTTTTATATCATTTTTGGGACTAACCTACTAACCGGAGGCCCAACCCAAATTGCTATTTTTTTGCCTATTGTAGGGTTTCGAAGAAAAGGAATATCAAACGTAGTCCAAACGGAATGAAACCTTCTGGAACGTGATTTTCTCAACAAACGTGATCCAGGAGACTTGGAGTGGCTGTCAAGAAACAAGGGAGGATGGCACGAGGCAGGGGGCGCGCCTACCCCCTGGGCGCGCTCTCCACCCTCGTGGGCCCTCCGTTGCTCCACCGACGTACTTCTTCCTCCTATATATATCCACATACCCCCAAACATCCAGGGGCACCACGAAAACCTAATTCCACCGTCGCAACCTTCTGTACTCAGAGATCCCATCTCGGGGCCTTTTTCGGAGCTCCGCCGGAGGGGGCATTGATCACGGAGGGCCTCTACATCAATTCCATGGCCTCTCCGGTGATGTGTGAGTAGTTTAGTTCAGACCTACGGGTCCATAGTTATTAGCTAGATGGCTTCTTCTTCTCTCTATTTGGATCTCAATACAAAGTTCTCCTCGATCTTCTTGGATATCTATTTGATGTAATCTTCTTTTGCGGTGTGTTTGTCGAGATCCGATGAATTGTGGGTTTATGATCCAGATTATTTATGAACAATATTTGATTCTCCTCTGAACTCTTTTATGTATGATTGGTTTATCTTTGCAAGTCTCTTCGAATTATCAGTTTGGTTTGGCCTATTAGATTGATCTTTCTTGGAATGGGAGAAGTGCTTAGCTTTGGGTTCAATCTTGCGGTGCTCGATCCCAGTGACAGAAAGGAAACTGACACATATTGTATTGTTGACATCGAGGATAAAAAGATGGGGTTTATATCATATTGCATGAGTTTATCCCTCTACATCATGTCATCTTCCTTAAAGCATTACTCTGTTCTTATGAACTTAATACTCTAGATGCATGCTGGATAGCGGTCGATGTGTGGAGTAATAGTAGTAGATGCAGAATCGTTTCGGTCTACTTGTCTCGGACGTGATGCCTATATACATGATCATACCTAGATATTCTCATAACTATGCTCAATTCTATCAATTGATCGATAGTAATTCGTTTACCCACCGTAATACTTATGCTCTTGAGAGAAGCCACTAGTGAAACCTATGGCCCCCGGGTCTATCTTTCATCATATTAATCTTCCAATACTTAGTTGTTTCCTTTGCCGTTTATTTTACTTTGCATCTTTATTTCTCTTTATTATAAAAATACCAAAATATTATCATCTATCAGATCTCACTCTCGTAAGTGACCATGAAGGGCTTGACAACCCTTTTATCGCGTTGGTTGCGAGGTTCGTATTTGTTTGTGTAGGTGCGTGGGACTTGAGCGTGATCTCCTACTGGATTGATACCTTGGTTCTCAAAAACCGAGGGAAATACTTATGCTACTTTGCTGCATCACCCTTTCCTCTTCAAGGGAAAACCAACGCAGTGCTCAAGAGGTAGAAAGAAGGATTTCTGGCGCCGTTGCCGGGGAGATTCGTGCCAAGTCAAGTCAAGATTTGACTCCCACAACGAGTCATTTCTAGTGCCATTACCAAGTCAAAACATACCAAGTACCCATCACAAACTCTTATCCCTCGCATTACATTATTTGCCATTTGCCTCTTGTTTTCCTCTCCCCCACTTCACCCTTGCCATTTTATTTTCCATCTCTTTCGCTCACCTTTCTTTCGCCATGTCGGAATCAAAAAGGGTTGGGGGTTCTCTGCCGAGTTTTAGTACTTTTGACAATCCTTCTATTCTCTCTGAACTCATAAAAATTATGCTATGGAAGGACTTGCCGGAGTTATCAATGAGAATCTTAATAATTTTGACGAAGATGATTCCGGAATTTTTCATTATTTACTCGATGAATCTTTGAAAGATGCTTGGGATAGACTATTAAGGATCCCGGCCAGCTATGTGCCCCAATACCAAATTGAAATTTACTTAAAGAGCTTTTATGTTGCCCTACCTTCTTCGTTTAAGCATGTCCTAGATTCTATTTTTGACGAAGGTTGTTTTGAAGGGGATGCCGTAGATACTTATGAAAAGATGAAAACCATATTTGGGCACCCCATGAATGAGAGGGTTGAATCCACATCTCTTTTGCTCTCCTACCAAAACGAATCTATCAAAGAGATGAAAGCTAGCTTAGATGCAAATTTCCGTAAAATGCTTAATATTTCTTCTACCATTAAAAACCATGTGCTTTATCAAAATAGAAATATTAATTCCATAGATAATAAGTTTGCTCTTTTCTTCCCTTAAACCAAAGATGACAATACCTAGATTTATCTTCGCTTTTATGCCTAGCTAGGGGCGTTAAACGATAGCGCTTGTTGGGAGGCAACCCAATTTTATTTTTATTCCTTGATTTTTGCTCCTGTTTAGTAATAGATAATTTATCTAGCCTCTGTTTTGGTTGTGTTTTTTGTGTTCAATTAGTGTTTGTTCCAAGTAGAACCGTTGGGAAGACTTGGGGAAAGTCTTTTTGATCTTGCTGTAAAAAAACAGAAACTTTAGCGCTCACGAGAATTGCTGCCATTTTTATTTGGAAGGTGATATTTAGTTAATTATTTTTTAATATGATTAATAGATAAATTCCTCACGTCCATAAATTTATTTTAGAATTTTTGGGGTTCCAGAACTTGCGTTAGCTACATATTACTACAGACTGTTCTGTTTTTGACAGATTCTGTTTTTTCTTGTGTTGTTTGCTTATTCTGATGAATCTATGGCTAGTAAAAGAGTTTATAAACAATAGAGAAGTTGGAATAGAGTAGGTTTAACATCAATATAAATAGATAATGAGTTCATTACAGTACCTTGAAGTGGTGTTTTGTTTTCTTTTGCTAACGGAGCTCACAAGATTTTCTATTTTGAGTTTTATGTTGTGAAGTTTTCAAGTTTTGGGTAAAGATTTGATGGATTATGGAACAAAGAGTGGCAAGAGCCTAAGATTGGGGATGCCCATGGCACCCCAAGGTAAAATTCAAGGACACCAAAAAGCCTAAGCTTGGGGATGCCCCGGAAGGCATCCCCTCTTTCGTCTTCGTCTATTTGTAACTTTACTTGGAGCTATATTTTTATTCACCACATGATATGTGTCTTACTTGGAGCGTCTTGTATGATTTGAGTCTTTGCTTTTTAGTTTACCACAATCATCCTTGCTGTACACACCTTTTGAGAGAGACTCACATTAATTGAAATTTATTAGAATACTCTATGTGCTTCACTTATATCTTTTAGAGCACGGTGGTGGATTTGTTTTATAGAAACTATTGTTCTCTCATGCTTCACTTTTATTATTTTGAGAGTCCTTAAGAAAAACATGGCAGTAATAAAAACTTTCATATAAGTGCATTGAATACTATGAGAAGTTTGATACTTGATAATTGTTTTGAGATATGGAGATGGTGATATTAGAGTCATGCTAGTTGAGTAGTTGTGAATCTGAGAAATACTTGTGTTGAAGTTTGTGATTCCCGTAGCATGCACGTATGGTGAACCGTTATGTGATGAAGTCGGAGCATGATTTATTGATTGATTGTCTTCCTTATGAGTGGCGGTCGGGGACGAGCGATGGTCTTTTCCTACCAATCTATCCCCCTAGGAGCATGCGCGTAATACTTTGTTTCGATAGCTAATAGATTTTTGCAATAAGTATGTGAGTTCTTTATGACTAATGTTGAGTCCATGGATTATATGCACTCTCACCCTTCCACCATTTCTAGCCTCTCTAGTATCGCACAACTTTCGCTGGTACCATAAACCCACCATATACCTTCCTCAAAACAGCCACCATACCTACCTATTATGGTATTCCCATAGCCATCCCGAGATATATTGCCATGCAACTTTCCACCGTTCCGTTATTATGACACGCTTCATCATTGTCATATTGCTTGCATGATCATGTAGTTGACATCGTATTTGTGGCAAAGCCACCATTCATAATTCTTCATACATGTCACTCATGCATCATTGCACATCCCGGTACACCGCTGGAGGCATTCACATAGAGTCATATTTTGTTCTAAGTATTGAGTTGTAATTCTTGAGTTGTAAGTAAATAAAGTGTGATGATCATCATTATTAGAGCATTGTCCCAAGTGAGGAAAAGATGATGGAGACTATGATTCGCCCACAAGTCAGGATGAGACTCCGGACGAAAAAAGAGAGAAAAGAGGCCAAAAGAAAAAAAAGAGAAAGAAGGCCCAAATAAAAAAATGAGAGAAAAAGAGAGAAGGGACAATGTTACTATCCTTTTTCCACATTTGTGCTTCAAAGTAGCACCATGTTCTTCATATAGAGAGTCTCCTATGTTATCACTTTCATATACTAGTGGGAATTTTTCATTATAGAACTTGGCTTGTATATTCCAATGATGGGCTTCCTCAAAATGCCCTAGGTCTTCGTGAGCAAGCAAATTGGATGCACACCTACTTAGTTTCTTTTGTTGAGCTTTCATATACTTATAGCTCTACTGCATCCGTTGCATGGCAATCCCTACTCACTCACATTGATATCTATTAATGGGCATCTCCATAGCCCGTTGATATGCCTAGTTGATGTGAGACCATCTTCTCCTTTTTGTCTTCTCCACAACCACCATTCTGTTCCACCATAGTGCTATATCCATGGCTCACACTCATATATTGCGTGAAGATTGAAAAAGTTTGAGAATATCAAAAGTATGAAACAATTGCTTGTCTTGCCATCGGGGTTGTGCATGATTTAAATATTTTTGTGTGGTGAAGATAGAGCATAGCCAGACTATATGATTTTGTAGGGATAGCTTTCTTTGGCCATGTTATTTTGAGAAGACATGATTGCTTTGTTAGTATGCTTGAAGTATTATTGTTTTTATGTCAATATTAAACTTTTGCTTTGAATCATACGGATCTGAACATTCAGCCACAATAAAGAAATTACATGGATAAATATGTTAGGTGGCATTCCACATCAAAAATTCTGTTTTCATCATTTACCTACTCGACGACGAGCAAGAATTCAGCTTGGGGATGCTTGATACGTCTCCAATGTATCTATAATTTTTGATTGCTCCATGCTATTATATTATCTATTTTGGATGTTAATGGGCTTTATTTTACACTTTTATATCATTTTTGGGACTAACCTACTAACCAGAGGCCCAACCCAAATTGCTATTTTTTTTGCCTATTTTAGGGTTTCGAAGAAAAGGAATATCAAACGGAGTCCAAATGAAATGAAACCTTCGGGAACGTGATTTTCTCAACAAACGTGATCCAGGAGACTTGGAGTAGCCATCAAGAAACAAGGGAGGAAGGCACGAGGCAGGGGGGCGCGCCTACCCCCTGGGGGCGCCCTCCACCCTCGTGGGCCCTCCGTTGCTCCACCAACGTACTTCTTCCTCCTATATATATCCATGTACCCCCCAAACATCCAGGGGCACCACGAAAACCTAATTCCACCGCCGCAACATTCTGTACTCGAGAGATCCCATCTCGGGGCCTTTTCCGGAGCTCCGCCGGAGGGGGCATTGATCACGAAGGGCCTCTACATCAACTCCATGGCCTCTCCGGTGATGTGTGAGTAGTTTACTTCAGACCTACGGGTCCATAGTTATTAGCTAGATGGATTCTTCTCTCTCTTTGGGTCTCAATACAAAGTTCTCCTCGATCTTCTTGGAGATCTATTCGATGTAATCTTCTTTTGTGGTGTGTTTGTCGAGATTCGATGAATTGTGGGTTTATGATCCAGATTATCTATGAACGATATTTGATTCTCCTATGAATTCTTTTATGTATGATTGGTTTATATTTGCAAGTCTCTTCGAATTATCAGTTTGGTTTGGCCTACTAGATTGATCTTTCTTGCAATGGGAGAAGTGCTTAGCTTTGGGTTCAATCCTGCGGTGCTCGATCCCAGTGACAGACAGGGAACCGACACGTATTGTATTGTTGCCATTGAGGATAAAAAGATGGGGTTTATATCATATTGCATGAGTTTATCCCTCTTCATCATGTCATCTTCCTTAGAGCATTACTCTGTTCTTATGAACTTAATACTCTAGATGCATGCTGGATAGCGGTCGATGTGTGGATTAATAGTAGTAGATGCAGAATCGTTTCGGTCTACTTGTCTCGGACGTGATGCCTATATACATGATCATACCTAGATATTCTCATAAATATGCTCAATTCTATCAATTGCTCGACAGTAATTCGTTTACCCACTGTAATACTTATGCTCTTGAGAGAAGCCACTAGTGAAACCTATGGCCCCCGGGTCTATCTTTCATCATATTAATCTTCCAATACTTAGTTATTTCCTTTGCCGTTTATTTTAATTTGCATCTTTATTTCTCTTTATTATAAAAATACCAAAAATATTATCTTATCATATCTATCAGATCTCACTCTCGTAAGTGACCGTGAAGGGCTTGACAACCCCTTTATCGCGTTGGTTGTGAGGTTCTTATTTGTTTGTGTAGGTGCATGGGACTTGAGCGTTATCTCCTACTGGATTGATGCCTTGGTTCTCAAAAATTAAGGGAAATACTTACGCTAATTTGCCGCATCACCCTTTCCTCTTCAAGGAAAAACCAACGCGGTGCTCAAGAGGTAGCAGTAGGGAAGCATAGTAATGTCCGAGGTATAGATACAATTGCTTATCATAAATGGTAGTAACGTTGTGTCAACACCAGCTGGATCGCCTTCCACCATCATTGGATAGTTTTGTCTAAGGAAGAGCGAGTTTCCTCCAAGACTTTCAATACAGAACCAAGGAGAAGGTGTTGGTGCTAGTACACTAGTATCCATCCCGAATACCCTGCAACAGATGTTGGAATAGGTCCAGAGAGTGCGACCATGCGAGACAACACCTACTTCCTTAGTAACATCAGAGTGCCCTGTATACAGACAAGAAGAGGTGATCCATCAGAATAAGTTGCCAGGCGCCACTGAGTATATGGGTCCTGCTCGGCCTCATGCTCGTAAAAATTTTCAAGTATAGGTGATGGAATGTTCACAGGACCTTGGAAACACAAGAAGGTTAATCAGTAAAGGGAAACTAGCTAACCCGCATGCATGTGGATGAAACAATTATAATTACGGTGGAAGACAAACATACTGAAAGCATCAGGGTTCCATGCAAAAGTAGTGCCACGAGTGGTGGCAGCAAACACAAGACCCTCGTATTGAATTGCATCACAGTACTCATCCGTGTACAGAAATTGATTTTTGAGCAATATCCATCGAGGCGTGGAAGTAAGTACGGCAACAAGCTTGTCGAAGATAGCAACAATATTTCGTGTAATCCCAAGAGCATCTGGGAACTCGACAAATTGCTATCTGTAGCGACCCGACCTCAGATGGCCAAGTCTCTGTGCTTCAGTGTCATCCCTGGATCGGTAATGCTGACACACACAGTACTTGAAGGATTTATAACAGAGTGGCAATCACACACTTATTACATCGAATGTCTCAAAAGAGAACTTATTACAATAATATGGCTTAAGGCCATCTAATACGATAACGGCGGAAGGCTTGGAAGATAAAGTGAGTCCATCAACTCCAACGGCATAGCTGAGCTGCACGGCAACGACCTAACGAACCTTACTCCTCGTCTGAAAAGTCTGCAACATAACACGTTGCAGCCCGAAAACGGGTCAGCACATGGAATATGCTGGCAAAGTAACACAGTAGAGAAGGAACAGAATAATGCTATCACTACATGCATATTTGGCTGGTGGAAAGCTCTATGGTTATAGTTTTTGCGAAAAGCCAATTTTTCCCTACAACAAAGGAATAGATTTTAATTTAACTATCATGGTAGTTGAAACATCATTGAGAAGGTTCCCCCAACTCAATCCCAATTAAAGTGATTAACATCCCAACAATATTATTTAAGAATGATGAGATACATGTGATAACCCAAATACTAGATACTCAAGAATTGTCCATAACCGGGGACATGGCTAACCATGATTAGATTATACACTCTGCAGAGGTTTGTGCACTTTTCCCCACAAGACTCGATCGCCTCCGTTGGATTTCTCGCACTACAAGGTGTTTGAGAAATGGATGACTGAGACACAGCCTTTTAGAAACATTAACTCTCTACTCCGGACAGACCATACCAAACCTACATCCCACTACCTGCTGATCTGCCTCTTCAAGAGCAACACGTAACTTACTTAGCTATGCTAGAGCCCATAATAGCCTGTGGCTGCACACGGAAGTTTCTAGCATGAATCATCTTAGTTCTCTTTGAGCCTGGGTGGCGGTCCATAGGAAGATCACACGGTTACTCCGGGATTTCCAAAAATACAGGAAACACTGGGTACTCCAGGTGCCTCAATCCACCCAGATGTTAATTTAAGTTGCCACCTTAAGTTGAACCATTAATTAACAAACTCACATCTGTCATGGATTTCACTCAAACCCAAACCACGTCTACGAGCATACCATAGCATAGCAATATAAGCAACGCGTAGAAGTAACTCCCAAGGGTTTGAATGTAACAGGGTAATAGGTTCTATCTCGTCAACTACTTCCCAACCCACATGTTAATGACATCCTAATCATGCAATGTTTGAGGATTGGAACTAATGCATAAAAACTGGGTGATAAAAGGGATATGATCAAAGTGTTACTTGCCTTGCTGACGGTCTGCGAAACCTAGGGACTTGTAGTAGCACGTTTCGCACTCCGGGTGTTCTATCGCAAACAAACAATAACATACATAAGCAACAAGCAAAGATACGGAAAAGAAACTGAAATAAAAGATGTTGACCAGAAGGTTCAACTTAAGAACTCCAGTTCGCGAAAAGAATCAAATCAAACGGAGCAATGAAACTCGAACGGCGAAAAAAGAAGCTTCATTTACTAATATGAACCTAGGTCAAATTTTACAGTAGAAAAAACTTATTTAAGTTGGTTAAATGGAAAGAGGGTTTCGAGACGAAACTCTAGGCGCTTGAATCGCCTGATTCCGACTAACGAGCGAAAAGATAAACAGAAACTATGACCGGATTAGAAATCGCGATCAGAAAACTCGCGGAATAAATCTGATAAAAGAAAACTGACGAACAGACTAACGAACGAGCGTTCGTTAGCTATAACTAACGGGCGAAAACCATTCGTTAAAACGAACGTACGGACGAACGTCCGCTAACTAGAAGAACCGAGAAAAACCGGCGATCCGAAAAAAATGAATCTAGGTTTTTCTAAAAAAACCGAACGGTTCTTTTAAAAAACCGGCGGCTCGGATCCGGCGGCTACCTCCGGCGAGGCAGGTGGCGGGGTGGCGACGGCGGCTTAGCGCGATGGCGGTGGCTAGCGCGGGCGACGGGGTTGGCGCGGGGCGGCGGTGGTTGTGGGGGTGGGAGGGGGGGCTCAGGCGGCGCGTATATAAAGGGGCGGGGCGGGGCGGCTTGGAGGAGGGGCCAAGGCGGCGGCGGTGGAGTCCGGCTTGGACTCCTCGTCCGAGTCGGCGGCGGCGGCCTGGCTTGGCTGGGCCTTAGGTCCAGTCGGGCGCGGGAACTTTTTTTAAATAATTATTTCGCCGACCGAAATAAAATCCTAGAAAAATAAATAAAAATCAAAAAATGCCAAAATAAATTTTCACCGTCTAAATAAAATATTTAGAACGAGATGAACATTTTCTTAGCCCTAAAATGCAATTTTGAAAACGTGCAATTTTTCTAATGCAAACAAAATTGCAATAAAATCCAAATAAAACAAATATTTGATTTTAATATTTTTCCTCCAATATTTCAATTATCTTGGAGAAGTCATATTAGCTCCTCTCATATATTTTGATATGAAATATTTTCGGAGAGAAAATAATTAAAACCAAAATCCTCGTTTCATAATTCGATAAAATCAAATTTGAAAACCGGGAAAAATCCCCAACTCTCTCCGAGGGTCCTTGAGTTGCTTAGGATTTCGAGGATCGCGAGAAGGAATGCAAATAAGATATGATATGCATGGATGACTATGTATAACATTCCAAATTGAAAATTTGGGATGTTACAAACCTACCCCCCTTAAATGAATCTCGCCCTCGAGATTCGGGTTGGCAAGAAAATAGGTGTGGGTGGTCTTTGCGAAGATCATCCTCTCGTTCCCAGGTGGCTTCGTCCTTGGTATGGTGGCTCCACTGAACTTTGCAAAACTTGATAACCTTACTGCGAGTGACTCTGCTGGCAAACTCAAGAATCTTTACTGGCTTCTCCTCGTAAGTCAAATCACTGTCCAACTGAATTGCCTCCAAGGGTACTGTATCTCTTAACGGTATATCGGCCATCTCAGCATGACACTTCTTCAGCTGTGAAACGTGAAACACATCATGAACTCCTCACAATCCCTCGGGTAATTCCAACTTGTAGGCAACTTCTCCCATCCGTTCCTAAACACGATACTATCCTAAAAATATCGGAGCTAATTTCCCCTTAACTCCAAAATGTTTGACTCATCGCAAGGGAGATACTCGCAGATATACTCTACCTCCAATTTTATAGGTTACTTCTTTGCGTTTTGAGTCCGCGTAGCTCTTCTGCCTGGACTGAGCAATCTTCAATCTATCATGAATCAATTTAACCTTCTCCTCAGACTCCTTGATCAAGTCTGGTCCAAACAACTGTCGGTCTCCTACCTCATCCCACATCAAGGGTGTTTTGCACCTACGTCCATACAGGGCTTCAAACGGTGCCATCTTCAAACTGGCTTGGTAGCTATTGTTGTACAAGAACTCTGCGTAAGGCAAATTGTCATCCCAACTAGATCCATAATCTAGCGCACAAGCTCTCAACATGTCCTCCAAAATTTGGTTCACTCTCTCGGTCTGTCCATCTGTCTGTGGGTGAAAAGTTGTACTGAACTCTAACCTCGTCCCCAAAGTCTGGTGTAATTGATGCCAAAACTTTGAAGTAAACTGTGTTCCTCTATCTGATACGATGGTCCTCGGAACTCCATGCAGACATACAATCCTGGACATATAAATCTTGGCCAACTTTGCACTGGTATAAGTGGTTTTCACTGGGATGAAGTGAGCCACTTTGGTCAAGCGATCAACTACTACCCATATGGAATCATATCCTGCTTTAGTCCTGGGAAATCCGGTGATAAAATCCATGCCAAGTTTATCCCACTCCCATTCGGGTATCGGCATAGGCTGTAATAATCCTGCTGGCTTCTGATGTTCTGCCTTCACTCGCTGACATACATCAAATACGGCTACATACTCGGCAATATCCTTCTTCATACCGGTCCACCAGAAACATTCCTTCAAATCCAGATACATCTTGGTGTTTCCGGGGTGTATCGAGTATGGTGAGTCATGAGCCTCTTGAAGTATTAACCTTCTGATCTCCTGGTTATTGGGCACATAAACTCGGTCCTCAAACCATAGGGTATCGTGCTCATCTTCACGAAAACCTTTGGCCTTTCCTTTGCTCATCTTCTCCTTTATCTCGGCAATCTCCTTGTCATCCTTCTGAGCTTCCCGAATCTTGTCTAGCAATGTCGACTGGACCTCCATTGTTGCAACAAATCCTCTAGGAACAATCTCCAATCGAAGTTCCATGATATTCTCTGCTAACTCCTTCGGCAATCCCTTACTTTCAAGGATATTAGCATAACTCTTCCTGCTCAAGGCGTCTGCTACAACATTGGCCTTTCCTGGGTGATAGTGTAGCTTCATATCATAATCCTTTATAAGCTCCAACCATCTCCTCTGTCTAAGGTTTAGTTCCTTCTAGGTGAAGATGTACTTCAAACTCTTATGGTCCTTGTATACATCACATCGGTTTCCAATAAGGTAATGCCTCCAGGTCTTCAATGCATGCACTACGACTGCTAACTCCAAATCATGCGTGGCATAGTTCAACTCATGAGGTTTTAGTTGTGGTGAGGCATACGAAACAACTCTTCCATCCTGCATAAGTACACATCCAAGTCCTAAGCGAGAGGCGTCGCAATACACTTGGAATTCCTTATGTATATCCGGCAGTGTTAGCACTGGTGCTGTAGTCAACCGTTCCTTCAACTCCTGCAAACTTGCCTCGCAATCTTCTGTCCATTTAAACTTAGTATCCTTCTTTAACAGTTCAGTCATTGGCTTCGCAATCTTGGAAAAGTTCTCAATGAATCTCCGATAGTAACCTGCGAGTCCAAGGAAACTGCGGATCTCGCTAACTGAGGTGGGTGCCAACCATTCAGTGACTGACTGAATTTTGCTGGGGTCCACTGCTATACCTTCTCCTGATATAACATGTCCAAGGAACCTGACTTCCTTCAACCAAAACTCGCATTTGCTAAACTTAGCATACAACTGGTGTTCCCTGAGTTTCTCGAGAACTAAGCGCAAATGCTCCTTGTGCTCCTCCTCGTTCTTCGAGTATACCATAATATCATCAATAACCACCACAACAAAATTGTCCAAATACTCCATGAACACCTTGTTCATCATGCTCATGAAATAAGCAAGGGCATTAGTCAGTCCAAATGACATGACCGTGTACTCGTATAATCCATACCGCGTCGTGAACGCTGTCTTTGGTATATCCTTCTCACGTATCTTTAACTGATGGTATCCTGATCGCAGATCGATCTCCGAAAACACCTTACCTCCTTGCAACTGATCAAACAGATCGTTGATCATCGGCAGTGGGTACTTGTTCTTAATCATCACCTCATTCAAGGCTCGATAATCAACAACCATCCTTAGGGATTTATCCTTCTTCTCAACCAAAAACACAGGGGCTCCCCAAGGTGATGAACTTCTTCGAATGTATCCTTTTTCCAATAACTCCTTGATCTGTTTCTTGATTTCCTCCAGATCATTTGCAGGCATCCGATAGGGTCTCTTGGATATTGGTCCTATTCCTGGCAACAGCTCTATCAAAAACTCAATGTCTCTATCCAGTGGCATGCCTGGTAACTCCTCGGGAAAAACATCCGGATAATCCTTCACTATAGGCACTTCCTCCTGAACAACTCCCGTAAGGGCATTCACTTGGCTTCTCCTAGGCACATGCCTAGACACATACTTAATCCTTTTTCGCTCCGGGGTGGTAAGATAAATCGACTTACTAGCACAGTCAATACTTCCTCCAAACTTTGACATCCAGTCCATACCTAATATCACATCCAATCCTTGTGACTCCAAGATAATTTAGGTCGGACAGAAAAACATGTGTGCTAATGGTTAAGGGTACCTGGTCGCACCATCGGCTAGCCATGTATTCTGCTCCGGGTCAGCTTACTAACAGAGGGGTCCTAAGGGTTTGGGTTGGTAGTTTAAACTTATCCACAAATCCCCTTGATATGTATGAATGCGATGCACCAGTATCGAAAAGAACAAGAGCGGTAAATGACTTAACCAAAAACTTACCTATTACCGCGTCCGGCTGCTCTTCAACCTCCTCCACGTTAATGTGGTTCACTTGTCCTTTGTTGAATGGATTGGGTTTCTTCCCAGCGCTCCCATTTCCGTTTCCATTCTTTCCTTCAAGGCACTCCGTGGCGTAGTGTCCAGTCTTCCCACACTTGAAGCAAGTAACGTGACTTAGATCTCTTTTGGCAGGTGTGGCTGGATTGGGGCAGTTCTGATTATTGTTGGTTCCGTTCTCATTCCCATTCTTAGAACCATTGTGGTTATGCGATCCTCCTCCAGTGTGGTTGTGACCTCCATGGTTATGAACAAGTCCTCTCGAATTCGGGGTTAGGCGTGGCTTCTGCTGTGCTCCTGAGTTATACTTCCCTTGTCCATACTTTCTCTTGCGGCTCTCAATCTGCTGCTGCTTCCCTTCAAACATAAGAGCCTTATCTACCAACTCCTGGTAGTTGTTGAAGGTTGCTACCATCAACTGCATGCTCATCTCATCGTTCAGCCCTTCCATAAACTTCTCCTGCTTCGCGGCATTTGTGGCCACATCATCAGGGGCATAGCGTGATAACTTGCTAAAATCATCCACGTACTAAGCCAAAGTACGGTTCCCCTGGCGTAGGTTGCGAAACTCCCGCTTCTTCATCTGCATAGCTCCAGTTGAGACATGGGCCATGCGGAAAGCTTGCTGAAACTGGTCCCAAGTGACATTGGCTATGGGGAAAGTGGCTGTGTAATTCTCCCACCATGAGGCTGCAGGTCCATCCAATTGATGTGTGGCAAAGCGCATCCTCTCAGCATCTGTGCAGCCTGCAGTGGTTAACTCCCTTCCAATACGGTGTAGCCAATCATCAGCAACTATTGGCTCGGTGCTACTGGAAAACACCGGCGGTTGTAACCTTAGAAAACGGGCTAGGTTGTCCACTGGCGGCGGGTTGTTGTTGTTGTTGTTGTTATTGTTGTTGTTGTTGCCCTGGTTCTGAACTAGCAATTGCATCAAAGTATTCTGCTGCTGGATCAACTGGGTGAGATCCGGAGGGAAAGCAAAACCGGTGTCACGTCTCGGAGGCATCTGATGGGTTTAGATGGAAGAGATCAGAATAGAAAAGGGGTCTAATGAGAAAAGACTACCCATATGCACATGAGACAAACACAAACATTTCACTCAATCAATCAAGCAAGGGCATACAAACGGTCTAGGACTACCGCAAAGTGCTCATCTACTACTAATTACATGGGGAAAAACTACTAAAATTTGGTGGTCATCTAGAAATTTTGATCGGTGGAAGACTCCATGATGTCTGCTCCAGCTTCGTCTTCGACCATCATCACTAGGATCGGAATCGGTGTCGTCGATGATGATGTAGTCCTCGGGGCGTATCTCCTTGGGTTCTTCTTCTTCTTCTTCTTCTTCTATTGGTGCCGGTCCTCCCATGAATACTCCGATCTTCTTGACTAGGTCGTCATTCTTCTCCAGTAGTGTCTTGATTTCCTCCTCATATCCATCGCGTGTAAACTTGAGTTCTTCCTCCAGCTCGATGATTCTAGTCTTCGCCTTTTTCAAGTCCATCATGTCCGCGCACATCTGGTTCTCCTAACGTTGAATGTGCTGGTTTAACTCCTGGATGAAAGCTGCAATGGATCTATCCTTCCTGGTGCCGATTACTTCCCATTGCTCGTCTCGGCGCCCACATATTTGGTAGATAGTATCCTTAAGCTCCCTGTTGTAGACCTCTCCAATGCGTCCCATGGTAATGTGGGCTGCCATGCTCTTGCCTAGACTCCAGGTGGGTGCTTCAAAAGAAAACTCTATGGGTTTAGAAGTTGGCGAGAACGTCCTTCCTGGAACTTGTACTTGAACCATCCAGCGCTCCTCTTCAGGTAAAGTGGCGTTGTACATTCCGATGAAGCTTGGTATTCCAATGTTCAAGTACCTAGTGACTTCCTTCAAGTGGCGTCCAAAAGGTGTGTCTTTATCTGGTTCCGCAAACTTGTTCTTCATATCCGCCATCCTAAAGAGTAGAAAATGGAGAGAAGTCAGAAATGAGTAGAGAAGTGTGACCTAGGGTTTATCTTAGTGGTCGTGTCCTACACTCAGAGTGTGCTCTGATACCATCTTGTAGCCACCCGACCTCAGATGGCCAAGTCTCTGTGCTTCAGTGTCATCCCTGGATCGGTAATGCTGACACACACAGTACTCGAAGGATTTATAACAGAGTGGCAATCACACACTTATTACATCGAATGTCTCAAAAGAGAACTTATTACAATAATATGGCTTAAGGTCATCTAATACGATAACAACGGAAGGCTTGGAAGATAAAGTGAGTCCATCAACTCCAACAGCATAGCTGAGCTGCACGGCAACGACCTAACAAACCTTACTCCTCGTCTGAAAAGTCTGCAACATAACACGTTGCAGCCCGAAAACGGGTCAGCACATGGAATATGCTGGCAAAGTAACACAGTAGAGCAGGAACAGAATAATGCTATCACTACATGCATATTTGGCTGGTGGAAAGCTCTATGGTTATAGTGTTTGCGAAAAGCCAATTTTTCCCTACAACAAAGGAATAGATTTTAATTTAACTATCATGGTAGTTGAAACATCATTGAGAAGGTTCCTCCAACTCAATCCCAATTAAAGTGATTAACATCCCAACAATATTATTTAAGAATGATGAGATACATGTGATAACCCAAATACTAGATACTCAAGAATTGTCCATAACCGGGGACACGGCTAACCATGATTATATTATACACTCTGCGGAGGTTTGTGCACTTTTCCCCACAAGACTCAATTGCCTCTGTTGGATTTCTCGCACTACAAGGTGTTTGAGAAACGGATGACCGAGACACAGCCTTTCAGAAACATTAACTCTCTACTCCGGACAGACCATACCGAACCTACATCCCACTACCTGCTGATCTGCCTCTTCAAGAGCTTCATGTAACTTACTCAGCTATGCTAGAGTCCATAATAGCCTGTGGCTGCACACGGAAGTTTCTAGCATGAATCATCTCAGTTCCCTTTGAGCCTGGGTGGCGGTCCATAGGAAGATCACACGGTTACTCCGGGATTTCCAAAAATACAGGCAACACTGGGTACTCCAGGTGCCTCAATCCACCCAGATGTTAATTTAAGTTGCCACCTTAAGTTGAACCATTAATTAACAAACTCACATCTGTCATGGATTTCACTCAAACCCAAACCACGTCTACGAGCATAGCATAGCATAGCAATATAAGCAACGCGTAGAAGTAACTCCCAAGGGTTTGAATGTAACAGGGCAATAGGTTCTACCTCATCAACTACTTCCCAACCCACATGTTAATGACATCCTAATCATGCAATGTTTGAGGATTGGAACTAATTCATAAAAACTGGGTGATAAAAGGGATATGATCAAAGTGTTACTTGCCTTGCTGACGGTCTGCGAAACCTAGGGACTCGTAGTAGCACGTTTCGCACTCCGGGTGTTCTATCGCAAACAAACAATAACATACATAAGCAACAAGCAAAGATGCACAAGCAAAACTCAAATAAAAGAGGTTGACCAGAAGGTTCAACTTAAGAACTCCGGTTCGCAACAAGAATCAAATCAAACGGAGCAACGAAACTCAAACGGCGAAAGAAAGAAGCTTCGTTTACTAATATGAACCTAGGTCAAATTTTACAGTAGCAAAAACTTATTTAAGTTGGTTAAACGGAAAGAGGGTTTCGAGACGAAACTCTAGGCGCTTGAATCGCCTGATTCCGACTAACGAGCGAAAAGATAAACAGAAACTAAGATCGGATCAGAAATCACGATCAGAAAACTCGCGGAATAAATCCAATAAAAGAAAATAGACGAACAGACTAACGAACGAGCGTTCGTTAGCTGTAACTAATGGGCGAAAACCGTTCGTTAAAACGAACGTACGGACGAACGTACGGACAAACGTCCTCTAACTAGAAGAACCGAGAAAAACCGGCGATTTGAAAAAAAATGAATCTAGGTTTTTCTAAAAAAAACTGAACGGTTCTTAAAAAAACCGGCGGCTCAGATCCGGCGGCTACCTCCGGCGAGGGTACTAGGTCATCATTCTTCTCCAGTAGTGTCTTTATTTCCTCCTCATATCCATCGCGTGTAAACTTGAGTTCTTCCTCCAGCTCGATGATTCTAGTCTTCGCCTTTTTCAAGTCCATCATGTCCGTGCACATCTGGTTCTCCTGACGTCGAATGTGCTGGTTTAACTCCTGTATGAAAGCTGCAATGGATCTATCCTTCCTGGTGCTGATTACTTCCCATTGCTCGTCTCGGCGCCGACATATTTGGTAGATAGTGTCCTTAAGCTCCCTGTTGTAGACCTCTCTAATGCGTCCCATGGTAATGTGGGCTGCCATCCTCTTGCCTAGACCCAGGTGGGTGCTTCAAAAGAAAACTCTATGGGTTTAGAAGTTGGCGAGAACGTCCTTCCTGGAACTTGTACTTGAACCATCCAGCGCTCCTCTTCAGGTAAAGTGGCGTTGTACGTTTCGGTGAAGCTTGGTATTCCAATGTTCAAGTACCTAGTGACTTCCTTCAAGTGGCGTCCAAAAGGTGTGTCTTCATCTGGTTGCGCAAACTTGTTCTTCATCTCCGCCATCCTAGAGAGTAGAAAATGGAGAGAAGTCAGAAATGAGTAGAGAAGTGTGACCTAGGGTTTATCTTAGTGGTCGTGTCCTACACTCAGCGTGTGCTCTGATACCATCTTGTAGCGACCCGACCTCAGATGGCCAAGTCTCTGTGCTTCAGTGTCATCCCTGGATCGGTAATGCTGACACACACAGTACTCAAAGGATTTATAACAGAGTGGCAATCACACACTTATTACATCGAATGTCTCAAAAGAGAACTTATTACAATAATATGGCTTAAGGTCATCTAATACGATAACAGCGGAAGGCTTGGAAGATAAAGTGAGTCCATCAACTCCAACGACATAGCTGAGCTGCATGGCAACGACCTAACGAACCTTACTCCTCGTCTGAAAAGTCTACAACATAACACGTTGCAGCCCGAAAACGGGTCAGCACATGGAATATGCTGGCAAAGTAACACAGTAGAGCAGGAACAGAATAATGCTATCACTACATGCATATTTGGCTGGTGGAAAGCTCTATGGTTATAGTTTTTTGCGAAAAGCCAATTTTTCCCTATAACAAAGGAATAGATTTTAATTTAACTATCATGGTAGTTGAAACATCATTGAGAAGGTTCCTCCAACTCAATCCCAATTAAAGTGATTAACATCCCAACAATATTATTTAAGAATGATGAGATACATGTGATAACCCAAATACTAGATACTCAAGAATTGTCCATAACCGGGGACACGGCTAACCATGATTATATTATACACTCTGCGGAGGTTTGTGCACTTTTCCCCACAAGACTCGATCGCCTCCGTTGGATTTCTTGCACTACAAGGTGTTTGAGAAACGGATGACCGAGACACAGCCTTTCAGAAACATTAACTCTCTACTCCGGACAGACCATACCAAACCTACATCCCACTACCTGCTGATCTGCCTCTTCAAGAGCTTCACGTTACTTACTTAGCTATGCTAGAGCCCATAATAGCCTGTGGCTGCACACGGAAGTTTCTAGCATGAATCATCTTAGTTCCCTTTGAGCCTGGGTGGCGGTCCATAGGAAGATCACGCGGTTACTCCGGGATTTCCAAAAATACAGGCAACACTGGGTACTCCAAGTGCCTCAATCCACCCAGATGTTAATTTAAGTTGCCACCTTAAGTTGAACCATTAATTAACAAACTCACATCTGTCATGGATTTCACTCAAACCCAAACCACGTCTACGAGCTTAGCATAGCAATATAAGAAACGCGTAGAAGTAACTCCCAAGGGTTTGAATGTAACAGGGTAATAGGTTCTACCTCATCAACTACTTCCCAACCCACATGTTAATGACATCCTAATCATGCAATGTTTGAGGATTGGAACTAATGCATAAAAACTGGGTGATAAAAGGGATATGATCAAAGTGTTACTTGCCTTGCTGACGGTCTGCGAAACCTAGGGACTCGTAGTAGCACATTTCGCACTCCGGGTGTTCTATCGCAAACAAACAATAACATACATAAGCAACAAGCAAAGATGCGCAAGCAAAACTCAAATAAAAGAGGTTGACCAGAAGGTTCAACTTAAGAACTCCGGTTCGCAAAAAGAATCAAATCAAACGGAGCAACGAAACTCAAACGGTGAAAGAAAGAAGCTTCGTTTACTAATATGAACCTAGGTCAAATTTTACAGTAGCAAAAACTTATTTAAGTTGGTTAAACGGAAAGAGGGTTTCGATACGAAACTCTAGGCACTTGAATCGCCTGATTCTGACTAACGAGCGAAAAGATAAACAGAAACTAAGATCGGATGAGAAATCGGGATCAGAAAACTCGCGGAATAAATCTGATAAAAGAAAACTGACAAACAAAGTAACAAACGAGCGTTCGTTAGCTCTAACTAACGGGCAAAAACTGTTCGTTAAAACGAACGTACAGACGAACGTCCGCTAACTAGAAGAACCGAGAAAAACCGGCGATCCGAAAAAAACGAATCTAGGTTTTTCTAAAAAAAACCGAACGGTTCTTAAAAAAACCAGCGGCTCGGATCCGGTGGCTACCTCCGGCGAGGGGCTCCGGCGAGGCGAGGTGGCGGGGCAGCGGCGGCAAGCGGCGGCGGCGGCTAGCGCGGGCGGCGGGGTTGGCGCTGGGCGGCGGTGGCTGTGGGGGTGGGGGGGGGGGGCTCGGGCGGCGCGTATATAAAGGGGCGGGGCGGGGCGGCTTGGAAGAGGGGCCAAGGCGGCGGTGGTGGAGTCCGGCTCGGACTCCGCGTCCGAGTCGGCGGCGGCGGCGGCCTGGCTCGGCTGGGCCTTAGGCCCAGTCGGGCGCGGGAATTTTTTTTTAAATAATTATTTCGCCGACCGAAATAAAATCCTAGAAAAATAAATAAAAATCTAAAAATTCCAAAATAAATTTTCACGTCTAAATAAAATATTTAGAACGAGATGAATATTTTCTTGGCCCTAAAATGCAATTTTGAAAACGTGCAATTTTTCTAATGCAAACAAAATTGCAATAAAATCCAAATAAAACAAATATTTGATTTTAATATTTTTCCTCCAATATTTCAATTATCTTGGAGAAGTGATATTATCTCCTCTCATATATTTTGATATGAAATATTTTCGGAGAGAAAAATAATTAAAACCAAAATCCTCGTTTCATAATTTGATAAAATCAAATTTGAAAACCGGGAAAAATCCCCAACTCTCTCCGAGGGTCCTTGAGTTGCTTAGGATTTCGAGGATCGCGAGACGGAATGCAAATAAAATATGATATGCATGGATGACTATGTATAACATTCCAAATTGAAAATTTGGGATGTTACATTATCTTTCATAGACGACAGTCAGCATGATCGTATTTGAACTCACGTAGAATACCGGTGTACTCAACCTCTGGGCAGTCATCTGAGATTTTTGGAAGTGGAACCCGGTGACGAGTGTACACATTCACAAGTTCCCACTCGCAGCTGTACCCAATATAAACAACCCAATCTCCATTTGCGCCTGCCCAAGCCTTGCCCTCAAGCGATGGCATCTTAACATCATACGTATCATTATCAAGCGACATCAACTTACACAAGGCGAGGCTTCCCTTGTCCCCGCGCCAGTCAGTAGGGTCACGACGAAGAAGATAGGGGAGATCAAACCGCTCCTGGACCCTTGGGATCCTTGTAATGATGTTATTAGTTGATTCGAGAATTGTCTTGAACGAACCTACCATGGTTGCCGAGGTGATGACGTCGCACCGATCAATGAGTTCCTCCACCACGTCATCATTCAGATCAGGGCAAGAATAACGGGGTCGTTTCCGGCCTGTTCCCTCCATGGAGAAGACGATCGAACAATGGCAGAAGGAAGGGTGAAGGCAAATGGAGGAGGGAGGAAGAGCTAGCGTGCGGCAGCGGTTCCAAATCGAGAGGGAAAGGCGAAGAGTCGGTGGACGGTTGCCACGGTACACGAAGAGGCACCCGAGGAGCAAACGGTTGCCACAGAGGTCACAAACTGACGACAAGGGCCGAGTGAACCGCATGCGTATATCGCACACACCTTGATCTAGCTGACAATTTTTTTGTGTTGCCTAATCACAAACAGTTCATCCGAGTGAACTGTATGTTGTATATCACACACACCTTCATCTGGTTGCCCGCTTCTTTTGTTCCTCCTCATCACAAACAGTTCATCCGAGTGAACCATATGCTGTGTATCGCACACGCCTTCATCTGGCTGCCCATTTCTTTTTTTCCTCCTCATCGCAAATAGTTAATTGAACCGAACCGTATGCCCTTCATCGCACACGCAACTAAAATCTGAACCGTGTTTGATGCATCTGTCATCGCAAATATTTTATACATTTTTGACAGTTTTCATACACCACCGTTTGCGATTATTGCATCGCACACAGTTTCTCGAAGGGTCTCTGATCGTAGTGTCATGTTAGCAGCGTCCTGCAGTAGTGAGCTTATTTTCATTCTTCAAAAAATGTACAAAAGATGGTAGACAGAACCTACTACACTGATGGCGTCGAATTAACTTATGAGGAGGAAGATCATCTTATCTAATTTATTATTGAGTTGAGAATTACAATATCAATTATGAAACTCCTGCACATTATGGTCAATATGTGCCACTAGTGCACGTGTTGAATTTCGGTAACATCCATGGAGATGACATGTTAAGATTTTTTACTATTACGACATTCGTGCATCTTTTGCATATATTCTTCTAAAGCTAAACTACATTGCTAACTACGACGTTATTATTATGTTTTTTCAACAGAAAATCTCGAAGTGTTGTGTGTCTGATCTGATGTTTCTGAAAGGTCGCCTTGATGTTATTAGCTTACGACCAAGTCTTCCTAGGCTTCACTGCTATTCATACCGGATTTCTAAAACTGATGAAGACATGATAATCAAAGAGTGAAAAAATGTATGAACAATCATATATAGGGAGCTACTTGGAAGCAACATTGTGCGAAGTGCAAGAATTGGAGCCATGATAATCTCCATTCTCCATAATGGAGCGTTAGGGGCTATCTTGTTTTATGCTATTTTACCTTAGAGAGGGTAGTAGGTCCTAGCTAATACTCATGATCATGTGCTAAGAACAATTAAGTAGGGTTGGTTAGATGACTATGATGATGATGAGTATGACTTGTTATTATGATAATGATGATTAGTTATTAGATGGCTATAATGATGATGAGTATGACTTTTTATTATGATAACCATGATGAGTTATTATTAATGATGATGATGCTTAGTTGTTATATGAGCATGATGAGTTATTATATATATATTAGAGGGTGAAAGAGACTACTGTATATATATAATAACTCATCATGATCATAAAATCATATGATGAGACTACTGTATAAAAGTTGTACAAATACAGTGCCAATATGCTGCATAAAAGAATTAAAGGAAAAGTTAGCAGTAGCGCGGTTGTAGAGGTGCCGCCACTATTAGCAGTAACACGTTTCTTGAGAAACAATAATACTAAGTAAACTTAGCAATAGCGCGTGTCCAAACACGCTACTGCTAAAAGTTAGTTGCAGTGCCTTATCAGTAGCACGCCCACCCGCGGTACTGATAGACATCTGACCCGCACTATTGCTGGACTTTTTCCTAGTAGTTCCCCGCTCCTTGACCCTGGCCAGACCACACCTGGTCAGACCGTGATGAGGACATCAATACCATTGTTACACTCACAGCCCCTGCTGCTATACATACTGGACCAATTACTAGAGCTCGTGCACGCCAATTGAATTATCAGGTACTTTCGTTTCTTGGTAACGATTCTAATGTTCATGAGAATATGATGCTGCCTAAATTGGATACATTTGTTTTGCTTACAAATGAAGGGCCTAGCTTGGACAAGAAAGATGAACCTTGGGGCAAGATCAAGCATGGAGATGATGGCATGCGCAAGGGAATCAAGAACGGAGTTACAAGTGATGATTTCAGGACTTTGAAGCCACCATAAGGAGTGCATGAAGCCTTGGACAAAATATACAAGATGCCACTTCATAAGTTTCGTCCAGAGGCTATTTTAGGTGCTATGTCACCTTATTATTGGGCCCGGCCCATGTATTTTCGAAATACTTAAGTATAAGCTGTTTTTAGAGTCCGTATGTGTGGGGAAACAAGAGTTAGGGTTGGTTTCGGACCCCTCCTCCAAGGACCACGAAATTCCCCCCTCTTCCTCCATATATACAGCCCTTAGGGCGTCGTTTAGACTTTGGGTTTTGTTTAGATTAAAAGTTCGCCATAGCTCTAACTTCGCGTACTTCGTTTGTGTCCAACGACTAGACCAAGACGTCACAGAACCCAACCTTGATCAATAAAGCTTTCATCTTATATTCGCAATATCCAGATTGCAATCTCAGTTTCTTGCTTGTTCTTCGTTTGCTCGCAGGAAACAGACCCTCGTGGTCAGGTTGATCATGCTCCGGCGTGGTTAATAACCCCTCGGAAGTTGGTTTAGCAATTGCTAAGGCGCGACGTCTCGCATGTTCGTAGTCGGATCGTCAAGGTCGACTCCCACAGAAACGGTAGCCACCATCTCATCGAAACATCGGGACACCTTTGCCTCTATCAAGTGGTATCAGATTTCCAGGTTGCTGGGTGAGATTTTACAGTTTTTCGTAGTTTAGATCGAGTCTGTTCTTCATACCTACAGTCCACGAAAAAAAGCCAAAAAAAAATAGGGTTAGTTCATCATATCCGAACCAATATGAGCCTTTGCATAGTCTTTTCAGTATTTTGCTTTGTTGAATTTGCGGTTGCATCGTCGTGTCTAGTTGCTGGTCTTAGAGTCTAGTCTTTTAGAGTTTCGAGTTCTGGTCATAAGTTGTCACGCCGCCGCCGCACCATCATCATCGCCCCTGCCATCTACCACCACCGCTTATCCGCCACCAATCCGTCTCCATATACCATCACCAATCCGTCTCCATATACCATCACCAATCCGTATCCATATACCACCACCAATCAGTATCCACATACCACCACCGCTGCCATATCCTACCATCATATATCCACCACCAATCCGAGTTCCTTTCATATTAGATTTGTTTTCGAGGTCCGTCTACTTTCCGATTCATGTTTCCTTGCCTGAGTAGGTTTCGAAAAAAAAAGTCTGGAGACCCACGGGCAGTTTTTAGGCCAAAATTTTCACAGGCAAAAATATTTTTTCCCTATCCTATTTTTAGGCTTTTCTGAGTCTTTTGAGCCACGTGCCATCATAGTGATTTTTTGGCGCACTTTTTCGTCATCGCTGCCCTAATTTCAGAAAAAAAAAGTCAAAAAAAAATTCGTGCCCATCCTGTCAGTTTGACGAGGGAAGAGTTTTGAGACACTCGCCATTATAGTGTTTTTCCACAAAAAAAGGAGCGCAAAAAAAAGAGGAGCGCCAAAAAAAAGAGCGAAAAAAAAAGTTCCAGAGTGTGCTTTTCCCTTGTTTACGTGCAGCGCCGTGATTTTTGTTAGTGTTCTAGGCTCGCATCTCTAGCACGGTCTAGCCTAGGACCAGCACAGTACCGTCGTTGAGCGTTTATTCAACTTTGCATCTCTGAATTGATTATTGCTGACCCCTTTTGCTACCATATTATAAGCCTTCCTAGCTCCACATACATCTACGTCGTGCGTTTGACTCTCCCTGGTAATCGTTGCATCCAAGCTTTGAGAGTTTTGACTACGACGGTTGTCGATCACCGCCTGCTGCTGGGTAAGAACTGGTAAGAATTTGAGATTTGCTTGACGGATTTGTGACACTCCACCACCGCCATTTTCTAGTAGTCTGTAGGATCATATTCTTGTGTGTTTCTATTGCTGCTAACCATGGCAGGATCACAACCCGACGCGATTAACTGGGAGAACATTACGAACAAAGAGTTACATGATAAGTTTCAGCAAATGATGAGTGGACAGGTGGAAGATGTGCTAAACAGATTTGAAGAGGCCATGGAGAAGATAGATGGCATTGAGAAGGCGTTCGAAACAAAGCTCGATAACAAGTTTAATGAATTTCTCGCGCGTCTTCCACCACCCGCTGCACCTGTCGCACCTCTACAACAACAACATCGTCTTCCAAATCAAGTGGGACAAGCACAACGCGTTCCCATTGAGCCTGGTCAAACTTCTGGTGCTGCTGTACCTACTGTTGGTGCTTCTGTCACTCCTGCTGCTACTGCAGAGGTGGAGGACCATTACGAGGATGAGTTTGATCAAAATCAGAACTACGTGCAACCACCAGCACCACCACCACCAGGTCGTCCTCATGCATATCATCGCAACGGTAGGGCTGCACCACCACCTGAGGTACATGACCATCTTCCTAAACTAAAATTGAATATTCCACCATTTGAGGGTAGATATGTTCCTGATATATATCTTACTTGGGAGTTAGAAACTGAACAACGATTTACATGTTTACAATATCCTGAGGAGAGACGTGTTCCTGCTGCTGTTTGTGCTTTCACTAGCTTTGCATGTGTTTGGTGGTCTGAACATTGTAGATTATATCCCATTCCAGCTACTTGGGCTGCTTTGAAAACTGCTATGCGTACTCGTTGGGTTCCACCATATTATCAACGTGAATTACTTCAAAAATTGCAGTGCTTAAGACAAGGAAAAAATTCTGTAGAAGAATATTATCAGGAATTACAAACTGGCATGATTAGATGTGGTATTGTTGAGGAGAATAAAGCTATGCTTGCACGTTTTATGTGTGGATTAAATAGAGAGATTCAGTCCATTCTAGAGTATAAGGAGTATACTAATATCACTCATTTATTCCATCTTGCTTGTAAAGCTGAACGTGAAGTGCAGGATCGACATGCATTGGCGCGAACTAACTTTTCTGCAGGTCGATCTTCATCATGGACACCACGTGCATCCTCTACTTCCACTCCACCAGCACCTCCATCAGGTGCCACCTCCAGCCGTGATTCAAGAAAGCAGGCACAACCACCACTATCTGCCAAGAGCACACCTACCGGGCCTGCGCAGAGCTCTTCTTCTTCCATGGCATCAATAGGGCACACAAGTGATATTATTTGTCATCGTTGTAAGGGATGATGACATTTTGTGAGAGAATGCCAATCTTAGCGTGTGATGATTGCTACTGAGGATGGTGGGTATGAGTCCGCTAGTGACTATGATGAGGAGACCTTGGCTCTTATTACACATGAAGAACACAGTGGAGATGATTCTGATCATGAGACACAATACATGGCTCCTGAAAATGCTGACAGGTATGAATGTTTAGTTGCTCAACGTGTTCTAAGTGTGCAGGTCACACAAGCTGAGCACAATCAGAGGCATAATTTGTTCCATACAAAGGGAGTTGTGAAGGAATGTTCTGTTCGCGTCATCATAGATGGAGGGAGCTGCAATAACTTGGCTAGCATGGAGATGATGGAGAAGCTATCTCTCACCACAAGACCACATCCACATCCTTACTACATCCAATGGTTCAACAACAGTGGCAAGGTTAAGGTAACACGTACTGTTCGTGTGCATTTTAGTATCTCTACATATGCTGATTATGTTGATTGTGATGTGTTACCTATGCAAGCATGTTCCTTATTACTTGGTAGACCATGGCAATTTGATAAAAATTCTGTACACCATGGTAGAAACAATCAGTATACTCTTGTTCATAAGGATAAAAATATTACTTTGCTTCCTATGACTCCTGATTCCATTTTGAAAGATGATATTAATAGAGCTAATAAAGCAAAATAGGAGAAAAATAAAAGTGAAAATCAGATTGTGGCAAAAGAATTTGAGCAACAAATGCAGCCTGATAATAAACCATCTAGTGTTGCTTCTGAAATTAAATTGAAAAGTGCATGTTTAATTGCCACCAAATCTAATATTGATGATTTAGATTTTAGCAAATCTGTTTGCTATGCTTTTGTGTGCAAAGAGGCATTATTTTCATTCAAGGACGTGCCTTCCTCTTTGCCTCCTGCTATCACTAACATTTTGCAGGAGTTCGCTGACGTCTTTCCACAAGACGTGCCACCGGGATTACCACCTATTCGAGGGATTGAGCATCAAATTGACTTAATTCCCGGTGCATCATTACCCAACCGTGCACCATACCGTACCAATCCAGAGGAGACGAAGGAGAATATGCGTCAAGTACAAGAACTGCTCGACAAAGGTTATATACGCGAATCCCTTAGTCATTGTGCTGTTCCTATCATTTTAGTGCCGAAAAAGGTTGGTACGTCACGTATGTGCGTTGATTGTAGAGGCATTAATAATATTACTATTCATTATCGTCATCCTATTCCTAGGCTAGATGATATGCTTGATGAATTGAGTGGCTCTACAATATTCTCCAAAGTTGATTTGCATAGTGGATACCATCAAATTCGTATGAAATTGGGAGATGAATGGAAAACAACATTTAAAACTAAGTTTGGATTATATGAGTGGTTAGTCATGCCTTTTGGGTTAACTAATGCACCTAGTACTTTCATGAGGTTAATGAACGAAGTTTTACATGCTTTCATCGGACGATTTGTGGTAGTTTACTTTGATGACATATTGATTTATAGCAAATCTTTGGAGGAACATTTGGAACATTTACGTGCTATTTTTATTGCTCTATGTGATGCACGTTTGTTTGGTAACCTTGGAAAGTGCACCTTTTGCACCGACCGAGTATCTTTTCTTGGCTATGTTGTTACTCCACAGGGAATTGAAGTTGATAAAGCCAAGATTCAAGCTATTGGGAGTTGGCCGCAGCCCAAAACGGTCACACAAGTGAGGAGTTTCCTTGGCCTCGCTGGTTTCTATAGGCGTTTTGTGAGAGATTTCAGCACCATTGCTGCACCTCTCAACGAGCTTACAAAGAAGGATGTGCCTTTTGTTTGGGGTACCGCACAGGAAGAAGCCTTCACGGTATTGAAAGATAAGTTGACACATGCTCCTTTACTCCAACTTCCTGATTTTAATAAGACTTTTGAGCTTGAATGTGATGCTAATGAAATTGGATTAGGAGGTGTGTTATTACAAGATGGCAAACCTGTTGCATAATTTTCTGAAAAATTAAGTGGGCCTAGTCTGAACTATTCTACTTATGATAAAGAATTATATGCTCTTGCTCGAACCTTGGAAACATGGCAACATTATTTATGGCCCAAGGAATTTGTTATACATTCTAATCATGAATCTTTGAAACACATTAAAAGTCAAGAAAAACTAAACCGTAGACATGCTAAATGGGTTGAATTCATTGAGACTTTCCCTTATGTCATTAAACACAAGAAGGGTAAAGAAAATGTTATTGCTGATGCATTGTCTCGTCGTTATACTATGCTTTCACAACTTGACTTTAAAATATTTGGTTTGGAGACCATCAAAGATCAATATGTGCATGATGCTGAAATTAAAGATGTATTGCAGAATTGTAAGGAAGGGAGAACTTGGAACAAGTTCGTTCTTAATGATGGATTTGTGTTTCGTGCTAACAAGCTATGCATTCCAGCTAGCTCCGTTCATCTTTTGTTGTTGCAGGAGGCGCATGGAGGAGGATTAATGGGACACTTTGGCGTCAAGAAGACAGAGGATATACTTGCTACACATTTCTTTTGGCCAAAGATGAGACGGGATGTTGAGCGTTTTGTTGCTCGCTGCACTACATGTCAAAAAGCTAAGTCACGACTCAATCCTCATGGTTTATATATGCCTTTGCCTGTACCTAGTGTTCCTTGGGAGGATATATCTATGGACTTTGTTTTAGGTTTACCTCGAACAAAGAAGGGGAGGGATAGCATATTTGTTGTCGTGGATAGGTTCTCGAAAATGGCACACTTTATACCATGTCATAAAAGCGATGATGCTGTTAATCTTGCTGATTTGTTCTTTCGTGAAATTATTCACTTGCATGGTGTGCCAAATACTATTGTTTCAGATCGTGATACTAAATTTCTTAGCCACTTTTGGAGATGTCTATGGGCTAAGTTGTGGACTAAGCTGTTTTTAGTACTACTTGTCACCCCCAAACTGATGGACAAACTGAAGTAGTCAATAGAACACTGTCTACTATGCTTAGGGCTGTTTTGAAGAATAACAATAAAATGTGGGAAGAATGCTTGCCTCATATTGAATTTTCTTATAATCGTACATTGCATTCTACTACTAAGATGTGCCCTTTTGAAATTGTGTATGGTTTCCTATCTCGCGCACCTATTGATTTGTTGCCTCTTCCATCTTCGGAGAAGGTTAATTTTGATGCTAAAGAATGTGCTGAATTGATTTAAAAAATGCATGAGTTAACTAAGGAAAACATTGAGCGTATGAATGCTAAATATAAACTTGCTGGAGATAAGGGTAGAAAACATGTTGTGTTTGCACCTGGAGATCTTGTTTGGTTACATTTGCATAAGGATAGATTTCCTAATTTGCGCAAATCAAAGCTAATGCCACGTGCCGATGGTCCTTTTAAGCTGTTAGAGAAAATAAATGATAATGCATATAAACTTGAGCTGCCTGCAGATTTTGGGGTTAGTCCCACTTTTAACATTACAGATTTGAAGCCTTATTTGGGTGAGGACGATGAACTTTCGTCGAGGACGACTTCATTTCAAGAATGGGAGGATGATGAGGACATCAATACCATTGTTACACCCACAGCCCCTGCTGCTATACATACTGGACCTATTACTAGAGCTCGTGCATGCCAATTGAATTATCAGGTACTTTCGTTTCTTGGTAACGATTCTAATGTTCATGAGAATATGATGCTACCTAAATTGGATACATTTGTTTTGCTTAAAAATGAAGGGCCTAGCTTGGACAAGAAAGATGAACCTTGGGGCAAGATCAAGCATGGAGATGATGGCATGCGCAAGGGAATCAAGAACGGAGTTACAAGTGATGATTTCAGGACTTTGAAGCCACCATAAGGAGTGCATGAAGCCTTGGACGAAATATACAAGATGCCACTTCATAAGTTTCGTCCAGAGGCTATTTTAGGTGCTGCGTCACCTTATTATTGGGCCCGGCCCATGTATTTTCGAAATACTTAAGTATAGGCTGTTTTTAGAGTCCATATGTGTGGGGAAACAAGAGTTAGGGTTGGTTTCGGACCCCTCCTCCAAGGGCCATGAAATTCCCCCCTCTTCCTCCATATATATAGCCCATAGGGAGTCGTTTAGACTTTGGGTTTTGTTTAGATTAAAAGTTCGCCATAGCTGCAACTTCGCGTACTTCGTTTGTGTCCAACGACCAGACCAAGACGTCATAGAACCCCACCTTGATCAATAAAGCTTTCATCTTATATTCGCAATATCCAGATTGCAATCTCAGTTTCTTGCTTGTTCTTCGTTTGCTCGCAGGAAACAGACCCTCGTGGTCAGGTTGATCGTGCTCCGGCGTGGTCAATAAACCCTCGGAAATTGGTTTAGCGATTGCTAAGGCGCGACGTCTCGCACGTTCGTAGTCGGATCGTCAAGGTCAACTCCCACAGAAACGATAGCCACCATCTCATCGAAACATCGGGACACCTTTGCCTCTATGAGACCGCTCTCCTCTCCTCTCCCCTCTCGAACACTAGTCACCACAAATCCCCCATCGCCGCCGCCGCAGCCACTACCGCCTAAGCTGCCGCCACCTAGCTGACATAGGAGTGCCGTCGTTGCCTGGATCTACTGCCCCCTTGTCGACGTCGTCATCGACATGTCATTTGCAAGCTCCCGCTCTGGGCTGTGTGGCCGCTCTGTTGATGTGCCATTGGTCGGTTGCCCCGATTGTGGCGACCCTGTGAAGTGCTACTGCTCTAGCACCGGTGAGCATGATGGTTGGGTTTTCTACAAGTGCACGCACCACCTTGTAAGCTATCTTGATCTGTTTCATCTGACGATGCTGCTGCCATACTAGCTGTGATATATGAATCTGCTTAGTAGCCATGAATCTGCTCTACTTACTTAGTTTACTGAAAAAATCCGGTTATCTAGTTAACTGGATTTTAGTAGTTAACTAGTTTTGTTTAGTTACTAGGTAACTGTACTAATAGTGACTACTGCAAATTTAGTAGGTAGCTGAACATTTTCATGTTAGCTGAATTTTTTCAGTCATCCTGAACACATTTTCTGTGGTTCATATGTTCCAAGTTAACTGAACTTTTACAATTAACAGAGCTATTTCATTCATTTTCACACATGGCATTGCTTTGGTTCTTCTAAAATAAAGAGGTATCTTTCTTTTTTCGTAGGTCACCTGTGATTTCTGGCGTTGGGAGCTGGAATATGTGCAACATCTAGTTGAAACTAGGGTTCTTGTTGGTAATGCTGCTGTAGATGCAATAGGTGCAGCTGAGCACAGAAGGGAATAGCTTGAGAGGAAGAGGACCGACTCAATGGAAGGAAGAAACTTAGCTGGAAGGGCCTTGGCTGGAAGAGGCATTGCAGGCAGAGTTAATTTTGGCAGCCCTAGTGAGAAAAACTTTGCTACCAAGCAGCAAGTTGCTATGTCTATTGGATTAGGTAGAGAGATCCTACTTCTGCTAAAGCTTGTTGTGGCTAGTGTTGTGGTGCTTTGTGTGATGTCTTTCATCTTAATTATGAAGATGTGAGATGTTGATAAATGAGTAGGTGTCTCAGGTGAAGATGTTTTTAATTGAGCAGACATGATGTTATTTTGGGTGTACGGTTGTAATGGATAGAGATCTATCAAGTAATATGAAGACTACAGTGTCAATGTTTAATCTTCCATTTTGTTGTCACTTGAAAATTTTATGTTTATACCTTAGCTCAGGGGTTCATTACACAACAAATCATGATATGGAGAATAATATAGCCAAAATGTAACTGAACTTAACTGAAAAAGATTCAGTTAACTAAGCTTAAATGAAATGAAATGTAACTAAACTTAAGTGGAAAAGATCCAGTTAATTGTGTCTTTTCTTATAACATCCCAAAATTCTAAATTTTGGAATGTTATATTAAATAAATAGATTTGATTGATTGTGGTGTGGTTGCTTGTGTGAAATTGAGTGAAATTTGAAACTCTTTGAAAGTTAAATGAGAGGGAATAAAATGGCTTTCCCAAAACTTTCACTTTGCTTTCTGATCTCCATGAATTCATATTCTTTCAAATACAAAACCCTAGAGAGAAGATGATATGACTTCTTCCATTTAATTAAATGAAAAGGGTTTTTCAAAATATTTGAATTTCATTTGGAACTATTTCAAATTCAGAAAACTTCAAGCAACTCAATGATTTTCATGAGAGAAGATAAAATGAATTCTTCAAAACATATGAAATATGAGTTGGAAGTTTAAAAGGATCTAATTAAAGTCCTTTTGGAAATTATTTTCAATTTGAAGTATTTGGGTTTTATTCAAATTAATTTTCTCCAAAAATAAAATATACGGAAAATAGGGTAACATGATCCCCTATAGTAGAAAATTGGAGAGAAATAAATTTGAAATCATTTTGGTATTTTTAAAATAATTTTTATGAGGTTTTATTGCAACAGTAGCACTCATTGCTTTATTTGAATTTTTGTGGATTTTATTTGATGCTAGAAAAATGTTCATGTTGTAGAAAATCTTTTTATGAAAATTTTGATATATAATATGCCTACATAAAATTTTATTTTATTTTCATTATTCGGTTTTCCTTGTGTTCTATTTTAAAAAAACCATACATGCATCCATAATTATTTATCGCCCACACGCGTAGCATAGTGGCAGCGGGCACCTCATCTTTTTTTCTCCTAAATGGGCCAGGCCCAGCCAACCTTTTCATTTTTTACTTAGGCCAAATTTTGTTAAAAAAACTACAGCGCGCGGCCGGCCGAGGCCTTTAGGCCCGTGCGAGGCGTTTAGCCTTTTTCTTCTCTGTTTCGTTTATTTTTGTCTACGTTTAGTCCCACATTGCCCAACCTTTGACCTTTAAGCCTCTTTTCCACCTATAAATATAGATCCATAGATCCTCTAAAAATCATCTGATTCGGGTTAATCAATATTTTGGTTTGACTAGATTCATTAAAGAAAACTATTTTTCTCCTCTCCTGCGGGATTTCTGAAAGTTGTTTCTTCTCTTCGAAGTCATCTTTTCTCTTCCTTAAAAACGTATCTTTCTTTGTTTTTTTTCTTTTTATACTTCCATAGTTTATTATTTATAGACTAGTACGGTAGAATAATTAGATTATCAATTAGTCTCCGTATTTATACATTAGATTTAGAATTCTTTTAGCCATAGCTATTTTTCTTTCGTAAAACAGCTTGGTCCTGATTTTTCAAATAGCAACAACTTTTTACTCGTTTATCCAAATTAGATGAAACCAGCGCCTATAGTTTTTTCCTATTTTCACCTATCTAGTGAACCTGTCACATCAACTTTTTGTAATTTTTAAATTTCGAAATTTGTTCAGATTCATATTCAAACTTCTTTTGATCATAACTTGAGTTTCGTAACTCCGATTTAGTTGATTCTTTTTGCAAATCGAAGCTCTTGACCTAAACTTTATGATAAGGCCAAATCCACATAATTTTGGTACTGTTAGAAATTGTTTTATGTTGCTAGAGTTATTTGCTTGGTTTTGATGTATTCCAAATCGTCTTCTTCGTTCTTTGCGATCTTTTGAGTGATTGCTTATGTGTGGTTACTATTGCTTCCTTATGATAGATTGACCGGAGTGTGACGAGTAGAACTATTAGGAGTTATGAGTGCGAATCATCTTCATCAACAGTACAGGCAAGTTCACACTTTGATCATATCCCTTTGTTACCTAGTTTTTATACATTAGTTTCAACCCTCAAGCATTGCATGAGTAGGATTGATAACATGTGGGTATTGGGAAGTAGTTGATGAGGTAGAACCTATTGTCCTGCATTCAAACCTTGGGAGTTACTTCTACGTTATGCTTATACTGCTATGCTATGCTCATAGACGTGGTTTGGGTTTGAGTGTATCCATGAAAGATGTGAGATTATTATTTAATGGTTAACTTAAGGTGGCTACTTTAATACACATCTGGGTGGAATGGTAGGGGCACCCTGGAGCACCCAATGGTTTGCCCGGGCACCTGGAGAACCCAGTGCTTGCCCAAGGGGATCCCGGAGGACCCGTGTGATCACCCTATGGAATGCCACCCAGGCTCAAAGGGATCATAAGTTTATTCATGCCAGATACTTCCGTGTCCAGCCACAAGCCATTATGGGCTCTGGCATAGTTGAGTAAGTTGCGTGAGGTCTTGAAGAGGTGCACTAGCAGATGTAAGGGGATTGTAGGTGTACCGGTCTGCCCGGAATAGAGAGTAAATGCTTTTGAAAGATTGTGTCTCGGTCATCCGTTTCTCAAACACCCTGTAGTGCGAGAAATCCAATGGAGGAGATCGAGTCTTGTGGAGAAAAGTGCGCAAACCTCTGCAGAGTGTACAAACTAATCATGATTAGCCGTGTCCCCGGTTATGGACATCTTGAGTATCTGGTTCTTGAATTATCATGTTGATCTCAACACTTTATTTAATTAATTTGATTGGGTTAATGATTATTATTTTGGAATTGAGTTGGAGGAACCTTCTCAATATTTTTCAAACCAACTTTGTAGTTAAATAAAATATATTCTTTTGCAGTAGGGAAAAATTGGCTTTTCGCAAAAACATTATAACCATTGAGCCTCCACCAGCCATATATGCATGTAGTGATAGTTATTATTCATCATTATCCTATGGTGTGAATTTGCCAGTACATTCATTGTACTGACCCTTTGTGGCTGCAACGTCTCATGTTGCAGGATTCTTACGATGAGTAAGTGATACGTTAGGGTTACGATTTCTACACTCAACTTTGCCGTTGGTGTTGATGGGAATCCACAACCTTGTTGGTACTTCCGCTATTTGGATTGAGGCAATAGTATTTACGTTACATTTATACATGTGATTTACCTCTGTTATAAATCCTCGAGTACTTTGTGTGTCAACATACCGATCCCGGGATGACACTCAAGCACAGAGACTTGACCGTCTGAGGTCGGGTCGCTACAAGATGGTATCAGAGCACATGTTGACTGTAGGACATGACCCCTAGAAACTGGCAAGCCCATAGGAAAAGATTTTTCTCTACAACTTCATTTTTTCAAAAAGATCTTTTACCTCTCTTCTCTTCTGAGCTTATTCAAATATTCCCTTTTAGTGAGACCATACCCCCCTTTTCCCCTTTTAACCATGCGAAGATTTAACTGATGAGACCACTCCGAGAAGGACAAGATATCGGACAAGTAAGATCATTTCAGAATGAAGAGGATTTTACCATGCATTATAATAATGGAAACTAGAACGGTTGAAGACTCCGAAGACTAGGAGAATTTGAAGGCCTTGTAGAATTTTCCAGATTTGTATGACCTAGTAAGACTACCCATATGGAACTTGGCAGACTATAGAAGTTGTCAATACCCGAGATCAAGGTGTATCAGAGAAAGACCGGATCATGGAGCATTAGAACTCAAAATTTTGTCAAGAAAGCCCTAAGACAGGAGATACCAACTATGGAATGATAGCTCATGGAAATTACAAGAGCAGAAACACGGCTATCCATGATGTTATCGCCCGCTTATGCTATTTGTCACCGTGCTGAGTTAAGCATGCATTTCTTCGGAAGGATTGGATGACAAAAGGGCTAATGGAGCACCTATCAGCAAAAGATGAAGTTTTAACCTTAGCTGGTGTATCACTAGGATCTGGAGAATTACATCAGGAGTTTTAAGATGGACCTGCAGGAAGCTGTATTTTGACAAAGAAGTATTTCATAAAGAACTTAGGACCCAGAAGCTGAAAGTAGTCAAGCTGGAGGAGCAAAACCTCGAGATATCGGAGATTTGTCAGGAACTGAAGGACAGTAGTACCATGGTTCATGCCAAGGATGTTGAAACCCAGAAGTTTGTGACGCAACTCCAGAAGTATTGAAGGACATCACGCGAGACTTCACGTCAATAGAGATGATCTGGCAAAAGAATTTGAGAAAGATAAGCATGATCGGAAGAAGCCATTGGAGGCATGAACAAGACTTGAGGAGTTTGATGACTTTGAAGATTTATTGACCCTTAGAAGACCAAACCCCTGTTAAATACCTACGTTAGATGCGACGTTTGTGAGCTGTCATTTGTTTGATGTTTTTCCGACAGCCACAAATAAAAATCTGTCTTTTCAAAACTATTGTTTGTATTGTGTGCATCCCTCTCTATCTCTCTTATCTCACCCCAAACCCATGGACCCAATAGAGGATGAATGGATATGAGCTTGTATTTTCTGGACCGATGAGTCAATTGGAGACAGACCGATGGATTCAGAACATGGAAGATCACATGAAGAATAACACTATAGACGGAAAGGATATGGCCCAGCATGCTCTTTAGTGCTTTGAAAGAGGTGCTGCTACCTGGTGGAAGATGTACCAAACCATCAATGGATGGCAAGGAGTAACCACTTGGAAAGAATTTAGGTTGACTTTGCCATAGTCTCAGTTTGTGTCCTAGAAATTGAAGCCTGATGTAAGTGATATGAAGAAACTTTGTGCATGCAAGCTCTGTGGAGAAATAGGACACAACCATAGAGAACACAAGGGATGAATGCCCTAATTGTGAAGGAAGTCACCTAGCTAAAGAATGCCCAACTAGGCAAAATACTTGTTTCTTGTGTGAAGGGACTACCCACTACCCTGCTCAGTGTCACATTTACCTCGTGGTTCAAAGAACCATCCAATAGAAGAAAGAAGCAATGAAAGGAGCCCTCGTGGAAATTTTAGAAGAACCAGTGATGAAGGAAGAGGTGAAGGACACACCCAAAGAAGATCCAATTAAACCATGCACTAAGTCATGCTATTCATGTGGAGAAGAAGGACACATCTCCCAGAATTGTGTGGATGGGGATCTAGTAGAATTCCCGACAGAGAAATTAGAGTATGACCCATAGGAAATAGAAGCCCTGATTGGAATGGAAAAATCCAGGAAGAGAAATAGATTGGATTCCAGGAAGGACCTGAGTCATATCACCTGTTTTAGGTGCAAGGAGTCGGGGCACTACTTCAGCAGTTGCCCAAAAAGGAAACCTCAAAACTTGTCAGAAGTAATATGTTTTCATTATAGTGAAGCAGGGCACTTTGCCAGAGATTGTCCCAAGGAGAAGGATGATAACCCACAAGTATAGGGGATCGCAACCGTTTTCGAGGGTAAACTATTCAACCCAAATTTATTGATTCGACACAAGGGGAGCCAAAGAATACTCTCAAGTATTAGCAGCTGAGTTGTCAATTCAACCACACCTGGAAACTTAATATCTGCAACAAAGTATTTAATAGCAAAGTAATATGATAGTAGTGGTAACGGTAGCAAAAGGTAACAGTAGTAAAAGTGATGTTTTTGGTATTTTGTAGTGATGATAGCAATAGCAACGGGAAAATAAATAAGCGAGGAACAATATGTGGAAAGCTCGTAGGCAATGGATCGGTGATGGAGAATTATGCCGGATGCGGTTCATCATGTAACAATCATAACCTAGGGTGACACAGAACTAGCTCCAGTTCATCAATGTAATGTAGGCATGTATTCCGAATATAGTCATACGTGCTTATGGAAAAGAACTTGCATGACATCTTTTGTCCTACCCTCCCGTGGCAGCGGGGTCCTTATGGAAACTAAGGTATATTAAGGCCTCCTTTTAATAGAGTACCAGAACAAAGCATTAACACATAGTGAATACATGAACTCCTCAAACTACGGTCATCACCGGTAAGTATCCCGATTATTGTCACTTCGGGGTTAACGGATCATAACACATAATAGGCGACTATAGACTTGCAAGATAGGATCAAGAAAACTCATATATTAATGAAAACATAATAGGTTCAGATCTGAAATCATGGCACTCAGGCCCTAGTGACAAGCATTAAGCATAGAAAAGTCATAGCAACATCAATCTCAGAACATAGTGGATACTAGGGATCAAACCCTAACAAAACTAACTCGATTACATGATAGATCCCATCCAACCCATCACTGTCCAGCAAGCCTACGATGGAATTACTCACGCACGGCAGTGAGCATGATGAAATTGGTGATGGAGAATGGTTGATGATGACGATGGCGACGGATTCCCCTCTCCGGAGCCCCGAACGGACTCCAGATCAGCCCTCCTGAGAGGTTTTAGGTCTTGGCGGCGGCTCCGTATCGTAAAACGCGATGAATTCTTCTCTCTGATTTTTTTCTCCCCGAAACACAATATATAGAGTTGGAGTTGGAGTTGGAGTCGGAGGAGCTCCAGGGGGCCCACGAGGTAGGGGCGCGCCCTAGCGGGGCAGGCGCGCCCCCACCCTCATGGACAGGTGGTGGGCCCCCTGGCCTTCATCTTTTGTAGGTATTTTTTATATTTTCCAAAAAGTTGCTCCGTGAAGTTTCAGATCATTTCGAGAACGTTTGTTTCTGCACATAAATAACACCATGGTAATTCTGTTGAAAACAGTGTCAGTCCGGGTTAGTTTCGTTCAAATCATGCAAGTTAGAGTCTAAAACAAGGGAAAAAGTGTTTGGAAAGTAGATACGACGGAGATGTATCAAAGGAGACTTGTGATAATTAGTTGTGCCTATGAGAAATATAGTAGTAGCAGTGGGAACATTTCTTTTAGTGAGGTGTTGATTTGAGGGATGTAATGGAAGTGCAGGAGATTGTAATAAATTGAGAATCAATGAAGATACCATCGTTGGTACTAATTTGGATTTTATGAGTTGTTACTCTATGAAGAAAGATTTTGACCATTTTCGAGGATATGGGAAATATGGTCTATGGATGAATTGGTGCATTTCAAGGGTGGTAGTACCCTGTGAGGACACTTGACCCCTAGAAAAGATAATGACATTCCACGGAGTGGACTTCGGACAAAGTAAGTACGAGTTTTATCACGAATATGTGGGATACCCCAAGAGTATGAAGGGATGAAGTACCATGGGATATAAAGGAGGTATAATGTTGGTAATATGGAGCAAGTGTAACTCCATGATGAGTCTGAGTAATCACGTCTTAGTTTGGTACCAAATGAAGGAAGGGAGATAATACAATTGGATGAAATTAAGAATGCTAGGAAGTTGGAAAGTTGGAATAAACGAGCAGTTGCCCCGATGATGAGTTCAAGGTATACAAGTGATGAGATGGGCCATAACCCACAGGCCCCAGGACCTGCCAAGAAGCAAGCACACTCTTGCTGAAGGAAAAACCTGGAAGAGGATATGCCTTTATCAACAGACGATCTTATGGGAGTAACGCAAAACCTGAGAGTTGTGAAGGAACGGTAGATGTTTGTTTAGCATGCAGAATCAATGGATTTATCCGAACCCAGTTCATCGACAAGAGAAATTCTGCAATGCTTGTGAGGATGACCGAGTGTTAGAATACGAGATTCGCTAAACCATATACAAGGTAATGATTTGGGTGCGGGATGGATTGATCACCATACCGACTTACTCTTTTTATTCGCCTTGCTGTATGGGATGGTAAATCTGAGTGACTTACCCATAGTAGAGCGACGACGATCAAAACCTTGTTTGAACCTTAGAATGGTATGACAATTTTTCCCTTGTACAAGGCAGCTGTTGCCAAACGTAGGTCATACGGTGAGGTTCAAGCCCATACCTATTTTCTATAGGGACCCAGTCAAATTGTTTGATGACCACCATGAGATATCGATAGTTGTTTAGTATTGGCGCTAGACCCGTCAGCTAAGAAGACCCAGCCTCGGAAGAACCTTACCAAGATGAAAGGACACAAGAATTGAGGAAAAAGGTTAAGCCACTACCGAAAGAGCCCCGAGAAGGAATTATCCTAAAGATCTGAGAAGATCGACACTGCCAACAATGAGGACGGAGTATATCAGTTTTGATGGAACCATAACAATGCTTCTAAGGGTGGTAGCACCCGAGACCCCGGAGACGATCGAGGGATTTTAAGAAGACCCCAAACCTAACCTATTTCTTGCTAGCCTCTCCGAATCTCGAGGACGAGATTCATTTTAAGGGTGGTAGGTTTGTAACATCCCAAAATTCTAAATTTTGGAATGTTATATTAAATAAATAGATTTGATTGATTGTTTGATTGTGGTGTGGTTGCTTGTGTGAAATTGAGTGAAATTCAAAACTTTTTGAAAGTTAAATGAGAGGGAATAAAATGACTTTCCCAAAACTTTCACTTTGCTTTCTGATCTCCATGAATTCAAATTCTTTCAAATACAAAACCCTAGAGAGAAGATGATATGACTTCTTCCATTTAATTAAATTAAAATGGTTTTTGAAAATATTTGAATTTCATTTGGAACTATTTCAAATTCGAAAAACTTCAAGCAACTCAATGATTTTCATGAGAGAAGATAAAATGACTTCTTCAAAACATATGAAATATGAGTTGGAAGTTTAAAATGATCTAATTTAGAGTCCTTTTGGAAATTATTTTCAATTTGGAGTATTTGGGTTTTATTCAAATTAATTTTCTTCAAAAATAAAATTTATGGAAAACAGGGTAACATGATTCCCTACAGTAGAAAATTGGAGAGAAATAAATTTGAAATCATTTTGGTATTTTTAAAATGATTTGTATGAGGTTTTATTGCAATAGTAGCACTCTTTACTTTATTTGAATTTTTGTGGATTTTATTTGATGCTAGAAAAATATTCATGTTGTAGAAAATCTTTTTCTGAAAATTTTGATATATAATATGGCTATATAAAATTTTGTTTTATTTTTGTCGGTTTTCCTTCTGTTCTATTTAAAAAAACTGTACATGCAACCCATAATTATTTATCGCCCACACGCGTAGCATAGTGGCAGCGGGCGCCTTATCTTTTTTTTCTCCTAAATGGGCCAGGCCCAGCCAGCCTTTTCATCTTTTACTTAGGCCGAATTTTGTTAAAAAAAACTACAATGCGCGGCCGGCCGAGGCCTTTAGGCCTGTGCGAGGCGTTTAGCCTTTTTCTTATCCGTTTCGTCTATTTTTGTCTACATTTAGTCCCACATTGCCTAGCCTTTGACCTTTAAGCCTCTTTTCCACCTATAAATATAGACCCATAGAGCCTCTAAAAATCATCTGATTCGGGTTAAATCAATATATTTTGGTTTGACTAGATTCATTAAAGAAAAATATTTTTCTCCTCTCCTGCGGGATTTTTGAAAGTTGTTTCTTCTCTTCGAAGTCATCTTTTCTCTTCCTTATAAAGGTATATTTTTTCTTTTTTTTCTTTTTATACTTCTGTAGTTTATTATTTCTAGACTAGTACGGTAGAATAATTAGATTATCAATTAGTCTATGTATTTATACATTATACCTAGAATTCTTTTAGCTGTAACTATTTTTCTTTCGTAAAACAACTTGGCCGTGATTTTTCAAACAGCCACAACTTTTTACTCGTTTATTCAAATTAGATGAAACCAGCGCCTATAGTTTTGTCCTGTTTTCACCTATCTAGTGAACCTGTCACATCAACTTTTTGTATTTTTAAATTTCGAAATTTGTTCATATTCATATTCAAACTTCTTTTGATCATAACTTGAGTTTTGTAACTCCGATTTAGTTGATTCTTTTTGCAAATCGCTCTTGACCTAAACTTTCTGATAAGGCCAAATCCACATAATTTTGGTACCGTTAGAAATTGTTTTATGTTGCAAGAGTTATTCGCTTGGTTTTGATGTTTTCCGAATTGTCTTCTTCGTTCTTTCCGATCTTTTGAGTGATTGCTTATGTGTGGTTACTATTGCTTGCTTATGATAGATTGACCGGAGTGTGACGAGTAGAACTATCAGGAGTTATGAGTGCGAATCATTAGGCAAGTTCACACTTTGATCATATCCCTTTGTTACCCAGTTTTTATGCATTAGTTTCAACCCTCAAACATTGCATGAGTAGGATTGGTAACATGTGGGTATTGGGAAGTAGTTGATGAGGTAGAACCTATTGTCCTACATTCAAACCTTGGGAGTTACTTCTACGTTATGCGTATATTGCTATGCTCGTAGACGTGGTTTGGGTTTGAGTGTATCCATGATAGATGTGAGATTATTATTTAATGGTTAACTTAAGGTGGCTACTGTAATACACATCTGGGTGGAATGGTAGGGGTACCCTGGAGCACCCAGTGGTTTGCCCGGGCACCTGGAGAACCCAGTGCTTGCCCAAGGGGATCCCGGAGGACCCATGTGATCACCCTATGGAATGCCACCCAGGCTCAAAGGGATCATAATATTATTCATGCTAGAAACTTCCGTGTGCAGCCACAAGCCATTATAGGCTCTGGCATAGTTGAGTAAGTTGCGTGAGCTCTTGAAGAGGTGCACTAGCAGATGTAGGGGGATTGTAGGTGTACCGGTCTGCCCGAAGTAGAGAGTAAATGCTTCTGAAAGATTGTGTCTCGGTCATCCGTTTCTCAAACACCCTGTAGTGTGAGAAA
Organism: Triticum urartu; assembly: GCF_056163025.1. Taxonomy (NCBI): domain Eukaryota; kingdom Viridiplantae; phylum Streptophyta; class Magnoliopsida; order Poales; family Poaceae; genus Triticum; species Triticum urartu. The sequence continues at coordinate 203,269,945 of NC_141877.1, read as the reverse complement.
TCCAACGGAGGAGATCGAGTCTTGTGGGGAAAAGTGCGCAAACCTCTGCAGAGTGTACAAACTAATCATGATTAGCCGTGTCCCCGGTTATGGACATCTTGAGTATCTGGTTCTTGAATTATCATGTTGATCTCAACACTTTATTGATTTAATTTGATTGGGTTAATGATTATTATTTTGGAATTGAGTTGGATGAACCTTCTCAATATTTATCAAACCAACTTTGTAGTTAAATAAAATATATTCTTTTGCAGTAGGGAAAAATTGGCTTTTCACAAAAACATTATAACCATTGAGCCTCCACCAGCCATATATGTATGTAGTGATAGTTATTATTCATCATTATCCTATGGTGTGAATTTGCCAGTACATTCAATTTACTAAACCTTTGTGGCTGCAACGTCTCATGTTGCAGGATTCTTACGACGAGTAAGTGATACGTTAGGGTTATGATTTCTACACTCAACTTTGCCGTTGGTGTTGATGGGAATCCACAACCTTGTTGTTACTTCCGCTATTTGGATTGAGGTAATAGTATTTACGTTACATTTATACATGTGATTTACCTCTGTGGCTCTGTTATAAAGCCTCGAGTACTGTGTGTGTCAGCATACCGATCCAGGGATGGCACTTAAGCACAGAGACTTGACCGTCTGAGGTCGGGTCGCTACATTTCTGAACTGAAATGAACTAAAGAGCATCCATGTACATGCACAGTGGTACCCTACAACTTGCATTCTACATGTGGCTTTGGGCCACCACCACCATATCCACCTTTTCTTCCTCCCCAGCTACAAGCTTCACCTTCTTCTCTTTTCTTCCACCACCACTCGTTCCTCTTCTTCTCTTCTTCCTCCAGCGGCAACCATGGTGTCGTGGTATGATCTCCCTAGCTCTTCTGAAGATGACTCGGTGACCAACAAGGTTGGTCATCTCCTTTGATGTAGGGTAGGTACCCTAATCAGCTGATCTTTCACGAAAGGAGCGGATCCCGCGATGAACACAAAGAACACGAGGAGGCAAACAAGGGAAAACACGGGGGAAACACAATAGAAACACTAAACCAACAAGAAATAGTCACACATGTTCTAGATCCTCGAGCACATCGGAGATCACATGATACACGATCAACTAGGGACGATACAAAGGTAGCCGGTCTTCTCTGCGAGGAGGTCTTGAATCCACGAGGGGATCTTCCCTTAGAGGGGTCTTGAATCCAAAGGGATCTTCTCCAAAGAGGGGTCGCGGTCTCTCTCGTGGAGTAGATCCGATGTGGATGAGCAATGCTCTATCTCTAAATATGAGCTAAACCAATGCTAACCCTAGAAAGCAGGACGAGGTAGAGTATATATAGTCTGGGGGGTAGAAGGGGTACACGGGCCTCGGCCCTTCACTGTGCTCAGACAGGGGTGTCCGGACGTCCGGGCGTCGGGCCGGATGTTCGGGATTTCACGCGGGGCCGGACGTCCGGGCTGGGGGGCCGGATGTACGGGCTGGAGGGGCTGTCCTTGTTGCTCTCTGGAATGGTGAGGTCCGGATTTCCGGGCAAGAGGTCGGATGTTCGGGAGCTCGGGACGCGCCGGATGTCCGGGCTGGACGCCGGATGTCCGGGCCCTGTAGACTTGGCCGCTGGCTCCTCGCTGCTGGTGACACCTCTAGGGGCCGGATGTCCGGGGTCGTGGCCGGATGTCCGGGGCCTGGGAGGTGTTCTTGACTCCTTCCGTTGGTTCTCTTCATCTGTGAACTTGGGGACTTGTCCATCTTCTCGTGCATCTTCGGGAGGGTCCTCTTGATACCTAATCATGCACAAGAAGTCGGACTTAGGTAGTAGCCATGTCTCATGCATAGAAAGTGGAAGTTCGGAGAGGAGAGAGTTCACCTTATCTTCGATAGCCTTTGCTCGGGCTCTTGTCATTGGTCCAAGTGGTGTCGTAGGGGACGTAGGTAGGTCCATGGGGATGACCTTGGGATGCTCCACATCATCTCCCCTCCCTTGGGGAAGATCCGTCGTCGGATCAAATTCTTCATCACCATGGAAGGGCGAGAGGTCCTTGACATTGAAGATATCGCTCACGTTGTATGTAACACGCCGGATGTAACTTTCCCAATTTGTACTCCAACTCTTGCCGTTTCCGGCTTAAGTTATATTTATTTCCTCGGGTTCAGATTTTGTCTCCGTGTATTGTTTTCGTTGTCATGCATCTCATATCATGTCATCATGTGCATTGCATTTTCATACGTGTTCGTCTCTTGCATTCGAGCATTTTCCCCGTTGTCCGTTTTGCATTCCGGCGCTTCGTTCTTCTCCGGTGGCCATTTCTAGCTTTCTTTCGTGTGTGGGGATTAAAAATTTCCGGATTGGACCGAGACTTGCCAAGCGGCCTTGGTTTACTACCGGTAGACCACCTGTCAAGTTTCGTATCATTTGGACTTCGTTTGATACTCCAACGGTTAACCGAGGGACCGAAAAGGCCTCGTGTGTGTTGCAGCCCAACACCCCTCCAATTTGGCCCAAAACCCACCAAACTCTGCTCCATCATCTAGAGCGTTCGATCACGATCGCGTGGCCGAAAACCGCACCTCTTTTGGACTCTCCTAGCTCCCTCTATGCCTATTTAAACACCCCCCGATTTTCGGATCTCCTCCTACCTCCGAAACCCTAATTTTCCACCGCGCGGCGCCGGACATTGTCCGCCCGGGGCGGACACACCGCCGCCAGCCAACCGCCTCCTGCCACATGGCACCCGCCACCTCGCCGCCGCCGCGGCCCGGGGAGCCCGGAGTCGGCCCCCGCGGCCCGAGCCGCCGCGCCGCCACCTCCCTCTCCTCCGAGCCGCAGCCGCCGGCGTGCCGCCGCCCCCGCGCGCCGCCGCCCCTGCCCCCGCGCGCCACCGCCGCCACCGCGCCGCGCCGCCGCGCTCCAGCTGCCGCCCCGTCCATCTCCAACTCCGGCCACTTCGACCTCTCCGGCGGTCTCGAGCACTGTTCCGGTGAAGATCCGGCCGTCCTTGCAATCCTTGCAAACCCTAGATCTCGGAGGCGTTTTTTTCTCTAAGTCCCAGAAATTCCGATCCAAGTGCTCATGTTCGTAGCTCCGTAACTTTGCATCCGTAGCTCCGATTCATGCATATAGCATATCAAAATGTTCATCTCAGAGAGTAAATCATTTCATTCCATTGCATAATTTTCATTTGAGCTCATCTTGATGCCCGAAATACTGTTAGAAGAGGGCTACTTGAGTTAATTGCCAGATCTGTTACTCCGTTTAGCATTTTTGTCATTTTTGCCATGATTAATATGTGCATGCTATGCCCATGAGTTCTACATGTGTTTTGTTAAGGGTTTTGTCATCTCTCCAGAGGTACAACCCATGTATTTTTAGGATGTGTGTGGTGACTAGTGCAAGCTTGCAAAGTGGTGCACTTGCTAATTCTGTTTTCAGGGACTTAGTAATTCCACTAAGTCCTGGAGCTGTTTAGCTCATGATGCCATATGTTCATGTTGTTTCCTAGTGATCCGTGCCTCTTTTGAGGATGATCAGTAAGGATGTTTTGTTAATGTTGTAGTGCTCTATCCATCCATGTCTTTGTTTGCAATTATGGAGCACCCTAGCTTGAGTCAATCGAGCTCTACTTTTGCTACTTTGTGAATCTGGGCAGATTGGCAACTTGTTTGCAATTTTGCCGATGTTGTTGTAGTTGATCCGTGCATGCTATGCTATTTTTCTTGCCATGTCTAGATTGCATTTTGTGCCTTCTTGATGGGTGCATGATTTTCTTGCCATGACTTGCACCGTAGTGAGTGCATTGAGCTTGTGAACATGCACTTGAGTTATATTTCAGCATGTGCCAGTTTTCACCAAGTCTGAAAACTGATTATGTTTTTGCTATGTTCACATGCTTGCAATTGTATTTTCTGATCCCTTTTAGCTCTAGGTCACTAAGGGACTTTTGTTAAGATCTTTGAGTAGCTCCATGCCATGCTTTACTTTGCCATGTTCAGGTCCTGTAGCTTGTATTTTTGTGGCTCCGAAGAGGGCTATCTGATCTGAAATTTCAGACAAGTGTTAATTTCACTAAGTCTGAGATCTGTTTGTCATATGCATTTTTGCCATGCTTGTTTGAACCTGTTAATGGATGAATTGGCCGTATCTCAATGCTAGACTTTTGTTAAGCATCTTGTATGCATCCCTGCCATGTATTTTGTTGTCATATTTGGGTGCTGTAGCATGTTCATCTCATTGCATTTAGATGCCTACTTGCTGTAAATCGCAGACCGGTGTCATTTTTGGATCGCTTGCCATTTCCAAACCGTAACTCCGATTCCGGCGTTCTTTATATCGTTTTCAAGCGATTTCATATCATCTTTCCAGTGGCACACTTGGTTTTCCAAGTTGAGGCCAGGTTCATGCATTTCCTGTCATATCTTGCATTTTGCATCCCGCATCGCATCCCGCATGGCATATCATCATTGCATCATATTGCTTGGTCTTGCACGTGGTTGATTGTATCCTTGTTGCTTGTTTGTCTTGTTTGGGTAGAGCTGGGAGACGAGTTCGCTAACGAGGAGCCCGTTGAGTTTGCTTTCGAGGATCCAGTCAACTCTGACAACTGTGCAGGCAAGATGATCATATCCTCGAAATCGCTACTATCTTTGCTATGCTAGTTTGCTCGCTCTTTTGCTATGCCAATGCTACGATGCCTACCACTTGCTTGCAAGCCTCCCAAATTGCCATGTCAAACCTCTAACCCACCATTGTCCTAGCAAACCGTTGATTGGCTATGTTACCGCTTTGCTTAGCCCCTCTTATAGCGTTGTTAGTTGCAGGTGAAGATTGGAGGCCGTTCCTTGTTGGAACATCATTTATTTACTTGTTGGGATATCATTATATTGCCATGTTATCTTGATGCATCTATATACTTGGTAAAGGGTGGAAGGCTCGGCCTCTCGCCTAGTGTTTTGTTCCACTCTTGCCGCCCTAGTTTCCGTCATATCGGTGTTATGTTCCCGGATTTTGCGTTCCTTACGCGGTTGGGTTATAATGGGAACCCCTTGATATTTCTCCTTGATTAAAGCTTTTCCAGCAATGCCCAACCTTGGTCTTACCATTTGCCACCTAGCCTCTTTTTCCCTCGGGTTTCCAGAGCCTGCGGGTCATCGTATTTAAACCCCCCCGGGCCAGTGCTCCTCTGAGTGTTGGTCCAAACTAGAGTCCTGTGCAGCACCCCCTCGGGGAAACCCGAGGTTTGGTTATAGTTGTATGGAGCGCTCATCTTAGTGTGTCCTGAGAAAGAGATATGTGCAGCTCCTATCGGGATTTGTCGGCACATTCGGGCGGTGTTGCTGGTCTTGTTTTAACCTGTCAAAGTGTCTTGAGTTACCGAGATACCGAGTCTGATCGGAACGTCTTGGGAGGAGGTCTATTCCTTCGTTGACCGTGAGAGCTTGTCATGGGCTAAGTTGGGACTCCCCTGCAGGGATTTGAACTTTCGAAAGCCGTGCCCGCGGGTATGGGCAGATGGGAATTTGTTAATGTCCGGCTGTAGATAACTTGAACCTTAATTAATTAAAATGAATCAACTGAGTGTGTTACCGTGATGGCCCGTTCTCGGCAGAGTCCGGGAAGTGGACACGGTGTTGGAGTAATGTTTGCGTAGGTTGCTCTCTAGTTTCTCGCTCGCGCTTTGCCTCCTCTTCTCGCTCTCTTCTGCGTATAAGTTAGCCACCATATTTTGCTAGTCGCTTGCTGCAACTCCACTCATATTTACCTTGCCTTACCTATAAGCTTAAATAGTCTTGATTGCGAGGGTGCGAGATTGCTGAGTCCCTGTGGCTCACAGATTACTATTACACCAGATGCAGGGCCTGATGATTCCGCTCCAGGAGACGCGTATGAGCTCAAGTGGGAGTTCGACGAGGACTCTCAACGTTACTATGTTTCCTTCCCCGATGATCAGTAGTGGTGCCCAGTTGGGGGTGATTGGGACCGTGTCGCATGTTGGGTTCTCTTTTATTTTGGCGCCGTAGTCGGGCCATGAGTGTTTGGATGATGTAATGTTATTTATGTACTTGATTGACATGGCAAGTGTAAGCCAACTATGTTATCTCCCCTTTATTATTTATATTACATGGGATGTTGTGAAGATTGCCTAACTTGCGACATATGCCTTCAATGCGATTATGTCTCTAAGTCGTGCCTCGACACGTGGGAGCTATAGTCACATCGGGGGTGTTACATTGTACTTGTCGCGGGCGAGGTCGATCTTGTAAGCGTTGTGTAGCGACCCGACCCGAATGGATCAAGTCTCTGTGCTTAAGTGTCATCCCTGGATCGGTATGCTGACACATACAGTACTCGAGGATTTATAACAGAGGTAAATCACATGTAAAAGTAACATAAATACTATTACCTCAATCCAAAATAGCGGAAGTAACAAGGTTGTGGATTCCCATCAACACCAACGGCAAAGTTGAGTGTAGAAATCGTAACCCTAACGTATCACTTACTCGTCGTAAGAAAATCCTGCAACATGAGACGTTGCAGCCACAAAGGGTCAGTACATTGAATGTACTGGCAAATTCACACCATAGAGAATGATGAATAAAGGCTATCACTACATGCATATATGGCTGGTGGAAAAGCTCTATGGTTATAAGGTTTTTGCGAAAAGCCATTTTTCCCTACTACAAAGGAATAAATTTTATTTAACTATCATGGTGGTTGTTGAACATTGAGAATGGTTGACAGCATTCTCAATCCCAATTAAGTAACATCATTTAAACCTAACAAACTTAATTTAAAGTAACATGATGAGATTCACGTGATAATCCAAGTACTAGATACTCAAAACGTCCATAACCGGGGACATGACTAATCATGATTAGTTTATACACTCTGCAGAGGTTTGCGCACTTTTCCCCACAAGACTCGATCGCCTCCGTTTGGTTTCTCGCACTACATGGTGTTTGGGAAGACGGATGACCGAGACATAGTCTTTCAGAAGCGCTAGCACCTTACGACGGATAGACCGTTACACCTACTTTCCCCTACATCTGCTAGTCTACCCTGTAAGAGTTCGCACGACTTAATCAACTATGCTAGATCCCATAATAGCTTGTGGCTGCACACGGAAGTTTCTAGTATGAAAAATCTCATGATCCCTTTGAGCCTGGGTGGCAGTCCATAAAAAAAACAGGCAATCCTGGTCTACCCCGGTGCCTAGACAGGCAATCCGAGAATACCCAGGTGCCTTAATCCACCCAGATGTGTGTTTAAGTTGCCACCTTAAGTAAACCATTAACCAACAATCTCACATCTGTCATGAAATACTCTCAAAACCCAATCCACGTCTACGAGCATAGCATGGCAATGTAAGCATAACATAATGGTAACTCCCAAGGGTTTGATAATAACAGGTAATAGGTACTACCTCAACTACTTCCCATCCCACAATTTAATTAGATCCTAACCATGCAATGTTTGAGGGTGAAACTAATGCATAAAAACTGGGTATGAAAGGGGATATGATCAAAATGTGAACTTGCCTACAATGTTGATGAAGATGATTCGCACTCATAACTCTTGATAGTTCTACTCGTCACACTCCGGTCAATCTATCGTAAGCAAGCAATAGTAACCACACATAAGCAATCACTCAAAAGATCAGAAAGATCGAAGAAGATGATCCGAAAAACTTCAAAACTAAGAAAATAACTCTCGCAACATAAAACAATTTCTAGCAGTACCAAAATTATTTGAATTTGGCCTTATCAGAAAGTTTAGGTCAAGAGCTTCGATTTGCAAAAACAATCAACTGAATCGGAGTTACGAAACTCAAGTTATGATCAAACGAAGTTTGAATTCAAATCTGGCCTAATTCAAATTTTAAACTTTTCAAAAACATGTTTAAGTTGTTTTACTGGATAGAGGAGATCATAATGAAGACGTGGGCGTTGGTTTCGTTGGATTTGGACAAACAAGCGAAAAGATGTGGTCGTTTGAAGTACAGGGACTAATCTGTAAAAGAAATTACTACAAATAGGTCCCTAGACAGAAAACTAAAGAAATAAAAGAAAAAAAATCCTATCGAACGAACGTTCGCTAAACAGATCTACAGAAAGAAAACGTTCACTAAAACTAACTAAACAGAAAACGTTCGTTAAGTAATAAATCTAAAAAAAACAAACCTAGGGTTCATTTTTCTTCAGAAAACTGAACTAAAAGGAAACCGAGAAAACCCGGCGGCGGTTATACCGGTTTGATCGGTTTTTCACCGAAAACCGGCGGCGGCGGCGAACGGACTCCGGCGAGGTGCGGCGCGACTCCGACGTTGGGGCGGTGACGGCAGCGGCGGGCGACGACACGGGGACGGCTGCAGCTACGCGGGGCGACGCGGTGCGGGGCGGAGTGCGGCGGCGAGCAGCAGGCGGCGGCGGCGGCGAGGCGCGGCTGCGGCAGATCTCGCCGGCGGCGGCGGTTGCAGCGAGTCGAGGAGCGGCGGCGGCGAGCCGAGGGCGCGGCAGCGGCGGCACGAGGCGAGGAGGCGAGCGGCGGCGCGAGGCCCGGCTATATATAGCCTCGGGGGGGGGGGGGGGGAGGGGGCAGCTTGGGACGAGTCCGGCGGTGGCACGGCTTTGCCGGTGCCGTGCGGGACGAGGACTCCCGCGGGAGGCGGTTGCGGCTGGACTGGGTCGGCTGGCTGGGCTTCGGCCCAGTTGGCCCGGTCCGGTGGAGAAAGTTTTTTTAATAAAGATTTTTCAAAAGAACAAACTAAAAACAAAATAAACAATATATATTATATAGGCATATAATATACCAAAATGTTCAAAAAAAGATTTCCTACAACGAGGACATTTTTAATATGCCAAATAAAATCCTCACAAAATCAGATAAATCAAAGAGTTCTACTGGTCTAATAAAATCCAATAAAAATCATTTTTAAAATACCAAAATGAATTCAAATTTATTTCTCTCCAATTTTCTGATGTAGGGAATCGTGTTACCCTATTTTCCATATATTTTATTTTTGGAGAAAAATGATTTGAATAAAACTCAAATAACTCCAAATTGGAAATAAATTCAAAAGAACTTTGAATTTAATTCCTTGAAACTCCCAACTCATATTTCATAGGTTTGAAGAAGTCATTTTATCTTCGCTTGTGAAAATCATTGAGTTGCTTTAAGTTTCAGAATTGGAAATATTTTCAAATGAAATTCAAATATTTTCAACACCCCTTGTCATTTAAATAAATGAAAGAAGTCATGTCATCTTCTCTCCAGGGTTTTGTGATGGAAAGTATTTGAATTCACGGAGAGCATGAAATGCAAAAATGAAAGTTTGGGAAAGTCCTTTTATTCCCTCTCATTTAACTTTCAAAAGTTTCGAATTCACTCACTTTCAGTCAATCAATCAAACAATCAATCAAATCTATCTATTTATTATAACATTCCAAAATTTAGAATTTTGGGATGTTACAAACCTACCACCCTTCAAAGGAATCTCGTCCTCGAGATTCGGATAGGCTAGCAAGAAAAGGTTAGGGTTGGGGGTCTCCTCAAAATCCACCGATCATCACAGGGTTCTGGGGTGTTACCACCCTTAAAAGCATGGTTACGGTTCCATCAAAACTCATATACTCCATCCTTATTCTTGACAGTGCCGGTCTTCTCAGATCGTCGAGAAAATTCCTTCTTTGAGCTCTTCTGGTAGTGGCATAACCTTTTCCTCAATTCTTCTGTCCTTTCCTCTTGGTAAGGTTATTCCGAGATTGGGTCTTCTTAGCTGACGGGTCTGGCACCAAAACTAAACAACTATCGATATCTCATGGTGGTCAACAATTTATGGTTTCTCCTGCAGGAAATGGGTCTGGGTTGAACCTCACCGTATAACCTACGGTTGGCAACAACTGCCGTGTACAAGGGAAAAATACCTATACCATTCTAAGTTTAAACAGGGTTTTGATCGTCGTCTCTCTCTATAGGTAAGTCACCCAGATTTACCATCCTACGTAGCAAGGCGAATAATAAGAGTAAGTCGGTATGGTGATCAATCCATCCCGCACCCAAAGCATTATCTTGTATATGGTTTAGCGAATCTCGCATTCTAACACTCGGTCATCCTCACAAGCATTGAAGAATTTCTCTTGTCAACGAACCAGGTTTGGATAAATCCATTGATTCTGCAAGCCAAACAAACATCTATCGTTCCTTCACAACTCTCTGGTTTTGCGTAAACTCCTATAAAATCGTCTGTCGACAAGGGTATATCCTCTTCCAGGGTTCTTCCTCCAGCAAGAATGTGCTTGCTTCTTGGCAGGTCCTGGGGCCTGTGGGTTATGGCCCATCTCATCACTTGTAGTCCTTGAACTTATCATCGGGCAACTGATCATTGTTCCAACTTTCCAACTTCCTAGTATTCTTAAATCCATCCAATTGTATTGTCTTCCTTCTTTCTATTGGCACCTAAACTAGGACATGATTACTCAGACTCATCATGGAATTTCCATTGATCTATATTTCCAACCTCATACCTCCTTTATATCCACTAGAAATTTTATCTGTTCATCCTCGTGGGATATCCCTCATACCGAGATAAAACCTTTACTTATGAAGTCCATATTCCACTTCGTGGAACATCATTTTCTTTTCCAGGTTCAAGCGTCCTTACAAGGGAATATTAGCCATCTCTGCATGGCACTTCTTCAACTGGGAAAATGTGAAACACATCATGAACTCCTGACAGTCCTTCGGGTGACTCCAACTTGTTGGCCACTTCTCCCATACGCTCCAAAACTCGGTATGGTCCTACAAATCTCGGGGCTAACTGTCCCTTAACTCCAATTCGTTTAACTCCTCGCAGAGGGGACACACGAAGACATGCTCTGCCTCCAATTTCATAGACTACCTCCTTGAGTTTTTGCAGTCTACATAACTCTTCTGCCTGGACTGAGCTACCTTCAGTCTATCTCGAATAAACTTAACATTCTCTTCTGACTCCTTGATCACATTTGGTCCAAACAACCGACGGTCTTCAACTTCATCCCACATACTCTTGGGGCATCACACATATCGAGGCAAAACTCGTATTAATTTTGTCCGTAATCCACTCAGTGGAGTATCCTTATCTTTTCCAGGGGTCAAGGGTTCTTATAGGGTACTACCACCCTTAAAATGCACAAATCTTCCATATACCATATTTCTCATATCCTCAGAATGGCCAAAGTTCTTCTTCATAGAGTAACAACTCATAAAATCCATATCAGCACCAACGATGCTAACTTTATTCATTCTCAAGTGTTTACAATCTCTCGCCTTTCCATTGCATGTCTCAACTCAACACCTCAATATAAAAGAAAATGTTCTCACTTATACTACTCCATTTCTTTTGTTGCAAACTCAACTATTTAGCACAAGTTTCCTTCTCCTTGGGGCATTCTCTGGCAAAGTGCCCTGCTCCATTACAACTAAAACATATTACTTCTGGCAAATATCGAGGTTTCCTTTTTGGGCAACTATTGAGGTAGTGCCCTGACTCCTTGCACCTGTAACAGGTGATATGACTCAGGTCCTTCCTGGAATCCAATCTACTTCTCTTCCTGGACTTTTCCGTTCCAATCATGGATTCTATTTCTTGTGGTTCATACTCTACTTCCTCTGTCGGAAATTCTACTAGATCCTCATTCAAATTTTTTTGGGAGATGTGTCCTTCTTCTCCACATGAATAGCAAGACTTAGTGCACAGTTTACTCGGGTCTTCTTTAGATGTGTCCTCCACCTCTTCCTTCATCACCGTTTCTTCTAAAATTTCCGTGAGGGCTCCTTTCTTTACTTCTTTCTTCTGCTGTACGGTTCTTCGTACCATGGGGTAAATGTGACACTGAGTAGGATAGTGGGTAGTCCCTTCACACAAGAAACAAGTAATCTGCCTAGCTGGGCATTCTTCAACTGGGTGACTTCCTTCACAATTAGGGCATTCATCCTTGTGTTCTTTATGGGTGTGTCCTATTTCTCCACAAATCTTGCATGCACAAGGTTTCTTCTTATCCTTTCCATAAGGCTTCAAATTCTGGGACATAAGGTGAGATCTTTGCAGAGTCAACTTTAATTCTTTCCAAGTGGTTACTCCTTGCCATCCATTCATGGTTTGGTACATCCTCCACCAAGTAGCAGCACCTCTTTCAAAGGACTAAAGAGCATGCTGGGTCATATCATGTCCAACTATAGGGTTATTCTCCATGTGATCCTCCATGTTCTGAATCCATTGGTCCGTCTCCAATTGACTCATCGGTCCAGAAAATATAAGCTCATCTTCATTCATCCTCTATTGGGTCCATGGGTTTGGGGTGAGATAAGAGAGATAGAGAGGGATGCACACAATACAAACAAAAAGTTTTGAAAAGGCAGATTTTATTTGTGGCTGTCGGGAAAAAACATCAAACAAATGACAGCTCACAAACATCGCATCTAACGTAGGTATATAACAGGGGTTTGGTCTTCTAAAGGTTAATAAATCTTCAACGTCATCAAACTCTTCAAGTCTTGTTCATGCCTCCAACGGCTTCTTCCGATCATGCTTGTCTTTTTCCAGTTCTTTTGCCAGATCATCTCTATTAACGTGAAGTCTCTCCTGACGTCCTTTAATATTCTGGAGTTGCGTTCCAAACTTCTGGGTTTCAACATCCTTGGCATGAGCCATGGTCATACTGTCCTTCAGTTCCTGACAAATCTCCGGTATCTCGAGGTTGTAGCTCCTCCAGCTTGGTTACTTTCAGCTTTTGGTTCCTGAGTTCTTCATGAAATGCTTCCTTGTCTAATACAGCTTCATGGAGCTCCACCTTAAACTTCTTGATGTACTACTCCAGATCCTGGTGATACACCGGCTAAGGTTAAAACTTCATCTTACTAATAGGTGTTTTGTTAGCCTTGTACCATCCAATCCTTCCATGCATATGCATGATTAACTCAGCATGGTGACAATAACATAAGCGGGCGATAACATCATGGATAACCGTGTTTCTGCCCTTGTCATTGCCAAGAGCTATCTTCCATAGTTGATATCTCCTGCCTTAGAGTTTTCTTGACAACACTTCGAGTTCTCATGCTCCTTGTTTCAGTCTTTCTCTGATACACCTTGATCTCAGGTATTGACAACTTCCATAGTCTGCCAAGTTCCATAAGGGTAGCCTTCCTAGGTCATACAAATCTGGGAATTCTTCAGAGCCTTCAAATTCTACTTGTCTTCGGTCTTCAACCGTTGTAGTTTCCATTATTCAGATGCACGGAAAATACTCTTCATTCTGAAGTGGCCTTAGTTGTCCGATATCTTGTACTTCTTGGAGTGGTCTCATCAGTCGAATCTTCGAGTGGTCAAAAAGGGGAAAGGGATATGGTCTCACTAAAAGGGAATATTTGAATAAGCTTAGAAGAGAACAGAGGTAAAAGACCCTTTTGAAGAGTAAAGTTTTAGAGAAAAATCTTTTCCTATGGGCTTGCCAGTTTCTAGGGTCACGTCCTACAGTCAACATGTGCTCTGATACCATCTTGTAGTGACCCGACCCGAATGGATCAAGTCTCTATGCTTAAGTGTCATCCCTGGATCGGTATGCTGACACACACAGTACTCGAGGATTTATAACAGAGGTAAATCACATGTAAAAGTAACGTAAATACTATTACCTCAATCCAAAATAGCGGGAGTAACAAGGTTGTGGATTCCCATCAACACCAACGGCAAAGTTGAGTGTAGAAATCGTAACCCTAACGTATCACTTACTCGTCGTAAGAAAATCCTGCAACATGAGACGTTGCAGCCACAAAGGGTCAGTACATTGAATGTACTGGCAAATTCACACCATAGAGAATGATGAATAAAGGCTATCACTACATGCATATATGGCTGGTGGAAAAGCTCTATGGTTATAAGGTTTTTGCGAAAAGCCAATTTTTCCCTACTACAAAGGAATAAATTTTATTTAACTATCATGGTGGTTGTTGAACATTGAGAATGGTTGACAGCATTCTCAATCCCAATTAAGTAACATCATTTAAACCCAACAAACTTAATTTAAAGTAACATGATGAGATTCACGTGATAATCCAAGTACTAGATACTCAAAACGTCCATAACCGGGGACACGGCTAATCATGATTAGTTTATACATTCTGCAGAGGTTTGCGCACTTTTCCCCACAAGACTCGATCGCCTCCGTTTGGTTTCTCGCACTACATGGTGTTTGGGAAGACGGATGACCGAGACATAGTCTTTCAGAAGTGCTAGCACCTTACGATGGATAGACTGTTACACCTACTTTCCCCTACATCTGCTAGTCTACCCTGTAAGAGTTCGCATGACTTAATCAACTATGCTAGAGCCCATAATAGCTTGTGGCTGCACACGGAAGTTTCTAGTATGAAAAATCTCATGATCCCTTTGAGCCTGGGTGGCGGTCCATAAAAAAACAGCCAATCCTGGTCTACCCCGGTGCCTAGACAGGCAATCCGAGAATACCCAGGTGCCTCAATCCACCCAGATGTGTGTTTAAGTTGCCACCTTAAGTAAACCATTAATCAACAATCTCACATCTATCATGAAATACTCTCAAAACCCAATCCACGTCTACGAGCATAGCGTGGCAATGTAAGCATAACGTAATAGTAACTCCCAAGGGTTTGATAATAACAGGTAATAGGTACTACCTCAACTACTTCCCATCCCACAATTTAATTAGATCCTAACCATGCAATGTTTGAGGGTGAAACTAATGCATAAAAACTGGGTATGAAAGGGGATATGATCAAAATGTGAACTTGCCTGCAATGTTGATGAAGATGATTCGCACTCATAACTCTTGATAGTTCTACTCGTCACACTCCGGTCAATCTATCGTAAGCAAGCAATAGTAACCACACATAAGCAATCACTCAAAAGATCAGAAAGATCGCAGAAGACGATTCAGAAAACTTCAAAACTAAGAAAATAACTCTCGCAACATAAAACAATTTCTAGCAGTACCAAAATTATGTGAATTTGGCCTTATCAGAAAGTTTAGGTCAAGAGCTTCGATTTGCAAAAAGAATCAACTGAATCGGAGTTACGAAACTCAAGTTATGATCAAACGAAGTTTGAATTCAAATCTGGTCTAATTCAAATTTTAAACTTTTCAAAAACATGTTTAAGTTGTTTTACTGGATAGAGGAGATCATAACGAAGACGTGGGCGTTGGTTTCGTTGGATTTGGAGAAACGAGCGAAAAGATGTGGTCGTTTGAAGTACAGGGACTAATCTGTAAAAGAAATTACTACAAATAGGTCCCTGGACAGAAAACTAAAGAAATAAAAGAAAAAAATCCTATCGAACGAACGTTCGCTAAACAGATCTACAGAAAGAAAACGTTAACTAAAACTAACTAAACAGAAAACGTTTGTTAAGTAATAAACTTAAAAAAACAAACCTAGGGTTCTTTTTTCTTCAGAAAACCGAACTAAAAGGAAACCGAGAAAACCGGGCGGCGGTTATACTGGTTCGTTCGGTTTTTCACCGAAAACCGGCGGCGGTGGCGAACGGACTTCGGCGAGGTGCGGCGCGGCTCCGGCGTTGGGGCGGCGACTGCAGCGGCGGGCGACGGCGCGGGGGACGGCTGCAGCTACGCGGGGCGACGCGGTGCGGGGCGGAGTGCGGCGGCGGCGAGGCGCGGCTGCGGCAGATCTCGCCGGCAGCGGCGGTTGCGGCGAGTCGAGGAGCGGCGGCGGCGAGGCGAGGGCGCGGCAGCGGCGGCACGAGGCGAGGAGGCGAGTGGCGGCGCGAGGCCCGGGGCCCGGCTATATATAGCCTCGGGGGGGGGGGGGGGGGGAGGGGGCGGCTTGGGACGAGTCCGGTGGTGGCACGGCTTTGTCGGCGCCGTGCGGGGCGAGGACTCCCGCGGGAGGCGGTTGCGGCTGGACTGGGTCGGCTGGCTGGGCTTCGGCCCAGTTGGCCCGGTCCGGTGGAGAAAGTTTTTTTAATAAAGATTTTTCAAAAGAACAAACTAAAAACAAAATAAACAATATATATTATATAGGCATATAATATACCAAAATGTTCAGAAAAAGATTTCCTACAACGAGGACATTTTTAATATGCCAAATAAAATCCTCACAAAATCAGATAAATCAAAGAGTTCTACTGGTCTAATAAAATCCAATAAAAATCATTTTTAAAATACCAAAATGAATTCAAATTTATTTCTCTCCAATTTTCTGATGTAGGGAATCGTGTTACCCTATTTTCCATATATTTTATTTTTGGAGAAAAATGATTTGAATAAAACTCAAATAACTCCAAATTGGAAATAAATTCAAAAGAACTTTGAATTTAATTCCTTGAAACTCCCAACTCATATTTCATAGGTTTGAAGAAGTCATTTTATCTTCGCTTGTGAAAATCATTGAGTTGCTTTAAGTTTCAGAATTGGAAATATTTTCAAATGAAATTCAAATATTTTCAACACCCCTTGTCATTTAAATAAATGAAAGAAGTCATGTCATCTTCTCTCCAGGGTTTTGTGATGGAAAGTATTTGAATTCACGGAGAGCATGAAATGCAAAAATGAAAGTTTGGGAAAGTCCTTTTATTCCCTCTCATTTAACTTTCAAAAGTTTCGAATTCACTCACTTTCATTCAACCAATCAAACAATCAATCAAATCTATCTATTTATTATAACATTCCAAAATTTAGAATTTTGGGATGTTACACGTTGTCATTGTAGCGTGCAAGCACCTTGAAGGGTCCGTCCGCTCGTGGTCGAAGTTTGGACTTGCGTTCTTGGGGAAAGCGGTCCTTTTGAAGGTGTAGCCACATGAGATCGCCAATGTTGAAGACCATGGGGTGCTCTTGTCGACCTTCAATGCCCATGAAAGATACTCTTCGGGATCGTTGCTTCCATTGAACTTGGGCATGGTGAACTTGAGTTTTTCGTAGGGTTGCTCTTCATTGTGTTGAGGTCGAGGATGATGACGTCCATGTTGTTGATGATTGTCAAGCTCGTGTTTCTCTTGGAGAAAAGGGTTGTCGACCTCATGTTGATGTTGTCGTGCAGGATTCCCATTGTCTTCATGCTCTTGATGAACTTGATGCTCTTGGCGAGCTTGTGGGGGAGCTTGTAGAGCTCTAGGAGGAACTTGAGGAACTTGACGATGCACGCGAGCTTGAAATCTTCGTTCGTGAGCTTCTTCGTGAAGTGCTTCTTCATGTTCACGAGCTTGTCGGCCTCGGTTGGCTATGGCGCGACTTGCATCTTGGAGGGCTTGTTGCGCCTCAAGTGCTTGAGCATCTCGCAATTGTTGCTCTTGACGTTGTGCCTTGGCATCTTGTGCTTCTTGGTGTAGACGCGCTCGCTCTTCCGCTTCATGTTGGCGTTGTCGTTGCCGTTCTCATGCTAGCGCAAAAGCCTCTTGGGTTTGACATTGTCGGTGCTCTTGAGAGTTGGTGTCGCGTAGAGGATTGAGGCTTGCTTGACAATTGTTGTGCGCGTCACATCGAAGAGTGTTCGATGTCGGTGTACTTGAGCCAGAGAGGGTGAAGTCGGAGTGTCGACTTGAGCGAGTCCTTCTTGATGAAGACGAAGTGGAAGAAGAGCGGTTGAGCAACAAAGCGTGAATCTCATCCATTCTTGCGTCGTTCTCTTGCTTGTGATCGTCTAGCTTGTGGTCGAAGTAGTCCCTTGTATGTTGCTTGAAGAGTCGCAAGTCGGTGGCAAGGTTTTTGATGCGTTCACTCATTGCTTGTTGCTCTTGATGCAAAGCACGTTGTGCACCAAAGAGGCGGCTCTTGGTGACGTAGGAGTTCATGTCGTCGTCGTGCTCAATGAAGAGTGGGTTGGTAGAAGTACTTGGCCTATCCATCATTCCAAGGAAAAAATGTAAGTGGTAGAAAGATAAGAACAAATACCAAATGTACCTTGACCGAAGTTGAAAGTGGATCAAAGATCACTCCAATGTGGACAAGGAAATAGCACAATTGGTACCAATTCTTGTCGGTTTCTCACACCTACACAAGTAAAAGCTTATGGTGGAGCTTGGTTAGGATGGTGGCACAAAATTTGATGCTATTGTAAGTGAGATTCAATAATGTTGGAAAAGATTTGCAAGATTGCAATGGAACAAGTAGACCAAGCAATCTAATGTACACAGAAACACACACACAAAGAGATAAGTGGGGTTGGGCAACCAAGGATGAGCCAAAATGTGGAATCCACAAAAATGCTCTTGTTGCACAACACTAGAGAGACGCTAGCACGATTGCACAATAGGCGGATACAAGACTTGTGCACAACCTACTAAGCAAGAATGCAACGACTTCTATCCCAAGTATGTTCTATGCAAGGTGTTTCGATGATATGAGCCAAGATGATATAATTTGACAATCTTAATGTTGTATGATGCTATGGTGCTTGCTTAAAAGATCTTTGCTTATCTTTTCCCTTTTGCTTAAAAGCTTGTTTGGCTCTTTGATGTTTGAGCTCTTTTCTCATGCAATGCTTCACGAACCAAGATAGCAATTGTGTATGCGATGACAACCTTGTGACACAAGAGATGATACCAAGATATGCAACAATGATGTATGTATGCTATGGGAAGTATGATCACTAATGTGCACAAGTCTCGTTGCCGGCAATACTCAACGGCTAGTCTCGATGGGTAAGCAACGCAAAGGAGTAAGGCTATGATGGCTATCAATGTAATGGCAAGAGTGATATGTCCAATACCAAGATGAGGTTACCGTTTCTTTGGTTCCATGTCCGTAAGCAAGAATGGATGACGGTGATCCAATGAGAGTCACGAATACCAAGATGTAGTTGAGGTGGTCATTGTTGATGACACGTCCGTGGCGAAGATGAGCGGCGGTGATGTTGATGTCGAACTGTACCTAAATAGCTGAAACACAAGTAGGACATGGTACCACAACTCAAATTCTCAAAGCAAAATTGGACCAAAATTGTCGGATTTGGTGTTGGTAAGTGGTGTTTGTGTTTGTGGTATAAGGTGGTGCTATGCGGAAGTGGTGAGGTATGCGGAAGTATATATGGGCACCGGAACAAAATTTGGTGAAATATGGACAAAAAATGGGCGGTGAGAGGAAGTGGTGCTGCCAGGGGCCGGATGTCCGGGCTTGATGGCCGGATGTCCGGGGTGCCGGATGTCCGGGCTTGTCGGGTCGGATGTTCGAGCTCTGGATCCAGGGATGAATTCAAAGATCTTCACGAGGAGAGGTCAAATCCGGCAAAATTCGGAGGAATTTGTGGGTGGAAATTGGGGAAAAATGGATGGAAAGCTAGATCTACCTGCAACACACGAAATCTGCGGATCAAATCCAACAAAACTTCATCACACCAACAAATCACAAAAAAATGGCTGGGGCTATTTTTGTGGGGAATTTTCGAATTAGGGACAAAATCGTGATCAACGTGGCTCTTGATACCAAGATGATGTAGGGTAGGAACCCTAATCGGCCGATATTTAACGAAAGGAGTGGATCCCGCGGTGAGCACGAAGAACACGAGGAGGGAAACGAGGGAAAACACGGGGGAAACACAAGAGAAACACTAAACCAACAAGAAATAGTCACACATGTGCTAGATCCTCGAGTACATAGGAGATCACATGGTACAGGATCAACCAGGGACGATACAAAGGTAGCCGGTCTTCTGCATGAGGAGGTCTTGAATCCACAAGGGGATCTTCCCTTAGAGGGGTCTTGAATCCAAAGGGATCTTCTCTGAAGAGGGGCCGTGGTCTCTCTCATGGAGTAGATCTGATGTGGATGAGCACTGCTCTATCTCTAAATATGAGATAAACCAATGCTAACCCTAGAAAGTAGGACGAGGTAGAGTATATATAGTGTAGGGGGTAGAGGGGGTACACAGGCTTCGGCCCTTCACTGTGCACAGATAGGGAAGGCCGGACGTCCGGGCGTCGGGCTGGACGTCCGGGCTTTCATGCGGGGCCGGATGTCCGGGCTGGAGGGGCTGGCCTTGTTGCTCTCTGGAATGGCGAGGTCCGGATTTCCAGGCTGTAGGCCAGATGTCCGGGAGCTCGGGACGCGCTGGATGTCCGGGCTGGACGCCAGATGTCCGGGCTGGACGCTGGATGTCCGGGCCCTGTAGACTTGGCCGCTGGCTCCTCGCTGCTGGTGACACCTCCAGGGGCCGGATGTCCGGGGTCGTGTCCGGATGTCTGGGGCCTGGGAGGTGTTCTTGACTCCTACTGTTGGTTCTCTTCATCCGTGAACTTGGGGACTTGTCCGTCTTCACGTGCATCTTCGGGAGGGTCCTCTTGATACCTAATCATGCACAACAACCCGGACTTAGGTAGTAGCCATGTCTCATGCATAGAAAGTGGAAGTTCGGAGAGGAGAGAGTTCACCTTATCTTCGATAGCCTTCGCTCGGGCTCTTGTCATTGGTCCAAGTGGTGTCGTAGGGGACGTAGGTAGGTCCATGGGGATGACCTTGGGATGCTCCGCATCATCCTTGATACTTCTCCGTCGTGTCCATAATTTTTGATTGTTCCATGCCAATATTATACAACTTTCATATACTTTTGGTAACATTTTATACTATTTTTTGGGACTAACATATTGATCCAGTGCCCAGTGCTAGTTCCTGTTTGTTGCATTGTTTTTGTTTCGCAGAAAATCCATATCAAACGGAGTCTAAACGGGATAAAAACTGACGGAGATTTTTGGAATATATGTGATTTTTGGGAAGAAGAATCAACGCGAGATGATGCCCGAGGGGGCCACGGGGCAGGGGGCACGCCCTAGGCCCTTGTGGCCACCCCGTGAGGTGGTTGGTGCCCTTATTTCTCTGCAAGAAAGCTAATATCCGGATAAAAAGCATGTCCAAATTTCAGCCCAATCAGAGTTACGGATCTCCGGGAATTTAAGAAACAGTGAAAGGGAAGAATCAGGGAACGCAGAAACACAGAGAGACAGAGAGACAGATCCAGTCTCGGAGGGGCTATCGCCCCTCCGCCGCCATGGAGGCCATGGACCAGAGGGGAAACCCTTCGCCCATCTAGGGAGAAGGTCAAGGAAGAAGAATAAGAAGAAGGGGGGCTCTATCTCCCCTCTCTCCCGGTGGCGCCGGAACGCCGCCGGGGCCATCATCGTGTGACGACGATCTACACCAATACCTCCGTCATCTTCACCAACATCTTCATCACCTTCCCCCATATATCTACAGCGGTCCACTCTCCGACAACCCGCTGTACCCTCTACTTGAACATGGTGCTTTATGCTTCATATTATTATCCAATGATGTGTTGCCATCCTATGATGTCTGAGTAGATTTTCATTGTCCTATCGGTAATTGGTGAATTGCTATGATTGGTTTAATTTGCTTGTGGTTATATTTTTGTCCTTTGGTGCCCATCATATGAGCGCGCGTGTGGATCACACCATAGGGTTAGTTGTATGTTGATAGGACTATGTATTGGAGAGCAAGAGTGATAGAAGCTTCAACCTAGCATAGGAATTGATGCATACGGGATTGAAGGGGGACCAATATATCTTAATGCTATGGTTAGGTTTTACCTTAATGAAAGTTAGTAGTTGTGGATGCTTGCTAATATTTCCAATCATAAGTGCATAGAATTCCAAGTCAGGGATGACATGCTAGCAGTGGCCTCTCCCACATAAAACTTGCTATCGGTCTAGTAAAGTAGTCAATTGCTTAGGGACAATTTCGCAACTCCTATCACCACTTTTCCACACTCGCTATACTAACTTTATTGCTTCTTTACCTAAAACAGCCCCTAGTTTTTATTTACGTGCTCTTTATATTCTTGCAAACCTATCCCATTACACCTACAAAGTACTTCTAGTTTCATACTTGTTCGAGGTAAAGCGAACGTTAAGCGTGCGTAGAGTTGTATCGATGGTCGATATAACTTGAGGGAATATTTGTTCTACCTTTAGCTCCTCGTTGGGTTCGACACTCTTACTTATCGAAAGAGGCTACAATTGATTCTCTATACTTGTGGGTTATCAAGACCTTTTTCTGGCGCCGTTGCCGGGGAGTTATAGCGTGGGGTGAATATTCTCGTATGTGCTTGTTTGCTTTATCACTAAGTAATCTTTATTTGCTCTTCTAAGTTGTTCTCTATCTTTAGTTATGGATATGGAACACGAAATACCAAAAAAAATTAGGAACACATTCCCTACCAATGTGAGTTTAGTGATAATGGAATCGTATCTTCGTATGCTAAGGGTGTTTATAATTACTATGCTGTTCAACAAATTGAATAATTTGTTGCTTTTAAGGGTGCTTATGAAATTGCTTCATTGATTGGAAAGTATGATGTTACTCTTTACAAATATGAAATTTTTTCCATACTTAAATATTGTTATGATAATTATGCTTCTAATGCCTATGTTAAACCATATATTGAGGACTCCTCCGTTGTCCAAGAAGAGACTAATATTTTGAAGGAGTCTATGGAAGAATGAATTGATGAAACTGTGGGCTCATTGGATGAAAAAGATGATGAGGAGAGGGAAGAACAAAAGGAGGAAGAGCTTAGCTACCCGTGCCCACCTTCTAATGATAGTAACTCTTCAACTCATACATTGTTTAATTTCCCTTTGTGCTTACCAAAGGATGATTGCTATGATGATTGTTATGATCCCGTTGATTCTCTTGAAATATCCCTTTTTGATGATGCTTGCTATGCTTGTGGCCAAGATGCCAATATGAATTATGCTTACGGATATGAACTTGCTATAGTTCCTTATGTTAAACATGAAATTGTTGCTATTGCACCCATGCATGATAGTCCTATTATCTTTTTGAATTCTCCCGACTACACTATATGGGAGAAGTTTGCCCTTATTAAGGATTATATTGATGGGTTGCATTTTACTACAACACATGACGATTTTGATAGATATAATATGCATGTGCTTGCTGCTCCTACTTGCAATTATTATGAGAGAGGAACTACATCTCTGCCACTTCATGTTTCCAACACGATAAAATTTCAAGAAACTGTTTATACTATGCATTGGCCTTTACTATGTGTGCATGAATTGTTCTTTTATGACATGCTTGTTGGTTTGTGCGGTGCAGGACAGAAACTTTTGCTGTAGTGCGCGATTTTACATTTTTTTACTAGAACGTCAAATGGTTTTGAAACTTTTCGCACTGTCTTTCTATACAAATTTTTTATTTTTCCTAATTTTGGCAGAATTTTTGGAGTGCCAGAGGTATGTTGAATGTTCAGATTACTACAGATTGTCCTGTTTAAGACAGATTCTGTTTTTGATGCATAGTTTGCTTGTTTTGATGAAACTATCGATTTATATCAGTGGATTAAGCCATGGAAAAGTTATATTACAGTAACTAAAATGCAAAAACAAAATATGAATTGGTCTGCAATAGTACTTAGAGTAGTGCTTTGCTTTATTATACTAACGGATCTTACCGAGTTTTCTGTTGAAGTTTTTGTGTGGATGAAGTGTTCGAAGATCGAGGAGGTCTCGATGTGAGTAGAAGGAGGAGAGGCAATAGCTCAAGCTTGGGGATTCCCAAGGAACCCCAAGTAAATATTCAAGGATACTCAAGCGTCTAAGCTTGGGGATGCCCCGGAAGGCATCCCATCTTTCTTCAACAAATATCAGTATGTTTTCGGATTCGTTTCGTTCATGCGATATGTGCAAATCTTGGAGCGTATTTTGCATTTAGTTTTCACTTTTCTTTGATGCACCATGCTGGCATGAGATAGTCCATGGTTATTTATAGAATTCTCATTGCACTTCACTTATATCTTTTGAGTATAGCTTTATAGAACGCTTCAAGTGCTTCACTTATATCTTTTGAAGTTTGGATTGCCTGTTTCTCTTCACATAGAAAACTGTCATTTGTAGAATGCTCTTTTGCTTCACTTATATTTGTTAGAGCGTGGGCATATCTTTTGTAGAAAGAATTAAACTCTCTTGCTTCACTTATATCTATTTAGAGAGATGACAGGAATTGGTCATTCACATGGTTAGTCATTAAATCCTACATAAAACTTGTAGATCACTGAATATGATATGTTTGATTCCTTGCAATAGTTTTGCGATATAAAGATGGTGATATTAGAGTCATGCTAGTGGGTAGTTGTGGATTGTATAAATACTTGTGTTGAAGTTTGTGATTCCCGTAGCATGCACGTATGGTGAACCGTTATGTAACGAAGTTGGAGCATGAGGTATTTATTGATTGTCTTCCTTATGAGTGGCGGTCGGGGACGAGCGATGGTCTTTTCCTACCAATCTATCCCCCTAGGAGCATGCACGTAGTACTTTGTTTATATGACTAATAGATTTTTGCAATAAGTATGTGAGTTCTTTATGACTAATGTTGAGTCCATGGATTATACGCACTCTTACCCTTCCATCATTACTAGCCTCTTCAGTACCGTGCATTTCCCTTTCTCACCTTGAGAGTCGGTGCAAACATCGCCGGTGCATCCAAGCCCGTGATATGATACGCTCTATCACACATAAGCCTCCTTATATCTTCCTCAAAACAGCCACCATACCTACCTATCATGGCATTTCCATAGCCATTCCGAGATATATTGCCATGCAACTTCCATCATCATCATCATATACATGACTTGAGCATTTATTGTCATATTACTTTGCATGATCGTAAGATAGATAGCATGATGTTTTTCATGGCTTGTCCGTTTTTTGATGTCATTGCTACGCTAGATCATTGCACATCCCGGTACACCGCCGGAGGCATTCATATAGAGTCGTATCTTTGTTCTAGTATCGAGTTGTGATATTGAGTTGTAAGTAAATAAAAGTGTGATGATCATCATTATTAGAACATTGTCCCATGTGAGGTTATCAAAATAAAAGTGGCCAAAGAAGCCCCCCAAAAAAGAGAGATAGAGGCCAAAGAAGCCTACAAAAAAAGAAAAAAAGAAAAAAAAGAGAGAAAAAACAAAAAAAGAGAGAAGGGACAATGTTACTATCCTTTTACCACACTTGTGCTTCAGAGTAGCACCATGTTCATCATATAGAGAGTCTCTTGAGTTATCACTTTCATATACTAGTGGGAATTTTCATTATAGAACTTAGCTTGTATATTCCAATGATGGGCTTCCTCAAATGCCCGAGGTCTTCATGAGCAAGCAAGTTGGATGCACACCCACTTAGTTTCCAGTTTGAGCTTTCATACACTTATAGCTCTTAGTGCATCTGTTGCATGGCAATCCCTACTCCTCGCATTGACATCAATTGATGGACATCTCCATAGCCCGTTGATTAGCCGCGTTGATGTGAGACTTTCTCCCTTTTTGTCTTCTCCACACAACCTCCACCATCATATTCTATTCCACCTATAGTGCTATATCCATGGCTCACGCTCATGTATTGCATGAAAGTTGAAAAGGTTTGAGAACATCAAAAGTATGAAACAATTGCTTGGCTTGTCATCGGGGTTGTGCATGATTTGAATGCTTTGTGTGGTGAAGATGGAGCATAGCCAGACTATATGATTTTATAGGGATAACTTTCTTTGGCCATATTATTTTGAAAAGACATGATTGCTTTATTAGTATGCTTGAAGTATTATTATCTTAATGTCAAATGATAGACTATTGCTTTGAATCACTCGTGTCTTAATATTCATGCCATGATTAGATTACATGATCAAGATTATGCTAGGTAGTATTCCACATCAAAAATTATATTTTTTATCATTTACCTACTCGAGGACGAGCATGAATTAAGCTTGGGGATGCTGATACGTCTCCTCGTATCTATAATTTTTGATTGTTCCATGCCAATATTATACAACTTTCATATACTTTTGGCAACTTTTTATACTATTTTTTGGGACTAACATATTGATCTAGTGCCCAGTGCCAGTTCCTGTTGGTTGCATGTTTTTGTTTCACAGAAAATCCATATCAAACGGAGTCCAAACGGGATAAAACTGACAGAGATTTTTTTGGAATATATGTGATTTTTGGGAAGAATAATCAACGCGAGACGATGCCCGAGGGGGCCACGAGGCAGGGGGCGCGCCCCAGGGGGTCAGGCGCGCCCTAGGCCCCCGTGGTTACCACGTAAGGCAGTTGGTGCCCTTCCTTTACCGCAGGAAAGCTAATATCCAGATAAAAATGGTGTCCAAATTTCAGCCCAATCGGAGTTACGGATCTCTGGGAATTTAAGAAAAGGTGAAAGGGCAGAATCAGGGAACGCAGAAACACAGAGAGACAAAGAGACAGATCCAGTCTCGGAGGGGCTCCCGCCCCTCCACCGCCATGGAGGCCATGGACCAAAGGGGAAACCCTTCTCCCATCTAGGGAGAAGGTCAAGGAAGAAGAAGAAGAAGGGGGGCTCTCTCTCCCCCTCTCTCCTGGTGGCGCCGGAATGCCGCCGGGGCCATCATCGTGTGACGGCGATCTACACCAACACCTCCGTCATCTTCACCAACATCTTCATCACCTTCGCCTATCTTTCTATAGCGGTCCAATCTCCCGCAACCCGCCGTACCCTCTACTTGAACATGGTGTTTATGCTTCATATTATTATCCAATGATGTGTTGCCATCCTATGATGTCTAAGTAGATTTTCGTTGTCCTGTCGGTAATTGGTGAATTGCTATGATTGGTTTAATTTGCTTGTGGTTATGTTGCTGTCCTTTGGTGCCCATCATATGAGCGCGCACATGGATCACACCATAGGGTTAGTTGTATGTTGATAGGACTATGTATTGGAGGGCAAGAGTGACAGAAGCTTCAACCTAGCATAGAAATTGATGCATATGTGATTGAAGGGGGACCAATATATCTTAATGCTATGGTTGGGTTTTACCTTAATGAACGTTAGTAGTTGCGGATGCCTGCTAATAGTTCCAATCATAAGTGCATATAATTCCAAGTCAGGGATGACATGCTAGCAGTGGCCTCTCCCACATAAAACTTGCTATCGGCCTAGTAAAGTAGTTAATTGCTTAGGGACAATTTCGCAACTCATATCACCACTTTTCCACACTCGCTATACTAACTTTATTGGTTCTTTACCTAAAACAGCCCCTAGTTTTTATTTACGTGCTCTTTATATTCTTGCAAACCTATCCCGTTACACCTACAAGGTACTTCTAGTTTCATACTTGTTCGAGGTAAAGCGAACATTAAGCGTGCGTAGAGTTGTATCGATGGTCGATATAACTTGAGGGAATATTTGTTCTACCTTTAGCTCCTCGTTGGGTTCGACACTCTTACTTATCGAAAGAGGCTACAATTGACCCCCCCCCCCTATACTTGTGGGTTATCACTCCTACACGCATCTAGGGTTTACAAGAAGCTAGGGTTTCTCTTCTCCATATGTGGGTTTGAAAGTGCGTTATATCGACTAGAGGGGGGGGGGTGAATAGGCGATATTTATGGAAGTTTTCAAAACATGGAAGTTATGAAGACAAACGATAGAAATAAACCTATTACCCTCCAGCGGAAGGTAGACTACACTAGGCAAGCCATAGTCAAGTATTCAATAGAGTGAAAGCACAATGACTAATAGCAGCAATGTAGTAAGGATCAGGTAGGAAGATATTGTGAAGCCACACAGAACACGCAGTCACTCAGTGAAGACAAAAGATAGTGCGAACATACAATGACTTCACAAGGAGTAACAGTAAGTAAAGGGAAGGGAAGATGAAACCAGTGACTCGCTGAAGACAATGATTTGTTGGACCAGTTCCAGTTGCTGTGACAACTGTATGTCTGGTTAGGGCGGCTAGGTATTTAAACCTTAGGACACACAGTCCTGGACACCCTAGTCCTGAACACGCAGCTCAGGACACCCAGTCCTCACCGTATTCCCCTTGAGCTAGGGTCACACAGACCTCGCCCAATCACTCTGGTAAGTCTTCAAGGTAGACTCCCAAACCTTCACAGACTTCGTTCACCGGCAATCCACAATGTCTCTTGGATGCTCAGAACGCGACGCCTAACCAGCTGGAGGATGCACAGTCCTCAAGTGTAATAAGTCTTCAGATCACACAGACAAGAAGACTTAAGTGATGCCTAATTCTCTTTTGCTCTGGGTGGTTAGGGCTTTATCCTCACAAGGAATTCTCTCTCAAAGGCTTCGAGGTGGGTTGCTCTCAAACGACAAAAGCCGTACTCTGAATCTGAGCAGCCAGCCGTTTATGGTTGTAGGGGGTGGGCTATTTATAGCCACTTGGCAACCCGACCTGATTTGTCCGAAATGACCCTGGGTCACTAAGGAACTGACACGTGTTCCAACGGTCAGATTTCAAACTCACACGGCAACTTTACTTGGGCTTCAAGCAAAGCTGACTTGCCCGACTCTAGACAAGATTCGCTCTCAAAGTCTTCACTCGAAGACATAGGTTTTGTTTAAGCATCACTTCAGTCATTCTGACTGGTTCTCTTGGACCCCACTTAACAGTACGGTGGTTCCTATGACTCAACACAGAAGAAAGAGAACTACGAAAGATCTAAGTCTTCGAGCTCCATAGGCTTCATGTGGTGTCTTCTCTTGTCATAGTCTTCAATGTGAATATCTTCATATACCACCTTTGACTTCAATGTCTTCATACATTTTTAGGGGTCATCTCTGGTAGGAAAACCGAATCAATGAGGGACTTCTACCTGTGTTATCCTGCAATTCTCACAAACACATTAGTCCCTCAACTAGGTTTGTCGTCAATACTCCAAAACCAACTTGGGGTGGCACTAGATGCACTTACAATCTCCCCTTTTTGGTGATTGATGACAAACTAGTTGAAGTTTTCAACGGGGAATATAATCTATGAAATTGTAAAGGATAAGGAATTGTCTTCATAAGTTGCAAGGGCTCCCCCTGAAGATGTGCATATAAGTAATTTGCTTTTGGAATGCAAATGCACATGGCAGGTTGTACTTGTGGAGATCCACTTCAACTTATGATGACAATCCACTATGCATGTGAAAGTATATGAAGATAATGACATGCATAATGGAAAATGGACGTCTGCAGAATGATCTAGGTGCGGAATTTATCATCGCACATGCGGAATTTATCATCGCAACACAAGGTGGCAGATAAGTAGCAGACGACCATCGAGTTTAAGTGTTACAACTCAAAGAACCAAATGTAGCAAAACGAGAGTTGTAAGCACGAAGCAAAATATAAAGCACCCGCCCATATGGACCCGCTTGAAGACTATCAACCTCATATGCTTCTCCCCCTTTTGTCAGTAAGGACCAAAAAGGTTTGAAGACATAGAGCATCTACTCGTTCCCATGAGGAGTAGGTGAAGCAGCAGGGTCGTTGGTGGTGTTTGGCGGTGCTGAAGAGCTTGGAGCAGAGTCGAAGCGTGCTGAAGGAGGTGGCGGTGAAGTAGCATCGTCTTCATCCTCGATCACTCTGGCATTCACAGTTGCAGCAGAGGAAGAGAACTCAGAGTCTTCAAGGGATGGAGTTCGTCGCAGCACTGCCCTTCGAGGAGGTGTGGAGTCAAACTTGAATCGCTCAGTGAAGCCATCCTCTTGAAGATCATCTTCAGAACACATCAGCGTTAGCCCTTTCCATATGCGGCGAGAGGTTTCATGGGCAACAAGAGCATTCTTGGTGGCAAGATTGCGAATGCGATTAACATCCACCAAGAGGCTTTGCATCTAACGCTTCAGCCAGTCATGATGCCTATCCTGTTTCTGATGAAGAGCCACAAGAAGCTCTCGTTCGTTGAGAACACGAGTGCGCTTCTTGGGTCGTGGAGCAGTTGTACTGTCAGTGGCTTCAGTGAGAGCAGGATGCGGTGCACGTGTAGTGCCAGCCAAAAGATACACACGAGTTACGGCTTCCACGCCTTCAACGTTCTGAGTGAAACTTTGATGCTCTGCATTCTGAAGACTGAGAGGTTCCTTGGTAGGCTCGGGATAGATGGCTTCAATAGACATATCCACATCAGGCAAAAAGATCCGATGGTTGCGGGCCGAGGGATAATATGAGATAGCGGAGTGAAGTTTGATCAGCCGCATCACCCAAGGGGCGTAGAACTTCAAACCAAACAGATCAGAGCCAGATGCAGCAAGTTGGCGAATGAAGAAATCCTATGTATTGAAGCATTTTCCATGAAGAATGTAGAAGACCAAAGTCTTCATTGCACCTTCCAGCTTGGCATGGGGAGAATGTCCTTTGATTGGCCAGAGAGTTCGCCTTATGATGTGATAAATGGTTCTTGGCAGATATTCAAGGTCTTCAACGAAGAACTCCGTGGGATAAGCAACATCTTGGGGCAATGGCTTCATCATACTGAGCATCTGACTCATTTTAGGTTCAGTCTTCTAAAAGATGCTCTCAATAGCTTCACTATGAAGCTGACAGCCATGCTCGTAGAGATCGCCAGGAGTGGGCAAACCAGTGAGCTCAATGATGTCAAAGGCTTTGGCTTCGTGATGAACATTTCCTGTCATCCACTCCAGGACCCAAGTCTTCGGATCTCTGCTATACCTGCGGATGTGAAGTGTGGCATAGAATTGGAGCAGCAACTCTTCATTCCAATGCTCTTGGTCAGTGACGAACGGCAGCAGTCCAACCTCTTTGAAGCAATCCAGAGCTTCTTCCAGACAGGGCAGACCAGCTATTGCTTCAATGTCAAGGCGCTTGTGTGGGAAGATGCGACCTTGGTTGTAAAAAATGCATGAGTAATAGCTTCGCTGCGGATAACTCCAGAACCGATCAGATGATATTCTTTCCCTGGAGTAGGGGTTCCTGGAGCTGTTGAAGAATGTGTTGTCTGCTCTGAAGCCATTGATATTGAAGGAGCCAGGTGCTGATGCGGGACCTGGGAACCTTGGCAATCTTGGGATTGGCTTCTGTACCTGAGGCCTATGCTCAACATGATAGTCGAACTGGGGACCGGCAGCAGACTCAGGAACAGAAGTGGCAGGATCAGTGGCTTCGCTGACTTCTGGTGCTTTTGTTGGTGAGGGCTCCACATTAGCTTCAGCCATGACAGCGTCAGTGGCTTCAGTGGTGTTGGTGGTGGCAGCCTCAAGATGTTCAACCTCCACTTGACGAGCAGGAGGATCGGTCACGATCACGTTCTCCTCAAGAACTGCTTCTTGGTGGGACAGGGGAGTGGCAACTTGTGGGACTTCTTCTTCCACGGCTGATGCAACCGGATTGTCTTCAGCAGAGACTTGAGGCCTTGGACCTTTGCGAAGCCTGCGCAATGCGGGTGACACCTGTGGAGTTGCTGTTGGCTGGGCCTCAAGGTCTTCATTCTCTTGTGGGCGATCCGCCCATGAAGCATCCTGTGCAATTGGCATCAGTGGACGACCAATGCTGATGAGTTCGCTGTGCGTTAGCACAGGCGATGATACCTGTTGGTGTTCTAGCTGAGGAAGGGCCGCATCATCTTCAACATGGTCATGATGACCAATGTCTTCAGCAGCGATGGGATCAGCTGCTGGAAAGTCTTCATCTTCATGAGCCTCTGTGAAAGCAGGCTCATGGACAGTCAGTTGACGTTCTTGTGGATCGGCGTCGGGGTGAACCATGGAAATGGGTTCAACAATCAAGGGCTCTGTGGGAGCAGCCCGTTCCTTCTTGGTCATTCTTTTCTTCTTGGCGGGGGCAGTAGCAGAGGCTTCAGGATGTTTTCTCTTCCTTGCTTCAGCCTCAGCAGTCCTGGTCTTCTTCAGTTCTGAAGCGGTTGACCTGACCTTTGGCTTCGGGCCAGTCATGCTAGTTGGGAAGACAAGGGGATCTGCCTCCTGCCTTGGTGCTTCAGGTTCAGCCATAGCGGGCTTCTTCTGCTTCTTGGCAGCCATCCTGGGGTCGATGCCAGGACGCCCAAGGGCCTTGCGCTTCTCAGCCTCATTGTAGGCTTGCACACACCTATCAGCCAGGACCTTCATGCGCTCACGAGAACCCTGAGCTTCTGCATGTTTCTTTAGAAAGGCTTTCTTGAGCTCGTGCAGCATAATCTTGAAATTCTTCATGTCTTGCATGCTGAGCTTGGCCATATGCTTCTTGAACTGAGATTTCTCAAAGTCAATCTTCTGCTTCAGTTCAACAATGCGCTGGGTGATAGCTAACTCTGAAGCAATGGTGCCATGGAAGGCGACACTGAGGCCAATGGGTAGTTGGAGATCGTCGAAGTTGATGTTTGGCGTGTCAAACCATTCATCAATGAAGTTGTGGATGATTGTTACATCAAAGAGAGGCAGATCATTGAAGATTTCTGCTTCTTCTTTGCTCTTGATGAGTTGCTCAAGAGCGTCATCTGCAAGATCTTCATCACTTGACAGATCAATGGCATCATTGCGCAGAATGGCAGCAGCTGTTAGCTCTTGGCCGGTGTGTGGCAGAGGCATCTTGACCTTCTGGGGCTTGGAGATGCGTGATAAATCTTCGGACTGCACACTGTCTTCAGGAGGTGCAGTTGCCAGTGGCTTCGCCCGTGAGATTTTTGGTGAAGGGGCAGGCTTTGAAGCTTTAGGCTTCTTCAACTTCTTTGGCTTCGGCGCTGCAGGCGCTTCATCTGATTCAGCGTCAGCTGCAGGCTCATTCACTTCAGTCCCTTGAACCAAGATATGGGTGATGAGGCCTTCAAGGTTGTAGAAAGGACCGACGACATTGGGTTCTGCATCTCGTGTGCCATCAGCCCTTGGAGCTGAGGGACCAGGGTTGAAGTCAAGTCCCAATGTCTTCTTCTTTTGCTTCGCTGAGTTCTGGGCAAACTGGAAGTTGCGCTTGAACAGAATGTCGTCACGACACCATAGTAGTGACGATGGGTGTGCATCAACAGGCTGTGGCCCACGGACCATGCAGGGATAGAAGCCTTGTTCAATGGCTTCATCTCTGGACCTGGGTTGAAGATTCTTGTATAGGATGTCTCCCCACGGTCTCTTGATGGCATTTTTCTCAGCATATTCCCGGGTTACAAATCGGTATTTGAACCATTGTTCTGCCCAATATCTTCGAATCCATTGGATTCGGGTCTTGCGCTGATTGTAATCCTCTTCAGGATCTGTCTTGTACAGTTCTGAGAGGTCATCTGGCAGATCTCTAGATGTTTCTCCACGACGCTTTCTGCCACCCTTCCTTGCTGATTTCTCTGAAGCCATGAACTTTAAACTAAAAGGCTTCAACACGTTCAAAGGCTTCAAAGATTTTCGCTTGCTGGACAAACAGGAACTTGCTTCAGGAGAATTTATATGACGCTGTAAGAATTCTGCAAATGAATGCAGACTATGAGAACCAAGGGATTCTCCCACGGACATGTACCTGTGACAGCATTAAGGTGCGAGGGAAGGGGAAGAGGTCATATGCATTCTCAGAAGATTTTGAATATAAATCAGTTTAGAAGACATTGACCTCATCGTGCGAAGACATTCACTCATAGATAAGGAGTTGGTTCCAGATTTGTACGAATCCAGAGATCAGTACAAGTGAGGAATCTAACTACTTTGTGAAGCATAAGTGAATATACTAGGCATGTTATGAGATGCAGTATGAGAGAGATCTAACTTGTGTGAATAGAAACTGCTTGTGGTAGAAATTGACAAAGCCATAGGATCAACGGTGCCGTAAAAAGGAAGTTTTATTTACCACACTAAGAACTGCTAGACGGAGTGGAAGATGAGGCCGAGCAGTTCGATCTTCCATGCCCTAACTTGGCGACGGAGGACACCTACGGCGATGGCGGAGAGGACGATGTCCGCGGTCGGCGTGAAGACGGCGTCAGAGAGGTTGCGGCAGCGAAGCGCTTCGTCGCCGGCGTCGTCGAGGGCTAGCGGTGGCGCTAGGGTTCGTGCGAGAGTGGAAGAAGAGATAATGACCACCGTGAAGTGTGTATTTATAGGTACAGGGGCGGCACTGCGTTATTACACAGGTGCCCCTGGCAATTCGCATCTGAGGAACACGTGGCCATCATGCAGAATTTTGGGGTTTGTTCCACGTCCCACGCACGCCTGGATTGTCGGGTGGTCGTTCCTACTTCTCCGGGTTTCATGTGGAGGAATGAGCATTGAAGGTGGACTTAAGGTTTGTCTTTGTATCTTCTGCTGACAAGGACGCAGAGAAGACATTTGACAGTTTCAATAGAATGCATATGATTTGGAGAGATAGAGTTTGAGATAGATAGCATAGAGAGGTTAGGGTCCGATCACATTCACTTAGTTCAAAAGATTCAACAAGAAGACATAGCTATAAGTGAATGCTGTAGAGGACATAACACTAGTATATATATATAATCAACATAGTGAAGATAATCATGAAGACATGTTGAGATTGAAGCCAAACCAAATGTGAAGACATAGCAAGGTAACGCCATGAGTGAAACACTTCAAAATAGAACATTTGGTGGTGGCGTTACCCACCGTATAGGAAGTATTAGACCCAAACACGGCGCACAATTATCATGGCGCTCCGAAGTCAAATTCCACATTAATGTATTCACACTTAGAATGTATGTCTTCATTGATTGAAGATATACTTTACTTCGTGTGTTGCACATCTAAGTCATCAATATGCATAAGGGTTAGGATGTGTTCCTGATCACAGGACATTTGAGGATTCCAGGATATTTAGCTCACACCGT
This sequence comes from Triticum urartu, assembly GCF_056163025.1. Classification (NCBI taxonomy): domain Eukaryota; kingdom Viridiplantae; phylum Streptophyta; class Magnoliopsida; order Poales; family Poaceae; genus Triticum; species Triticum urartu. The sequence continues at coordinate 203,235,349 of NC_141877.1, read as the reverse complement.
AACTTGCAAAATCTCTTCTCATCCAAGGGCTTGGTGAAGATATCTGCCAATTGCTCTTCAGTGTTGACGTGTATGATATCAATATCTTCCTTCACAACATGATCTCTGAGAAAGTGATGACGAATTTCAATGTGCTTTGTCTTCGAGTGCTGAACTGGGTTGTTGGCAATCTTGATGGCGCTTTCGTTGTCGCAGTAGAGTGGCACTTGCTTCAGATGAATGTCATAGTCTTTGAGCGTTTGCTTCATCCACAGAAGCTGAGCGCAGCAAGATCCAGCAGCAATGTATTCAGATTCAACAGTGGAGAGAGATACACAGTTCTGCTTCTTTGAAGACCAACATAGAAGTGATCGTCCCAGAAAGTGACATGTGCCTGATGTAGACTTGCGATCAACTTTGTCACCAGCATAATCAGCATCCGAGAATCCAACCAGATCAAACTCTGAGCCCTTTGGATACCATAATCCTAGAGTTGGGGCAGCCAAATATCGAAGAATTCGCTTCACAGCTAAGTGATGCGACTCCTTTGGTGCCGCTTGAAATCGAGCACACATGCAAACACTAAGCATAATATCTGGCCTAGATGCACATAGATAAAGTAAAGAACCAATCATGGAGCGGTATACCTTTTGATTGAACTCTTTACCATTGTCGTCAGGACCCAGATGATGCTTGGCTGGCATTGGCGTCGTGAAGCCTTTGCAGTCTTGCATACCGAACTTCTTTAGGCAATCTTTGAGATACTTCTCTTGAGATATGAAGATGCTGTTGCGTTGCTGTCGTATTTGAAGACCGAGAAAGAACTTCAGCTCTCCCATCATAGACATTTGATATTGCTCTTGCATCATATATCCAAACTCTTCACTGTACTTCTGATTGGTGCAGCCGAAGATAATGTCATCCACATATATTTGGCACACAAACAGTTCACCATCATATGTCTTCGTGAAGAGAGTGGGGTCGAGAGAACCAGGTATGAAGCCTTTGCTCTTCAGGAAGTATTTGAGTGTGTCATACCAGGCCCGAGGGGCTTGTTTGAGGCCATACAGTGCCTTGTTGAGCTTGTATACCATGTCAGGATGTTTTGGATCTTCAAAGCCAGGAGGTTGTGCAACATACACTTCTTCTTCAATCTTGCCATTGAGGAAGGCGCTCTTCACATCCATTTGATAAAGAAGTATGTTGTGATGATTTGCATAGGCCAGCAGTATGCGTATGGCTTCAAGTCTAGCCACAGGAGCAAATGTTTCATCAAAGTCAATGCCTTCCACTTGAGTATATCCTTGAGCAACGAGACGAGCTTTGTTTCTGACAACTTGACCATGCTCATCTTGCTTGTTGCGGTATATCCATTTGGTGCCTATTATGTTGTGCTTCCGAGGATCGGGACGCTTGACCAGTTCCCATACATTATTCAGCTCAAACTGTTGAAGCTCGTCTTGCATAGCTTGAATCCATTCAGGTTCCATGAAGGCTTCTTCAACTTTCTTGGGTTCTGTTATTGAGAAAAATGCGAAGTGCCCACAGCAATTTGCTAGCTGAGTTGCCCTTGAACGAGTGAGTGGACCGGGTGCATTGATGCTATCAATTATTCTTTCAATCTGCACTTCATTGGCAACGCGAGGATGTACAGGGCGAAGATTTTGCTCTTGCTGATCATTGTCGTTGTTAGAAGGAATGTCTTCAGGCTGAGCATTGTCTTCATGTTGATCAGGTGCTGAGATGATAAGTTCTTCTTCAGGATGAGCTTCAGAAGGTATAATTTCTCCAGTTCCCATTAGCTTGATTGATTCACTGTTCTTGAATTCAGTGCCATTGTCACTTCTGATGTGCTTTATCTTGGCGCCAAAATTGTTCATAGCTCGATTGGCGAAGCGTTTGAAGACATCCTGCACTTCAGTCTTGTAAAGGATTATGTGCACCCAAGTATATCTAGAATAATCATCAACAATAACGAAGCCATAGAGGCAAGCAGTAGTAGTTAGAGTTGAGTAATGAGTGGGACTGAAAAGATCCATGTGAAGCAGTTCGAAGGGTCGAGTAGTAGTCATGATTGTCTTCGAGGGATGTTTGGCCCTCGTCATCTTCCCTGCTTCACAGGCACCACATAAGTGGTCTTTCTTGAACTTGACGCCCTCGATGCCTATGACATGCTTCTTCTTTGCCAGGGTGTGGAGGTTCCTCATGCCAGCATGCCCAAGCCTCCGATGCCAGAGCCAGCATTCTGAAGCTTTTGCTAGAATACATACGGCAAGCTGTGGTCCTGCTGAGAAATCTACCACGTACAAATCATCTTTTGGATACCCTTCAAATACTAGAGACTTGTCAGATTCCATTAGAACACGGCAACGATATTTTCCAAATATTACGATCATGTTTAAATCGCAAAGCATTGAGACAGACACTAAGTTGAAGCCAAGGGATTCAACAAGCATGACTTTATCCATGTGTTGATCCCTTGAGATTGCAACTCTACCTAGACCCAATACCTTACTTTTACCAGTGTCAGCAAATGTGATGTGGCTCTTGTCAGATGGAGGTAAGGTTGAGTCCATAAGAAGGCTTCTTTTGCCAGTCATGTGATTTGTACACCCACTATCAACAATCCATTCTAAAGACGCTGGTGTCGTACCCTATAGTGCAGTTAGGGGGATAGGCTTCACGAAGAGCATTGTGAAGCAAAAACATTTGACGAACCAGTGGGTTATGAAAGCTTAGATCCAGATTAGGACTAATAGGGAGAGTAGCAAGAGATTCAGGAACGAAGTACATAGTAAGACCATTCGGGCATTTGATCTTGCGCCCTACAAGATGTTTAAGGTCCCCAGCAATAGCGTCAGACGATTTTGGTTTTCTGCTGGAGACCTTTCCCTACAAAAGAGAGTTAAGCTTTCTTAGCCACCCACATCTTCAAGGGTGGCTTAGAAGCAATAAGTCTAAGTGCAGCATCTGAGAACTTTGGCTTTGGAGCCCTAGCAAACAGTCTTGCAGGCGGACAATAGTACTCATAAGAATAAGCAGAATAGTTCTTGGTCTTATGAACATGGCGGTTTGATGAACCGCTCTCATATTCATATGCCTGAGTATGGTTTCCCTGCAAAACATTTGCGTTAGTGCGACTCAGGTGAGTCCTCTGTCTGTATGAAGCCTTTGGACCGTATGAAGCCTTTGGTCTGAGGTTTGTCTTCTTCACGTGAGGTGTCATGATGACATTCACAGGAAGATTCTCCAGACACCTTTTCGGAACCTAGATCTTCTTCATAGGCGGTCCATTCCTGCAGTTAGTACCAATGTACCTGGCAAACACTTCACCATTCTGATTCTTAAACAGTTTATAGTTTGCATCAAGGGATTCATCAATGATAATGGGGTTAGCACAAGTGAAGCCGGATAGATTGGATGGATCTGCTGAAGGTTCCTTTGCAGCAACCCACGTGGTTTTGGGGTACTGCTTAGGTTTCCAGTAAGAGCCATCAGCATTCATTTTCCTTACGAACCCAACACCCTCTTTCCTCGGGTTTCGGTTCGGAATCTGCTTTTTGAGGACATCACATAGTGTATGATGCCCTTTAAGACTTTTGTACATCCCTGTTTCAAGCAATGTCTTCAACCTAGCATTCTCATCAGTAATAGCAGTGGTATCCTCAGCAGAGGGGTTAGTTACCACATCAACAGTTGAAGATATTGCAACAGTAGTAGCAGTAGAACATTCAGCAACAGAAGTAGCATTATCACGCTCAATGCATTTAAGACATGGTGGTTCAAATCCTTCCTGAGCGGAACTGATCTGTTTGGCGCGAAGTGACCTGTTTTCCTTTTGAAGATCTTCATGAGCCGCTCTCAATTTCTCAAGATCTTGCTTCCTTTGAAGATAATCATAGGAAAGCTTTTTTCATGAGTTGTTGAGAGAGTTTCATGACGACTTTCAAGTTCCTCATACTTATCGTGAAGATTTTTTATGTCTTCAATTAAGGATTTAGATCGAGTCATTTCAGCACCTAACAGATCATCGCTTCTGTCTAACAGTTTTTGAATATGTTCCATAGCTTTCTGTTGTTCAGTTGCAATTTTAGCAAGTGTTTTGTAGCTGGGTTTTGAACCACAATCAGAGTCATCATCACTAGATGTTTGATAGTGAGTAGTGCATGTGTTTACCTTGGCACCGCGTGCCATGAAGCAGTAGGTAGAAGCGGAGTAGTCCTTGTCATTTGCATCGGTGTCGGTGATGAAGTCATTGTCTTCAGTGTCGAAGATGGACTTGGCAACGTATGTTGTAGCCAGACTTGCGATGCCTGAATCGGACTCCTCCTCAGACTCCACCTCCGCCTCCTCAGAAGCAGACTCCTCCTCTGAATCCATTTCCTTGCCAACAAACGCACGTGCCTTGCCAGATGAGCTCTTCTTGTGTGATGAAGACTTTGAGGAAGACCTGGAAGAAGACTTTGAGTATTTCTTCTTCTTCTTCTTGTCGTTAGAGTCATATTCCTTGCTCTTCTTCTTCTTTTTGTTCTCATTGTCCCACTGTGGACACTCAGAGATGAAGTGGCCAGGTTTCTTGCACTTGTGACATGTTTTCTTCTTGTAGTCGTGAGCAGAAGCTTCATCATTCCTTGAGCTTGATCGGGAAGACTTTCTGAAACCTTTCTTCTTGGTGAATTTTTGGAACTTCTTCACAAGCATAGCAAGTTCCCTTCCAATGTCTTCAGGATCATCCGAACTGCTGTCAGATTCTTCTTTAGATGAGGAGACAGCTTTTGCCTTCAAGGAACGAGTTCGCCCATAGTTTGGACCATAGATATCTGTTTTCTCAAAAAGATGAAACTCATGTGTGTTGAGCCTCTCAAGTATGTCAGACGGATCGAGTGTCTTGAAATCAGGACGTTCTTGAATCATCAGGGCTAGGGTGTCAAACGAACTATCAAGTGATCTCAGTAGTGTCTTGACGACTTCATGTTTGGTGATCTCAGTAGCGCCGAGGGCTTGAAGCTCATTTGTGATGTCAGTGAGTCGGTCAAATGTGAGCTGGACATTCTCATTGTCATTTCGCTTGAAGCGGTTGAAGAGGTTGCGAAGGACACTGATTCTCTGATCTCTCTGGGTTGAGACGCCTTCATTGACCTTGGAGAGCCAGTCCCAGACCAGCTTAGATGTTTCCAAAGCACTCACACGGCCATACTGTCCTTTGGTCAGATGACCACAGATGATATTCTTGGCAGTAGAGTCCAGTTGAACGAACTTCTTGACATCAGCAGCAGTGACACCTTCTCCAGCCTTGGGAACTCCGTTCTTGACGACATACCATAGGTCGACGTCAATGGCTTTCAAGATGCATGCGCATCTTATTCTTCCAGTAGGGATATTCAGTTCCATCGAAGACGGGGCACGCAGCGGAGACTTTAATTATCCCTGCAGTCGACATAGCTAAAACTCCAGGTGGTTAAACCGAATCACACAGAACAAGGGAGCACCTTGCTCTGATACCAATTGAAAGTGCGTTATATCGACTAGAGGGGGGTGAATAGGCAATATTTATGAAAGTCTTCAAAACGTGGAAGTTATGAGGACAAACGATAGAAATAAACCTATTACCCTGCAGCGGAAGGTAGACTACACTAGGCAAGCCATAGTCAAGTATTCAATAGAGTGAAAGCACAATGACTAATAGCAGCAATGTAGTAAGGATCAGGTAGGAAGATATTGTGAAGCCACACAGAACACGCAGTCACTCAGTGAAGACAAAAGATAGTGCGAACATACAATGACTTCACAAGGAGTAATAGTAAGTAAAGGGAAGGGAAGATGAAACCAGTGACTCGCTGAAGACAATGATTTGTTGGACCAGTTCCAGTTGTTGTGACAACTGTACGTCTGGTTAGGGCGGCTAGGTATTTAAACCTTAGGACACACAGTCCCGGACACCCAGTCCTGAACACGCAGCTCAGGACACCCAGTCCTCACCGTATTCCCCTTGAGCTAAGGTCACACAGACCTCGCCCAATCACTCTGGTAAGTCTTCAAGGTAGACTCCCAAACCTTCACAGACTTCATTCACCAGCAATCCACAATGTCTCTTGGATGCTCAGAACGTGACGCCTAACCAGCTGGAGGATGCACAGTCCTCAAGTGTAATAAGTCTTCAGATCACACAGACAAGAAGACTTAAGTGATGCCTAATTCTCTTTGGCTCTGGGTGGTTAGGGCTTTATCCTCACAAGGAATTCTCTCTCAAAGGCTTCGAGGTGGGTTGCTCTCAAACGACAAAAGCTGTACTCTGAATCTGAGCAGCCAGCCGTTTATGGTTGTAGGGGGTGGGCTATTTATAGCCACTTGGCAACCCGACCTGATTTGTCCGAAATGACCCTGGGTCACTAAGGAACTGACACGTGTTCCAACGGTCAGATTTCAAACTCACACGGCAACTTTACTTGGGCTTCAAGCAAAGCTGACTTGCCCGACTCTAGACAAGATTCGCTCTCAAAGTCTTCACTCGAAGACATAGGTTTTGTTTAAGCATCACTTCAGTCATTCTGACTGGTTCTCTTGGACCCCACTTAACAGTACGGTGGTTCCTATGACTCAACACAGAAGAAAGAGAACTACGAAAGATCTAAGTCTTCGAGCTCCATAGGCTTCATGTGGTGTCTTCTCTTGTCATAGTCTTCAATGTGAATATCTTCATATACCACCTTTGACTTCAATGTCTTCATACATTTTTAGGGGTCATCTCTGGTAGGAAAACCGAATCAATGAGGGACTTCTACCTGTGTTATCCTGCAATTCTCACAAACACATTATTCCCTCAACTAGGTTTGTCATCAATACTCCAAAACCAACTAGGGGTGGCACTAGATGCACTTACAGGGTTGAATCCAATTTGTATTTGTTTTAGCCTCCTGCCACAATCTTTTGAGAGGAATGGAGAGGCATGGCGACATATCTGCCTAGCTTTACATGTGAGCATGGATCTTTGTGTGAGAATCTTGTGGCATTTGAATCAGTTGATACCAGCAGGAGGTTCCTAGCCTGTGCCCAGAAGGTTAGTACAAATTCAGTCACAGTGTCAAAAGTTTAGAAAACTCAGATAAAGCAAAAGGTCCAGTTAAGTTTAAATTTTAGTTATTTCTTGAGTAGTGGACATTTTGTATGCCATTCATGTGCTATGTGTAGTTAACTGAATTTATGTTTGTTTTAAATAGATAGGAAGTACCTAGATGGAACTATGTGGAGTGGGTTGACCCTGAGTGGCCTGATGCTATGAATGGCATCCAACATCAATTCAACACAAAGAGTACACCAAGGAGAAGATAAGGAAGCTTAAGGGGATGCTGGATGATTTTGGTTGAATTGATGTTGTACTAGATGTTGAATTTCTAGTTAGTTGAATTTGTGCCAGTGATGACCCACAAGTACAGGGGATCTATCGTAGTCCTTTCGATAAGTAAGAGTGTTGAACCCAACGAGGAGCAGAAGGAAATGACAAGCAGTTTTTAGTAAGGTATTCCCTACAAGCACTGAAATTATTGGTAACAAATAGTGTTGTGATAAGGTAATTCGTAACGGGTAACAAGTAACAAAAGTAAACAAGGTGCAGCAAGGTGGCCCAATCCTTTTTGTAGCAAAGGACAAGCCTGGACAAACTCTTATATAAAGGAAAGCGCTCCCGAGGACACATGTGAATTATCGTCAAGCTAGTTTTCATCATGCTCATATGATTCACGTTCGTTACTTTGATAATTTGATATGTGGGTGGACCGGTGTTTGGGTACTGCCCTTCCTTGGACAAGCATCCCACTTATGATTAACCCCCCTTGCAAGCATCTGCAACTAAGAAAGAAGAATTAAGGTAAACCTAACCATAGCATGAAACATATGGATCCAAATCAGCCCCTTACGAAGCAAGGCATAAACTAGGGTTTAAGCTTCTGTCACTCTAGCAACCCATCATCTACTTATTACTTCCCAATGCCTTCCCCTAGGCCCAAACAATGGTGAAGTGTCATGTAGTCGATGTTCACATAACACCACTAGAGGAAAGACAACATACATCTCATCAAAATATCGAACGAATACCAAATTCACATGACTACTTATAACAAGACTTCTCCCATGTCCTCAGGAACAAACGTAACTACTCACAAATCATATTAATATTCATAATCAGAGGAGTATTAATGTCCATAAAGGATCTAAATATATAATCTTCCACTGAATAAACCAACTAGCGTCAACTACAAGGAGTAATCAACACTACTAGCAACCCACAGGTACCAATCTGAGGTTTTGAGACAAAGATCGGATACAAGAGATGAACTAGGGTTTGAGAGGAAATGGTTTTTGTGAAGATGTTGATGGAGATTGATCCCCTCCCGATGAGAGGATCGATGGTGATGACGATGGTGATGATTTCCCCCTCCCGGAGGGATGTTTCCCCGGCATAACAGCTCCACCGGAGCCCTAGATTGGTTCCGCCAAGGTTCCGCCTCGAGACGGCGGCGCTTCGTCCCGAAAGCTTCCTTCTGATTTTTTTCCAGGTCAAAAGACACCTTATACCAGAAGATGGGCATCGGGAGGGGGGGGTAGGGCGCGCCCTCCACCCTCGTGGATAGTGGGTGGCCCCCCTCTGGTGCTTTCTTCGCCTAATATTTTTAATATATCCAAAACTGACTTTCGTGGAGTTTTAGGACTTTTGGAGTTGTGCAGAATAGGTGTCTAATATTTGCTCCTTTTCTAGCCCACGATTCTAGCTGCCGGCATTCTCTCTCTTCATGTAAACCTTGTAAAATAAGAGAGAAAAGGCATAAGTATTGTGACATAATGTGTAATAACAGCCCATAATGCAATAAATATTGATATAAAAGCATGATGCAAAATGGACGTATCAACTCCCCCAAGCTTAGACCTCGCTTGTCCTCAAGAAGAAGCCGATATCAAAAAATATGTCCACATGTTTAGAGATAGAGGTGTCGATAAAATAAAATACAGACATGAGGGCATCATGATCATTCTTAGAATAGCAACATATATATATATATATTGTCATATGATTTCTTATGCTGAAGTAACAATCTATTCATAATGTAAAGTATGAATCAGAAACTTCATTGAAAAACTAGCAAACTATAATCTCGGTCATTGAAGCAATTGCAATTTATCATAACATCAGAAAGAGTCAATATAAGAGCTTTTCAGCTAGTCCACATACTCAACTATCATTTAGTCTTTCACAATTGCTAATACTCACACAATACTTATGGGTATGAAGTTTTAATCGGACACAGAGAAAGATAGGGGCTTATAGTTTTGCCTCCCAACCTTTTAACTCAAGGGTAACATCAACAATAATGCTTTATGAAAACCCACATCCAATTATATATATATATATATATATCAAGATCTTTCCAACACATAGTGCTTGCCAAAGGATAAAGTGTAAAAAGGAAAGGTGAAGATCACCATGACTCTTTTATAAGGTATAAGACAAAAATAAAATAAAAGATAGGCCCTTCGCAGAGGGAAGCAGAGGTTGTCATGTGCTTTTATGGTTGGATGCACAAAATCTTAATGCAAAAGAACATCACTTTATATTGCCACTTGTGATAGGGACCTTTATTATGCAGTCCGTCGCTTTTATTTCTTCCATATCACAAGCTCGTATAAAGCTTATTTTCTCCACACTAATAGATCATACATATTTAGAGAACAATTTTTATTGCTTGCAACAATGACAACTTACTTAAAGTATCTTATTCAATCCGTAGGTAGATATGGTGGACTCTCACGGCAAAACTGGGTTTAAGGATATTTGGAAGCACAAGTAGTATCTCTACATGGTGCAAAGAATTTGGCTAGCATAAGGGGGAAAGGCAAGCTCAACATGTTGGATGATCCATGACAATATAATTTATTTTAGATATAAGAAAACATAACCCATTACTTTGTCTTCCTTGTCCAACATCAACCTTTTAGCATGTCATATTTTAATGAGTACTCACAATCATAAAAGATGTCCAAGATAGTATATTTATATGTGAAAACCTCTATTTCTTTATTACTTCCTATTAATTGCAACGATGACCAAAACTATGTTTGTCAGCTCTCAACAACTTTTATTCATCATACTCTTTATATGTGAAGTCATTCCTCTCCATAAGATCAATAAGCTCTCTTTATTTCTTTTTATTCTTTCTTTTTTCTTTTATTCCCTCAAGATCATAGCCAGATAACCAAGCCCTTGACTCAAGACTAATATTTATTATATATAGCTCATGGACTCGATTACATAGATAAGGATCAACACAAAAACTCAAAGCTAGATCATACTAGACTTTATTCTACTAGATAAAGATATAACCAAAAGGATCGAACTAAAAAAGGTAAAGATAGAAGTTTGATGGTGATACGATATCGGGGCACCTCCCCCAAGCTTGGCAGTTGCCAAGGGGAGTGCCCATACCCATGTATTTATGTCTCTTTCTTCAGAGGTGGTGATGATGGAGTTGTTGATGATGTAGGCTTGTCGTCCATCTTCCAAGGCATAGGCTCACCATCATAGAAGGATGATCGAGTCTCCGAGATCCTCAAATCTGCAGCCAAACTCATGGGCTTGGAGGTGCTCGATTTTCTCGTGAAGCTTGAAGATGGTCTCCCCAATGTTCTTGGCATCCAGCTTGTGGTTGTTGGTGAACTCCGTGATCATCATGTGGTTGGAGTTGAGTACGCGTTCCACCATCCCCTGACACTTGAAAACTTGTTGCTCCATTGCTTCGAGTCTTGTCTCCACGCTTTCGGTCCTCCTTGGTCCCTCAACATCGCGGATGTGTAGCACCCCCTCACGCATCTCAATGGTTTGAGGGTGTTGTAGCACCTCTGCGAGGTAGGGGTTGATGACCTTCTAAAAAAATTGTTCTTGGGGGCGCTTGAAGACGTCATGGTGATCTAGATCTGTCAGAAAAAAAGCTCGAAACAAAAGTAGAGGATTTTGTCGTGGTGCCATGGACAAAACCTTTGGGAGATTATATAATGAATTTTTACCAACCAAAAGAAGTATCATGCAAGAAAACGGAGTCCGGAGGGCACACGAGGTGCCCACGAGGCAGGGGGCGCGCCCAGGGAGGTAGGGCACACCCTCCACCCTCGTTGATGCCTCGTGTCCCTTTCGGACTACTTCTTATTTTCCTATTTTTTAAACATTCCAAAACGGAGAAAAAACGCTATTAGAACTGTTTTGGATTCGGTTTACTTACCGCACCACATACCTATTCCTTTTCGGAGTCTGAAATGTTATGTAAAGTGTCCCTTATGTACTCCTCCGGGATTACGGTGTTAATAACATTGGTTTCAACATTTATGGGATTACCTAAGATATAATGTTTGATTCTTTGACCGTTCACCACCTTCGGATTTGTGCCTTCGAAGTTGTTGATTTTTATGGCACCGGAACGATAGACCTCCTCGATAACATAAGGACCTTCCCATTTAGAGAGGAGTTTTCTTGCAAAAAATCTTAAATGAGAGTTGTATAACAAAACATAATCACCTACATTAAACTCACGCTTTTGTATCCTTTTGTCATGCCATCTTTTAACTTTTTCTTTAAACAGTTTGGCATTCTCATAGGCCTGGGTTCTCCACTCATCAAGTGAGCTTATATCAAATAGTCTCTTCTCACCATCAAGTTTGAAATCATAATTGAGCTCTTTAATGGCCCAATATGCCTTATGTTCTAGTTCAAGAGGTAAGTGACATGCTTTTCCATAAACCATTTTATACGGAGACATACCCATAGGATTTTTATATGCAGTTCTATAGGCCCATAATGCATCATCAAGTTTCTTGGACCAATTCTTTCTAGATCTATTAACAGTCTTTTGCAAAATTAATTTAATCTCTCTATTACTAAGTTCTACTTGACCACTAGACTGTGGGTGGTATGGAGATGCAATTCTATGATTAACATCATACTTAGCAAGCATTTTACGAAAAGCATCATGAATAAAATGTGAACCACCATCAGTCATTAAGTATCTAGGGACTCCAAACCTCAGAAAAATAACTTCTTTAAGAATCTTAATAGAGGTGTTATGATCAACACTACTAGTTGGAATAGCTTCTACCCACTTAATAACGTAATCAACATCAACTAAAATATGTGTATACCCATTAGAGGAAGGAAATGGTCCCATATAATCAAAGCCCCAAACATCAAATGGTTCAATAACAAGTGAATATTTCATAGGCATTTCTTGATGTCTACTAATATTACCAATTCTTTGACATTCATCACAAGACAATACAAACTTACGGGCATCTTTGAAAAGAGTAGGCCAATAAAAACCGGATTGCAATACCTTATGTGCAGTTCTATCTCCAGCGTGATGCCCTCCATAAGCCTCGGAGTGACACTTGCGTAGGATCTGTTCTTGTTCATGCTCAGGTACACAACGTCTAATAACACCATCTACTCCTTCTTTATAAAGGTGTGGGTCATCCCAGAAGTGATGTATTAAATCATAAAAAAACTTTTTCTTTTGCTGGTATGTGAAACTAGGTGGTATAAATTTAGCAACAATGTAATTAGCATAACAGCATACCATGGAGCAGTACGAGAAGCATTTATGATAGCTAATTGTTCATCAGGGAAGCTATCATCAATAGGTAGTGGGTCATCAAGCACATTTTCTAACCTAGATAAGTTGTCTGCAACGGGGTTCTCAGCTCCCTTCCTATCAATAATATGCAAATCAAATTCTTGTAGCAAGAGAACCCATCTAATAAGTCTAGGTTTAGCATCTTTCTTTTCCATAAGGTATTTAATAGCAGCATGATCAGTGTGAATAGTTACTTTAGAATCAACAATATAAGGTCTGAACTTATCACAAGCAAATACAACTGCTAAAAATTCTTTTTTAGTAGTAGCATAATTTCTCTGGGCACTGTCTAGAGTTTTACTAGCATACTGGATAACATTTAATTTCTTATCAACTCTTTGTCCTAGAACAACACCTATAGCATAATCACTAGCATCACACATAATTTCGAAGGGTAAATTCCAATTAGGTGGCTGAACAATAGGTGCAGAAATCAAGGCTTTCTTAAGTATTTCAAATGCTTCTACACAATCATCATCAAATACAAAAGGAACATCTTTTTGTAAGAGATTAGTCAGAGGCCTAGAATTTTTTGAGAAGTCTTTAATGAACCTCCTATAAAAACCGGCATGACCAAGGAAACTTCTTATACCATTAATGTCCTTAGGACACGACATCTTTTCAATAGCATCAACTTTAGCTTTGTCAACTTCAATACCTCTTTTAGAAATTTTATGCCCCAAGACAATACCTTCATTAACCATAAAGTGGCACTTCTCCCCATTCAAGACAAGATTAGTTTCTTCACATCTCCGCAAAACTCGATCAAGGTTGCTTAAGCAAGCATTAAAAGAAGTTCCATACACAGAGAAATCATCCATCAAAACCTCAATAATCTTTGAAAGGTAGAAGGTGCATTACATAAACCAAAGGGCATACTTCTATAAGCAAAGGTACTGAAAGGGCAAGTAAAAGTGGTATTTTCCTGATCCTCTTTTGACACAGGTATTTGAGAGAAACCAGAATAACCGTCTAGAAAGCAAAAATGTGTATGTTTGGATAATCTTTCTAGCATTTGATCAATAAAAGGTAAAGGGTAATGATCCTTTCTAGTAGCTTTATTTAATTTGCGAAAGTCAATTACCATTATGTAACCTATAACAATTCTTTGTGGGATCAATTCGTCTTTATCATTAGGAACAACAATAATACATCCTTTCTTAGGGACACAATGGACAGGACTTACCCACTGACTATCAGCAACAGGATAAATTATACCTGCCTCCAGAAGCTTTAGTATTTCATTTGTTACCACTTCTTTCATCTTAGGATTTAACCATCATTGGTGATCAACAACCGGTTTAGCGTCTTTCTCCAATTTTATTTTGTGCTGGCATAGAGTGGGACTAATGCCCTTAAGATCATCAAGAGTATATCCAATAGCAGCACGGTGCTTCTTCAGAGTTTTCAATAATTTCTCTTCTTCCTGCTCTAAAAGGTTAGCACTAATAATAATAGGATATTTCTTATTTTCTTCAAGATAATCATATTTAAGAGTATCAGGTAATGGTTTAAGCTCAAACACGGGATCACCCTTGGGTGGAGGAGGATCCCCTAGAATTTAAACAGGCAAGTTCTGTTTCAAAATAGGTCCTTGTTTAAAGAATACTTCATCTATTTCCCTTCTTTCATTCATAAACATATCATTTTCATGGTCTAGCAAATATTGTTCTAAAGGATCATTAGGAGGCACGGCAATAGAAGCAAGACCAATAATTTCATATTTACTAGGAAATTCTTTATCATGGGGTTGTCTATGAAATTTAGCAAAATTGAAATCATGAGACATATCCCCTAAACCAACAGTAACAATATCCTTTTCGCAGTCTATCTTAGCATTAACAGTATTCAAGAAGAGTCTACCAAATATAATGGGACAAAAGTCATCTTGTGGGGAAGCAAGAACAAGAAAATCAGTAGGATATTTAATTTTCCCACACAAGACTTCAACACCTCTAACAATCCCAACTGGTGAAATTGTATCTCTATTGGCAAGCTTAATAGTAACATCAATATCTTCTATCTCAGCAGGTGTAATATCATGCATAATTTCTTTATATAAAGTATAAGGTATTGCACTGACACTAGCACCCATATCACAAAAGCCATGATAACAGTGATCTCCTATTTTAACAGAAACAACAGGAATGCCAACAACAGGTCAATGTTTATTTTTTAGTATCGGGTCTAGCAATTCTAGCAGCTTCATCACAGAAGTAAATAACATGCCCATCAATATTATCGACCGAGATATCCTTAACCATAGCAATACTAGGTTCAACTTTAATTTGCTCAGAGGATGTAGGTGTTCTAGCATTACTCTTATGAACCACAGTTGAAGCTTTAGCATGATCCTTTATTCTAACAGGGAAAGGTGGTTTCTCAATATAAGCGGTAGGAACAATAGGATCAACATTATAAGTGATAGTCTTTTCTTCAACTTTAATAGGTTAAACTACTTTTACTTCAATGGGAGGATGATATTTAAACCACTTATCCTTAGGGAGGTCAACATGAGTAGCAAATGATTCACAGAAATAAGCTACTATCTCAGAGTCAAGTCCATATTTAGTGCTACATTCATGAAAAGCATCGGTATCCATAAAAGATTTAACACAATCAAACTTAGGTGTTATACCCGACTCCTTACCTTTGTCGAGTTCCCAATCTTCAGAGTTGCATTTAATTCTTTCCAATAAATCCCATCTGAATTCAATAGTCTTCATCATAAAAGAACCAGTAGAAGAAGTATCGAGCATGGAGCGATTATTGAGAGAAAGCCGAGCATACATATTTTGAATAATAATTTCTCTTGAGAGCTCATGATTGGGGCATGAATATAACATTGACTTAAGCCTCCCCCAAGCTTGAGCGATACTTTCTCCTTTGCGAGGCCAAAAATTATATATATAATTTCGATCATGATGAACCAGATGCATAGGATAAAACTTCTAATGAAATTCCAATTTCAATCGGTTGTAGTTCCATGATCCAATATCGTCACATATCCTAAACCATGTCAATGCCTTTCCCTTCAAAGATAAAGGGAAGACCGTCTTCTTGATAACATCCTCGGGCATATCTGCAAGCTTAAATAATCCACAAACTTCATCCACATAGATTAGGTGCATATCGGGATGTAATGTTCCATCTCCTGTAAAAGGATTAGCTAGCAGTTTCTCTATCATACCCGAAGGAATTTCAAAGTAAACATTTTCAGTAGGTTCAGTAGGTTGAGGAGCAACTCTTTTCTCTACTGGTCGGGGTGAAGATACCCCGAACAAGCCCCTCAAAGGATTATTTTCCATAGTAACAAGTGACAGTAAATTTCAGCACACTATATAAATTTTTCCTTACCAAATTCCACCTACCAAAGGCGCTAAACTCCCCGGCAACGGCGCCAGAAAAGAGTCTTGATGACCCACAAGTATAGGGGATCTATTGTAGTCCGTTCTATAAGTAAGAGTGTCGAACCCAATGAGGAGCAGAAGGAAATGACAAGTAGTTTTCAGTAAGGTATTCTTTGCAAGCACTGAAATTATCGGTAACAGATAGTGTTGCGATAAGGTAATTCGTAACGGGTAACAAGTAACAAAAGTAAACAAGGTGCAACAAGGTGTCCCAATCCTTTTTGTAGCAAAGGACAGCCTGGACAAACTCTTATATAAAGGAAAGCGCTCCTGAGGACACATGGGAATTATCGTCAAGCTAGTTTTCATCATGCTCATATGATTTGCGTTCGTTACTTTTATAATTTGATATGTGGGTGGACCGGTGCTTGGGTACTACCCTTCCTTGGACAATCATCCCACTTATGATTAACCCCCTCGCAAGCATCCGCAACTACGAAAGAAGAATTAAGGTAAACCTAACCATAGCATGAGACATATGGATCCAAATCAGCCCCTTACGAAGCAACGCATAAACTAGGGTTTAAGCTTATGTCACTCTAGCAACCCATCATCTACTTATTACTTCCCAATGCCTTCCCCTAGGCCCAAATAATGGTGAAGTGTCATGTAGTCGATGTTCACATAACACCACTAGAGGAAAGACAACATACATCTCATCAAAATATCGAACGAATACCAAATTCACATGACTACTTATAACAAGACTTCTACCATGTCCTCAGGAACAAATGTAAATACTCACAAATCATATTCATGTTCATAGTTAGAGGGGTATTAATGTGCATAAAGGATCTGAACGTATAATCTTCCACTGAATAAACCGACTAGCATCAACTACAAGGAGTAATCAACACTACTAGCAAACCACAGGTACCAATCTGAGGTTTTGATACAAAGATCGGATACAAGAGATGAACTAGGGTTTGAGAGGAAATGGTTTTGGTGAAGATGTTGATGGAGATTGACCCCCTCCTAATGATAGGATCGATGGTGATGACGATGGTGACGATTTCCCCCTCCCGAGGGATTTCCCCCGCAGAACAGCTCCGCCGAAGCCCTAGATTGGTTCTGCCAAGGTTCCGCCTCGAGACGGTGGCGCTTCATCCTGAAAGCTTCCTTCTGATTTTTTCCAGGTCAAAAGACACCTTATACCAGAAGATGGGCATCGGGGGGCTTCCAGGTGCCCCACAAGGCAGGGGGCGCGCCCTCTACCCTCGTGGACAGTGGGTGGCCCCCCTCTGGTGCTTTCTTCGCCCAATATTTTTAATATATTCCAAAACTGACTTTCATGGAGTTTCAGGACTTTTGGAGTTGTGCAGAATAGGTCTCTAATATTTGCTCTTTTTCCATCCCAGGATTCCAGCTGCCGGCATTCTCCTTCTTCATGTAACCCTTGTAAAATAAGAGAGAAAAGGCATAAGTATTGTGACATAATGTGTAAAAACAGCCCATAATGCACTAAATATCGATATAAAAGCATGATGCAAAATGGACGTATCAGTTGGTGTTGACATTGAACTTAATTTGTAACTGGATTTATTTATCGAGTGAATTTGTTTATCTAGCAGCTAACCACATATGCATTTTACAGTGCTAGCAGTGTACTGACAAAAGACATAGAAAATAGTTAACTAAATTTTGACTGACATAGATGACTCTAAGAATTCATTTAACTGACAAAATCCAGTCAACCCCATATGCATTTCTACAGTGCTAACAGTTTACTAACAAAAGACATAAAATGGTTCACTAAATTTTGACTAACATAGATAACTCTTAGAATTCATTTAACTCACAAAATTTAGTTAAACAACAACACTAGATCTCTTGCAACAATGACAACACATCAGAAATAGAACATCAACATAGTAGCAACAATGACAACAACACTTCAGCATTCCATAGTACTTGTCCACAAATAGATAGGTCATGATTTCATAGTAATACTCCATATATAGATAGTTCAATAGGAACAACCATCACATCACATTAGCAAAAGAAGACCAGTAGACAGTACAATTAACTTATGTGCTGACATTATACAAGCACACCTAACCAAACATCTCTAGTTATAACTTATATGCTGGAAATATGTATACTTTCAGCATACCTAACTGACCATCTTCTTCACTTCTTGGGCATCCTTAGTTGTTCATCTTCTTCATGCACTCGGACCGGCGAACCTCAATTGCACCTGGCATCTTCCTCTTCTTCTTGTTCTCTGCCACCTCCGCATGTGCTTCCAGTGCCAAGACCACCTACACCTCCTGCTTGACCATGACAACAACATCTGGAAGTAGGTAGACGTTAATCAAGAGGTTCTTATCACCCTCCTTTGTGTCAAGGACGGGCGCCACCATCTAGACCTCCGGCTCCGCCGCCTGGACCTCTGGCTCATCGTCAGAGATGACCACCACCTCTATCTCCTCCTTGCCATATGACTCAGAGTCCGGCTTGTAGCCAGAGTAAGAGTCGGAGTCAAGCTGAATGTACTCTGAGTCGGATGATTCGACGTCGAAGACGTCATCATGCACAAGGAGCTCGGGCTGGAAGCGGTCCCAGTAGGCCGTGTTGACAGGCGCGGGGATGGCCAAGGCGATGTTCTGGACGCACTCCATTCGTGAGGCAACATGGAGCGGATCCGGCTGCTGCGACGCGGTGGCGGACCGATACATCCACCACCGGGCGCGCTGCCTCGGGTCATCGGAGCGCGTCTCCTGCATCCCGAAATGAAGGACCAACGTAGGAGGGATACCTTTGGGGTCGGTGATGACACGCTGCTTCTCGTTGTCCATCAAGACCTTGAGGAGGCCATGCGTGTGGTGACGCAACATCCCAATGCTGGGGAACCACTGCCCGATCTCCTTCTGGTCCACGCGCATGGCCTTGTCATCTCCTGCCAGGTCATCGATGACCCTCTGCTAGATGGGGTTGTTTTCCATGTCGTCGGCGGTGATGTGGTGCTCGGCGGCAAGGGTTTTCTTGACTAGAGGGGGCGAGGGAGTTTGGGAGCAAGGAGAAACCGAAGCGACGCGGGTGGACTATGGCGAGTGGAGAGTGGAGAGCGGCGGGTGGGTGGGCTTAAAGACAGAGGAGGAGAAACCAAAACGGCATGCACACAATGCAGCACACGCTCGCCATACATCATGTGCAATGAACGCTGGACCTGAGGACCACAAGGAAATAATAAGTAGAAAGTTAAGTAGCACTTGCTCAAAGCACTACTACTATCCCACAGGCATTGCACGCATCGCTTAATACCACGGTCCTGGGTTCGAGACCTAGGCCAAGACCTTTTTGTTTGTTTTGTTTGTTTTTTGTTTTCTAATCAAAAATTCATTTGCACTACAGTTAGTTACAATTCAGTCAAAAAATAGGTTATTAGATTGTATTAATTCAAACAATCAATTTGCATAAAATTCAGTCAAACATTCAGCTGAGTACTAACTTCAAAACATTCAGTTGAGTACTAAGTTCAAAAAATTCAGCTACTAAACTGAAGCACTCAGTTCAAAAATGCAGTTAACTGAATGAGCCAATGATTGAACTACATTTCAATAGTTTCAAACACTGAATGGCTGGTACATTTGAATAGTCTCAAACACTCAGACTGAAGTTTTTTGACAAAAAAATCAGATAACTGCAAGTGCAACAACACTGATTCATCTAAACTCATCAAACATATTGACTCTTTTCTGCTTTTGGGCACATGTCCACTTGCCCCTGCTTGCTTCTTCTGCTGAGCTCTTCTTCTCTTGGCCTCTTCTTGTTGTTTCCTCTTTGCTTCTTGATCTTCCTTTATCTTCAGTGTTGCCTCTGCTCTCTTTCCTTCTTGATCTTCTTTTCTCTTTAGTGCTGCCTCTGCTTTAGATGCAATTGCTTCAATTGCTTTTGACTCCTTCTCTTGTTGCAATTCAGCTTTTCTTGCTGCCGTACCTTGTTGCTTTTCTGTTCTTTCCTTAGCCTTCTTGTCTTTTGCTACTCTTCTTCTTCTTGTTTCCTGATCTGCTTTCCTAAGAACAATTTCTTGCCTTTTTGCTTCTGCCTCCTCTGCTCTCCTCTCTGCCAACATATTCATGGCCTCCGGTGCTGCATCTCTTCTGGATGCTATCTGCCTTTGTTTATCCCTTTTCATCTTCAGCAGCTTCATGGTCAGGCTACCATCATTTATAGCTATTATTGTATGTGTTGTAGCTTGAGAACTGGCTGCCAATGAGATAAATGTTGAATCTAGCGCAGTGGCTTCAGTGTATTCTCTAGGTACTAGTCTAACTTGCTGCATCATGTGAAGCATTGTACATCCAAAGTCCTGTACCTGTTCAAAGACAATGATCATCTGCTACCATCAGTACATTTTAATTGATTAGACACAACTGATAAGAAGTGGACAAAAGATTAGAATTTGCCTGAAATACAACTAGCGTATCATATTCATCCTCTTCTTGGTGCACTAGGCCATCATCTTGTGCAACATGGACCTGCTCTTGTGTTACTTGCCCATCATCTTGTGCTAGATTAACCTCATCCTGTGTGAGTTGGCCATCATCTTGAGCAGCATGGACCTCCTCCTATGGTACTTGACCAACATCTTGTGTTAGATTAACCTCCTCCTGTGTGAGTTGGCCATCATCTTGAGCAGCATGGACCTCCTCCTATGGTACTTGGCCAGCATCTTGTATTAGATTGGCCTCCTGCTGTGTGAGTTGGCCTTCTTCTTGAGCAGCATGTCTGACTTGGCCAGCAACTTGTTGTGCCATAACTTGTTCATCATATAACACATCATTAGGTATAGCCCTTGGCCCCCTTCTCACTTGTTTCTTTGGCAAAATGCCAGCCTTTCTCCGATTACATCCTTTGATATTATGGCCCTATTCATGGAAGTATGAGCATGTATTGTGCATCCATGTCTGGTCATTACCTTGGTTCGATCTTTCTTTTCAATCTCATAAGGCTTCTTTCTCCTACTATTGTTTGAAGGCCTCCCTACTTTTTCATAGACATGCTCTACAAAAAAACCACTTCCGTGATGATACGTGTTTGTCATAGTAGGTCATGTTTTTGTCATGCATGTACATCCATGACGATTTTATGATAGAATCAAGATGGTCATACCCGTGTTGTCGTAGAAGTGTCCCATGACAATACCAAAATTATCATCATGGAAGTGTCCATTTCCATGACGATAAATGGCGTGTCATGGAAGTGCTTTTGTCAAGGGTAACCGACACGTGGCATCCACCGTAACAGATATGTGTTGTCATTTGATGAACGGGATCACATCATTAGAGAATGATGTGATGGACAAGACCCATCCGTTAGCTTAGCATAATGATCGTTTAGTTTATTGCTATTTCTTTCTTCATGACTTATACATGTTCCTATGACTATGAGCTTATGCAACTCCCGAATACTAGAGGAACACTTAGTGTGCTATCAAACGTCACAACGTAACTAGGTGATTATAAAGATGCTCTACAGGTGTCTCCGATGGTGTTTGTTGAGTTGGCTTAGATCGAGATTAGGATTTGTCACTCCGTGTATCGGAGAGGTATCTCTGGGCCCTCTCGGTAATGATCATCACTATAAGCCTTGCAAGCAATGTGACTAATGAGTTATTTACGGGATGATGCATTACGGAACGAGTAAAGAGACTTTCTGGTAACGAGATTGAACTAGGTATGACGATATCGATGATCGAATCTCGGGCAAGAAACATACCGATGACAAAGGGAACAACGAATGTTGTTATGCGGTTTGACCGATAAACATCTTCATAGAATATGTAGGAACCAATATGAGCATCCAGGTTCTGCTATTGGTTATTGACCGGAGATGAGTCTCGGCCATGTCTACATAGCTCTCGAACCCGTAGGGTTCGCATGCTTAACGTTCGATGACGATATGTATTGTGAGTTATGTGATTTGATGTACCGAAGGTTGTTCGGAGTCCCGAATATGATCACGGGCATGACGAGGAGTCTTGAAATGGTCGAGACATAAAGATTGATATACTGGAAGGTTATGTTTGAACACGAGAAAGGTTTAGGATAGGTTTGGGCATTTTCCGGAGTACCGGGGGGTTACCGGAACCCCCCGGAGGGTTAATGGACCTGCATGGGCCTTAGTGGAAGAGAGGAGGCGGCCAGGTGGAGACGCGCGCCCCCCAAGCCCAATCCGAATTGGGGGGCCCTTTCCTTCTCTCCCTCTTTCTCTTTCCTCACCCTCCTAGTTGGACTAGGAAAGGGGGGAACCTACTCCTAGTAGGAGTAGGATTCCCCCCTTGGGGCGCACCCCATGAGGCCGGCCGGCCCCCTCCTCCCCTCCTTTATATACAGGGAAGGGGGCACCCCATAGACATACAAGTTGATTTCTTAGCCATGTGCAGTGCCCCCCTCCACAGATTTCCACCTCGGTCATATTGTTGTAGTGCTTAGGCGAAGCCCTGCGTTGGTAACTTCATCATCACCGTCAACACGCCGTCGTGCTAAAAAAACTCTCCCTCGGCCTCAGCTGAATCTAGAGTTCAAGGGACGTCACCGAGCTGAACATGTGCATATCGCGGAGGTGTCGTATGCTCGGTACTTGATCGGTTGGATCGCGAAGACGTTCGACTACATCAACTGCGTTACTTAACGCTTCCGCTTTCGGTCTACGAGGGTACGTAGACACACTCTCCCCTCTCGTTGCTATGCATCTCCTAAATAGATCTTGCGTGATCGTAGGAAAATTTTGAAATACCACGTTCCACAATAGTGGCATCCGAGCCAGGTCTATGCGTAGATGTTATATGCACGAGTAGAACACAAAGGAGTTGTGGGCGTGGGTATATACATATTGCTTGCCGTCACTATTTGCTTCTTGATTCGGTGGATTGTTGGATGAAGTGGCCCAGACCGGCATTACATGACCACATTCATGAGACTGGTTCTACCGACGTGCTTTGCACACAGGTGGCTAGCAGGTGTCTGTTTCTCCAACTTTAGTTGAATCGGATTCAATGAACTGGGTTCTTTCTGAAGATCAAAAAGCAATCACTATACCACGTTGTGGTTTTCATGCGTAGGTAAGAACGGTTCTTGCTAGAAGCCCGTAGGAGCCACGTAAAACTTGCAACAACAAAGTAGAGGATGTCTAACTTGTTTTTGCAGGGCATGTTGTGATGTGATATGGTCAAGATGTGATGAGATATAAATTTTTGTATGAGATGATCATGTTTTGTTAAAGCTATCGGCAACTAGCAGGAGCCTTATGGTTGTCTCTTTATTGCTGCATAGAAGAATTATGTCCTTGATGCACGGCTAGGTGATAGAACTATTGCAGGAGCAGATGCAGATGTTATGAACATTTGACAAGCTCAGTATGATGACTACTTGATAGTTTAGTGCACCATGATTTACGGTTTAGAACCGGGACTTCAAAAATGTTTTGAAATGTCACGGAGCATATGAAATGTTCCAAGAGCTGAAATTGGTATTTCAGACTCATGCCCGAGTCGAGAGGTATGAGACCTCTGACAAGTAGTATGCCTACAATATGGAGGAGAATAGCTCAACCAGTGAGCATGTGCTCAGAATGTCTGATTACTACAATCACTTGAATCAAGTGGGAGTTAATCTTCCCAATAAGATAGTAATTGACAGAGTTCTCTAGTCACTATCACCAAGTTACTAGAACTTCGTGATGAACTATAGTATGCATGGGACGACGAAAATGATTCCCCGAGCTCTTCGCGATGCTAAAATCGGCGAAGGTAGAAATCAAGAAAAGCATCAAGTCTTGATGGTTGACAAGACCACTAGTTTCAAGTAAAAGGGAAAGGGAAAGAAAGGGAACTTCAAGAAGAATGGCAAGCAAGTTGCCACTCCCAAGAAGAAGCCCAAAGCTAGACCTAAGCCCGAGACTAAGTGCTTCTACTGCAAAGGGACTGGTCACTGGAAGCGGTACCGCCCCAAGTATTTGGCGGATAAGAAGGATGGCAAAGTGAACAAAAGTATATATGATATACATGTTATTCATGTGTACTTTACTAGTGTTCATAGTAACCCCTGGGTATTTGATACTGGTTCAGTTGCTATGATTAGTAACTTGAAACATGAGTTACAAAATGAACAGAGGCTAGTTGAGGGCGAGGTGACGAT
This sequence comes from Triticum urartu, assembly GCF_056163025.1. Taxonomy (NCBI): domain Eukaryota; kingdom Viridiplantae; phylum Streptophyta; class Magnoliopsida; order Poales; family Poaceae; genus Triticum; species Triticum urartu. The sequence goes on along the minus strand of NC_141877.1, from coordinate 203,211,151 downwards.
GTGTGTTGGAAGTGATTCCAAGGTTGATAAGATCACCATCGCACACTCCCTTTACCTTCGGGATTAGTGTTAAACCTAAAATAAATGTTATTTGGTGTTTGCGTTGAGCATTAATATGATTAGATCATGTTTATTGCAATATGGTTATTCATTTAAGTCAAGAGAATAATTGTTGTTCTGTTTATATTAATAAAAGCTTTATGATCATACACCCAATGTAAATGGTTTATTGAATCTCGATCTTAGTGATACACATATTCATAATATTGATGCCAAAAGATGCAAAGTTGATAATGATAGTGCAACATATTTGTGGCACTGCCGTTTAGGTCATATTAGTGTAAAGCGCATGAAGAAACTCCATGCTGATGGGATTTTGGAATCACTTGATTATGAATCACTTGATGCTTGCGAACCATGCCTCATGGGAAAGATGACTAAGACTTCGTTCTCCGGAACAATGGAGTGAGCCACTGACTTATTGGAAATAATACGTACCGATGTATGCGGTCCGATGAGTGTTGAGGCTCGCGGCGGGTATCGTTATTTTCTGACCTTCACAGATGATTTAAGCAGATATGGGTATATCTACTTAATAAAACACAAGTCTGAAACATTTGGAAAAGTTCAAAGAAATTCAGAGTGAAGTTGAGAATCATCGGAACAAGAAAATAAAGTTTCTACAATCTGATCGCGGAGGCGAGTATTTGAGTTATGAGTTTGGTCTTCCTTTGAAACAATGTGGAATAGTTTCACAACTCACGCCACCTGGAACACCATAGCATAATGCTGTGTCCGAACGTCGTAACCGCGCTTTATTAGATATGGTGCGATCTATGATGTCTCTTACTGATTTACTGCTACCATTTTGGGGTTATGCATTAGAGACAGCTGCATTCATGTTAAATAGGGCACCATCTAAATCCATTGAGACGACACCGTATGAACTATGGTTTGGCAAGAAACCTAAGCTGTCGTTTCTTAAAGTTTGGGGCTGCGATGCTTATGTGAAAAAGCTTCAACCTGATAAGATCAAACCCAAATCGAAGAAATGTGTCTTCATAGGATACCCAAAGGAAACCGTTGGGTACACCTTCTATCATAGATCCGAAGGCAAGATATTCGTTGCTAAGAATGGATCCTTTCTAGAGAAGGAGTTTCTCTCAAAAGAAGTGAGTGGGAGGAAAGTAGAACTTGATGAGGTAACTGTACCTTCTCCCTTATTGGAAAGTGGTTCGTCACATAAATTAGTTCTAGTGATTCCTACACCAATTAGTGAGGAAGCTAATGATGATGATCATGAAACTTCTGATCAAGTTACTACCGAACCTCGTAGGTCAAACAGAGTAAGATCGGCACCAGAGTGGTACGGTAATCATGTTCTGGGAGTCATGTTACTTGACCATGACGAACCTATGAACTATGGGGAAGTGATGATGAGCCCAGATTCTGCAAAATGGCTTGAGTCCATGAAATCTGAGATGGGATCCATGTATGAGAACAAAGTGTGGACTTTGGTTGACTTGCCCGATGATCGGAAAACCATAGAGAATAAATGGATCTTCAAGAAGAAGACTGACATTGACGGTAATGTTACAGTCTACAAAGCTCGACTTGTTGTGAAAGGTTTTAGACAAGTTCAAGATGTTGACTACGATGAGATTTTCTCACTCGTATCGATGCTTAAAGTTTGTCCGAATCATGTTAGCAATTGCCACATTTTATGAAATCTGACAAATGGATATCAAAACTGCACTCCTTAATGGATTTATTAAAGAAGAGTTGTATATGATACAACCAGAAGGTTTTGTCAATCCTAAAGGTGCTAACAAAATGTGCAAGCTCTAGCGATCCATCTATGGACTGGTGCAAGCATCTCAAAGTTGGAATATACGCTTTGATAAGTTGATCAACGCATATAGTTTTATACGGACTTGCGGTGAAGCCTGTATTTACAAGAAAGTGAGTGGGAGCACTACAGCCTTTCTGATAAGTATTTGTGAATAACATATTGTTGATTGGAAATGATGTAGAATTTTCTAGAAAGTATAAAGGAGTGTTTGAAAGGAGTTTTTCAAAGAAAGACCTCAGTGAAGCTGCTTACATATTGGGCATCAAGATCTATAGAGATAGATCAAGACGCTTGATAAGATTTTTCAATGAGCACATACCTTGACAAGATTTTGAAGAAGTTCAAAATGGATCAGTCAAAGAAAGAGTTCTTGCCTGTGTTGCAAGGTGTGAAGTTGAGTAAGACTCAAAACCCTACCACGGCAGAAGATAGAGAGAGAATGAAAATCATTCCCTATGCCTTAAACATAGGTTCTATAAAGTATGCCATGCTGTGTACCAGACCTATTGTATACCTTAGCATGAGTTTGTCAAGGGAGTACAATAGTGATCTAGGAATAGATCAATGGACAGCGGTCAAAATTATCCGTAGAGGACTAAGGAAAAATTTCTCGGTTATAGAGGTGATAAAGAGTTCATTGTAAAGAGTTACGTCGATGCAAGCTTTGACACCGATCTGGATGACTCCGAGTCTTAATTTGGATACATATTGAAAGTGGGAGCAATTAGCTAGAGTAGCCCCGCGAAGAGCATTGTAGACATAGAAAATTTGCAAAATACATACGGCTCTGAATGTGGCAGACCTGTTGACTAAACTTCTCTCACAAAGCAAAACATGATCACTCTTTGGGTGTTAATCACACATCGATGTGAACTAGATTGTTGACTCTAGTAAACCCTTTGGTATTACTCACATGGAGATGTGAACTAATCACATAAAGATGTGAACTATTGGTGTTAAATCACATGACGATGTGAACTAGATTATTGACTCTAGTGCAAGTAGGAGACTGAAGGAAATATGCCCTAGAGGCAATAATAAAGTTGTTATTTATATTTCCTTATATCATGATAAATGTTTATTATTCATGCTAGAATTGTATTAACCAAAAACTTAGTACATGTGTGAATAGATAGACAAACAGAGTGTCCCTAGTATGCCTCTACTTGACTAGCTCAATAATCAAAGATGGTTAAGTTTCCTGACCATAGACATGTGTTGTCATTTGACGAATGGGATCACATCATTAGAGAATGATGTGATGGACAAGACCCATCCGTTAGCTTAGCATAATGATCATTTAGTTTATTGCTATTGCTTTCTTCATGACTTATACATGTTCCAATGACTATGAGATTATGTAACTCTCGAATACCGGAGGAACACTTAGTGTGCTATCAAACATCACAACATAACTGGGTGATTATAAAAATGCTCTACAGGTGTCTCTGATGGTGTTTGTTGAGTTGGCTTAGATCGAGATTAGGATTTGTCACTCCATGTATCGGAGAGGTATCTCCGGGCCCTCTCGGTAATGATCATCACTATAAGCCTTGCAAGCAATGTGACTAATGAGTTAGTTACCGAATGATGCATTACGGAACGAGTAAAGAGACTTTCCGGTAACGAGATTGAACTAGGTATGATGATACCGACGGTTGAATCTCGGGCAAGTAACATACCGATGACAAAGGGAACAGCATATGTTGTTATGCGGTTTGACCGATAAAGATCTTCGTAGAATATGTAGGAACCAATATGAGCATCTAGGTTTCGCTATTGGTTATTGACCAGAGATGAGTTTCGTCCATGTCTACATAGTTCTCGAACCCGTAGGGTCTGCACGCTTAACGTTCGATGATGATATGTATTGTGAGTTATGTGATTTGATGTACCAAAGGTTGTTCGGAGTGCCGGATGTGATCACGGACATGACGAGGAGTCTCGAAATGGTCGAGACATAAAGATTGATATATTGGAAGGTTATGTTTGAACACCGAAATGGTTTAGGATAGGTTCGGGCATTTTCCAGAGTACCGGGGGGTTATCGGAACTCCCCGGAGGGTTAATGTGCCTTCATGGGCCTTAGTGGAAGAGAGGAGGAGGCGACTAGGTGGAGGCGTGTGCCCCCCAAGCCCAATCCGAATGCGGGGGGCCTTTCCTTCTCTCCCCCTTCCTCTTTCCTTCCCCTCCTAGTTGGACTTGGAAAGGGGGGAACCTACTCCTAGTAGGAGTAGGATTCCCCCGCTTGTGGCGCGCCCCATGAGGCCGGCCGGCCCCCTCCTCCCCTCCTTTATATACGGGGGAGGGGGCACCCCATAGACACACAAGTTGATTTCTTAGCCGTGTGCGGTGCCCCCCTCCACAGATTTCCACCTCGGTCATATTGTAGTAGTGCTTAGGTGAAGCCCTATGTCGGTAACTTCATCATCACTGTCAACACGCCATCGTGCTGACGAAACTCTCCCTTGGCCTTAGTTGGATCTAGAGTTCGAGGGACGTCACCGAGCTAAACTTGTGCAGATCGCGGAGGTGCCGTACGTTCAGTACTTGATCAGTTGGATCGCGTAGACGTTCGACTACATCAACCGCATTACTTAACGCTTCCGATTTCGGTCTACAAGGGTACGTAGACACACTCTCCCCTCTCGTCGATATGCATCTCCTAGATTGATCTTGCATGATCATAGGAAAATTTTGAAATACTGCGTTCCCCAATAGATTTTCCACATGTAAAATTATCATTGGTCGGAGGAAACACGTGTCAGCTCCGCGGTGGGCCAGATGTCATCCATCCAATGGAGGAGACTTGCCTATGATACGTCGACACGTGGCAGGGACCAACAGTGGCTCATTTAAGGTAATAGGTCAGCCCAACTAAAGGCCCACCATATTTTTTCGCACACTAGTGGGCCGGCCCATTAGCAACCTGCCATGTTTTGGGTCAAATTAAGGCCCATATCAGATCTGGCCCGTTCACAGCCTGTCGTGTTTTGGCTAAATTATGGCCCATATTAGATCAGGCCCGTTAACAGGCCATTGTTATTTTGGGCCCATTCTAAGTTCGGGTTTGTATTTCAGCCTGTTAAATGCCCGTTTACCAGTTCGGCCCGATAATCATTTCCGCCTGTTAGCAGCCCGTGGTGCATCTGGGCCATTGTCGGCCTGGTTTCACTTTAGGCCATTTAATGGCCCGTGCTGAAACTAGGCTATTTCTTGTCTGAAGTGACTTTAGGCCTCTTAACGTCCCGTAGTCTTCCTGGATAAATTTCAGCCCAGTGTGCTTATCGGCCTGTTAATGGCATGTGTAACAGTTGGGCCTAATTACAGCCCGCGTTGAGTCTGCCCTGCTTACAACCCATCTGTTAAAGGCCCTTGACATAGTTGGGCCTACGGCCCATGTTGATACCGGCCTCCTTAAAGCCCATAATTTTATTGGGCCAAACAGGGCTTGAGATATATTTTGGCCTGTTAACGGCTCATTTGCTATTTGGGCCAAACATGGGCCTACGACAGTTTCAGCCCGTGTTAGCCCATGAAATTTTCGGCTCAATGCTAGCCTAATCTAGTTTTTAGCCTGTTAAAAGCCCATGATATTCTCTGGCCCAGCTGGCCTGAACTTTACTCGGCGTGTTAAAGGCGGAAAACTACTATATGTTTAGACCTGCTAATGGCCCAAGATGATTATAGGCCCACGCTTCGGCCCATACATAGCGAGTTACGGGCCGGACTGAAGGCCGACAACATTGAGATCCATTGAAGGTTCCGGCCTAAATTACAGCATACCGAGTAAGAATAAACCTAGACTATACAATAAAGAAATTATGGCATATTACATCCACTGGGCATCAAAGTTCGCCATGAGTGATAATAAAGCTCAACGAGACCGCAAATTACATATACTGGGCATCAAAGGTCGCCACCAGTGCATATAAATGCACTGACAAAATAATATACAAAACGGGCAACACTTCAGAAGGCATTGGGCCTACCCTCAAAGTGCACCACAAGCAGCAGAACAAGCTGATGAGACCTCAGTTGTCTCAACGATAGATGCTCTAACCCTAGCTGCGTAGCAAGAAAGCGCGCATGGATGTCCTCCGAGGTCTTCTTTACATCATTAACATTAAGTCATAGCTGAGATGAAGCAAGCCTTTCCGCTTTAAGCTGAGACTGAAGAAGTCGAACTGATTGAGGAACAACTGCACAGAGGTTGTCTCACAGCTGCTGGTCAGTAGCTTCAACTCACTGTCTTCATCAAGACATGACCTTGGGGTCATATCGCTCTCTTCAAGATGGTTTGGCTCACTATCTTCCCTAAAGTTTTGCCTGGCATGAGAGACATGACTCTGAAAGAGAAACAAGGAGACACGTAACAGGTCTCACAAATATATAAGCAATGATAGTCAGGCTGCTGACAATTCCGTCCCATTTTATATTGGCGAACAAGAAAATAAATGGATTCGTTCTGCATATGGAACATGTTTTTACAACTACAATTTAAAACAGGCAGTTGTTGCGAACATCCAATCAGATGTAAACACCAAAGTAAACAACAGGGAGGAAATGATGCCTATCCAAATCTATACTAGAACAAAGTTTGAAGGCTTGAGAAGGATGAACTTACATTACATGTTAACACGGGCTGGACAAAGCCCTTCTCCATGTCGATGGAATGATAATTCAAGAAATTCCCCAAAGAAACTTCTTTATAAGCATTGCTTTTATTCTACATTTTGTAAAGAGTAAATATAGATCAAATAATATTGGAAGAAACAGAGGATAATGAAGCTCAGGTGCAGAGTGATGATACATAATCAAATAACTATTAATCAAGTACATTGTTACAAGGCAAAAGGTACTGACAGGAGGAATGCAAACATCAACGTGTGCAGTGGCATTGGCTTTATTCAACATTTTGGTAAGAGTGAATGCAGATATGATAATTTGGAGAAAGTGGAGGGTAGGGCAGATAAGATGCATAGTAATGCTAGACAATCAATTATCTCGCAATGCAAGTACAGTAATACCACCACCGTCCATTATTACTTGTCGCTCAAGTGGATGTATCTAGCACTATTAAGTTCTAAATACATCGAATTGAGCAACAATTAACTTGATACGGAGGGAGTACATGACAGCAGGTACTTACATGAGCAATCCAGAACTTCATAACCATTGTGTTAATTCTACATTTATCTAAGAGTAAATATAGATCTTATAATTTCAAGCAAAGGGAGGATAAGGAAGCGAACATTTACAGTGATGCTACATAATCGAACAACAATGAGTGTAAGTATGCTGATAAAGGGCAAGAGGTACTGACAAGAGCAATGCAATGCCCAGTATTTTTGTGAGATCCTATGATCCTTTGAGAAAGGAGATTCATCTGAAATTAGTTTTCATACAAGAGAGAAGGTAAATCACATGCAGAAATGTAGGAGTTCAAATTTTGAATTGATATCATAGACAGTACCTGAAGTTGGGCTCTCTGCAGTTCTAATAGGGGTTTGGCCAGTGGAGTAGGGATAAAGTGTGGTACAGTTGGGCCTGTGTTTTCTGTGGCTGCTGATCTATCTGATTTAACATGTATCACTGCCTTTTCCAAATACCTAGTTTGTACTACTTGAGGATCTGCACTCACCCTCTTCCTTTTGGACATCTATTACGAAAGATCAACATTTGATTGGAAAAACATAGCATGATGACACATGGAATGGGTACAGAAAATGGATAGGTATGTCATATACTCATATATGATGCTTAAACTAAGCAAATGGTGGTGTAACAAAGTAGAAGTAATGCAAGATATGTGCGACCAATACAACCTTGCCAAGTTAGAGCAAGCACCTCGATGGGTGAATAAGATAGGCCATGCTCCACCATGCCAAGTTTCTTAACCAGTGATTGTTTCTCAATATTCCTCTTTTGCTCCCATTCCCATATCCATTTTGATCATGTTCAATACCTGACATGCATGAAAACATAAAAATAAGTGAGATTATCTTTGTAATGCAGAAGTGTTTCTAATCCAATACTGCCTCCCTGTAGACCCCTATGTGCTATCTCTGCAATTCTTGTGACAGATGCCATGCATGCTATAATTTGGTGTGTGCATTAATATAATGTGGCCTACTACTCAAAATATGAGAGCTTCAGAAGTGATGATACTTCGTAGATGAAAGCTTCAACATATAGTAAAGAAGAACAACTTGACCTGACCTGACAGATTCAAAATATACTAAGGAAGAACAACTCGACCGACCTGTCAACCGCAAATGTCTCTACTACTCTTCCCAACAAGGGACATACTTATTAAAGAAGAGAGAAGAGGATCGTGTTTGTTAACTAATAAAATGTCTTCAATCTGCTTTAGCTAACCAATTAAATGGGAAGCTAAGCAACTAAATGTGTCTGTTAGCTAATATCAGTATCATATCACAATCATATTTGAACAACTAAGCTTTGGAATTATGAGTGCTGTGTTGTTTATCTTGAAGGGTGGAGTACTGCTAGTATGACAGAAAACACCTACGCAGATCATAGTAGTATAGATAAAAGGGGAAAACCCTAAGCATCACGAGTAAAATCAGGAAAGTGGAACTAGATGGAACATCTGGGCTTGTATTGCCGGTACAGCTAGAAAAGGTTCGGAAAGGCTTCGGCCCCAAAATGGGCAGCTCTATTCAACTGAAGGCACAATACTGTTACTATTAGTTTAGACTCTCAAAGATGACATAGCTCCTAGCATTTCCTAGATATTATGACAGACCATCTAGAATAGTTAAAAGCATACATCTGAAGTGACCCAACATACCTGTCGACTGCAAATGTCCCTACTCCACTTCCCGACAAGGAACATACTGTACTACTCCCTCTGTTCCTAAATATAAGTCTCTTAGAGATACGAATGCGGACTACAAACGGAGCAAAATGAGTGAATGTACACTCTAAAATATGTATATATACATTCGTATGTAGTTCTTACTGGAATATCTAAAAAATACCTATGTTTTACCAAAAAAGGCATTCGCCCCGCTTTATAAATAAAGCAACGATGAACAACACCTGGTACAGACGCACGCCACCACAACACACGCACGCACCCAAGGCAGTTTAGGAACGGAGGAAGTAATATACTTGTTAAGAAGAACAGAAGAGGAACATGATAACAAAGAGCAAGCAGATTTTAGATAATACAATGTGTGTTGCCCACCCATGATGAACCAGAGCGCACAGAGAAATGCAAATCCCTGCTGTCTCTCTATATGTGGCGCACATGCTTTTCAAAACAAATATAGGAACATTAGCTAACCAATTAAACATTCACTGTTTTAGTAATATGAGCATCATATCATATTCGTATTTCAACAACTAAGCTTTGGAATTATGAGTGGCATGTTGTTTTGCTTGATGGGTTGAGGTCTTGAGGAGCAGTGCTAGCACGACACGAATCACCTACGATGATGGTAGCGAATATAAAGGGGGGAAACCATAAGCTTTACGAGTATAGTGACCGTGCCATGGCGGGTCTGAAGGTGCAAACCGGACAAGGCTACTTCGCAACCAATGTTTGCTTTCAAATAGCCACAACGATTTGGTATGGACAAGAAAAGTACAGTAAACATGTTACGATCTATTTTCTTAGTGAGATCAATAACTTAAGCATATATGAAAGAGTATCACCTCTCTTGCGACATCGTGTAGGCCGCTGCTGATACATTGAGGGTGTCACGGGTGCGATGGCTGTCGGTGGCGCGGAAGAAGACTTGAGACGGCTAGATCAGGGGATAAGTCCTGTTGCCATGGACGAGGCGGTCGTAGGAGCGACAATGACAAGGTGGACGACGGCTCCGATGAAGCGAGAGGACGCGATGAAAGGATCTTGGTCTGGCGCCGTGGATGAGAGACGTCCATCTCTTGCAGTGTTCGACGGGGTAGGGGTAGCGGCTCTGGCAAGGTGGTGGATGGGGTGGCGGACGGAGGAGGCTGGCCGGTGTGGGGAGGTTGTTGTGGCGCCGATGGTGTATGAATGGGGAAATGGAGGGGGAGGGGGAGGGATCTCAAACTTTGGGATGTGCTTGTCTGAAATGTGGGAAAGTTACAAACTTAGCCCCCGTTTAAAATTTCGGACATCTCGTCGGTTGGGGATAGGACGGTAATCTCGCATCTCCCCAATATTTGCCAATAGCAATTTCGGGCGAGGAGAGGGTGTTTTGCCGCCCACGGTTGGCGCCCATGGTGTATGAATGGGGCTGACAGGTAGGGCGGTTGTGTCACGTCTGAGTGAAGTTACACACCTGCCCCTATTTAAAAGAATTTCCTACATAGATTTTGGCTGAGGAGAGTTTGTTTTGCCGCCCACGTGTATGAATGGGAAAATGGAGGGAGAGAGAGAGAGGTCTTTCAGATGAGTTTGAATCAAGTGTGTGTTTGTCGCCCATGTTTGGCACCCACCATGTATCAATGGGGAGACCGGCGGTCGTGTCACGTCTGATTGAAGTTACTAACCTATCGACAACAGTGGAACTTGGGCCGATTAGGATGTGAAGTGTCAAGGGTAGATAGTAATTTCCATCCCGCAAACACTGGCTTCGGGCAGCCAACAAAAGAGAGTGGGTGTTTTGCCGCTTCATTCAAAATTTGGGAGAATTAGGATTCACATTTACCCTGGGCCCTGGCAACTAAATTCAAATCCAATTTGTATTCGATTATGAATATCCATACATCATTCTATGTTTTGTTATTTATTTCTTCAAAACCACAACAAAGATTTATTCCACCTTTATATATGAATATGATTTAGAAATGTCGTGATCTGCGAATTCAGTAGGTTGGACACACTTTGAGTCAAACACTTATTTCATCCAATACAATTTGCTCACACGAAAAACAGTTCATCGTATGTCCATCATACAAGTACTGAGGATTAACTCGCCTAAAAAATTCAGATCATTAAAACACATGCACAACAAAGGGGTCTTGCAACACAATCTTTTCAGAGACATGACACAACATGCAAGTATACTAATCTAATGATAATTTCAACTGGTATCTAAAGAAGAACTAGGATTACCCTGGGCTTCATATAGCAGAAGCAGTAGACATCCTCCGTCTTCAAATGCAACATTCTTACTTCCTCAAAGTCTCAGCTTGCTTGCATAATGCGTGCAGCTAATTGCATAATTTGCAGCCTCAAGATCAAGATTACCTCATTCATGGCAGCCACACCATCTCTTTGTGCCTCTAGTAGCGCCTCAAGAACTACAGTATCTATGCTCAGATTGCTCTCCAACGGTGTTGCCTCTGAACTGCTACCATCTGGTAACATGGATGGCACACTGCTTCCACAAATAGATTCCGGGGTTGTACATTGTGTCCTAGTGTGAACTGCATCTTGAAAGGTTTCCGCTGGACATAAGCAAGGGATAGTTATCGCATGATCCAGGCAGTAAGCTTACATGGTAAATGACATACAAATTATTGCCGAGCATGGCAAGCTATATTTAAATGGCTCGAAGCAGCATCAGCTGAAAACAAATTAAAATGGTAAAGATGAAAGGCAGTGTACCATCGCTATATTTAAGTTGCCTAGGCATATAAGCAGTTGAAATAATCCGCGAAAGCGCTTAAACAGTGTGGCCTCATATAAACTACGAAGACAGTCTTGTGATGAATTTCATAGGAAAAGTTAAGGAGTCAAATGAATTAGGCATGCATTTCTTTATGATAGTATAGCCAGCACTGCTGACATATTGGCCAACTCAGGTATAGCCTAACAAGTAACAAACAAGCATTCAAATCAAGCAATACAACAAAGCAGACAACTGAACTATTTGTAGTTTTTGTAGGATTACAGGTTGAGGGCACAAGCCAAGAAAGCATCCCACATGCATTCACATGTACTAAAACACACTGGCTTACCATATGTTGCTGTGAAGCCTCGCTGATGTTCCTTTGTTCTTTGAAGATATCGTTAGCATCCCGTGGTTGCAAATCTAGTCGTTGTAGTTTATTCCTACCCCTCTATTTAGGTAAAACTAAATTTAATCACATGCACTAGTTCGAATTGATCATCAATGGTTAATCTAAACTAATGAAAGAAGGGTGTGTGCTTACACGATAATATATGTGCTTCACTCTATTTTTATGCTTGTTCGAGGTGCCAGCGCCAAAAGAAACAATATTTTCCTTGATGGGTTGGCAACTCCATAATGAATAGAAGTATCAAATTAGTCACGCAACTTGGGAAGATCAAGAATGCACAAAAAAGTAATGAACAAAGGCTCGGAGTAGTGATATAATAGCTAGCATCAGAAAATGTAGGTTAAAACAAACAAAAAGTAGCAGAACCATAAGCTAGTTTGCTGATGTGTAATTAAGCATAGAGAACATAGAAGCAGTCTAGTAACTAACAAGTGGCATCAGAACAACACCATTATCATAAATATAGCATGCAAGAAGTAAAATAGTAGGCAGTGATATCTAGGAAGTACAGTAATACTTAGGACAAAACAAACGCATTGTAACTATATGTGCACTGGTTTATAATTTCGCACATGTAACCTGTTCACTACCACACATATGGACCTACAGGTGCAAGCAGAACAACGTGTCTCATGAAAAATTGAATGATGTTCTGAAAAAATTCGAAGGTGCGGTGCTTATGCTAAGAAAGTGAACGTAGGCGCCGACTGTTGGATAATAGTACCTGATTCTCGGTGGCGTATGGGCATCGTTATCATACGTGAAAGCTAAGGATCGTCGATGGTGCTCGTGTTGCGGTTGAGTTTGGGCTGGGTGTCTGTGACGCCCCGAGACCGATGCGCCAGGTGTCTTCCAGTTATTCACCGTCATTGCCATGTCTTTTGCTCACGTGTTGCATCTTGCCATGTCATCATGTGCATTGCATCCTCATGTTTTCAAAACTTGCATCCGTCCGGTTTCCCCCAGTTCCGTCTGTTGTCCGTTCTGAGCCCAAACACACTTGCACGCGCACGCGGCACGTCCGAAATATTATTTTATAAGTGGCCGGAAAATGTTCTCGGAATGGGTTGAAAGTTGGCATGCGGTGTTTTTATGTTGTGATTAGGTCGCCTGCCAAGTTCCATCACATTCAGAGTTCGTTTGATGCCCCAACGGATAACTATAGCGGCATTATAGTCGGTCTATCGTCGGGCGTTTTCGGTCTCCGAAAACGGTTGCGGGTTGCATTTCCCCTCTCTCTTCTCAGTCCAACCACACACTTGACCTCGTTCGCCTAACCCCTCTTTGCACAATGCATCGACCCCTCATGCATGTCCGAAACTCCCCCAAACCCGAACCCGGCAGTCGTCTCCGTTGGATTCGGTTCATCCCTATAACATCGTCGGTTTATTATTTGGGCTTCCTAACCTTTTTATCTCGGATCGTCCGATTATAATTGGAGGGACCAAATAGTCCCACCTTTGACCACCTACTATAAATATCTGTCCAAACCCTAGTTTCTAGGAGAGTTGTCCCATCCTCCAAATCCCTCCGCTGCCGCCGCCAGTTTGTCCCTCCTCGTTTTCTTCCCTGCCCAACTGGTGCCCTCCACCTCTCAGCCAACCACCGAGACCACAACCACCTCCTCCCACCTCGGGATCCTCCCAGATCCCCATCGGCCAACCACCGCTCCACCTCGTCTTCAGCACCAGGCCAACCAGACGCCCGCGCCCCCGATCCAAAATCCTCTCCTGTTCGAGCCAGCCAGCTGGAGAAGCTGCGTCGCCGGAGCTCCGTTGCCCTGCGCGCCCCTGCCTCCCTTCCGGTCTTCTCCTTCTCTTCTCTCCCTCGTTGCTCTCTCTCTCACCCGGTTTCCTCTCTCTTGTCCTCCATGCAGGAGCCGCAGCGCCATGGAGCAGCCCCACGCCCGAGCGTCCCTGCTCGCTGTCTTCTCGTCCCTGCCAGATCCTCCTCAGCCGGCGCTCGATCCAGTTTGGGATCGAGGCCATAGCCTCGCTGCGCCCGAGGGAAGGAGCTCCTCGCACCCACTCCTTCGATATGCCCCCTTACCAACGCCTGCACCTCGCCGACACCGCAGGCCGCGCCCTCCGGCGACCTCACCTTCGGTGACAACGACCAGGATCGGCCTCATCCCGCTCTTCTCCTCCCGCCATCTCTCTCTGCTTCCTTCCCCTGCTCCCTCTCTGAATCGCTCTCTCCTTCCTTTCTTCAGGCAACAGCTGCTACCACTACTCTCCATGGAGCTCCGCCACTGGCCGGTTCCAGCGCCGACCCACCAGATCCGGTCTCCCCTCGCCTTCTCCGCCTCGCAAGCCCCTACGAGCCACCACGTCTACCCGGAGCCCCTCGCCGCGTCTGCAAGTCCCGCCGTCGCCAAGTCCCTGCGCCCTGCCCTGTTTCTGCCTTGTCCTTGTTCGAACAAAGGACAAGTGCTTCCTCGTCGTGCGCGTGGGCTGCAAGCGCGCATCAGGCCCAGGCCAGTCCAGCTTGCCTCCCCCATCGATCGGGCTAGGCCCAGCTCGTGTCGGCCCAGTGGCCATGCTGGTGAGCAGCCGCCCAGATCCCTGTGCACTTCTGAGACTGCCAGATTCGGCCCATGTTTTTTCCTCTCTGTGATTTGGCTATTATCCAGAGTAAACAGTTTTACAGAAAAGCCCTCCAACATCATGCATTTAATAACTCACCAGACGTGCATCATATTAAAATAAGTTATATATGAAACATGCTTAGAATTTTATCTAGTTTCATAATATCCAACTTTCATGCATGTTTGAAATGTTTAAATTGCTGTTAGCTTTATTTTTCTCCAATGCCATGTTAAAATGATTTATTTCATAACAAAATAATCGTAGCTCCAAATTTAATAAACTTTATATGTAAATGGGGTAGAAAAATGCCTAGTTTAACATGGTGCACTCATCTTGCATGTTTAACAACTCTAAAATGTGGTTTAGGGCAGAACAGTACCAAATCCATAAACATGCACATGAGGATTTTTCTGGACTTGTTGCTTGTTGTTCCGGTCTCATTTAAACTTGCCTAGATAGGTAGTTTTATTATGCTTCACCTCTTGCCATGTTTAACAACATTTAATATTGTTGAGTACCTAAACGGGAGTGCACTAAATAAGAAATGTGGTGTTTCGCCAATATGCAACTATTGGGCTCCACTTAATTTGTAGTATTGTTTGTGCACTTTGTCATGCCATGCCATGCCTCATTAAACCGGACATGCATCATACTTGGTTGTGCATCATGCCATGTTTATGTGATGGTTGTTTACTAGGTTGCTTGCTTCTTTCCGGGTTGCTTCTCTTGTTAGCTTCGGTTTCGGTCCAGAGTTGTGAGGATTCATTCGACTACATCCATTTGTCTTCTTCATGGACTCATTCTTCTTTCTTGCGGGATCTCAGGCAAGAAGACCATACCCTCGATATCACTTCTATCTTTGCTTGCTAGTTGTTTGTTCTATCGCTAGGTCGCGCTACCTACCACTTGTTATATCATGCCTCCCATATTGCCATGTCAAGCCTCTAACCCACCTTCCTAGCAAACCGATCTTTGGCTATGTTACCGCTTTTGCTTAGCCCCTCTTATAGCATTGCTAGTTGCAGGTGAAGCTGAAGTTTGTTCCATGTTGGAACATGGATATGTTGGGATATCACAATATTTCTTATTATAATTAATGCATCTATATACTTGGTAAAGGGTGGAAGGCTTGGCCTTATGCCTGGTGTTTTGTTCCACTCTTTCCGCCCTAGTTTCCGTCATATCGGTGTTATGTTCCTTGATTTTGCGTTCCTTACGCGGTTGGGTGTTATGGGAACCCCTTGATAGTTCGCTTTGAATAAAACTCCTCCAATAAGGCCCAACCTTGGTTTTACATTTGCCTAACAACCTATTACCCTTCCCTTGGGTCGGCCAACCCAAGGGTCATCTTTATTTTAACCCCCCCGGGCCAGTGCTTCTCTAAGTGTTGGTCCGAACCGAGCTGCATGCGGGGCCACCTCGGGGAAACTTGAGGTTCGGTTTTACTCGTAGCTAGTCTCATCCGGTGTTGCCCTGAGAACGAGATACGTGTGACTCCTATCGGGATTGTCGGCACATCGGGTGGCTTTGCTGGTCTTGTTTTACCACTGTCGAGATGTCTAGTAATCGGGATTCCAAGACTGATCGGGTCTTTCCGGGAGAAGGAATATCCTTCGTTGACCGTGAGAGCTTGTGATGGGCTAAGTTGGGACACCCCTGCAGGGTTTAAACTTTCGAAAGCCGTGCCCGCGGTTATGTGGCATATGGGAATTTGTTAATGTCCGGTTGTAGAGAACTTGACACATAACTTAACTAAAATGCATCAACCGCGTGTGTAGTCGTGATGGTTTCTTTCTGGAGGATTCTGGGAAGTAAACATGGTTCTTGTGTTATGGTTGTGCATAAGTAGTTTCAGGATCACTTCTTGATCACTTCTAGCTTCATGACCATTGCGTTGCTTCTCTTCTCCCTCTTATTTGCGTATGTTAGCCACCATATATGCTTAGTGCTTGCTGCAGCTCCACCTCACTACCTTCTCCTACCCATAAGCTTAAATAGTCTTGATCTCGCGGGTGTGAGATTGTCGAGTCCTCATGACTCACAAATACTTCCAAACAGTTGCAGTTGCCGATGATACCAGTGCAGGTGACGCAACCGAGCTCGAGTGGGAGCTCGATGAAGATCTTGTTCATTGTCTTGTTTCATTTCATGTTGATCAGTAGTGGAGCCCAGTTGGGACGATCGGGGATCTAGCATTTGGGGTTTTCTTCTTTTATTTTGGTTCCATAGTCGGACCTTGATTGTAGTCTGGATGATGTATGTTTAACTTGTATTTGTGTGAAGTGGCAATTGTAAGCCAACTCTTTATCCCTTTCTTATTTAGTACATGGGATTGTGTGAAGATTACCCCACTTGCGACTAAACCACAATGCGGTTATGCCTCTAAGTCGTGCCTCGACACACGGGAGATATAGCCGCATCGTGGGTGTTACGGTGTCGCCATTGGTGAAGCGGCTCCGGTGCTTCGGTTGCGGCGCTTGTCGACATACAAGAAAGTTGATATGTGGTAAGTGAACAGTTCCAAGATAAAGAAGAGAAAAACCGAAGGAGTACAAATCGAAATAACCTGATGAGGGTACGGCGTCAGTAAAGCAGGGCCGGTGGAGTTGAATATGGCGTCCGTGGAGTGGGTCCGGTGAAGTGGGCGAAGGCCTCGGTGAATGATAACCCACAAGTATAGGGGATCATTTGTAGCCTTGTTCGATAAATAAGAGTGTCGAACCCAATGGGGAGCTAAAGGTAGAACAAATATTCCCTCAATTTCTAACGACCACTGATACAACTCTACGCACACTTGACGTTTGCTTTACCGAAAACAAGTATGAAACTATTTTGCAATAATAAAATTACGAGTACTTTGCGAGAATAAAACTATGAATAAATTGCAAGGTATTAAAAGTGGATAGCTTTTGTCAACAAGAAAGTAATTTGTCCCTAGGCAATCGATAACAAGTACCGGTAATCATTCTTATAATTTTATATGAGGGAGAGGCATGAGCTAACATACTTTCTCTACTTGGATCATATGCACTTATGATTGGACCCCTAGCAAGCATCCGCAACTACTAAATATCATTAAGGTCGTGAAACCCAACCATAGCATTAAGTATCAAGTCCTCTTTATCCCATACGCAACAACCCACTTACTCGGGTTTAAGCTTCTGTCACTCTCGCAACCCACCATAAGGAAATCATGAACGTATTGCAACACCCCATAGCAGGGTGAAAGGATTGAGAAAAGGTGTCTAGAGGGGGTGATTAGACTACTTGACCAAATAAAAATCTAGACTTTTCCTAATTTTAGTTCTAGGCAGATTTTAGCAACTTAGCACAAGTCAAGATATCAACCTACACATGCAATTCTAAGAGTATAGCAGCGGAAAGTAAAACAATTGCATATGAAGGTAAAGGGAGGAGTTTGGAGTGTGCAAACGCAATTGGAGACATGGAGATTTTTGGCGTGGTTCCGATAGGTGGTGCTATCATACAAGACTTCAACCCACGAAGGGTAACAGTTGCGTGAGTCCACAGAGGGCTCCACCCACGAAGGGTCCATGAAGAAGCAACCTTGTCTATCCCACCATGGCCTTCGCCCACGAAGGACTTGCCTCACTCGGGTAGATCTTCACAAAGTAGGCGATCTCCTTTCCCTTACAAACTCCTTGGTTCAACTCCACAATCTTGACGGAGGCTCCCAAGTGACACCTAACCAATCTAGGAGACACCACTCTCCAAGAGGTAATAGATGGTGTGTTGATGATGAACTCCTTGCTCTTGTGCTTCAAATGATAGTCTCCCCAACACTCAACTCTCTCTCACAGGATTTGGATTTGGTGGAAAGATGATTTGAGTGGAAAGCAACTTGGGAAGGCTAGAGATCAAGATTTATGTGGTTGGAATGGAACATCTTGACCTCAACACAAGTGTAGGTGGTTCTCTCTCAGAAAATGTATGTTGGAAGTGTACGCATGTTCTGATGGCTCTCTCTACGAATGAAGAGTGGGTGGAGGGGTATAAATAGCCTCCACACAAAATATAATCGTTACACACAAATCACCTCGGTGGGACTGAATCATGAAACTCGGTCAGACCGATTTAGTTCATAATGCGACCGTTAGGCATTTTGGTGGGACCGACATGATCAACTCGGTGGGACCGATGTGCTAGGGTTAGGGTAAAGCCTCAACTCGGTTTGACCGATTACACAAACTCGGTGGGACCGATTTGGGTAATAAGAGAAACAGAGTGTTGGCCAAGCAAACTCGGTGGGACCGATTGCATACCTCGGTGGGACCGAAATTATTGTAATAGGCAACAAAGAGTTTGCAAGCCCATCTCAGTGAGACCGAGATCCCATCGGTGAGACCGAATTGATTAGGGTTTCTGGCAGTGGCTATGTCAAGAGAACTTGGTGGCGCTTGATAGATAGTTTCGGTGGGGCCGAGTTTGACTTTTGGTTTGGGACATATGTGGATGTGAGAAGGTAGTTGAGGGATTTTGGAGCATATCACTAAGCACTTTGAGCAAGCAAGCCATTGAGCAACATCTCATCCCCTCTTAATAGTATTGGCTTTCCTATGGACTCAATGTGATCTTGGATCACTAAAACAAAATGTAGAGTCCTGAGCTTTGAGCTTGAGCCAATCCTTTGTCCTCAGCATCTTGAGGGGTTCCACATCCTCTAGTCCATGCCACTCCATTGTTGAACTTGTCTGAAACACACTAGCTAGAAGCATTAGTCCAACAAGAGATATGTTGACATTAATTACCAAAATCACCCAGGGAGCACTTGTGCTTTCAATCTACCCATTTTTGGTAATTGATAACAACATACATCAAAGCTTTAGATAAAGATATAGAGAATAACAAGTAAAGCTTTGGAAAGACATGTAACATGCATAGGCTCCCCCTACATGTATGAAATCATGTAAATATGGAATATAGGAGCATGTGAATGCGTAAGCATGACAGAGTAAGCAATGTGTTACATGTATCTTGGCTATATGCATCAGAGGAAATGATGTGAATATAGGAAATGTACCTTTATGCTCATGAGTCCTTCTTGCAAACAGTATGTACATCAGCAAGAAATCCTCATACACATGACTGTGATGCATATACTTACCTTTTGGTCTTGAGTTGGCTTAGGAAGGAATGAGCCTGAGTAAACAAGGTTAGATAACACAGATACACCTACTAGCCAAAGCGAACAAGAGAAACCACAAGAGTACCAAGACTGGGATGACATGTAGGGAGTGAGTACTGAGTACCCTATTGGATATAAACATGTCCCCAAAGGTAAATATGTGCAATGAATTCAAGGATTTCCTTCCCTTAGATGTCTTGCTCCCCCTGAATCTAGCATGGGATACTAGGAGAAGATAGGGAACAGAAAATCGGAGCAAAGAAAAGAAACAGAGCTAATGCAAACAATCAACTATGAACATGTATTTCCCCTCTTAAAGACATGTGACTTCTCTCCTCTTGAACACAAAGAATCTGGGGTTTCTTACACTCTCCCCTGAGTATTCTCTCCCCCTATATAAATGATTAAGCTTTGATGTGATCTCTCTCTCCCCCTTTGACATCAATTTCCAAGAAGGGTTATTCTGGATTTTTGTTACAAATGGGTTTGGTCCTTGAGTCACAAAGCAAAGCAGCAAGTCGAATGTGATGCTGGTAGAGGACAAGAATCATTAAGTGGAGCTGGAGCAAGAAGAATGCAGGAACAAGTGGCAAGTTGTCTTTCCTGCAGTGAAATCGGTAGCACCGAGTTGTGTGCTTCAGTGGCGCCGAAAGGATTCGGTTGGACCGAAGGAAACAAACCGGTGTGACCGAGTTCATCACAGTGAAAACACTTGTCATCTCAGCTCACTAGGCAGGTAAAATCTCACAAGGATTTGCAAGGAATTTGCTAAAAGATTTGCAATGAATTGGATGCAGGGAATGCAGAACACAAATAATTAGAAAGGAAATCTAGATGAAGTGGAAATAAATATGCATGAGACAAATGCAAGAGCATAGAGAAACACAAGAGAACTTCATCTAGAATTGGTCGGCGACAAAGTCACCTATGTTAGAGTATATTGACTTAGGAGTCAAGTGAGGACACTTGATCATAGGTCATACTCATTGTTTAAGCTCAAAATGGGGTTACCATTTTTCATTTAAGCATCTTGATGTATTCACATCTTGTTGAGTTGCTTTGATCCATGTCTTGGATTAAAGCTTCTCTAAGATGGAATGACATACCTTGGGTGGTGGTATTGATCTTGATCATGTAGTTGAACTTGTGTGGGTTGCTCAAGGTTGATGTAGCTCATCAAGAGTTGGGAGCACCACTTGGAATTTGAGTTCATATTCCTACATGGGTTATCTTTGCAAGGAAGAGCACTTGTATATCCAAGATGACAATCATAAAACTTAATGTAGAGTTTGTCAAAGGATATGTTTGAAGGGTTTTGTGCTTGCTTGACTTCAACCACCATTGTGTAGAGACTTGGTGATGTAGAAATTGCTCAAGATATGAGTGGGTTGCAATCTCATAGATTTAGATTCATCCAAGTACCTACAAGGGTTAGGTAGTATGCAAGGGTGCAAGTATATCCAAGACATATAAATATCATCATGAAAGAAATATCAAGGATTAGTCAAAGGCTCATGCCTTGCATATATCCAAATGGAGTTTTTACTCCAAGTTTGAAGCATCAATGATGTTCAATTCACCTCTCAAACGGCAAAAGACTTTCTCATCAAGCGTTTTGGTGAATATATCTGCCAATTGCTTATCGGTACGAACATGCTTAAGATCAATGTCCCCTTTGGCAACGTGATCTTGAATGAAATGATGACGAACTTCAATATGCTTAGTTCGAGAATGTTGCACGGGATTGTGAACAATCTTGATAGCACTTTCATTGTCACAAAGCAATGGAACCTGTTTCACATATATCCCATAATCTTTAAGAGTTTGGGTCATCCAAAGTAATTGAGCACAACATGAACCAGCAGCAATGTATTCCGCTTCGACGGTGGATAAGGATACCGAGTTTTGTTTCTTGGAGGACCAAGACACAAGAGATCTACCAAGAAATTAACAAGTACCCGAAGTGGAGTTTCTATCAACCTTGTCTCTGGCATAGTCCGAATTGGAGTAACCAACAAGATTGAAAGAAGACCTCTTAGGATACCAAATGCCAAAATTTGGTGTGTGTATTAAGTA
The DNA here is from genome assembly GCF_056163025.1 of Triticum urartu. Lineage (NCBI taxonomy): Eukaryota > Viridiplantae > Streptophyta > Magnoliopsida > Poales > Poaceae > Triticum > Triticum urartu. Next base: position 203,189,502 of record NC_141877.1, on the reverse strand, counting down.
ACTCACTATCCTTTTCATAGCCTTAAGATGACATTCTTTAGGAGCCACTTGATATCATGCACACATGCACACACTTAGCATAATATCGGGATGAGAGGCACATAGATATAACAATGAACCAATCATAGAGCGGTAAACTTTTTGATCAACCGGTTCACCGTCCTTAGTCAAGTCAAGATGTCCACTAGTAGGCATGGGTGTTTTCATACCTTTGCATTCTTGCATATTGAACTTCTTGAATAAGTCCTTGGTGTACTTTGTTTGAGAAACAAAGGTACCTTACTTAGTTTGTTTGTTTTGCAAACCAAGAAAGAATTTGAGTTCACTCATCATAGACATCTCAAACTTCTCCGACATTAGCTTTCCAAACTTCTCACTAAAATGAGGGTTAGTTGAACCAAATATTATATCATCAACATAAATTTGGCACACAAATAGTTCTCCATTGACCCTTTTAGTAAAAAGAGTAGAATCTATTTTTCCAATTTCAAAGCCTTTTTCAATAAGGAACTTGGTCAAGCATTTATACCATGCTCTAGGAGCTTGTTTAAGACCACAAAGAGCTTTGTGAAGTTTATAAACATGATTAGGTTTCTTAGGATTGACAAAGCCGGGAGGTTGCTTAACATAAAATTCCTCCTCAATTTCACCATTTAAAAAATCACTTTCAATGTCCATTTGGTACAAGGTGATATCATGGTGATTAGCATAAGCAAGTAAGATGCGAATGGACTCAAGTCTAGCAACGGGGACATATGTCTCACCATAGTCCATACCTTTGACTTGAGTGTAGCCTTGGGCGACTAGACGTGCTTTGTTGCGAACAACTTATCCGTCTTCATATTAATTGTTGCGAAACACCCATTTGGTACCAATGATGTTGTGGTTGCTGTCGGGCTTCTCAACCAATGTCCACACTTGATTTCTCTCAAAGTTGTGTAGCTCTTCATGCATGACGTTTATCCAATCTGGATCTTCTAATGCTTCTTCAACCTTCATTGGTTCAATGATAGAGATGAATGAATAATGTTCACAAAAAGTTAGCCAAATGAGTTTTAGAGAGAGTGATTCTCCTGGTTTGGATATCATTGTAGATTTGCTCGACGGGATGGTCTTCGGCGACTCTTGCTTGAACTCGTGGGAGCTTTTGCTTGGCTCATGGTGGTGTTGGGGAACGTAGCAGAATTTTAAAATTTTCTATGCATCACCAAGATCAATCCATGGAGTCATCTAGCAACGAGGGAGAGGAGACTACATCTACATACCCTTGTATATCGCGAGCGGAAGTGTTCGAGAGAACGGGGTTGATGGAGTCGTACTCGTCGTGATCCAAATCACCGATGACCTAGCGCCGAACGGACGGCACCTCCGCGTTCAACACACGTATGATTGGGAAGACATCTCCTCCTTCTTGATCCAGCAAGGGGGAAGGAGAGGTTGATGGAGATCCCGCAGCACGACGGCGTGGTGGTGGTAGCAACGGTGATCTCGGCAGGGCTTCGCCAAGCTCAGCGAGAGGGAGAGGGAGGCGACAGGGGCTAGGGTAGGGCTGCCCTCCCTCCCCCTCACTATATATAGGACCCCTAGGGGGGAGCCGGCCCTAGGAGATCCAATCTCCAAGGGGGGGGGCGGCCAAGGGGGGTGGCTTGCCCCCCAAGCCAAGTGGGGCGCCCCCACCCCTAGGGTTTCCAACCCTAGGCGCAGGGGGAGGCCCATGGGGGCGCACCAGCCCACCAGGGGCTGGTTCCCCTCCCACTTCAGCCCATGGGGCCCTCCGGGATAGGTGGCCCCACCCGGTGGACCCCCGGGACCCTTCCGGTGGTCCCGGTACAATATCGATTACGCCCGAAACTTTCCCGATGACCGAAACTTGACTTCCTATATATAATTCTTCACCTACGGACCATTCCGGAACTCCTCGTGATGTCCGGGATCTCATCCGGGACTCCGAACAACTTTCGGGTTACCGTATACTGATATCTCAACAACCCTAGCGTCACCGAACCTTAAGTGTGTAGACCCTACGGGTTCGGGAGACACACATGCATGACCGAGACGACTCTCCGGTCAATAACCAACAGCGGGATCTGGATACCCATGTTGGCTCCCACATGCTCCTCGATGATCTCATCGGATGAACCACGATGTCGAGGATTCAATCAATTCCGTATACAATTCCCTTTGTCAACCGGTACGTTACTTGCCCGAGACTCGATCGTCGGTATCCCAATACCTCGTTCAATATCATTATCGGCAAGTCACTTTACTCGTACCGTAATGCATGATCCCGTGATCAACCACTTGGTCACATTGAGCTCATTATGATGATGCATTACCGAGTGGGCCCAGAGATACCTCTCCGTCATACGAAGTGACAAATCCCAGTCTCGATTCGTGCCAACCCAACAGACACTTTCGGAGGTACCCATAGTGCACCTTTATAGTCACCCAGTTACGTTGTGACGTTTGGCACACCCAAAGCACTCCTACGGTATCCGGGAGTTGCACAATCTCATGGTCTAAGGAAATGATACTTGACATTCGGAAAAGCTATAGCAAACGACTACACGATCTTTGAGCTATGCTTAGGATTGGGTCTTGTCCATCACATCATTCTCCTAATGATGTGATCCCATTATCAATGACATCTAATGTCCATAGTCAGGAAACCATGACTATCTTTTGATGAACGAGCTAGTCAACTAGAGGCTCACTAGGGATGTGTTGTGGTCTATGTATTCACACATGTATTACGATTTCCGGATAACACAATTATAGCATGAACAATAGACAATTATCATGAACAAGGAAATATAATAATAACCATTTTATTATTGCCTCTAGGGCATATTTCCAACAGTCTCCCACTTGCACTAGAGTCAATAATCTAGTTACATTGTGATGAATCGAACACCCATAGAGTTGTGGTGTTGATCATGTTTTGCTCTAGGGAGAGGTTTAGTCAACGGATCTGCTACATTCAGGTCCGTATGTACTTTACAAATATCTATGTCTCCATTTTGAACACTTTCACGAATGGAATTGAAGCGACGCTTGATATGCCTGGTCTTCCTGTGAAACCTGGGCTCCTTGGCAAGGGCAATAGCTCTAGTGTTGTCACAGAAGAGAGTCATCGGGCCCGACGCATTGGGAATGACTCCAAGGTTGGTAATGAACTCCTTCACCCAGATTGCTTCTTGTGCTGCCTCTGAGACTGCCATGTACTCTGCTTCACATGTAGATCCCGCCACAACGCTTTGCTTGCAACTGCACCAGCTTACTACCCCACCATTCAAAATATACACGTATCCGGTTTGTGACTTAGAGTCATCCAAATCTGTGTCGAAGCTAGCATCGACGTAACCCTTTACGACGAGCTCTTCGTCACCTCCATAAACGAGAAACATATCCTTAGTCCTCTTCAGGTACTTCAGGATATTCTTGACCGCTGTCCAGTGTTCCATGCCGGGATTACTTTGGTACCTTCCTACCAAACTTACGGCAAGGTTTACATCAGGTCTGGTACACAGCATAGCATACATGATAGACCCTATGGCTGAGGCATAGGGGACGACACTCATCTTTTCTCTATCTTCTGCCGTGGTCGGGCATTGAGCCGTGCTCAATCTCGTACCTTGCAACACAGGCAAGAACCCCTTCTTTGACTGATCCATATTGAACTTCTTCAATATCTTGTCAAGGTACGTACTCTGTGAAAGACCAATGAGGCGTCTCGATCTATCTCTATAGATCTTGATGCCTAATATGTAAGCAGCTTCTCCAAGATCCTTCATTGAAAAACACTTGTTCAAGTAGGCCTTTATGCTTTCCAAGAATTCTATATCATTTCCCATCAATAGTATGTCATCCACATACAATATGAGAAATGCTACAGAGCTCCCACTCACTTTCTTATAAATGCAGGCTTCTCCATAAGTCTGCGTAAACCCAAACGCTTTGATCATCTCATCAAAACGAATGTTCCAACTCAGAGATGCTTGAACCAGCCCATAGAACGAGCGTTGGAGCTTGCACACCTTGTCAGCATTCTTAGGATCGACAAAACCTTCAAGCTGCATCATATACAATTCTTCCTTAAGGAAACCATTAAGGAATGTCATTTTGACGTCCATTTGCCATATCTCATAATCATAGAATGCGGCAATTGCTAACATGATTCGGACGGACTTCAGCTTCGCTACGGGTGAGAAAGTCTCATCGTAGTCAACCCCTTGAACTTGTCGATAACCCTTAGCGACAAGCCGAGCTTTATAGATGGTTACATTACCATCCACGTCTGTCTTCTTCTTAAAGATCCATTTATTTTCTATGGCTCGCCGATCATCGGGCAAGTCAGTCAAAGTCCATACTTTGTTTTCATACATGGATCCTATCTCGGATTTCATGGCTTCTAGCCATTTCTCGGAATCTGGGCCCGCCATCGCTTCTTCATAGTTCAAAGGTTCACCATTGTCTAACAACATGATTTCCAGGACAGGGTTGCCGTACCACTCTGGTGTGGAACATGTCCTTGTGGACCTAAGAAGTTCAGTAGCAACTTGATCTGAAGTTTCATGATCATCATCATTAACTTCCTCTCTAGTCGGTGCAGGCACCTCAGGAACATTTTCTTGAGCTGCGCCACTCTCCAGTTCAAGAGGCAATACTTCATCAAGTTCTACTTTCCTCCCACTTACTTCTTTCGAGAGAAACTCTTTCTCTAGAAAGGATCCATTCTTGGCAACAAAGACCTTGCCTTCGGATCTGAGGTAGAAGGTATTCCCGATAGTTTCTTTAGGGTATCCTATGAAGACGCATTTTTCCGATTTGGGTTCGAGCTTTTTAGGTTGAAGTTTCTTGACATAAGCATCGCATCCCCAAACTTTTAGAAACGACAGCTTAGGTTTCTTCCCAAACCATAATTCATACAGTGTCGTCTCAACGGATTTCGAGGAGCCCTATTTAAAGTGAATGCGGCAGTCTCTAAAGCATAGCCCCAAAATGACAGCGGTAGATCGGTAAGAGACATCATAGATCGCACCATATCCAATAGAGTGTGATTACGACATTCGGACACACCATTATGCTGAGGTGTTCCAGGCGGCGTGAGTTGTGAAACTATTCCACATTTCCTTAAGTGCGTGCCAAATTCGTGACTCAAGTATTCTCCCCCACGATCTGATCGAAAGAACTTGATTTTTCTGTCACGTTGATTCTCAACCTCACTCTGAAATTCCTTGAACTTTTCAAAGGTCCCAGACTTGTGTTTCATTAAGTAGACATACCCATATCTACTCAAGTCATCAGTGAGGGTGAGAACATAACGATAGCCACCGCGAGCATCAACACTCATTGGACCGCACACATCAGTATGTATGATTTCCAATAAGTTGGTTGCTCGCTCCATTGTTCCTGAGAACGGAGTCTTGGTCATTTTACCCATGAGGCATGGTTCGCATGTGTCAAATGATTCATAATCAAGAGACTCCAAAAGTCTATCTGCATGGAGCTTCTTCATGCGTTTGACACCTATGTGACCAAGGCAGCAATGCCACAAGTATGTGGGACTATCATTATCAACCTTACATCTTTTGGTATTCACACTATGAATATGTGTAACATTACGCTCGAGATTCATTAAGAATAAACCATTCACCAGCGGAGCATGACCATAAAACATATCTCTCATATAAATAGAACAACCATTATTCTCGGATTTAAATGAGTATCCATCTCGAATTAAACGAGATCCTGATACAATGTTCATGCTCAAAGCTGGCACTAAATAACAATTATTGAGGTTTAAAACTAATCCCATAGGTAAATGTAGAGGTAGCATGCCGACGGCGATCACATCGACCTTGGAACCATTCCCGACGCGCATCGTCACCTCGTCCTTTGCTAGTCTCCGCTTATTCCGCAGCTCCTGCTTTGAGTTACAAGTGTGAGCAACCGCACCGGTATCAAATACCCAGGAGCTACTACGAGTACTGGTAAGGTACACATCAATTACATGTATATCACATATACCTTTAGTGTTGCCGGCCTTCTTGTCTGCTAAGTATTTGGGGCAGTTCCGCTTCCAGTGACCACTTCCCTTGCAATAAAAACACTTAGTCTCGGGCTTGGGTCCATTCTTTGGCTTCTTCCCAGCAGCTTGCATACCGGGTGTGGCAACCCCCTTGCCGTCCTTCTTGAAGTTCTTCTTACCCTTGCCTTTCTTAAACTTAGTGGTTTTATTAACCATCAACACTTGATGTTCCTTTTTGATCTCCACCTCCGCTGATTTCAGCATTGAATATACCTCAAGAATGGTGTTTTCCGTCCCCTGCATATTTAAGTTCATCACAAAGCTCTTGTAGCTTGGTGGAAGCGACTGAAGGATTCTGTTAATGATTGCGTCATCCGGGAGATTAACTCCTAGCTGAGTCAAGCAGTTATGCAACCCAGACATTTTGAGTATGTGCTCACTGACAGAACTATTTTCCTCCATCTTACAACTGAAGAACTTGTTGGAGACTTCATATCTCTCGACCCAGGCATGAGCTTGGAAAACCATTTTCAGCTCTTCGAACATCTCATATGCTCCGTGTTGCTCAAAACGCTTTTGGAGCCCCGGTTCTAAGCTGTAAAGCATGCCGCACTGAACGAGGGAGTAATCATCAGCATGTGACTGCCAAGCGTTCATAACGTCTTGGTTCTCTGGGATGGGTGCATCACCTAGCGGTGCTTCTAGGACATAACCTTTCTTGGAAGCTATGAGGATGATACTCAGGTTCCGGACCCAGTCCGTATAGTTGCTGCCATCATCTTTCAGCTTGGTTTTCTCTAGGAACGCGTTGAAGTTGAGGGCAACATTAGCGTGGGCCATTTGATCTACAAGACATGATGTAAATATTTTAGACTAAGTTCATGACAATTAAGTTCATCTAATCAAATTATTCAATGAACTCCCACTCAGATAGATATCCCTCTAGCCATCTAAGTGAAACATGATCCGAGTCAACTAGGCCGTGTCCGATCATCACGTGAGACGGGCTAGTCAACATCGGTGAACATCTTTATGTTGATCGTATCTTCTATACAACTCATGCTCGACCTTTCGGTCTTCCATGTTCCGAGGCCATGTCTATACATGCTAGGCTCGTCAAGTCAACCTAAGTGTATTGCGTGTGTAAATCCGGCTTACCCGTTGTATTCGAACGTTAGAATCTATCACACCCGATCATCACGTGGTGCTTCGAAACAACGAACCTTCGCAACGGTGCACAGTTAGGGGGAACACTTTCTTGAAATTATTACGAGGGATCATCTTATTTAAGCTACCGTCGTTCTAAGCAAATAAGATGTAAAACATGATAAACATCACATGCAATCAAATAGTGACATGATATGGCCAATATCATTTGCTCCTTTTGATCTCCATCTTCGAGGCTCCATGATCATCGTTGTCACCGGCATGACACCATGATCTCCATCATCGTGTCTTCTTGAAGTTGTCTCATCATCTATTACTTCTACTACTATGGCTAACGCTTTAGCAATAAAGTAAAGTAATTACATGACGTTTATGTTGACACACATGTCATAAATAAATTAAGACAACTCCTATGGCTCCTGCCAGTTGTCATACTCATCGACATGCAAGTCATGATTCCTATTACAAGAACACGATCAATCTCATACATCACATATATCATTCATCACATCCTTTTGGCCATTTCACATCACACGGCGCATGCTGCAAAAACAAGTTAGACGTCCTCTAATTGTTCTAGCAAGAACGTTTCTTACCTACGCCAAAACCACAACGTGATATGCCAATTTCTATTTACCCTTCATAAGGACCCTTTTCATCGAATCCGATCCGACTAAAGTGGGAGAGACAGACACCCGCTAGCCACCTTATGCAACTAGTGCATGTCAATCGGTGGAACCAGTCTCATGTAAGCGTACGTGTAAGGTCGGTCCGGGCCGCTTCATCCCACGATGCCGCCGAATCAAGATAAGACTAGTAACAGCAAGTAAATTGACAATATCGACACCCACAACTGCTTTGTGTTCTACTCGTGCATAAAAACTACGCATAGAACTAGCTCATGATGCCACTGTTGGGGAACGTAGCAGAATTTTAAAATTTTCTACGCATCACCAAGATCAATCTATGGAGTCATCTAGCAATGAGGGAGAGGAGAGTGCATCTACATACCCTAGTAGATCGCGAGCGAAAGCGTTCAAGAGAATGGGGTTGACGGAGTCGTACTCGTCGTGATCCAAATCACCGATGACCTAGCGCCGAATGGACGGCACCTCCGCATTCAACACACGTACGATTGGGAAGACGTCTGCTCCTTCTTGATCCAGCAAGGGGGGAGGAGAGGTTGATGGAGATCCAGCAGCACGACAGCGTGGTGGTGGTAGCAACGGTGATCTCGGCAGGGCTGCGCCAAGCTCAGCGAGAGGGAGAGATGTCACGGGAGGGGGAGGGAGGCGCCAGGGGCTAGGGTAGGGCTGCCCTCCCTCCCCTCACTATATATAGGACCCCTAGGGGGGCGCCGGCCCTAGGATATCCAATCTCCAAGGGAGGGGGCGGCGGCCAAGGGGGGTGGCTTGCCCCCCAAGCCAAGTGGGGCGCCCCCACCCCTAGGGTTTCCAACCCTAGGCACACGGGGAGGCCCATGGGGGGCGCACCAACCCACCAGGGGCTGGTTCCCCTCCCACTTCAGCCATGGGGCCCTCCGGGATAGGTGGCCCCACCCGGTGGACCCCCGGGACCCTTCCGGTGGTCCCGGTACAATACCGATTACCTCCGAAACTTTCTCGATGGCCGAAACTTTGCTTCCTATATATAAATCATCACCTCCGGACCATTCCGGAACTCCTCGTGACGTCCGGGATCTCATACGGGACTCCGAACAACTTTCGGGTTACCGTATACTAATATCTCAACAACCCTAGCGTCACCGAACCTTAAGTGTGTAGACCCTACGGGTTTGGGAGACACGTAGACATGACCGAGACGACTCTCCGGTCAACAACCAACAGCGGGATCTGGATACCCATGTTGGCTCCCACATGCTCCTCGATGATCTCATCGGATGAACCACGATGTCGAGGATTCAATCAATTCCATATACAATTCCCTTTGTCAACCGGTACGTTACTTGCCCGAGACTCGATCGTCGGTATCCCAATACCTCGTTCAATCTCATTACCGGCAAGTCACTTTACTCATACCGTAATGCATGATCCCGTGATCAACCACTTGGTCACATTGAGCTCATTATGATGATGTATTACCGAGTGGGCCCAGAGATACCTCTCCGTCATACGGAGTGACAAATCCCAGTCTCGATTCGTGCCAATCCAACAGACACTTTCGGAGGTACCCGTAGTGCACCTTTATAGTCACCTAGTTACGTTGTGACGTTTGGCACACCCAAAGCACTCCAACGGTATCCAGGAGTTGCACAATCTCATGGTCTAAGGAAATGATACTTGACATTCAGAAAAGCTATAGCACATGAACTACACGATCTTTGAGCTATGCTTAGGATTGGGTCTTATCCATCACATCATTCTCCTAATGATGTGATCCCGTTATCAATGACATCTAATGTCCATAGTCAGGAAACCATGACTATCTTTTGATCAACGAGCTAGTCAACTAGAGGCTCACTAGGGACGTGTTGTGGTCTATGTATTCACACATGTATTACGATTTCCGGATAACACAATTATAGCATGAACAATAGACAATTATCATGAACAAGGAAATATAATAATAACCATTTTATTATTGCCTCTAGGGCATATTTCCAACGGGCGGAACATCCTCTTCATCTTGTTCTTCTTCTTGGCCTTCATCATTGTTGACGTTGTCGTTCTCTTGTCATGGTGGAGAAGGTGGTTGTTGATGTTCATCTTGGTGTACTTCCTCGTTTTCTTCGTCTTGGTGTGTCCCACTTGTGGATGCTTCCGTATCAACTCCTGGTTCACCTTGTCGTGAGGTGGAAGCTTCCATTTGGACGGACGAGGTACTCTCCTTCACTTCCGTTGGATGAATCTTTCCAATAGACAAGTCTTGGATTGCTTCCGAAGGGTCTTTGTCTCCTACATCAATTGGCAATTGCTCTACTTGCGAGCTGTTAGATTCATCAAACTTCACATCTACCGTCTCTTCAACCTTTTGGGTGAAATTGTTGTAGACACGGTAAGTGTGAGAGTTTGAGCCATAACCTAGTAGGAAACCTTCATGAGATTTAGGAGCAAATTTAGAACGACGATGCTTATCAAGAATGTAGCACTTTGAGCCGAATACTCGGAAGTATCCAACTTGGGGTTTGTTACCGGTGAGGAGCTCGTATGCCGTCTTGCCGAGGAGCTTGTGAAGATACAAGCGATTTGTTGCGTGACAAGCTGTCTCAACCGCTTCCGCCCAAAAGTGTTTTGGAGTCTTGTACTCATCAAGCATCGTTCTTGCCATCTCAATAAGAGTCCGGTTCTTCCTCTGAACAACTCCATTTTGTTGAGGCGTGTACGTAGCCGAGAACTCGTGTGAAATCCCTTTTTGTCAAGAAAGGTATCCACATTTGCGTTCTTGAACTCCGTTCCGTTGTCGCTTCGAACCTTCTTGATCTTCACGTCAAATTGATTTTGGGCCTTCCTAGCGAAGTTTTTGAAGATCTTTTGGACCTGCGGTTTATCATCAAGGAAGAACACCCATGTAAATCTTGAAAAATCATCTACTATGACTAGACTAAATGAGTTTCCACCGAGACTCTTGTAGGCATTGGGACCAAAGAGATCCATGTGAAGTAGCTCGAGTGGTCTTCTCGTGGTCATGATGTTCTTCACGGGGTGACTCCCTCCAACTTGTTTTCCTGCCTGACAAGCACTACAAAGTCTATCCTTGTCAAATATGACATCTTTTACTCCAAGGATATGATCACCTTTAATAAGCTTATCAAGATTTCGCATGCCCACATGACCTAGCCTTCTATGCCACAACCAGCCTTTAGAGGATTTAGCAATTAAGAAAGTTCTAGGTTGAGCCTTTTTAGTGAAATCAACAATGTAAAGATCACCTCTACGTATACCGGTAAAGACCATTTTATGATTGTCTCTTCGAAACACTTAGTAGTCTACTTCAGTAAATAGGACATTGAAACTGAAATCAGCAAGTCTAGATACTGAAAGTAAATTGTACCCAAGAGATTCAACGAGAATGACATTTTGTATGGAGCTATCATGTGAGATGGCCACCTTACCAAGGCCAACCACCTTACCCTTTGAGTTATCACCAAAAGTGACATACTTTCGAGGGCCATTGTTTTCAGCAAGCTCACGAAACATATCTTTGTCTCCGGTCATATGGTCAGTACATCCACTATCAAGAACCCATTCCTTTCCTCCAGCCATGTAGCCGCAAAGATTAGCCATAAGACCAAAGTGTCTCATCGCATCATCAAGATCATGGTCACTATCATCATCCTCATCATAGTATCCATGTTCAACATCGTCATGTGATGGATCAACTCCTAGAGAGGGTAATTCATTAGAAGTATGACCGTAACAATGTTCATCTCTATGGATTCTAATGACTTTGGAAATGATATTGCTAATAATTCCAACATCTCCTTTTGCACTCATAAGATTAGTAAGCTCAAATAAGCAATCACCAAACTTGGGATCATTAGAACTCATCTTACTCAAGGAAATAGACTTATGAAGAATCTCATCTAGAATTTTCAAGGAATAATTTGGGAATCGTTCCTCAAGGAATCTCCATAAGGTGTAGGCACAATCAAAAGTAGGCAAGCTAGCAAGAAAGTTTCTAGGCAAACCTCTAGTTATTAAATTGACCGTTCTAAGATTACGGATCATGTCAATAGACTCATCAAGGGTAGGTTGCAAAGGATCAACAATGCAAGCACAAGGAGTAGTGATGTACTTGGTCAAATGATATTCATTGAAAATCTCAAGCATCTCATTTTTCCACTCATGAAAGAATTCCCCATCAAGAATAGGCACTCTACGTCTAAGACTCCTCAACATAGACTCATCCATCTTCCTCCAATGGTGATTAAACCAAAGCAATGGAAACTTGGCTCTGATACCAATTGAAAGGATCGAGAAGAGGTGTCTAGAGGGGGGGTGATTAGACTACTTGACCAAATAAAAATCTAGCATTTTCCCAATTTTAGTTCTAGGCAGATTTTAGCAACTTAGCACAAGTCAAGCAATCAACCTACACATGCAATTCTAAGAGTATAGCAGCGGAAAGTAAAACAATTGCATATGAAGGTAAAGGGAGGAGTATGGAGTGTGCAAAAGCAATTGGAGACACAGAGATTTTTGGCATGGTTCCGATAGGTGGTGCTATCGTACATCCATGTTGATGGAGACTTCAACCCACGAAGGGTAACGGTTGCGCGAGTACACGGAAGGCTCCACCCACGAAGGGTCCACGAAGAAGCAACCTTGTCTATCCCACCATGGCCGTCGCCCACGAAGGACTTGCCTGACTCAGGTAGATCTTCACGAAGTAGGCGATCTCCTTGCCCTTACAAACTCCTTGATTCAACTCCACAATCTTGACGGAGGCTCCCAAGTGACACCTAACCAATATAGGAGACACCACTCTCCAAGAGGTAATAGATGGTGTGTTGATGATGAACTCCTTGCTCTTGTGCTTCAAATGATAGTCTCCCCAACACTCAACTCTCTCTCACAGGATTTGGATTTGGTGGAAAGATGATTTGAGTGGAAAGCAACTTGGGAAGGCTAGAGATCAAGATTTATGTGGTTGGAATGGAACATCTTGACCTCAACACAAGTGTAGGTGGTTCTCTCTCAGAAAATGTATGTTGGAAGTGTACCCATGTTCTGATGGCTCTCTCTACGAATGAAGAGGTGGGTGGAGGGGGTATAAATAGCCTCCACACAAAATATAACCATTACACACAAATCACCAAACTCGGTGGGACCAAATCATGCAATTCGGTCAGACCGATTTAGTTCATAATGTGACCGTTAGGCATTTCGGTGGGACCGACATGATCAACTCAGTGGGGCCGATGTGCTAGGGTTAGGGTAAAGCCTCAACTCGGTTTGACCCATTACACAAACTCGGTGGGACCAATTTGGGTAATAAGCGAAACAGAGAGTTGGCCAAGCAAACTCAGTGGGACCGATTGCATACCTCGGTGGGACCAAAATTATTGCAATAGGCAATAGAGAGTTTGCAAGCCCATCTCGGTGAGACCGAGATCCCATCGGTGAGACCGAATTGATTAGGGTTTCTGGCAATGGCTATGTCAAGAGAACTCAGTGGCGCCGGATAGATAGTTTCGGTGGGGCCAAGTTTGACTTTTGGTTTGGGACATATGTGGATGTGAGAAGGTAGTTGAGGGCTTTTGGAGCATATCACTAAGCACTTTGAGCAAGCAAGCCATTGAGCAACATCTCATCCCCTCTTAATAGTATTTGCTTTCCTATGGACTCGATGTGATCTTGGATCACTAAAATAAAATGTACAGTCCTGAGCTTTGAGCTTGAGCCAATCCTTTGTCCTCAGCATCTTGAGGGGCTCCACATCCTCTAGTCCATGCCACTCCATTTTTGAACTTATCTGAAACACACTAGGTAGAAGCATTAGTCCAACAAGAGATATGTTGACATTAATTACCAAAATCACCCAGGGAGCACTTGTGCTTTCACAGGGACCCCTCACGTTTGCGCGAGACGGATGCGACCGTAGGACAACACCATAAATAAAATATACAATCATATCAACCAAGATCACGATTAACCCATAGGATAAAACAGATCTACTCAAACATCATAGGATAACCATAGGTCATTGGGAAATAATATATGGAGTTGAGCACCATGTTTAAGTAGAGATTACAGTGGAGAGAAGGGGAGTTACACCCCTGCATAGAGGGGGATAAAGTTGGTGTTGACGGTAGCAAGGTTGTTGATGGAGATCGCCGTCACGATCCTTGCCCCCGCGGCACTCTGGCGCCACCGGGAGAGAGGGGGAGAGAGCCCCCTCCTTCTTATTCTTCCTTGGCCTCCCCCCTAGTTGGGAGGAGAGTTCCTCCTCTGGTCCATGGCCTCCATGGCGGCGGAGGGGTGGGAGCCCCTTCGAGATTGGATCTCCCTCTCTGCTCCCTTCTGTTTCGCGTTCCCCAGACCTGGCCCTTCACGGTTTCTTAAATTCCTGGAGATCCGCAACTCCGATTGCACTGAAATTTTTACACGATTTTTTCCGTAAATTATCTTTCTTGCACCAGAAGAAGGGCCCCAACCAACATTTGAGGGGGGCACAAGATACCTGGGCACGCCAGGGGGTGCCCGATGCGCCCTAGTGGATTGTGGTAACTGTGGGCCCCTGTTTGCGTTGATTCCAAGTCCTAGAAATAACATATATTCCAAAATAAGTCTCCATAAATTTTTATCGCGTTTGGACTTCGTTTGATATGGATTTTCTGTGAAATAAAAAACATGCAACAAAAAAGAACTAGCACTAGGCACTAAATCAATATGTTAGTCCAAATAAATCATATAAAATGTTGCCAAAAGTGTATAAAAGTTGTATAATATTGGCATGAAACAATAAAAAATATATACTACAGAGACGTATCAGCGAAGCACATCCAGCACGGTGTGAAGTGCTTTTGGTGAGGCGGATCTGTTGTGGCAGACGAGGGCTTGTATGAAGGGCTAGCGAAGGCGGACGAGGGAGTCGGTGAAGGGCCTACACTATGGTGGACGAGGGCACCGGTGAAGCAGATCCGGTGTGGTGGACCATGATGGTGGTTGAGGGAGTCCTGGACTAGGGGGTGTTCAGGTAGCCGGACTATACCTTCAGCCGGACTCCAGGACTATGAAGATACAAGATTGAAGACTTCGTCCCGTGTCCGGATGGGACTTTCCTTGGCGTGGAAGGCAAGCTTGGCGATGCAGATATTCAAGATCTCCTACCATTGTAACCGACTTTGTGTAACCCTAACCCTCTCCTGTGTCTATATAAACCGGAGGGTTTTAGTCCGTAGGACAACTTCATCATATAACAATCATACCATAGGCTAGCTTCTAGGGTTTAGCCTCCTTGATCTCGTGGTAGATCTACTCTTGTACTACCCATACCATCAATATTAATCAAGCAGGACGTAGGGTTTTACCTCCATCAAGAGGGCCCGAACCTGGGTAAAACATCGTGTTCCTTGCCTCCTGTTACCATCCGGCCTAGACGCATAGTTCGGGACCCCCTACCCGAGATCCGCCGGTTTTGACACCGACATTGGTGCTTCCATTGAGAGTTCCTCCGTGTCGTTGCTTTTAGGCCTGATGGCTCCTTCGATCATCAACAACGATGCAGTCCAGGGTGAGACTTTTCTCCCCGGACAGATCTTCGTCTTCGGTGGCTTCGCACTGCGGGCCAATTCGCTTGGCCACCTTGAGCAGATCGAAAGCTACGCCCCTGGCCATCAGGTCAGGTTTGGAAGCCTAAACTACACGGCTGACATCCGCGGGGACTTGATCTTCGACGGATTCGAGCCACAGCCAAGCGCGCCGCACTGTCTCGATGGGCATGATATAGCTCTGCCTCCAAACAGTGCCTTGGAGGTCGCACACGCATCGGTTCCGACCATCGATTCGGAGCCTACTGCGCCGATCGAGGATCAGTGGTTGGACGCTGCCTCAGGGGCTGTGATCTCAGAGGCGATCGAGCCGAACTCCAGCCCCGCACTCCGCATGGCCCGTGACTCCGAGGAGCCGGATTCCTTTCCGAACTCCAAGCCCCCCGCGCCCCTGCCGATCGAATCCGATTGGGCGCCGATAATGGAGTTCACTGCCGCAGACATCTTTCAGCACTCGCCCTTCGGCGACATCCCGAATTCGCTAAAGTCTCTCTCTTTATCAGGAGAGCCCTGGCCGGACTACGGTCAGCAAGGATGGGATTCGGATGATGAAGAAATTCAAAACCCACCCACCACCCACTTCGTAGCCACTGTCGACGACTTAACCGACATGCTCGACTTCGACTCCGAAGACATCGACGGTATGGACGACGATGCAGGAGACAACCAAGAACCAACGCCTATAGGGCATTGGACAGCCACCTCATCTCACGATGTGTACATGGTGGATACCCCTAAAGGAAGCAACAACGAGGAAAACGGGGTTGGAAAGAGGGATCGATCTCTCGAAAAACAATCAAAGCGTCAGCGTAAACGCTGACCCAAGCCCCACCTCGATAAAGACCCAGCCATAGAGCAGGATGAGCCGGTAGACGACGAGCATGCCTTAGAGCAACCGTCCCAACAAGACAACCCGGATAGAGAAACCGAACATCCCTCCACTGGCGAAAATGGCATTCCGGACGACCCTACACCGGACAAGCCCACGAAGCAGAAGAACCTCCACAAACGGCTCGTTGCAACCGCACGCAGCCTGAAAAAGCAGAAGCGGAAGCTAAAAACTGCGGAAGATGCACTCAGGATCAGATGGAGTAAAGTAATCAATATCGCAGACAAATACGGCGACAGTTGTCGCACTAAAAGCTATCCGAAGAGAAAGCTACTGCCTGAATTCGACGAGGAGGCCTTAGAGCCCTCGCATTCCAAAAGTGAGAAAGCCACACGGTCGGATAGACGACCCCATGGCCAGCATAAAGCGGCAAGCAGCGCCGCACTTAAGCCGGCATGTGACCCACTTAAGGATTCGCATCATGGCCCAGCCAGGTCCATTTACGGGCCAAGAAAGCAAGCTCTCGTAAGCAATGCAATAAAGCCATTATCAGAATCCGGCACACCCAAATACAGGGGTGCCGCACACCCCCTATGTTTCACTGATGAGGTCCTGGATTATGAATTTCCAGCGGGATTCAAACCCGTAAACATAGAGGCATATGATGGAACAACAGACCCTGGAGTCTGGATCGAGGATTATATCCTCCACATACATATGGCTAGAGGAGATGACCTCCACGCCATAAAATACTTACCCCTCAAGCTTAAAGCGCGAGCCCGGCATTGGCTCAAAAGCCTTCCTGAAAACACAACCGGAAGTTGGGAAGAGCTCGAGGATGCTTTCCGAACAAATTTTCAAGGGACCTATGTCCGCCCTCCGGATGCAGACGATCTTAGTCACATAACTCAACAGCCCGGAGAGTCAGCTCGGCAATTCTGGAATAGATTTCTTACTAAAAAGAATCAGATAGTCGACTGTCTGGACGCTGAAGCCTTAGCGGCTTTCAGGCATAATGTCCGAGACGAATGGCTCGCCAGACACCTCGACCAAGAAAAGCCAAGAACAATGGCCGCACTAACAAGCCTCATGACCCGCTTTTACGCAGGAGAGGACAGCTGGTTGGCAAGATGCAGCACCAGTGACCCAAGTACATCCAAAACTAGGGATGGAAACGGAAAACCGCGACGCAATAAGGACCATCGCCGGACTAAGGAAAAAAGTACGAAGAGCACGGCAGTCAACGCCGGATTCAAAAGCTCACGACAGAATCAGAAAAAGCCGCCCCTCCAAGATAACAGGGACGACCTATCCAACCTAAACAAAATCTTGGATAGGATATGTCAAATACACAGCACTCCCGGAAAGCCTGCTAACCATACCCACAGAGATTGTTGGGTTTTCAAACAATCCGGCAGACTCAACGCCGAACACAAGGGGCTCGACACACCAAGCGAAGACGAGGACGAACCCCAAAAGCAGAGTACCAGGAAACAAAAGAATTTCCCACAAGAAGTAAAAATAGTAAACTTACTCCACATAACAAAACGTGCGGTGCCCATAAAGGTACGCGCCCCACGGCCTATCCCAAAGGAATCCCGCCACTGGTTGTCAAAACCAATCATCTTCGATCATCTGGATTATTCTAGAAGTATCAGGAACTCAGGCTGGACTGCCCTGGTACTCGATCCAATAATTGGCGGACTCCAGTTTTCAAATGTCCTTATGGACGGTGGCAGCGGACTCAACCTGATATATCAGGACTCAACCCGCCACATGGGGATTGACCCAAAAAGAATTCGCCACAGCAAAACCTCCTTTCAAGGAGTAACGCTAGGTCCGGACACCCATTGCATGGGTTTTCTCCGGCTCGAGGTTATTTTCAGCTCTGCCGATAACTTCCGTCGCGAAAAGCTGACTTTCCACATCGTCCCATTCTCAAGTCGCTACCAAGCACTACTGGGACGTGAAGCTTTCGCCTGCTTTAACGCAATACCGCATTATGCATCTCTTACGCTTAAGATGCCCGGTCCACGCGGCATCATCTCCTTAAAGGGGAAGCAGTGAGAACACCTCCCCCAAGTGGAGGATTGTGCGGCCGCTTTAACAGCCCCACAATACAATGGCTTCACCAGCCAGAACATCGGAATAGGTCATTAAGACCACGGACACAGTTAGACGAGTCCGGCACAAAAGTATCATTGATAAAGGCTTAGTGGCCATATACCCCTGCACTAGGGGCTTCACACGTATAAAATAAGAGACAATAAAGCTCAATTTTTCATATTTTACTTTACACTTTGTTTATTTCATATAACTTTTGTTCGGCACGCCCCTTTTTCAACTTAGTTGCTCTCTTTTTATAGATGAACGTCGTGCTGCGCCCGTCCAGGATACGGCACAACGGAGACACAGGCACAGACGTGCAGTAGGGACCCGTTCCAAGGATTCTTTTCAGATTAAGACCCTGCGTAAACCTTTTTTACTATCTCTTGTTGATACACATCCCCTGGTTCTATGACCAAGGAGGAGGCTGGCGTCTTGGCATGTGGCCACGTCAGAATTCTTGCGCGTACCTGGACACTAGGGGCTTATACCTCAGAGCATTACCTCGCCCGCTCTCATAAAGACCGAATACCTTAGGGAGTGTCCGGCGTCGCGAGTTTGGCCTTATATGCATCAGCTCCGAGTCATGATTTTGGTCAAATGTTGGGTTGCCCAGCTCCTGTGTTCGGCCGCCTTACGTTCCACTCTATCGGCTAAGGCGGCACCAGGAGAACTACTGCGATTGTGCCCTGGTTTGGCCCAGCGAGCACCTCAGTAGAGAAAGACGAAAACCGACTGTCATGATATGGCGTGAGACTGGTCAACCACTCGATGACTCTCCGGAATCTGTAGGATTCCTCCGCATTAACGAAGGGCCGTTTCCCGGCCAGGCACATACGCGCCCCGAATTCGGGCGAGCGCAGTCGCCACCAGGGGCTACCTAAATAGTCCCATTGTCAAGCTCCTATGGCTAAGTGAAAGTGTTAAAGCATTATAGTCCGGTTGCCTATCTCGCTACGCTATCACCTCCTTTGTAGGACCAAGACGTTGGATTAAGTGTGAAAATGCGCCTTCTACGAGCACCCCCGCACTATGTGCGTGGGGACTGAAGCCAACGACTGCAATCTTTCAGATTTTGTATATATATCTTAAAACGGCCGCACAGGAGGTGTTCCAAATACTTCAAGGCACAAGTATAAAAGGCTACTACAATTCATCAAAATATTGCTTTATAATTACATATGCTATCAGAACATAGCATCCTTCGAGCACTGCGCCTCTATTACACGAGCGCCTTCAAGGACTTCCTGAAAATAGTGCTCGGAGGGTACTTGGCTTTTGTCCGAATCTCGGGATGCAACAATGGTGGTCTCCATCTCTGCCCAGTATGTCTTGACACGGGCAAGAGCCATCCGTGCGCCCTCTATGCATGCTGACCTCTTCATCGCATTGATACATGGCACCGCGTCAAGGAATTGCTGCACCAAGCTTAAATAACTTTTCGGCTCCGATCTCCCCGGCCACAGATGACCCATGACATACTTCATGGCAAGTCCGGACAATCTATTCAGTTCGTCCCATTGAGCCAGACGATCGTCCACTGCTAGTGGACGCTCTGGATTCTGGAACTGCGACCAGAAAAGCCTTTCCACTTCGCGATCTTCTTGATCTCAAAAGTATTCGGTCGCATCAGCAGCACTCGCTGCCAAATCCAGATAGGTGTCCTCCGCACTCCACATCCGGTCCAACGGAGCAAACTTCGGATCGCAAAACTTCCTCCGCAGCATAAAGGGCTTTCCAGCCGCAATCTGTCCGGCCTGACGTAGCTCCTCCTTTGCAGCTCTCATCGCAGAGCGAGCGTCCTTGGCATCAGCAACGGCCTTCTCTAAGTCCGTCTGTCTCGCCCGATATTCTTTCTCAAGAAACTTGCAACAGTCAGCAGCACTTTTTAACTTCACGGTCATCTCCTTCTTGCTTCGGCAGTGAGCAGCCTGTTCGGCTCTCAGCTCTTCAAGGGCCTTCTCGGCAGCCACATCACTTTTCCTGGCTTGTTCCTTAGCTTGGGCAAGTTCCGCCCGAAGACTCTCCACGACGGCCGCACCATCTGCGTCAAGCACACACATTGTAAGATACTGGCATAAAGCTCCTCTTACCAGATGCCGCCCGAGGAATTGCATACCTTGAGCCTCATCAAGCCACTCGTTGACGAGCGCGATGTCGGCATCTGCCACGTCAAGCTGCCGCTTTAGTTCGGCAAAATCATCAGTTCAGCTCGATTTCGGACACTTCACCACCTGTATACAAAGGCGGCATTTTAGACCTGGGATTATGATCCTCTGCGCGCCGTCAATTTTGACAACGCACAGAGTCTCAGGGGCTACTATCTACACAGGGCGCATCTTGTTTATGCGCAACTAACAAAGAAGTACATTATCAAACATACCTTGAAACCCGTCAGCAAACTTCTGACGGCCTCATGCAATCCGCTTTCCGCGGACGAAATACTTCCAATCACCGTACCCATCAATGCACGGTGCTCCTCTGAGATAGAAGCTCGCCCCAATAGAATCATCAGCTCCTCCGACCGCGCATCGGACGGTGCCGGACTCGTCCTATGACCTCCATCGAAGGCCGGACGCGGAGAACCTTGGGGGGACATATGGCTACCTTCCACCCCTTCCGGATTCGGAGAAACCCTCCGCGACGACACCTCAGGGTCGCCTGCCTCGCCAGGCGGTACGGCAGGGGGAGGCGTTCCACTCTCCATCATCTCCGGAAGAAGATCCCCTGAAGACGAGCTCTGCTGAGAAGGGTTGAGGTCCGAGCTACAAAGTAAAATGTCGGTTAATCTTCTCAAATAAAAAGCAAGGATTTCTCTCATCCCTCTAAAGGAAAATCTTTCTCTACTTACGGCTCGCTGGAGAGCTGATCCCTTCGAGGGCGTAGTTCGGCCAAGGATCTCCCCGGCGTCGGACCCTCTGATGAGGACTTTTTCCCCCGCTTTGAGGCCATGGTCTCTGGGTCGTCAGAGGCGGCCCTCTTTTTCCCCTTAGGAGAGGAATTGTCGGTTCCTCCCTTCGGAGCGGCCTCCTTCGAGGAGGCCATAGTTTCCTTGTCCTCCCCCTCACTTCCCTCCAAAGGCACGATCTTCAACATCCTGACTAGCACGGGATTCGGCCTGGTCTCAGGAAGGGGAGCCGGACACCTGATCAGCTTTGCCTTCGCTATCCACTCCTGTTTAAAAGGACAACTCTTTTAGGGGCGAATTTATGACAATTTTACGGATAGCGAGTCCGGGCACAAGGTTACTTACTTGAGTATCCGGGCGATTGCAGCTTAAACCTGCGTCCTCGGTCAAATCCGGACACATTGCTTGTGATCCGAAGAACATTTTATACATCTCCACGGGCGTTGCACCCATAAAATGCTGGAGAGCTCATGGTCCCTCCAGATTAAACTCCCACAGACGAAGGGAGCGACGTTTGCCGGGCAGTGTCCGGCGAATCAGCATGACCTGCGTCACCTTGACCAGGTTGAGGTCTCTTTCTAAGAGATCCCTAATGCGGCCCTGCAACAAGGGCACGTCTTTGGATAACCCCCAATCTAATCCTTTGTTGACCCATGACGCTAGCCGTGGTGGGGGACCCGAGCGAAAGGCAGGAGGCGCCACCCACTTGGTGCTCCTGGGAGCGGTGATATAGAACCACTCTCGTTGCCACAAGCCGAGCTCCTCTTGAAAGGAGCCCTCGGGCCATGGAGCATCAGCATTCTTACTTATGACAGCGCCTCCGCACTCTGCGTGCCGTCCCTCGATCATCTTCGGCTCCACTCCAAAAGTCTTGAGCCATAATCCGAAGTGAGGAGTAAGACAGAGGAACGCTTCGCACACAACGATGAATGAGGAAATGTGGAGGATGGACTCCAGAGCTAAGTCATGAAATTCCAGCCCATAATAGAACATCAGCCCCCTCACGAAGGGATCCATCGGGAAGCCTAACCCCAGAAGGAAGTGAGACATGAACACTACGCTCTCACCGGGCTGGGGACTGGGAATAGCCTGCCTTTGAGCAGGCAACCTATGCGAAATTTTGGCGGTCAAGAACTTAGCCTCTCTCAACTTTAGCACGTCCTTCTCAGTGACGGAGGAGGGCATCCATCGGCCTTGAAGGTCGGAACCGGACATTGTCGAAGGTCCGAAGCGCCTTGAATCTGGAGCCTAGGGTGTTGGAATTCGAGGCGGCGGGCGAACTTGTTTTGAGATTGGAGAAAAGGAGTAAGGCCCTGGTCTCTTTATAAGAGGTTGAATACCAGGAGCCCTCCCCGTAACCGTTTGGGACTAGCCTTTAATCGAGAAGACGTGCTAACGGGCACGATTGGGTTACCCACGTCCGTATTGATGAGAATCCCGTAAATAAAGGGGACACGATCTCTGCTTTGACAAGACGTGCCAAGGAAACCGCCTCGCAAAACACGCTGAGGTGGAAAAGTGAAAACGATTCGAATAAAGGCTTGGCCGTAGTGTGATGTCACGCTGCGGAATACGTCAGCAGATTAGATTTGTGTTAATATTATTCTCTCTGTGGCAATACGTGGAAACTTATTTTGCAGAGCCAGACACTACTCTTGGTGTTTACAAACTTTTATGAAGAATTTGGAGGAGGAACCCGCCTTGCAATGCCGAAGACAATCTACGCGTCGGACTCGTTGTCATTGAAGCCTGGTTCAGGGGCTACTGAGGGAGTCCTGGATTAGGGGGTGTTTGGGTAGCCGGACTATACCTTCAGCCGGACTCCAGGACTATGAAGATACAAGATTGAAGACTTCGTCCCATGTCCGGATGGGACTTTCCTTGGCGTGCAAGGCAAGCTTGGCGATGCGGATATTCAAGATCTCCTACCATTGTAACCGACTTTGTGTAACCCTAACCCTCTCTGGTGTCTATATAAACCGGAGGGTTTTAGTCCATAGGACAACTTCGTCATACAACAATCATACCATAGGCTAGCTTCTAGGGTTTAGCCTCCTTGATCTCGTGGTAGATCTACTCTTGTACTACCCATATCATCAATATTAATCAAGCAGGACGTAGGGTTTTACCTCCATCAAGAGGGCCCGAACCTGGGTAAAACATCGTGTTCCTTGCCTCCTGTTACCATCCAGCCTAGACGCACAGTTCGGGACCCCCTACCCGAGATCCGCCGGTTTTGACACCGACAGCGGTCAAGGAGGTCTGGAGTGGTGGACAAGCTAGTCGCTGAAGGGGCTCCGGTGAAGTGGCGAGTTAGCAGTTGGGGGGTCCAAGGTGCAGAAGGTAGATCCAGTGGGGTGTGAGGTCCACCGCTACGGCGGAGGACTAGATTCGGTGGCTTGGGGGGAGGAGGCGGGGGGGAGGGGCTCTGGGGAAGAATGTTGGGGGCAAAGAGGGGAAAACAACGGAGTTACCAAAGCGGCCCTTTTCCGTTCATGCGGCAGGGGTAAAACAGGAATATCACAGTGCTAAACTTTCGGGCGCGAGATATTTCGATGTGAGCGGGAAGTTTGAAAGCTTTTGGCGGCTGAAATTAAGTGTTCTGCTCTTGTACGGCCGACTATGATATCATGGCTGAGAATTTATTTGTCGTGCACACAAAAAAGTGCAAGTTTCTAAAATCAATCTCTCCAACTCGAAACTTGGAATGCCCATTCAATTCAAATATGGATCATTGAGCTAGTGGAAGCAAATGCCATCATATGCTCCAATTCAAATGAAATTCCAAATATGTTTATCCTAAATATGATGACAAAAACAAAACTCTGTATGTGTACGAATAAAGTGGGTGATTATAAGGTTTGTGAAGGAAATATGACCTAGAGGCAATAATAAAGTTGTTATTATATTTCCTTATATCATGATAAATGTTTATTATTCATGCTAGAATTGTATTAACCGGAAACTTAGTACATGTGTGAATACATAGAAAAATAGAGTGTCCCTAGTAATCCCTCCATCTAGGTGAGTAAGTCATCTTAGGTTGTTCACCGCG
Organism: Triticum urartu; assembly: GCF_056163025.1. Taxonomy (NCBI): domain Eukaryota; kingdom Viridiplantae; phylum Streptophyta; class Magnoliopsida; order Poales; family Poaceae; genus Triticum; species Triticum urartu. The sequence goes on along the minus strand of NC_141877.1, from coordinate 203,165,173 downwards.
ACCAAGACAGAGGGGAAACGAGAGAACTTAATGTATTTTTGCTAATTAATAGCATTGCATGCAATAAACTAACCACTGCATGTCATGTTTGGTAGTCTCAACTCATTTAAAGCATGCACGGCCCACATCTCTAATTGGTTGATATGTCACGAAACAAGAAACTAGGAGTGAGTTAATGTACTATGCCTAAGTGTTTTGGGATTATTTGGTTTTCGTAAGGTGACTTACACACCTAGACGGAGGGAATATGCCTCTACTTGACTAGCTCGTTAATGAAAGATGGTTAAGTTTCCTAGCCATGGACATGTGTGGTCATTTGATGAATGGGATCACATCATTAGAGAATGATGTGATGGACTAGACCCATTCGTTAGCTTAGCACTATGATCGTTTAGTTTATTGCTATTACTTTCTTCATGACTTATACATGTTCCTGTGACTATGAGATTATGCAACTCCCGAATACCGGAGGAAGACCTTGTGTGCTATGAAACATCACAACGTAACTGGGTGATTATAAAGATGCTCTACAGGTGTCTCTGATGGTGTTTGTTGAGTTGGCATAGATCGAGATTAGGATTTGTCACTCAGTGTATCGGAGAGGTATCTCTGGGCCCTCTCGGTAATCCACATCACTATAAGCCTTGCAAGCAATGTGACTAATGAGTTAGTTGCGGGATGATGCATTACGGAACGAGTAAAGAGACTTGCCAGTAACGCGATTGAACTATGTATCATGATACCGATGATCGAATCTCGGGCAAGTAACATACCGATGACAAAGGGAACAACATATGTTGTTATACAGTTTGACTGATAAAGATCTCCGTAGAATATGTAGGAACCAATATGAGCATCCAGGTTCCGCTATTGGTTATTGACCGGAGATGTGTCTCGGTCATGTCTACATAGTTCTCGAACCCGTAGGGTCCGCACGCTTAACGTTCGATGACGATATGTATTATGAGTTATGTGATTTGATGTACCGAAGGTTGTTCTAAGTCCCGGATGTGATCATCGACATGACAAGGAGTCTCGAAATGGTCAAGACATAAAGATTCATATATTGTAAGTCTACATTCGGACACCGGAATGGTTCGGGTCGTTTCAGATAAGTTTCGGAGTACCGGGGGTTACCGGAACCCCCTCCGGGAAGTTGTTGGGCCTTATGGGCCTAGTGGTGGAAGAGAGGAGGCAGGCCAAGAGGTGGCGCATGCCCCTAGCCCAAACCGAATTGGACTAGGGCTAGGGGGGCCGCTCCCCTTTCCTTCTCTTCTTCCTCTCCTTCCTTCTTCTCCTACTTGGACTAGGAAAGGGAGAAACCTACTCCTACTAGGAGTAGGAATCCCCCCCTTGGGCGCGCCCCTTGAGGCCGGCCCTCTTCCTCCTCCTCTCCTTTATATACGAGGGAGGGGGCACCCCATAGACACGCAAGTTGATCTTTAGCCGTGTGCGGTGCCCCCCTCCACAGTTTTCCACCCCGGTCATATTGTCATAGTGCTTAGGTGATGCCCCGCGTCGGTAACTTCATCATCACCGTCAACATGTCGTCATGCTGATGGAACTCACCCTCGGCCTCAGCTGGATCAAGAGTACCAGGGACGTCACTAAGCTGATGTGCAGATCGTGGAGGTGCCGTGCATTTGGTACTTGATCGGTTGGATCGTGAAGACGTTCGACTACATCAACCGTGTTACTAAACGCTTCCGCTTTCGGTCTACGAGGGTACATAGACACACTCTCCCCCCTCGTTGCTATGCATCTCCTAGATAGATCTTGCGTGATCATAGGAATTTTTTTTTGAAATACTGCGTTCTAGGTCTATGCGTAGATGTTATATGCACGAGTAGAACACAAAGAGTTGTGGGCGATAATAGTCATACTGCTTACCAGGATGTCATACTTTGATTAGGCGGTATTGTTGGATGAAGCTGCCCAGACCAACATTACATGACCGTGTTCATGAAACTGGTTCTACCGACGTGCTTCGCACACAGGTGGCTAGTGGGTGTCTGTTTCTCCAACTTTAGTTGAATTGAGTGTGACTACACCCGGTCCTTGTTGAAGGTTAAAACAACACACTTGATGAAAAATCGTTGTGGTTTTGATGCGTAGGTAAGAACGGTTCTTGCTAGAAGCCCGTAGCTGCTACGTAAAACTTGCAACAACAAAGTAGAGGACGTCTAACTTGTTTTTGCAGGGCATGTTGTGATGTGATATGGTCAAGATGTGATTATATAAATTGTTGTATGAGATGATCATGTTTTGTAACAGTTATTGGAAATTGGCAAGAGCCATATGGTTGTCGCTTTATTGTATGAAATGTAATCGCGCTGTAATGCTTTACTTTATCACTAAGCGGTAGCAATAGTCGTAGAAGCAATAGTTGGCGAGATGACAATGATGCGATGATGGTGATCAAGGTGTCAAGCCGGTGACGATGGTGATCATGACAGTGCTTTGGAGATGGAGATCAAAGGCACAAGATGATGATGGCCATATCATATCACTTATATTGATTGCATGTGATGTTTATTCTTTATGCATCTTATTTTGCTTAGTACGACGGTAGCATTATAAGATGATCTCTCACTAAATTTCAAGGTATAAGTGTTCTCCCTGAGTATGCACCGTTGCTATAGTTCGTCGTGCCGAGACACCACGTGATGATCGGGTGTGATAAGCTCTAGTTCACATACAACGGGTGCAAGCCAGTTTTGCACAAGAAGAATACTCAGGTAAAACTTGACAAGCCTAGCATATGCAGATATGGCCTCGAAACACTAAGACCAAAAGGTCGAGCATGAATCATATAGTAGATATTATCAACATAGTGATGTTCACAATTGAAAACTACTCCATCTCACGTGATGATCGGACATGGTTTAGTTGATATGGATCACGTGATCACTTAGATTATTAGAGGGATGTCTATCTAAGTGGGAGTTCTTAAGTAATATGATTAATTAAGCTTTAATTTATCATAAACTTAGTACCTGATAGTATTTTGCATGTCTATGTTGTTGTAGATAAATGGCCCGTGCTACTGTTCCATTGAATTTTAATGCGTTCCTAGAGAAAGCTAAGTTGAAAGATGATGGTAGCAACTACACGGACTGGGTCCGTAACTTGAGGATTATCCTCATTGCTGCATAGAATAATTACGTCCTGGAAGCACCGCTAGGTGCTAGGCCTGCTACAGATGCTACTGATGATGTTAAGAACGCCTGGCAAAGTAAAGCTGATGACTACTGGATAGTTAAGTGTGCCATGCTTTACGGCTTAGAACCGGGAATTCAATGACGTTTTGAACGTCATGGAGCATATGAGATGTTCCAGGAGTTGAAGTTAATATTTCAAGCAAATGACCGAATTGAGAGATATGAAGTCTCCAATAAGTTCTATAGCTGCAAGATGGAGGAGAATAGTTCTGTCAGTGAACATATACTCAGAATGTCTGGGTACCACAACCACTTGATTCAACTGGGAGTTAATCTTCCTGATGATAGTGTCATTGACAGAGTTCTTCAATCACTGCCACCAAGCTACAAAAGCTTCGTGATGAACTATAATATGCAAGGGATGGATAAGACAATTCCCGAGCTCTTCGCGATGCTAAAAGCTGCAGAGGTAGAAATCAAGAAGGAGCATCAAGTGTTGATGGTTAACAAGACCACTAGTTTCAAGAAAAAGGGCAAAGGGAAGAAGGGGAACTTCAAGAAGAATGGCAAGCAAGTTGCTACTCAAGAAGAAGCCCAAGTCTGGACCTAAGCCTGAGATTGAGTGCTTCTACTTCAAAGGGACTGGTCACTGGAAGCGGAACTGCCCCAAGTATTTGGCGGATAAGAAGGATGGCAAAGTGAAAGGTATATTTGATATACATGTTATTGATGTGTACCTTACTAATGCTCGCAGTAGTTCCTGGGTATTTGATACTGGTTCTGTTGCTCATATTTGCAACTCGAAATAGGGGCTACAGATGAAGTGAAGATTGGCTAAGGACGAGGTGATGATGCGCATGGTAAATGGTTCCAAAGTCAATGTGATCGCGGTCGACATGCTACCTCCACATCTACCTTCATGATTAGTATTAGACCTGAATAATTGTTATTTGGTGCCAGCGTTAAGCATGAACTTTATATCTGGATCTTGTTTGATGCGAGACGGTCATTCATTTAAATGAGCGAATAATGGTTGTTCTATTTATATGAGTAATATCTTTTATGATCATGCACCCTTGATGAGTGGTCTATTTTTATTGAATCTCGATAGTAGTGATACACATATTCATAGTATTGAAGCCAAAATATATAAGTTTTATAATGATAGTGCAACTTATTTGTGGCACTGCCGTTTAGGTCATATTGGTATAAAGCACATGAAAAAACTCCATGCTGATGGGCTTTTGGAATCACTTGATGCTTGCGAACCATGCCTCATGGGCAAGATGACTAAGACTCCGTTCTCCGGAACAATGGAATGAGCAACAGACTTATTGGAAATAATACATACTGATGTATGCGGTCCGATGAGTGTTGATGCTCGTGGCGGGTATCGTGATTTTCTGACCTTCACAGATGATTTGAGCAGATATGGGTATGTCTTCTTGATGAAACATAAGTCTGAAACATTTGAAAAGTTCAAAGAATTTCAGAGTGAAGTGGAAAATCATCGTAACAAGAAAATTAAGTTTCTACGATCTGATCGTGGAGGTGAATATTTGAGTTATGAGTTTGGTCTTCATTTCAAACAATGTGGAATAGTTTCGTAACTCACGCCACCTGGAACACCATAGCGTAACGGTGTGTTCGAATGTCGTAACCGCACTTTATTAGATATGGTGTGATATATGATGTCTCTTACTGATTTACCGCTATCATTTTGGGGTTATGCTTTAGAGATGGCTCCATTCATGTTAAATAGGGCACCATCAAAATCCGTTGAGACGACACCATATGAACTGTGGTTTGGCAAGAAACCTAAGTTGTCGTTTCTTAAAGTTTGGGGCTGCGATGCTTATGTGAAAAAGCTTCAACCTGATAAGCTCGAACCCAAATCGGAGAAATGTGTCTTCATAGGATACCTAAAGGAAACTGTTGGATACACCTTCTATCACAGATCCAAAGACAAGATATTCGTTGCTAAGAATGGATCCTTTCTAGAGAAGGAGTTTGTCTCGAAAGAAGTGAGTGGGAGGAAAGTAGAACTTGATGAGGTAAGTGTACCTTCTCCCTTATTGGAAAGTAGTCCATCACAGAAATCAGTTCCAGTGATTCCTACACCAATTAGTGAGGAAGTTAATGATGTTGATCATGAAACTTCTGATCAAGTTATTACCGAACCTGTAGGTCAACCAGAGCAAGATCCGCACCTTAGTGGTATGGTAATCTTGTTCTGGGAGTCATGTTACTTGACCATGACGAACCTATGAACTACGAGGAAGCGATGATGAGCCCAGATTCCGCAAAATGGCTTGAAGCCATGAAATCTGAGATGGGATCCATGTATGAGAACAAAGTGTGGACTTTGGTTGACTTGCCCAATGATCGGCAAGCCATAGAGAATAAATGGATCTTCAAGAAAAAGACTGAAGCTGACGGTAATGTTACAGTATACAAAGCTCGACTTGTTGTGAAAGGTTTTCGACAAGTTCAGGGAGTTGACTATGATGAGACCTTCTCACCCGTAGAGATGCTTAAGTCCGTCTGAATCATGTTAGCAATTGCCGCATTTTATGATTATGAAATTTGGCAAATGGATGTCAAAACTGCATTCCTTAATGGATATCTTAAAGAAGAGTTGTATATGATGCAACCGGAAGGTTTTGTCGATCCAAAAGGTGCTAACAAAGTGTGCAAGCTCCAGCGATCCATTTATGGATTGGTGCAAGCATCTCAGAGTTGGAAAAGACGCTTTGATAGTGTGATCAAAGTATATGGTTTTATACAGACTTTTGGAGAAGCCTCTATTTAGAAGAAAGTGAGTGGGAGCTCTATAGCATTTCTGATATTATATGTGGATGACATATTGTTAATCGGAAATGATACTGAATTTCCGAATAGCATAAAAGGATACTTGAATAAGAATTTTTGAATGAAAGACCTCGGTGAAGCTGCTTATATATTGGGAATCAAGATCTATAGAGATAGATCAAGACGCTTAATTGGACTTTCACAAAGCACATACCTTGATAAAGTTTTGAAGAAGTTCAAAATAGATCAAGCAAAGAAAGGGTTCTTGCCTGTGTTACAAGGTGTGAAGTTGAGTCAGACTCAATGCCCGACCACTACAGAAGATAGAGAGAAAATGAAAGTCATTCCCTATGCTTCAGCCATAGGTTCTATCATATATGCAATGCTGTGAACCAGACCTAATGTGTGCCTTGCTACTAGTTTAGCAGGAAGGTACCGAAGTAATCAAGGAGTGGATCACTGGACAGCGGTCAAGAACATCCTGAAATACCTGAAAAGGACTAAGGATATGTTTCCCGTTTATGGAGGTGATAAAGAGCTCATCGTAAATGGTTACGTCGATGCAAGCTTTGACACTGATCTGGATGACTCTAAGTCACAAACCGGATACGTATTTTTATTAAATGGTGGAGCTGTCAGTTGATCTAGTTCTAAGCAGGGCGTCGTGGCAGGATCTACGTGTGAAGCGGAATACAAGCTGCTTCGGAAGCAGCAAATGAAGGAATTCATATCTGATCTAGGTGTAATACCTAGTGCATCAGGTACAATGAAAATGTTTTGTGACAATACTGGTGCAATTGCCTTGGCAAAGGAATCCAGATTTCACAAGAGAACCAAGCACATCAAGAGACGCTTCATTTTTATCCGCGATCAAGTCAAGGAGGGAGACATAGAGATTTGCAAGATACATACGGATCTGAATGTTGCAGACACGTTGACGAAGCCTCTCTCACGAGCAAAACATGATCAGCACTAAGACTCCTTAGGTGTTAGAATCATTACTATGTAATCTAGATTATTGACTCTAGTGCAAGTGGGAGATTGAAGGAAATAAGCCCTAGAGGCAATAATAAAGTTGTTATTTATATTTCCTTATATCATGATAAATGTTTATTATTCATGCTAGAATTGTATTAACCGGAAACTTAGTACATGTGTGAATACATAGACAAACAGAGTGTCCCTAGTATACCTCTACTTGACTAGCTCGTTAATCAAATGTAACACCCCGGTAACTTGGTACAGTAAACTCCTGCTAATGTCTGCCAAGTCATCATGATTATTTTGCTAATCATCACTCTGTTCCAAATCAAACTCTTACTCAAATTGAAATTGCATGTCAAATTATTTTCTTCCAAAACTAAAAGACAAAAATGTGCGTTGGGTTGCAAATGTTCACTAACTAATTATCATGTAGAAACCAACATCATTTGACTCACCATTTAATTCCTAGGAAAATATAAAGTAGTCCAACTATACTAAAATATCCTTTTCAAAATAAAAAAAGGTTATATATTTCCAAATGACCCCATATGTTGGGTGCTATTTAAAAATATGGCATTTGATTTATGTAACAAGTTTCAATGTGAACAAAATTCAATTACTAGAAAAATGAAATGCAAAACGGGAAAGAAATACAAAGTAGACAATACAAAGTAAAGAAGAAAAACTGTACTGCTGTACTGGGCCCTAGTGGCCACAGTACAGCCAAACCCACTAGGCCAAGACCTTTCTTCCATCTCTTGCTAGGAGAGGCAGAGGAGAGTCGTGACGTGCATCCAGCCGCCATGGCTATGGATGGCCACCACGTGCACTCCCCAGCCCTACAAATACACCCACGCGAAACCCTAACTCGCCTCTTGCATTCCTCACTTTTTCCCCATCGCCCCCTTCTCATCCTCTCTAAATCGGGCTCGGAACCTCATGCGGTGACCACTGCCTTGTCGTCATTGCCGGCCACCGTCGTCGCCGTCGCTCGGTAGTACGTCCAGGGGAAATGCCAAGGTCATCTTCGTCCGTCCCGGGCATCAGTTCAAGCAGGGACACCGCGACGCCGTCGCCATCGTCATCATCTCCGTTCGACCGCCGCCATCTCGCCGATGACCTATAATGTTTTGACCGCCCCCAGCCTCGACGAGCTTGCCTACGACCTCTTTGTGAGCCACTCTTCCGAAACCCCCTCTCCCCGTTATCGATTCGTCGCTGTAGCCGTCGTCCGCGACCTCCATGACTGCGCCTGTAACTCTGCTTCTGGACATGCTCACCCGCGTATGGCCGCGTCCTGCTGCGGTGCTTGCTCGCCCGCTCCCGTTCCTTCTGCCGCTGCCGCACGCCCCACGCCCGCTTGCTGCTGCCGCCTGCGCCCGCGCGCGCTCGGGCGCCCCAGACCGCGTCGTCGCCCGAGCTATCGTGTTGCTTCGCTGCTGTGCTGCTCCTTGCGCTGTTGCTGCTCACTGCTTGGCCACTGCTTGCTGCTGCCGCTACCCGCTGCTCTGTGTGCCTGCTACTGCCCTGCTCTGTTGTGTCGCTGATGTTGCTTGCTACTGCTGCCCGTTGCGCTGCCTTGCAAACTGCCATCGCTCCTGCTCTATGGCCGTGGCCGTGTGTGCGTAGGTGTTGTGTGTGGCCGGTCTATTTAGGCTAATGCTTGATTTATTGTAGGGATTAATTAGTGGCTAGATTAGCCTATGTGCAAATGACATGTGGGTCCATTTTAATCATGTTAGTTTTATTTATTTGTTTAGGTTCAGCCAATGACATATGGGCCACCCCCTCACTTTTTGACCAGTCAACTTGACTTGGTCAACCTGAATTAAAACAAAATCAAAACTTTCATAAAGTCATTAAAACTTTGGAAAATCATAGAAAAATGTCTGTAACTCGGATGAAAATGTTTTATATATGAAAATTGCTCAAAAAAATTTAACGAATCCGAAAACACGCTCCGTTCATCTGTCACATGCCCCTAACATGCTGAACATGAAACCGTCCCCTCTCTTTTTATCTGTGCGGAAAACATGAGACGCCGGGAAAACCCCTCCGGATGTTTTCCCTATCCGTCTGCAACGTCTAGCACTGCGTCAGTTCACCCCTAACACCGCTTATTACCATGTTATGCTTTATGATGCTTTGTTTGCTTTATATTTATTGTTTCTTCCCCCTCTTCTCTCCGGTAGACCCCGAGGACCGATGATGCCCCGGTGATCGACTAGGTCGACAATGACACTTCTTCCTTTTCAACAGAGCTTCCAGGCAAGCCCCCCCCCTTTGAACATCCCGATATCGCCCATTCCATTCTATCATGCTTGCATTAGATTTTGCTACTGTTATTGTTTGCTCCTATTCTGATGCATAGCCTGTTTTTGTAACCTGCTTATTGTTACCTTACCTGCTTATCCTAAACTGCTTAGTATAGGTTGGTTAGTGATCCATCAGTGACCCCCACCTTGTCCTTGTTGCCCCTATTTCATCATCGAAGACCCGATCAACGGGATCAAAGACCAGGCCCCGACACCGCACATCACTTTCCCCTTTTGTTGCTCGACTCTGCAGAGTTACCATCGAGTGCTGAGGGTGGAACCTTATACATCACTCCTGATGAGATCTCTGTAGGTAGCTATCCGGTCGTGGTCATCGAGGGTGATTTCCTCCTTAACCACTCCCGATACGGCTCTATCGTGCAACCCCTCAAGTGTGAACCTCGAGGGTGGATCCTCTTACATTCACCTTGATGATTACATCGAGTGGAATTCACCGGGGGTGATTCCTCAGGTTTTCCCCTTGGTGTTAGACACATAGTTACTATGGTTACTATGACTTTACACTGAACCATGTTACTAAAGACGGGTCGGCCCGGAGGGGTACCCGCGCGAGGTTAATAGCGAGTTATGTGGAGTCGGGTTGACCTGGAAGGTGCCCGCGAGATACTTACGAGGCGTGGCCGGGCATTCTTAGCCCTTGCCGCAAGTACTCGAGACGGGGCGACGGGGTCACATCTTTCGTGAGTCTCTGCTCGTGACCGCACTACCAACACACTAACGGTTTGGATATTTGATCCGAGGGGCCTCTGGCCTGATAGCACTAACCATCACATGGGCATAGTATGGGCGTTCTGCGTAGTATACATCAGCCGAAGCTTATTAGACGTCAGCGACTGAGCGGCGCGCGCTGGGTTGGACTGGTAAGCTCCTGCCTTTTTAAGGAGGTAGCTAGGTCTGCTCACAAGCCGCCCACGCAACATGCAGGAGTTACCGGGGCGATGGCCCAAGACCCCTGGGGGCATAGGTTTAGTCCGGCGTGCTGACCTCTCTATTAAGCCTAGGTCGGGTTGCGGCGTATTGTTTGGCCGAGGCCGGGCATGACCCAGGAAAGTGTGTCCGGCCGGAGTTAATCGAGCGTGGTGGGTAAGTTGGTGCACCCCTGCAGGGAAGAAAACATCTATCGATAGCCTGTGTTACGGTAACGGACACTTGGAGTTGTATCCCGATTGGTACAACTAGAATTGGATACATGAGATGAGAAATGGATAGTATGGCTCTGGGATTGCTTTCTCGTAGGGAGTCGAGAAAGGATCTCTGGCCGAGGTTGATAACACTACTACTAGTTTACATTATGTTGATCTGTACTCTTCTATATGCTGCAAGATGCTTGAAGATGTTAGTCTTCGATAGGCTAGGCTTTCCCCTTCTTTTCTGGCATTCTGCAGTTTAGTCCATAAATACAACCCATTTCCTTTGATATAGATGCATACTTAGTTTAGATCTGATGTAAGTCTTGCGAGTACTTTGGATGAGTACTCACGGTTGCTTTGGCACCTCTTTTTCCCATATACCCGATTGTTGCGACCAGATGACAGATCCCAGGAGCCAGACGACACCACTGATGACTACTACTACCCCGAGGGTGCCTACTACTGCGTGACGACCGCTGACGACCTGGAGTAGTTAGGAGGCTCCCAGGTAGGAGGCCTTGCCTTTTCGATCAATGTTGCTTTTGTGCTAGCCTTCTTAAGGCAAAACTTGTCTAACTTATGTCTGTACTCAGATATTGTTGCTACCGCTGACTCTTGTGTATTCGAGCTGATATATTCGAGCCCTCGAGGCCCCTGGCTTGTAATATAAAGCTTGTATTATTTTAAATTTGTGTCTAGAGTTGTGTTGTGATATCTTCCCGTGAGTCCTCGATCTTGATCGTACACATTTACGTGTATGATTAGTGTACGATTGAGTCGGGGGCGTCATAAGTTGGTATCAGAGCCAACTGCCTGTAGGTAGCCCCCTTCCAACTCCTTGGCCGAAGTTGAGTCTAGTCTTTGAAAAACTTTTACTAACATTGTTGTGTGGCTTACGGGCCCACATCACAATTGGGTGGTATTAGGATCTTTTATTCCTCGTCTATACTCTCGGATTCTGATCTCTCTTCTCCTCGTGTTAAAGGTTTTACTGACTCTAACATTAGGATCTCGTGGGCACATCCACCCGGAGAGCCCCTTATTACAGATGATCGCCTACTACACCAGAAGATTTCAAAGATACTCTATGATGTTCTGTCAAGACTTTGTGTCATCGCTTTTGCAATTCCCTCTCATCGATAAACTCCTATGGATGACTACTACACTTGTCATTCATACCATCATTCCCCATTGATCTTGTTATCACAAGATACCCCGAAGTTCTCTCTTTTGTTTTGAGAATACTTTGTGCCTACTGCCTTGCAGTTCTTTGTCACATGAATACCTCTGCGGATAATTCCTCGCACTTACCGAGTATCCGCTCATCCCCATTTGTTCATGTGTTTCACAAAATTCTTTGAAATACTATTCGATCTTCCAAAATCCTTAGTAGCGTATTTCTCTTGAAATTCTTGCCTGCTTGCATTATGGTTAATTCCATATGTCTAGCAATATTCCTTAAAATCCTTTGTGATTCCCATTTTGATCCTATTGATTCAACAGGTGTGCGCATGCACGCAATCATCAGTCGATCCTTTTAAATTATCTTTCTGGCTCAGACGTCATTTTGAACATGAGCTAGTTCTCGACCAATCTATTTGTCATCAATTGTACCCCTAGGTCTATTCAACTTATCCATCCTTGATCAGAGTGTCTGCTTCTGATCTTTTGTTTTGGAAATCATAATTCCTTTGTTATCTAAGCATCGAATTATTCAGATGTTCTATAATCCGATGCCCTTGCATTCTTTCTTCCTCTGATTGAGTACCGATACTCACATCAGCTCCATTATGGACCGCCAGGCCCATTGCTGGGTTATTATCCGATAGTATCATTCACATTCAAAATTCTTGTGAGTTATTCCCATGATACATAATGTATTTGACAATTTGTATCCTCTGTTTTTGTCAACCATGCTCTACCTTCCGAGCTTGTGTCATTTACTCTTGGAGTTTGTGGCATCTGTTCCCAAGATGCCCCTATGGGTTGAAACTATTCTTTTGCCATTTGTGTGAATCCTAAAGATTTCACGAGTCATACTCATCTGATATTTCACAAGGTAAAACTTTCAACACCAATGCCATTTTCAAAGTGAGAAGTGAATGAAAGGTTATGTATTGGACAAGTGGGAGTCTACCTTGAACTTTATGTTCATGCCCATGGAAACGATGTAGATCTTATCATGGAAGCTTCTCCTAAAATTAGTTGTCCCCTTGGTATAAGTTTTTATATATGGGATTTGGTCTTTGGCAAACGTGGTTCTGACCATATTGTTCTTGTTTGATCTCATTTCTCGGACAAGTTACAGTACTGGTCTTCTGCAGATGAATACACATGTCCAAACTCTATTATGCCCTATCTTCGAGTATTACCCTCTAGTATCTCGAGGATAACATGCATTGCACTACATCTTATGAACTTTTGATGAAGTACTACCTTACCCTGTCTTAGTCACTTCATGGGTTATGGGTTGTTTGTAAACCGAGAACACTGATAAGTGAATCGAATTCCACACTCCGATTCAATAACGCTTAAGCAATTTTCGTTGCTTACAAGTTTAATAATCCTTCAAGTCATTCCTAACCTGATCGGCAATATCATTATCATGCCAAATTTTAACTGTGCTACCTGGTCCTTCTTCGCGGAGCACAATTTCGACGATGAGCTAAGCTTACATCGATCTTCCTCATCATATCATTTCGCCTTGAACAACAAGCTTGATTTCAAGTTTGTGTAGTATCTGTGGCTTTAATAATCTCTCGCTTCATCCTCCCTTTGACTAGATGTCATCACCGATCGATTTCATCTTCTTTAAATCCCTCGATAAATGTGTCGTGATCACCGACACTTTTTTGTCTCCCTTGGTGATGTCCATTGAATTCATGGCTAGAAATACCATCCCTGCCCCTCGATGATTTGTGATATCATCGATGACATCCTTGACTTTCTGCCAACACAGACCTAGTTGTGTTTGCTTAGTCCTTACGTTCCGAGATAATCTTGGAAGTGTTCCTTTGTATCTCTTGCGATCTTTCGATCCAACCCTTACTTGAAACACCATGTTATCACTACCTCGGAGCATGACTATGGTATTCTGAATATCATTGAGAATAGTGGAAGCGCAATGCCACATGATTCTTGATCAATTATCCAAACACCGTTGTATGGGTATTATCATGATTCTCCCCTCGTCCCTTTATCTAAATGCTTTTGAACTTGCTGTCCTATCATGTATACCATGCTCCACTTTTCCTTGGGAAGGATATACTTCCAATTCTTGAGGGTAAACACATTTTCCTTTCCATTGGTTTGTTTACTCTAAAGATTTCGTTTCCCTCTCCATGGGTAGGTTTAACCTTTCTTGTGAATTATGAGACTAAGCAGTAATAGTTCCCTGCTTATGTAAACACTTCGGTGTACAATTTGTCAGTAAGACCCTGTTATTATTGTTGTTGACATTCCAGTAGCCAGTGATGGACGAGAACTTTGCCTATTGGTCCGCCTCGTTTCAACGAGCAGGAAAATAGTTCTCTTCGTCCCTCGCCCTTGGTACCAATATTGTTGCCAACATAACTGACAGGCTATCCTCTGACATGCCTTGCTACCATGACCGTGCAATATGTCAGCATCCTTCCTACTTTTGAACCACAGGGTGGGCCCATAACCCACAGTTCCACAGGATCGAAACCTGACTCTCTTGTTAGTCCCTGTTCCCAAGGTTAATCCTCGTGCTTGGCTTCGTATGTAATTCATGAACCACCTTCCTAGAGATGATCTATTCTGGTATAATGTGCAATACTTATTTTCATTGCTCTGAACCCCTTTCACACTCTGTTTCAGGCAATGAAAGATTTCCTGTCCGCTTGAAGCTTGTTATTGCACCTTCTTATTTTGTTCTCAATGACTTCCTTCAATTTCAACTCGAGAGATATTTTAAGCTTCATCCCCTGAGTTAACCGTCCGATGCTCAACTTTGTTAAACTCGTCCCTATAGCTTATTCCCTCTTATGCTTTCGTAAGTACAGTGAAGATCCTGAAGGAAGAACGACAACTTGATCATGATGCATTGATGAAGACAAATGAAGACATCAACACAATGGATCGACCTCTTCGAGAACAGCAACCAAGAACAAAAGGATCCGTTAGAATTTTGTAACCAAAAATTTCCCCTTACTCCACCTCTTAAATCTCGGGACGAGACTTCTTGTAGTGGAGGAGATTTGTAACACCCCGGTAACTTGCTACAATAAACTCCTGCTAATGTCTGCCAAGTCATCACGATTATTTTGCTAATCATCACTCTGTTCCAAATCAAACTCTTACTCAAATTGAAATTGCATGTCAAATTATTTTCTTCCAAATTTAAAAGACGAAAATGTACGTTGGGTCGCAAATATTCACTAACTAATTATCATGTAGAAACCAACATCATTTGACTCGCCATTTAATTCCTAGGAAAATATAAAGTAGTCCAACTATACTAAAATATCCTTTTCAAAATAAAAAAATGGTTATATATTTCCAAATGACCCCATATGTTGGGTGCTATTTAAAAATATGGCATTTGATTTATGTACCAAGTTTCAATGTGAACAAAATTCAATTACTATAAAAATAAAATGCAAAACAGGAAAGAAAATGCAAAGCAGGCAATACAAGTAAAGAAGAAACGCTATACTGCTGTACTTGGCCCTAGTGGCCACTGTACAGCCCAACCCACTAGGCCACGACCTTTCTTCCATCTCTCGCTAGGAGAGGCAGAGGAGAGCCATGGCATGCATCCAGCCGCCATGGCTATGGATGGCCACCATGTGCACTCCCCAGCCCTACAAATACACCCACGCGAAACCCTAACTCGCCCTCTTGCATTCCCCACTTTTTCCCCATCGCCCCCTTCTCATCCGCTCTAAATCGGGCTCGGAACCTCATGCGGTGACCACTGCCTTGTCGTCGTTGCCGCGGCCACAGTCGTCGCCGTCGCTCGGTAGTACGTCCAGGGGAACTGTCATGGTCATCTTCGTCCGTCCCGGGCATCGGTTCAAGCAGGGACGCCGCGACGCCGTCTCCATCGCCATCATCTCCGTTCGGCTGCCACCATCTCGCCGACGACCTGCAATGTTTGGACCGTCCCCAGCCTCGACAAGCTCGCCTACGACCTCTCTGTGAGCCACTCTTCCGAAACCCCCTCTCCCCGTTATTGATTCGTTGCCGTAGCCGTCGTCCGCGACCTCCATGATTGCGCCTGTAACTCTGCTTCCGGACATGCTCGCCCGCGTATGGCCGCGCCCTGCTGCGGTGCTTGCTCGCCCGCTCACGTTCCTTCTGCCGCTGCCGCACGCCCCACGCCCGCTTGCTGCTGCCGCCTGCGCCCGCGCGTGCTCGGGCGCCCCAGACCGCGTCGTCGCCCGAGCTGCCATGTTGCTTCACTGCTGTGCTGCTCCTTGCGCTGTTGCTGCTCACTACTTGGCCACTGCTTGCTGCTGCCGCTACCTGCTGCTCTGTGTGCCTGCTACTGCCCTGCTCTATTGTGTCGCTGATGTTCTTGCTACTGCTGCCCGTTGCGCTGCCTTGCAAACTGCCATCGCTGCTGCTCTATGGCCGTGGCCGTGTGTGTGCGTAGGTGTTGTGTGTGGCCGGTCTATTTAGGCTAACTAGTAAATGTGCACGTGCAACGCATATATTATCGTGTAAAAAATCGTCATTCCTTTTAGAAAACAATGAACAAAACTATAATAGTGTGCTAACATAATTAAGAGACACAATATTTAATGAACATATTTGTCAATCATTAATAAACTGACAATGTTCGAGGGAAAACTTTAAAAAAGTATATCACGATTTTATGGACCAAATCCTTTTCGAATCCTTGCCAACAAACAAGTCACGTGAATATAAATTTTACACTGATATTATAATTTTTTTGAAAAAATAGACGAAGGCATGACCATGAAAAAATCGATGCACAACAATATGTATTTTTAAAAGGCACCACAGGTTCACACACATAAATGATATACATGGTTCAAAAACATGACCCAAAAATGAACATGGGTATAATGAGTAATCATGGTCGCAGGCATGACATAGAGGGAGTGCAAATGTTCCCTTCATCTCTAAAGAAAAGTGGGGATGTCCCAATCAATTATGGAAACATAGTCATGGGGTACAAATGTCGAACCTACTCGCACAACCAGTCTGCTGAGCGCTTCATTCATTATACTCATCATTTACCAGGTTGCGGTAAATTGAAGTCTTGCAAGAGCGGGTTTGGTCAAGTCAGCCATGTAGTAGTTGCTAGTGACCTGGTTCTTAACAACATTGGCCATCTTGCGGAACTCCTTGTGCATGCGAGTGGAGAACGCAAAGGCTTGGTCTGTTGCGTCTTCATCTTTGTTGTCAAGAGGACCACGGTCATCTCCTTTTCAGCAGCTAGGTGCACTACGTCTTCTTGTTTGACAGGTGAAAGACCAGTAGGAGTGGACATTATACAGGTAGTTGGTCCCCATGCTGAACTGAACCGTGGCACTGCTATTGCGAATTACTACATCAGGTCAGAGTGCAATACACGTTAGATAGTTATGGTTTATGATAACCTTTGCAGGTAAGCTTAACAAGATATATTAAGGAACTGAAAATCGAAGGTAGCACGTGCATAAAAGTTACGGGCGGTAGTTCCATTTTCATTGAACTAAACAAATAAAGTAGAAAAGGACAAGCTAATAATGCCATGTGTGCACAACCAGCATCTGAAAGACCAATGTAGTACATGAGGGCATCATCTCAGTTCATAGATAATCGGTGAACAAGGGCATCATTTTTTCAGTTTAGAAACAATATAAATTGGCAATGGATGTCAATCTGCAAGTACATAAGAGAGGTGAAACTATCTTACATAGTTGTGCATGTTTAACATGAGCTTAGTTTGTGAAGCATTTGTCAAACATCCAAGAAAAGAATACGAAAATAGATCGAAGCACATGTACGACGGAAGCTGCGGTGAAATTTCCCAGAGATGAACGTGACTTTCGATGCACAATAGACCGTTTCAAGGACCTGAATATGTACAAAACCCACAATACCTTATTATGGATAATTATACGACATGCCTTCAAAGAATTAAAATGTGCTTACTAACAGAAATACATTGAGATAGGATGCAGATCAGGAAAACGTACGAGTCACTTTGACCCAACTCAATGTAGCTTTGTTCACTGGATCTTCTCCCCGACAACTTCATTGTAGTTTCTGCACAATAACACATTTTCTGAAGAAATATATTCTGCACACAACCAACGGTTTCTCTGAAGAAATGTATTCTGCACAACAGATTAAAGTTTCTGCATGATAACTAAAAAAAGATGGACATTAATAAACATGCAAGCGGGCTGAAAGGAGAAACCATGTAATCCAAGTCTGCTCCCTAACCATAGATCTATCAACATATTACACAACACACAGAAGTGTGTTCTTGTGTTTTCTTACAAATAAGATGTTGTGTACCCAAATCATATAGACTGAACCAACCTGCGCGACGTAAACACTTGCAACAGATCATGTATCAACATTTTACTTTCCTCTTCCTTTCCCTTGATTCTCGGGGAAATATGATGGCCCAAAACTGGAGCACAAAAAAGTGTTAGCTGATTCTGGACTATGGGCTAACCAGCGAGTGAATAGTGAAAGCCAATAACTATGACTGATTCTTGATGTTACTAAGACCACAACATTTTAACTATGGGTGCCCACCTCTTTGGGTACCTTGGCGCTCAATTTGGCCTGTGCCACTTCCATAAGTTTTTTCTTTTCAGCCTCTCTCTCTCTCCTTTCCACCAAACCTAAAGCGTTCTTGAGGTAACTAACAACATACTTTTTTTGTGGGTCACTAACAAGATACTGAAGCTGGAGACATCTATTACAATTACAAACGCAAAATACGATAGCAGATGCATGATGTACTAATCCTGATCCGAATGTGTTTCCAACTTGCTCAAATAGGTTGTTACATATCTTTGGACCTGAATATGATGAACAAATATTTGAAACTAACCAAAAGTTCAATCGAAAATTTGGGCCTTAAACAATATTGACTGATAAGAGTAATGATAAGAGTATTTGGTACCTAAATTTACCTGCCAATTCATCACATCAATATTTAATATCATGATACAGGATATGACAGAATTAAAGGGAGACGTCATGATTTAAGTTACTGCGAAAAGGATAGTTCAGAGCTCTGGAACATTTGTATACCAATCACACTACATCAAGAAAGGATAACAAGTGGGGAAAGACATACCCTTCCTTCCACTAAATCCTGCGTGCCAATGTTGACAACAGTACATCCAATGGCCTTTGCAGAGTTGAGACACATCATGTGATTTTGATTCCTCTCCCATGGGTTACGAACTCTTTTCTTATTTATCGCTCTCTCATCAATGGTTCCACATACAGCTACATTGATTAACCTACTGATCAATGAATAAACATCAGCTACGGCTCACAAACAATTCCTGTTCAAAGAGTAAATGAGCATACACCCTGTAGCTAGCTAGAAAGCCATCTCACCAGAGCAGGACACCATCCCTAATAAGATCAAATAGCTGGGTGCCGGATGGGTCAATTAGCAAGTACTTCATCAACAATGGGTCTTCACCTCGGTAAGTGTTAATATGCGCCGCATAAGACTTCTCCTGGTCAGATTATGCAGCAGCATAGTGATGGTGGATCTGATGAACAATATTAATTATTGCGGCCGCCAGCGGTCAGCACCGCCACCGTCGCCCGTGGCGGCGTCTCCTTCCTTGGCGCTCACCCTTGCTTTAGATTCAGAAACTCCTGCAGAAATATCGCACCAAATTCGCCATTCGAACCAAACACCACACTGAACTGCTCATATTTAGTTCAGCATAATCTCAGGAATAACCATTCAAATGAAATCCCATGACTATTTTGTGACCAAGGAACAGAAATCAAACCAGTTTTGAGAAGTCATTTACAAAGAAAAGCCTAATTTCTGAAGTTTCCTGCGCAAAACAGAGATGTAATGCCTGACAGATTATAGAATTGCCAATTTCTGTTAATAAAGGAAATGCATAGGATAATCTATAGTACTTGGGCTTGTTGCCTGCTCATCCTAAACAAGAACACTTTGTTAAATGCATTTTTTTATAATATACAATAATTAATACCTCAACAGGGCAACCTTGGAGATAATTCCTCCTTGCAAAAATAAGTAAATAGAATCCCTCCAATTTCCACCATCATCAATCACAACATGTACTGATCTAAAAATATTAATCGTTGAATGAATGCAAATTCCAGAGTCTCCAATCGTGTCCTACATACTGCATGAATATTACCATGACAGCCATATATACTAAGCATATAAGCACTAACACTCTACATTGTAAGTTACAACTCTGAAGGAAGTAACTGATGGGGCTACTATAGATGTAGGCATGAACATAATTTTGCTAGACCCAAATGATGATAGGATAACTGAAATTGAGACATTGCAGGATCTGCTAGCACTGAACCCAGAACAACAGACGCCGAACTTTGTGCATTACTATCTGAACAAACAACATTGAATTTAAAATACGACTTAGATTGATGTGCACAAGCAGCTTCTGTACCAATCAGATATTTCACACACAGTGAACCAAACATCTTCAATACGTTACCAACTTAATTTCATGAAGTATGCATCATCGTCTAGAATTACCAACGGGTTGGGGGTGGAGATTGGAGAAAGAAGGGAGGAAAGAGAAGACCCACCAATTTGGGAAGCACGGGATTCTACTTCAATGGCACCAGAGAACACATCACAAATGGAGATGCAGATCCGACTCGGCACACAAGTAGCGGGGGGGGGGGGGGGGGGGGCTCATTGCTGAGCAATTAAAAAATAAAGTCTCTGGAAAAATCTAGCATGGTGGCCGCCGCCGCCTGCCGGCGCCGTCCATCCCCATGCCTCTGCCCATTTCGACCACCAGTCACCACCACACTCCACTCCTCCTCACCTTATCTCTCATCTTTCATTTTTTTTCGATGACATTCTCGAGATACCAGTTTTCCGATAAAATTCTCGAACTATCATTAGTTTTTACACATGGGATTACTCCTACATGGGTAAATCACAACAGGTGTTTTGTACAAAAAATGCATATTTATGTTCCATGCAATGCATGAGCATCTTGCTTGTAATTATATAATGCAAATCACGAGCAGGAAGTGACATTTTTTTACACAACCACGTTAACTTGGCCACGTAAATCACTAGCTAAAGTAAATACCATTATACTTATATCCTGATGCAAAAGGTTGAGTACATGTCCTAAGAGTAGAGTCACACACACGCACTCTGTCTCTCAAAATCACACACACACACCAGTTACATGACGCCCACTTAAGCAGACATGTATGTTACAATTTGTGCACCCGCGGGTACACGTGATGCTGCACATTTATTTGAGCCGGACGGTGAACCCAAACAGTAGCTGCATTCATTTCCCTCCCGCCGCCTCTTCTCTGGTCGCCGTCGCCCGGTAGCCATGGCCTGGCCGAAGGTAACAACATACGCCATACTCCCGCCGGAGCGGCGCTTTAATCTGGAAATTTTAGTGGTCATGCATGCATCTTTTTGTGCTAGCACTCTATATAAGGGTTGATCGGTCACTTCTCGCGGACGTGCGCGGGCCGTGGAAGAGGAAGGAGAAGGGAAGCAGGCTGTGGAGTAATGTTTTTACCACAATTTCTTAGGAAACTGACTGCAATAATTGAGTAGTTTTGCAAACTACCTGTACTACACCTAAAACGGTTCAAAACCTATATTCCCTTGCCAGCGCGTGCTTCCCGCGTGAAACGGTCAGCATCGCCCTGGAGCGTCAGTGCCGCATTAATGCCCGGCCAGAGCGGAGGCAACCTCTCACTAGCGCCGGCTTTGAAGCAGCGCGACGGCCCAGAGAGCGCCGCTTCCCGGTGCACGCGACTGCTCCGTGTCGAGGCTGGCCATAGGCCCTGTTTGGATCCATGGTTAGAGTTAGTTTGAGCTAGTTGGGGCTCAAATAGCCCTATAGTATCCAAGCATGAGGGTTTAAATTGGAGCAAGTTGCATCGAACCCACCAAAAAAACTATCCCACCCAAGAGGTGCTAACTGGAGATAGTTCTCATTGGGACCACTGAAAAATCAGTTTTCTCTCTCCATCAAGTGCATTTATTGTCAATCTAACCCTGTCACCGAAACACCTCTTTGGCTATAGTTAGTTCAGGGTTAGTCATGAGTTAGTCTAACCTCTAGCTAAGTTAGAGTATCCAAACAAGAGCAGTATAGGACATGCAAGTTGCTCAAAGCATACAGATAAATTCGTACGTGAAAGAATTTTTTCTTTTTGAAAACGGAATGTGAAAGGAATTTTTTTAGAATGCTCTTGGCATGTCACTAACATGTGATGAGTTAACTGACCTCAATAGACGGCAAAAACGCCAGCCCACCACACTTTGAGAGAGACGAGGAGGGAGAAGCGATACAGGCCGCTGGATTACTAGAGATAGGTGTCGCACGGAAGCCAAGAAATATGGTGATAGCGTGGGTTAGCCATGTACTAGTATGATGTAACTACACTGGGCTGCCATGTTTCGTACTCTTCCAGTCCACTGTGGAGATGATTGGTTGATTTTATATCGCTGAATAATATAAAATATTATGAGTGCATACGCTCCACCACGAGGTTCCTTGCTCCTTCTCGGTCGCCGGGAATCTATGTTCTTCCACTCTATTTTATGTACGTGAGCTTTGTTCATCCTTTTGCCAACACGCGAGACATCTAGCATCAAGGTGCACGTGTCATGCAAGGATCGTTCCATCTATATGAAGAACACGTGGGACTGGAACTACGAGACGGACATGTACCCAGGAGTGGACGTGCGAACCTGTGAAATGTAGCACAGTAAGTGAAGTAGAAAGGCACAAATAGTATGAACATGCGTGGCATATAGGCATTTGTCTCTTACTACCACTAAATGTTGTACGTGCAATGCCCGGTGATGTTATGGAGTACGGGACTAAGTACTCTACTACTACTATATTAATTGGAGGCACATATTAGGTTTTATATTTGTTTACGTGTATGCCCTAAGACCTTCCAACTAGGTGTGTCTTTCTCTCCGGGTCGCACTTTGTATCGTTCATACCACTAGTACAGTAGTACTACTACGTGTGGTCTCTGACCCAGAAGTGGAGATGCTCTACCACGCTGTTCATGTCCCACTCCTTTCACTAACGTGTGGGACATCCAGCATGTGCCGTGTGTTTGGCACTCTTTCGTCGTAAGAGTTGAAACGCTAGCATTCATCAGAAATAAAAAATAAATATAAATCACCAGTGATACTATACCATGCGGTTTCCTTGCTCCTCGATATCGGAAATAATACTTCCGCTCGCCGACATTTCAGACGTCGACCATCCTGGTCCACTTGCCATGCCCGTAGAACTCCAAGGGAGAGTCACCCCGGTCGTCGCACCTCAGTAATTACTAATGAGCCGCCAAATAACAGGCCCAACCTTACCCACTGTGAAGTTTCTCGGACGAAGTAACCATCATGACTTCGTTGAATTCCGCTTCTTGAAGAAAACTACTGTACCGGCAGTACTGCTAGCTATAGTAGTTACTCCAGCAGAAGCCTCCTTTGGTTCATAGGATAGGAATTTTATAGGAATATGAAAATCATAGGAAGTGAGATGACATGCATCTCAATTCCTATAGAGAAAGAGATGCCATTTTGATGCATATGATAGGAATTTTTCCATTGAGTCTAGGCTAATGTACTGGTAGTATGCTCTAAAAACTACAGTAGTAACTAGTAGTACTGGTACACGCTCGTAATTAATTAAACAAACGTACGGGCAACACACACACACTAACTACTAGTACTACTACTTCTCACATGCTGGCTAGACGCCGTCATTCTCCTTCCCGGCTTTGTCGGCGACACCCCACCGTGCTTGGATCTCCGCCGACCTCTCCGCAGCAGCGCGTGCGTCCTCTTCTTTCTTGCGGCGGCGGGCCTTTCTTTTCTTGAGTGCTTTCTGACTTTTCCGCTCCCTCTGTGCGGCTTTGGCCACCTCTTGCTCTACCGCCCATTCGGCCTTGGCAGCTTCAAATTCCGCCCACATAGGTGTGAGGTCGCGAGCAGCGATGAACTCGGCATGGTGGGATGCCACCACTTCCCTACCATTCTGTGTTCGTTCCTGGGCCCGCTATATTAACTTGAGCCCCAGCTCCCAGCCATAGCCAAAGACCCACACTCATTCTCCTCTGGTCCCTTCCTTCTGTCGGCACCACACCAACCATGGCCTCCTGGCGCTCCAAATCTCTCTTGGACGTACTGTCATAGGAGCAGACGGAGGAAATCGGTGGCCCCGCTCTAGGCGCACTACAAAGCTCTCTTGGACGTACTGTCGCAGGAGCAGACGAAGGAGATCGCCGGCTCCCCCCGGTCGCCCTCCGCCGCCATGACCACAAAGCCGGCGCGCGTGTGCGGGCGCAACCGGCAGCGAGGAAGAGTAGTACATGGTAGGTTGCCACCACTCTGTTCCCAGGAAGGCCACCGCTCCTCCACTCGGTTGATGCCAAGCTTGGTAGGATAAACATCGGCGACCGATTAGCCGCTTGACAACGACGTGGAGGCAGAATCTGCAGAACCTTGTGCTCCGGAGGATGAGGTTATTGAGGCAGATGAGGAGGAGGCAAAGGCAATAGCCGGCTTTCTCAGGTTCATGGCCGGACATGGTGGTCGGGCGCCGGTGATCGTTTAGATTAGGTTTACAGTAGGTTTTAGTATGGTTTGTGCGAAATATGTAATGAATATCGTCCAATTTATAGGAAAAGTTTTCAAAATGTAATGAATTTCATCCGGTTAATTTGAAATTTGCTTTGTTTGCACGAATTTCGTCCGGTTAGTTCATATGGTTGTCGAAAGGTATGCGGGCAGCATTGGATGGCATCCATCAGTGTCCTCGGACAGATGCCAGTGTAAATTTGAGGGGCAACGCTGGAGATGCCATAACTATCATGCTATAATCGCTAACAGTGCTCCATTATTTTGCAGGGAACAGTTTTTCCTCGATCAAAATCAGATCCGCCGTGTTTCGCACTCCTTCAACGTAAGACTGTAGACTCTTGCTTACATAAAAATGGAGCAAGTGGACGGCACTGTAGGACGTCATATCACTCAAACTAGCCCGCCTAATACGCGGGAAAGCACCGCCCTCATCATTTTGTTCTAGATTTCTATGATTGATCGCACGAAAATGTTACGCTTTGCAAGTTCAAAAGGAAAAGGCGGCACACTTACGATTCGTACGCGTTGCACCCCCGACAGTCCGGCTCGCACGCCGTTCACCAGAGGGGACACGCGTTGTCTCGCATTTTCACTCACATGTGGGAATAAACTGTCGATAGCCGAAATCTAATCGCTCAGCGGGCGTCGGCTGAGAAGAGAGAGACGGGGGAGGGAGAAGAGATAGCCCTCCCGCCGCGCATGGACTCCAAGAAATATATATGGTGATAATGTGAGGTGGGCCATGGGGGAGTCCGGAGTAAGTGAAGTAGAAAGGCACAAATGGTATGAACATGCGTGGCATATAGGGTGTGTTTGGTTGCGTTCTCGTCTCAACATAGTTGTTCCCTCTTCATGCATGCTCAACTCAACACCCCTCTTCATGCATGCTCTCTTCATGCATGCTTCTAGTGTATTTGTGCTAAACTAGTGTGGACTCATGCACCCTCCATACACTCTATCAAACACCCAAAAGTGGGTAGAGAAGGGAACTCTTGGGCGGCATTTGTCTCTTACTACGTAGAGTACCACTAAATGTTGTATGTGCAATGCACGGTGATGTTATGGAGTACGTGCCTAAGTACTCTACTACTATATTAGTTGGAGGCACATATTAGCTTTTAAATTTGTTTATGTGTATGCCCCGAGACCTTTCAACTAGACGTGTCTTTCTCTCTAGGTCGCACTTTGTATCGTTCATACCACTAGTACTACTACGTGTGGTCTCCAACCCAGAAGTGGAAGAAGTGGAGACGCTCTACCACGCTGTTTTTTTTGCGCTGGGCTCTACCACGCTGTTCATGTCCCACTCCTTTCGCTGACATGTGGGACATCCAGCACGTGCCGTATTTGGCACTCTTCGTCGTAAGATTTGAAACGCTAGCATTCATCAGAAATAAAAAAATAAATATAAAAATCAGCAGTGATACTATTTTTTTGAAAAAATTATCCCGGTCTACCCCGGTCGTATCGCAGGCCCAACCTTTCCCACTGTAAGTTAGTCGGACGAAGGAACCATCATGACTTCGTTGAATTCCACTTCTTCAAGAAAACTATTGTACCCGCAATACTGCTACCACACGGGAAGACTGGATGGCACTGTACCACGTCATATCACTGAAACCCACTAGGCCATCCTAAAAAAACCCACTAGGCCAAACTAGCCCGCCTATAGGTCATCTATTTTGGAACGGAGAGAGTACGTCTCTGTATTGCTATGATTTTCTGTTGTACGTCTCTGTACTTTTGCTACGATTTTCCTACCCTGTGAACCAAATTAGGCCTGATTGTTTCCGTGTCGACTAAGCCTACAATTTTAGGAGCTTGGGCTATTGGCCGATCGACGACGGATAAGTATAAGCGTACCACGAGCTCATCAGCCCCAACGTTTCTCTCCGGTGAGTCTTTTGCAAGTCCTATAGCTCGCACAGTAGCTAGCCTACTAACACCAAAAATCATCAAACAAGCCCCGCTGATATGATAAATAGTTCAAACTTACATATAAGCATGCCATATATTACATCAAAAGCTGGTGAGGATACATCTGTTTCCATAACTCAGAGAGGGTTCGCATGATTCACTATCAAACAAAAGTAGCAAGTACCGCCCACACAAGACAGTGCACTAGCCTTTCGTTTCCAAAAAAAGACAATGTACTAGCCCTAAGATGGTTTGATAACACACATCGTTCTGGTAATTAAACACATGGCAATGCAAACTACCCTGAAGGATTAGCGCGACCAACTATTTCTTGTCATCGATCTCTCGGGCAATGACCACAACATGGACAATGGCATGGGAATCGATCTCTGGGGCGATGTCCACAGGACTGACCATGACATCGGAATCGATCTCTGGGGCAATGTCCATAGGATGGACAGCGGCATCGGAATCGATATTCGGGGCGATGCCAACAGGACGGACCATGACATCGAAAATGATCTCTGGGGCGTCGTCCACAGGAAGGACCGCGACATCGGAATCATCATGGACGTCCACCGGCACCTGCACAGCCCTAACATATTAGAAAGCACATTGCAAATAATCAAAAACCACAACTATGGTAATAAGCCATTATTTTTAACCTTGTGCAGCTCACCGGTGGATCCCATCCCTCCGGGGGCCATCTCCTCGTCCTCGATGGGGGCCATCACCTTGCCAGGGGAATACTGCTTCTCAACAGCGACTATCTCCTCAAACTCAGCCTTGAGCCTCGCTTAGGTGGCCATCAGAGTTTTTGGGGTAGGCACGGTGGGGCCCTTGCTGTTCTTCCAACTTTCTTTGAGGAGTTCGTCCGCGAACGTCGTCAACTCTTTGGCCAGTGCTTGTTTCTTGGAGTTCTTCGTCTCCATGGGTTGGCCCGCCAACATGGTCAACTCGTTGGTCGGTGCTCGCTTCCTGGAGATCGCTGTCTCCAGTGGGTTGTCCGTCGACAACTCTTTGCCTAGTGCTCCAGGATCCATCAATGAACTGACAAACAAAAAGCAATCGAAAGGAAACCACAATTGCAATGAAAACGGGAAAAGAATAGGCTGTGAGAATCGGTCGGTGATTCGCAAAAATAAGATTCTTGGAATGAAAATATAGCAGCATCACTGATTTGCCCACCTTTCCTTCGTCGGTACAGAAGAAAAATCTCAGAAGTGAGTAGCCTGGAGTGAGGTTTTCTTCAAGAAAGGGGAGAAAAGGCTTCAACAAGCGTTCGAGTGAAATGATGGTTGCTTCATCCAGTCCAACTTTGAGGCCACTTTACCACTGCTGGTAAAGGTGTGGGTTTTATGATATGACGGGTCATGACGGCCACACCAGGGTGACCGGTGAGTTTCGACTGTAGCACCTCGCCGTGATTTGGTGGATGGCACACGGGCCCAGATGCTTTGATGTCCCGCATGTAGATAGAGCGGCTAGTCATATAGGAGTGCTCAATATTGTGCACCGTGACCAAGGCAGAGAGGAAAATGGGATAACTACGTAATTAATGCATGAGTTTAATTAGGGTAGTTTTGTAAAGTATGAGATACATTCCTACAATTGCAAAATGCCTTGGTTAATGAGATTTGAGATTTGAGCCCTATAAGAGCATGGTTAATAGTATAGCAAGATGCTGGCTATAAGCCAGTGCCATGTCATCTACAGCCCATCTTATAGCCAACATGTACAATAGTAGATCAAAAGAGTTTACTACTTTTTTATTATGTGGCCCACCTTTCATTCTCACAAAGTGCCTAGGAGCATGTGCTAGAGCTGGCTCTTCACGAAGAGCCTGCTTACATTCTCTCTCCTCTTCTCTTTCCTCCAACTAAGCAGAAATATACTAGTTTAATCATTATAGCCCGCTCACTCAGCTCTATTGTACTTGCTCTAAACCGGAAGGGAGGGAGTACTACACGCGGTGTAGTCTAGTCACTTTTTGAAATCTCTAGAAAGGAAAATACTCCTTTCCGGTTTACATGGCTATACTAGCAAGAGCTAGTACTACAATAGTGGGCTCAAATAGCAATTTTGTCTCATGCAAGAGCCTTGATATATGCCGATATGCGTGCTGCAAGGCACCACACCACGCGAGCGTTCGGAACTGCCACGTTCGGGTTGCGCTTGGCTCTTCGCCTCTTTGAGAAGATGAACAATGATGTTACTCCTACTTCTACAGTATCGAATCCACTGCTGCATGTCCGTCCACCTCGTGCGGGAGGGATAGCGTGTAGCGAAAGCTCCTACTAGTTATGCCAGCCACCACGCTCATGCGCGAGGGAGGGACGCAACTTCATTGACTTACTGCTCCTGCCTTTGCGTCTATGACAGGTGGGCCCAACAGGTGGTTGGCCCACCTGTCATGCAGCCAAAGGCAGGTGCAGTTAAGGCACTGGAGCTCAGTCCGCGAGGGAGAGGGCATTGTAGTAATCAAACCTCTCACTCTTGTATGAGTTGACGTGACACATCAAAGCACTGCACTCGGTATAAGTCTTTTTACACATTTCAAATGGACTACAACATATGGATGTATGTAGACATATTTTGCTTCGTATGTAGTCACTTGTTGCAATCTCTAAAAAGACTTATATTTGGAAACGGAGGGAGTACAACGCATGCATGCATGCTGTGACTTCCCTTTTGATACTTGCATGTGTTGATTTGATGCACCTTGCCAAATTTTGACTATAAATTTAACTAACCAAATTTTCATGCATGTCACCAAAAATTACGGGGCTGTTTGGATTGTGACTATGTTTGTCTTATGTTGCCACACTATTTTCCCACACTTGCCACACTTGCCTAACTTGAGTTGCTCAAATTGTTAGACACACTTTGGCTTGCCTAAGGGAATCTTGCCACACTTTTTGTGTCTATGACATGTGGGGTTCACTGCTAATAAAAAAAATCCTTGTCTTAGGTGTGGCTAATAAAAAGACTTATATTTAGGAATGGAGGGAGTAGAAAATATAAATAATAATGCATGTTGGGGCAACCCACGTTTCCGATAATTTTAGCCGTGGGCTTGTTCACAATTTTTACGAGGGGGTGGTTGTTCATTTAATGGAGGGACTTGTACCAGACTTGAACGATACAAAGTGCGACCTGGCAACAAACTCTGAATCACCACTTTATGCCCATGTTCAGGTACATGGTGCTGGACTGCTAGTGCACCCACTGTCCCATGCCCTTATACCAAATATTTAACTGTTCTTAATCTAATGCCCCTGGTAAAATGAAGCCATGCATGCCACTGTTATAAGCCATGACAAGTTTAGCCAAATGTTTTTGCTTGTAATTGTTTGAGACTTTGACTGTTTCCATTGTAGCTTTTTGTGCAAACAGGGATATCCATTTCACCAGGTTGCTGTTGTGACCTTTTGGTGCACTACACAAAACACTTCTTAAAAGAAGTGACTTTTGTGTTGTTTAACTGGAATGTCAGAATGCAACAGTTGATTCATTTCAGTGGAACTGCACAAAGGGAGATATGTATTCCAATCCTCATCATCCATATTGACGCCATAACCTTCCTTTAGGTAAGAATGATATTTAATGCATGTGTTCATCTCTATTTTGCGACTCCCATGAGAAAATAATGCTATTATTTACTAGTGCACTTGTACTCCCTCACTGACAAAACCAATTCAGAAATAGAAGGCCAATCGTGTACTTGGTTTCACCAACTGGTGATGAGAAAGAGAAACAGATGATGAAGAGGAGGATGAAGAAGAATAAACAGTACCAAGGTGATCTTGCTGAAGCTAGAGGCCTCAGTCGAGGCCATTCAAGGGCTCCGGCAACGTCTACCTTACATGTGAGACGATCCTGTCCAAACATGGATCATGTTGTGCCAATCATACATTTTAGTGGAACTACACAAGACAATACAATGAACTGTATCCCAGCCAGTGCTTTAACTCTGCTGGAAGTTCTTGGTAATCTTTCGATATAATCTCAACACTGGTAAACAAGAGTGATTTCAACCATACATTTGAAGTGCACAAAATATACACTATTGAGTGATTCCAGTGAGTGCTTTATCATCTCTTATGGGACTACATGAATAAGATTTTTTCCTCAGATTTGTACCGGCCTAAGGCCTTCATCCATATTAGTTTGCTGTCATCTCTATTTGTATCGTGCTACTATCATGAGAAACTCTGTTATCTTTGCACGTTAAAGTTTTGCAACCTATGATACATGGCAATGCTTTGAGTGTTGAGCTAATTGGCACTTATTAAATAAAAAATACCTCTCTTTAAGCAAGACTACTATGTTGCTAACTTTACCCATTAAGATAATGAGGGTGCTTCTATTTGTTAGTGTATGTTTCATCAACTAGTCCCACTATTACAGTAATCTCACTCTCTCAATATATGTGCAGGGATGCTCGATTTTGGTGGAACTGCACAAAAACTTTGGGTGTTGATGCTTCCTTCCTTTCCTGTCAGTCGCTAATCTGGGCTTGCATTCTTCCTTTGCTGTCAGTCACTTGGCTTATCTCGGCTTCCAGTCAAAGGAAATAGCAATTGATATGCTACCTCACACAGGTTGGTACTGGTCTTTATCCTGATTATTGTGCTTGTCATATGTATTGGTAATTTGGTATTGTGCTACTGTTTGCCGATTTCATAAAGGCGTAACTTGGAGCCTGAACTCGCAGGCAAATCATTACATTGGGTGATTTCAGTAGAACTGCACAAAAAGATCAGATGGACAGGTACTTATGCTGCTGCTATGTACTCCAAAGTTCACTCAGACAAGCATAGATGTTGACAAGAAGAAGTGCCTATATTCATTCGATTATCAACTGGCATCAACCAGTTGTCAAACTCCAAGTATTAGGAGAGTGAACGCCAAAAATATTGCTTGGCGCATAGCCCAGAAAAACACATTCCAGTCTTTGGTCCCAACTTGTGCCTTTTGGTTATCAGCAGATATGGTAGTGAACTGTATGTCATGGAGTCTAAAGATTCCAGACAAGTTGGTTGACGCGTATATTCATCTGGCACTTAATCAGTCTGCACGCCAGGGATGCTCCATTTCAGTTGAACTGCACAGAAAATTTGGGTGGTTCATTTTCTCAACCGCCTCCTTTCTCGTCTGCAATGTAGAATTTTGGCGAGCTACATGACCAATATGAGCCAGTAAACTAGTTGGATGAAAGTAGTGGCCAAGTTTCTCAAACCTCCCTCAGCATGAGGCCACTATTTGAGGATAAACCTACAAGAAAAGTTCAGATTGTCTGTGCTGCCTCTTATGTACTCGAAAGTTTACTCATACAAGCATTAATTTTAGCAAGAAGTACCTCTGACTGAACACAATTTACCAGTCTGCAATGTAGAATTTTGGCGAGCTACAAGACCAAGATGAGTCAGTAAACTAGTTGGATGAAAGTACTGGCCAAGTTGCTCAAACCTCCCTCGACACGAGGCCACTATTTGAGGATAAACCTACAAGCAAAGTTCAGATTGTCTGTGATGTCTCTTATGTACTTGAAAGTTTACTCGCACAAGCATTAATTTTAGCAAGAAGTACCTCCGACTGAACACCATTTACCAGTCTGTACCCTAGGTAATTAAAGTTCGTCCATGGATCATATTGGTTGTGATCTCAATCATTTGGATGCATAAACATACTGAACATGTGTATATCTGAATCTTTTTGTGAATTATCTATGAATATTGTTGTGTGATCTATCAATCATTTGGATCCATAGACATGCTGAACTTGTGTATATATGAATCTTTTGGGTTGTTGATAGTGAATGTTGGCTATGAATATGAACGTGTCCTGTGAACCTGAGTTTGATACGAATGATTACCTTTTCTATTGTACTTGTGTGTGAACTTGTTTGTATGCCTACTGTTGGGTATGCGACGTGTATGTGTCAACGTCACACCTTCTTCCTGAGAAGAATTGCACCTGCTTTGTTAGGGTAGCAACGGCGCATCAACTCTTTTTAATCTTTTTGCTCTGTCTTGCCCCCTCCCCCGCTCAACCCCTGCCGTAATGTTTTCGGCCTCAAAACAAACATAGTACTGCGTTATTTTTGGGGCTTGATGAAAAATCGAGTGCTGGTTTCTGTAGGTTGGCCCGCGCAGCAAATGGGCTGCCGGTCCACCACGGACTAGGAGGCTAAAAATACAAGTTGTATGGTGTAGAGACAAGCAAAAAATGCCAACGAGAGCCATCCACTGAAGAAAAAAATCGCTCCTGATGTGCTTCTTCAGTCGTGCCGCCGGCCCCCTCTTTAATCCAATTCGCTCGGGGATCTAGCATCATTTTCTCCAGAGGGCGAACAAGTATCATCTAGGCCTAGGTTTTCTATTTTAACATGTGTAGCCCACGACATACGGTGACAGTGGTTTCAACTTATTTTTTGAGGTCCATACCGGCCTATGGGTTTTTTTCTTAAAGATCGGCAGCCCAATGTATTTTTAACCACATTATATATATTTATATTATTACTATTATCGTATATTTTATAGAGACTTATATATACATTATGAAAACATCCCACGTGTTATTAACTTATAAAAGTAAATGTTTAATAGAAGTTGGCAAGGAAAACCCCGGTTGTTTTTGACTCACAGGCAAGGAAAATCCTGGTGATTACGTACAAAAGCTTGCGAAGATTTTAAGGACCAATGTAATAATAACGCGCTCATTTTTATTTTGAGCAATAACTCGCTAATTTGTTAATTATGTATAGAAAAATGTGCCTCTGATACGTCTCCAACGTATCTATAATTTTTTATTGCTCCATGCTATATTATCTACTGCTTTGGACATTATTGGGCTTTATTATCCACTTTTATATTATTTTTGGGACTAACCTATTAACTGGAGGCCCAACCCAGAATTGCTGTTTTTTGCTTGTTTTAGGGTTTCGAAGAAAAGGAATATCAAACGGAGTCCAAACGGAATGAAACCTTCGGGAACGTGATTTTCTCAACAAACAAGACCCGAGAGACTTGGACCCTACGTCAAGACACAGAAGAGGAGGCCACGAGGTAGGGGGGCGCGCCTACTGTAACGCCCCGAGACCGATGTGCCAGGTGTCGTCCAGTTATTCGCTGTTGTTGCCTTGTCATTGCTTGCGTGTCATGCATTGCATATCATGTCATCATGTGCATTTCATTTGCATACATGTTCGTCTCATGCATTCGAGCATTTTCCCCGCTGTCCGTTTTGCATTCCGGCGCTTCGTTCTCCTCCGGTGGTCATTTCTACCTTTCTTTCGCGTGTGGGGATTAAACATTTCCGGATTGGACCGACACTTGCCAAGCGGCCTTGGTTTACTACCGGTAGACCGCCTGTCAAGTTTCGTACCATTTGGACTTCGTTTGATGCTCCAACGGTTAACCGAGGGACCGAAAAGGCCTCGTGTGTGTTGCATCTCAACACCCCTCCAATTTGGCCCAAAACCCACATAAACCTTCTCCATCATCTAGAGCGTTCGATCACGATCGCGTGGCCGAAAACCACACCTCATTTGGACTCTCCTAGCTCCCTCTACCTATAAATATGTGCTCCCCTCCCGAAATTCACGGATGAACCCTAGATCCGCTCCTCTCCGCGCCGCCGGACGATTTTCACACCGCCCGGACATGTCCACCGCTGCCAGACACCTCACTCCAGCGAATCGCGCGCCGCCACCTCAGCCCCACCAGCGCCCTCATCCACTCAGCCGCCGCCACGTCATCCCGCTGACGCCCCTCTCCACCCCGCCGCCGCCACGTGGGCGCCCCGCCGCCCCGCGCCTCCCACCGGCCCACCGTGGCCCATGTCAGGCCCGCGAGGCCCATTCCCCGCCGCCGCGCGCCCGAGGCTCCCGGGCCTCCCGCGAGCGCTGCCCCGCCGCCGTGACTCCCTCCGATGCCGATCTACAGCGCCGGTCGCCGGACCTCGCCGCGCCCGAGGCGCTCGCCTCCGGAATCCGTGCTCCGCCGCCGCCACTGTCCGCCGGCGCGACCCGCGCCGCCCCGAACCTCGCCGGCACCCGGATGCGCCGCCCCGACACCTCTCTGGCCGGATCCGGCGTCCCCGTCCTCCGGCGACCCCTCCAGATCTTTTCCGGCGAGCTTCCGACGAAGTCCGGCCAGATCCGCGCCACCTCGTAATCCATGCAGGGTCAACCCTAGACTCGGAGGGTGAGATTTTGTCTAAGTCTTTCGCATCTGTTTTATTTTCTAGCACTTTTCATCTTGTCGTAACTTTGCATCCATCACTCCGTTTTGGGCATATAGCATATCAAAATGTTTGACTCAGAGAGTACATCATTTCATTCCATTGCATCATTTTCATTTGAGCTCATCTTGATGCCCGTAATGCTGTTAGAAGAGTGCTACTTGAGATAATTGTCAGATCTGCTGCTCCAATTAGATATTTGTCATTTTTTCCATGATTTATGTGTGCATGATATGCCCCTGAGCTCTACATGTGTTTTGTTATATGCCATGCCATCTTTCCAGAGGTGCTATCCATGTATTTTTGTGATATGTGTGGTGACTAGCACAAGCTTGCAAAGTGGAGCATTCGTTAATGCTGATTTCAGGGACTTGGCATTTCCACAAAGTCCTTGATCTGTTTATCTCATTATGCCATATGTTCATGTTGTTTCCTAGTGATCCGTGCCTCTTTTGAGGATGATCAGTAAGGATGTTTTGTTAATATTGTAGTGCTCTATCCATCCATGTCTTTGTTTGCAATTATGGAGCACCCTAGCTTGAGTCAATCGAGCTCTACTTTTGCTATTTCGTGAATCTGGGCAGATTGTCTACTTGTTAGCGATTTTGCTGAGGATGTTGTAGTTGATCCGTGCATGCTATGCTATTGTTCTTACCATGTCTAGCTTGTATAATGTGTATTCTTGATGGGTGTATTCTTAGATTATCATTCCTTGCTCTGTAGTGAGTGCATCGAGCTCGTAAACATGCCTACATGATATCTGTTTCAGCATGTTCCAGTTTTCACTAAATCTGAGAACTGATTATGATTTTGCCATGTTCACATGCTTGCAATTGTATTTTATGATCCTTTTTCGCTCAAGGTCAGTAAGGGACTTTTGTTAAGCTCTTTGAGTAGCTCCATGCCATGCTTTACTTTGCCATGTTCAGGCCCTGTAGCATATAGTTTTCATGCTCCAAAGTGTGCTACCTGATCTGAAATTCCAGGCTTGTGTTAATTTCACTAAGTCTGAGATCTGTATGTCAAATGCATTTTTGCCATGCTTGTTTGAACCTGTTAATGGATGAATTGGCCGTAGCTCAGTGTTCATCATTTGTTAAGCTTTATGAATGGATCCCTTCCATGTATTTTTTTGCCATGTTTGAGTGCGGTAGCATGTTCATCTTGTTGCATTTAGATGGCTACTTGCTGTTTATCGCAGACCGGTGCCATATTTGAATTGCTTGCCATTTCCAAACCGTAACTCCGATTCCGGTGATCTTTATATCATTTTCAAGCGATTTCATCTCGCCTTTCCAGTGGCACACTTGGATTTCCAAGTTTAGGCCAGGTTCCATCTTTCCTTTGCAAATCATGCATATGCATCGCATACCGCATCCCGCATATCATACAATGTTCATGTGTTGGTTGTTTACTATGTTGTGTG
The DNA here is from genome assembly GCF_056163025.1 of Triticum urartu. NCBI lineage: Eukaryota > Viridiplantae > Streptophyta > Magnoliopsida > Poales > Poaceae > Triticum > Triticum urartu. Next base: position 203,129,318 of record NC_141877.1, on the reverse strand, counting down.
ATTCTTTCCGGTGTTTGCTTCTTCGGATTGGTTCCGGTAACGTCGCGTTGTGAGGATTCGTTCGACTACGTCCGTTTGTCTTCTTCATGGACTCGTTCTTCTTCCTTGCGGGATTTCAGGCAAGATGGTCATACCCTCGAAATCACTTCTATCTTTGCTTGCTAGTTGCTCGCTCTTTTGCTATGCCTATGCTGCGATACCTACCACTTGCTTATCATGCCTCCCATATTGTTGAACCAAGCGTCTAACCCACCTTGTCCTAGCAAACCGTTGTTTGGCTATGTTACCGCTTTGCTCAGCCCCTCTTATAGCGTTGTTAGTTGCAGGTGAAGATTGAAGTATGTTCCTTGTTGGAACATGGAGTTGTTGTTCCTTGTTGGAACATGTTTACTTGTTGGGATATCACTATATATCTTATTTAATTAATGCATCTATATAAATGGTAAAGGGTGGAAGGCTCGGCCTTATGCCTGGTGTTTTGTTCCACTCTTGCGGCCCTAGTTTCCGTCATATCGGTGTTATGTTCCCGGATTTTGCGTTCCTTACGCGGTTGGGTAATAATGGGAACCCCTTGACAGTTCGCCTTGAGTGAAACTCTTCCAGCAATGCCCAACATTGGTTTTACCATTCGCCACCTAGCCTTTTCTTTTCCCTTGGGGGTCGCGCGCCCAAGGGTCATCATTATTTTAAACCCCCGGGCCAGTGCTCCTCTGAGTGTTGGTCCAACTTCTCAGCCGCCGGTGGCCACCAGGGGCAACTCTGGGCTGGCCTACCGGAAGTTTGGATAATCCGGTGTGCCCTAAGAAAGAGTTATGTGCAGCTCCTATCGGGATTTGTCGGCACATTCGGGCGGTGTTGCTGGTTTAGTTTTACCTTGTCGAAATGTCTTGTAACCGGGATTCCGAGTCTGATCGGGTCTTCCCGCTAGAAGGAATATCCTTCGTTGACCGTGAGAGCTTGTGATGGGCTAAGTTGGGACACCCCTGCAGGGTTTTGAACTTTCAAAAGCCGTGCCCGCGGTTATGGGCAGATGGGAATTTGTTAATGTCCGGTTGTAGATAACTTGAACCTTAACTTAATTAAAATGAATCAACAGTGTGAGTTACCATGATGGTCTCTTCTCGGCGGAGTCCGGGAAGTGAACACGGTGTTGGAGTAATGCTTGCGCAGGTTGTTCTCTAGTTTCTCGTCCGCGCTTTGCCTCCTCTTCTCATTCTCTTTTGCGAACAGGATAGCCACCATATATGCTAGTCGCTTGTTGCAGCTCCACATATTTACCCTGCCTTTCCTATAAGCTTAAATAGTCTTGATCGCGAGGGTGCGAGATTGCTGAGTCCCTGTGGCTCACTGATTACTTCCAAAACTAGTTTGCAGGTGCCGATGAGACCGTGCAGATGATGTAACCAAGCTTAGGAGGAGCTCGATGAAGATCTTGTCCTTTGTGTTGTTTCGTTCTAGTTGATCAGTAGTGGAGCCCAGTTGGGGTCGATCGGGGACCTTGTCGCATTTGGGGTTCTTCTTTTATTTTGGTCCCGTAGTCGGACCTTGTTTGTATTTGGATGATATAATGCTTTATTCATGCATTGTGTGAAGTGGCCATTGTAAGCCAACTATGTATCTCACCTTTTATTATCTGTATTACATGGGTTGTGTGAAGATTACCTCACTTGCGACATTGCTTTCAATGCGGTTATGCCTCAAAGTCGTGCTTCGACACGTGGGAGATATAGCCGCATCGAGGGCGTTACAAGTTGGTATCAGAGCCTTCCCCGACCTTAGGAGCCCCATTGCTTGATCGTTTTTAGCAGCCGTTGTTGAGTCTAGAAAAATGTTTTGAGTCATTTAGGAATTATATATCGGAGAGTTTAGGAATTCTTTTTACTTCCCAGTCTCCTCATCGCTCTGGTAAGGCATCCTGACGTAGAGTTTTGACTATTCTCTTCTCAAATTTCACTAATTTTTTTAGGATCACGCGGGTATCTTGTAATCGTTCCGATGGTTTTGTGACGAGAACATTGTCTCGGTGCCTCCCGTCAGGGGTTTTGTGGCAGTGTCCCGGGGAGTTGAGCTCCGAGGTGTTGTCGTCATAATTTTATCGTTGCAGTTCTGGAATACCTGAGTTTAGTACGCCGACATCGAAAATCTCTTTTATGCAGTTCGTTGGTGAGATAACCTCGACGCCACCCAGTACTGGGGCGGGAGTTCGGGAGTATCGCCATAACTTGTATAACGGATGCTTTTCGAAGGTTGAGGTAGATGGTTTCCGAAGTTTTTCTTGGTTATGCGTTGAAGGATGGATACAGCTGGATGTAGGATTTGCTAGATTTGGGTGAGATATTATGCTTCCCCTGTATCCCCAACACCTGATTGCATAACCGGAAAGGTTCGGGAGTTTCATAAGTGGGAATTCAAATAGCTCTTAGGATATCTTTCCGACAGATGTATGATATGAAATTGGGGTTCGACGTCTAGTGGTCCGCCTATTCACGGTCGGTTTTACAATGGTCTCATTGTGTCTTAAAGAGTCCTTGGCTATGCTGACTCGGGGACGCTTCGTATGTCATGTGCACTGCCTTGTACATGATGGTGCTGTACGATCGAGCCCGTGGAGGCCCCACCATGGAAACTTCGGACGAAATCTCTATCATATGTTTGTTCCGGCTTATTCTGCAAGCCAATCCTTTGTTTTGTTTTGAGTTGTGGTATTCGAGTTGCTTCGAAGTCAAATGTTGATTCCATACCTTTCCCAAGTGGTGTTCTCATACTCCGATGTGAATACAAATCCTTCATGATAATCGAGATTGTCATGTCAATCCTTTTCAACCGGTGTGTTTTCTCCTCAAGCGGTTCCGTTCATTTTCAACGTCCGCAAGATCAATTATCAGTTCTTCTCAACGGTGTTTGCTTCATCCGTCCTAAATTGCCTTTGTTTTTCTCGCCCACCCTCCCTTTCTCTTCAAGGACCCAGATTTCTTAATCAAGTATCCTTTTATTCTTGTGAAGTCTCTCCAGTCCTTTTCCATCAATGTTCTTATCCGGTGATTCTCATGAAGATTCTAACGGAGCTTCAAGTTCGTCATTCTTCATTCTTTTCATCTCCGGTGGTTTCAAGTCCCTTTCTTCTCGTTATCCTTTTGTTACCGGAGTTATTCATGGAGGTTCTGCATGATGGTCCATAAAGGATTTAATCCTTTCTCGGAGTGTTCATCAAGATTCTTTTTAGAGGAGCTCAAGCATTGTTCTTCTTGCGATCCGGAGTGCAATTCTTTCTTCCGTATCATTGGAGGTGGTATTATGTCATTCTTGATAATTTGAATTTATGTTTCATGATTCACATGTTGTCATGAATGAGATATTTTAAATCCGTCAATCTCGTCATTGGAGTTATCTTGGGTTATATTTCACCTAAAGCCTTCTCTAAGGTTTGTTTCTATTATGGTGCTTATAAATGACCCAAGTTCTTTTTTTATCCTCCCGGTGAAATAGCTTTCTCGTCTCCTTGTTCTTATCAATCAAATTCCTTTTCCCGTCAGTGGCAGGTTTTTCATCTCTTAATTTGAGACGTACTCCACAAGACCATATCAAGCTTATCCTTTCGTTGTTGGTTTTCCAACAACTCCGCTCGACCCGTTTCCTAAGGATGCCTTCTCAAGCTCTTTTGTGGCATAAGATGGCATTTTCTTCTCCATTCTTTTCCAATTATCTATATTCTATTCTTTCGTTCCGGAGGCATTGTGATGTTGCTCTTTTCAACCATCATCTCGTTTTGTCAAAAGATCATGTTCTTCTTGTTCTTATCCTTTTAACCGGAGTGTTTTGACCTTTTTGCTCAAGTTCTTTTCGCCTTATCAAGTTTTGCATCTCTTTTCAACCGGAGTGTTGCCCGAATTTGGTTTTTCCTTGATCCCCTTCCTTAACCGGAGTGTTTTCAATATATATCTTCCCTTCAATCTCAAGGTTGTCGCAATGTTCTTTGTTCCTCTTTTCTAAAGGAGTGTTTTCGACCTTATTCACCTTCGTTGTGTTCTTTCTCGAATTTGTTCAATCTCGCAAGGTTCCTTGGTTTCACTCGTTTGTCAAAGAAGCAACTTAGTTTTACCTCTTCTCTTTGTCTTCCATTTTTCCCTCCGGTGCCATTCTAGATCTCGGGACGAGATCCTCTCGTAGTGGTGGAGTGTTGTAATGCCCCGAGACCGATGTCTTGCGCTATTTATAGATAAATTTCTCACGTCCAGCTATTTATTTTAGAATTTTTGGGGTCCCATATCTTGCGCTAGCTACAGATTACTACAGACTGTTCTGTTTTTGACAGATTCTGTTTTTCGTGTGCTGTTTGCTTATTTTGATCAATCTATGGCTAGTAAAATAGTTTATAAACCATAGAGAAGTTGGAATAAAGTAGGTATAACACCAATATAAATAAAGAATGAGTTCATTACAGTACCTTGAAGTGGTCTTTTGTTTTCTTTCGCTAACGGAGCTCACGAGATTTTCTACTTTAAGTTTTTTGTTGTGAAGTTTTCAATTTTGGCTAAAGATTTGATGGATTATGGAACAAGGAGTGGCAAGATCCTAAGCTTGGGGATGCCCATGGCACCCCCAAGATAATATAAGGACACCTAAAAGCCAAAGCTTGGGGATGCCCCGGAAGGCATCCCCTCTTTCATCTACTTCTATCGGTAACTTTACTTGGAGCTATATTTTTATTCGCCACATGATATGTGTTTTGCTTGGAGCATCTTGCATGATTTGAGTCTTTATTTGTTAGTTTACCACAATCATCCTTGCTGTACACACCTTTTGAGAGAGCCATACATGATTTGGAATTTGTTAGAATACTCTATGTGCTTCTCTTATATCTTTTGAGTTATATAGTTTTGCTCTAGTGCTTCACTTATATCTTTTAGAGCACGGTGGTGGATTTGTTTTATAGAAACTATTGATATCTCATGCTTCACTTATATTATTTTGAGAGTCTTTAATAGCATGGTAATTTGCTTAAAATCCTAATATGCTTGGTACACAAGATTAATAATAAAACTTTCTTATGAGTGTGTTGAATACTATGAGAAGTTCGATGCTTGATAATTGTGTTGAGATATGAAGATGGTGATATTAAAGTTGTGCTAGTAGATTAATTGTGAATTTTAAGAATACTTGTGTTATAGTTTGTGATTCCCGTAGCATGCACATATGGTGAACCGTTATGTGATGAAGTCGGAGCATGATTTATTTATTGATTGTCTTCCTTATGAGTGGCGGTCGGGGATGAGCGATGGTCTTTTCCTACCAATCTATCCCCCTAGGAGCATGCGTGTAATACTTTGCTTTGATAACTTGTAGATTTTTGCAATAAGTATATGAGTTCTTTATGACTAATGTTGAGTCCATGGATTATACGCACTTCTCTCACCCTTCCACCTTTGCTAGCCTCTCTAATACCGCGCACCTTTCGCCGGTATCATACACCCACCATATACCTTCCTCAAAACAGTCACCATACCTACCTATTATGGCATTTCCATAGCCATTCCGAGATATATTGCCGTGCAACTTTCCACCGTTCCATTTATTATGACACACTCCATCATTGTCATATTGCTTAGCATGATCATGTAGTTGACATCGTATTTGTGGCAAAGCCACCGTTCATAATTCTTTCATACATGTCACTCATGATTCATTGCATATCCCGGTACACCGCTGGAGGAATTCATATAGAGTCATATTTTGTTCTAAGTATCGAGTTGTAATTCTTGAGTTGTAAGAAAAATAAAAGTGTGATGATCATCATTATTAGAGCATTGTCCCAGTGAGGAAAGGATGATGGAGACTATGATTCCCCCACATGTCGGGATGAGACTCCAGACAAAAAAAAGAAAAAAAGAGGCCATAAAAAAGGGAGAAAAGGCCCAAATAAAAAAAATAAAAAAATGAGAGAAAAAGAGAGAAGGGACAATGTTACTATCCTTTTACCACACTTGTGCTTCAAAGTGGCACCATGATATTCATAGTAGAGAGTCTCTCATGTTATCACTTTCATATACTAGTGGGAATTTTTCATTATAGAACTTGGCTTGTATATTCCAATGATGGGCTTCCTCAAATAGCCCTAGGTCTTCATGAGCAAGCAAGTTGGATGCACACCCACTTAGTTTCTTTTTTGAGCTTTCATATACTTATAGCTCTAGTGCATCCGTTGCATGGCAATCCCTACTCACTCACATTGATATCTATTGATGGGCATCTCCATAGCCCATTGATACGCCTAGTTGATGTGAGACTATCTTCTCCCTTTTTGTCTTCTCCACAACCACCATTCTATTCCACCTGTAGTGCTATGTCCATGGCTCATGCTCATTTATTGCGTGAAAATTGAAAAAGTTTTGAGAATGTCAAAAGTATGAAACAATTGCTTGGCTTGTCATCGGGGTTGTGCATGATTTAAATATTTTGTGTGGTGAAGATGGAGCATAGCCAGACTATATGATTTTGTAGGGATAACTTTCTTTGGTCATGTTATTTTGAGAAGACATAATTGCTTTGTTAGTATGCTTGAAGTATTAATATTTTTATGTCAATATTAAACTTTTGTCTTGAATCTTTCGGATATGAATATTCATACCACAATTAAGAAGAATTACATTAAAATTATGCCAAGTAGCACTCCGCATCAAAAATTCTGTTTTTATCATTTACCTACTCGAGGACGAGCAGGAATTAAGCTTGGGGATGCTTGATACGTCTCCAACGTATCTATAATTTTTGATTGCTCCATGCTATATTATCTACTGTTTTGGACATTATTGGGCTTTATTATACACTTTTAAATTATTTTTGGGACTAACCTATTAACCGGAGGCCCAACCCAGAATTGCTGTTTTTTGCCTGTTTTAGGGTTTCGAAGAAAAGGTATATCAAACGGAGTCCAAACAGAATGAAACCTTCGGGAACGTGATTTTCTCAACAAACAAGATCCGGGAGACTTGGACCCTACGTCAAGACACAAAAGAGGAGGCCACGAGGTAGGGGCGCGCCTACCCCCCTAGGCGCACCCTCCACCCTCGTGGGCCCCCTGTTGCTCCACCGACGTACTCCTTCCTCCTATATATACCTACGTACCCCCAAACGATCAGATACGGAGCCAAAAACCTAATTCCACCGCCGCAACTTTCTGTATCCACGAGATCCCATCTTGGGGCCTGTTCCAGAGCTCCGCCGGAGGGGGCATCGATCACGGAGGGCTTCTACATCAACACCATAGCCTCTCCGACGAAGTGTGAGTAGTTTACCTCAGACCTACGGGTCCATAGTTATTAGCTAGATGGCTTCTTCTCTCTTTTTGGATGTCAATACAATGTTCTCCCCCTCTCTTGTGGAGAACTATTCGATGTAATCTTCTTTTTGCGGTGTGTTTGTTGCGACCAATGAATTGTGGGTTTATGATCAAGTCTATCTATGAATAATATTTGAATCTTCTCTGAATTCTTTTATGTATGATTGGTTATCTTTGCAAGTCTCTTCTAATTATCAGTTTGGTTTGGCCTACTAGATTGATCTTTCTTGCAATGGGAGAAGTGCTTAGCTTTGGGTTCAATCTTGCGGTGTCCTTTCCCAATGACAGCAGGGACAGCAAGGCCCGTATTGTATTATTGCCATTGAGGATAACAAGATGGGGTTTTCATCATATTCCATGAGTCTATCCCTCTACATCATGTCATCTTGCTTAAGGCGTTACTCTGTTTTTAACTTAATACTCTAGACGCATGCTGGATAGTGGTCGATGAGTGGAGTAATAGTAGTAGATGCAGGCAGGAGTCGGTCTACTTGTCTCGGACGTGATGCCTATATACATGATCATACCTAGATATTCTCATAACTATGCTCAATTCTGTCAATTGCTCAACAGTAATTTGTTCACCCACCGTAGAATACTTATGCTCTCGAGAGAAGCGACTTGTGAAACCTATGGCCCCCGGGTCTATCTTTATCATATTAATCTCCTACTACTTAGTTATTTCCTTTGCTTTTTTACTTTGCCTTTATTTTACTTTGCATCTTTATCACAAAAATACCAAAAATATTATCTTATCATATCTATCAGATCTCACTCTCGCAAGTGGCCATGTAGGGATTGACAACCCCTATTCGCGTTGGTTGCGATGATTTATTTGTTTTGTGCAGGTACGAGGGACTAGCGCATAGCCTCCTACTGGATTGATACCTTGGTTCTCAAAAACTGAGGGAAATACTTACGCTACTTTGCTGCATCATCCCTTCCTCTTCGGGGAAAACCAACGCAGTGCTAAAGAGGTAGCAGCCTCTCCGGTTTATTTTTTGATACTAATTGCTCCTTCTAACCTAACATTATATATATAACGAGGCCATCTAATTCATGTATTTGAAGGAAGTGCAAATGGGCTGGGATTCCTTAGAAAATATAAATGGGACGCATTGACGCGAAATTATTTGTTCACCCAGCCTAGCAAATGGACTGTACATTCTAGAAAACATGGCTTAAATATATGCCACATTTTTGCAGGCTGACATGTGGGCCAATAGGTCGAAGCATACGCAGGGTGTTGTCAACTTGGTCAACAAATGATTATGACATCCACAGCCATTGGATTTATATCCAACGGCCGCCAGCGTCGTTGGGCCGCCTGGTCCGGCCTCCGGTGGCTAGCGGCTCTGCTTAGCACGCATCGCTGCGAAGCGCTACCCCACCGCCGGCTAGGCTATCCCTCCACCCCTCCACACCTCCTGTTATTCTCCACCGACTGCAGCCCCACGCTGCACCAGAACCAGTTATAACCCTTCTCCTCCTCTCAATCTACGACTCCACTGCTGCGTCTTCCCATCTCTGAGTCGTTCCCTTCCGAGGCCTTGCCGTCGTCCACCGCCTCGCTGCGCTCGGTGCGGCGTGGTCAACAAACGAGAGTCATCGGAAGAGGACTGTACGTGGAGAGCCTAACGGTTGGGACCCACGAGGTCCATGGTCGCACGCGTGGAAAGTTCCTCCTCATTAAGCTGAAAAAATGTTTCCTCCACCTGACAGCTGGGACCCACCGGCTGTATCTTCGCACAGAAGGAAGTGCCTCCTTGTTATGCGAAAAAATTATTCCTCCCGTTGACAGCTGGGACCCGTCAGATTTGGTGGCTGACTTGTGGGCCTACTAAGCATACATGTACGCAGGTCTTTGTCAACTTAATCAACAAATGATTCTAGCAGCTGGACCGTTGGACGTTAATCCAACAGCCGTGCTCCTTCTTCAACCTCTGTTCTTGCTGCTGTCTCCCGTGGGCGGCACCGTGGCTGTGCTGCCGCGCACCCAAACTAGTCAAGTTTCCCACTCCTCTCCATCTGCGACTCCACTACCCCGTCTTCCCCATATCTAGGTCATTCCAGTCTGGGGCCTCGCTGTCGTCCATCGGCCTTGGTGCGCTCAGCACGGTGTGGTCAACGTGGTGAACAACCGAGACTCATCGGAAGATGACTGTACGTGAGAGGCTGAAAGGGAGGACGCACCACGCCCATGGACACATGCATGCAATGAAACGCGGCGTGGTCAACGTGGTCAAGGAACGACTTCCATCGAAAGTGTACTATACGTGGAGAGGCTGACAGCTGGGTCCACGGCCGCAGCAAGGAAGTGCCTCCTTATTACGCGGAAAATAATGATTCCTCCACCTAACAGCAGGGACCCACCGGACATGCCACCGTATTTTGTGAAAAAACATTCCCCCCTGATTGCTGGGACCCACCGGACGGGCCGCCATATTTCACGAAAAAAACGTCCCCCCGCTGTCAGCTCGGACCCATCGGAAGTGCCTCCTTATTACACAAAAAAATGAATACTCCCCTTGCTAGCTGGGACCCACCTTGGTGGGAGGCTGACTTGTGGGCCTACTAAGTTGACGGGGACAGAGGGCTTTGTCAACTTAGTCAATATGAACGATTCTAGCTCCAGTGACCGTACGATGTCCATCCAACGGCCGTAGTGCTTCTTCAACCTCTGGTCTTCTTGCTCCAGCTGCCCAAACCAGCGCCGGTCGTGCCGCGTGCTCCTGCCTCCCGTGGTCGGCTGTGATGTCGTGGAGGCCTCACCGCCCCTACTACTCCCACTGCTGGCCAGGCTATCCCTCTACTCACCCACATCCCCTGTTATTCTGCGGCGACGACAGCCTCACACCGCAGCCGAACCAGTGAACCCTCGTACTCTTCTCCGCGTGGGCATCCACTTCCGCGTCTTCCCTGGCTCCACGTCGTCCCCTTCCTAGGCCTCGCCGCCGTCCACTGCCTTGGTGCTCTCGGCGCGGCGTGCTCAATGTGGTCAACGACCGACTTCCATCTGAAGAGTATTGTACGTGGAGAGGCTGACAGCTGGGTCCACGATAGCCGCAAGGAAGTGCCTCCTTATTACGCGCAAAATAATCATTCCTGCACCTGACAGCGGGGACCCACCGGACGGGCCACCGTATTTTACAAAAAAAACGTTTCCCCCCTGACTGCTGGGATCCACCAGCTACATCTTCGCACACAAGGAAGTGCGTCCGAGCAAAAAAAGATTCGCCCCCCTGACTGCTGGGACCCACCAGCTATATCTTCGCATGCAAGGAAGTGCCTGACAGTGGGGACCCACCTGGTCGAAGCGTACGTGGCGTTGTCATTCTAGTCGCGAATGTGTACGTACATACTAGTCGATGTAGAGCACACACGTGTTGTAGTAGAGGCGCGCATGTAGCATGTACACGTACGTACATCGGGCAGTGTGCAAGAAAGAAAATACGGCCACATACATACCTACGGGCGGGGTCTCGAACGCCTACTCGCGCATATGTACGACCAGGGCTCGTGTACATGGTTGGGTCGGAACGGAGAAACTGCATCGTCGTCGTGTTCATGGGGAGTCAACCGGCTGGGTCAGAACGGAATGCGTCGTCGTGTTCATCGGGAGGGCTTGGATGGAACAATCGATGGAAACGAGGCCTGGTGTACCGCAAAACGGAGGAAACAACCTTGTGTTCAACCGGCCACGGTTGAAACGGGATCCTGTTCATTGAGAGGGGTCTGGCGTACCACAAAATGGAGGAAACGGACTTCCTACGGTTGAAACGGGGGTCCTGTTGATCGGGAGGGGTGTGGCGTACCGCAAAATGGAGGAAACGAACTTGTGTTGGAGCGGTACGGTCGAAACGAGGGTCCAGTTCATCGGGAGGGGTGTGGCGTACCGCAAAACGGAACTCCAGGGGATACTGTTCATCTCCACCGTCGACCCCCTCCAGCCTCCACGGGCTACTATTCATCCACCATCGACCTCCTCCAGCCTCCACCTGCGACTGTTCATCCACGGGCTCCTGTTCATCCAGCCTCCATCGCGCGCTACTACACCGGCTACTATTCAACCAGCCCTCTCCATGGGCTCCTGTTCAACCACCCCTCCACGGGGTGGTCCTGTTCATCCAGCCCGAACCGGCTCGATAGATCGGGGTCCTGTTCATCTAGAGGCAACACCACGGGGTCCTATTCATCCACCCCCACCGGGAACTGTTCATCCAAACCCCCCCCAGCAACGCTCACTGTTCATCCAGAGGCAGCATCGATCAGCTTCAGTTAGCAGCAGTAGCGAAGGAATCGCTCGATCGGGTTCAGTTAACAGTCATCGATCGATCGCTTGGGTTCAGTAGCGCATAGCCTACAGTGCAATCGCTCGGGTTCAGTAGGCGAACGCCTCGCTCGGGTTCAGTTAGAGCCCAATGCCTCGCACCCACGCGCGTGCGTGTATGAGAGAAATGCGCAAACCTCCATGCATCGCTCAGCCCCGACCACCCACCATAACCGGGAACACCCCGATATTTTCCTCGCCCTCGCTTCTACCATGGTTTTTTCTGTCATGGACGGCCCAAAGAATGTCATGCAGCTGCGTCTCTGGCCCGCCCAGGACGAAAAGCCCATTTTCTGTCATGTTTTTTTGTCATAGAAGTAGGAGCCCACCACATCTATGATGATACCGGGTTTTGTCACAATTATCTTCATAGAAGTATCATAAGTATGACAGAAAAAAATTCCGTTCGGCCCAAAATGTCATGGATGTGTCTTTTTTTGTAGTGCTGACTCGTGCACGGACGATAAGCCAATAGGCGCAAGAACAAGACTACAACACCAAGATCATATCAGAGCACAAGGGATCAGTTCTTTTGAAGGATCAAAGTGCAGATCAAGAAGAGCAAGACTAGCTAGAGAGACAATATACAACTAAGAGGTGGAATCCCTAGATTTCCATCATAGCCTCGAAGAAATCCGAGAAGGGAGGGCAGAGACCGCAGATGAAATATGCGCAGCAGAATTTGTATGAACCAGGTGGGTCCTCCTCTCCCTCCGCCAAAACCTTGGGAGCGCCATGCCCCTTCGGGACCTCACTCCCCCATAGGTATCCATACCTCGCCCGCAGCACGTTTCCGTCGAGATTCAACGGGGAGAAGACAACGTCTCCCCTTCGCTTCTTATCCAGCTCGGTCGCCCTCTTGCTCCCCTCGACGGCCTCCGCCTTCGTGGCGGTCATTCGCTGCCCCCTAGCAGCGGTTTTCTTCTCCATATTCCCTGAGATACGGTGGAAGAGCGGGAAGGAAATCAGAAGGGGATCGGTGGCGAATGTGGGTGAAGGGAGCGGGCAGTTGCTTGGCTTGCGGAGGAAGATGATGAGGAGGCAAGGGAGATGATGAAAGAGCAGTACCTTTCTGTGTTTTCCACCTCTTAAGGAAAACACCATGGGAGAGGGCGTGGCTCTTCAGAAAAGTTACCATTTTTACATTAATTGCTACAGTCCCACGCCCCCACTCCTCGCAGTAATTACGCGAGGTGGACGTTGGATTGACCGGTCATCATGACGAACCGCCATGCGTGCAGCCTTCTCCTGCCACGTGTTCGTTCACTATTTGGGGCCTAACCCAACGTGCCCTGCGACACGTATGGCTCAGGCCCGGGGGCTTATGTCGGGGTACACAAACAGGGGTGTATGTGTCACAGCCCTAGCTTAGCCTTTGCTTGTCCTTGCATGATCATCATGTCATCATGTCTAAATTTCATTTAAATATGAAATGGGGGTTGAGAAAACCCTAACATCAAATTAAATCAAATAGGCTCAAGTAAAATCTTTTTCAATGAACCCAAAATGCCCTTAAAAATTTTCATAATTTATAGAACAAGGTGAAAACCTAAACCAAAAATGGTGGGCATTTTTCCAGGACATAAATGGGCTTTGAATTAATTCAATATGTATTTGAATTGGAGCTTTAAAATTCTATAAATATTTTATAGCTCCAAATATGTTGAAACTTGCTGAGGGTCTCTGAGATAATTCAGTTAGTGCCCATAAAAAGTTTCAAAAGCTTACAAAATGGTTTAGTGCCAAACTAAATCAAAAACAATTACAGAAAACAGAAAACAGAAATAAAGCAGAGAGGAGAGAAACCTCACCTGGGCCTTACCCGGCAGAAGAGGCCCAGCCCACCTGGAGACTGCCAGTCATCTCTTTCCTCACGCCAGGAGGACAGGAGCGTGTGGCCTCGGCACGCTGGCAGGCGCCTGGCCACCTCCTGCTTGCCGCCGACCGCCTGGAGCTGGCTAAGGATGCCACGCGCATCGCCCAATTCCCCCTCGACCTCTCCCACTCTCCCTGGATCCTTTCCCCCTCCTCTGCTCTCTCTCACACAGCCCGAGCAGAGCTCGTCGCCGCCGACACCGTTCACCGCAGCCACCGTGCTCCCCGCGCTACCCCGAGCTGTCCAGGAGCTACACCGTCGACCCATGCGCCATCTTCGCCGATCCACGCGACCAGACGCGCCCCGCAGCGGCTTCCCCGACCTCTTCTTCAAGCTTCGGCTGCCAAGATCGCCGGCACCTGTTCGTCATCCACGGTGCCTCCCCGATATTCCTGAGCCTCCCTACCGACTCCATGTGAGCCCCTGCGTCTAACCCCCCTCTCCTTTTCTTCGTTTGCTCGCCGTAGACGTCGCCCCCTTGCTGACCGTAGCATGCCGCCGCACAAGCTCTTCACCGACGAGGCTCCGATGATATTTTGGTCCCGTGCATGTGCCCGTTGGCCTCGTGAGCACGCGTAGAACCAGTAGGTACTAACTACTGACTTCAACAGACACAGTCCACGTCAGACTAGCAACAGGTTAAATGGTTTTGTCGATGCCCGAACTTCGGCGGCCGAAAAAGAGCTCGCCGCCATCAGCTCCGGCCACCCAAGCTGCTGCTGCTTGTTGCTTTGGATGCATCACACTTCTAGGAACCCGTAGGAGTAAACCGCACATCGAATGGTGCTCCATAGCGAGCGCACGGTGCACCTCCGCCGTCGGCCGTGGTCGTCGCCGGCGAAACTCCGGTCGTTGATGTGGCACCATTAGTTTAGGTGCTAATCACGTTTAGTTAGTGTCGCGTGTCAATGAAATATGGGCCCCACACCCTTAACTAACCATGGTTTAACTCCTGTTTAGTTTAAGTTAATCACAGTGGCCCCACGCGTCGGCGTTGGCCTCACTGACGTGCCCGTTAACCGGACCCACCTGTTTGTGTCACTAACTGACACTGGGTCATTGACCAATGGGTCCCACTGGTCAGGTTTGACCTGGACCGTGTCTGTTGACCTGCTAAGGTCAGCATGATGCAATGCTAACGCAGTAATAGGCTTTTCTAGATTTATTCTTATTAAGGAAATTCCAGAAATTGTTGCAAACTTCAAAAAATCATAGAAATTAATCTGTAACTCCAAATGGAAAGATTTATATATGAAAAATTATCAGAAAAACCCAATCTATCCATCTGTACCTTTTTCATGCATGTTAGAACAACTTATAGCTGCTGTTTAGGACCAATCACATAAATGTCATTTGAATATCCACATATGGAGTTTGAATTTGAATCTTGGATTCAAACCAACTCCATTTAACCTGTTGCTAGTTGCATTAGCTCAAATCACAGCATATTGACATGTCATGATCATGCATCGTATTGTGCATTGCATTGATTGTGTTCCTTCTCTGTTGCCGGTGGTTGTTCCCTCTCGATAGACGTGTTCCAACGATGAGTTCGATGACACCGATGAAGAACTATACTATCTTCAGAAGTGCCAGGCAAGCAAAACCCCCTTGTTCATTCCGATACAATCCCACTCTCTCGCTCCCGCTCTATTGTACTGCATTAGGACAACACCGATTCATCTGTTACATGCCGCGGTAGTTGAACCCCTTTCCTTTGCATGACCTGTCATTGCCACAATAAATAGATGAAACCCACTAGCATGAGTAGGAATTGTATGAGCCCTGATGTGCCTACTCATTCATGCTTGTTTGTCATGCCTGGTATTGCTTAGAGTTGTGTCAGGTCTGATTCATCGGGGATGAATTGGAAAGTTGTGAACATGTCCTACTGCTGAGAGCTAAGTGTGTGAACACGATTTGGTAAAGGTAGCAGTGAGAGGCCATGTAGGAGTACATGGTGGGTTGTCTCATTGAAACCGACCTCAGGAACTGAGTTCTGTGTTTGTGATCCATGAACAGCCACTACCACACATTGGGCTCCGGGCACTCCAAGCTCTCTCAACTTATTAATCAACCTGATCTCTTTCCAGGAGTTGCAACTAGTTTCTAGTGTTTGTAGGATATGTGTTGGGGGCCGTGCGTAGCGCTGACCCTAGGGGTGGGCTATGATGCAGTAGAGACACGAGGCATGGTGTACTGGGACGCCCGTTTGGTGCCTCGGGAACCCTGCTATCATCGTTTGGGGCCGCGAGCGAAACCCCGACCGGATCTCCTTGTGGATGGAACCCGAATAGGCGATAAACTTGGACTAGATACTTGTGTGGTTAGTCAGGTCGTGGCCGACTTCCTCGCCAGGCTTCCGCTTGAAGGTTGCCGAGATACACGACGTGTACATGGTGGTAAGTGGCGAGAGCATGTGTGAAGAAGTACACCCCTGCAGGGTTATAAATGATATATTCGAATAGCCACGTCCGCGGTAAAGGACTTCTGGGTTGCCTGTACAGTTCATAGATAACTTGAAGTGGATACTCTAAAATGCGCAAGATAAGCGTGAGTGCTATGGATGGCATTCTCGTAGGGAGACGGGAGCAGATCCAAAGTGGTGTATTGATTGGTGAATATGTTGACTCGTGTGCGCCACCTCAAAAGAGTTACTTGCAGTAGTAGTTCAGGTTAGCCACTAAGTCAAAGCCGGCTTGCTGCAGTTAAACCCCACCATGCCTTTGTTGATAATGATGCATATGTAGTTAGTTCTGATGTAAGTCTTGCTGGGTACATTTGTACTCACGTTTGCTTAATTTATGTTTTGCAGAGAGACTTCAATCTCACTAGTAGTTCTGTGTGGACTTTGACATTTAGCTTAATACCTCAGCTACGATCTTGTGCCCTCGACAGGATCTGGTAGATAGTCAGGCTTCTCAGCCTTTTTAATTTGTAGATGTATGTACTTAGACATGTTAAGCTTCCGCATGTGCTATTGCTTATATGACCTGAATGCTGGGTCATGAGACCCATGTTTGTAATATCTGACTCTTCGGAGTCTTATGAATAAATACTTTGAGTCGTAGAGTTTTGTTGTGATGCCATGTTGTATTTACACATATCGAGCATATTGTGTGAATGATTGAAATTCTTGGTATGTGTGGGATCCGACAACCTAGTTGTCTATCCTTGGTAGCCTCTCTTATGGGGAAATGTAGTCTAGTGCTTCCACTGAGCCATGGTAGTCTGCTACAGCCCGGTTTACCGGAGTCCTGTTAGCCCAGTTGCTACTGCTCTAGAACACTTAGACTGGCCGACATGTGTCCTTCTTCGTTCCTGTGTCTGTCCCTTCGGGGAAATGTCATGCTTGTGCCTTTAAGTCCTTATAGCTTGCTATGACTTGGGTTCATACTTTGATGACCGACACGTTCATTGCTGGGTCATGTATGCCTGTCCCTGTAAGTAAGTGCCACTTTGGGTTCATGACTAGTCATGTCAGCCCGGGTTCCCTGTCGTATGGGTGCTAGCGACACTATCATATACGTGAGCCAAAAGGCGCAAACGGTCCCAGGCCAGGTAAGGTGGCACCCGTGGGGATACCGTGCGTGAGGCCGCAAAGTGATATGATGTGTTACATGCTAGATCAATGTGGCTTAGGATCGGGGTCCTGACAGTATGTTTTCCCCTGACTCGTGCACAAACGATAAGCCAACAAGTGCAAAACAAGTCTATAACACTAAGATCATATCAAAGCACGAGGGATCAGTTCTTTTGAAGGATCAAAGTGCAGATCAAGAAGACCAAGACTAGCGAGAGAGACTAGATACAAATACAAGAAGAACCTCCCTTACCGGGCAGGCAAGCCTGGCAAGGATGGGGTTACCCCCGGAAGCAAGTCTCCAGATCGTCCCGGCAGGCCTGCCGCGGCTCGCAGAGGTAAAACCGCTCCACCGCACCACCTCACAGCGACGCATGTCATCGATTAGTGTGGTGTAAAGCTCCTAAGTGACTAAGTGGATGCTATTTGCCATATGGCAACCACTTCCTACAGAAATACCTCCAAGCGACACCCGTCCTGAGACATGTCAAGCAAGCAGGCGCGAAGCTGGCAAAACCGCCCGGCAGGGCCTGCCGGGTGAGCCATGATGTGACATTGAGCAGCACATTTAATGCGCTCTGTCAGCCTGCAGAGTTAGGTATGATGACACTGTTTGCTATCTAACCAATATGTAAAGACTAATTTGCCACTGTGGTGACCCCTTAATCTATAAAAGGAGGCCCATGGCAACCGTAGAAAGGATTCAGACCCCTCACACTCATACACGTGTAGCTCCTCTCGCCCCGAGGAAACCTTGCCGGGCAAGAGCGTTGTGCTTCTCCACCACTTTCCACCATCAATCCACCAAAGAAGGAGTAGGGTTTTACGCCTCGCGGCGGCCCGGACCTAGGTAAAACTACCTGTGTGATCTCTGTCGTGCCCTTTGACGCTTCTCCGCTCTTTGTGAAACATGTCCATCCCCCCGCGGAACCAAAAGGGGCTCTTGGTCCCATAGGTGGCCGTGGTTTCCCACTACATCTTTGGTGCGCCACGTAGGGGGATCATTTGCGTGAACCCGAGAGCGTAAGTAGCATGTCATCATCATCACTAGCTCCATCAACAACGTCATTACTTAATGACACTCGAGAATAGGTAGAGAAGAAAAAAGTCAGAGTGGGAGAGCGACCCCGTTCCCCCTCTGGCCCTGTCCGAAACCCGTCACCTCCTTCTATCATGGCCATAGGTACAATAGAAGCCAGCAGTCAAGGGTGACAAGATCACCCCGAGCGAATCAGGCAGCATGGACGTATCCCGAGCCTCATTTAGGGAAGTGGGCGATGCGTGGAAGCGCATGGTTTGTCTATCCCTGCCACCTTCACTTTTTGGCAATCGAGCTGCTTTGGGTTTTAGCGTCATCAGCATCAATGTGCCCGCGCGACACTCGATTCAGTATTTACTCTGCATAGGGAAATCCTGAGTGGAGCGCTGGTGCGAATCCATTGATCGATGCCCTGGCAAGTACGCTCTGGCAAGGCCGTCCGCGTTGGCGTGACTTTTTGTGCCAGTCACCGTTGGATTGTTCAGAAAACGTGAAAATATGGTGGGAGAAAAACCCGCCATGCCCAACATCTCATCTTGCCACCCACAAGACATATATGATTTAGACCGACCCCTATCGGGGGTCGGAAATCGATACGCATGCGACACCATCCTCCCCGAAGCTTACGAGTCGAACAAGCCACCACAACTAAAAGGGGTGGATGGGGACACATGTAAGAGCTAAGTTCATGCTATCTTTGCTTTATTGCGGATTCTTTTGATTTGTATGCTTGTTTATCCCTCAAGTACCAAAGTGTGTGTATGATGAAATCTTTCCATAAAGGTACCTCTGTTATATTCTTGTCTGCACCCTCGTTCCATCCAAAGCCAGCTCACGGAAAGAGTGGCTGCATCGGAAACTACTGTGGAAAACCCTGCCGAGACGCATTCATGCCAAAATAACTGTTGAGGGCCAGACCCTCACGACCGTTGCGGCAATATGATACCGACAGACAACCTAAATGTGCATAGAGACTAATCATGCGGACACTATATGGATAAAACTCAAAAGGGATAAACACGCAATTCAGATTAAGTAAAAGTACCAAGCTCCTCATAAAGCATAAATAAAATGAAGTCTAAACACAGGACACACGCCATTGTTTTGATTACTGGACAACACAATGGCGGGAATAATTCAAGGGCGGGCTTGCCGAGCTCATACGATGAGAACCCTGTCGGCGAAGGGGTGGCCTTCTCCTCGGCGGCAGAAATGTCAGCACCCCATGGCGGCTTCCTGAAACCATCAGCGAGGTCGAGGTATGGGTGGTGGCAAGCAATGTTGCTCAGGACCATGAAGAGGGAATTGCGGGCAAGCCTCCGGGATTCAGCCTCGAAGCGGCTGGCTCTTCCCTCCCCGTGAGTCCTCAGCTTGGCAATCAACTCATTGAAGAAAATCCCCAGCTTAGCACTCGGTGCCTCCTGCTTGCTGGCCGAGTAGACCGGCCCCTCCATGCATGTTGCTGCAGTCTGAGCAGTAAGGCGATCAGCGATGTCGACCAAGCTTTTTATCTAGAGGTCAACTTGATCAGAGTGGTTCTTCAGCTTGTGCTTTGCATCCTTCTGGAGGTGCCTTGCGATGTCCAGATCCTTTGACAACTGCTGCTCGCAAGCCTCGATAGATTCCATTGAGCCCTCCAAGGAGCTGATCCTGGTTTTCAGATCTCCAATGGTGCCGTTGGCATCTTCAAGGCCTTGGCTCTTGGAGTTGAGCTGCGATTGTGTGTCCTTCGGAAGGGGCTGATAACCCACAAGTATAGGGGATGGCAATAGTTTTTGAGGGTAGAGTATTCAACCCAAATTTATAGATTCGACACAAGGGGAGCCAAAGAATATTTGAAGGTATTAGCAGCTGAGTTGTCAATTCAACCACACATGGCGATCAATTATCTGCAGCAACGTGATCAGTAGCAAAGTAATATGATAGTTTTGATAGTAGTGACAGCAGCAATAGTAACGGTAACAGTGATAGCAGTAGTTTTGTAACAAGTGCAATAGTAAGGATATCAGTAGTAACTTAGCAAGAACAATATAGGATAAATTCATAGGCATTGGACCGGTGACTTGTTGGATGATATTCATCATGAGACAGTTATAACCTAGGGCGATACGACACTAGCTCGAGTTCATCAATATAATGTAGGCAAGTATTCCGTAAATAGTCATACATGCTTATGGAAAGAACTTGCATGACATCTTTTGTCCTACCCTCCCGTGGCAACGGGGTCCAATTGGAAACTAAGGGATATTAAGGCCTCCTTTTAATAGAGAACCGAAACAAAGCATTAACACACAGGTGAATACATGAACTCCTCAAACTATGATCATCACTGGGAGTGGTCCCGACTATTGTCACTCCGGGGTTGCCGGATCATAACACGTAGTAGGTGACTATAACTTGCAAGATCGGATCTGGAACATGGATATAATGGTGATAACATAAACGGTTCAAAACTAAAATCATGGCACCCGGGCCCAAAGTGACAAGCATTAAGCATGGCATAGTCATAGCAACATCAATCTTAGAACATAGTGCATACTAGGGATCAGGCCCGAACAAAACTAACTCGATTACATGATGAATCTCATCCAACTCCTCACCGACTGTGAGCCTACGAAGGAATTACTCACTCCCGGTGAGGAGCATCATGGAATTGGCGATGGAGAAGGTTGGTGATGACGAAGAACGAAGACCCCCCTCTCCGGAGCCCCAAATGAACTCCTGATCTGGCCTCCCGATGAAGAACAGGAGGTGATGGTGGCTCCATCTCGTGGATTGCGATAATTCCTTCTCCCAGACATTTTCTGGAAAAATAGGATTTTATAGCATCGGTTTCAGGATCTGCGGGGCCACCAGGTGGGGACAACCACCTGGGCATGCTAGGAGGGGGCCCCCTGGTGGGTTGTGCCCACCCAGGTGCCCCCTCCGATGGATCTTAGTTCCAGAAATTCTCTTTGTTGATATAAAAATTCCTCGCAAAGTTTCGTTCCGTTTCGAGAACTTTTATTTCTGCATAAAAACAACATCATGGTAGTTCTGCTGAAAACAATGTCAGTCCGGGGTTAGTTTCATTCAAATCATGCAAATTAGAGTCCAAAGCAAGAGGAAAAGCGTTAGGGAAAGTAGATATGTTGGAGACATATCAACTCCCCAAGCTTAAACTTTTGCTTGTCCTCAAGCACTTCAGTTGATAAACTGAAAGTGAAAAAGAAAAACTTTTACGAACTCTTTTGCTCTTGTTTGCATAAATAAGCTTAAACAACATCTAGGTTTTCAGTCAATATTATAACTAACCATGTCGTCAATAACTCTTAAAAATTATGTTAACTCATATCAATGACATAATCAGGTAGCGAGCAATAATGAGATATCTCAAACGGCACCACGTTATCAAAACAACCATGATATAATATGACAATAGTGGTATCTCGCTAGCCCTTTCTGAGATCGCAAAACATAAATGCAGAGCACCTCCAAAGTCCAAGAAGCTA
This sequence comes from Triticum urartu, assembly GCF_056163025.1. Classification (NCBI taxonomy): domain Eukaryota; kingdom Viridiplantae; phylum Streptophyta; class Magnoliopsida; order Poales; family Poaceae; genus Triticum; species Triticum urartu. The sequence goes on along the minus strand of NC_141877.1, from coordinate 203,107,663 downwards.
CTAAACATTGTAATTCATGGTAGAAAAGATCCAGTCACGATGCACCCAACATTAGCTACACACAATGCATAAGCATGACGGGAGTGCTCTCAGGTTCTGGCGTTTATTTTAGAAGGTGATGACACAACATAAAACTAAATAGATAGTCCCTTCACAGAGGGAAGCAGTGATTTGTAGAGGTGCCAAAGCTCAAGTTTTAAAATAGAGGTAAATGTTATTTTGAGACATGCACCCTTCTTGTTTACTTCACGACCATCAGTTATCAATATCTTCCATGCTAAGCACACTAGTGGCGGTTTCCAATCGATAAAGTAAAGGTTTTGACTCCATTGGGAGTTTTTATTTGATTATTTGTAAGCTTTTTCTGTTTGCAGTTTGGGACTGGGCATCCCTATTACCGCCCTTTTCTCGTGCGGCGGCGAGTGAATAAACACTCAACCTGAGAATAACCCGCTTAGCATGGAAGATACCGACCACATCCTGTCGTTCCATTAACGATCCGGGCACACAAAAGGGATATTTATTAGAAGTTTTAAGAGGTGGCACATGCAAATTTGCTTAGGATGGCAGGGTAACACCGCATATAGGTAGGTATGGTGGATTCATCTAGAATAACTTTGGGTTTATGGTTTTTGATGTAGAAGAAAAATTTCCACTTAGTACAGGCGTAGGCTAGCAAATAGATTGAGAAGCGGCCAGCTAGAGAGCAACAACGGTCATGAATATGCATTATGCATAAGTACATTGGACACTAGCATGAGTAGGATATGAACACCATGAACATAAATATCATAGAGGCTATGTTGGTTTTGATTCAACTACATGCATGCACATGTGCCAAGTCAAGCCACTCGAACATTCAGAGGAGGATACCATATCATCATACTACATCACAATCATTTTAACGCAATGTTGATATCTAAGATAAATCATTATCCACTCCTAGCTACTTATGCATGGCATGAGAAACTATAATCTCTTATTGTCATTGCAAACATGTTTAATCATAATGGGCTCAATCATGGATACTAGGTTAAACATATTTACACAAACAAAACAAGTTGAGTTCATACCAGTTTCTCTCTGCCACGGCCAATTCATCGAATATCGTCATTATTGCCTTTCACTTGCACGACCAAACGATGTGAAAATAATAATAGTGCAAGAGTGCCATGGACTAAGTTGGAATCTGCAAACATTTTATTCAATGGGAGAAGACAAGGTAAAATGGGCTCTTTATTAGATCAATAATTATTCATATGAGAGCCACTCAACATTTTCATCATGGTCTTCTCCTTGATACGACTCGAATAAAAAAAAGAAAAGAATTCAAAGAAACACTAAAAATATTTTTGGAGTTTTTGGTTTTCTTGAACAAGAAAATAAAATGGAAAAACAAAAATGAGAAAAAAAATACTATTTACATGGGAAAGCTACCAACAAGCAGAAGAAGATCAAGGAAATCTTTTTGGGTTTTCTTTTTAGTGCCACAGCTAAGCATGCATAGAAAGTAAACTAACTACAACTATTTTTTTTGGTTTTTCTAAGGTTTTTCAAACACATAAGAAGAAATCAAGAAAATAAAATCAAGCATGGATGATACAACGAAAAAGTGTGAACACTGACAAATGGAATGAAATGTGTGAACATGAATGTAATGTCGGTGGGAAACACGTACTCCCCCAAGCTTAGGCTTTTGGCCTAACTTGGTAATCAATCAGTAGCCTAGATAGTAGTCGGGGTGCTGAGGAGGGGCATCCACTAATCCCACTGCCGAGGCTCCTCCTCTGCTGCAGCCTGGTCGTTCCGGTAGGCGATGATGTCCGCAGGCATAATCCTATATCCGCCCCTGGCAGCAGGATCAAACATAGCAGGAGTAGGAAATGGAATAATATCATGAGTTTCAATGCTAAAACCAGGTTATAAGGAATAGGAATGTCAGGGTAATCTTGTGCAATAAAATGGTGGTGTTCCATGGTTGCACGGTCTAGGTAAACCTTGGTCAGAGGGTAATCATGAGGGCGTATCTCAACATTGAAGTGAGCCGCTGATGACCCACAAGTATAGGGGATCTATCATAGCCTTTTCGATAAGTAAGAGTGTCGAACCCCACGAGGATCAGAAGGAAATGATAATTGGTTTTTAGCAAGGTATTCTCTGCAAGCATTGAAATTATCGATAACAGATAGTTTTGTGATAAGGTAATTTGTAACGGGTAACAAGTAATAAAAGTAAATAAGGTGTAGCAAGATGGCCCAATCCTTTTTGTAGCAAAGGACAAGCCTGGACAAACTCTTATATAAAGGAAAGCGCTCCCGAGGACACATGGGAATTATCGTCAAGCTAGTTTTCATCATGTTCATATGATTCACGTTTGGTACTTTAATAATTTGATATGTGGGTGGACCGGTGCTTGGGTACTGTCCTTCCTTGGACAAGCATCCCACTTATGATTAACCCCTATTGCAAGCATCCGCAACTACAACAGAAGTATTAAGGTAAACCTAACCATAGCATGAAACATATGGATCCAAATCAGCCCCTTACGAAGCAACTCATAAAGTAGGGTTTAAGCTTCTGTCACTCTAGCAACCCATCATCTACTTATTACTTCCCAATGCCTTCCCCTAGGACCAAACAATGCTGAAGTGTCATGTAGTCAATGTTCACATAACACCACTAGAGGAAAGACAACATACATCTCATCAAAATATCGAACGAATACCAAATTTACGTGACTACTTATAGCAAGACTTCTCCAATGTCCTCAAGAACAAACATAACTACTCACAAATCATATCCATGTTCATAATCAGAGGGGTATTAATATGCATAAAGGATCTGAACATATGATCTTCCACCGAATAAACCAACTAGCATCAACTACAAAGAGTAATCAACACTACTAGGAACCCACAAGTACCAATCTGAGGCTTTGGCACAAAGATTGGATACAAGAGATGAACTAGGGTTTGAGATGAGATGGTGCTGGTGAAGATGTTGATGGAGATTGACCCCATCCCGATGAGAGGACCGATGGTGATGACGATGGTGATGATTTCCCCCTCCCGAAGGGAAGTTTCCCTCGCAGAACAGCTCCGCCGGAGCCCTAGATTGGTTCTGCCTCGTGGCGGCGGAGTTTCGTCCCGTGAGCTAGCTTATGATTTGTTCCTTGACGAAAGACCTCATATAGCAGAAGATGGGCATCGGAGGGTTACCAGGGGGGCCATGAGGCAGGGGGCGCGCCTAGGGGTGTAGGGTGCGCCCCCACCCTCATGGACGGTGGGTGGCCCCCCTCTGGTACTTCTTTCACCCAATATTTTTTATATATTCTGAAACGTGCTCCCGTGAAGTTTTAGGACTTTTGGAGTTGTGCAGAATAGGTATCTAATATTTGCTCCTTTTACAGCCCAGAATTCCAGTTGCCGACATTCTCCCTCTTCATGTAAACCTTGTAAAATAAGAGAGAATAGGCATAAGTATTGTGACATAATGTGTAATAACATCCCATAATGCAATAAATATCGATATAAAAGCATGATGCAAAATGGATGTATCAACTCCCCCAAGCTTAGACCTCGCTTGTCCTCAAGCGAAAGCCGAAATCGAAAAATATGTCCACATGTTTAGAGATAGAGGTGTCGATAAAACAAAATCGGACATGAGGGCATCATGATCATTCTTAGAACAACAACAACATATATATATATATATAAACACACACACACACACATATATATTGTCATATGATCTCTTATGCTAAAGTAACAATTCATTCACAATTTCAAGTATGAATCAGAAACTTCACTGAAGACTAACAAACTATAATCTCAGTCATGAAGCAATTGCAATTTATCATAACATCAGAAAGAGTCAATATAAGAGCTTTTCAGCAAGTCCACATACTCAACTATCATTTAGTCTTTCACAATTGCTAACACTCACACAATATTTATGGGTATGAATTTTTAGTCGGACACAGAGAAAGATAGGGGCTTATAGTTTTGCCTCCCAACCTTTTACCTCAAGGGTAATGTCAACAGTAATAGTTCATGAAAGCTCACATCCAATTAGCCATAATATCAGGATCTTTCCAACACATTGTGCTTTCCAAAGGATAAAATGTAAAAAGGAAAGGTGAAGATCACCATGACTCTTGTATGAAGTATAAGACAGGAATAAAAGACAGGCCCTTCGCAGAGGGAAGCAGAGGTTGTCATGTGCTTTTATGGTTGGATGCACAAAGTCTTAATGCGGAAGAACGTCACTTTATATTGCCACTTGTGATATGGACCTTTATTATGTAGTCCGTCGCTTTTATTTCTTCCACATCATAGGATCGTATAAAGCTTATTTTCTCCACACTAATTAATCATACATATTTAGAGAGCAATTTTTATTGCTTGCAACGATGACAACTTACTTCAAGGATCTTACTCAATCCATAGGTAGATGTGGTGGACTCTCATGGCAAAACTGGGTTTAAGGATATTTGGAAGCACAAGTAGTATATTTACTTGGTGCAAAGAATTTAGCTAGCATGAGAGGGAAAGGCAAGCTCAACATGTTGGATGATCCATGACAATATAATTTATCTCAGATGTAAGAAAACATAACCCATTACGTTGTCTTCCTTGTCCAACCTCAAATCTTTAGCGTGTCATATTTTAATGAGTGCTCACAATCATAAAGATGTCCAAGATAGTATATTTATTTGTGAAAACCTCTCTTTCTTTATTACTTCCTATTAATTGCAACTATGACCAAAACTATGTTTGTCAACTCTCAACAACTTTTATGCATCATACCCTTTATATGTGAAGTCATTAATCTCCATAAGATCCATATGATCTCTTTATTTCTTTCTCTTTTATTTTTATTCCCTCAAGATCATAGCAAGATAACCAAGCCCTTGACTCAACACTAATCTTTATTATATATAGCTCACGGGCTCGATTACATAGAAGGATCATAAAACAAAACTTAAAGCTAAATCATACTAAAACTTTATTCTACTATATCAAGATATTACCAAAAGGATTGAATTAAGAAAAACGGTAAAGATAAAAGTGTGATGGTGATACGATACCCGGGCACTCCCCCAAGCTTGGCAGTGGCCAAGGGGAGTGCCCATACCCATGTGTTTATGTATCCTTCTTCGGGGGTGGTGACGTGATATTCTTGGCGATGATGCCCCTCAGGATGCGATTCTCTTCCTCGAGCTTATTGACTTGCTGCTTGAGGTCCATTATTTCCTTACTGAGCTTGCCCGTGACGGCTAAAGCTCCTTTCACCCAAGGATGTTGCATAGATGCGGGAGAACAAGTAACACTCTTTTTCATATTTTCATAAGAAAGAAATCTAACATTGGAAGGGATGACCGAGTTTGGAATAGCTAAGCTCTGTAGTTCCCCCATCGTGAATCCAGCTCGGAAACAATAAGTAGCTTCTTCATCCTACTCCATGGCATCTATCCTTTTCAAGTCAGCCTCCATCTCTTCCTCAGTTGATGGCCCAAAGTGGTCAGCATTACTGTTTACTCTTGGCCCCGGTGTCGGATGAGACACCCGACTCTCCCCGACTGACTCTTGAGAAGACATCTTGCTCTAAATCTGCAGCAGAAACAACTCAAAACAAAAACAGAGGATTTTCGCATGGTACGGTGGCCAAAACCTTCGGGAGATTATATAATGAATTTTTACCGACCAAAAGTAGTATTGTGTGACGCCCCGAGACCGATGTGCCAGGTGTCCTCCAGTTATTCGCCGGTGTTGCCATGTCATTTGCTTGCGTGTTGCTTTTCATCATGCCATCATGTGCATTGCATCATCATGTTTTCGAAAGTTGCATCCGTCCCGGCCTCCTCGTTCTCTCCGTTGTCCGTTCTGAGCCTAGATACACTTGCACGCGCCCGCGGCACGTCCGAATATTATTTTATAAGTGGCCGGATAATGTTCTCGGAATGGGATGAGAGTTGGCGTGTGGACTTATATTAGTGTAGATAGACCGCCTGTCAAGTTTCATCGCATTCGGAGTTCGTTTGATAGCCCAACCGTTAAACTATAGCGGCATTATAGCCGGTCTAACGTCGGACGTTTTTGGTCTCCGGAAACAGTCGCCGGGCCTTTCTCTCTTCTCTTTTCTCAGCCTGAGGCCTTCTGCATAGTCCACTACCAACCGCCAGGCCCCGAAACCCTCTCTGCACAGTGCATCGAGCCCCTCACATGCGCGTCCGAAAACTGTCCCGGACCCGTCCCGGGCAGTCATCACCGTTGTGTCCGAATCATCTCCAAACATCTACAAAACGTCTCCATTTTGTTAATTGGTCTTTCTAACATATTTTATTCGCGATTGTCCGATTGCGATCGGAGGGACGAGATAGCCCCTAGCCTAACCTACCAGCTATATATACTAGTCTAAACCGAGACTAAACCCCTAATTTCTAGGGATCCTAACCTAGCGCCGCCGCCCACTTTCTCCTCAATCTCAGCGCCACCCTGTCGCCGCCTCTTTTCCTTCCAAAGTTTCACCAGCGAACCAACCAGCTCCACCTCCTCCTCGATCTTCCCTGCCACCAGCGACAGGAGCATCCCAGCACAGTCTTCTCCTCGTCGCCTCGCTCAAGGCCTCGGGTGCCTCCTTTGCCCGATGCCAACCGTCCCCGCCATGGATTGGAGCCCGCCTCTGCTCCTCTTTGTCAGGATCAGGAATCGAGGACTGCCGCCATGACCATCGATGGGAGATGCCTCCCCTTCCTTGCTCGCGCCCGCAGCTCCCGTGCGCTCCCCTGCCCGAGCCACCTCCACGCCGAGCCCATCGCCCTCCTCCTGTGCTTCCGCGCGCTGCCGCAAGCAGCAGCAACCAGGAGCCCGAGCTCCATCTTCCTTGCCCTCGTCTGCAAGCGCTTGAGGTTCCTGCCTCCTCATTGCCTCGCCCATCCTCAAGCCCCGGCCCGGAGCACCCCGCAAGCAGGGAACCAGGCCAGCCCCGCACCGCCCATCTCTCTTTCCTCCTCCCCGCGGCTCTCTCATTTCTCTAATCCTCTGTCAATTCGTTCCACAGCCACCGCCATGGAGGCCAAGGTCCAAGTTCCTGCTCGCCCGTGCCAAGTCCGTCTACGAGAAGCAGTTTCCCGCATCCGGCCATGCATCTGGCGAGGACCAGCCATCCCACGACCCAGATCCGCAGCGCGCCCGGTTCCACGCACTCCATCCTTCGCCGCCGCATCGGAGATCCCCGACGCCGCTGCTCTGCTTCGCTTCTTCTAGAGCAGAGGAGGCCAGCGCCCGAAAACCTCTGCCTCATCCGCTCGTCCTGCGCGCGTTGACCTCCAGCGTAGGCCGCGCGAAGCCCATCTCCAAATGCCGTCTCCTACCCGCATGGGCCACAAGCAGGCCAGCCCAGCGCACACCCTGCCGCCTCTCTCGCCATCGACCTGGGCCTCAGCCCTTGGTGATCCAACACCCGATTCCCCTTGTGCACTCTTGGGCTAGCCGGTTTCAGCCCATTCTTGTTTTTTCCCTGTCCAGCGATTTTAGTATTTATCTTGAGACTGCTGTTTTACAGAAAAGTCCCTAGACAACATGCATATAATAACTCACAAACCGTGTGTCGGATTAAAACAAACTTAATATGGAAGTTGCTTAGAATTTTGTCTAGTTTCATAATATGTCTTTTTCATCCATGTTTAAATTGCTTAAAATGCTGTTTGCTTAAATTTTCTCCTATGCCATGTTAAAATGCTTTATTTCATAACTAAATAACCGTAACTCCGAATTTAATAAACTTTATATGTAAATGGGGTGGAAAAATGCCTAGTTTAACATGATGCACTCACCTAGCATGTTTAACAACTCTAAAATTATGTTTAGGGCAGAACAGTAACAAACCTAATATATGCATATGAGGAGTTTCCGGACTTGTTGTTTTGTTGTTCCGGCCTCATTTAAACTTGCTTAGATTAGATAGTTTCATCATGTGACACCCCTTGCCATGTTAATCAACATTTAATATTGTTGGGTACATAAACGAGATTGAACTAAATAACTTGTCGTGGTGTTTCGTCAATATGCACCATTGCATATTGAGCTCCACTTAATTTGTAGGATTGCTTGTGCACTTTTGCCATGACATGCTTCATTAAACCGGACATGCATCATATTTGGTTGTGCATCATGCCATGTTCATGTGTTGGTTGTTTACTATGTTGTTTGCTTTCTTTCCGGTGTACTTCTTCTCGGTATCCGGTAACGTCGTGTGTGTGAGGATCCGTTCGACTACGTCCGTTTATCTTCTTCATGGACTCGTTCTTCTTCCTTGCAGGATTTTAGGCAGGATGACCATACCCTCGAAATCACTTCTATCTTTGCTTGCTAGTTGCTCACTCTTTTGCTATGCCTATGTTGCGATACCTACCACTTGCTTATCATGCCTCCCCTATTGTTGAACCAAGCCTCTAACCCACCTTATCCTAGCAAACCGTTGTTTGGCTATGTTACCGCTTTGCTCAGCCCATCTTATAGCGTTGTTAGTTGCAGGTGAAGATTGAAGTTTGTTTCTTGTTGGAACATGGAGTTGTTGTTCCTAGTTGGAACATGTTTACTTGTTGGGATATCACAGTATACCTTATTTAATTAATGCATCTATATACTTGGTAAAGGGTGGAAGGCTCGGCCTTATGCCTGGTGTTTTGTTCCACTCTTGCCGCCCTAGTTTCGGTCATATCAGTGTTATGTTCCCGGATTTTGCGTTCCTTACACGGTTGGGTATAATGGGAACCCCTTGACAGTTCACCTTGAATAAAACTCCTCCAGCAAGGCCCAACCTTGGTTTTACCATTCGCCACCTAGCCTTTTTCCCTTGGGAGTCACGCATCCCGAGGGTCATCTTTATTTTAACCCCCCCGGGCCAGTGCTTGTCTAAGTGTTGGTCCGAACTAGAGTCCTTTGCAGCGCCACCTCGGGGAAACTTGAGGGCTGGTTTTAGTTGTACGGAGCGCTCATCCGGTGTTGCCCTGAGAACAAGATATGTGCAGCTCCTATCAGGATGTCGGCGCATCGGGCGGTCTTGCTGGTCTTGTTTTACCTGTCGAAATGTCTTGTAACCGGGATTTCGAGCTAGATCGGGTCTTCCCGCTAGAAGGAATATCCTTCATTGACCGTGAGAGCTTGTGAAGGGCTAAGTTGGGACACCCCTGCAGGGATTTGAACTTTCAAAAGCCGTGCCCGCGGTTATGGGCAGATGGGAATTTTTTAATGTCCGGTTGTAGAAAACCTGAAGTTGATCCTAATTAAAATACATCAACCGCGTGTGTAACCGTGATGGTCTCTTTCCGGCGGAGTCCGGGAAGTGAACACGGTGTTGGAGTAATGCTTGACGTAGGTTGTCCTAGGATCACTTCTTGATCATAGTTTCTCGATCGTGCTTTGCCTTCTCTTCTCGCTCTCTTTTGCGAATAGGTTAGCCACCATATATGCTAGTCGCTTGCTGCAGCTCCACCTCATACCTTTTACCCTTCCTATAAGCTTAAATAGTTTTGATCGCCAGGGTGTGAGATTGCTGAGTCCCCGTGACTCACAGATACTTCCAAAACCAGTTTGCAGGTGCCGTTGAACCGTGTAGATGTCGCAACCAAGCTCAAGGAGGAGCTCGATGAAGATCTTGCCCTTTGTGTTGTTTTGTTCTAGTTGATCAGTAGTGGAACCCAGTTGGGGTCGATCGGGGATCTGTGTAGCATTTTGGGTAGTCTTCTTTTATTTTGGCTCCGTAGTCGGGCCCTGATTGTATCTGGTTGATGTAATGTTTTATTCATGTAATTGTGTGAAGTGGCGATTGTAAGCCAACTATGTATCCTTTTCCCCTTATTGTATTACATGGGTTGTTGTGAAGATTACCTCACTTGCGACATTGCTTTCAATGCGGTTATGCCTCTAAGTCATGCTTCGACACGTGGGAGATATAGCCGCATCGAGGGCGTTACAAGTTGGTATTAGAGCCTTCCCTGACCTTAGGAGCCCCCACTGCTTGATCGAATTAGCTGACGAGTTGGGTCTAGAAAAATGTTTTGAGTCATTTAGGAATTATATATCGGAGAGTTTAGGAATTCTTTTTACTCCCTAGTCCCTTCATCGCTCTGGTAAGGCATCCTGACGTAGAGTTTTGACTCTTCTCTTCTGAAATTTCACTAAATTTTTTTTAGGATCATGCGGGTATCTTGGAATGATTCCGATCGATTTGTGACGAGAACATTGTTCTTGGTGCCTCCTGTCATTTAGGGGTTGTGGCAGTGTCCCGGGGATTTGAGCTCCGAGGTGTTGTCGTCACAATTTTATCGTTGCAGTTATGGAATACCTGAGTTTAGTTCGCCGACATCGAAAATCTCTTTTATGCAGTTGTTGGTGAGATAACCTCGACGCCACCCAGTACTGTAGCGGGAGTTCGGGAGTATTGCCATAACTTGTATAACGGACGCTTTTCGAAGGTTGAGGTAGATGATTTCCGAAGGTTTCTTGGTTATGTGTTGAAGGATGGATACAGATGGATGTCGGATTTGTTAGTTTTGGGTGAGATATTATGCTTCCCCTGTATCCCCAACACCTGATTGCATAACCGGAAAGTTTCGGGAGTTTTATAAGTGGGAATTCAAGTAGCTCCTAGGATATCTTTCCGACAGATGTATGATATGAAATTGGGGTTTGACGTCTAGTGGTCCGCCTATCCACGGTTGGTTTTACATTGGTCTCGTTGTGTCTTAAAGAGTCTTTGGCTATGTTGACTCGGGGATGCTTCGTATGTCATGTGCACTGCCTTGTACATGATGGTGCTGTACGATCGAGCCCGTGTAGGCCCCACCACGAAAACTTCGGACGAAATCTCTATCATATGTTGGTTCTGGCTTATTTTGCAAGCCAATCCTTTGTTTTTGTTTTGAGTTGTGGTATTCGAGTTGCTTCAATGTCAAGAGTTGATTCCATACTTTTCCTAAGCGGTATTCTCATACTCCTATGCGAATACTTATCCTTCTTGATAATCGAGTTGTCATTTCAATTTCTTCTCAACCGGTGAGCTTCCCTTCAAGTGAATCCGATCATTTCAACATCCGCAAGATCAACTCAAGTCTTCTCAATGGTGTTCATTTCATCCGTCCCAAGTTGCCTTTGTTTTTTTCCCACCCTCCCCCCCTTTTTCTTCAAGGATTCGGATTTCTTAATCAAGTATCCATCTTATTGATGCGAGGCCTCTTCATTCCTTTTCCGTCAATGTTCTTATCCGGTGATTCTCATGAAGATTTTAACGGAGCCTCAAGGTCATCACCCTTAATTCTTTTCTTCTCCGGTGGATTCAATTCAAGCTTTTGGTGTTGATCACATATTTTCCTTGTTTCAGAAGTTTTATCATACTGGTGCACCTCATAATCATCCACTCTTCGCTATTCATTTGTTCCGGAGTGCTCAAGATATCTCGAAGATTTGTGTTTCCACTCTGCATTCGTTCAAGATCTTTCGAGGTTGTTATCTCATTCAAGTCATTTAATTCAACCGGTGCAACCTCTCTTTTAAATCATTTCAACGGTGTATCTTTTGAGTGGGCCCTAACCCACAGGTCTTTTCCCAGGATCTTACCTGACTCTTCTATTTTTCCGGAGCTATCCAAATTTCTTTTCGAAGTTTGACGTAAGAATGATTTATCATCAGTCAAATGTCTTTCTCCAAGATCTTTCAAATTCTTTTCATCGTTGGCTCAAACTTCCCATTCTTCATTCCGGAGTGTCTAAATAATCCATGGTGGTGTTTCGCATCGTCATTCTCGGATTTTGAAGACTGAAGAAGAGTTTCTTTTAAATCTTGCCCCATTCTCTGCCATCCTCCCATAATTGTTTTGGTTGTGAGTATTTATTTTCACCCATCCGAAGTAATTCAGGAGTCTCTTCAGTTTGTTTCATCCAAAGGCCATCATCTCAGATTATTCATTCTAGCTTTGAGCTCTCATCCTCCTAATTTTACCAGTGCATCGATCAAATATCCTCTAATCAGTGCATGATCTCTTCATTCTCTCATATATAAATTCTCTCAAGCATCTTCATTCATTTGCTAATTCTTCCCGGTATTCTCTTTATCTTCTCTTCGTTCATTTTAATTCTTACGGTGGTTCATTCAAGAGTTCTCGTCATTCGTTATCATATCAATTTATTCGTTGTTTTCAATCCTACCGGTGGATTCGTCGAAGACCTTCCCAAGTTTGCGCTATATCTCGCTTAATCCTTTCTACGAGAATAAGTAGTATGCCAATTCCATTGCTTGTCATCAATTTTAATTGGTGAAGGATACGCATAATGTAATTCTTATTCTTGTTTCATCGAGTTTATTCAATTCCTGTTTTCCGGAGTGGTTCATCATACTTATTCTTGGTTTCAAGTGCTCATCTTTCTTTCGCGGAGTTCCAAGCTCTCGCAATTATGTAATCACGGAGATCTATCTAAAATCTTTACAAGGATTCACCTTGTGTTTTCAACTTCTTTTTCCTTCCATTTGATCATCCTTTTGTTTAACGGAGTTCTTCATGAAGGTTCTACATGATGGTTCATAAAGGATTTAATTCCTTCTCGAAGTTTTCATCGAGATTCTTTTCTAAGGAGCTCAAGCATTCTTCATCTTGCTATCCGGAGTGTAATTCTTTCTTCCATATCATTGGAGGTGGTATTATGTCATTCTTGATAATTTGAGTTCATGTTTCGTGATTCACATGTTGTTAAGTATGAGATATTTTAAATCCATCAATCTATTCGTTGGAGTTATCTTGGGTTATATTTCACCTTAAACCTTCCCTAAGGATTGTTGCTATTTATGGTGCTTATAAAGGACCCAAGTTCTTCTTTATCCTCCCGGTGAAATACGTTCTCGTCTCCTTGGTCATACCAATCCAATTCTTTTTCCCGTGAGTGGCAGGTTGTCACCTCATAATTTGAGATGTGTCCCATAAGACCATTTAAAGCTTATTCTTTTCGTTGTTGGTTTTTCCAACAATTCCATTCGAACCTTCTCCTAAAGATGCTTTTTCAAGCTCATTTGAGGTAGAACATGTTGTTTTTCTTCTCCGTTCTTTTCTTTGCATTCTTTCATTCCTTCCGTAGGCATTGTGTTGTTGCTCTTTTTCAGTCATCATCTCGAATCATGAAGATCATGATCTTTTCATGCTTATCCTATTTAACCCGAGTGTTGTGACCTTTTTGCTCAAGTTCTTTTCGCCTTATCAAGCCTTGCACCTCTTTTCAACCGGAGTGCTGTCTGAGACCTTTCTTACCCCTTGTTCCATTCATTCAATAGTTCCGGAGGCAGTGTGTCATGTTTTCATTCAAGTATCTTCTCATCTTATCAAGTTCTTCTTCAATTCTTTTTCTTCTCAACTGGAGTGCTGCCCGAAGATGTTTCTTCCTTGTTCCTCTTTTCTAACGGAGTGTTTTCAACTTTGTTCATCTCTGTTGTTTTCTTTTCTCGAAATGGCTTAACCTTTTCAAGGTCCTTTGGTTTCACTCGTTTGTCAAAGAAGCAACTTAGTTTGACCTCTTCTCTTTCTCTTCTGTTTTCTCTCCGGTGCCATTCTAGATCTCGGGATGAGATCCTCTCGTAGTGGTGGAGTGTTGTGACGCCCCGAGACCGATGTACCAGGTGTCCTCCAGTTATTCGCCGGCGTTGCCATGCCATTTTCTTGCGTGTTGCTTTTCATCATGCCATCATGTGCATTGCATCATCATTTTTTCGAAACTTGCATCCGTCCCGGCCTCCTCGTTCTCTCCGTTGTCCGTTCTGAGCCCAGATACACTTGCACGCGCCCGCGGCACGTCCGAATATTATTTTATAAGTGGCCGGATAATGTTCTCGGAATGGGATGAGAGTTGGCGTGTGGACTTATATTAGTGTAGATAGACCGCCTGTCAAGTTTCATCACATTCGGAGTTCATTTGATAGCCCAATAGTTAAACTATAGCGGCATTATAGCCGGTCTAACGTCGGACGTTTTCGGTCTCCGGAAACAGTCGCCAGGCCTTTCTCTCTTCTCTTTTCTCAGCCTAAGGCCTTCTTCACAGTCCAATACCAACCGCCAGGCCCCGAAACCCTCTCTGCACAGTGCATCGAACCCCTCACGTGCGCGTCCGAAAACTGTCCCGGACCCGTCCCGGGCAGTCGTCACCGTTGTGTCCGGATCATCTCCAAACATCTACAAAACGTCACCATTTTGTTAATTGGTCTTTCTAACATATTTTATTCGCGATCGTCCGATTGCAATTGGAGGGACGAGATAGCCCCTAGCCTAACCTACCAGCTATATATACTAGTCTAAACCGAGACTAAACCCCTAATTTCTAGGGATCCTACCCTAGCGCCGCCGCCCACTTTCTCCTCAATCTCAGCGCCACCCAGTCGCCGCCTCTTTTCCTTCCTCAATTTCACCAGCGAACCAACCAGCTCCACCTCCTCCTCGATCTTCCCTGCCACCAGCGACAGGAGCCTCCCGGCACAGTCTTCTCCTTGTCGCCTCGCTCAAGGCCTCGGGTGCCTCCTCTGTGCGATGCCAACCGTCCCCGCCATGGATTGGAGCCCGCCTCTGCTCCTCTTTGTCAGGATCAGGAATCGAGGACTGCCGCCATGACCATCGATGGGAGATGTCTCCCCTTCCTTGCTCGCGCCCGCAGCTCCCGTGCGCTCCCCTGCCTGAGCCGCCTCCACGCCGACCCCATCGCCCTCCTCCCGTGCTTCCGCGCGCTGCTGCAAGCAGCAGCAACCAGGAGCCCGAGCTCCATCTTCCTCGCCCTCGTCCACGAGCGCTTGAGGTTCCTGCCTCCTCATTGCCTCGCCCGTCCTCAAGCCCCTGCCCGGAGCACCCCGCAAGCAGGGAACCAGGCCAGCCCCGCACCGCCCATCTCTCCTTCCTCCTCCCTGCAGCTCTCTCATTTCTCTAATCCTCTGTCAATTCGTTCCACCGCCACTGCCATGGAGGCCAAGCTCCAAGTTCCTGCTCGCCCACGCCAAGTTCGTCTACAAGAAGCAGTTGCCCATATCCGGTCATGCATCCGGCGAGGACCGGCCATCCCACGACCAAGATCCGCAGCGCGCCCGGTTCCATGCCCTCCATCCTTCGTCGCCGCACCGGAGATCCCTGACGCCGCTGCTCTGCTTCGCTTCTTCTAGAGCAGAGGAGGCCAGCGCCCGCAAACCTCTGCCTCATCCGCTCGTCCTGCGTGCGTTGACCTCCAGCGTAGACCGTGCAAAGCCCATCTCCAGATGCCGTCTCCTATGCGCGTGGGCCACAAGCAGGCCGACCCAGCGCGCACCCTGCCGCTTCTCTCGCCATCGACCTGGGCCTCAGCCCTTGGTGATCCAACACCCGATTCCCCTTGTGCACTCTTGGGCTAGCCGGTTTCGGCCCATTCTTGTTTTTTTCCCTGTCCAGCGATTTTAGTATTTATCTTGAGACTGTTGTTTTACAAAAAAGTCCCTAGACAACATGCATATAATAACTCACAAACCGTGCATCGGATTAAAACAAACTTAATATGGAAGTTGCTTAGAATTTTGTCTAGTTTCATAATATGTCTTTTTCATCCATGTTTAAATTGCTTAAAATGCTGTTTGCTTAAATTTGCTCCTATGCCATGTTAAAATGCTTTATTTCATAACTAAATAACCATAACTCCGAATTTAATAAACTTTATATGTAAATGGGGTGGAAAAATGCCTAGTTTAACATGATGCACTCACCTAGCATGTTTAACAACTCTAAAATTATGTTTAGGGCAGAACAGTAACAAACCTAATATATGCATATGAGGAGTTTCCGGACTTGTTGTTTTGTTGTTCCGGCCTCTTTTAAACTTGCCTAGATTAGATAGTTTCATCATGTGACACCCTTGCCATGTTAATCAACATTTAATATTGTTGGGTACATAAACGAGATCGAACTAAATAACTTGTCGTGGTGTTTCGTCAATATGCACCGTTGCATATTGAGCTCCACTTAATTTGTAGGATTGCTTGTGCACTTTTCCCAAGACATGCTTCATTAAATCGGACATGCATCATACTTGGTTGTGCATCATGCCATGTTCATGTGTTGGTTGTTTACTATGTTATTTGCTTTCTTTCCGGTGTACTTCTTCTTGGTATCCTGTAACATCGTGTGTGTGAGGATCCGTTCGACTACATCCGTTTATCTTCTTCATGGACTCGTTCTTCTTCCTTGCGGGATTTCAGGAAAGATGACCATACCCTCGAAATCACTTCTATCTTTGCTTGCTAGTTGCTCGCTCTTTTGCTATGCCTATGCTGCAATACCTACCACTTGCTTATCATGCCTCCCCTATTGTTGAACCAAGCCTCTAACCCACCTTGTCCTAGCAAACTGTTGTTTGGCTATGTTACCACTTTGCTCAGCCCCTCTTATAGCGTTGTTAGTTGCAGGTGAAGATTGAAGTTTGTTCCTTGTTGGAACATGGAGTTGTTGTTCCTAGTTGGAACATGTTTACTTGTTGGGATATCACAGTATACCTTATTTAATTAATGCATCTATATACTTGGTAAAGGGTGGAAGGCTCGGCCTTATGCCAGGTGTTTTGTTCCACTCTTGCCGCCCTAGTTTCGGTCATATCGGTGTTATGTTCCCGGATTTTGCGTTCCTCACGCGGTTGGGTATAATGGGAACCCCTTGACAGTTCGCCTTGAATAAAACTCCTCCAGCAAGGCCCAACCTTGGTTTTACCATTCGCCACCTAGCCTTTTTCCCTTGGGAGTCACGCATCCCGAGGGTCATCTTTATTTTAACCCCCCCGGGCTAGTGCTTGTCTAAGTGTTGGTCCGAACTAGAGTCCTTTGCAGCGCCACCTCGGGGAAACTTGAGGGCTGGTTTTAGTTGTACGGAGCGCTCATCTGGTGTTGCCCTGAGAACGAGATATGTGCAGCTCCTATCAGGATGTCGGCGCATCGGGCGGTCTTGCTGGTCTTGTTTTACCTGTCGAAATGTCTTGTAACCGGGATTCCGAGCCTGATCGGGTCTTCCCGCTAGAAGGAATATCCTTCGTTGACTGTGAGAGCTTGTGATGGGCTAAGTTGGGACACCCCTGCAGGGATTTGAACTTTCGAAAGCCGTGCCCGCGGTTATGGGCAGAAGGGAATTTGTTAATGTCTGGTTGTAGAAAACCTGAAGTTGATCCTAATTAAAATACATCAACCGCGTGTGTAACCGTGATGGTCTCTTTCCGGCGGAGTCCGGGAAGTGAACACCGTGTTGGAGTAATGCTTGACGTAGGTTGTCCTAGGATCACTTCTTGATCATAGTTTCTCGATCATGCTTTGCCTTCTCTTCTCGCTCTCTTTTGCGAATAGGTTAGCCACCATATATGCTAGTCGCTTGCTGCAGCTCCACCTCATACCTTTTACCCTTCCTATAAGCTTAAATAGTCTTGATCGCGAGGGTGTGAGATTGTTGAGTCCCCGTGACACACAGATACTTCCAAAACCAGCTTGCAGTTGCCGTTGAACCGTGCAGATGTCGCAACCAAGCTCAAGGAGGAGCTCGATGAAGATCTTGCCCTTTGTGTTGTTTCGTTCTAGTTGATCAGTAGTGGAGCCCAGTTGGGGTCGATCGGGGATCTGTGTAGCATTTGGGGTAGTCTTCTTTTATTTTGGCTCCGTAGTCGGGCCCTGATTGTATCTGGTTGATGTAATGTTTTATTCATGTAATTGTGTGAAGTGGCGATTGTAAGCCAATTATGTATCCTTTTCCCCTTATTGTATTACATGGGTTGTTGTGAAGATTACCTCACTTGCGACATTGCTTTCAATGCGGTTATGCCTCTAAGTCGTGCTTCGACACGTGGGAGATATAGCCGCATCGAGGGCGTTACATATTGTGCAAGAAAACGGAGTCCGGAGAGCACACGAGGTTCCCATGAGGCAGGGGGCATGCCCAGGGGGTAGGGCGCGCCCTCCACCCTCGTGGAGGCCTCGTGTCCTTCCCGGACTGCTTCTTATTTTCCTATTTTCTTTAATATTCCAAAACGGACAAAAATAGCTATTAGAACTGTTTTGGAGTCGGTTTACTTACCGTACCACGTACCTATTCCTTTTTGGAGTCTGAAACGTTCTGGAAAGTGTCCCTTATGTACTCCTCCGGGGTTACGGTTTCAATAACATTAGTTTCAACATTTGTAGGATTACCTGAGATATAATGTTTGATTCTTTGACCATTCACCACCCTCGGATTAGTGCCTTCGAAGTTGTTGATTTTTATGGCATCGGAACGATAGACCACCTCGATGACGTAAGGACCTTCCCATTTAGAGATAAGTTTTCCTGCAAAAAATCTTAACGAGAGTTGTATAACAATACATAATCACCTACATTAAACTCACGTTTTTGTATCCTTTTATCATGCCATGTTTTAACTTTTTCTTTAAACAGTTTGGCATTCTCATAAGCCTGGGTTCTCCATTCATCAAGTGAGCTAATGTCAAAAAGCCTCTTCTCACCATAAAGTTTGAAATCATAGTTGAGCTTTTTAATGGCCCAATATGCCTTATGTTCCAGTTTGAGAGGTAAGTGACAAGCTTTACCATAAACCATTTTATACGGAGACATACCCATAGGATTTTTATATGCAGTTCTATAAGCCCATAATGCATCATCAAGTTTCTTGGACCAATTCTTTCTAGATCTATTAACAGTCTTTTGCAAATTAATTTAAGCTCTCTATTACTCAATTCTACTTGACCACTAGACTGTGAATGATAATGAGATGCAATTCTATGATTAACATCATATTTAGCAAGCATTTTACGAAAAGCACCATGAACAAAATGTGAACCACCATCAGTCATTAAATATCTAGGGACTCCAATCCTCAGAAAAATAACTTCTTTAAGCATCTTAATAGAGGTGTTATCATCAACACTAATAGTTGGAATAGCTTCTACCCACTTAGTAACATAATCAACAGCTACTAAAATATGTGTATACCCATTAGAGGAAGGAAACGGTCCCATATAATCAAAGCCCCAAACATCAAATGGTTCAATAACAAGTGGATAATTCATAGGCATTTCTTGACGTCTACTAATATTGCCAATTCTTTGACATTCATCACAAGACAAGACAAACTTACGGGCATCTTTGAAGAGAGTAGGCCAATAAAAACCGGATTGCAATACCTTATGTGCAGTTCTATCTCCAGCATGGTGTCCTCCATAAGCCTCAGAGTGACACTTGCGTAGGATCTGTTCCTGTTCATGCTCAGGTACACAGCGTCTAATAACACCATCTACTCCTTCTTTATAAAGGTGTTGGTCATCCCAGAAGTAATGTCTTAAATCGTAGAAGAACTTTTTCTTTTGCTGGTATGTGAAATTAGGTGGTATAAATTTAGCAACTATGTAATTAGCATAATCAGCATACCATGGAGCTGTACGAGAAGCATTTATGACAGCTAATTGTTCATCAGGAAAGCTATCATCAATAGGTAGTGGGTCATCAAGAACATTCTCTAACCTTGTGTGACGCCCCGAGACCGACGCGCCAGGTGTCTTCCAGTTATTCGCCGTCGTTGCCATGTCATTCGCTTGCGTGTTGCATCTTGTCATGTCATCATGTGCATTGCATCATCGTGTTTTCAAAACTTGCATCCGTCCGGGTACCCCAGTTTCGTCCGTTGTCCGTTTTGAGCCAAACCACACTTGCACGTGCCCGCGGCACGTCCGAAATATTATTTTATAAGTGGCTGGAAAATATTCTCGGAATGGGTTGAAAGTTGGCATGCAGTGTTGTTATGTTGTCAGTAGGTCGCCTGCCAAGTTTAATCGCATTCGGAGTCCGTTTGACGCCCCATCGGTTAACTATAGCGACAATAGTAGTCGGTCAAACGTCGGACATTTTCGGTCTCCGGAAACCGTTGCCGGGCTGCCTTCTCTTCTCTCCTCTCAGCCCATCACACTCTCCATAGCCCACCTAACCCATCTAACCCCTCCCCTCCAACCGGAGCCGTCTGATCATGATCGGAGGGCTCCGAAAGCCCCCAAAACACCTAACCCTAGCCCCCATTCTATATATAGTCGCCTCTCATACCAATTTTGGCCTTCTCCTTCCCCACCCTCGAAATCCGTCCCCCCAATCATCTTCCAGCCGCCTCCCACCTCCTCTCCTCGAATTCCGGTGCCGGCCAACCCCTCAAGTGCCACTTGGCGCCGCCCAACTGGCCAGCCACCACCGGCCAGGCGCTCTCCACCTCTCCTGTAGAGCCACGTCGCCTCCCTAGTGCCCCACTTTGCCGCGGCCCGCCTGGCCCATCCGTGGCCCGCCCCGGGCCGATCTGGGCCCGAGGCACCCGCACTGTGCCGCCGTCTCGCTCTGGATCGGGAGGAGCCCGATCCCGCAGCTACCTCCGCCCCGAGCGCCTCACCTCGCCGGACTTGCACCGCCGGTGACCACCAGGCCGTCGCCGCCGCCGGACCCCAGGTCCCATCGCTCTCTCTCTCTTCCTTCCTCTTTCCTCCCTCTCCCTCACGATCTGTCTCTCACCCGCAGGATTCCACCGCCATGGACGAGCTCCACCTCGCCGGATCCCGCATCCCTGAGCACCGTCGACCACCTCTGTCACCGGATCTGGAGCCCCCATCCTCGGATCCGTCCGTCCCCGTTGTCCTCCGATCCCCTATGCGTCGCGCCGCCGTCCCCATCACCGGCGGCCGCCGTGCCATGCTCCTGCCTCTACCCGAGCAGAGGAGGATGAGCGCTCCCCTGCTGGGCCGCCTTCCTTGTGCGCGCGTGGGCCGACCACGTTCGAGGCCCAGCGTGCCCCTACCGGGCTCCTTTCCATCGGCTGGGCTTGGCCCATGGTGAGCCCCCTCAGATCCAGAGCCCATGTTGCTTTTGGGCTAGTCAGATTCGGCCCATAGGGTTTTTTTCCTGCTGTTGCGATTTTCACAATTTTCCAGAGAGTGCCAGTTTTGCAGAAAAGCCCCTCATGTTCATGCATATCCTAACTCACAACCCGTGCATCGGTTTAAAATGTTTTATATATGAAAAATGCTTAGAATTATGTGCAAATTAATAATATGCCATTTTCATGCATGTCAAAAATGTTTAAACTTGTTGTTTGCTTTGTTTTGCTATATTGCCATGTTAAAATGCTTTATTTCACAACTAAATAATCGTAGCTCCAAACTTAACAAACTTTATATGTAAATGGGGTCGAATAATGCATAGATTACCATGATGTACTTACTTTACATGTTTAACAACTCTAAAATTATGTATAGGGCAGAACAGTACCAACCTTAAAATATGCATATGAGGATTTTCCGGATTTGATGTTTGTTATTTCCGGCCTGATTTAAACTTGCCTAGTTAGGTAGTTTTTTTATGCGTCATCCCTTGCCATGTTTAATAACATTTAAAATTGTTGGGTACATAAAGTAGAGAGAACTAAATAATTGACGTGGTGTTTCATCAATATGCAACTCCGTTGCATATTGAGCTCCACTTAATTTGTAGGATTGTTTGTGCATTTTGCCATGCCATGCCTCATTAAACCGGACATGCATCATACTTGGTTGTGCATCATGCCATGTTCATGTGATGGTTGTTTACTATGTTGTTTGCTTCTTTCCGGGTTGCTTCTCTCGTTAGCTTCGGTTTCATTCTGGAGTTGTGAGGATCCGTTCGACTACGTCCGTTTGTCTTCTTCATGGACTCGTTCTTCTTCCTTGCAGGATCTCAGGCAAGATGACCATACACTCAAAATCACTTCTATCTTTGCTTGCTAGTTGTTTGTTCTATCGCTATCTCGTGCTACCTACCACTTGTTTATCATGCCTCTCAGATTGCCATGTCAAGCCTCTAACCAACCTTTCCTAGCAAACCCTTGTTTGGCTAAGTTACCGCTTTTGCTCAGCCCCTCTTATAGCGTTGTTAGTTACAGGTGAAGCTGAAGTTTGTTCCATGTTGGAACATGGATATGTTGGGATATCACAATATCTCTTATTTAATTAATGCATCTATATACTTGGTAAAGGGTGGAAGGCTCGGCCTTATGCCTGGTGTTTTGTTCCACTCTTGCCGCCTTAGTTTCCGTCACACCGGTGTTATGTTCCTTGATTTTGCGTTCCTTACGCGATTGGGTGTTATGGGAACCCCTTGATAGTTCGCCTTGAATAAAACTCCTCCAGCAAGGCCCAACCTTGGTTTTACATTTGCCTAACAACCTATTTACCCTTCCCTTGGGTCGGCCAACCCGAGGGTCATCTTTATTTTAACCCCCCCGAGCCAGTGCTTCTCTAAGTGTTGGTCCAAACCGGGCAACCTGCCGGGCAACTTGAGGGCTGGTTTTACTCGTAGCTTGACCTATCCGGTGTGTCCTGAGAACGAGATACGTGCGACTCCTATCGGGATTGTCGACACATCGGGCGGCTTTGCTGGTCTTGTTTTACCATTGTCGAAATGTCTTGTAACCGGGATTCCGAGGCTGATCGGGTCTTCTCGGGAGAAGGAATATCCTTCGTTGATCGTGAGAGCTAGTGATGGGCTAAGTTGGGACACCCCTGCAGGGTTTGAACTTTCAAAAGCCGTGCCCGTGGTTATGTGGAAGATGGGAATTTGTTAATGTCCGGTTGTAGAGAACTTGACCCTTGACTTAATTAAAATGCATCAACCACGTGTGTAGCCGTGATGGTCTCTTCTCAGCGGAGTCCGGGAAGTGAACACGGTTCTTGTGTTATTGTTGCGCGTAAGTAGTTCCAGGATCACTTCTTGATCACTTCTAGCTTCTCGACCGTTTGTGCTGCTTCTCTTCTCGCTCTTATTTGTGTATGTTAGCCACCATATATGCTAGTGCTTGCTGCAGCCCCACCTTACTACCGCTTTCCTACCCATAAGCTTAAATAGTCTTGATCTCGCGGGTGTGAGATTGCTGAGTCCTCGTGGCTCACAAATGCTTCCAAACAGTTGCAGGTGTCGATTATACCAGTGCAGGTGACGCAACCCAGCTCAAGTGGGAGCTCGATGAAGATGTTGATCGTTGTTTTGTGTCTTTTCTGGTTGATCAGTAGTGGAGCCCAGTTGGGACGATCGGGGATCTAGCATTTGGGGTTGTCTTCTTGTATTTTGGTTCCGTAGTCGGACCTTGATTGTACTCTGATTGATGTATGTTTAACTTGTTATTTGTGTGAAGTGGCGATTGTAAGCCGACTCTTTATCCCTTTCTTATTCAGTACATGGGATGTGTAAAGATTACCCCTCTTGCAATAGACCTACCATGCGGCTATGCCTCTAAGTCGTGCCCCGACATGTGGGAGATATAGCCGCATTGTGGGTGTTACACCTAGACAAGTTGTCTGCAACGGGGTTCTCAGCTCCCTTTCTATCAATAATATGCAAATCAAATTCTTGTAGCAAGAGAAACCATATAATAAGTCTAGGTTTAGCATCTTTCTTTT
This sequence comes from Triticum urartu, assembly GCF_056163025.1. Lineage (NCBI taxonomy): Eukaryota > Viridiplantae > Streptophyta > Magnoliopsida > Poales > Poaceae > Triticum > Triticum urartu. Next base: position 203,084,187 of record NC_141877.1, on the reverse strand, counting down.
CCATAAGATATTTAATAGCAGCATGATCAGTGTGAACAGTTACTTTGGAATCAGCAATATAAGGTCTGAACTTATCACAAGCAAACACAACTGCTAAAAATTCTTTTTCAGTAGTAGCATAATTTCTCTGGGCACTGTCTAGAGTTTTACTAGCATATTGAATAACATTTAATTTCTTATCAACTCTTTGTCCTAAAACATCCCCTACAGCATAATCACTAGCATCACACATGGTTTCAAATGGTAAATTCCAATCAGGAGGCTGAACAATAGGTGCAAAAATCAAAGCTTTCTTAAGTATTTCAAATGCTTCTACACAGTCATCATCAAAAACAAAAGGAAACTCTTTTTGTAAGAGATTAGTCAGAGGCCTAGAAATTTTAGAGAAGTCCTTAATGAACCTCCTGTAAAAACCAGCATGACCAAGGAAACTTCTTATACCTTTAATGTCCTTAGGACATGGCATCTTGTCAATAGCATCAACTTTAGCTTTATCAACTTCAATACCTCTTTCAGAAATTTATGCCCCAAGACAATACCTTCATTAACCATAAAGTGGCACTTCTCCCAATTCAAGACAAGATTCGTTTCTTCACATCTCTACAAAACTCGATCAAGGTTGCTTAATCAATCATCAAAAGAAATTTCGTAAACGGAGAAATCATCCATGAAAACCTCAACAATCTTTTCACGAAAGTCAGAGAATATAGCAGTCATACATCTTTGAAAGGTAGCAGGTGCATTACATAAACCAAAAGGCATACATCTATAAGCAAATGTACCGAAAGGGCAAGTAAAAGTTGTCTTTTCTTGATCATCTTTTGACACATGTATTTGAGAGAAAAGAGAATAACCATCTAGAAAGCAAAAATGTGTATGTTCGGATAATCTTTCTAGCATTTGATCAATAAAAGGTAAATGATATTGATCCTTTTTAGTAGCTTTATTTAATTTATGGGAATTAATTACCATTCTATAACCTATAACAATTCTTTGTGGAATTAATTCATCTTTATCATTAGGAACAACAGTAATACCTCCCTTCTTAGGGACACAATGGACATGACTTACCCACTGACTATCAGCAATGGGATAAATTATACCTGCCTCCAGAAGCGTTAGTATTTCTTTTCTTACCACTTCTTTCATCTTAGGATTTAACTGTCATTGGTGATCAACAACCGGTTTCGCGTCCTTCTCCAATTTTATTTTGTGCTGGCATAGAGTGGGATTAATGCCCTTAAGATCATCAAGAGTATATCCAATAGCAGCCCAGTGCTTCTTCAGAGTTTTCAATAATTTCTTTTCTTCATGCTCTGAAAGGTTAGCACTAATAATAACATGATATATCTCTTTCTCATCAAGATAAGCATATTTGAGAGTATCAGGTAAATGTTTAAGCTCAAACACGGGATCACCCTTGGGTGGAGGAGGATCCCCTAGGATTTCAACAGGCAAGTTGTGTTTCAAAATAGGTCCCTGTTTAAAGAATACCCCATCTATTTGCCTTCTTTTATTCATAAACATATCATATTCATGGTCTAGCAAATATTGTTCTAAAGGATCATTAGGATGCACGACAATAGAAACAAGACCAATAATTTCATCTTTACTAGGCAATTCTTTATCATGGGGTTGTCTGCGAAATTTAGCAAAATTAAATTCATGAGACATATCCCCTAAACCAACCGAAACAATATACTTGTTGCAGTCAATCTTAGCATTAACAGTATTCAAGAAGGGTCTACCAAATATAATGGGACAAAAGTTATCCTGTGGGGAACCAAGAACAAGAAAATCAGCAGGATATTTAACTTTCCCACACAAGACTTCAACATCTCTAACAATCCCCACTGGTGAAATAGTGTCTCTATTGGCAAGCTTAATTATAACATCAATTTCCTCTATCTCACCAGGTGCAATATCATGCATAATTTCTTTATATAAGGAATGAGGTACTGCACTTGCACTAGCACCCATATCACATAAGCCATGATAGCAATGATCTCCTATTTTAACAGAAATAACAGGCATGCCTACAACAGGTCTATGTTTATTTTTAGTATCGGGTCTAGCAATTCTACCAGCTTCATCACAGAAGTAAATAACATGCCCATCAATATTATCGGCCAAGAGATCTTTAACCATAGCAACACTAGGTTCAACTTTAATTTGCTCAGAGGGAGTAGGTGTTCCAGTATTACTCTTATGAACCATAGTTGAAGCTTTAGCATGATCCTTTATTCGAACAGGGAAAGGTGGTTTCTCAATATAAGCAGTAGGAACAACATGATCATTATAAGTGATAGTCTTTTCTTCAACATTAATAGGTGCAACTACTTTTACTTCATTGGGAGGATATATTTAAACCACTTCTCCTTAGGGAGATCAACATGAGTAGCAAAGGATTCACAGAAAGAAGCTACTATCTCAGAGTCAAGTCCATATTTAGTGCTAAATTCATGGAAAGCATCGGTATCCATAAAAGATTTAACACAATCAAACTTAGGTGTTATACCTGACTCCTTACCTTCGTCGAGATCCCAATCTTCAGAGTTGTGTTTAATTCTTTCCAATAAATCCCATTTGAATTCAATAGTCTTCATCATAAAAGAGCCAGTACAAGAAGTATCGAGCATGGAGCAATTATCAAGAGAAAGTCGATCATAAATTTTTTGAATAATAATTTCTCTTGAGAGCTCATGATTGGGGCATGAATATAACATTTACTTAAGCCTCCCCCAAGCTTGATCGATGCTTTCTCCTTCGCGAGGCCAAAAATTACATATATAATTACGATCACGATGAACAAGATGCATAGGATAAAATTTCTGATGAAATTCCAATTTCAATCGGTTGTAGTTCCATGATCCCATATCATCACATAGCCTAAACCATGTCAATGCCTTTCCCTTCAAAGATAAAGGGAAGACCTTCGTCTTGATAACATCCCCGGGCATAACTGCAAGCTTAAATAATCCACAGACTTCATCCACATAGATTAGGTGCAAATCGGGATGTAATGTTCCATCACCTGTGAAAGGATTAGCTAGCAGTTTCTCTATCATACCCGAAGGAATTTCAAAGTAACATTTTCAGTAGGTTTAGTAGGTTGAGGAGCAACTCTTTGCTCTACCCGGACAGGCCCCTCAAAGGATTATGTTCCATAGTAACAAGTAAGAGTAAATTTCAGCACACTATATAAACGTTTCCTTACCAAATTCCACCTACCAAAGGCGCTTCACTCCCCAGCAACGGTGCCAGAAAAGAGTATTGTTGACCCACAAGTATAGGGGATCTATCGTAGCCTTTTTGATAAGTAAGAGTGTCGAACCCAACGAGGAGTAGAAGGAAATGATAAGCGATTTTCAGCAAGGTATTCTCTGCAAGCACTGAAATTATCGGTAACAGATAGTTTTGTGATAAGGTAATTTGTAATGGGTAAATAAGGTGCAGCAAGATGGCCCAATCCTTTTTTTAGCAAAGGACAAGCCTAGACAAACTCTTATATAAAGGAAAGCGCTCCCGAGGACACATGGGAATTATCGTCAAGCTAGTTTTCATCACGTTCATATGATTCACATTCGGTACTTTGATAATTTGATATGTGGGTGGAGCGGTGCTTGGGTACTGTCCTTCCTTGGACAAGCATCCCAATTATGATTAACCCCTATTGCAAGCATCCGCAACTACAACAGAAGTATTAAGGTAAACCTAACCATAGCATGAAACATATGGATCCAAATCAGCCCCTTATGAAGCAACTCATAAACTAGGGTTTAAGCTTCTGTCACTCTAGCAACCCATCATCTACTTATTACTTCCCAATGCCTTCCTCTAGGCCCAAACAATGGTGAAGTGTCATGTAGTCGACATTCACATAACACCACTAGAGGAAAGACAACATACATCTCATCAAAATATCGAACGAATACCAAATTCACATGACTACTTATAGCAGGAGTTCTCCCATGTCCTCAAGAACAAACGTAACTACTCACAAATCATATCCATGTTCATAATCAGAGGCATATTAATATGCAGAAAGGATCTGAACATATGATCTTCCACCGAATAAACCAACTAGCATCAACTACAAACAGTAATCAACACTACTAGCAAACCACAGGTACCAATCTGAGGCTTTGGGACAAAGATTGGATACAAGAGATGAACTAGGGTTTGAGATGAGATGGTGCTGGTGAAGATGTTGATGGAGATTGACCCCCTCCTGATGAGAGGGTCGATGATGATGATTTCCCCCTCCCGGAGGGAAGTTTCCCCGGCAGAACAGCTATGCTGGAGCCCTAGATTGGTTCCGCCAAGGTTCCACCTCATGGCGGCGGAGTTTCGTCCCGTGAGCTAGCTTATGATTTTTTCCTCGATGAAAGACCTCATATAGCAGAAGATGGGCATCAGAGGGTTGCTAGGGGGCCCACGAGGCAGGAGGGCATGCCCCCCACCCTCGTGGACGATGGGTGGCCCCCTCTGGTACTTCTTTTACCCAATATTTTTTATATATTTTGAAACATGCTCCTGTGAAGTTTCAGGACTTTTGGAGTTGTGCAGAATAGGTCTCTAATATTTGCTCCTTTTCTAGCCTAGAATTCCAGCTGCCAGCATTCTCCCTCTTCATGTAAACCTTGTAAAATAAGAGAGAATAGGCATAAGTATTGTGACATAATGTGTAATAACAGCCCATAATGAAATAAATATCGATATAAAAGCATGATGCAAAATGGATGTATCAGCCGCTAAATGAGTAGCAAAAAGCCCACCGTGTATTTTACCCTTGGACTTATTAATGTGGATGGGACATGCCACAATAGCTCCCAAGCTATAAGTGTTGTCGCCCTCTAGTGCACGACGTAAAACAACAAGGTCTGGTGAACTGAGTGCACCCACCTTCTCTCTAGCAAGCAAGCATTTTGCAATAAAAGAGCAAAGTAATGAACAATAGGAAAATGCAAGCCAGCAGCAGTGATAGCTGACACCCCTCTCTCATCTCCCATTGTCAACGTATGATAAAAGGCCTCAAACTCTGCCGGCCTAGGCTCAACTAAGCTCCCGTCAGAAGGGATCATTCATATGTTACGAAATTCGGTAAGTGGTATCTGACGGGTTTCAGCATATAAATTAAACTGCACCTCAGGAGGATTTTTCCTAGGAAAGAAATTAAAACTTTGAATAATGGTATTAGTGAGGAGATGATACTGTTCACATTCAGCTGTGATGAAGTCGGTGAGGCCGGCATTAGCAGCATATTGTGTGAACTCCTGAAGGATTCCAGCCTCTTCCATGAAGTACTTGTGCAGCCATTCGCACGGCCGTACTTCCACTAACCTTCGAGGATGGAGATCACTGTTAGTTGACTCCCCAATAACACCCTTGGAGTTCTTCTTAGAAGCAAACTTCCTAAAGATATTCATCTTTTCCTATGAACAATAATTCTGAAATTTTTAGTCCACAAACTTTTCTCAACAAAACTTCACAAAATTGATAGCAACTACTCATAGGGATACATAGAGGTCATAGCAAGCATTCAAACTACTTTGAACTCTAAAAATTCAACATGCAAGCTCATCTACAGCAGCACAAAGAGTAGCTAATTATTCAAAATATAAAGCACTAAAACAAAAACTAATTGGATAATTGGTGGAGTCACATACCAAGCAACAATCCCCTGAAACAGTTTTGGGGACGGAGCTTCGAGCAAAGAGATCGAAATCCACGGGTTTGAGAGCAAGAACATGGGAGAGAGAGAAATGCAGAATTTTTTCTGGAGGTAAATGATGATCTGGTGTGAAGGATAAGTGAGGGGGTCCATGTGGGGACCACAACCCACCAGGGCGCGCCTAGGGGTCCTGGCGCGCCCAGGTGGGTTGTGCCCACCTGGTGCACCTCCATCTGATATTATTTGCACCAGAGATTCTTAAATATTCATAAAAAAATTGTATTAAATTTTCAAAGCATTCTGAGAACTTTTATTTTTGGGTCATTTTTTTATTGTACGGGAAATTCAAAAAACAGACGAAACATGGTATTTTATTTTATTTAGCTAATAAAAATAGAAAACAAAAGTTAGGGACATAAGTAGTGCTTACTAAATTCAGCAACTTCATACCTCTCAAAAATGATCCATTAAAAAGGTTGATCAGGTCTTATTAACAACCACTTTCGATTAGCATGAAACCGAAGAACTTACATAAATCACTAAGTTACCTCAACAGGGATATGAATGTCCCCAACAATAAGCATTTCATATTTCTTTTTGGCAGTAGGTAGAGGTATTTGAAAACTTCCAATAGTGATTGTCGGATATTTTTCAATAACATTAATACCATTCAGTTGGAATTGTTTCTTCGGAAAGTGCATCGTCTAGTCATTACCATTGGTATGAAAAGTGACCTTGCTTTTATTGCAGTCAATAACATCCCCTGCAGTGTTCAAAAAGGGTCTACCAAGGATAATCAACATGTTGTCGTCCTCGGGCATCTCAAGTATAACAAAGTCAGTCAAAATAGTAACATTAGCAATAACAACGTGCACATCCTCACAAATACCGATAGGTATGGCAGTTGATTTGTCAGCCATTTGCAAAGATTTTTTAGTAGGTGTGAGTTTATTCAAATCAAGTCTTTTATATAAAGAGAAAGGCATCACACTAACGCCAACTCCTAAATCACACAAAGCAGTTTTCACACAATTTCTTTTGATGGAGCAAGGTATACTTGGTATTCTCGGATCTCCAAGTTTTTTAGGTACTGCATCTTTAAAAGTATAATTAGCAAGCATAGTGGAGATTTCAGCTTCCGGTATTTTTCTTTTATTAGTGATGATGTCTTTCATATACTTTGCATATGGAGGCATTTTCAAGATATCAGTCAAGCGAGTACGCAAAAAGATTGGCCTTGGAATTTTAGCAAAGCGTTCAAATTCTTCATCATCTTTCTTTTTAGTAGACATAGGTGGAAATTGCATAGGTTTTTGAACCCACGGTTCTATTTCTTTACCGTGTTTTCTAGCAATGAAGTCTCTTTTATCATATCTTATATTCTTGGGTTGTGGGTTATCAAGATCAACCAGTGGTTCTATCTCAACAGCATTGTCTGGTTCTTTTTTTGTTTGAGTGCTTTCATGAACATCATCAATATCTTTTTCATTACCAGAAGGTGAGTGTTCATTACCAGACTGAGTTTCAGCATCAGAGATAGAAGTTTCATTATTATTATCAGGAGGTTTTTCTACTTCAGGTTCACTAGAGGCATGTGAATTCCTATCATTTTTCTTCTTCCTTTTCTTTCTAGAAGGACTAGATGCACTAGTGTTATTTATTTGTGAGTCTTGTTCAATTATTTTTGGGTGTCCCTCAGGATAAAATGGTTCCTGAGTCATTTTACCTCATATGGTTTCTACTCTAACATCAAAGTCATGTATGTTATTATTCATTTCATCAAGCATTTCTCTTTGTGATTTAGCAACTTGTTCTAGTTGAGTTTGAACCATAGAAGCATGTTTTCTAACACCTCTAACATCATTTGAGATTCTAAATAACAAGTCACTCAAGCGAGCAATCATATCATAATTATATTTTAATTGTTTCCTAACATTTGCATTGAAGTGATCTTGTTTTCTAATGTAGTTTTCAAACTCATAAAGGCATTGGCTAGGGTGCATATTGTGAGGATTGTCATTATCATTGAACTTCATTAGAGAATTTACCTCTACCACCTTAGGCAGTGGTGGTGTATTAAGCCCATGTATTTCTTCAATAGGAGGTAAAATTTTAACATCCTCATCTTTAATACCTTTTTCCTTCATAGATTTCTTTGCCTCTTGCATATCTTCAGTACTGAGATATAATATACTCCTCTTCTTCGGAGTGGGTTTAGGTGGTGGTTCAGGAAGAGTCCAATCATCATAATTTTTCAATATGTTATTCAATAATTCTTCAGCCTGCCCAACAGTTTGTTCCCTGAAAACACAACCAACACAACTATCTAGGAAATCCCTAGAAGTATCGGTTAGTCCATTATAGAAGATATCAAGTATTTCATTTTTCTTAAGAGGATGATCAGGCAAAGCATTAAGTAATTGGCAAAGCCTCCCCAAGCTTGTGGGAGACTCTCTTCTTTAGTTTGCACAAAGTTAAATATTTCCTGTAAAGCGGCTTGTTTCTTATGAGCAGGGAAATATTTTTCAGAGAAATAATAAATCATATCCCGGGGCTACGCACACAACCTGGAGCAAGAGTATTGTACCAAGCTTTAGCATCACCCTTTAATGAGAACGGAAATAATTTGAGAATATAGTAATAATGAGTTTTATCATCATGAGTAAAAAGGGTGGCTATGTCATTCAACTTAGTAAGATGTGCTACAACAGTTTCAGTTTCATAACCATGGAAAGGATGAGATTCAACCAAAGTAATTAACTCTGGGTCGACTGAGAATTCATAATCCTTATCATCAATAAAGTTAGGTGAAGTAGCAAACTTAGGATCATAATTCATTCTAGCATTCAGAGATTTTTCTTTATACTTGCATAATAATTTCTCTAGATCATCTCTATCCTTACAAGAAAGAATATCTCTAGTTGTCTCCTCATTCATAACATAACCTTCCGGTACCTTAGGCAATTCATATATACGGGGGGCTAGTTCTAGTAGGTGTTTCAAGATTTTCAGTTTCAATCTCATCATCAGACTCAACAACATCATGTTGAATTACTCTAGCAATTTGTTCTTTAAGAAAATCACCAAGTGGCACATCATTATCATCAAGCAAGGTACTAGCATCATCATAAGTATCATTCATAGCAGAACTAGCATCATCAATAACTTGCGACATATCAGGATGAATAACATGTGGTGGTGTTGCAAGTTTACTTATAACAGAAGGTGAATCTAAAGTAGAACTGGATGGAAGTTCCTAACCTCCCCTCGTCTTAGAGGGATAAATCTTAGACTTAGCATCCTTCGGATTCTTCATAGTGATAAATATATAATAATCCCAAGTGACTCAACAAATATAGCTATGCTCCCCAGCAACGGACCCAGAAAACGGTCTTGATAACCCACAAGTATAGGGGATCGCAACAGTTTCCGAGGGCAGAATATTCAACCCAAATTTGTAGATTCGACACAAGGGGAGGCAAAGAATATTTGAAGGTATTAGCACCTAAGTTGACAATTCAACCACACCTGGAGATTAATTATCTGTAGCAACGTGATCAGTAGCAAAGTAATATGATAGTTTTGATAGTAGTGACAACAGCAATAGTAACGGTAACAGTGATAGCAGTAGTTTGGTAACAAGTGCAACAGTAAGGATAGCAGTAGTAACTTAGCAGGAACAATATAGGATAACTTTGTAGGCATTGGATCAGTGACTTGTTGGATGATATTCATCATGAGATAGTTATAACCTAGGGTGATAGGACACTAGCTCCAGTTCATGAATATAATGTAGGCATGTATTTCGTAAATAGTCATACATGCTTATGGAAAGAACTGGCATGACATCTTTTGTCCTACCCTCCCGTGGCAGCGGGCTCCAATTGGAAACTAAGGGATATTAAGGCCTCCTTTTAATAGAGAACCGGAACAAAGCATTAACACACAGTGAATACATGAACTCCTCAAACTACGGTCATCACCGGGAGTGGTCCCGGCTATTGTCACTCCGGGGTTGCCGGATCATAACACGTAGTAGGTGACTATAACTTGCAAGGTCAGATCTAGAACATGGATATAATGGTGATAACATAAACAGTTCAGAACTAAAATCATAGCACCCAGGCCCAAAGTGCCAAGTATTAAGCATGGCAAAGTCATACCAACATCAGTCTTAGAACATAGTGGATACTAGGATCAGGCCCTAACAGAACTAACTCGATTACATGATGAATCTCATCCAACTCCTCACCGACCAGCGAGCCTACGAAGGAATTACTCACTCCCGGTGGGGAGCATGATGGAATTGGTGATGGAGAAGGGTTGGAGGTGACGAAGAACGAAGACCCCCCTCTCCGGAGCCCCAAACGGACTCCAGATCTGGCCTCCCGATGAAGAACCGGAGGTGACTGCGGCTTCGTCTCATGGATCGTGATAATTCTTTCTCCCTGATTTTTTTCTAGAAAAATAGGATTTTATACCGTCGGTTTCAGGGTCTACGGGGCCACCATGTGGGGACAACCCACCTAGGCGTGCCAGCAGGGAGGGGGGCGCCCTGGTGGGTTGTGCCCACTGTCGGTGTCAAAACCGACAGATCTCGGGGTAGGGGGTCCCAAGCTGTGGATTCTCGGATTAATGGTAACAGGAACAAAGGAGACGATGTTTTACCCAGGTTCGGGCCCTCTTGATGGAGGTAAAACCTTACGTCCTGCTCTTGCTTATATTGATGAAGTATCAAGTACATAGTTGATCTACCTCGAGATCATATGTTGTGGTCTAAGCCCTAGAGGTATGATGAATAATGTCATAATAATCTTCAACTAGCCTAGCCTCGGTTTATATATTGTACTGGAGGCCTAGGATAACAAGAGTCCTAGTCGAATACGTTGGTGGAGAGGAGTCCCTGTCTTGATCATCAAGTCTTGTGGAATCTTCCTCGTGTGGGGCATGGGCTGCCCGAAGTGGCCCATGAGTGAACCGCCATGGGGGTCCTCGGCCCGATCCAGCTGGTCGGGAGACGACGTGGTGAGTACCCCCTAGTCCAGGACACCGTCAGTAGCCCCCTGAACCGGTCTTAAGTTGGGGACGCTCCTCGATTCTTCTGAGCTGTTCTTCATCTTTGGTCGTCGGTCTTGAAAACTAGTTCAACAAATCTTCTTATCTTCGATCTTGAGGACCGCCGAAGTAAATCCGAAGAGTTTACAGGTCGGGTATCCGAGGAGCCCCTTTAAGTTCTGGCTTTTATCAATGCCTTGTTATTTTTACACCACACCTCATGTTTGAAGTGTTTCCCATGCAGCGGTATCCTCTCGCGTTCGCCAACGCCGGACTATATCCGGGCTCCATCGTCGGACTATATCTGAGGTGTCTTTTTGCAGCCGAGCTCCAACGCCGGACTATATCCGAGCTTCAATGCAGGAATGTATCCAAGCTCCAACGGTGGACTATATCCGAGGTGTCATAGATCACCTTGGCCCGAAAAATATTCGAAGGAGTTTAACCAAGCTTTAATGCCAGAATTGCCCTCTATAGAGCCAGCCACTTGTAACCGAGCTTTATGCCGGACTGCTTCCGAGGCGATGCACCACCTCGGGCTTGGGCTGATTGTTTGTAGATTATATTCCCGATTGATGGAATTTATTTACTAACAATATATATAGCTAGTAGCCCTCAAGGTGTGTGTGTCGGCCAAAAATCTGGGATGCACTTTAGAGGAGATAGTGATGGGCGGACAGGCCCTTGAGAGAGGGTCTCGAGAAGTCGCTGTAATATATTAGCTTGATGTGGGATAAGTCCCAGATGGTACCTATTGTTGTCCGAAGACGCGTTTGCCCATAGTTCGGTCAAACCACACATTGAGCACTTTGCATTTTCTGTATTGAATAGGCAATACAGTAGCCCCCAAGACACTGGTCGAGTGGCAACACCAGAGCAGGGGAACGATGTGCCCCTTTAATATTAGTGAATGTGGGCACTAGTGGCCGAATTAAGGATCAATATCCAGAGTAAAATCACAAATTATGTGTAATGATTATATGTATCCAAGTACTTTACATCATTAATGCTCGGATCCGCATTGTACAAAACTTTGTTGACCGACCATCAGCTTCAAGCTCCTCGGCCAAAAGCCAGGGACTGTTTGTCCTACTTTATAAAGCCGCTATAAGGGCCAAGATTTATGGAAAACAAGGCAATCTGGTCATACGGTTTTATAAACAAAGGTATGCAGAGAGATATGAAACATCTTCCAAAGAAAATAATCCTGCTATAGGTTCCTTTCTTTGGGTTGTCATGCTGATCATGATCATGAAACCTCATCTCCAATCAATGTGGGAGGAAAATATTGAGGATTTTTTTTGGGGAAAGTTCCCGAACTCTACAGTATTAATGAACCAAAATTTTCGCTTCCGTCATTACCGACCAATTATATCCTATAAGATCGCTAGCTTTCGGCTTCACCTAGTCTGAGGTACTAACTCGGATGGCCCGGTAGTAACAATCACAGAGGTGCTCCCTTTACCGCCTAGCCGAATAATCGGGAATGTAGGGGTAAGCACAGGAGCCAAGAAACCCAGCTTGGCCAGAATCTTAAGTCAAATTGATGCATATTTATGGCTTTATAACGATGATTACGGAAGGTAACCCTCGTATATTAAATACGAATGCCGATGATATGTTTATTTTGACTCCATTGCGACCGTTTATCAGTTGAAAGTGGCCCATCGTCGGCTTCCACCCCCTTGTAGATGCTACGCAGGGTGTTTCCACAATAACAAAACAACCCTTAGCCGACGTCTCGGTGCCCGAAGGTGGTTGTGTTAGCAGAAACGAGGCAATCAGAACTTTCACTTAGTCATAGGAGCTTTAAACTGGGGAAGCTAGCTACGAGCCCCTGATTAGTGTTCGGCATCGACTAAAGTCTAGCCGTTAACACTTCGGCCAATGTTATGAAGGGCCCATTGTTTAACACGGGGTAATCGGTATCGATCTATAGTTTGATACTGTCATCGGATCGCTGACCAGTTTACGCCCATTGTGATAGTCAGTTTTTGGCTTTCTCCACTAAGGTGCTTAACCATTCGAGCTGGAAGCACAATCACAGTGGTTCTCCCTTCGCACACCTATCCAAACAAAGAGGAACATAGGAGGCAAGCACAGGAGCCGGGCAACCCAACTACTGACCGACGACACAATTCGAAACCAATGCATATATAGCAATATCCGAGAATTTTTGTGACGAATCTCTAAAGGTGTTCGGCGTTGCACTACGAGACTTATGCTAGAAACACACAAATAGTTTAAAAGTGCCATAGGCTTGGAAAACCAAAAAAAATCAGTAAAAACTTTACGCCCGAACTAAATCGAGTCATTTGGTGCCAATCCAAAAATTGGTCTTACTTTTGTGCTTCTGCCGTGTATTAATATGACACATCCGATCTCAAGACTTCAAGCGGGTCAGCCTGCGGCTGCAACCTCCTATCCCAAAGGCGAAGTACTGCTCATTAGGCCAGTTTAGCGAACTAAACTCGAGCGGCATTAGAGAGAAAACATGCCATCTGGCTATTGACCACACACTTGAGTCAAGTAAGGAGTGGTAGAAAAAGATTTTGCAAGGACATAGAAGAAGAACACTTATGATAAAACAGCTCATATAAATTTAAGAGCCCCCGTTTAACATGGGTAAAGGAATTTTATGTATAATGATTATATGTACCAAAGTACTTATATCATATATGTGTTCACCCAAACTTTTAAACGCATCTTAACCGACCGTCGGCTTCTCCCTCTTCGGTCAAGGGCCGAAAAGTGTTATGTACTCAACCTGTCGAGAATATCGACGGTGCTTCCGATAACCAGGCAATCAGTCCATAAGGTTGTAACAGGCAAAGCGCGCTCAGGGAACTTATGCTACATCACTGACGAAATGTCAGAAGCATCTTCGAAGAAAATAGTACCCCCATCGACACCTTTCTTCGGTTGCTCATTGTTACTATGAGACTTGTGCAATAGATTTTTGTACTAATGATTTCCGTTGTGTGCCGAACATGATTGAAAATAATAAGAGCACTAGCTTTCGGCTTCACCTAGTCTGACGTTCGAGCTCGGATGACCCGCTCGTGACAATCGCAGAGGTGCTCCCTTTACTCCCTAGCCGAACAATCGGGATTGTAGGGGTAAACATAGGAGCAAGGCAACCCAGCTTGCGGAACAATTAAGTCAACATGGTGCATATTGTGGCGTAATACACAAACAAGGAATGAAGCCAAAGAAGTATAATCATATGCAAGAGGAAAGGCTTCATAAAGGAAGCCCCCAAGTAAATGGGGTATTTGAATTTGTGTGTCACAAACAAAGTTTCGACAAGTTTTTCACAAACAACTTTTTGCCAAAAAAGTATAATGCTTGGTCGAACCGAACAAAATTGAAAACTGAAATTTTTTGAGCATGAAAGCGACTTAGCTGGTTAATGTGTTCGGCACTGATGATGCGGTCCGAGCTTGATACGGGACAAGGTTCCATCCCCCAAGCCAGTCCCGAGGTGGCAGAGCGAAGAGCTCGGCACTCCGAAGTGGTGACATAGCACGGCCAATGCAGGCCGACAGAGTGACGTCGAAGTCCCCAATCCAGCCGAGGTGACGTGGTATGTCTGTAAGCCAAGGTGAAAACACTGCCCGACCCGGATCATTTACCTGTGCACAGAAAATAGTGCAAACTGGAGATAATAGTAATAGTAATAAATTAAAAACAATTGTTGCATAATTAATAATTTATGTAAAGTGAGTAATAAAAGAAATATGGCCTGTGTGCCAAGCACTCGATAAGGTAGAGCTCCCTCAGTGATGCCGAAGTCCCGAGGCAACCGAACATGTCAGTATGGCAATTCGACCCACAAGGTGATCACGCGAGCCGATTTAGGCCGATTGGGACGACGACGTCGGCCTGCCGAAGTGACCGCATGACGCAGTCGAAGTTGATCACCTCCACATGTAAAATAGTGTAGTCCAACAATAATAATATAAATATATAAAAATCCTCGCGTAATTAATTTATACAAAATAATTTATTTAAAGATATGTGGCCTCGCGCCGAAGTCAACGTCGATGCAGGGCATCGGCATGATGCGGTAAAGGCATGGCAAAGCTGAACCACCACGCGACCGTCGTTAATGCGGTCCCCATTTGATAGACTTGTGTACAAATGATGGAACAAACCAGAGTAAAAATTCCTTGGGAAAAATAAATCCAAACAATACTAGGATTAATAGCACCTGGTTTATTTGTTGTAGCAATCCAAAGAAAGGTGACACCCATAAGTGGGACTCGATCGGCACACCCATTGCCTGATGGGCGATAAAGTGATGGCATGGCGATGCTGGAAGAGGTTGGCTCGCCGAGGCAAAGCCCCCGGTCCAGCTAACGTGACGAAGCTGGTTGGCTGGTGACGCCTAAGTCACCGGAGTATGTTGATGAAGAAATAGCAAAGTCCCCGATCCAGCCGAGGTGTCGAAGCCTCCATGTCAGCCGATGAGTCAAAGCAGGTCGGCTGGTGACGCCGAAGTCACCAGAGTAGGTTTGATGAAGATATGGTGAAGCCCCCGGTCTAGCCGAGGTGACGGAGCAGGTCGGTAAGGAGACGTTGCAGCTGTCGTGTCAGTCGAGGTGTTGAAGTAGTTCGGTCATGCCGACGCAGGTCGTAACTTGTGACACGGTCAATGCCAGCTTGATGAAGTGACCATGCGGCGATGCCGGTGTGCCCGCTCCGTGTGATCCGTGGGGTGGCGATGTTGGTGATGATTTATCCTTTGCGATTCCAAACTCTTGTTCCGCTCACCTAGATGATGATCCAAAGAAGCTGAGCTCGGCTCAACAAAGCGACGACGTGTCTAGTGCAGGTCAGCAGCCGTGAAGCAATATTGCCGGACTGGTTTGACACCAGTATGACGGTGAAGATTACCTTCGAAAAGGAGCAAAATTTGTGAGCATGTATTCGGAAACAAAACACAATACCTTAGAAAGAGATTGTACCAAAAAGGTTGTCCAATATCTCGTTCATGAAGAGAGATAAACTCAAGTCGGATTCATATTCGTGCACAAAATAGATACGAAAGTGATGCACTAATCGGAAGGTTCCCGGAGTTTGAACGATCGGATCAGGCTGAATTTTGAAAGGTGGTAGATATGGAAATTCCACAGCAGATGAACGGTTGGATCTTACAAATAACTTCCGAGTTGGGCTCTGGAGACCACGCCCTAAACTCATCCTGATTCCTATCCAGACTCGACAGGGCTCCGGTATATCGGAGATTGGCGGAGATTGCTCTGTTGGAACGTGAATAAATTTTGCAGGGTCGTTGTAGACTCAATTCCACACAATTCCACCGAAGGAATCGTCAAAGAGATGCTCAAGGAGGTGGTGGCAGCGGATACAAGTTTGCTATCCGGAAGAACAGCACGGTCGCCTGAGGGCAATGTTGACATTGAGCCCCCGAGCTCCAAGGATAATTCCTCCATGATCATGATAGAGATCGGAATTGATGTTTGATGAAGGCCCTCGTCCAAACATGACGATTGGAGGCAGGGCACATTCCTTGGTCAAGCCAAGGTGACTAGTCGAGCCGGCGACAAAGACGCCGACGTCGTAGTTGATCTGCAGGCAAGCCATTGATCTTTTGCTGATCACACAGCGGAACTCTCAATGAAAGCACCATTGTCGGTGTCAAAACCGGTAGATCTTGGGGTAGGGGGTCCCAAGCTGTGGATTCTTGGATCAATGGTAACAGGAACAAAGGAGACGATGTTTTACCCAGGTTCGGGCCCTCTTGATGGAGGTAAAACCCTACGTCATGCTCTTTTTTATATTGATGAAGTATCAAGTATAGAGTTGATCTACCTCGAGATCATATGTTGTGGTCTAAGCCCTAGAGGTATGATAAATAATGTCATAATAATCTATCAACTAACCTGGCCTCAGTTTATATAATGTACCGAAGGCCTAGGATAACAAGAGTCCTAGTCGAATACGTTGGTGGAGAGGAGTCCTTGTCTTGATCATCAAGTCTTGTGGAATCTTCCTCGTGTGTGGCATGGGCAGCCCGAAGTGGCCTATGAGTGAACCGCCATGGGGGTCCTCGGCCCGATCCAGCTGGTCGGGAGACGACGTGGTGAGTACCCCCTAGTCTAGGACACCGTCACCCACCCAGGTGCCCCCCTCCGGTGGATCTTGGCTCCAGAAATTCTCTTTATGATACAAAAATTCCTCGCAAAGTTTCGTTCCATTTTGAGAACTTTTATTTCTGCACTAAAACAACACCATGGTAGTTCTGCTGAAAACAACGTCAGTCTGAGGTTAGTTTCATTCAAATCATGCAAATTAGAGTCCAAAACAAAAGAAAAAGCATTAGGAGAAGTAGATACGTTGGAGACGTATCATGGACTCTGCTTTCTGTGCCTCCTCCTTGAGGACCGAGACCTGTTTGGCACTCTTGGAAAGCTTCTCCGTCAGCTCGGCCACTTGCCCGTCGAGATCCACCTTTGCAGTAGAAGCAGCTGTAAGGTCATCAGCAAGCTTCTTCAATTGGGCAGCAGAGTTGGCGGTGAGAGCATTTAGAGCAGCCTTGTGCGTGTCCTCCAGTTCTTTGGTCCGCTGCTGCACAAGTATCTCCAGATCGTCGTCATTGGCATGGAGAGTGGCTTCGAGCATCTCCTCCCAGAGGGTGATATCCTGCTCCCATGCATCTAGAAGCGCCTTGCGCTCCACCAGGCGCGCCTCTCGAGTGATGACATTCTCCCTTGTCATCGAGAGTGTATCCTACTGTCTCAAGAGGACCTGAAACTACTTGTCGTGCCAGTCACACGGCTCAACTCCTTTTTCCTTCAGCTTCTGGTCCACCTTGTTGGCGGACTAGCGTTGCTCCTTGAGCTCCTGCCACTTTCGGCTATGCCACTCCCGCATCTCTTTGAGACCCGCCTCCACGGACTCCATGAAGGACAGGTCCATGGTGATGGCGATGGAGTCGTCCACCTCTTCAACTCCCTGTTACAACGACGACAGTATGCGCTGAAACTCCTCATCGAGTTCCATGCTCATCGCCATTGACGAGCCCGGGGCTCCAAGTCCGGGTTGCACAAGCACCAATGCTAGGTAGCTCGATGAAGATGGTAGGACCTTTGTCGAGCCGCCAAATGAGGGAAGGGGGCCCATAGTTTGGAGGGATATCTTCTCTTCGACCACAACCCCCGTCCCTAACGTGCTACCAAGGGTTTTCTCTGGCTCCTTCAAGAATCCCAGAGCACCCCCGGCAGCATGATCATGTTCCTCCGTGGCGACAATCTTGGCGGCGTCCTCGGCAGCATCCTTCCCTATGGTGGCCACCTCCTCCAGTAAATCTGACTCTTCACTCAAAGGGGCTACGAGCAGATCCAACAATTAATGACAAGGGTACAGAATCAAGAATGCAAAGCAAATTGATGAGAGAAAGTGTGAAAGGAAAAGCAGATAAGTTACCAGGAGGAGTTTGCCGGGTAGAAGCCTCTGTTTCCCCGGCAACATCGGCTGCCGGGCCAGGATTGCCACTCCCTCCTTCGGTCACCATGGTGTCACCCTGTGGGGGCCCATTAGTGGGAACCCTTGGCGGGGATCCATCGACTCCATCAACGACCAGGGTGGGTCCCTCCTGGAGGGGATCACCTTGAGTGGTCCCCTCCCCTCCTTTGTCCTCAATGGAGGGGAGCTCTTCATCGTCATCCCTAGCAGGAGGAATCTCTCTGTACCTTCGGGCCGGGGGCTGAGCTGGGGGCATGGTGCTGGAGCGCTCCTGCTACTCCCTGCTGGGCATGTTCCTTCCACCATCGTCGATGGCTCTGTGCGTTTGAGTCACCTGGACTGGTGGACGAGGGTCTCCGTCTCCTCCTCCTCCTCCCTGTCGGCAACAACAAGCAAGATCAGTTGACAGATACAGGCAAGCATATTGAACATAATACAAGAAAAGGAGAGAAAGAGGAAACGATCTTCCTTACTCCTCGTCGATAAGCATGGAAGTTAGCTCAAAATCCATGGGCAGTGAGGGCACCCTGCTTCTTTTTTGGGGCGGAGGGGCAGAGCTCTCTAGCAGCTTTGAGACCTGCCGGCACGCGGGAGGCTCCGATGAAGACAAGCTCTGTGAAGAGCTTGAACTCGATTGAGCTCTAGGGTCACCCCCATGGCTGCCGGCTGCTTGGCGGGAAGGGCCCTGGCCCCGAAGAGCCAAGGAGAATGCCGGCGCACAGCTTCAGGAATGTTGATCTTGGAGGTGGTCTCCTTCGCCCTCTTGGCGGCAGGTGCAGGATCGGGGGCTGCCACTCCCTGATTGGTCGCCCGTTTGCGAGGGTGTGGGTCGAAGACTAGCTCGGGGGCTTGAGGGCCCTCTGCGAGCCACTCCTTCCTAGGTTCGACCACCTCCTCCACCTCTTGTTCATCTAGAGCTCTCACCCTTACCGTGGGAAGAGCTCTCATCCCCTGCTTTCTCTCTTCCCTTTCCTGCCTTCCTGGCCTTCGCCGCTACTGCAGCTTGGGCCACCCTGTCTTCCTCGAGCCGCTTCTTAATATACGCCACCTCCACCATGGAGGTGCGTTTGTACATTTTAGCTTCCACCTTAGTGGTCCTTTCTACTAAGGCGGAGGACCATGCCAGCTCTTCATCAAAGGAGGGTAACTGCCAGACACCCGAGACTCTGTGAGCGTTGCAATCTGGCATCCACTTGAGAATCTGGTCCCTGGCAGAGTTGATGTTCGGCGGGATGATGTTTGTCGGCAGCTTGAACAGCCCGAAGTGGCCAAATAGCTGATCGCACAACCAGGCATGGCCATAAACTGCCAGGTTGTTGGCCAGGCCAGTGAGCAACCTCATCCTATCCCTAGCATCCCCATACTCCTAGGCGAATTTGTCCCTTTTCTGCAGAGGACCGATGCGACAGAGGAGGAAATCTTCCCCCTACATGCTTGATGGTCAACCCAGCAGTCTTTAGACGGGTAATCCTGTTTATTCCCGGGTGGAGCCTGTCCTCGGTAAGGCCGAATGCCCTCCAGACATTGTCGCGCTCAAGGAATTCTGATCGTGACTGGCAGAATTCACGGGCATCCTTGTCCTGGATCTAGCACCAGTCTCCCCTCCACTCCTCCCATCTGTTGCGCTGTTGGCTAGAGATGTAATCCCAGTTCTCCCTTGGCACTATCCGCGACATCCAGCTTATATTGCCGGAATGGTGGCTCTTGTTCTCCACCCGCGGGGCGAAGTAGTGCCTGCGCAGATCCACATTGGGGGCAACCCCGACAAAATTCTCGCATAGATGGGCAAAGATCTCCATGCACGCCATTGCATTTGGCGTGAAATCCAAGAGGTGGAATCCATAGATTGCCATCATAGCCTCGAAGAAATCCGAGAAGGGAGGGCAGAGACCATAGATGAAATATGCGCAGAAGAATTTTTATGAACCAGGCGGGTCCTCTCCCTCTGCCAGAACCTTGGGAGCGCCATGCCCCTTCAGGACCTCACTCCCCCATAGGTATCCATACCTCGCCCGCAGCATGTTCCCGTCGAGATTCGACAGGGAGAAGATGACGTCTCCCCTTCGCTTCTTGTCCAGCTCGGTCGCCCTCTTGCTCCCCTCGATGGCTTCCGCCTTCGCGGCAGTCATCCGCTGCCCCCTAGAAGTGGTTTTCTTCCCCATATCCCCTGAGATACAGTGGCAGAGCAGGAAGGAAATTAGAAGGGGATCAATGGCGAATGTGGGCGAAGGGAGTGGGCGGTTGCTTGGCTTGCGGAGGAAGATGATGAGGAGGCGAGGCAGACGATGAAAGAGCAGTACCTTTACGTGTTTTCCCCCTCTTAAGGGAAACAACGGGGGACAGGGCATGGCTCTTCAGAAAAGTTACCATTTTTACATTAACTGCTACAGTCCCACAGCCCCACGCCTCGCGGTAATTACGCGAGGTGGACGTTGGATTGACTGGTCATCGTGACGACCAGCCGTGCGTGCAGCCTTCTCCTGCCACGTGTCCATGCACTGTTTGGGGCCTAACCCAACTTGCCCCGCGACACGTATGGCTCAGGCCCAGGGGCTTATGTCGGGGTACACAAACAGGGTGTATGTTTTCCCCTGACTCATGGACAAATGATAAGCAAACAAGTGCAAGAACAAGTCTATAACACCAAGATCCGATCAAAGCATGAGGGGTCAGTTCTTTTGAAAGATCAAAGTGCAGATCAAGAAGACCAAGACTAGAGAGAGAGAGACTAGGTACAACTACGAGAAGAACCTCCCTTACCAGGCATGCGAGCCTGGCGAGGATGGGTTTACCCCTGGAAGCAAGTCTCCAGATCGTCCCGGCAGGCCTACCGCGGCTCGCAGAGGCAAAACTGCTCCATCGCACCACCTCACAGCGGCGCATGTCATCGATTAGTGTGGTGTTAAGATCCTAAGCTCCTAAGTGGATGCTATTTGCCACATGGCAGCCACTTCCTACAGAAATACCTCCAAGCGACACCCGTCCTGAGACATGTCAAGCAAGGAGGCGCGAAGCTGGCAAAATAGCCCGGCAGGGCCTGTCGGGTGAGCCGTGATGTGACATTGAGCGACATATTTAATGCTCTGTCAGTCTGCAGAGTTAGGTATGATAACACTGTTTGCTATCTATTCAGTATGTAAACACTGTTTTGCCATTGTGGTGACCCCGTAATCTATAAAAGGAGTCCCATGGCAACCGTAGAAAGGATTCAGACCCCCTCACACTCTTACGCACGTAGCTCCTCTCACCGCGAGGCAACCTTGCCAGGCAAGAACGCTGCGCTTCTCCACCACTTTCCTCCATCAATCCACCAAAGCAGGAGTAGGGTTTTACGCCTCGCGGCGACCCGAACCTGGGTAAAACTGCCCGTGTGATCTCTATCGTGCTATTTGACACTTCTCCGCTCTTTGTGCAACGTGTCCATCCCCCCGCCGAACCAAAAGGGGCTCTTGGTCCTATAGGTAGTTGTGGTTTCCCACGACAATCTTAGTTTGATCTTTAGTTATCTTTTGAATTTGTTGAATAAAAGTTTAGTTCGATCATTTTTGAGTGTTTTGCTTAGTGATCTATCTATCGTTGTAATCGTGTGCGAAATATATAATAAAGTTTAGTTTGAGTTTTGCTTTCTTTACCTCTTTGTTTCAATCAAAATAAAGAAAAGGAATATTGAAAAAGATCATATGTTAATCTTATGGTAAGTGGTGACATCACATAAGGAAAAGTATAAGTAGTAAAATTTATTGGATATTGACAAACATAGCATTGGTCAATGATGCAATTCATGAAAGAACTAATAAGGGAAGAGAAGATTCACATGCAAATACACTATCTTGGACATCTTTTATGATTGTGAGCCCCCATCAAAATATTATATGCCAAAATTGTTGACGTTGGACAAGGAAGACAACGTAACGATTTATGTTTGTTCATATTCACATAGAAGTTATATTGTCATGGATCCTTTTGAGGGTGTCCCGGATTAAGGGGTCCTCGAGTGTCCGGGCTGTGTAACGTGGGCCAGACTGGTGGGCCGTGAAGAGACAAGTCAGAAGGCTTTCCCCCATGTCCAGATGGGACTCTCCTTTGCATGGATGGCAAGCTTGATTTCCGGATGTGTGGTTTCCTTTCTCAGTAAACCGACTCTGTACAACCATAGGCCCCTCCGATGTCTATACAAAACAGAGGGTTTTAGTCCGTAGAGGCTATCAAAATTTGTATATGCTAGACAACTAGGGTTTATCCATTACGATCTCGAGGTAGATCGACTCTTGTAACCCCTATACTCATCAAACCTAATCAAGCAAGAAGTAGGGTATTACCTCCATTAAGAGGGCCCGAACCTGGGTAAACATCATGTCCCCTTGTCTCCTGTTACCTTTGATCCTCAGACACACAGTTCGGGACCCCCTACTCAAGATCGGCTGGTTTTGTCACCGACATTGGTGCTTTCGTCGACAGTTGCACTGTTCCCTCAACGGAAGGCTCGATGGCTTGTTCGATCACCAACAACGATGCTGTTTCCGGGAAACTTTTCTCCTCAGTCAGTTTTTTGTGTTTGGCGGCTTCGATTTGTGTGCCAATTCAATTGGCCACCTCGAACAGATCGATAGCTACGCCCCTGGTCATCATATCAGTTTTGGGAACTTGAATTATGTCGCTGATATCTGGGGAGACTTGATCTTCGAAGGGTTCGCGGCCTCGACCATTGCTCTGGCCTTAGATCTGGAGCAAACTACCGGGTCTGAAGAGGGGAGTTTGGAGCCAACAGGACTCCCTACTATTATGAAGCTCACTACTGGAGATCCGGAGGCGATTGTGTCATCGGCAAGCCCGGAGTCAGACTAGGTTCCCCCTATCATTGGAAGGCCGGACTCGCCCCCGGACTCTAGATCCGAACTCTCGAAGTCCACGCCAAGTGAGCACGGCCAGGAGGCTTTTACCCTACCTAGCTCCGTGGACTCTCGTTTCATCGTGCAAACCTTGCTCTTAAATGAGCTCTGGACTTAATGCGATCCCTCGCCATTACAGAGGAATCACCTTCAAACTATGCCCATCCCGGATTAGGGGCTGAGAGAGGGGAATTTTACGCCCCACCACCACCCACTTCATAGCCACTGTCGAACACCTAACCGACATGCTGGATTACGCCTCCGAAGACATCGACGACATGGACGACGATGCCGGAGACAAACAAAGCGAAGATCCGCTGTTTACTGGATGTTGGACGACCACATCCACAAACGACGTGTACATGGTGGATACACCCAAAGAAAACGACGATGAAGGCATGAAGGATCCGGTTGAGGACAAGCCTGCTGAGGCACTGCCGAAACATCGACACTAGCGACACCGCTCAAAACCGTGTCGCGAAAAGGACAACAATACCTGCACCGGAGACAATAATACTTCAAAGAGCGCCGAAGACCCCGAAGCCCCCGTAGAGCCCACATCCGAACAGGATGATTGGGAGGAGGGGAAAGTTAACCCTGACGATCCGGTGGGGAATGATAACTCAAAGGATAGTAATTATCTACCGATCTCCGAGGATGATGTGAGCCTCGGCGATGAATACTTCATCGTGCCAGAGGAACCCCTCGAGCAGGAGCTCTTTAAGCGCCAGCTAATCACCACTGTGAGAAGCCTAAAAAAGAAGCAGCAACAACACCAAGCTGAATAGGATACACTCAATGACAGTTGGACCCAGGTCGTAGCTGCCGAAGAATATGGCCTCCAACGCCCAACAAAGAGTTATCTGAAGCGTCGGGTACTACCACAATTTCATGACGAGGCCCTTGAGCCAATACCGTCAAGACATGACCGTGCTGATGAACTAGACCGGCCACCACGTGGGCGAGATAAAGCGGCTACCTACGGTGAACACCAACCCGCACCACCTCGTTGTCGAGGCAGAGAGACAATGGCTCCAGGATACACCTACGACCTATGACAGGACCTGGACAATAGAGCAGGCCAAGCCAGATCAATCTATGGATCGATGGGGCGTGCCCCAACGTGAGAAGATGGCCATCAGACCTGGAGCGATAGGCACAACCTCACCCGGGCCGAAAACCACATACAGACGTCATCTGAACTCCATCGTGATGTTGCCCAATACAGAGGCACCGCACACCCCTTATGCTTCACCGATGAGGTAATGCAGCACTAGTTACCAGAAGGGTTTAAACCCGTAAATATCAAATCATACGACGGCACAACGGATCCCACGGTATGGATTGAAGATTTCCTTCTCCATATCCACATGGCTGACGGTGATGATCTCCATGCCATCAAATATCTCCCCTTAAAACTGAAAGGGCCAGCGCGACACTGGTTAAACAGCCTCCCAGAGAACTCGATTGGTAGCTGGGAAGATTTGGAAGATGCCTTTAGAGACAACTTCCAAGGTACATATGTTCGGCCTCTGGACGCCGATGACCTTTGCCATATAGTCCAGCAACCCGGAGAGTCCGCCCGAAAACTATGGACTAGGTTCTTAATTAAAAAGAACCAAATTGTCGATTGTCCAGACACCAAAGCCCTCGCGGCCTTTAAACACAGCGTCCATGATGAATGGCTCGCCCGGCACCTCAGCCAAGAAAAATCAAAGTCGATGGCAGCTCTCACTGCACTCATGACCCGCCTTTGCGCGGGAGAAGACAGCTGGTTAGCTCGTAGAAGCAACAGTACCAACGACCCTAGCACCTCCGAAGCCAGAGATGGCAATGGTAGGACATGACGCAAAAAACACAAGCGCCAAAGCAACAATGAGGATACTGAAGACACGGCGGTCAATGCCGTATTTAGCGGCTCTAAAACCGGTCACTGGAAGAAGCCATTCAAAGGAAACAAAGATGCTCCATCTAGTTTGGACAAAATACTCAATCGGCCTTGCTAGATTCATGGCACCCCTGACAAGCCTGCCAATCATTCCAACAGAAACTGCTGGGTCTTCAAACAAGCCGGTAAGTTAAATACCGAACATAAAGGGAAGGAGCCGCCTAGCGAGGATGACGATGAGCCTCGCCCACCGAACACAAGGGGGCAGAATATGATCTACGCCACTCATATCCCTAACCGGGAGCGCAAGCGCGCACTAAGGGACGTCTACGCCATAGAGCCACAGTCGCCCCAAAATTCAACCCATGGTCGGCTTGTCCGATCACTTTTGATCGCAGGGACCATCCGACCAGTATCCGTCATGGAGGTTCGACAACATTGGTTCTCGATCCAATCATGGACGGATTCCATCTCACGTGAGTCCTCATGGACGGCAGCAGCAGTCTTAACCTGCTTTATCAGGACACTGTCCGTAAAATGGGTATCGATCCGTCAAGGATCAAGCCTACTAAAACCGCCTTTAAAGGAGTAATACCCGGCGTGGAGGCCTACTGCACAGGGTCAATAACGCTGGAAGTAGTCTTCGGCTCACCAAATTTCTAAAGTGAAGATTTGATCTTCGACATCGTCCCCTTCCACATTGGTTATCATGCACTGCTCGGACAAACCGCTTTCGCCCATTTCAATGCAGTCCCGCACTATGCTTATGTAAAGCTTAAGATGCCCGGACCACGCGGTGTTATAACAGTCAATGGAAATATGGAGCGCTCCCTCCATATGGAGGAGCATACCGCAGCTCTCGTAGCCAAGGTATAGGGCGGCCTCATCAAGCCGAGTACTTCATCGGCCATCAAGCCCCCGGACACTGTCAAACCTGTCCGATCTACCCTGCAGAACGAGAGTTCGGCTCATCTAGAGCTGGAGTAGCAATTTGGCCTCTGTCAAAAACCCCATCTAATCACGGCATACGTACCACGCGTGCATAACTACGCACTAAAAATACCTTGGGGAAGGACGGAAGCACACTAAGGACAAGGTCCACAATACGGCTCGACCCTATTCAGACCTTAATCTTCTTCCTTTTTTCTCTTTTCTCTTTTCTCTCTTATTTCAGGTTCTTTGAAACCTAAATCACTTTTCGGTGGTACAAAGGGCCCTTTCCCAGGCCCCTTCTGTATACACGATCGTTGATCCTCTCAAAGGATCCTACACCAAGTTGAAAAGTGGCGCAGACGTGCGACAGGGTGTCCAAAGGATCTTTAAGAGCACCTTTTTTTAGAACCTGTATACAGCTTTCCCTTGCTCACAAATTTTTGGCATGTACAATAGCCTTGATACTCATGGCATTCTCTGTAAGAGCATGTTTTGACGTACTAATCAGACTGTAATGGAAACAGTTTTGTCCAACCCTATTCGGTATTGGCTTATTTCATAATCTGTATTCCCTCTTCACGTCAGTTTGAAGTATACACCTCGGCATGATTTAAACTGCCAGGGGCTCTAATCGGCCACATATATCTTTCAAAAACAAAAAAGTTTGAATAGTTTTATAGTATACTTCGGTGTCCTGAATACTGCATTATATGCATCGTCTCCGAATCATGTCTTTGGTCAATAGTTGAGTTGCCCGGCTCCTATGGTTACCACCTTACATTCCACTTGTTTGGCTAAGGTAGTAAATGGAGAACTACTGTGATTGTGTTTCTAGTTCGTCCGGTTAAAAACCTCAGTAGAGAAACCAAAAACTGACTGTCATGATATAGCGAGAGCTGGTCAACGGATCAGCGACTTGCTAAATCTTTTGCGATTTTTTCCATATTGTACGAAGCACTGGCCTTCACCAAGTCATGTGACTAAGGCATCCAAGCCCGGGTAGCCGCATACGCGCCAGTGGCTAGCCTATAAGTCTCATTGTCAAACTCCTATGGCTAAGTGAGAGTGATAAAGCCGCATAGTCTGATTGCCTAGTTTGCTGCACAGACACCTCCTTTCCGGACCAAGACGTTGGGTCAAGCATGGTCATGTGCTATTCCGAACACCCCCGTAGTATCTACGTGGGGGTTGAAGCTGATGACTGGAAAACTTTTAGACATACGAAACGACCGCATGGGAGGAAAACTATTTCAGATAACATGCATAAATATATTACAAAGCCTTGGTTCATAAAAAAGTCTGGGTAGCCCAGATACATTCATTCAAACACGACATCCTTCGATCATTGACCCTCTATTAAATGGGCGCCCTCTAGGATGTCTTCGAAATATCGCTCCGGCTTGCACTGGTCCTTGCCTTCGGGTGGGTGCTCTACTACCATGACGGCGGCCTTCATCTTCGCCCAGTGCATCTTGACATGGGGAAAGGCCATCTGCGCACCCTCTATGCATGCCGAGCACTTCACAACTTCAACTTGGGGCAGGGCGTCACCGAGGCGCTTGACCAGGCCGAAGTAGCTGCTAGGAATGGGTCTGGCTGGCCATAGCCGGACTATGATGTCCTTCATGGCCAAACCAGACAACCTATGCAGCTCCGCCAGCTGCATCATCTGATTGCTCAGCAGCTTTGGCCGCTCCAATGCCAGGTATTGCGACCAGAAGAGCTTCTCCGTCGTGTTCCCTTCTTGGGTCCGGAAATACTTTGGGGCATCGGGAGCACTCCTCGGAAGGTCCGCAAAGGCGTCTGGAGAACTCCATAGTCGATTAAGCAAGGCTTATCTCCGACCGCCAAATATACCCTGTAAAAGAAAGGGCTTACCAGCCGCTATCTGTTCGGCCTACTTGATCTCCTCGCGAGTCGCCCGGGACTCAGTCCGCGCCTCCTTGGCCTCCTGAAGAGCCTTGGTGAGATTGACCGCTTGGGCCTTATTCTTCTCCTGCAAGGCCTCGCACTTGCTGGCGGCATCCTTGAGCTCCTGCTCCACTTCGGTCACCCGCTCCTGATACTTGCGGCGGGTGACCTGCTCGGCCTCTAAATCTGCAGCCGCTTTGTCAGCAGCCGCTTGGCTCACCCGCGCCTGCTCCTTTGCTTGGGAAAGGGCGCTCTTTAGGGTGTCGACTGTGGCCGCACTACCTGTAAATATGACTAGGACAACACAGGAGATTAGACTCCGCATTGGCATATTACTTCAGGTGTGTAAGCAACTTTTCAAACCATACGTCGTGCCTCATCAAGACGTTTGTTGATGCGAACGAGATCTTCATCGGCGAGCTCCAGCTTCCGCTTGAGTCCATATACTTCGGCAGCCTGGGCGGTTTCCGCTAACAGTGAACCATGTTTATCAAAATAGACAAGTATGGTATCTCCTGCGAATATTACTTGATCCTCTGCTTGGCCTTTTTTACAAAAGTCGAACAGAGTCTCGGGGGCTACTATCTATACACATGCATTTTTTTTGCATATGCAAAGCGGCTAAGAGTATTACATCGCATACCTCAAAGCCTGTTAATAGGCTGGTGACAGCTTCGTTCAACCCGCTTTTGGCAGACTGAACCTTCTCAACTACCGTACCCATCAGGGTACGGTGCTCCTCCACGATGGAAGCACGTCGAAGTGCTTCCACCAAAGTGTCTGGCGCCTCCGGATTGATGGAGGTCACCGGTGGAGTGAACGCTCCCCCCTCCTTCAAAGGGGCTTGCTCGCTTGATTCCGGAGCCGTGTGGGTCTCGGGAATGGTGTTCGGCTGGGGGCCGGATTGGTCATGGCCCCGTCGTCAGTCTCTATGGGGGTTGGTTCCCCCATGTTCTCGGTAGCCGAGGTGTTACCCTCTGGCGCCGTCTTGGCGGCCTCCCGCACCTCTCCATGGCCTGGAGAGGCTCTTCGGGACAACACTTCGGTGTCGTCAGTGGCGGTTGGCAGAGAGGCTCACGGAGGCGTCTCGCTCTCCACCACCCCTGCCTCCAGCGAGTTCCCCGAAGATGATGATAGTTGGGGGAGATCGCGGGCCGGACTGAAGCACACAATTTAATGTGTTAAAAACTACAATCATAAATACTGAATATATGTAAGGTATCCTTGGATACTTACAAATTGGCCACGGGCTTCGATCTGGGGCGCTAGTCGGGGATGGCTTCGGCATCTGAATCTTGAGCCGTCCGAGAGGGATATCTCCCCCCTCTTGGATGCCTTCGCCTATGGGTCTAAGGAGGCGGCCCTTCTCTTCTTCCTCCCCTTAAGGGGACAATTGCTCTCTTCCTCCTCCTCCTCTTCGTCTTCATCTCCCTCGTGGGAGGAGGGAGCTTCGGGATCTCCGGACACAACGTCCGAAGTACCTTTACGGTGGAGGCCTCCTTTGGCCTCCTTTCCCATGTTCTTGGCCTTCTTCTCTGGTGCTAGGTACGGCGTCGGGACCAGCATCCTCGTTAGCAGAGGATCAGCTAGGTTTTCGGGCAGTGGAGCCGGACACTTGATCAGCTCCGCCTTCTTCGTGCAACCCTGATTAAAGGATGGAAGTCTCATCATACCCCTTTGATTTGTGAACTAAGTTATGTTCGAAAACTAAAAAACTTACCGGGGTGGCCGAATGAGCGCAGTCGAGGCCGATGTCATCGGTCGTCTTCGGCCACGACTTCTGGGCCTTGAAAAGAAGCTTCCAGATATCTTTGTGCATCATGCTGAAGAATCGCTGCAGGATCCACGGCCCTTCCAGATTGAACTCCCACATGTGGAGAGGCCGACGCTGGCAGGGAAGGGTCCGGCGGAATAGCATCACCTGGATCACATCAGTGAGGCTGGTGTTGTTTTCTATAATGTTTTTGATGCGCTTTTGCAGCGTCAACACCTTGTCGATTGACCTCTAGTCCACGACGCGAGCCGCATTAGGGGTTCGGATCTAAACTCAGTAGTGGCTGCCCAGTTGGCGCCGCAGGGTTCGGTGATGTAGAACCACTCCTGCTGCTATATCTTGACAGTTTCCATGAAGGCCCCTTTGGGCCAGGTGACGTTGGGGAGCTTTGTCACGCCCAATATGCAAATCTATCCTAAAGTGACTCGAAGGTCCCACCAATGATAGAACCGCATATTGACACGCTTTTGCAAGGTGGATATCATTACATCAAACCATTACATAATAGTTGGGAATACATACAAAAGACATACAATGCCACAAGAATGCATCAATACATCATACAAGAGAACAACATCCGACTACGGATGAAACACAAACAGAAACTCAAACGACATCCACCATGCTAGCCTAGGATGCCGACCAGGAACCTATCCCAAGATCAATGAAGAAGAAGAACTCCAAAACATGCAAACATCGCTCTCACGTCAAGATTTTTGCATTAACTGTACCTACAAATGTTGGTGTAGTAATCTGTGAGCCACGAAATCTCAGCAATCCCATTACCATGGGTATCAAGACTAGCAAAGCTTAAAGGGTATGGAAGGGGTAAAGTGGTGAGGTTGCAGCAGCGACTAAGCAATGTATGGTGGCTAACTTAAGAGTACAAGAGTAAGATGAGAAACTATGCAAACGGTCGCAAACTAGTAACGATGAAGAAGTGATCCTGAACTACTTACGTTTAAACATAACCCAACCGTGTTCTCCTCTCGAACTTCCCCGAAAAGAGTCAATCACGGTTACGCAACGCGATTGGTGTATTTTAGTTGAGTTTACTTCAAGTCCTCTACAACCGGATATTAACAAATTCCCATCTGCCACACAACCGCGGGCACGACCCTCGAAATTTTAAACCCTGCAGAGGTGTCCCAACTTAGCCCATGACAAGCTCACGATTTGCGGAGACAATCCTCCATAGCGGGACCCTCCGACTAGACTCGGAATCACGATGGACAAGACATTTCGATAATGGTAAAACTAATCTAGCAAGACCTCCCGGCGTGCCGTCACCCTGATAGTAGCCGCGCGTATCTTGTCTCAGGCCACGTCCGGATGGGACATCCTATGAGTAAAACCAGCCCTCGAGTTTCCCTGAGGTGGCCCCGTAGTCTACTCGTTTGGTACCAACACCGTTAACACTGGGACTCCTGCTATGTAGAAAATCCTCGGGTTTGCGACGCCCTATGCCGATTAATTATTAAGTCCAATTATTATTATGGCAAAAGTTAAACCAATGTTGGGCCTTGCTGGAAGAGTTTTATTCAAAGTGAACCGTCAAGAGGGACCCATACCCCTCACCGTGTTAGGGATGCAAAATCAAGGAACATAACACCGGTATGACGGAAACTAGGGCGGCAAGAGTGGAACGAAACACCAGGCATAAGGCCGAGCCTTCCACCCTTTACAAAATATATATGTGCATTAATTAAATAAGAGATATTGTGATATCCCATGATATCCATGTCCCAACATGGAACAACCTGCAACTGCACCTACAACTAGCAATGCTATAAGAGGGGCTGAGCAAAGCGGCAACATAGCCAAATAATGGTTTGCTAGGAAGCGTGAAAAGGTCAGAGGCTAACATGGCAATTTGGGAGGCTTGATAAACAAGTGGTAGGTAGCACAACATAGCGATAGTATCGAGACAACTAGCACAACAATGATAGTAGTGATATCCAAGGTGATAGTCATCTTGCCTGAAATCCCGCTATGAAGAAGAACGAGTCCATGAAGAAGACCATCCCACGTAGTCAAACGAATCCTCACAATCGCAACGAAACATGGACTATCAAGAAGGTGCACAATTGGAAAGAAGCAAACAACACAGTAAACACACAACACATAAATATGACATGATGCTCAACCAAGTATGATGCTTGACAAGGCTACATGATACTACTCATGGCAAGAGATGATGCATACAATAGCAACACATGAAAGCAAGTTTAAATGAGGCCGGAAACAACATATAACAATTCCGGTAAGTCCTCATATGCAAATTTCGAAATTGGTTCATATCTGAATAACACATAATGTTGAAGATGTTAAACATCAAGTTAAAGTGCACCAAGAAGATCTACACGGTTTTCTTGTCAAGTTACATATAACGTTTATTTAATTTGGAGCTACGGCCGAGAACATATGAGCAAAACAAGTTAAACATTGCATTGATGCAAATGCAACCAAAACAACATCACAAACACTCCAAAACATGGATGCAACAAGGTAACATGAAACTACATGCAAAACCAAGCAAGTTTCATATAGAGCATGCTCAAAACGGAGCAACGGATCAACACATACACTCAATACAAGTTTCAAACACAATCTGCCCAAAACACCAACTAAGCACTTTGCAATCAAGGAAACAACATGCTACATGAATCATATGGGCACAAACTTGATATGTACTTCAAGTACAGACAACATTCTTCCAATATCATTAAGGTTCAGGTTCATAGGCATCAAGATTAAACCAAGATGATCAATGCAAAAAGCAACTTAATAACACAGATTATGACTTAGTGAAAAAATAGAGCATGTGCATGAGCAGAGTTAACATGTTGACATGTTGGAGGCATAAAACAATGATGAAATAGTGCAAGATCATGGCAAGCAAAAGCATGGCATTAATGTACAAGTTAAACATGGAAAAACATGATTACTAAGCATCTCCATATGAGCCCTAGAACAATGGCAATCAACAAGACAAGATGCATCATGATATAAGCTAATTCTCAGACTTAAGAGGAAATCTGGGAATGCAAGACAATAATATTATGATTCTGACTTTGGAGGCACATCATAGCAGGCATAACAACATTAATAATTATGCAAAAGACATGGGCATGTAGTAGACATGATATACGTCAACTTAGTCCAAGGGCACAAGTTCATATGATGCATGGAGTAATTTCTATGATTCCAGCAAAAAGGAACATGATGTTAACAGGATGACAAATTTAGCATGATGGCAACTAGAGAGCAAGAAAGAGACAAAGTGCAGCAAGTTATATGGCAACCAAGGACATGACATCACATTACACATAACAAGGAGCAAATAACATCAAGGCATCATAACCATATGGCTCATGGACTAGTGGGAACTATCAAGGCAAGTTTGAATGTTGTAACAATTTCAACAAGTGTAAAACAACAACATTAGCATAGCACATTTGCAAGCTTGGAACAGAGGTCATATGAAGTCCAAAATTAACAAACCTGGCATGTGGACAAAGTACTCATAGCGTACTTCAAATCATGTAATTGGATCATCTCCAAAAGAGGCATAGAGTGATCAATAACAAGCTCACACCATGGCATCATGAAGTTAATAGATAACTGGAACATCATTTAGGCACGTTCATGGCAATAAAAACATATGCTACATGACATTTATGAGCCATCAAAAGGCATGGCATGATAGAGCATAACATGGACATCAAAACATATCAATTAGGCATCTCCAGATTATGCACGGAATTGTTGGTAGCTTCAAGTTAACATCACAACACAAAGTAACAGTTACAGACATAGCCAAAAATCACTAAGTCACATAAATCAGGAGCATCAAGTAGCACACTTCAAAAGCTTGTGCTAGTCACCACAAGCTACATAAAAATTCATGGATGGCACCACTCTAAAGATGGCATGAATATGCTCCTAAAACATGTAGACATGATGCTCAAAAGATAAACCCACAAAATGCTATGGAAAAGACAAATCAAGAAGTTATGACAATTCTCAGCAGTTAACATCATTTAGCACCTTTGCAAGGATAATTAAGGCATCAATATGAATAGTAACATGCGTGAATACTATACCATCAACTAGACCACTCAGAGACGAACAATTTGACATATCATACATGCAAAACGGAGCAACGAGCATGAAGTTACGACAGGTCAAACATGCACACATAATGTGGAAATCTTGGGGACTTAGGAGAATTTCACCTCGCGAAAAGTCAACGCGGGACGAGGATATCCAGCACGGAGAGATACGGGGCACGGGGAGGCTGCTTGGTTGGGATCCCGGTGGATCTCGTCCCACCTGGATGGATCCGGGACAGATCCGAACTCCGGCGAGGGCGGCGGCCTCCGGCGAGGTCGGGCGGGATCGGCGAGCTTGCGACGGCGCGCGCCGGCGAAGGACGGCGAGGCGAGGTTGGGTGGTGCTGGCAGCGGGCGGCGCTTCGGGGCGATGCAGAGCTGGGCGGCTTGACGTGTGGGATCCGGCGGCGGCGTGGGGACAGCGAGGCAACGGTGCGGCGGCGAGCACTGGCGTCGGCGGCGGTGACTCGGCGGCGGGGATGGGAGGAGCCGCGGGGCTCCCGCGGTTGGCGGCGGTGCGGTACGGGCCCCGTGGGCCTGACTCGGGCTTCGCGGGCCCTGGTAGCGAGGAGGAGAGAGAGGCCGGCGGGGGTTGACGTGTCGGCCTCCGGTTGGCCGGGCCGGCAGACGGACATGTCTGGCACGGCGCGGACACGTCCGGTGGCGCGGAGGAGGTGGGATCTAGGGTTTCACTGCGATTTTGGACGAGGAGGACATATTTCTAGGTAGAGGGAGCTAGGAGAGTCCAAATGAGGAGAGGTTTTCGCCCACACGATCGCGATCCAAGGACGGAGAGCATGGAGGGGGTTTAGATGGGCTAGTGGGCTGTTGTGAAGAGGTGCTGGGCTGCAAAGAGAAGAGGGTTTCACGGTTACACGGTTAACCATTGGGGCATCAAACAACCTCCAAATGGAACGAAATTTAACAGGTGGTCTACCGGTGATATACCAAGGCCACTCGACAAATCTCGGTTCCATTCCGAGAATGTTTTGTCCCGGTCACGAAACGAGAACTGGAAGGTGCAATGGGTGCATATGAGAGTGTCAGAAGTCAAAACGGACAACGGAGAAAGTGACCGGATGAAAGTTTTGAAAACATGAGGATGCAATGCACATGATGACTTGGCAAAGTGCAACACGCAAGCCAATGACAAGGCAGTGACAACGAATAACTGGAAGACACATGGCGCATCGGACTCATGGCGTTCAAGCTTGCTCATCATAGCACCTCCGCAGTCGGCTGATATGTCTCCAACGTATCTACTTTTCCAAGCACTTTTTCCCTTGTTTTGGACCCTAACTTGCATGATTTGAATGGAACTAACCCGGACTAACGCTGTTTTCAGCAGAATTACCATGGTGTTATTTATGTGCAGGAGCAAACGTTCTCGGAATGACCTGAAACTTCACGGAGCCATTTTTCAGAAAATAAGAAAAATACCTGCAAAAGATGAAGGACAGGGGGGCCACCACCTTGCCACGACGGTGGGGGCGCGCCTGCCCCCCTACCTCGTGGGCCCCCTGTTGCCTCTCCGACTCCAACTCCAACTCCATATATTGCGTTTTACGATACGGAGCCGCCGCCAAGCCCTAAAACCTCTCGGGAGGGCTGATCTGGAGTCCGTTCGGGGCTCCGGAGAGGGGAATCCATCGCCATCGTCATCATCAACCATCCTCCATCACCAATTTCATGATGCTCACAGTTGTGCGTGAGTAATTCCATCATAGGCTTGCTGGACGGTGATGGGTTGGATGATATCTATCATGTAATCGAGTTAGTTTTGTTAGGGTTTGATCCCTAGTATCCAATATGTTTTGAGATTGATGTTGCTATGACTTTGCTATGCTTAATGCTTATCACTAGGGCCCAAGTGCCATGATTTCAGATCTGAACCTATTATGTTTTCATCAATATATGGGCGTTCTTGATCCTATCTTGCAAGTCTATAGTCACCTATTATGTGTTATGATCCGTTAACCCCGAAGTGACAATAATCAGGATACTTACCGGTGATGACCGTAGTTTGAGGAGTTCATGTATTCACTATGTGTTAATGCTTTGTTCCTGTACTCTATTAAAAGGAGGCCTTAATATCCCTTAGTTTCTGTAAGGACCCTGCTGCCACGGGAGGGTAGGACAAAAGATGTCATGCAAGTTCTTTTCCATAAGCATGTATGACTATATTCGGAATACATGCCTACATTATATCAATGAACTGGAGCTAGTTCTGTGTCACCCTAGGTTATGACTGTTACATGATGAACCGCATCCGGCATAATTCTCCATCACTGATCCATTTCCTACGAGCTTTCCATATATTGTTCTTTGCTTATTTACTTTCCTGTTGCTATTGCTATCATCACTAGCAAATACCAAAGACATTACTTTTACTACTGTTACCTTTTGCTACCGTTACCACTATTATCATATTACTTTGCTACTAAATACTTTGCTGCAGATATTAAGTTTCCAGGTGTGGTTGAATTGACAACTCAGCTGCTAATACTTGAGAGTATTTTTTGGCTCCCCTTGTGTCGAATCAATAAATTTGGGCTGAATACTCTACCCTCGAAAATTGTTGCGATCGCCTATACTTGTGGGTTATCAAGACTATTTTCTGGCGCTGTTGCCGGGGAGCATAGCTCTATTCTTTGAGTCACTTGGGATATATATCTGCTTATCATTATGAAGAACTTGAGAGATCCAAAAACCAAGATCTATCCCTCAACTACGAGGGGAGGTAAGGAACTGCCATCTAGCTCTGCACTTGATTCACCTTCTGTTATGAGTAAGTTTGCGACACCTACACCTGCTTCTGCTATTCATTCTGATATGTCGCATGTTATTGATGATGCCACTTCTGCTATGCATGATACTTGTGATGAAACTACCTCTATGCCTGATACTACTATGCCACTTAGTGATTTTCTTGATGAACAACTTTCTAGGGCTAGAGAAATTGAAAATATTAAATTTGATGATACTGATGAAAGTGATGATGAAGAATCACTTGTTATTCCTAAGGATTATGTCTTTGATCAAGAAGCTTCCTTAGCTATTTTAGCGTGCCAAAATAGAACTGAACTCAAAAGATTATTAGCTAAATGGAGTAAGCAATCTTTAAATGCTAGAATGAAACCTGACCCTGCTTTTGCTACTTCACCTATCTTTGTTACTGATAAGGATTACGAATTCTCTGTTGATCCTGATATAATTACTTTGGTTGAATCTGATCCTTTTCATGGTTATGAATCTAAAACTGTTGTGGCACATCTTACTAAATTGAATGATATAGCTACCCTGTTCACTAAAGATGAGAGAACCCGTTACTTTTATATCCTTAAAATATTTCCATTCTCATTAAAGGGTGATGCTAAGATATGGTTTAATTCTCTTGATCCTGGTTGTGTGCGTAGTCCCCAGGATATGATTTATTACTTCTCTGCTAAATATTTCCCTGCTCATAAGAAACAAGCTACTTTAAGGGATATATATAATTTTGTGCAAATTGAAGAAGAGAGTCTCCCACAAGCTTGGGGGAGGATTATCCAGTTACTTAATGCTTTGCCTGATCATCCTCTTAAGAAAAATGAAATACTTGATATCTTTTATAATGGACTAATCAATGCCTCCAGAGATTACCTGGATAGTTGTGCTGGTTCTGTTTTCAGGGAAAGAACACCGGATCAAGCTGAAATCCTATTGAATAATATGTTGACAAATGAAAATAATTGGACACCTCCGGAGCCAATTCCCGAGCCTATTCCTAAACCAACTCTGAAGAAGAGGGGTATTCTATTTCTCAGTCCTGAAGATATGCAAGAGGCAAAGAAATCTATGAAAGAAAAAGGTATTAAAGCTGAAGATGTTAAGAATTTACCTCCTATTGAAGAAATACATGGTCTTAATTTACCGCCTATTGAAGAATCATATAATCTTAATCTTTTACCTATTGAAGAAACTCATGGTCTTGATAATCCAACACAGGTAGTAAAGGTAATTTCTCTCTATAGATATGATAAGCTGTAATCCCATTTACTAAGTTTGCTAGCCCATGCTTAGATGAGTTTGATAAATTTATGGCCAAGCAAGAAGATTTTAATGCTTATTTTGGTAGACAATTGAAATACAATTCAAATATGCTTGAACACTTGGGTGATTATATGGCCAATGTTAAAGGTGAACTTAAACTTATTAGTAAACATGCTTCTATGGTTACCACTCAAGTAGAACAAGTACTTAAAGCTCAAAATGATTTGCTCAATGCATTGAATAGTAAAGATAATGATAATGCTGTTAGAGTGGCTACTAGAACTGGTAGAATGACTCAGGAACCTTTGTATCCTGAAGGCCATCCTAAGAGAATTAAGCAAGATTCTCAGAGAAATAATATAGATGCACCTAGTTCTTCTAAAAAGAAGAAAAAGAAAAATGATAGGACTTTGCATGCTTCTAGTGATCCTATTGTTGAAACACCTGAGAATCCAAATGATATTTCTATTTCTGATGCTGAAACTCAATCTGGTAATGAACCTAAAACTAATGATAATGTTAATAATAATGTTCATAATGATGCTCAACCTAGTAATGATAATGACATAGAAATTGAACCTGCTGTTGACCTCGATAACCCACTATCAAAGAATCAACGTTATGATAAGAAATATTTTTTTGCTAGCAAACATGGTAAAGAAAGAGAGCCATGGGTTCATAAACCCATGACTTTTCCTCCCAAACCATCCAAGAAAACGGATGATGAGGATTTGAGCACTTTGCTGAAATGATTAGACCTATCTTTTTGCGTATGCGACTAACTGATATGCTTAAAACCAATCCTTATGCTAAGTACATGAAAGATATTATTACAAATAAAAGAAAGATACCGGAAGCTAAAATTTCCACCATGCTTGCTAATTATACTTTTAAGGGTGGAATACCAAAGAAACTTGGAGATCCAGGAGTACCCACTATACCATGCTCCATTAAAAGAAACTATGTTAAAACTGCTTTATGTGATATTGGAGCCGGTGTTAGTGTTATGCCTCTCTCTTTATATCGTAGACTTGATTTGAATAAGTTGACACCTACTGAAATATCTTTGCAAATGACTGATAAATCAACTGCTATACCTGTCGGTATTTGTGAGGATGTGCCTGTTGTAGTTGCAAACGTTACTATTTTTAACGAACTTTGTTATTCTTGGTATTCCCGAGGACGATAGTATGTCTATTATTCTTGGAAGACCCTTTTTGAATACTGCAGGGGCTGTTATTGATTGCACTAAAGGCAATGTCACTTTTCATGTTAATGGCAATGAGCATACGGTACACTTTCCGAGGAAACAACCTCAAGTTCATAGTATCAACTCTATTGGGAAAATTCCATCGATTATATTTTGAGGTTTTGAATTTCCTCTTCCTACTGTCAAGAAGAAATATGATATTCTTATTATTGGGGATGTGCATATCCTCGTTGAGGTAACATAGTGTTATTCAAAATTTCTCCTGTTCCATGTTATTCGGAATGAGTTCGTTAGCAAGACTTGATCAACCTTGTTAGTGGATTCCTTTTGATGATCATGAGATGGATGAAACTAGAAGGCACAACCTTCTGTACCCCATTTTTACTTTCTGATATTTATATTAAATAAAATAAAAATAAATATTTTTCTATGTGTCATCTGATTATCCGTGCAATATAAAAATACCTCAAAAATAAAAGTTCTCCAAATGCCCTGAAATTTAAATATGATTTTTTCTAGAATATTTGAGGATTTATGGAGCTGAGAACACACCAGGGGGGCCAACCACCTGCCCACGAGGGTGGAGGGCGCACCCACCCCTCTAGGGCGCGCCCCTTGCCTCGTGGGCCCATGGTGGCCCTCCTCCACTTATTCCTGCACCCACACACTTCATCTTCCTCCCAGAAACACGAATATCCAGCTGAAGCACGAGTTCTAGCTCA
Organism: Triticum urartu; assembly: GCF_056163025.1. NCBI lineage: Eukaryota > Viridiplantae > Streptophyta > Magnoliopsida > Poales > Poaceae > Triticum > Triticum urartu. The sequence goes on along the minus strand of NC_141877.1, from coordinate 203,044,496 downwards.
TCTTGCTGCCATTTTTGATCTCCTTGCTCAAAGCACCTCTCACAAAACTGCTTGGGGAGATTGTTCCTTGGTATGTGACTCCTCCATTGGTCCAATTAGTTTTTGTTCGAGTGCTTTATTCATTGTAAATTTGTGTTGCTTAGGTGACCCTGTTCTTGAGCTTGCATGTCAAATTTATATGGTCAAAAGTAGTTTTGATGCATGATATAGGCCCTAGGCACTTGTAGGAGTAGTTTCTATCAATACCATTGAGTTTGGTTTACTTTTCTTTTGAAGTTATTAAAAAATTTCAGAATTTTTCAGAGGAAGAAATATGCTTAGGAAAATGTTCCAAGGTGGTTCTTCAAGGAAGCGAGGACCCAGGCTTGCAATGCGTGATGCTGATGAAGAGCCACCAAGAGACGCTCCAGTGCGTCCTTGTGAATGGCCTTCTGAGAACTTTATGGATCGAGCGGGAATTAAGGAAGAATTTGACGCATATTTGCGTAATGCTGATCTTGTGAGCTTCGAGGAAGAGAAGTGCAGCCAGTATCACTATCTCACCAGTACCTTTGTGAGGAGGTTTGAATTTTCAACTTCCCGTAATTCTCCAACTGTCCTGTTTGATCTCTATGATAAATCTTACACTATGGACTTAGAGGATTTTACCACTGCTTGCAAACTTCCACAATGGGGTAGTGTAAGGGATCCTCACAAATCTGAATTTAGAGATTTTCTTGCTAGAATAACTGTGGGAGAATCTAGAGATATTACACAAGCTACCATAGGGAGCATTCACTTTCCTGATATACATTATTTTGCTCTCTTCATAGGTAGATGCATTAATGGTCAAGATGAGGCATGGCATGTCACATGTGTGTCCCCGATCTTAGTATTCTTAGGAGCGCCGTGTTAGGAGACAAATCATATAATTTGGGAGTCATTGCTGCACGTAGGTTGCATCTTAATAGACTTAATGGAGATTTCTTTGGTGGAATTTATGCAACCCACATAGCTAATTTTCTTGGTATAGCCATACACGAAGATGATATTGAATTACCTCCTGCTTATCTAGATTTTAATGTTATGGTTCACCACCAGTTTGTCGAGAGGAACGAATCACCTCTCTAGTATCGACTAATCTTTGATAGACACCGTGCTGTCCGTATTACTCTCCCTACTCCTGCCTTCTTTGATTATCAGGAAAGAGGAGGATATACTATTACCAGAGAGGAGGCAGATGAGTACGAGAGGAGAGAGGAGGCCGCTCGTCGCCATGCTGCAGCTCAGCAGGCGATAGCCACTGCATCGCAGTACGACCCCAACTATTATTATGGATATCCACCAGGCCAGCCATGGCCATAGACCAACTTAGGCCAAAAGCCTAAGCTTGGGGGAGTACGTATTTCCCACCGACATTACATTTATGTTCACACACTCATTGCTAGATGACGGTGCTCATACTTTTTCATTGTATCATCCATGCTAGTTTACTTTCCTTTTTTATGCTTTCTTCTTGTGTGTTTAATAAACCTTAAGAAAAACCAAAATATTAGTTGTAGCTTTTAGTTAGTTTACTTTCCATGCTTGTAGAAGTAATTAAAAAGAAAACCCAAAAATATTTCATGTTCTTCTTTTGCTTGTTGGGAGCTTTCCCGTGTAAATAGTTTTATTTCTTTTCTTTTCTTTGGGGGTCGATAGGAGAAGACCATAATTAAATTGTTGAAGTGGCTCTTATATGCATTATTGTTGATCTGACAAAAGAGCCCATATTGCCATGTCTTCTCCTGTTTATTGAATGCCTGCAGATTCCAGCTTAGTCCAATGCACGGGCACTATTATTATTATTATTCACATTGTTCGGTCATGCAAGTGAAAGGCAATTATGATGATATATGATGGACTGGCTGAGATGAGAAAAGCTGGTATGAACTCAGCCTCTTTTGTTTTTGTAAATATGATTAGTTCATCGTTCCTGATTCAGCCTATTATGAATGAACATGTTTGCAATGACAACTAGAGATCATAGTTTCTTGTGCCATGCTTGATTAGCTATGAGTTATAATGGTTTACCTTGCATGCCAACATGCTATTAAAATGGTTATGATGTGGTATGATAGGGTGGTATCCTCCTCTGAATGGTTTAAGTGACTTGACTTGGCGCATGTTCACGCATGTAGTTGAAACAAAATCAACATAGCCTTCACGATATTTATGTTCATGGTGGATTATATCCTACTCATGCTTGCATTTGGTGTTGATTAATTTTAATGCATGTTCATGACTGTTGTCGCTCTCTAGCTGGTTGCTTCCCAGTCTTTTGCTAGCCTTCACCTGTACTAAGCGGGAATACTGCTTGGGCATCCAATCCCTTAAACCCCAAAGTTATTCCACATGAGTCCACTATACCTACCTATATATGGTATCTACCTGTCGTTCCAAGTAAATTTGTATGTGCCAAACTCTAAACCTTCAAATAAATATCCTATGTTGTATGCTCGAATAACTCATGTATCAACTAGGGCTGTCCATATCTTCCATGTTAGGAGGGTTATTCTCAAGAGGAGTGGACTCCGCTCCTCACTCACGAGATAAATGGCTGGTCACCGGGATGCCCAACTTTATGCAAACTAAATCAAAATAATTGCAAACAAAACTCCCCCTGGGACTCTTGATAGTTGGAGGCACTCGTTGTTTCGAGCAAGCCATGGATTGATGCTTGTTGGTGGAAGGGGGAGTATAAACTTTACCATTCTGTTTGGGAACCGCCTATAATGTGTGTAGCATGGAAGATATCGCCATCTCTTGATTGTTATGTTGACAATGAAAGTATACCGCTAAAAATATTATTCACCTATGTTTCAAAACCGAGCTCTGGCACCTCTACAAATCCCTGCTTCCCTCTGCGAAGCGCCTATCTATTTACTTTTATGCTGAGTCATCATCCTCTTATTAAAAAGCACCAGTTGGAGAGCACCGCTGTCATTTGCATTCATTACTGTTAGTTTACATTGAGTATGACTTGACTGGATCTCTTTTACCATGAATTATAATGTCTAGTCAGTCCTTGGTCTTTAAAGGTGCTCTGCATTTATGTTTTGCGGTCTCAGAAAGGGCTGGCGAGATACCATCTTGTTATATCATATTACGATTGTTTTGAGAAAGTGTTGTCATCCGAGATTTATTATTATTGCTCGCTAGTTGATTATGCCATTGATATGAGTAAACTTGAGAACTAAGCGTTATTGTGAATGTGGTTAGTTACAATATTTGCTGAAAACTTGAATGCTGGCTTTACATATTTACAACAACAAGAGCAAACAGAGTTTGTAAAAGTTTTTCTTTATCACTTTTAGTTTATCAACTGAATTGCTTGAGGACAAGCAAAGGTTTAAGCTTGGGGTAGTTGATACGTCTCCAACGTATCTACTTTTACAAACACTTTTACCCTTGTATTGGAATCTAACTTGCATGATTTGAATGGAACTAACCCGGACTGACGCTATTTCCAGCAGAATTACCATGGTGTTATTTATGTGTGCAGGAGCAAACGTTCTCGGAATGACCTGAAACTTCACGGAGCCACTTTTCAGAAAATAAGAAAAATAACTGCAAAAGATGAAGGCCAGGGGGCCCACAACCTTGCCACGAGGGTGGGGGCGCGCCCCCCTACCTCGTGGGCCCCCTGTTGCCTCTCCGACTCCAACTCCAACTCCATATATTGTGTTTTGGGGAGAAAAAATCAAAGAGAAGAAATCATCGCGTTTTACGATACGGAGCCGCCACCAAGCCCTAAAACCTCTCGGGAGGGCTGATCTGGAGTCCGTTCGGGGCTCTGGAGAGGGGAATCCGTCGCCATCGTCATCATCAACCATCACCAATTTCATGATGCTCACCGCCGTGCGTGAGTAATTCCATCGTAGGCTTGCTGGACGGTGATGGGTTGGATGAGATCTATCATATAATCGAGTTAGTTTTGTTAGGGTTTGATCCCTAGTATCCACTATGTTCTGAGATTGATGTTGCTATGATTTTGCTATGCTTAATGCTTGTCATTAGGGCCCGAGTTCCATGATTACAGATCTGAACCCATTATGTTTTCATCAATATATGAGTGCTCTTGATCCTATCTTGCAAGTCTATAGTCACCTATTATGTGTTATGATCCGTTAACCCCGAAGTGACAATAATCGGGATACTTACCGGTGATGTCCGTAGTTTGAGGAGTTCATGTATTCACTATGTGTTAATGCTTTGTTCCGGTACTCTATTAAAAGGAGGCCTTAATATCCCTTAGTTTCCGCAAGGACCTGTAACATCCCAAATTTTCAATTTGGAATGTTATACACTAGATCATCATTTCATATCATATTTATTGCATTTTGTTTGATCCTAGAAATTTCACGCAACTCAAGGACCCTCGGAGAGAGTTGGGGATTTCGTTATTTTTATATTTGAGTTGTCTCAAATTTTGAAAATAGGATCGTTTGATTTTATTTATTTTATCTTCAATTATTTCTATTAAAAAAATTGAGAGAGGGAATAAAATGACTTTCCCAAAAAAATAAAGAAATATTGGGGATTTAATAAAAATCAAATAAGATTTTATTTGGTTTTATTTGCTATTTATTTGAAATTAGGAAAAAAATGCACGTTTTTCAAAATTGCATTTAGGCCCCAAATAAATGTTCATCCTGTGCGGCTTGATTTTAGAAGCCGGGGAAAATTTATTTCGGGATTTTTGGTGTCCGTTTAGTATTCATTTTTTTCTGAGCGTAACTATTTAAAAAAAAACACAACCGACCTAACGGGCCGTGTCCGACCCGGACACTAGGCCCAGCCGGACCCGCCAAACCCTAGCCGCCTAGCGCCGCTGCCGCCGCCTTTGCCGCCGCCACCGCTGCCGCCGCCCCGTGCTGCCGCCGCCCCACCGCCCCGCGCCACCGCCCGCCCTCGCCGCCACCCCGCCGCCGCCCGACGGATCCATCGCCGGAGGTAGACCTCGCCGCCGCCGGTTTTTCTCGAAAAACCATTCGGTTTTCCAACGGTTTTGTTCGTTTTTTTAGTTTCGGGTTTTTTTAAATAGATCGGTTTTTCCAGTCTATTTAATTAGCGAGCGTTCGTCCGTTCATTCATTTTAACAAACGTTTGTCGTTTTTCTTTTTCTCGGATTAAATCCGCGATTTTTCTGATCGCCATTTCTGATCCGATTTTCGTTTTAGTCTAACTTTTCGCTCGTTTATCAGAATCAGGCGATTCAAGCGCCTGGAGTTTCGTCTCAAAACCCTCTTTCCGTTTAACCAACTAAAACAAGTTTTTGCCACTGTAAAATTTTCCCCAGATCCAGAATAGTAAACGAAGCCTGTTTCTTTTGCCGTTTGTGTTTCGTTGCTTCGCTCGGTTTGATTCTTTTTGCCAACCGGAGTTCTTAAGTTGAACTTTCTGGTTAGATCTCATATTTGAGTTTTACCTGTGCATTAGTTGAGTATTTATTTTATGCTTGTTTGTTTGCGATAGAGTACCCGGAGTGCGCCGCTTGCTACTTTGAATCGCTAGGTTTCCCGGATCATCAGCAAGGCAAGTAACACTTTGATCATGCTTTCCCTCTACCCAGTTTTATTGCATTAGATCAATCCTCACATATTGCATGATTAGGATCTAATTAAATTGTGGGTTTGGGAAGTAGGTGAGGTAGTACCTATTACTTGTTATTATCAAACCTTTGGGAGTTACTTCTACGTTTGCTTATTATGCCATGCTATGCTAGTAGACGTGGATTGGGTGAGTGTATCCATGACAGATGTGAGATGTTAATTAATGGTTTACTTAAGGTGGAAACTTAAATACACATCTGGGTGGATTGAGGCACCTGGGTATTCCAGCCATTGCCTGTTTTCTTTTGGACCGCCACCCAGGCTCAAAGGGATCATGAGATTATTCATGCTAGAAACTTCCGTGTGCAGCCACAAGCTACTATGGGCTCTAGCATAGTTGATTAAGTCGTGCGAACTCTTACAGTGGTAGACTAGCAGATGTAGGGGATGTAGGTTGGTACGGTCTACCCGTTCGTAAGGTGCTAGCGCTTCTGAAAGACTATGTCTCGGTCATCCGTTTCTCAAACACCATGTAGTGCGAGAATCCCAACGGAGGAGATCGAGTCTTGTGGGGAAAAGTACGCAAACCCATGCAGAGTGTATAAACTAATCATGATTAGCTGTGTACCGGGTTATGGACATCTTGAGTATATAGTATCTGGATTTTCATATGAATCTCAACATGTTACTCAAAAATTAATTGTGTTGGGTTTTGTTTAATGATGATGCTTAATTGGAATTGAGAATGCTGTCAACCATTCTCAATGTTTAACAACTACCATGATAGTTAAATAAAATTTATTCCTTTGCAGTAGGGAAAATTGGCTTTACACAAAACTATAACATAGAGCTTTCCACCAGCCAAATATGCATATAGAATAGCCTGTTTCATTCCATTACTCTCTATGTGTTACTTTGCCAGCATATTCCATGTGCTGACCCGTTTCGGGCTGCAATGTTAATGTTGTAGACTTTTCAGACGACGATTAAGGAGTTTTAGGTCGTGGTTCTATACTCAGTGATGCCGTTGGAGTTGATGGACTCACTTATCTTCCAAGCTTTCCGCTGTTATCGTTATTAGATGGCCTTAAGCCATATTTATTGTAGTAAGTTCTCTTTTGAGACACTCGATGTAATAAGTGTGTGATTGCTACTCTGTTATAAATCCTTCATGTATTGTGTGGTGTCAGCATTACTGATCCAGGGATGACACCTGAGCACAGAGATTGGACCGTTTGAGGTCTGGTCGCTACAAGATGGTATCAGAGCACGCGCTGACTGTAGGACATGACCACTAAGCTAAAGACCTAGATCACTATTCACTCTCCTCTCTTTCTGAATTCTCGTCTTTTCTACTCTTTTAGGATGGAAGATGCAAGGAACAAGTTCATGCAACCGGATGAAGATACACCCTTTGGACGTCACTTGAAGGAAGTCACTAGATACCTGAACATAGGAGTACCAAGCTTCACCGGAACCTACAACGCCACTTTACCTGAAGAAGAGCGATGGATGATTCAAGTTCAAGTTCCAGGAAGGACGTTCATGCCAGTCACTGAGCCCATAGAGTTTTCTTTTGATGCACCAACTTGGAGTCTAGGAAAGAGCATGGCAGCTCACATCGCCATGGGACGCATTGGAGAAGTTTACCGCAATGATCTCAAGGATACTATCTACCAGATTTGTGGGCGCCGAGATGAGCACTGGGAGATGATCAGCACCAGAAAGGATAGATCAGTTGCAGCTTTTATCCAAGAGTTAAACCAGCACATTCGACGTCAGGAGAACCAGATATGCGCCGACATGATAGATCTGAAGAAGGCAAGGACAAGAATCAAAGAATTGGAGGAAGAACTCAAGGCTACACGTGAAGATTATGAAGAGGAAATCAAAGTATTAGTGTAGAAGAATGACGATCTGATCAAGAAGATCGGAATATTTATGGGAGGCCCTACACCAGTAGAAGAAGATGAAGAACCCAAGGAGATTCGCCCGGAAGACTACATCATCATCGACGACACCGACTCGGATCCAGATGATAGCGATGATGACTATGTTGATGAAGCTAGAGCAGATATCCTGGAGTCTGCAACCGAAGAATATTTCTAGCAGACCACCTAATCAGTAGTAGTAGTCCACCATGTAATTATAGTAGTCTGAGCACTTTTGCGATAGTTAGATCGATTGTATGCCCTTGTTTGATTGAATGAAGTGAATTGTTTGCTTTTGCCTCATGTGCATATGGGTAGTGTTTTCTCTTTAGACCCCCTCTATTCTTAAATCTCATCTTTGCTAAACCCTTAGATGCCTCCGAGATGTGACCCCGGATTTACCTTCCCACCGGAGCTCACCCAGTTGATCCAGCAGCAGAACACTTTGATGCAGTTGCTAGTCCAGAATCAGAATCAGGGGAACAACAACAACAACCCACCACCACCACCTGTTGATCACTTAGCCCATTTTCTTAGGCTGAATCCGCCGGTGTTTTCCAGTAGCACCGAACCGATAGTGGCAGATGATTGTCTCTACAAGACAGCTAGAGAGTTAACCACAGCAGGATGCACGGATGCAGAAAAGGTGAAGTTTGCCACACATCAGCTTGAAGGACCCGCAGCATCATGGTGGGAGAATTTCACAGCCACTTTCCCTATCGACACTATCACGTGGGACCAGTTTCAGCAGGCTTTTCGAACTGCCCATGTTTCAGCAGGAGCTAAGGCCATGAAGAAGCGAGAGTTTCGCAACTTGCACCAAGGAGGACGGACAGTTGGCCAGTATGTGGAGGACTTTAGTAAATTAGCACGTTATGTCCCAGATGACGTTGCTACGGATGCAGCTAAGCAGAAGAAGTTTCTGGAAGGACTGAATGATGAGTTGAGCATGCAGTTGATTGTAGCAACCTTCAACAACTACCTGGAGTTGGTAGATCATGCTCTCATGATTGAAGGGAAGCAACAACAAATTGAGAATCGCAAGAGCAAGTATGGACAAGGGAAGCACAATTCAGGAGCTCAGCAGAAGCCACGTTTTACCCCTAAACCGGGAGGACATTTTCAGCATACCCATGGAGGAGGTAGCTCGCACAATCACAATGGCACCAAGAATGGTAATGGGAATGGAGGAAGTAATGGCCAGAACCGTACCAACCCATCGACCCCAGCCAAGAGAGACCTGAGCCAAGTCACTTGTTTTAAGTGCTAGAAGACCGGACATTATGCCAATGAATTTCCTGAATCACATAATGGAAATGGCAATGGAAGCTCTGGGAAGAAGCCGAACCCTTTCAATAGGGGACAGGTGAACCACGTTAACATGGAGGAGGTTGAAGAGCAGCCGGATGCAGTAATCGGTAAGTGTTTGGTTAAGTCATTTACTGCACTCGTTCTTTTTGATACTGGTGCATCGCATTCATACATATCAAGGGGATTTGTGGATAAGTATAAACTGCCAACCCAAGACCTTAGGTCACCCATGTTAGTAACCTCGCCTGGAGAAGAATATATGGCTAGCCTATGGTGTGATCGGTTGCCATTAAGGATTGGTAACTACGTATTTCCCCCAGACCTAATAGTGTTGGAATCTCAAGGATTGGATGTGATATTAGGCATGGATTGGTTGTCGATGTATGGAGGAAACATCGATTGAGCCAGTAAGTCCATCTTGCTTACCACCCCAGAAGGAAGAAGGATCAAGTATGTATCCCGACATGTGCCAAAGAGGACTCAAGTAAATTGTTTAACAGGAGTTGTGCAGGAGGAAGTACCAGTGGTGAAGGATTTCCTGGATGTATTTCCAGAGGAATTGCCAGGCATGCCACCGGATAGAGATATTGAGTTTCTGATTGAAATTTTGCCAGGCATAGGGCCAATATCAAAGAGACCATATAGGATGCCCGCAAAGGATTTGGTTGAGATTAAGAAGCAGATTAAGGAGTTACTAGATAAAGGATATATTCGCCCAAGTTCTTCACCTTGGGGATCGCCAGTACTTCTAGTGGAAAAGAAGGATGGATCATTAAGGATGGTTGTTGATTATCGAGGATTGAATGAAGTAACCATCAAGAACAAGTACCCACTACCGATGATCAATGATCTGTTTGATCGATTGCAAGGAGCTAAGGTATTCTCCAAGATCGATCTGCGATCAGGATACCACCAGTTGAAGATTCGAGAACAGGATATACCCAAGACAGCTTTTACCACCAGGTATGGGCTGTACGAGTATACCGTTATGTCATTTGGTCTAACTAACGCACCTGCATATTTTATGAACATGATGAACAAAGTGTTTATGGAGTTTTTGGATAAGTTCGTCGTAGTGTTCATTGATGATATCCTGGTTTACTCGAAGAATGAAGAGGAGCATAAGGAGCATTTGCGTTTGGTGCTTGGTAAACTCAGGGAACATCAACTATATGCCAAGTTCAGCAAATGTGAGTTTTGGTTGAAGGAAGTTGGATTTCTCGGACACGTTATATCCAGGGAAGGTATAGCAGTAGATCCCACTAAAGTTGATACTGTGACCAAGTGGGAAGCGCCAACAACAGTTGGAGAGATCCGTAGTTTTCTTGGACTCGCAGGATACTACCGGAGATTCATTGAGAATTTCTCAAAAATTATGAAGCCTATGACGGAGTTGTTGAAGAAGGATACCAAGTTCATATGGACTGAGGAATGTGAGGCTAGTTTCCAGGAGTTGAAGAAACATTTGGTTACCTCACTAGTGTTGATTTTGCCAGACCAGACCAAGGATTATGAGGTGTATTGCAATGCTTCACGTCGAGGACTTGGGGCAGTGCTTATGCAAGAAGGAAGAGTTGTTTCATATGCCTCACGACAGCTTAAGCCCCATGAGTTGAATTGCGCTACGCATGACTTGGAGTTAGCAGCCATAGTGCATGCATTGATGACTTGGAGACATTTTCTGATTGGAAACCATTGCGTGGTGTACACGGATCACAAGAGTTTGAAGTATATTTTCACACTGAAGGAGTTGAACCTCGGACAAAGGAGATGGTTGGAGCTCATCAAGGATTATGATATGAAATTGCATTATCACCCCGGAAAGGCTAACGTAGTAGCTGACGTGTTGAGCCGTAAGAGCCATGTCAACACCCTAATGATGGGAGATTTACCAAGGGAGTTAGCCGAAAATCTTTGAGAGCTATGTTTGGAAATTGTTCCAAGAGGCTATGTAGCAGCATTGGAGATTCAGTCTACGTTGGTGGATAAGAGAAGCCCAAAAGACTGACAAGGAGATTGCCTCTATTAAGGAGAAAATGAGCAAAGGAAAAGCCAAGGGATTTCGTGAGGATGAGCACGATACCTTATGGTTTGAAGACCGTGTTTACGTACCAAATGATTCGGAGATCAGGAAGTTAATTTTACAAGAGGCCCATGATTCACCGTATTCAATTCACCCAGGAAATACCAAGATGTATTTGGATATGAAGGATATTTTCTGGTGGACCGGAATGAAGAAGTATATTGCAGAATATGTAGCAGTTTGTGATGTATGTCAGAGAGTAAAGGCAGAGCATTAGAAGCCAGCAGGATTGCTACAACCATTGCCGATACCCGAATGGAAGTGGGATAAGCTAGGCATGGATTTTATTACTGGATTGCCCAGAACACGTTCAGGCTATGACTCGATATGGGTTGTAGTCGATCGTTTGACAAAGGTAGCTCATTTCATTCCAGTGAAGACTACCTATACCAGTGCAAAGTTGGCAAAGATATATATGACTAGAATCATTTGTCTGCATGGAGTTCCAAGGAGGATAGTATCAGATAGAGGAACCCAATTTACCTCAAAGTTCTGGAATCAGTTGCATGAAAATTTGGGTACTAGACTGGAGTTTAGCACAGCTTTCCACCCGCAGACAGATGGACAGACTGAGAGAGTCAATCAGATTTTGGAGGATATGCTAAAAGCTTGTGCGCTAGATTACGGATCTAGTTGGGATGAGAATTTGCCGTATGCAGAGTTCTCTTACAACAACAACTATCAATCCAGTTTGAGGATGGCCCCTTTCGAAGCCTTGTACGGAAGGAGGTGCAGGACCCCATTGTCCTGGGATGAAGTTGGAGATCGCCAGTTGTTTGGAACGGATCTGATAAAGGAGTCTGAACAGAAAGTGAAATTGATTCGCGATAGGCTCAAGGTAGCCCAATCCAGGCAGAAGAGCTACGCAGATTCAAAACGCAAGGAGACAGTTTACGAAGTGGGAGACCGAGTTTATATTCGAGTATCTCCACTTCGGGGAGTTAAGCGCTTTGGAGTTAAGGGAAAGTTAGCGCCACGTTTTGTAGCCCCATACAAAGTTTTGGAGCATATGGGAGAAGTTGCCTATAAGTTGGAATTGCCCGAGGGACTGTCAGGAGTTCACGACGTGTTCCACGTTTCCCAATTGAAGAAGTGCCACACAGAGATGGCTGATATACCGCTAAGAGATACGGTACCACTGGAAGCAATTCAGTTGGACAGTGATTTGACCTATGAGGAGAAACCAGTTAAGATTCTAGAGTATGCCAGTCGAGTCACCCGCAGCAAGGTTATCAAGTTTTGCAAGGTTCAGTGGAGCCACCACACGGAGGATGAAGCCACCTGGGAGCGAGAGGAAGATTTGCTGAAGTACCACCCTCACCTATTTTCTAGCCAACCCGAATCTCGAGGGCGAGATTCATCTTAAGGGGGGTAGGTTTGTAACATCCCAAATTTTCAATTTGGAATGTTATACACTAGATCATCATTTCATATCATATTTATTGCATTTTGGTTGATCCTAGGAATTTCACGCAACTCAAGGACCCTCGGAGAGAGTTGGGGATTTCGTTATTTTCATATTTGAGTTGTCTCAAATTCTGAAAATAGGGTCGTTTGATTTTATTTATTTTATCTTCAATTATTTCTATTACAAAAAATTGAGAGAGGGAATAAAATGACTTTCCCAAAAAAATAAAAAATATTGGGGATTTAATAAAAAATCAAATAAGATTTTATTTGGTTTTATTTGCTATTTATTTGAATTTAGGAAAAAAATGCGTGTTTTTCAAAATTGCATTTAGGCCCCAAATAAATGTTCATCCTGTGCGGCTTGATTTTAGAAGCCGGGGAAATTTTATTTCGGGATTTTTGGAGTCCGTTTAGTATTCATTTTGTGTTTTTTCTGAGCGTAACTATTTTAAAAAAACGCAACTGACCTAACGGGCCGTGTCCGACCCGGACACTAGGCCCGGCCGGCATTATGAGCCGGGGAGGCCGAGCCGGACCCCCCAAACCCTAGCCTCCTAGCCCCGCCGCCGCCTTTGCCGCCTAGCGCCGCTGCCGCCGCCCCGCGCCGCCGCCCGCCCTCACCGCCGCCACCGCCCGTCGCCGCCCGCCGGATCCGTCACCGGAGGTAGACCTCGCCGCCGCCAGTTTTTCTCGAAAAACCGTTAGGTTTTCCAACGGTGTTGTTCGTTTTTTTAGTTTCAGGTTTTTTAAATAGATCGGTTTTTCCGATTTATTTAATTAGCGAGCGTTCGTCCATTCGTTCGTTTTCATGAACGTTCATCATTTTTCTTTTTCTCGGATTAAATCCGCGATTTTTCTGATCGAGATTTCTGATCCAATTTTCGTTTTAGTCTAACTTTTCGCTCGTTTATCGGAATCAGGCGATTCAAGCGCTTGGAGTTTCGTCTCCAAACCCTCTTTCCATTTAACCAACTTAAACAAGTTTTTGCCACTGTAAATTTTGCCCTAGATCCAGAATAGTAAACAAAGCCTGTTTCTTTTGCCGTTTGTCTTTTGTTGCTTCGTTCGGTTTGATTCTTTTTGCCAGCCGGAGTTCTTAAGTTGAACTTTCTGGTTAGATCTCTTATTTGAGTTTTAATTGTGCATTAGTTGGGTCCTTATTGTATGCTTGTTTGTTTGCGATAGAGTACCCGGAGTGCGCCGCTTGCTACTTCGAATCGCTAGGTTTCTCGGATCATCAGCAAGGCAAGTAACACTTTGATCATGCTTTCCCTCTACCCAGTTTTATTGCATTAGATCAGTCCTCACACATTGCATGATTAGGATCTAACTAAATTGTGGGTTTGGGAAGTAGATGAGGTAGTACCTATTACCTATTATTATCAAACCTTTGGGAGTTACTTCTACGTTTGCTTATTATGCCATGTTATGCTAGTAGACGTGGATTGGGTGAGTGTATCCATGGCAGATGTGAGATGTTAATTAATGGTTTACTTAAGGTGGCAACTTAAATACACATCTGGGTGGATTGAGGCACCTGGGTATTCCAGCGATTGCCTGTTTTATTTTGGACTGCCACCCAGGCTCAAAGGGATCATGAGATTATTCATGCTAGAAACTTCCGTGTGCAGCCACTAGCTACTATGGGCTCTAGCATAGTTGATTAAGTCGTGCGAACTCTTAAAGTGGTAGACTAGCAGATGTAGGGGATGTAGGTTGGTACGGTCTACCCGTTCGTAAGGTGCTAGCGCTTCTGAAAGACTATGTCTCGGTCATCCGTTTCTCAAACACCATGTAGTGCGAGAATCCCAACGGAGGAGATCGAGTCTTGTGGGGAAAAGTGTGCAAACCTCTGCAGAGTGTATAAACTAATCATGATTAGCCGTGTCTCGGGTTATGGACATCTTGAGTATCTAGTACCTGGATTTTCATATGAATCTCAACATGTTACTCAAAAATTAATTTTGTTGGGTTTTGTTTAATGATGATGCTTAATTGGGATTGAGAATGCTGTCAACCATTCTCAATGTTTAACAACTACCATGATAGTTAAATAAAATTTATTCCTTTGCAGTAGGGAAAAATTGGCTTTACGCAAAACTGTAACCATAGAGCTTTCCACCAGCCAAATATGCATATAGAATAGCCTGTTTCATTCCATTACTCTCTATGTGTTACTTTGCCAGCATATTCCATGTGCTGACCCGTTTCGGGCTGCAACGTTAATGTTGCAGACTTTTCAGATGACGATTAAGGAGTTTTAGGTCATGGTTCTATACTCAGTGATGCCATTGGAGTTGATGGACTCACTTATCTTCCAAGCTTACCGCTGTTATCGTTATTAGATGGCCTTAAGCCATATTTATTGTAATAAGTTCTCTTTTGAGACACTCCATGTAATAAGTGTGTGATTGGTACTCCGTTATAAATCCTTCAAGTACTGTGTGGTGTCAGCATTACTGATCCAGGGATGAGACCTGAGCACAGAGATTGGACCGTCTGAGGTCTGGTCGCTATAGGACCCCGCCGCCACGGGAGGGTAGGACAAAAGATGTCATGCAAGTTCTTTTCCATAAGAACGTATGACTATATTCGGAATACATGCCTACATTATATCAATGAACTGGAGCTAGTTCTGTGCCACCCTAGGTTACGACTGTTACATGATGAACCGCATCCGGCATAATTCTCCATCACTGATCCATTGCCTATGAGCTTTCCATATATTGTTCTTCGCTTATTTACTTTCCCGTTGCTATTGCTATCATCACTACCAAATACCAAAAACATTACTTTTACTACTGTTACCTTTTGCTACCGTTACCACTACTATCATATTACTTTGCTACTAAATACTTTCATGCAGATATTAAGTTTCCAGGTGTGGTTGAATTGACAAATCAGCTACTAATACTTGAGAGTATTCTTTGGCCCCCCTTGTGTCGAATCAATAAATTTGGGTTGAATACTCTTCCCTCGAAAACTGTTGTGATCCCCTATACTTGTGGGTTATCATCGGCGTGCTACCCGTCAACCACTTTTGGCTTCATGTTGAAGACTTTGAGCCATAGGCCGGAGTGGGGGGAATGGGGAGGAGCGCCTCACACATGATGATAAAGGCCGAGATGCGGTGGAACGAGTTTGGGGCTATATCATGGAAATCTAGCCCGTAATAAAACATGAGGCCACGGACAAAAGGATGCAGTGGAAACCCTAGTCCACGGAGAAAGTGGGGAATAAATACCACCCTTTATCCGGGCTCCGGGGTGGGGATGACCTGCTTCTTGGCAGGGATCCTGTGCACAACATGCACACTCAGATACTCTGCCTCCCGGAGCTCCTTGATGTCCTTCTCCGTCACGGAGGATGCCACCCACTTGCCTTGAGAACCGGATCCAGACATGGCTGGAAAGGTTGGTGGTGGTGGAGAGATCAGGCCTGGGCGCTAGAGCTCGAGGATGGGAAGGCTGAGGAAAGAAGAAGGCATGGGGATGAAAAGAAGGGATCTTTATCCGCTTGTATAGGCCGTGAATATCAAGCGCCTGCCCCACTAGCCTTAAAACTCGCCTATTCCCAAGGGGCCGTGCGAACGACATAGTTGAATTACCCAAACCCGCATTGATGAAAATCCCGCAATACCGGGACACGATCTCTGCTTTGACAAGACGTGTCAATGGAGGCCGTGCCTCGAAATGCGAAGCAGGAGGCCAAAAAATGTTTCAAAATAATAAAGAGGCTAGATGTAACGTTTTGTTGAAAAAGCTGTTAGTAGACATACCTTGTTTTGATTAAGTATTGTGTCCCTGTGAATGAGGGTTGCAACTGTTATACGGAGCCGGATACAGTTCTCTTACTCAGAGGACTGCTTTAAAGTATTCGGAGGGGGAACCCACCTTGCAATGCCAAAGGCAATATGCGTGCCGGATACATATCCATTGAAGACTGGTTCAGGGGATACTAAGGGAGTCCCGGTGAGGGAGTCCTGGATTAGGGGGTCTCCGGACAGCCGAACTATATCCTTTGGCCGGACTGTTGGACTATGAAGATACAAGATTGAAGACTCCGTCCCATGTCCGGATGGGACTCTCCTTGGCGTGGAAGGCAGGCTTGGTAATACGGATATGTAGATCTTCTTCCGTGTAACCGACTCGCTGTATCCCCAGCCCCCTCCGGTGTCTATATAAACCGGAGGGTTTAGTCCGTAGGACAACAACAATCATACCATAGGCTAGCTTCTAGGGTTTAGCCTCTACGATCTCACGGTAGATCAACTCTTGTAATACTCATATCATCAAGATCAATCAAGCAGGACGTAGGGTATTACCTCCACCAAGAGGGCCCGAACCTGGGTAAACATCGTGTCCCCCGCCTCCTGTTACCATCCGCCTTAGACGCATAGTTCGGGACCCCCTACCCGAGATCCGCCAGTTTTGACACCGACATTGGTGCTTTCATTGAGAGTTCCATTGTGTCGTCACCATAAGGCTTGATGGCTCCTTAGATCATTGGTAACGAGGTGGTCCAGGGTGAGGTTTTCCTCCTCGGACAGATCTTCGTATTTGGTGGCTTCGTACTGTGGGCCAACTCGCTTGGGCATCTGGAGAAGATCGAGAGCTACGCCCCTGGCCATCAGGTCAGGTTTGGAAACTTAAACTACGCTGCCGACATCCGCGGAGACTTGATCTTCGACGGGTTCAAGCCCATGTCAGGTGCGCCGCACAATCACAACGAGCATGACGTAACTCTGCCGTCGGACAGTGTTCGGGAGATCACACCTACAACTACTCTGGCCCTCAATCTGGAGCAAATTGCGCCATCCGAGGACGGGGGGATAGACCCCGCCATGGAGGCCGCACTATTAGTGGCGATGGAGCCATATACTGACTTCACCCTTGACGAGAGCCGTGTTGCGGAACCACTGGATTCGTCCCCGGCCACGGACTCCGAGCTGCCTGCGTCCGTGCCTATCGAATCTGATTGGGCGCCGATCATGGAGTTCACCTCTGCGGATATCTTTCAGCACTCACCTTTCGGCGACTTGCTAAATTCATTAAGGTATCTCTCCTTGTCAGGAAAACCTTGGCCGAACTATGTCCGGCTAGAATGGGATGCGGACGACGAAGAAATTCGCTCCCCATCCACCACCCACTTAGTAGCCACTGTCGACGATTTAACCGACATGCTCGACTTCGACTCCGAAGACATCGACGGTATGGACGACGATACAGGGGATGAACAGGAACCACTGCCCATAGGGCGCTGGACCGCCACCTCATCATATGATATATACATGGTAGACACCCCAAAGAAGGCAATGGCAACGAGACAACAGAGGATGACCCCTCCAAGAAGCAACCCAAGCGCTGACGTCAGCGGCGCCGCTCTATGTCCTGCCATAGCAAAAGTAGTGATACCGGCACAAGAGACAATAACACTCCGGATAGTGCCGAAGACGACAACAATTCACTCCAGCACGATTTAGAGCGGGAGGGTGAACAAGCTATCCCTCCAGAGCAGGCAGTAGATGGAGAATCGGATGAGGACAATTACATGCCTCTCTCTAAAGACGAGGTGAGCCTCGGCGACAAAGAATTTATCGTGCCTGAGGATCCCGTCGAGCAAGAGCGCTTCAAGCGCCGGCTTATAGCCACAACAAATAGCTTGAAGAAAAAGCAACAACAGCTTCGAGCTGATCAAGATTTGCTAGCAGACAGATGGACCGAAGTCCTTGCGGCCGAGGAATACGAACTCGAGCGCCCAACCAAGAGTTATCCAAAGCACAGGTTTCTACCTCACCTCGAGGAGGAAGCATTGAAACCCACATCACCAGCGTATGATGTGGCTGACAGGCCACACCGTGGCCGAGACAGGGAGGCATTTCAGCCCAAAGTCCAGCCCACACCCCGCCGCCAATCAAACAAAAATACCAAGGCCCGGGGCAACACACGGGACCTGTGAGACGTATTGGAAAGTAGGGAAAAACATGCAAGATCGATATACGGGTCACGGGGGCGCGCGCCAACGCGGGACAATGACCGTCATGCCGGATACACTAAAAGTAAATACGGCCGGGCCGAATACAGCAGACAAGACTCATATGAACTGCTCGTGATATAGCCCGGCACAGAGGCGCCGCACACCCCCTATGCTTCACTGATGAAGTTACAGATCACGAATTCCCGGAGGGTTTTAAACCTGTAAATATCGAATCGTATGATGGTACAACAGATCCCACTGTATGGATTGAGGATTTCCTCCTCCACATCCACATGGCTCACAGTGATGATCTGCATGCCGTCAAGTACCTCCCACTAAAACTTAAAGGACAAGCTTGGCATTGGCTGAATAGCTTGCCAGTAGACTCCGTCGGCAGTTGGGAGGATTTGGAAGACGCATTCCTCGACAACTTCCAGGGCACTTATGTGCGACCACCGGATGCTGATGACTTGAGCCATATAAGTCAGCAGCCAGGGGAATCGGCCAGGAAATTCTGGACACGGTTCCTAACTAAGAAAATCCAAATTGTCGACTGTCCGGATGCAGAGGCCTTAGCAGCATTCAACCATAACATCCGTGACGAGTGGCTCGCCCGGCACCTCGGCCAGGAGAAGCCGAAGTCTATGGAAGCCCTCACGACACTCATGACCCACTTTTGCGCGGGCAAGGATAGCTGGCTGGCTCGCAGCAACAACACATCGAGGAATCCGAGCACTTCAGATACTAAAGATGCCAACGGCAGACCACGTCGTAACAGACACAAGCGCCGCAACAACGGCGATAACGCCGATGATCAGGCAGTCAATGCCGTATTCAAAGGCTCTAGATCCGGTCAGCGGGAAAAGCCATTCAAAAGAAGTACTCCGGGCCCGTCCAATTTGGATCGCATACTTGATCGCTCGTGTCAAATCCACGGCACCCCTGATAAGCCAGCCAATCACACCAACAGAGAATGCTGGGTGTTCAAGCAGGCCGGCAAGTTGAATGCCGAAAACAAGGACAAGGGGTTGCACAGTGATAACGACGAGGAGCCCCGGCCGCCGAACACGGGAGGACAGAAGAGGTTCCCCCCACAAGTGAAGACGGTGAACATGATATACACAACCCACATCCCCAAGAGGGAACGGAAACATGCACTAAGGGACGTATATGCGATAGAGCCTGTCGCCCCAAAGTTCAACCCATGGTCCTCTTGTCCGATCACCTTCGATCGTAGGGACCACCCCACTAGTATCCATCATGGCGGATCCGCCGCATTGGTCCTAGACCCCATCATCGACGGATTTCACCTCACTCGAGTCCTTATGGACGGCGGCAGCAGCCTGAACCTGCTCTATCAGGATACATTGTGCAAAATGGGTATAGATCCCTTGAGGATCAAACCCACCAAAACCACCTTTAAGGGCGTCATCCTAGGTGTAGAGGCCCATTGCATGGGCTCAATCACACTGGAAGTGGTCTTCGGATCTCCGGACAACTTCCGAAGCGAAGAGTTAATCTTCAATATCGTCCCATTCCGCAGTGGCTATCACGCACTGCTCGGGCGAACCGCATTTGCAAAATTCAATGCGGTACCGCATTGCACATACCTGAAGATCAAGATGCCAGGACCTAGGGGGGTCATAACAGTCAATGGAAACACAAAACGCTCGCTCCGCACGGAAGAGCACACTGCAGCCCTTGCAGCGGAAGCACAAAGCAGCCTTTTAAGGCAAACCGCCAATTCGACGATACAGCCCTCGGACACCGTCAAGCGAGTCCGGAGTAACCTACAACAGGATAACCTGGCACGTTCAGAGCTCGCCTAGCAATTCGGCCCCCGTCCTAGTCCCAGTCAAGCGATGAAATCCGTGCTGCGCGTACATAATTACGCACTGAAAATACCATGGGCATAGGCGGGGCACGATCAGGGCACGTCTCGCAACCCGCAATGCGGCTTAACCGCCCTAGGGGCTGCATACCTTTATCATTTTTTCTCTTTCAGGACCTTACTCCCTGGAAGCCCTTTCCAGCAGTATGATTGCCGGACACATTACGGGAAGGAACAACCAAGGAGACAAGAAGCTAAGACATACAAGGGAACCCCCAGGTGGTCTCTAATAACAATCGACATACCCGCTTTTTATTACCCATACACAGCTTGCCCTTGGATAGGACATGTCAAATAGTCCTCTTTTTGGCTTATTGCACTACTTGTATCAGTACGCTTCGACGTATTATTTAAATAACAATGCATAGCATTAGTCTATTATTGCATTATCCATGTTTTTTTTTCTTATATGTTCATTTATGACAACTTGCACCCGTACATTTTGGTACAGTCAGTGCGCCAGGGGCTTTCGTTTACCCGATAATACAGCGTGAGAAGTCCGAACACTTTCGATAGTGCGGCACCCCGAACTTATAGCATTATATGCATCAGCTCCGAATCATGTCTTGGGTCAATAGTTGGGTTTGCCCGGCTCCCATGTTTTGGTACCTTACGTTCTGCTATATCGGCTAAGGTAGCGCTGGGAGAACTGCTACGATTGTGTCCCGGTTCTTCCGGACGAGCACCTCAGTAGAGAAAGCCGAAAACTGACTGTCATGATAAGGCGAGAGCTGGTCGCTGTTCGAGAGGTCTCAAGTCCTTAAAGACTTTTTCCGCTTCAGGCGAGGAGTCGGCTGAGGGAGTCCTGGATTAGGGGGTCTCCGGACAGCCGGACTATATCCTTTGGCCGGACTATTGGACTATGAAGATACAAGATTGAAGACTTCGTCTCGTGTCCGGATGGGACTCTACTTGGCGTGGAAGGCAAGCTAGGCAATACGAATATGGATATCTCCTCCTTTGTAACCGACCTTGTGTATCTCTAACCCTCTCCGGTGTCTATATAAACCGAAGGGTTTTAGTCCGTAGGACAACAATCACAACATACAATCATACCATAGGCTAGCTTCTAGGGTTTAGCCTCTCTGATCTCGTGGTAGATCTACTCTTGTACTACCCATATCATCAATATTAATCAAGCAGGACGTAGGGTTTTACCTCCATCAAGAGGGCCCGAACCTGGGTAAAACATTGTGTTCCCTGCCTCCTGTTACCATCCAGCCTAGGCGCACAGTTCGGGACCCCCTACCCGAGATCCGCCGGTTTTGATACCGACATTGGTGCTTTCATTGAGAGTTCCTCTGTGTCATCGCCGTTAGGCCTGATGGCTCCTACTATCATCGATAGCGATGCGATCCAAGGTGAGACTTTTCTCCCTGGACAGATCTTCGTATTCGGCGGCTTTGCACTGCGGGCTAATTCGCTTGGCCTTCTGGAGCAGATTGAAAGCTACGCCCCTGGCCGTCAGGTCAGATTTGGAAGTTTGAACTACATGGCTGACATCCGCGGAGACATGATCTTCAACGGATTCGAGCCACAGCCGGGCGCGCCGCACTGTCACGATGGGTATGACCTAGCTCTATCGCCGAACAGTACCCCAGAGGCCGCGCCCGCATCAGCTCCGACCCTTAGCTCGGAGCCAACTGCGCCAATCGAGGACGGGTGGTTAGACACCGCCTCAGGGGCTGCAGCTCAATGGCGATCGAGCCGGACACCTGCCTAACCCTCTGCGCAGCCAGTGACTCCAAGGTGCCGTACTCTTTTCCGGACTCCGAACCATCCGCGCCCCTGCCAATCCAATCCGATTGGGCGCCGATCATGGAATTCACCTCCGCGGATATCTTTCAGCACTCGCCCTTCGACGACATTCTGAGTTCACTAAGGTCTCTCTCTCTCTCTCTTCGTCGGGAGAGCCCTGGCCGGACTATGGCCAACAGGATAGGGATGCGGACAACGAAGAAATTCTACGCCCACCCACCACCCACTTTGTAGCCACTGTCGATGATTTAACCGACATGCTCGACTTCGACTCCGAAGACATCGACGGTATGGATGACGATGTAGGAGACGAACATGAACCAGCGCCTATAGGGCACTGGAAAGCCACCTCGTCATATGACATATACATGGTGGATACACCCAACGAAGGCAATGGCGACGAGATAGCAGAGGATGACCCCTCCAAGAAGCAACCCAAGCGCCAACGTCAGCGGCGCCGCTCTAAGTCCCACCAAAGCAAAAGTGGTGATACCGGCACAGGAGATAATAACACTCCGGATAGTCCCGAAGACAACAACAATCCCCTCCAGCAAGATTTAGAGCAGGAGGATGAAGGAGCCAGCTCTCCTGAGAGAGCGGCAGACGGAGAGGAGGAGGATGACAATTACATCCCCCCCTCTGAAGATGAGGCAAGCCTCGGCGACGATGAATTCGCTGTCCCAGAGGATCCCGTTGAACAAGAGCGCTTCAAGCGCCGGCTTATGGCCGCGACAAATAGCCTGAAGAAAAAGCAGCAGCAGCTTCAAACTGATCAAGATCTGCTAGCTGACAGATGGACTGAAGTCCTCACGGTCGAGAAATATAAACTCGAGCGCCCCTCCAAGAATTACCCAAAGTGCATGTTAGTACCCCGACTGGAGGAAGAAGCGTATGATACGGCTGATCGGCCACCTCGTGGCCGCGATAGAGAGGCATTCCAGCCAAAAGCTCAGCCTCCACCCCGATGCCATTCAAATAAAAAGGCATGGGGAGATAGCCAGACCTGCGAGACATATTGGAGGACAAAGCAAAGCATGCAAGATCGATCTACGGATCACGGCGGCGCACCACTCTCCGAGACGATAAACGTCATGCCGGATATAGTAAAAGCAAATCCGGCCAGGCCGAACATAGCGGGCAAGACCCATTCGAGCTGCGTCACGATATAGCCCAATACAGAGGCGCCACACACCCCTTATGCTTCACAGACGAAGTAATGGAACATCAATTCCCAGAAGGTTTCAAACCTGTAAATATTGAATCATACGACGGCACAACAGATCCCGCAGTATGGATTGAGGACTTCCTCCTCCACATCCACATGGCCCGCGGTGATGACTTACACGCCATCAAATACCTCCCACTAAAGCTCAAAGGACCAGCACGGCATTGGCTTAACAGCTTGCAACCGGACTCCATTAGCTGTTGGGAAGATCTGGAAGCTGCATTCCTTGATAGCTTTCAGGGCACCTATGTGCGACCACCAGACACCGATGACTTGAGCCACATAATTCAGCAGCCAGAAGAGTCGGCCAGGCAATTCTGGACTCGGTTTCTTACAAAAAAAATCAAATCATCGACTGTCCGGATGCGGAGGCCTTAGCGGCTTTCAAGCACAACATCCGAGACGAGTGGCTAGCCCGGTACCTTTGTCAGGAAAAGCCGAAATCTATGGCAGCTCTCACGACGCTCATGACCTGCTTTTGTGCGGGAGAAGACAGCTGGCTGGCTCGCAGTAATAACATATCAAAGAACCATGGTACCTCAGATACCAAGGACGGCAATAGCAGGTCACGTCGCAACAAACATAAGCGCCGCATTAACAACGAAAATACTGAGGATACGACAGTCAATGCCAGATTTAAAGGCTCTAAACCCGGTCAGCGGAAAAAGCCATTCAAAGAAAGTACGCCGGGTCCATCCAGCTTGGACCGTATACTCGATCGCTCGTGTCAAATACACAGCACCCCAGACAAGCCAGCCAATCACACCAACAGGGATGGTTGGGTGTTCAAGCAGGCCGGCAAGTTAAGGCCGCATAGCAATGACGAGGAGGAGCCCCGGCAGCCGCACACTGGAGGATAGAAGAGGTTTCCCCCGCAAGTGCGGACGGTGAATATGATATACGCAACCCACATCCCCAAGAGGGAGCGGAAGCGTGCGCTCAGGGACGTATATGCGCTGGAGCCAATCGCCCCAAAATTCAACCCTTGGTCCTCCTGTCTGATCACCTTCGATCGTAGGGACCATCCCACTAGTATCCGTCATGGTGGATTCGCCGCACTGGTCCTAGACCCAATCATTGACGAATTTCACCTCACTCGAGTCCTTATGGATGGCGGCAGCAGCCTGAACCTGCTTTATCAGGACACGGTGCGCAAAATGGGTATAGACCCCTCGAGGATCAAACCCACAAACATGACCTTTAAGGGCGTCATTCCAGGTGTAGAGGCCCATTGCACAGGCTCAATTACACTGGAAGTGGTCTTCGGATCCCCGGATAACTTCCGAAGCGAAGAGTTAATCTTCGATATAGTCCCGTTCCGTAGTGGTTATCACGCGCTGCTCGGGCGAACCGCATTTGCTAGATTTAATGCGGTACCGTATTATGCATACCTAAGCTCAAGATGCCAGGACCTCACGGAGTTATTATAGTCAATGGAAACACAGAGCGCTCTCTCCGAACAGAGGAGCACAACGCGGCCCTTGCAGCAGAAGCGCAAAACAACCTTTCAAGGCAATCCACCAGTTCGGCGTTTCAAAACCCGGACACCTTCAAGCGCGCTCGGAGCAACCAGCAAATAGATCGCCTTGCACAATATGAGCTCATGTAGCAATGCGGCCCCAGCCCAGTCCCAGCCAAATGGTGAAACTCGTGCCGCGCGTACATAATTACGCATTAAAAATACCATGGGCACAGGTGGGGAGGGGGGCACAACTGCGGCACGCTCCAAGACACAGCTTAAACCGCACTAGGGGCTTCTCGTTTGGTTATTTTTCCTTTTTATTTCAGGACCTTAATCTTTGGAAACACTGTCCGACAGCACTATTGCCGAACACATGATGCAGCAACCAAGGAGGCAGACAGCTACGTCATACCACGGAACTCCCAGGTTGATTACAGTAACGAGCGAAATATTCGATTTAATATCATTCCTCAGCTCGCCCTTGGAAGGGACATAGTCCTACTCTTTGCTTATCGCACTATCTGTATCACTCCGCTTTAACGCAATTTTTTAATAAACAATGCATGACATTACGACTATTATTGCATTCTTGTTATATATATGTGTGTGTTCATTAACGACGCCTTGCAACCGTACACTTTGGTACGGCAAATACACCAGGGGCTTACGTACCCCACAATATGGTGTGAAAAGTCCGAACACTTTCACAAGTGCGACACCCCGAACTTATAGCATTATATGCATCAGCTCCGAATCATGTCTTTGGTCAAATGTTGGGTTTGCCCGGCTCCTATGTTTTGGTACCTTACATTCCGCTCTATCGGCTAAGGTAGCGCTAGGAGAACTACTGCGATTGTGCCCCGGTTCTTCCGGGCTTAGCACCTCAGTAGAGAAAACTAAAATTGACTGTCATGATAAGGCGAGAGACTGGTCGCTGTTCGGCGAGGTTTTTCGAGTCCCTAAAGACTTATGCCGCTTAGGGCGAGGGGCCGGCCCTGTCCGGCTTACAAGCGTGTATCGCGCCCCGAATTCGGCTTTCCAAATACCAGGGGCTTCGCCGAAATTTAAAATTATAGAATTCTATGGCTAAGTGAGAGTGATAAAGCATTATTAGTCCGGTTGCCTTGTTCGTTGTGCTGAGCACCTCCCTCGAAGGACCCAAATATGGGAACAAGAGTGCTCAGGTTTATCCCGAACACCCTAGCCCTCGTGGCATGGGGGCAGAAGCCGAGGACTAGCCATCTCTCAAATTGGATAAACGGCCAAACAGAAGGTAATATTTTAAATTCACACAAGCGTTGCATAGCACATATGAAACAAGTTTTCATCATACATGATCACACGAGCAAGTTTACTTAAATATTACATCCTTTGGACATTCGTCCGCTACAAGACGGGCACCCTTCAGGACACCCTCATAATAACTATCGGGGGTGCAATGCTCCTTGCCCTGCGGCGGCCCTTCCTTGATCAGCTTCACAGCGTCTAGCTTGGCCCACTGCACCTTCACACGGGCGAAAGCCCGGCGTGCACCTTCGATGTAGACGGACCGCTTGATGACCTCCAGCCATGGGCAGGCATCCACAAGCCGCCTCACCAGGCCGAAGTTGCTATTCGGAAGGACGCCGCCAGGCCACAGCCGGACTATAAGGCCCTTCATGGCCTGTTCGGCCGCCTTGTGCAGCTCGACCAGCTGCTTTAGCTGGTCGCTCAGAGGCATTGGGTGTTCGGTCCCAGTATACTGAGACCAGAACAGCTTCTCCGTTGAGCTTCCCTCCTCGGCCTGGTAAAACTGCGCGGCATCCGACACGCTGCGGGGCAAATCTGTGAATGCTCCTGGAGAGCTCCGAATTCGGGTAAGTAATCGGTAATTTACTTTTACATGCTTGCTCTGCGTATAGAAAGCCTTACCCGCCGCAATCTTCTTCATCGTGTCGATCTCTTGGAGGGCCTTTTGGGCTTTGGCCTTGGCACTTTTTACACTCTCGAGGGCCGCGGCAAGCTCAGACTCCCGCGTCTTTGAGTCAAACTCCAACGCCTCGTGCTTCGCCACGAGAGCCTGGAGCTCTTGCTGCACCTCGCCCACCCGAGCCTCGTGCTTCTCTCACTCGGTGCGCTCCTTGGCCACTTTATCTTCGGCCTTGGTTAGCGCTTGCTTCAGGATCACCACCTCGGTCGTGGCCCTTGGCAAACATACAATGATCCTGTCATTTTGCAATCGCGTCCTTTTTATATATACATATCTATAGACGGGGTATTACTTACCCTTGTTCTCCTCTAGCTGCCTCTTGGCAAGGCCAAGCTCTTTCCTGGACCCCTCGAGGTCCTGCTTTAGTACGGCGACCTCCACAGTCAGTGCGGCAGACGCCAGCAGCGAAGCCTGCATATGCATATATTAGACTCCTGCGATATTATATGATCCTCTGTTTGGTTTTTCTTTGTGAACACCGAACAAAGCATCAGGGGCTACTGTCTATGCGGTAATATTTCTCCTACATTTTAAAGCACTTACTTCAAAGCCTGTTAGAAGGCTGGCACAGGCTTCAGTCAATCCGCTCTTGGCGGACTGAACCTTCTGGATCACCGCACTCATGATAGTGTGGTGCTCCTCGTTGATGGAAGCGCTGTGAAGCGCTTCCAGCAGATTGTCCGGTGCCTCTGGATGGACAGACGTAACCGGCACAGGCGTCTTGCCCCTCTTAGAAGGAGGCCGCCTGCCCGAGCCCAGAACCGCTGGAGGGTCCGGCGCGGTGTTCGGCTGAGGGCCGAACTCGGAAGTCTCGGGGGCCCCATCCCCGCGGCTCCCGGAGTCTGAAAGGTCGCCCTGAGGCGCCTCCAGGACTGTCTCCTCTCGACCCGGTGCCTCTTGAGACAGCACCTCGGCGTCGTCAGCAGGATGAGGGGAGGTGGCGGTCGGGACTGGATCGCTATCCATGTCCGACGAGCCCAGGGAGCCGTCCAATGATACATCAATGCTGGTTCGCGGCGGCCTGCATAATCATGTTCGGCGTTAGGGAAAGCAATGCGACAAAGGAATCCTATGGGTTACTCTGGTATCCGAATACTTACGATCTCCACGGGGGCTTGGCCCTGGGCAACCACTCGTCTTCTCCTTCGTCGGCAGCGGTGGAGCTGTCCGGAAGGAGAGTCCTTCCCTTCTTGGACCCTTCCCCCCCCCCAGTTGGGGCGGCCTTCCTTTTCCTGTCTCCCACAGTCGGTGGGGGACCATCTTCTTCTTCTTCTTCCTCGTCTTCGGGGGAAGAGTGCGCCGCAGAGTCATCGGACGGTGAGTCCGATGATGCCTGGCGTTGAACTCTTTCGGGTTCCCTTGGCCTTCTTGGTCTAAGGGGCCGGAGTCAACATCTTCGCCAGAAGAGCGTCTGTGGGGCCTTCGGGCAAAGGAGCCGGACAGTCGATCTGTCCGGCCATCTTCTGCCAGTCCTGTCAAAGGTACGGGAGTTTAGATCCCGCATAGAGTCAATCTATAAAAAAACTAGTATCCTGTGAAAGGTAAAGCAGCTTACCGCACTGGCTTGGCGCTTCGCGCTGAATCCGCAATCCTCGGTGAGAGAAGGGGGGACCTCGGCGCCCTTGAACAGCACCTTCCAGACGTCCTTGTGCGTCATATCGAAGAACTAGCTCAGAGTCTGGTGTTGGGCCGGGTCGAACTCCCACAAGGTAAAATCCCGTTGTTGACATGGGAGGGTCCGGCGGATGAGCATAACTTGGACTATGTTGACAAGCTTGAGCTTCTTGCTCGCCTTGCTCCGGATACATTTCTGGAGTCCATCCAGCTCCACCGATGAACCCCACGACAAGCCCTTCTCTTTCTAGGAAGTGAGCCGTGTTGGGAATCCGGATCAAAACTCAGGGGCTGCCGCCCATTTGGCGTCGCGCGGCTCGGTGATGTAGAACCACGCCGATTGCCATCCCTTTATTGTCTCCATGAAGGAGCCTTCGAGCCATATGACGTTGGGCATCTTGCCCACCATGGCTCCGCCGCATTCTGCTTATTGGCCTCGTACTACCTTCGGCTTGATATTGAAGGTCTTTAACCACAAGCCGAAGTGGGGCCGGATGCGGAGGAAAGCCTCACACACGATGATGAACGCCGAAATGTTGAGGATGAAGTTCGGGGCCAGATCATGAAAGTCGAGCCCGTAGTAGAACATGAGACCACAGACGAATGGATGGAGGAGAAACCCTAGTCCGCGGAGGAAGTGGTGAAGGAAAACTACCCTCTCATGAGGTTCCGGGGTCGGGACGATCTGCCCCACAGCGGGCAGCCGATGCGCGATGTTCACGGCTAAGTATCCGGCTCCGTGCAGCTTCTTGATGTCTCCCTCCATGACGGAGGAGACCATCCACCTGCCTCCCGCTCTGGACATGGTTGGAGAAGGTTGAGGTGGGAAGTGTGGACTTGGGCGCTAGAGCTCGAGTGTGCGAAAACGGATGAGCAAAGGAGGAAGAAGGCGTGGGTAGAAAGGTGAATCCTTATCCCTTTATATGGGCGGACGAAGCTAAGCGTCCCCACTTTCCTGGTAAAACTCGCTTATCCCCCAAGCGCCGCAATTGATGGTGTGGTTGGGTTACCCATGCCCGTATTGATGAGAATCCCGTAATAAGGGGACACGATCTCTGCTTTGATAAGACGTGTCAAAAAACTGCCTCGCGTTATGTGTGGGTTTGGTTAAAGGAAACGGTTCGAATAATCACCGGGCCATGACATAATGTCGTGCTGCCAAAACAAGCCAGCAAATTAGATCTGCGAAAATATTATTCTCTCTACAGTGGAATGTGGAACTTATTTTGCAGGGTCGGACACTATCCTCGTATTCAAATTCTTCTGTGATGTATTCGGAGAAGGAACCCGCCTAGCAATGCCGAAGACAATACTGCACGTCGGACTCATCATCATTGAAGCCTGGTTCAGGGGCTATTGAGGGAGTCCTGGATTAGGGGGTCTCCGGACAGCCGGATTATATCATTTGGCCGGACTATTGGACTATGAAGATACAAGATTGAAGACTTCGTCTCGTGTCCGGATGGGACTCTACTTGGGGTGGAAGGCAAGCTTGGCAATACGAATATGGATATCTCCTCCTTTGTAACCGACCTTGTGTAACCCTAACCCTCTCCGTTGTCTATATAAACCGAAGGGTTTTAGTCCGTAGGACAACAATCACAACATACAATCATACCATAGGCTAGCTTCTAGCCTCTTGTACTACCCATATCATCAGTATTAATCAAGAAGGACGTAGGGTTTTACCTCTATCAAGAGGGCCCGAACCTGGGCAAAACATCATGTCCCCTGCCTCCTGTTACCATCCAACCTAGACGCACAGTTCGGGACCCCCTACCCGAGATCCGCCGGTTTTGACACCGACATCGGCCTTGCCCGACTTAGGCGTATATAGCGCCCCAAATTCGGCCTTCCGAGTACTAGGGGCTTCGCCAAAATTTAAAATTGTAGACTTCTATGGGTAAGTAAGAGTGATAAAGCCTTATAGTCCGATTGCCTAGTTCGTTGTGCTGAACACCTCCCTCGAAGGACCCAAAATTGGGATAAAGAGTGCTCAGGTTTATCCTGAACACCCCGGTACTAGTTACATGGGGGAAGAAAACGATGACTGGCCAACTCTCAGATTTTATAAAGGGCCGCACAGAAGGTAATATTTTAAATTCAAAAAGCGTTGCATCGCGCAAATGAACTCGTTTCACATTACAGGATCACATGAGCATGTTCATTCAAAAATTACATATCTAGCACATTCCTCCGCCACAAGGCGGGAACCCTTCAGGACACTGTCATAATACATTTCGGGGCAGCGATGCTCCTTGCCCTCCGGCGGCCCCTCCTTCACCAGCTTTATGGTGTACAGCTTCGCCCAGTGCACCTTCGCCCGGGCAAAAGCCCTGCGCGCACCCTTGATGCAGATGGACCGCTTTATGACTTCAAACTGTGGGCAGGCATCCACAAGCCGTCTCTCCAGACCAAAGTAGCTGCTAGGCAGGGGATCGCCAGCCCACATCCGGACTATAAGACCCTTCATGGCCTGTTCGGCCGCCTTGTGAAGCTCGACCAGTTGCTTCAGCTGGTCGCTCAAGGGCATTGGGTGTTTGATCCTAGTATACTGAGACCAGAACAACTTTTCCGTCGAGCTCCCCTCCTCAACTCGGTAAAACCCCGCGGCATCCAGTACACTGTGGGGAAGATCTGCCAATGCTCCTGGAGAGCTCTGAACTTGGGTAAGTAAAAGGAAAGTTTTATTCACATGCTTGCTTTGCATAATGAATGCCTTACCCACTGCTATCTTCTTCACTGCATCAATCTCCTGGAGGCCCTTGTGGGCTTTAGCCTTGGCGATCCGTGCACTTTCGAGCGCCTTCGCAAGCTCGGACTCTCGTGTCTTAGAGTCAAGCTCCAAGGACTCGTGTTTTTGGCGAGAGCCTCGAGCTCTTGCTGCACCTCGCCTACCCCGGCTTCTTGCTTTTCCCGCTCAATGTGCTCCTTGGCCGCTTTGTCTTCGGCCTCGGACATCGCCTTCTTCAGGGTCGCCACCTCGGTTGTGGCCCCTGGCAAATTCATGGTGATCCTATTACTTTACAACCGAATTTCTTTGTAATATATAGACAAGGTATTGCTTACCTTTTCTCTCCTCGAGCTGCCTATTGGTAAGGCCGAGCTCTTCCTCGGACCGCTCAAGGTCCTGCTTCAGTGCAGCGACCTCCGCAATACGTGGAGCAGCGGCCAGCACTGAAGCCTGCATATGCACATAGACACATTCTGATTAGACTCCTGAGTCATTATTTGATCCTCTATTCGGCCTTTCTTCGTGAGCGCCAAATAGAGCATTAGGGGCTACTGTCTATGCGGTAATATTTTCCTATATTTTGATTGCTTACCTAGAAGCCTGTTAGGAGGCTGGCACAAGCTTCGGTTAGTCCGTTTTTGGTGGACTGAACTTTCACGATCACCGCACTCATGATAGTGCGGTGCTCTTTGTCGACGGAAGCGCCGCGAAGCGCTTCCAACAAGTTGTCCGGTGCCTCTGGATGGACAGAGGCCACCAGCACGGGCGACTTGCCCCTCTTAACGAGGGATCGCCTTCCGGAGTCCGAAACCACCGAAGGTTCCAGCGCAGTGTTCGGATGGGGGCCAAACTTGGAGCCCGTGAGAGTCTTGCTCCCTTTGTGCCCAGGATCCGGAAGGTCGCCTCAAGGCACCCCCAGGACTGCCTCCCCTTGGCTTGGTGCCTTTTGAGACAACACCTCTACGTTGTCCGTAGGGCAAGGGGTGGAGGCCGTCGGAAGTGAATCGCTATTCATATCCGACGAGTCCAAAGAACCGTCCGACGATGATGCGTCGAGACGGGCTCGGGACGGACTGCATAATCATATTCGGCGTAAGGAGAAGCAGTGCAATAAAACATACCATGAATTACTATGGTGTCCGGATACTTACAACTTTTCCAGGGGCTTGTCCCTGGGTAACCAATCGTCGCCGCTATAGGCGGCCATCGTGTAGCAGTCCGGAAGGAGGGTCCTTCCTTCTTGGACCCTTCGGCCTCCCCGATTGGGGCGGCCTTCCTTTTCTTGTCTTCCCCAGTTGGGGGTGAGAACTTTCCTCTTCCTCCTCCTCGTTCTCGTGGGAGGAGTGCGCTTCAGAGTTATCGGATGATGAGTCCGATATAACCTTGCGCCGGAGACCCTTTCGGGTCCCCGTGGCCTTCTTCTTGGACTTCTTCACCGGCACCTCGTAAGGCGCCAGAACCAGCATCTCCATTATGAGAGCATCTACAGGATCTTCAGGCAGGGGGGCTAGGCAATTGATCGGCTCCGCTGTCTCTACCCAGTCCTGTTAATGGCATGGAAGCTTAGATCCCGCACATGATTAAATTGGGGCAAATAAACATCCTGTGAGATACAAAAACTTACCGGATTGGCGTGGCGCTTTGCGCTGAGTCCGTGGTCTTCGGTAAGGGGAGGAGGTACCTCGGCGCCCTTGAACAACACCTTCCAGACGTCCTTGTGCATCGTGTCGAAGAGCTCTCGCAGCATCTGGTGCTTGGCTAGGTCGAACTCCCACAAATTGAATACCCGTCGTTGACACGGGAGAATCCGGCGAAAGAGCATGACTTGGACCATGTTAACGAGCTTGATTTTCTTGCTCATCATGTTCTTGATGTAGGTCTGGAGTCCGGTCAACTCTACCCGGGAACCCCAGGACAGGCCCTTCTCTTTCCAGGAGGTGAGCCGTGTGGGGATTCCGGATCAAAATTCGGGGGCCACCACCCAGTTGGTGTCACGCGGCTCGGTGATGTAGAACCACCCCGATTGCCACCCCTTTATGGTCTCCACATAGGAGCCTTCGAGCCAGGTGACGTTAGGCATTTTTCCCACCATGGCGCCTCGGCACTCTGCTTGCTGGCCGACCACCACCTTCGGTTTAACATAGAAGGTCTTCAGCCATAGGCCGAAGTGGGGCCTGATGCGGAGGAAAGCCTCGCACACGATGATAAACGCCGAGATGTTGAGGATGAAATTGGGGGCCAGATCATGAAAATCAATCCCTTAGTAGAACATGAGCCCGCAGACAAATGGGTGAAGTGGAAATCCCAGTCCGCGGACAAAATGGGTAATGAAAACTACCCTCTCATGGGGTTCGGGCGTAGGGATGGTGTGCCCCGCATCTGGCAGCCGGTGCGCGATGTCCACGACCAGATATCCGGCTTCTCATAGCTTTGTGATGTGCTCCTCCGTGACGAAGGAGACCATCCACTTGCCTCCCGCTCCGGACATGCTTGGAGTGGTTTCAGGAGAAAGACGTGAATTTGGGCGCTGGAGCTCGAGTGTGCGAGAATGGATAAGCAAGGAGGAAGAAGGCGTGGGTAAAAAGGGTGAATCTTTGTCCCTTTATAAGGGCGGAAGAGGTGATGCGCCTCCCCACTTACCTGGTAAAATTGCTTATTCCCCGAACGCCGTAATTGATGGCGCGGTTGGGTTACCCATACCCATATTGATGAGAATCCCGTGATAAGGCGACACGATCTCTGCTTCGACAAGACATGTCAAAAAAACCGCCTCGCGATATGTGCAGTGCTGGTTGAGAAAAACGGCTCGAATAATGACCGGTCCGTGGTATGATGTCATGTTGTCAAACGTGTTAGCAGATTAGATTTGTGGAAATATTATTCTCTCTACGATGGTATGTGGAACTTTTTTTGTAGAGCCGGACACTATCCTTGTGTTCAAAATCTTCTATGGAGTATTCGGAGGAGGAACCTGCCTTGCAATGCCCAAGACAAATCTGCGCGCTAGACTCATTGTCATTGAAGCCTAGTTCAGGGGCTACTGAGGGAGTCCTGGATTAGGGGGTCTCCGGACAGCCGGACTATATCCTTTGGCTGGACTGTTGGACTATGAAGATACAAGATTGAAGACTTCGTCCCGTGTCAGGATGGGACTCTCCTTGGCGTGGAAGGCAAGCTTGGTAATACGGATATGTAGATCTTCTTCCTTGTAGCAGACTCTGTGTAACCCTAGCCCCCTCCGGTGTCTATATAAACCGGAGCGTTTAGTCCGTAGGACAACAACAATCATACGATAGGCTAGCTTCTAGGGTTCAGCCTCTACGGTCTCGTGGTAGATCAACTATTGTAATACTCATATAATCAAGATCGATCAAGCAGGACGTAGGGTATTACCTCCACCAAGAGGGCCCGAACCTGGGTAAACATCGTGTCCCCCGCCTCCTGTTACCATCCGCCTTAGATGCACAGTTCGGGACCCCTACTCGAGATCCGCCAGTTTTTACACTGACACCCGGATTAAGGGGTCCTGAGTGTCCGAGTTGTGTAACATGGGCCGGACTGGTGGCCCGTGAAGATGCAAGTCAGAAGGCTTTCCCCCGTGTCCGGATGGGACTCTCCTTTGCGTGGATGGCAAGCTTGACGTCCGGATGTGTGGTTACCTTTCTCAGTAAACCGACTCTGTACAACCCTAGGCCCCTCCGATGTCTATATAAATCGGAGGGTTTTAGTCCATAGAGGCTATCAAAATTTGTATAGGCTACACAACTAGGGTTTAGCCATTATGATCTCGAGGTAGATTGACTCTTGTAACCCCTATACTCATCAAAGTTAATCAAGCAGGAAGTAGGGTATTACTTCCATTAAGAGGGCCTGCCGTGGAATTGTCACGACATATGTCCTAGTGTGAGGACTTAGTCGTGGAGCCATCACGTTGAGGTTAGCTTAAAGGGGTTAATCAGGACAAAGGACAAGAGGAGTTTATACTAGTTCGACCCCTTACGATGAAGGTAAAAGCCTAGTCCAGTTTGTAATTGGCATTGCTAGGGTTTTGATGAGCAGGGAGCGAATTCGCTTGACCCGACTCTCGATCTGTTGTTTCTCATCCTAAGCCGCCGCTAGGTCGTCCCCTTATATACACGGGTTGACGCCCTGCGGCCCTCAGAGTCCTGGCCGGCTTATACAACGTATCCGGCTCGGTGACCTTTCTTACATACCTTACAATACAAGTTTACATATATGGCGGTTTATATCTATGGGCCTTAAGCCGCCTTCGGGTCTAGGCCCTCTACTAAGGCTATCTATGAACCACCATATGATCTTTGGGCTTCATTGTGCTGAATTGTCATAGGGAGAACCCGGCCCCTCCTGGGCGGGTCATACCTAATTGTTATATCCCCAACATTAGGCCCCAGGTTGATTTGAACTTGTTCATGTCAATCTCCAAGACTTAGAAAAATCCTTCCATATCCGCTCCAAGAACTTTGTAGCCCGCCATGACGTCATCTCCAAGAATTTCGGAAACCCGCCACGACGTCATCTTTAACGGATCTTTATCTTAATGTCTTCCTAAAAATCAAGGCGTCCAATTAGCTGGATAACCATCATTTGGCCTCCTCGTCTTTCGCACCTGCCCGTTTTCCTGTCTCCTTATACATAGGACCATAGGGTCATCTCTCATTCTTCTCTTTCTCCTTTCTTCCTCCTGATAATGCATCGTCTCGCGCGAACCTTGCCGCCGTCGACTTCCGTCCTCGTCCTCGACTCCGGCCGCTGCATCGCCCTGAGTACACCAGAGAACTGCGGCGCCACTCCGCTATTCTAACAACACCAGTAAGCCTTCCTTTCTTCGTCACAAATCTGCCATTAGGGTTTGTCGGCGCTCATCAGTGTTCATCCGCGTTCGTCACCGTCCTTCTTTTTCTTTGTTTAGATCCATGTATTAGATCCAAAAACCATGGGAATCTTGCGCGGTAGCAGTTTGTAGCACTTGTTTTAATACTAGATTATATCCCCAACGTGACAGATCTCCTCTAGGGCTCCTCTGTTTTTCCACTGTCACCTTTTGTAGATGAATTTATTCCCTTTTTTTCTAAACAGCGGCAGATCCAAATTTGTAACCTCATATCTGCGGAACTTGTTTGTCCCAGTACTTAGTCAATTTTGCTTTCGGCAACTCTTCAATATATTTGTCATGGCGGCTTACCCTGCCGACTTATTTTTTCTTCATATATCATTAGCCCTTGCTTAAGCCAGCATTATAAACATGCACTGTAATTTTTAACTTGCAATCCCATCAATTAACTTGAGCCGGCAAACTAATTCCTTTTAAATTGTCCTTTCACCATGTCACCAAAGACGATGACAACTTGCAACTAGGTCCCTTCCACAGTCATCGAGAGCACTTTGAAAGCTTTTGTCACTACTGGATACTTACTAGAGAAAAGTGTCATGCCTTATCGTGCTCCTGATCCAGCAGAAGAAAAATCTCAGCCGAAGGACGGTGAAATTATTGTCTTCACTGATCATATGAACCGGGGCTTCTCGCCGCCTGGCTTAAAATTCTTTAGAGATGTTCTGCACTTTTTCAAACTCCATGCGCAAGATATCGGATCCAATTCCGTATCAAACATGTGTAACTTCCAAGTTTTCTGTGAGGTTTACCATCAAGAACAACCTACTATTGAACCCTTTAGGGAATACTTCTACCTGAACCGCCAGAACGAGTACACCAATGGTCCCAGCTTGGAACTTGGCGGGATTTCAATTCAACGTAGACGAGATGCCATGTTCCCTCTAGTAGTCCTGCGAAGCCATCCCAAGGACTGGAATCAAACATGGTTCTACTACAAAGATACCTCGCCGTCTGATGAAAATCCAATGCCGGGTTATCGCGTTGAGCGTCTTGACGCGAAATACCAACTCCCTGATAAGCTTACCCCTGCTGAATGCAAGAAACTTGTCCCTACTATCTGAAGAGTTCAAGCCTTGCTAGGAAATGGCTTAACCGGAGTCAATTTGATCCACTGCAGGGACGCATGGTGGATCATACCTTTAAGCCGCCGACCCGGCTTAATGTATTCATACACCGAAGGAATTGATGATCCCTTACGTCATAGCTCCCTGCGTCTGACTGAGGAGGCCATCGTTGAAATGGCAACCACACTTGTCAATAGCAAATATGAAGACTGCGGCCTAGTGGGTTTGAATCCTTTCTGCAAGCTTAACCCGGCTCCAGAGGTAAATCTTTTTGACTTCTTTTTTCCTTCGGCAGTTTAAATATCGCATGAACTTCAACATGTTATTCTTCCACAGGCCAAATCTGACTTCTGGAAAGCCAAATATGACCACGAGGCTGCTGAAAAGCTAGATCTGCTGCGAGAGCCGCCAACAAGACCGTTAGAAAGTCTAAGAAGAAAACAATTGCCTCTGATTTACTCAAACTGAATGACACCTCTGAGTCGGAGGTAACCCTTGACTCTCTTGGCCTGTTTTCTAACAACCTTATTGACACTAACTATTGCCAGGATGACACGGGGACCAGCCAGGCAATCAAAGAAGAGGTAACTATTATTTCCGCTGACTCAGAACCTTTACCAAGGCAGAAACTTCGGCGGCTAACCTGGAAAGTAAGGTTTTCACACCCCTTGGCTTATTTAGATCCTCGTTTTCTTTTGAAACGATAGCAACATGAGAGGCGCCGCCAGACCCGTTCAGGTGGAGATGACGATTTACCCTGCAGCTTACCAAATACCCCTCGAAAACGCCGAAATGAGGTTCTTTTTTAACCTGAACCCTTGTATTTACCAACGAGTTATAGTTATTAATCACTCAATTTTAATTCCATCCTTGCAGGAGATTTCTCGTTCCTCCTCTGGTGATTCATCACAAACTCAATTCCCAGCTTTCAAGACCGCCCCGGGTAAAGATAATTATCCTTGTTCTGCACCTCTATATACGCATCATTATACTGACTTGTCCAAATTATTTTTAGCGGTCAAGCAAAGCCCAAAAAGCAAAGGTGACCAAGCCGACAGAGGATATGAAAATTGCTAAACCGGAGCAACCAACCCTTGTACCGGAACACTCTGAAGCACTAGAAGATCCTGCTATCAATGCTCGACCGGATTTACCTGAGCCGTCTGTTGACGAAACCATTCTTGATCCATCAATTGTTGAACCGTCAAGCTCAGCTAACCCGCCAGAGACTCACGGCGATTATGTTTTAATCACTGGCACCAGATTCATTGAACCAAGGAATCCAATTGTATTGGTGAGACACTTTGCCAAACAGGAAGTTATGGAAAGGCATAAAATGAGGTTTGACGTCTCCCACTATGCTCATCTGAGTTTAAGTGAAGTGCTATCTGGTTATCTCAGTCAAGTGCACTCCAGCCGTGATTCAGAAATTGAGATGGTCAAACAGATGCACCAAAAATATGAGGTACGTTCTCTGGCTTATATAAGTTATATACCCTGCCAGCCTCCAAGTCTTCTGATTATGATAACATTGAATGATCTGTAGACTTAAAAGACTTATAAGCCTCTGTCTTAGACTCCCTCCAAGTCCGGTTTACAACTAAACCGGATGCTGATAGTATTTCAATTTGCATGTGTAGTCCCCAAGGGCCGGTTTAATCAATATGAATGAGCCGGTCCTTCTAGTCATTTATGTAAAAGACCAAAATTTATCTGCATAGCTCTCATGAGTCGGCTAGAACTGTCACATCCGGCTCATCTTTAATAAGAAAACAAGCAATATGCTTTATCCCCCAAGTGCCGCGTGTTATTGCTTGCAAATCACTTGGGAATTGTTAGAAAGAGTCAATTCCTTTGAAATATTTCGTTTGATAGACATTAGCCCCCAAGTGCTAAGTGTTGTTTGCTTGCAAAGCACTTGGGACATGTATTTTTTAATCCGCCCTGAAACTGAACGAACTTATGTTGTATGTAGGCTGCAACCACAAAACTGGAAACTCAATTCTCTGAGGCCAAGATCCGGCTGGCGGCTCAAGAGACTGAGACAAAGAAAGCTAAATCCAAATTCCAGTTGAGTGTGTCTGAAGCAGAAAAACTAAAGACTAGTTTTACTGCGGAGAAAGAGGCTTGGGCCAATGAGAAAATTGCCTTGACGTAGCGGGCTGAGAAAGCCGAGGTGGCTCTGGAAGAAGTTACCACTGAACTCACCGGTTTAAAGAACCGTGTGTCTCAGATGGTTTCTACAGTCTTCGGTAAGTCGCCTTGTTATTTACTCAAAGTAAATATTTTTCATCATAACATGAGACACCACTTAACCAATTGTGTAAACTTTGAAGGTCCCAGGAGTAGCAACCTGAGCCGAGACACGTTGGTCAAGCTCAAGGCGGTTTACACGCTTGTTGAGCAATTATGCACCGGGGCTCAGCGGACTCTTGCCACTATCTCCCCCGCAAATCAAGAACCAAACTTATTAAGTGATGTCTTGAAGAAGCTATCCATCTTGCCTGCTAGGTTCCAAGAAATCAAGCGATCATGTGCTAGAGCAGGAGCTGTGACAGCTTTGAGCCGTGCCAAAGCCTGGGTACCGGAGTTATACCCGGTGGATGTAGCCAGTGGGTATCCCAACCTCAAGGAATATGGAACGCTTTTTGATCAACATGACTTTGCTGCTTGTGTCAAGGAGAATCACCCTCATGCTACACTCATTGCCGAAGAGACCAACCTCACCAAGTATCAGCCGGGTTACGATGCAGACAATCAGAAGATGGCGACTCCTTCATATAAAGTGATGGAATTAATCCCGCCGATCCGTAAGCACACTTTCTCCCCTGACATCAATCCGTCTGGTCTAATTGATAACGAGGCTGAATTTTTCGCCATACGTGGCTTTGACTGGTTCAAACCCAACTTCCAGATGGTGGAGGAGGAGGGTGAACCGGCAAGGGATGAGCCGCAATCTTCAACTCAGTCGGGCCAAGATTCATGAACTGGGCCAGTTTATCTTCTGCTGCATGTGAGACTAAAAAATAGTTATCCTTTTGGGCTCCAAATTCCTTGTAATAGGCTAGCTTTAAACTTGTTGTTTTGCTATGCCATCGTGCATATTGTGCTGTTTATAATACTTCTCTGTTCGTCATGCGAAGATATGCTATGTATGCCTGATGATATTATCAATCTTGAATTTGTTCCTGCATACAACAGATGAAAAAGTGTCCTGGCGGTTTACCGCTGGACGGGTTACACTGCCCCAAGAAGAACTTGTCATGATTTATAACCAAAGCTGGTCGAAATAATAATCATATATGACTAAAAATATATCATACCTGTGATGTTTGATCACACTTGTTGGTTTATCAAGCCAGTGTGGTAAGGGTGATAGCCCGAAGCTCCGCGCATTGATAATTATTAAAGATTGCCGGCTTACGATGAAAGCCGGACCGGTTCAATAATCACCGGATATGATTTTTATTTCATACTGGTGACTTATAGTCAAAACCAGGCCAGGTCAATAACCACTTGTAAATGTCATATATGACTCAGAAGGCATTATAAGCCTTATTAGTTTTCCACCATATATTACTATGTCATAAAAGAAAAAAAATCTCAAAAAGAGGTTTAAAGCAACAAACAACAGAAAATCCAAGGCTTTCATAGGCCGCCAAGCCAAAATATCTTCTTCAATGAAACTAGCATTAGCCACTGGAAGGTACGCACTTTCCGTGAGCCGGCACTCACATTACCCAATCGATATTTTAACCCAGATAAGTTCAGTTCTTATTGAAAGATAGACTTATCAGGAGTACGAGAGGTCAGAGTAGCATCGTGCATCACAGGCCGATTTATCCAAGTTTCAAGGAAGGCCTCTTTATCAGCCCGAGCTTCTCCTTGCTTTCCGTAAACCATGCCCTCACATGACAAACTGACGTTTTAACCTTAATGAGTTCAGGGTCTTGTTTTAAAAGATTGACTGTTAAGAGTTCGGCTGGTCAATCAGGATTACCTGATAGAGAAGAAGCTGGCATACAAGCAGGATAACCCAAAATGGTTTTGTCCTCCTTGGTGAATACACCTATGTTTGAACAAAATAACCCCTTCAAAAGGGTAGTAACACTATGTTTTCTTTGGTGAATACACCTATGTTTGAACAGGAAGCCCCCAAGTGACTTATTTGTGAGCTATGCTCGCTGGGTACCTATGTTTGAGTTGTGCTGTACAAAAGACTCTCTTTTGATCCCTTTAAACTAGGTAGTAAGCCCCCAAGATTTTTTATGTGGCCTATAAGCCGGATCAAAGGGTAATCATAACTTTGCTATATAAAGCAGAAGCCCCCACGTGACCAAAAACTCATTATTTAGAGAGGAGAAAACGACAGAGGCCCTGCGTTAGTGGGGATGCCGGCTTTATTATATCGATCATAA
The DNA here is from genome assembly GCF_056163025.1 of Triticum urartu. Classification (NCBI taxonomy): domain Eukaryota; kingdom Viridiplantae; phylum Streptophyta; class Magnoliopsida; order Poales; family Poaceae; genus Triticum; species Triticum urartu. The sequence goes on along the minus strand of NC_141877.1, from coordinate 203,003,165 downwards.
TATATAAATTGTCAAAATATGTACATTGGAAGAGCCGGTGGCTCAAGTGTAGTACGGCCTAAGTTGAGCAATATTCCAGGGCCGGCGGGTCTCCTCCTCTGACGTGCATGAGTCCTTGTGGTCTCGAACATTGATAAGGTAATATGACCCATTGTTTAGATTCTTGCTGACCACAAAGGGTCCTTCCCATGGTGGCTATGATAACGGCGTAGATCTTGCTGGTAAATCGCCGAACAAGCTGTTGCTATGTCACGCTCCTCATCCAATAGATCAAGTGCTTCTTGACGCACTCTTTCATTGCCAGCTTCAACATAAGCGGCATCGCGAGGTGAGTCATGACGGATGTCACTAGGGAGAACTGCCTCTGCTCCGTAAACCATGAAGAAAGGTGTATATCCCATAGATCTGTTTGGGATGGTATTGATGCTCCACAACACAGAAGGTAACTCCTCCTTCCAGCAACCCGGCGTCCTCTGCAAGGGAACCATAAGCCGGGGATTGATGCCTTTCAAGATCTCTTGGTTTGCTCTCTCATCTTAACATTGGATTGAGGGTGAGCCACTGATGATACATCGAGCCGGGTATGCTCACGTTGACAAAATTCTTCCATAGCACCCTTAGAGAGATTAGTGCCATTGTCTGTTATAATGCTGTGTGGAAAGCCAAAATGGAAAATCACCTTTTTCATGAATTGAACCGCCGTTGCTGCATCACACTTACTGACTACCTCTGCCTCTACCCACTTAGTGAATTTATCAACCGCCACCAAAAGGTGGGTCTTCTTGTCCTTGGATCTTTTTAAAGGTCCAACCATATCAAGCCCCCAAACTGCAAACGGCCAAGTAATTGGAATTATCCTCAATTCTTGAGCCGACACATCTGCTCATCGTGCAAATTTCTGACATCCATCACACCTGCTGACGAGGTCCTCTACATCATCATGAGTTGTTAACCAATAAAACCCATGACGGAAAGCTTTGGCCACGAGGGATTTTGAACCGGCATGATGACTACAATCTCCTTCATGAATCTCTCGTAAGATCTCACAGCCCTCTTCTGGAGAAACACAACGCTGAAACGCCCCTGTGACACTGCGATGATGTAACTCTCCATTAACAATTGTCATTGACTTAGACCACCGGGTTATCTGCCTGGGTAAGGTTTCATCCTTAGGTAACTCGCCCCGGGTCATATAAGCCAAGTAATGTACTGTCCAATCCGGAATTACATGAAGAGCCGCCACCAGTTGGGCTTCCGGGTCAGGAATAGCCAAATCCTCCTCCGTAGGTAACTTGACCGACGGGTTATGCAAAACATCAAGAAAAACATTAGGTGACACCGGTTACATTGAGAACCCAACTGGCTTAAAGCATCTGCCCCTTCATTTTTCCTGCAATCAGCGTGCTCAACTTGATAGCCCTTGAAATGACCAGCAATAACATCCACCTCTCGTCGATAAGCCGCCATGAGTGGATCCTTAGAATTCCAAGTACCAGAGACTTGCTGAGCCACCAAGTCTGAGTCGCCAAAGCACGTAACCCAGCTTAAATTCATCTCCTTAGCCATCCGAAGACCGTGGAGTAAAGCCTCATACTCAGCTGCATTATTAGTACAAGGTAACATCAAACGGAGAACATAACAAAATTTATCACCTCGAGGGGAAGCAAGAATAACTCCAGCCCCCGAGCCCTCCAATTGCCTGGACCCATCAAAGTGAATAGTCTAATACGTGTTATCTGGCTTTTCATCAGGCATCTACAGCTCTATCCAATCATTGATGAAATCCACCAGCGCCTGAGACTTGATGGCTGTGCAAGGCACATATTTTAACCCGTGAGGTCCAAGCTCAATAGCCAACTTAGCGACCCGGCCAGTTACCTCCCTGTTTTGGATGATATCTCCCAAAGGAGCAGAGCTAACCACAGTGATGGGATGACCCAGAAAATAGTGTTTAAGTTTCCGGCTAGCTCGGAACACCCCATACACGAGCTTCTGCCAATGCGGATATCTCTGCTCGGATTCAATAAGCACCTCACTGATATAATAAACCGGCCTTTGAACCAGATATTCCTTGCCTGCCTCTTTTCTTTCTACAACAGTGGCAACACTGATAGCCCGACTATTAGCAGCCACATATAACAATAAAGGCTCCTTATCAATAGGGGCAGCAAGCATGGGTAGCTTAGCCAACTGTTTCTTCGAATCCTCAAACGCCTCATTAGCGGCATCACTCTAGACAAAGTTATCTGTCTTTTTCATCATCTGATACAGAGGGATAGCTTTCTCTCCTAACCAGCTTAACACCGCAATACGGCCCGCCAGACGTTGCACATCATTAACACACACCGGCTTAGCCAGAGAAGTAATGACCTTGATTTTCTCTAGATTAGCTTCAATGCCCCTGTTAGACACCAGAAAACCTAAGAGCTTGCCTGCCGACACACCAAAAATACACTTGGTCAGGTTAAGCATCATCTTATAAACCCTGAGATTATCAAAGGTTTCCTTCAAATCATCTATCAATGTCTCTTTCTCTCTGGATTTTACCACAATGTCATCCACATAATCATGAACAATATGCCCGATTTGATTATGAAGGCAATTTTGCACACATCTCTGATAAGTCGCCTAGGCACTCTTGAGCCAAAAAGCCATAGACACATAGCAGAAGGCTCCAAAAGGAGTTATGAAAGATGTGTTCTCCTTGTCCTTGACTGCCATCTTGATCTGATGATAACCAGAATAAGCATCCAGAAAACACAAACGCTCACAACCCACCGTAGCATCAATAATCTGATCAATACGAGGGAGAGCAAAAGGATCAGCCGGACAAGCCTTGTTTAAATCCGTGTAGTCCACAGACATACGCCAAGTGCCGTTCTTCTTAAGCACCAGCACTGGGTTAGCCAACCACTCAGGATGGAAAACTTCAATGATAAACCCAGCTGCCAAGAGCTAGGCTACTTCCTCTCCAATGGTCATCCGCCTCTCCTCATTAAACTGGCAAAGAAACTGTTTAACTGGCTTAAATTTTGGATCAATGTTAAGAGTGTGCTCACTGAGTTCTCTCGGTACACCCGACATGTCTGAAGTCTTCCATGCAAAGATGTCCCGGTTCTCATGGATGAACTCGATGAGCGCGCTTTCCTATTTCGGATCCAGATTAGCACTAATGCTGAACTGTTTGGATGAGTTGCCAGGAACAAAATCAACCATCTTGGTATAATCTGCTGATTTAAACTTTAGAACCGGATCATGCTCTATGGCTGGTTTTTTCAGAGACGTCATATCTGCCGGGTCAACATTGTCCTTGTAAAACTTTAACTCCTCCGTTGCACAAACTGACTCAGCGTAAGCCGCATCCCCTTCTTCAGATTCCAAGGCTATCTTACGGATCCCATGCACTGTGATGGTTCCTTTGTGACCCAGCATCTTGAGTTGTAGATACACATAACACGGCCGCACCATGAACTTGGCATAAGCCGGCCGTCCAAACAGAGCGTGATATGGGCTGTGGATTTTGACCACTTCAAAGGTCAATGTCTCTGACCTAGAGTCATGATCATCTCCAAAAACAACTTCCAGAGCTATCTTATCAACTGGATATGCCGACTTACCAGGCACCACACCATGGAAAACAGTGTTCGACAGCTTAAGATTTTTATTAGTCAACCCCATGCGACGGAACGTTTCATAATAAAGGATATTGATGCTGCTCCCTCCGTCCATGAGCACTTTGGTAAACTTATACCCTCCGACCTGAGGTGCGACCACCAAAGCCAAATGACCTAGATTATCAACCCGGGGCGGGTGATCTTCCCTAATCCACACGATGGGCTACTCAGAGCAATGCAGGTAGCGAGGAACCGCCGGCTCAACAGCATTGACTGACCTCCTATGAAGCTTCTGATCTCGTTTACACAAGCTAGTGGTAAAAACATGATATTTCCCACTGTTCAACTGCTTTGGGTTGCTCTGATAACCAGACTGTTGTTGTTGTTGACCCCCTTGATTACTCTGCTGGCTGTAACCACCCTGGTTGTTGTGATTACCTTGATTTCCTTGGAATCCAGAATTAAAGCCGCCACCATAACCCGGACCATGAGAGCCGGGCCCAGAACCGCCACCTGGCCCATGGCTGTCATGAAAAAGACTTGAATTCTTTTACTCCTTCATAATGTGACAATCCTTCCAAAGGTGCCCGGATGGTCTTTCTTTCGTACCATGTTTTGGGAAAGGCTGATTCAACATATGTTCAAGATTGATACTGGATCCTTCGGCCCGTGGGGGTAGTTTACCCTTACGACACTGACCATTATTCTATGCATTGGTGTTAGCCACAAAGTCAAAACTATTACCAGCCTTGCGCTTATCATTGCCTCCCTGGTTATACTGTTGCCCGTAGCGTTGTTGTTCTTTCTTCCCTTCCTCGGCTTTTCATCATCAGACTCGGGGTCCTTGGTACTATCAGAGTCAACATACTTAACGAGAGCCGCCATGAGCGTCCCCATGTAATTGCAATGACGTTTGAGCCGCCCTAGCTTCTGCTTTAAGGGCATGAAACGACAATTCTCTCCAAGGTCAACACTATTGAGTCGGCATTGATGCGATCCGACGAGTGCAAGATTGTTGAGACCCGGCGCACCCAATGGGTCATTGACTCACCTTCTTCTTGAACACAGGAGGCCAGATCCACAATTGACATGGGCTGTTTGCATGTGTCTTTGAAGTTCTGGATGAACTAGGCTTTTAACTCGGACCATAACCCGATGGAGTTGGCAGGGAGCCCCTTCAACCAAGTGCGGGCCATCCCTTCTAACATCAGGGGGAAATATTTAGCACATGCAACCTCGCTGACATCCAGTAACTCCATAGCCATCTCATAACTCTCAATCCATGCCTCAGGACTTAAATCAGCTATATAGTTAGGCACCTTGCGAGGACCTTTAAAATCCTTGGGCAGGCGCTCATTACAAAGATCCGGCACCAAGCATGGCACATCCAGGTTTCTAAAGGTCATAGGTGGCTCCATAGAGGTGGTTGGATGAACCGAAGTTGGTTGACAAGCCACATATTGTGCCGCTAACTCGGCCTCTTGACGAGCTCTTCCTTGATCCACCACATTCTGAGCATCAGCACCACCCCCCGCCGGGTTATGCCCACGCGGCGGGTTATGGTTACGTCCACTGCTTGACACCGCGGGCTCATCAAGATGTCGGTTGTAACTTCAGCTTGGGCGAGGGGTGGAATGAATCCTATCACGGCTGTAAGAATAAGCCTGCTGCTAGGTCAATGATGTTTGAAGAAGCTCTCTAGCTCTCTGCATCTCGACTGCCATTGGTGACTCACCATCAACTGGAAAGGCCGCCAGTCATGACGCCGCAGCGATCATGTTATCCAAAGGGTTAGAATAATGATCTGGTGGCGTCGGTACGTGTTGCGGTGGGTTGGTGTTCTGACGAGGCGGGTCCATTGTACGCGGCTGAATCGGCGTACCCGTCCCAGGCGCTTCGACCCGGTTCACTACCGCCTGCTTACTGGTTCCTGCTCCTGGCGTGTTAAAGAGATTCCTTTTCTCATAAACCGAAGGAAGACGAGTCTGATGCCTCCTCCTCATGACTTCATTGGAAGCGTTCTAATCTAACATGAGCCGGTAAGATTGTGAGTGGATCTGTTGAGCCTGAGCATCCAAAGCGGTCTGGTCCTCGGCCATCCTGGCGTTTTCTGCATTTAGCTCCTCCTTGGCCTGCACTATCTCATTACGCAGCTTTGTGATTGCCGCATTATGCTGATCTTGATCCGCCGGGTTAACCACCGCTGTCAATAGCGTTCTCAGCTTATCCAGCAAGTCAGTCAAAGCTTGAGCCGGCGGGCGCTCAGGGCCTCCTGCCCCGGCAGTCGCTGCCGCTGCTGACCCGGAAACTAACTCCGCTGCCGTAGATGAATGCTGCACGGGCTGTGTACCGGCCATGAAGATTGCAACTCGATTCGGCGACTCACCGGGGTCCGGAATACTGTCACCATCGGAGCAGCCCCCAAGCCGACCGTCTGGCGGTTGATACAATGTCTCTGTTTCACCGGTGGATGACTTGCCATCAGAATAAACGACGGTCTCATCACCAGATGCTGGTCTATCCTCAGATTCCACACCATGGATAAATCCCACGAAGACATGATTCATGGCAGGCCGAACCCAGGCGGGTCTTGCACGCTGAGCCATCTCGATGATGTCGGTGCAGATGTCCGGATCAGGGCCCGGTTTGCTGATCTTGCCGGTGAATACATGGATTACATTGAAGGGAACCCGGTACCCATACTCAATTGAGCCAGCCTCGGTACCCCAGCCTCGTTGTCGATGTAGAGCTTGCCGCGACAACTCTTGGTCATCTGGCCCACAACGTATCCCTTGATCCCTTTGAAGTTGCCCTTTAAGAACTCGAAACCATCATGCGATAGCCCCACGGTGGGCGCCAACTGCCGTGGAATTGTCACGGCAGATGTCCTAGTGTGAGGACTTAGTCGTGGAGCCATCGCGTTGAGGTTAGCTTAAAGAGGTTAATCGGGACAAAGGACACGGGGAGTTTATACTGGTTCGGCCCCTTACGATGAAGGTAAAAGCCTAGTCCTGTTTGTAGTTGGTATTGCTAGGGTCTCGATGAGCAGGGAGCGAATTCTCTTGACCCGGCTCTCGATCTATTGTTTCTCGTCCTAAGCCGCCGCTAGGGTCGTCCCCTTATATACACGGGTTGACGCCCTGCGGCCCTCAGAGTCTCGGCCGGCTTACAACGTATCCGGCTTGGTGACCTTTCTTACATACCTTACAATACAAGTTTACATATATGGATGTTTATATCTATGGGCCTTAAGCCGCCTTCGGGTCTGGGCCCTCTACTAAGCCTATCTATGAACCACCATATGATCTTTGCGCTTCATTGTGCTGAATCATCATAGAGATGACCTGGCCCCTCCTGGGCAGGTTGTCGTGGTTCTAAGACTAACCGTAGAATGGGGGGTAGGTATGAGGAGGCAAGATCCCAGCTGTGGTGAAGTTGTACGCACAAGATTTACGAGTTCAGGCCCTTCATGGTGGAAGTAAAAGCCCTATGTCTCAGTGCCCGGAGGCGGTCGACTAGATTATATGAGCGTGATATTACAGAGGTGCGAACCCTTGTCCCTAGGGAGGGGGTAGCTTATATAGAGTTCGCCAGACCCCTCCTGCCCTCCGTTACACATGGTTTAAGGTACATAAAGATGGGGCGTTTCTGGTAACGCCAGCAATAAAGTGACATAAATGACCATTAAGTCTACAGAGTAAATGTTCGACCGTTGCTATACAGAGTGGCTTTAGGTCTTCTGATCGTCGAGTGACAATTGCTACAGTTGAGTGACCTCAAGTCTTCAAAGTGGAATGTTTCTGGTCGAGTGGATGATGGTATCCCTCGAATGTTTCTGGATTAAGGGTTATGTCCTAGTGGAGGGTGTCTAGGTCAGGCCTATGACCCTACCCTAAGTACATAGCTTCATCATTGGCCCCCGAATGGTTTAGGGCTCGAGTGGAGAAGGAGTTGTGTCGTGGAATTGTCACGGCAGATGTCCTAGTGTGAGGACTTAGTCGTGAGGCCAACGCATCTATGTGGTTGCTTGAGAGGGGTTGAGTGGAATCGAGAGATGCAACACAAGACCAGGATTTAGACAGCTTCGGGCCCTGGGAAACATCATCCGGTAACAACCCTACGTGTTGTTTGTGGCTAGGTCTTATTATCATCACGAGGGAGTCGCCGTAAACTGGCTCTCCCAGTTACCCCTAACCCTTAAGATTGTTTCTTCTTACTTGTCCCTCTTTGGGGAGCCTTGTCCCTCCTTATATAAGTTGAAGGGGCGGGTTACATATAGAGTCCAACTCGGACTTAAGATTTAACTTTTATGACTTCTCTTCATGGGCTTCTTAACATCTTAGGCTTCATAACGTTTTGGGCTTCCTAACCCGTGGCAACCCAGTTATCACTGTCTGCCGGGTTATAACTGGAGCCGGTTTATGATGGTCTGCCTGTTTATGACTGGTTCCGGTTTATGATGGTCTGTCAGTTTATGATTGTCTGCTGAGTTATCATCTGACTTAACTCCTACCGGGTTATCATCTGACTTAACACCTGACTTAACTGTCAGCCGGTATATCATCTGACTTAACACCTTACTTAACTGTCAGCCGGTTTATCAACCTACCGGTTTACCGTCTGGGTTAACTGTCTGTCTTAACTGTCTGCCGGTTTACTAAGTCCCAGCCGGATTATAACTCTGGCTGGATCATACTGCGGGGTATATCCCCGACATTAGCCCCGAGTTTAATTTGGATTTATCCATGTTAAACTGATCTTGATCATCCTTAAGTCTTTGCCATTTCCTCCTTCTAGAAAATCGGAGTCAATAGGCCGGCTTCATAATCAATTTGCTGACATTGGTTTGTCACAGAGAAATATTGTGAAGAATAATTACTCAGCTCCCAATGCTTAACATAAATATTGGTCCTTAAAATACTCATCTGATCTTCAGCCGGTTTAAGAATGTAAAACTTGCCGGTTTATCATTGCCAAAATTGCCGGTTTATGAATATTGATGGCACCGGATCATAACTGTTCGTTAACATCAGTTTTGAAAATATACCTCTTATATGCCTATCACTTGTAGCCCCCAAGTCTTAAGAAGGCAACGTAGTAACAGATTAAGATTTGCTTCAATATGAATGTCACAAGCTTGAAGAAATCCAAAATTTTCATCTCAGTCACTAGTCAAAACTGAATATTACACATATGTAGCCCCCAAGTGTCGGGTTGTCATGCTTGCAGCAACCTGGGACTTGTAATTGCCTGATGCTCATAAGAACTTCAACCAGTGTAGCCCCGAAGGGCCGGGTCATTATGCAATAAGGAGTAGGGACTTTATAGATATGATCATGTAGACTTGAACATCAACGTGTAGCCCCCAAGGGCCGGCTCAGTAAGATAATATTGAGCTGGGACTTTATATATACTTCATTGAGAATAACATTATACGATGTAACCCCCATCATGGGGATTGAACCCACGTCCACGAGGTTGAGAGCTTTGTGCTTTACCAACCGAGCAGTGGATCCTTCAATAATAGATGAAAATTTGTGTACCTTGAATTATTGGTAGGAGTAATTGGTAACCCCCAAGGGCCAGCTCATTACGATGTGATGAGTCGGGTCTTTAATAAGGTGAGCAAACAATGACTTTGCATTAGCCCCCAAGTGTCATGGTGCATGCTTGCAGCGACATGAGACTTGTGTATTTGATGTAATTTTAACTTGAATAATGTAGCCCCCAAGTGCCGGGTCGTAAGCCTGCAGCGACTCGGGACTATTCCTTACATTGTAGAATAAATTATATCCATTGCGCTGAAGCGACTTTGAAAACCTCAATCATAATATTGGTTATTGATAACCATAATAAAAATCCAACCGTGTTGGCTATTAAAGATTTGAATAATATAACCCGATTTGAAAACTGGTTCCTGCCATATAAACCGTTATATTCGTGCCCATATGATACATGCTATGATGATGTAATGATGATGCAATGTATGACGCAATATATGATGATGTATGTGTATGATCAAGAGGGTTTAAGCTATGGTTCAGATACGACCAGAGTCCCCAAGTAGTCATGATTGTGGCATTGCGCTGATCAAGAGGTTAGCTATGGTTCGGATACGACCAAGCCCCCAAGTGATTTCCCTGGTGTCCTTATGCTGATCAAGAGGTGTAACTATGGTTCGAACCCATAGCCCCCAAGTGATTTCCCTGGTGGCCTTATGCCTATCAAGAGGTGTAGCTATGGTTCGGATACGACCAAGCCCCCAAGTGATTTCCCTGGTGCCCTTATGCTGATCAAGAGGGTATAAGCCATGGTTCGGATACGACCGGAGCCCCCAAGTGATTTCCCTGGTGGCTTTAAGCCTATCAAGAGGTGTGACTATGGTTCGAACATAGCCCCCAAGTGATATTGTGAGCTGTGCTCAAGGTATACCCATGTTTGAGCTGTGCTGTGTAGCAGACTCTCTTAGGCCCCTTATGATAATATTGGCTTGATAGCCGGATTACCGAAATAACCAGAGCTGTGCTCTTATAATAATATTGGCTTGATAACCGAAATCAAGAGGGTAGTAACACTATGTTCTCTTTGGTGAATACACCTATGTTTGAACAGGAAGCCCCCGAATGATATTGTGAACTGTGCTCAAGGGGCACCTATATTTCAGTTGTGCTCTTGCAATAGACTCTCTTTGGTCCCTTTAATTTTTCCTAAGAACTCGAACTTGCGAGAAATTATTCTTTTGAACCGGAAATTCTTAAACCGGATATTGAGAGCTTCAAAGCCTTGTGGGGGACAGTTTTCCCTTGAGCCAGATTTTTAAACCGGAATCCTTCTTTTTAAGCCGGAAATTTTCTGACGGCCTTTAAATTTGCACCAATATGGCGGTTTAGGGTCCTGCATTAAATAACCTTGCAAGCCGGAGTAATTGCTCTTTTAAAGAAAGCAATGTATAATATAAAAATATACTGGATGGATTGCACTTGATATGTTAGGCCAGTAGTTATCCACCACAGAGTTAATGATCACCATGGTGAAGTGGAAATCAATCATGGGTGAGCCTACCGTGGGGAGCAGACAGATGAGTTGGCCGCAATATTATGGGCCGGTACGGACAGGCAAGTTACTTCGCAGGGACGGTCCCGTTGAGTTGAAGTAGTTCGGGCCGCAAGGGCGGCGGCTTGCGCACATCCATTTACCGGGTAATGAGGCACGGACGAATACCGGGTGCAATGTTGCCAGTACGTGCTCCATATCCGTGGTATAAACCACATTTGTAGTGAATTATTGTCCTGCGTACAAAAAATACAGCAGGGCAGAGTAGTTGTTTGTCGAAGGAAATCAAGATGTACTTAACCAAATATGTAAGATAAACATCACTTGATTTTTAGGCGATAGATGATCATTATATGGCATCCGTAGATAATCTAGAACCTTTGTGTTGATCCTTTCAAGGGCCTTGCCAGAGTTCGCCGTAGTTTGTATAACCTTCACTCCAAGAAATTGGGGCATATTTATCCTCGGGAACGCCTCGTACATCTGGCGGTTTAGAATGGGGCGGTTCATGACCGAAGTCAAGGCAAGGCGCGCGGCTGTGGCTGAAGCGGACTACGGCAACTCAAGGCCTGAGAGGCGGGTCGATGAAGTGGATTGACCAAAATGACCCGATAACTCTCGCCCGGATCGTGGTAATTGGATAACTTACGCCTGGGTCACTTGGTACCCCCTTCTCCCTTTTCTTTCTTTTGTCTTAATCTGTAGTCTGTGAAAGCGCATGCATGCTCAATTTTGCAGACCGAGGGCGGTTTAAGGCGGAGGCGGGGCTCGGAGCTACAACCGCAGGCGGGAGGCGATTTGGCTGGTTTGTACATATCCGCGGCCCCAGCAGTTAAGAGGGAAGCTCAAGGCATGGCAAGGTAAAGGTGAAGCCACGCACGGGGTAAGCCAGAGGAGACCACAGCAGAGATGGAGGTAGTTCGCCGGGGCGGCGATTTGCGCTGGCAGAAGTGGCAACTTTGACGGAGGGCACGAGCTGGGACTGCGACCGAAACCACGGCGGTTTACCGAGGCGGCTCATGGAGACACCGGCGAGGCGGACCGCAGCTTGTGGAAATACTGGTGAGGCCGAGGCGGCTCGCGGCCCAGTGGAGCAACCAAGGCGGGTTGAGGCAATCGACAGAGAAGGCACGGCGGAAGAAGTGGCCGGCGGCCCGTCACTGGCGGCTCGGAGCCAATGGTAGCGAAGGGGCCGTAATGATTCAACGAGAGGGCGGACTGGACCGTAGGTAATGGGGCCGATTGGCTAGGGTGACTCGATACACTGCTCGGACAGCGGGCCAGTGCGGCAGAGGTTGCAGGCAAGATAGGCCGCATGAGAGCGGCAGTTTAGAGACAAAGCAGCCACGGCAAAGGTAGTGAGAGCAGGCGGTCCAGGCATCACTGGGTGTAGGTGGCTCAATTCAGGGCATGATGATGGAGGCAACCCGTAGCGGCGACCCAACAGTATTAAGGGTCGGCTAGGAGGCTCCAAAACACGACATCAGCAGAGACCACAATAGCGCTCAACCCGGGTAGAATCGGCGGGTGCATGAACTGGAGGACTGCGGTTTAACAAGTCCAAGGTGGAGGAGGCCAGCACGTGGGGCGTTGAACCTGTAGCGGCAGAGACGACTAGGCGAAACTGGCGCAGCCTGATGGAGCTGGAGGGCCGCGGCGACGATGTCGGTTTGAAGTGGAGTCCGGCGGCGGCGAAGGCGGCTCAGCGGGGTGAGGCTCACCAGTAACTCACCATCGGGACGAAGCGCGGCGATTCACGACAGAGGCCAAGCCGGCTCAACGCACGGACCCGGCCTGGCAGAGGTGGCTCGAAGCGGCGATTTAAAGCGGAGATATGCCACTGACACCAACTGCAGCAGCTCGGAGCTGCACCGGCCATCCGAGATTGGAGCGGGTCAGAACAGCGGTTTGGAGGCAGGTGTCGGTGTACAAAAAGAGGGGTACACTTTTTGTACCCCTATAACTGTGCACGGGCAGTCTGAGCCGCGGGCACCACCACACCAAGCAAGGCATGGGAGGTGAGCCAGGGTAAGACTAAAGCTCAAGAGAACTGCGACGCCAAGACCAAGACCACAAAGAACAAAGAGGACGAAGCGGACTCCCCCGCCAAGATCCTTGCTGGGAGACAGTTCTAGCGGCCCCGGCAAGACCCTTGCCGCGGCGACTCATCCCGCGCCTACGGAGCGAATCAGCCTTGAGTCCACTACCCCCAAAGGGCAAGGATTCGGCAGACATCCCCGTGGCGACATGCAGATCTTTGTGAATACGTTCAAGACCGGATACGCACTAAGGAGACGACAACCCTTGGCGGGATCCCGGCCGAGGAAGACCACAAGGCCCCCGGCAAGCGCCTTGCCGAGGATGACAACAGGCGCCTCGGCATGGCCCTTGCCGGTGCCCCGGCAAGGACCTTGCCGAGGACACCCGCAGGGCCACCATCAGGCCCACGCCGACTGAGCCTCCACCACCGCATGCATGCAGCTGCCGACCCAACCAGCTGGGCAGGCACCTGCGTGGTGGCATGCAGATCTTCGTGAAGACCCACCACTGCGCCACCTCAGCTGCCTCCCTACCTACGTGGCATCGCAGGCGTCGCTGGCCAGGGCGTGTGTCGACACAAGAAGGAGCGGCGACGAGGACGAGGCAGATCTCTCCCCCATCCCCGATAAAGCAAGGACACCTAAGAAGGATGCATTAAATGCGCCTTGTCATGTAATGCGACGGATAACCTCGCATCACTGTTCCCTTTCCACCTCCTGTGTGCCATTGTGGCCACCCCTTTTCCTATAAAAGGAGGCCCGAGGCGACCAGGAGAGGGATTCGGCTATTTGGAGCTCCTCACGCCCCATAGCTAGCTCAAGAACACAAATACACAATCCACCAAAGCAGGAGTAGGGTTTTACGCATCCTTGCGACCCGAACCTGGATAAACAAACCGTGTGCTACCTGCTTGAGCCGCTCTTCTCACGACCCCGCGCCCCGCTAACAGTAGTAGGGATTCTCGTGATCCCATAGGTGTCGTTCCCACCGACATCTTTGGTGCACCAGGTAGGGGGCGCAGTTGTGAGAATCGGCTCTAGTAGTTAGTTCGGCGCTTCTTCATCATCATGGCGCGCAAGAAGAAGATGACGGTGGCGGTTGGCCAGTCAGAAGCCGGACAGCCCGTCCCGACGCGGGTGAGCAGCGGACCGGTCGTAGAGAGGACCTGGGGCGCTGCTCGCGAACACCAACACCATCCCAGCAGCCGGAGTTTGGGAGGCGGCGATGTTTGTGTGCCTGGTAACGGGCCACACGTCGCCAAATCCAAAGGCGGAGCCAAGTCCTTTGCGGGTGGAGCGGGGCCTTCGAAGTTCATCGCCGCCCCGCCCGAAGGCGATGCGAGGGCCTCCAAGACTCCCATGCCAGCGTCAATAGCGCGCTCCTCCCAGGCAGCGCGCGACGAACGGCATAATCACGCCGAAGACCCCGGGCGTCGCCGCGGGAAGAGCCCCGAGCGCCGCTCCCGGGACGTAGAAGACCTGCCCACTCGCCGAGGCACTGGTGAAAGCGGCATGCGACCACGGGATTGTGATATAGCTCCTTCTGACATGGTCAGAAGTCGAAGCTCGTTGCGATCCGTGCAGGTTTCGCTGCCGCCGACGCCAACAGAGGCCCTGGCGCGTGCGCAGTTGCTCCTCGATTTTCTTCCCACTATGGGGAAACTCAACGAATGGAGAGCCACTATCCGAAGCCTTGTTGCGGTGGCCAACAAAGACGAACCAAGTCCGGTGAGGCCCCCGGGTCGACGCTCCGATGGAGTCCCGCGGACCAGTGGCGGAAAAGCCGGCGGCGCCGCGACCATGGTGCATTCACCTCTTCCCCATCCGGTACCGCGGGCGCCGGCTCGTCGTGACATCGCGGGCGACGCCATCTCCATAGCATCGTCTGACCTGCGGACCCACTGTGACCAGCGCCAAGTTCTTCGGGAACGAGCCCATGAAGACGCTCGAACCACTATTGAGCGCCGGCGCGGAGCGCGCCACCAGTCAGACAGGCGAGCAGGGCCTGCTGTGAACCACCCGGCCCCGGAGAGCCCTGGAGGCCTACCTTACGAGATAGGCTGTCCGACTTTTACCCGTGAGTTGCGGCAGTTCCAGTGGTCCACTCACCGCACCTTCAAACCTCACGTTGGTGAAAAGTATAGCGACAAGACTCACCCGTCTGAGTTCCTCAACATCTACACCATCGCAATGCAAGGTGCCGGAGCCGCGATGATAAGGTGCTTGCGAATTACTTCCCATTGGCTCTTAAACCTAACGCCATGTCGTGGTTGATGCACTTGCCGGTAGACTCTATTTCCTCCTGGTCAGATTTGTGCCATGAGTTTGTGGGCGCCTTTACTGGGGGTCACCAAGCCCACGGCCAAGCAAGCGACCTGCATGTCATTCCCCAGAAGGGAGGCGAGATTCTGTGCAAGTATATACAGAGGTTCAGCCGGGTACAGTACAATATCCCTAATGTTCACCCTACCGCCATCATCAGCACGTTCCATCAGAACGTGTGTAACCGCAAGATGCACGAAGAACTGGCGATGAACAAGGTGAAAGATGTGGAAGAACTCTATGTTCTTGCTGACAAATGTGCCCGGGCTAAAGAGGGAAGGAAGTACCCCGGTGAAGATGTCGGCGTGGAAACCGACTCCTCAGATGAGGATACTGCCGCCCCAGCGAAGAAAGGCCGGCATCGCAACAGGAAGCGGAAAGGTAAAGCTGTGCTTGCCGTCGAGGGATCTGGCAACTCCGGCTCCGCCTAGAAAACCAAGGCAGATGACCCTGGCAAGGAAATTGCCGAATGTGTCGCCTGCTGGGCCTTGGCGGCTGTCGAGAAGCCAGGAAACTCCGACAAGCAATACTGCAAGATCCATCGCGCCAAAGGCCATGATCTCCAGAACTGCCGACAGGTTGAGCTCCTTGCTGAGAAGCAGAGGGCTGAATATGAGAAGCGGGACAAGGAGAAAGGCCAAGACGGTGCTGAGGTGTCCAGCAAGAAGCGTGACAGCAGGCGGGCCGTCGTGGCAAAGATAAACAGCGGGAGAGGCCCGCCCGGGGCCATGACAAAAAGCTAGAAGACGATGATCACGAAGAGGACAATGAGTCTGGTGACCAAGGATTTCAGAAAGCTACAGAGGCCATGTGCGTCGATGGCGGCGCCTCGCCGCATACCTCTCACCGCTAGCTTAAACAGTGGGCGTGTGAGATTACAGCGGCAGAACCGTCGTTTGATGCCCAAAGGCCGCTGAAGTGGTGCAGCACACCTATCATTTTTGACACTGAGGATCACCCTGATCGCACTACTGTAGTCGGGTGCTTGCCATTGTTGGTTTCACCAACAATACGCAACCTCAAGGTGACAAAGATGCTAGTCGATGGCGGGGCCGGTCTGAACTTAATCTCGCCTGCCATGATCGAGAATTTGCAGATTCCTGATGAAGACCTCAAAGAGACGGGCACGTTTCAGGGGGTCAACCCGGGAAGAAGTCAACCTAAGGGAAAGGTCACGTTGCCCGTGACTTTTGGGAGCGATCTGAACTACAGGACAGAAAGGGTTGTGTTCGACGTTGCCAAGATCCCCTTTCCTTACAACGGGATCCTTGGCCGCCCAGCGCTGGCCAAGTTCATGGCGGCGTCACATTACGCCTACAACACCCTGAAGATGCCGGGGCCTGTGACGATCATCACCATCCCATTGGACAATAAGGATGCGCTAATTTGCGCTGACCAACTCTATCAAAAAGCAGTTGCAGCAGCCGCCACTGACAAGGTGCTTGCTCCTGCCGTTGGAGCCGCGGGAAGGCAAAAGAAGAAGACCGGTGAGACCTCAGGCACCCACTCCGGCAAGCGCACCTCTTCAGAGTGTAGCGCTCCCGTCGAGGACGTGCCAGAGAGCTCCGCCGACAGAAACAAGAAGCCCAGGGCCACACCGCCGGGAACCAAGAAGGTTTCTATCAAGGAGGACGTGCCAGAGAGCTCCGCCGACAGAAACAAGAAGTCTAGGGCCACACCGCCGGGAACCAAGAAGGTTTCTGTCAAGGAGGACGGCATGGGAGGAGCTTTTACCGTAAGCTCCACCCTTGACGACAAATAGGAAGACGCGCTCGTCACCTTTCTGCGGGCGAATGTCGATGTGTTTGCCTGGCAAGCATCCGACATCCCCGGCGTTCCCAGGAAGGTGATTGAGCACCACCTTGATGTCTATCCTCATGCGCGGCCCGTCAAGCAGAAGGTCAGAAAGCAAGCTTTGGAACGACAAGAGTTCATCATAGGGGAGATCCGGAAACTGGAAGCAGCGGGTTTGGTAAGAGGAGTGCTCCATCCAACGTGGTTGGCCAATCCGGTGGTAGTGCACAAGGCAAATGGGAAGTGGAGGCTGTGTATTGATTACACAGATATTAATAAGGCTTGTCCCAAAGACCCCTTCCCGTTGCCGCGCATCGACCAGATTGTTGACTCCACAACTGGGTGTGATCTGTTGTCATTCCTCCATGCCTACTCCGGCTACCACCAGATCTTCATGGCAAGGGAAGATGAAGAGAAAACGGCATTCATCACCCCATGTGGTACGTATTGCTTTATACGGATGCCTTTCGGGTTGAAGAGTGCTGGTTCAATGTTTGCAAGGGCGGTCCAGATTGGTTTTGAACCCCAGCTCCATAGAAATATGGAAGCCTATATGGATGATATAGTGGTCAAAACCAAGAAGAGGGCAACCCTCATATCAGATTTACAAGAAACATTTGCAAACCTACGCAAGATCAATCTCAAGCTGAACCCTGAGAAGTGCGTCTTTGGCATCCCGTCTGGCAAGCTTCCCGGGTTCTTTGTGTCACAGCATGGGATAGAGGCCAATCCGGACAAGATCAAAGCTATAGAGCGGATTGAAGCGCCCAAGCAAGTCAAGGATGTGCGTTGGCTTGCTGGTTGCATTGCCGCCATGAGCAGGTTCATCTCCAAGTCCGCTGAGCGCGCCCTTCCCTTTTTCAAGATTTCGAAAAAGGCAGGCCCGATGGAGTGGACACCAGAAGCCGAAGCAGCATTGCAAGTTTTGAAGAGGTACCTGTCCTCCGCGCCAATACTAGTTGCGCCTAGGCCACAGGAACCGTTGTTGTTGTACCTGGCGGCAACGAACCAGGTGGTCAGCGCCGCACTAGTGGCGCAGAGAGAAATTGATGATGAGGTAATAGCAGTGACGGAGCCCGATGCCACCGATGCCAAGACGACGCAACCGGTTGGAGTGCCGCCAAGGAAGAAGATGATGCAGCACCTGGTCTACTTTGTTAGCTCCCTTCTGCAGGGGGCTAGATCAAGGTACTCCGGTGTGCAGAAACTGCTCTTCAGCCTTCTTATGGCCTCGAGGAAGCTGCGTCACTACTTCCAGGCGCACGAAATCACTGTCGTCACTCGCCTCCCTCTGCAACGGATATTGCACAATCCAGACGCAACGGGAAGGATCGTAGAGTGGGCACTGGAACTGTCCAGCTTTGGCCTCAAGTTTGAGAGTACCTCGACGATTCAAAGCCGAGTCCTGGCGGAGTTCGTTGCAGAATGGACCGTGACGCCTGACGAAGAAGCCCAAGAGACTCCTCTCCCCGGCAAGGAGGCAAGTTGCGACTAGATCATGTACTTTGATGGAGCTTTCTCCTTACACGGCGCCCAGGCTGGCATACTGCTTGTCGCGCCCACCGGAGAGCACCTAAAGTACGTGATCCAGATGCACTTCCCCAGGGACGTGTCAACAAACAATACGGCTGAGTACGAAGGGCTGCTTGCCGGTCTTAGGATCGCGACGGACCTCGGAATCAAGAAACTCATCGTCAGAGGCGACTCGCAACTTCTCGTTAAGCAAGTCAACAAGGATTACCAGAGCCCGTTGATGAAGGCCTACGTCGATGAAGTGAGAAAGCTGGAAGAGTGTTTTGACGGTATACAGGCAGAATATGTTCCCCGAGCGGAGAATGATATCGCTGATTACCTGTCAAAACGCGCTGCCCTCAAGCTACCTCTGGAACCAGGTACCTTTGTGCTTCAGCTAACTCAGCCATCCGTTGATCCATCAACAGAGCAAAACAAGAGGAGGAAATCAGGGCCCGGTAAGTACTTTCCCGCCGATATCCCCAGAGCCGCCGGCAAGGATGTTGCCGGAGATACTGAGCCCGCCACGGGACGGCTAGCTCCGGCGGAGCATCAAGCTCTTGACGTCGAGCATCCCTTTTTCAAGGATTTACTCCTTGTCATGGGTTCCACCCGCAAACAAATGACCCGGCAAGCATCCCTTTTTCATTAAAAACATTCCACTCAGGTACAGTCCATAGGGAATGAAAAACATGAATGATGGGATTACAAGTTTTAAATTCAACAAAGGCCCGAAGGCTTGCAAACTAAAAAGAGATAAGGTGCCTGTAATCCCTTTCTTGTCCCTCTCCTCAGGAGGCAGGTCAAGGAGGCGAAAGAGACAAAAGGAGCGCCTAGGCGAACTACGGGTGGCAGAAGACACCAACAGAACATCTTGGTGGCCGTCCAAAGGCTGGATGGTGATGGCGGCGCCGGAAGCAGAGCTCGAAGACGAGGCGGTAGGACATCAGCACGCGTCGAAGGCGTCGGTGCCCGCGTACTCCGACTTGACGGCCTTGCCGCCCGCCCTCTTCCTCTTCTGCAGCCTCCCAATGCCAGCCGCCCAAGGAGACGGCCCCAAGAAGTTCAGGGAGCCGGCGACGCGGATGATGGGGTCGCCGGTGCCGCACGGAGCGGCACCCGACACCTAATCGGACCTGTCATCCTGCCGCCTACTACCCTCGTCGTCGCTGCCGCTGTCCTCCTCGTCACTCCCGCCCGAGGAGGAGTCTTCGCTATCAGAAGAGCTCTCCACGCAGCACCTTGCATGGGTCCCAAAGCACCCGAAGACCTTGACGGAGAGAAGGCCACCCTCCATCAGCTTAAAATGGAGAGTGAGACCCTCCGTCAAGCGGTGGATATGGGCAAACGTCTTCCATCCCCGACGGGGATACATCACATGAGGGGCGGGGAAGTCGACGCGGGCCCGCGTGCACTGATCCCGCAGCCCCTCATGTGCAGCCACAACGACTCCGGCGGATCCAGCTCCATCTCCCGCGCAAATGGAGTCAGGAGATGAAGGCGACGGCGCGGCGGCCGGCGCAGCCTGATGAAGAACTCACAAGGGTCATCCTCAACATGGCCCTCCATTGGAGGAGGAGCTGCTGGCGGAGGCGAGGCCGGCGCGCCACCCCGTCCATCTCTTCCCCGAGCGCCCCGGCCTCGCCCACGGCCTCGCCCCCTCCCCTTCCCCTCGCGGCTGGCTATGCCACCGTAGGCGCAGGAGAAGGAGGGGCGCGTTGTCGAGCGGCGACCATCACCGCCACTGTTGAAGGACCGGGGTTCCCTCTCTCCATGACGGATAGAAGGGAGGAGCAGAAGCTGAAGGAAGAAGAAGATGAAAGAATGCGAGACGCCATCAACCCTCCCGCTCTTTATAAAGGATCGGGGTTGGGGCTTGGCCGCCCCGCTCGGCCAATCAAGACACGGGAGGCGCAGGGAGCCAGGGCCGACCCGCTGCCCCAACCAGCGACGACCCGGTCTCCCGCCTCCACCGTTTGCCACCCCAAGCGCATGGGAGACATGTGGCGAATGTGCAGAACCGAAGGGACGGGTGAGGCGACCTCTCCCCACCCCGTGATTGTGGGAGTGGACGCCTCGAAGACCGTGCCTCGGCCCCATTCAGCAAATGGGCCGTGCCTCCACGCCTCCCTCCGTTTATGGGGAAGGCGCGAACCGCCCCCTTAACTGCGACGTGATGCATGCGTGCAGAGACCAACCCCACACATGCCGCCCACGTCACACGAGCCTCCCCACGCCGCGCCACGCGCGGGAATCGTGGGAAGCGCAGCGCCTGAAGAATCTTACCATGGTAAAAACTGCCCCGCCTACACGCGCACCGTTTTAGGGCCTAGCCCAACAACGTGTTGCGCTTATGTGTGGCCCAGGCCCGGGGGATCCTGTCGGTGTACAAAAAGAGGGGTACACTTTTTGTACCCCTATAACTGTGCACGTGCAGTCTGAGCCGCGGGCACCACCACACCAAGCAAGGCAAGGGAGGTGAGCCAGGGTAAGACCGAAGCTCAAGAGAACTATGACGCCAAGACCAAGACCACAAAGAACAAAGGCGACGAAGCAGACTCCCCCGGCAAGATCCTTGCCGGGAGACAGTTCTAGCAGCCCCGGCAAGACCCTTGCCGCGGTGACTCATCCCGCGCCTACGAAGAAAATCACCCTTGAGTCCACTGCCCCCAAAGGGCAAGGATTCAGGAGACATCCCCGTGGCGACATGCAGATCTTTGTGAAGACGTTCAAGACCGGATACGCACTAAGGAGACGACAACCCTTGGCGGGATCCCGGCCGAGGAAGACCACAAGGCCCTCGGCAAGCGCCTTGCCGGGGATGACAGCAGGCGCCTCTACAAGGCCCTTGCCGGGGCCCCGGCAAGGCCCTTGCCGAGGACACCCGCAGGGCCACCTCCAGGCCCATGCCGACTGAGCCTCCACCACCGCATGCATGGAGCTACCGACCCAACCAGCTGGGCAGCCACCCGCATGGCGGCATGCAGATCTTCGTGAAGACCCACCACTGCGCCACCTCAGCTGCCTCCCTACCTACGTGGCATCGCAGGCGTCGCTGGCCAGGGCGCGTGTCGACACAAGAAGGAGCGGCAACAACGGACGAGGCAGATCTCTCCCCCGTCCCCGATAAAGAAAGGACATCTAAGCAAGACGCATTAAATGCACCTTGTCATGTAATGCGAGGGATAACCTCGCATCACTATTCCCTTTCCACCTCCTGTGTGCCACTGTGGCCATCCCTTTTCCTATAAAAGGAGGCTCGAGGCGACCAGGAGAGGGATTCGGCTATTTGGAGCTCCTCACGCCCCATAGCTAGCTCAAGAACACAAATACATAATCCACCAAAGCAGGAGTAGGGTTTTACGCATCCTTGCGGCCCGAACCTGGATAAACGAACCGTGTGCTACCTGCTTGATCCGCTCTTCTCACGACCCCGTGCCCCGTTAACCGTAGTAGGGATTCTCGTGATCCCATAGGTGTTGTTCCCACCGACAGCAGGGGTGATTCGAGGTGACTCGGAACCGAACCAGTCCGAAAAAATCCTGATGATGACTCGGAGTTGAGGCCCAAAGAGGAAACTGTTTGAGGACCGAGCAAGGCCGGCCTGATGGCGAAGTAGACGAGTCCGTGACAGCGAGGCTGTATCAGCGGGGGCTGTTCAGGAGCGTGGGCGGTTTAGACGTCTCCAGCGAGGCATGACGTGCGATGACCCGGCAGGCGACCGGGCAGCTCACCATGCTGGGTGACTCCCCGACGGCGTCTCATAATGCAAGGCAGTGGTTCGTAGCCCATAGGCTGAGAAAGGCCATGGTAGAAGCGGAATCGTAGCAGGGGAAGTTGAAGTAAGATTGGAAAGGCAGCATTGACTTCTCTGGGTCGTGATTGACTTTTGCAAAAACAACTTGAGCCGCCGGCGGAATAAATATAAATAAGCACTTTGAACTGACTGAACGTTTGATGTGCCTGATCGAAATTCCATGGGTCTTGGTGATTTTCCAATAAATGGTGGCGGAGCATCTCGCAACCCTAATTCTTTTGAACCTTAAATCTCACAAGTCTTCAAATCTGGACTGATGAACTTGACACTGATGTGAATCCTTCCAAGCCAGGTCCTTTCTCATCCAGAAAATTATGAACTTCTCAATCCTTGAAAAAAGATTCCTCCAAGAGCTCAACACCACCGTGCGTCGGCCCCACGGTGGGCGCCAACTGTCGTGGAATTCTTGCGCTTCGAAAGTGTCTGACTAGGATCAAATGACCAATCACGATGACTTGAACTTCTTTTTCAGTCGCCTTGATCCATTCTTAGTTTGTCGAGTGAACTTTTATTGAAAAGCTTTGAGTGTTGATATGGAAAAAATCTTCCGTCTGACAGGTTGGTCTGCTGCTTGCATATACTGCGGGATTCGAATTTCGGGAAGCGCGCGGGGAGGAGGAGGCTGCGGTAATCGGAGAGGAATTGGCAGGGGCGCCTTGATTCCCGCGCCACCTTTTTCGCCACGTACTGCGCGCGTGACTGTTGCTTGATTTGACAGGATTGCTTGGACCGACAAGTCAGCCACTCGGGAGAAGACCTCATATAAGGCGATGTTGCTGGGGTTTTCTGCATAGTGCACCCCATTCTCTCCATTTCTCCTCTGTTTCTCCACCGCATCCACCTCTGCTCTCGGTGCTGCCGGCCCGGTCGAGCTCCGTCCACTGAAATGGGGAAGGAGAAGACGGCGGCCTTGGAGCGCGTGAAGAAGGCGACAGCGAAGGCGAAGGGGAGGAAGACCAGCCAGGGCGGATCTTCGTCGAGATCCGGCCTGCCGCACGGCTGGATCCAGGGAGATTGGATTCGGTCGATGATCCGGCAAGACGACATCGACGATCTGGTCGAGGGGGACTGATTCCCCACGAGTTAGGGCGGCTCCCGGAGGGCGAGACCGAGCCGCGGCCACAGGAGGGTAAGTGTGTGCTCCTCGCCACCCACATCGACCGTGGTTTTTCTTTGCCTCCCCATCCTTTCTTCTGAGGTTTCTTGAACTTCTTTGGAGCACAACTTCATCATTTTCCCCCAATACCATCGTGTACCTCGCTGCATTCGTGTCTATTGATACGTCTCCAACGTATCTATAATTTTTGATTGTTCCATGCTATATTATATTCTGTTTTGGACATTATTGGGATTTATTATACACTTTTATATTATTTTTGGGACTAACCTATTAACCGGAGGCCCAACCCAGAATTGTTGTTTTTTTGCCTATTTTAGGGTTTCGCAGAAAAAGAATATCAAACGGAGTCCAAACGGAATGAAACCTTCGGGAACGTGATTTTCGGAACGAACATGATCCAGAGGACTTGGACCTTACGTCAAGCAATCAACGAGGAGGGCACAAGGTAGGGGGGCGCGCCTACCCCCCCCCAGGCGCGCCCTCCACCCTCGTGGGCCCCCTGTTGCTCCACTGACATACTCCTTCTTCCTATATATATACGTACGTACCCCCAAACTACCCGATACCATAGTTCCACCGCTGTAGCTTTCTGTATCCACAAGATCCCATCTTGGGGCCTTTTCCGGAGCTCTGCCGGAGGGGGCATAAATCAAGGAGGGCTTCTACATCAACACCATAGCCTCTTCGATGAAGTGTGAGTAGTTTACTTCAGACCTTCGGGTCCATAGTTATTAGCTAGATGGCTTCTTCTCTCTTTTTGGATCTCAATACAAAGTTCTCCCCCTCTCTTGTGGAGATCTATTTGATGTAATCTTCTTTTGCATTGTGTTTGTTGAGACCGATGAATTGTGGGTTTATGATCAAGTTTATCTATGAACAATATTTGAATCTTCTCTGAATTCTTTTATGTATGATTGGTTATCTTTGCAAGTCTCTTCGAATTATCAGTTTGGTTTGGCCTACTAGATTGATCTTTCTTCCAATGGGAGAAGTGCTTAGCTTTGGGTTCAATCTTGCGGTGTCCCTTCCCAGTGACAGTAGGGGCAGCAAGGCACGTATTGTATTGTTGCCATCAAGGATAACAAGATGTGGTTTACATCATATTGCATGAGTTTATCCCTCTACATCATGTCATCTTGCTTAAAGCATTACTCTTTTCTCTTAAACTTAATACTCTAGATCCATGCTGGATAGTGGTCGATGTGTGGAGTAATAGTAGTAGATGCAGGCAGGAGTCGGTCTACTTGTCTCGGATGCGATGCCTGTATACATGATCATAACTAGATATTCTCATAATTATGCTCAATTATGTCAATTGCTCAAAAGTAATTTGTTTACCCACTGTAAATACTTATGCTCTTGAGAGAAGCCACTAGTGAAACCTATGGCCCCCGGGTCTATCTTCCATCATATTAATCTTCCAATACTTAGTTATTTCCTTTGCTCTTTGCATCTTTTATTTATCTTTATCATAAAAATACCAAAAATGTTATCTTATCATATCTATCAGATCTCACTCTTGGAAGTGACCGTGTAGGGATTGACAATCCCTTACCGCATTGGTTGCGATGATTTATTTGTTTGTGTAGGTGCGAGGGACTTGTGCGCGGCCTCCTACTGGATTGATACCTTGGTTCTCAAAAACTGAGGGAAATACTTACGCTACTTTGCTGCATCACCCTTTCCTCTTCAAGGGAAAACCAACGCGAGTGCTCAAGAGGTAGCAAGAAGGATTTCTGGCGCCGTTGCCAGGGAGGTTCGCGCAAGACAAGTCAAGATTTGGCTCCTGACAACGAGTCACTTGTGGCGCCATTGCAAGTCAAGACATACCAAGTACCCATCATAAACCCTTATCTCCCACATTACATTATTTGCCATTTGCCTCTCGTTTTCCTCTCCCCCACTTCACCCTTACCGTTTTATTCGCCATCTCTCTCCATCCTCCCTCTCTTTCTCTATTTGCGTCTTTTTTGCCCGTTTCTTGTTTGCTCGTATGGTTGGAATAGTTGTTTATTTATTAATAAATAGAGAACCTAAGATCTATGGATCCTCATCCGCTTGCTAATCTTTTTAAGAGATCCAATTATGATGAACCAATTGCTAGTGAGTTTTGTGCACTAGATTATCTTTATGAGGTTTTGCTTGAAATTCGTGAATCTGAAAAGTGTGATGAATTACTTTATGAAGCAATTCATGATAGATGTTTGAATTCAAAGCATGATTGCAATGATTTTATAAATTCTATTTATGTAAATTGTGCTAATAATACACAAAACCCTATGCTTGGGGATGCTAGTTTTGCTATGTCCTCTACTTGCTGCAATGATCATGATTGGGGTGATTCTTTTTATGATCTTGAAAATTTATTTAAGCCCCATGATGAATATGAGATTGATAATAGTGTTTGAAATATTATTGAAATTGGGTTTGGAAGAGTGTCAACTTTAGATCCCACATATTTTGAGAATGTTCAATCTTATGAAATTTTTGATAAAAGTGGGTTTGGAGAGGTCATGACTTTAGTTAATGTTAATCCCACTATTTTGGAAGAGTGTCAAATTTGCATGCATGTGGATCATGTTGAAAATATTTTCTGTGATATCTATCTTTTTGAATTTTCTTATGATCCTACATATAATCATTATGAGAGAGGAAAATAGGGTGGTAGAAATTTTTATGTTACTAAATTACATCTCGTTATGTTGAGACTGCTATTGTTTCTTTCCGCTTCCTTTCATATGCTGGTTTTTACTTGCCTTGATAATTTGTTTGCCTATAAGATGCCTATGCATAGGAAGTATGTTAGACTTAAATGTGTTTTCACGTGTTTTATGATGCTCTCTTTGTGCTTCAATTCTTGTCTTTCATGTGAGCATCATTGAAATATTATGCCTAGCTATAAGGCTTTAAAGAAAAGCGCTTGTTGGGACTCAACCCAATATTTATCCTTGCTGTTATTAAATAAATAATTTATCTATCCTCTCTTTTGGTTGTGTTTTTGTGTTTAATTAGTGTTTGTGCCAAGTAGAACCGTTGGGAAGACTGGGGGAAAGTCTTTTTAATCTTGCTGTAAAAAACAGAAACTTTAGCGCTCACGAGAATTGCTGCCATTTTTATTTGGAAAGTGCTATTTAGTTAATTCTTTTTGAAGATGATTAATAGATAAATTCTTCACGTCCAGAAATTTATTTTAGAATTTTTGGGTTCCAGATCTTGTGTTAGCTACAGATTACTACAGACTGTTCTGTTTTTGACAGATTCTGTTTTTCGTGTGTTGTTTGCTTATTTTGATGAATCTATGGCTAGTAAAATAGTTTATAAACCATAGAGAAGTTGGAATACAGTAGGTTTAACACCAATATAAATAAATAATGATTTCATTACAGTACCATGAAGTGGTGTTTTGTTTTATTTCGCTAACAGAGATCATGGGATTTTCTACTTTAAGTTTTGTGTTGTGAAGTTTTCAAGTTTTGGGTAAAGATTTGATGGACTATGGAACAAGGAGTGGCAAGATCCTAAGCTTGGGGATGCCCATGGCACCACAAGATAATATAAGGACACCTAAAAGCCAAAGCTTGGGGATGCTCCGGAAGGCATCCCCTCTTTCGTCTACTTCCATCAGTAACTTTACTTGGAGCTATATTTTTATTTACCACATGATATGTGTTTTGCTTGGAGCGTCTTGTATTATTTAAGTCTTTATTTGTTAATTTTCCACAATCATCCTTGCTGTACACACCTTTTGAGAGAGACACACATGATTCGGAAATTGTTAGAATAATCTATGTGCTTCACTTATATCTTTTGAGTTATATAGTTTCTGCTCTAGTGCTTCACTTATATCTTTTAGAGCACGTCGGTGGATTTGTTTTATAGAAACTATTGTTCTCTCATGCTTCACTTAGATTATTTTGAGAGTCCTACAAAACAGCATGGTAATTTGCTTTAATTATGTCGACTGGGCTTCCCCCTTTTCCATGGCTTGAGTCGAGAAGCCCTCTGCCTTGAAAGTGACTTCGGAGGAGAAAGCGGAGGTGAAGGTGCTGGTCGAGTGAGTGGTCCAGCTCTTTCGTGATGGCGTGACTGGCATGGATCTACTGGAGGTCTTCCTCAGATGACGCACTCAGCCACTTCAAGTTTGCAACGATCCGATGTGGATGTATTCGGGACTCGATGATACCACTCGGATCCACCCAGAAGAAGTCGACTAGCAACAAGGATAACCCCAGGGGGTCCAGGAGAATCCCTCCACTCGACAACTCATATGAACCAGACAAGGTCCAACTCTAACTTCCGAGTGATTTCGATCTATCATGTAATTGCTTTTTGCCAATCGACTAACATTTGTTCCACTTGTTGTCTTTCAGGCCCTCACTGAGATGTACTTGATGCCCAACGGAGAGCAGGAGCAGGACCCGGAAGGGGAAGCGAGCGGACGCAAAAGCATGGATTGGCAATCTGATGGAGGGGAAGAGGAGGAAAGAGAGGACTCGAGCAGTGGTGAAGAAGTCGAGTCACCGCCACGCACTGAAAAGCGTTCCAAACATAAGCACGACCCAGTGAGTGTCCATGGAGAAGTAGCTAGGCCGACCGGACAAACTTCCAAGTGCACTCGGACCACTTCCCTTGTGCTGACTGAGAAGGCCCGAAAGCAGCAAAAGGTTACAGAACCAAAGCCTCGGAAGGCCCTACCCAAGATCAATATCGACGTCCTCGTCGCTTCTGCGTAAGTGTCTTGTCTCCACCTTTCGATCGAGGATTTATGCTGTCGACTCTCTTTCTCATTTGTCTGAGTGAATCTTGAAACTTGCAGAGCTGCTACTTCTGGGACTTCTGCTTACAGGGATGGTGATGAAGACATAGAAGACACGGCCACTTCTAACCCGGGTATGACTTTTGCAAACTTGCCTTTGCTTTCTCAGCCATTTTGTTGACCGACTGAATTCTGACAACTAAGTCTGTTTGCAGCTCCTCTCCATGTCATTGATCTTCCAGATGACGACGAGGACGTGCCGCTGAGGCCCAAGAGGAGTAAGAAGGCATCAACTGGAAAGACGTCCCAGTCGGTGTCGGTGGCAGAGCCAGTGATTCAACAGCCTGAAGATGTGACTCGGGCTTCTATTACTTTCGCTATTGCAGTATCAAGTGAACGCCCCACATCATCGACTGCACTAGTGTTTGCTTTAACTATCCAGCCTCATGCCTTGGAACTTCAAGCTGTCGCGACTGAACCGCCAACCCCATTCTTCACTACTCATCATGTTCCAGAAGACCAGGCAGGCGCCGCTACAGAAGCCATTCGCCAAGCTGGCATAATGATGGAGCGAGTGAAGGTGGTGCATGAAAACAGCCAGGCTGCTTATGATGCCGGTGCGGCCTTTCGAGCCAATGTCCAGGTAAGTTGGCTTCTGACTGAATTCTTATCTTGTTGCTTGTTCTATTAGGATATGCTACATGTAAACTTTTCTTTGTGCATCCTCCTGTTATTCTGCACTTCGCATCTGCACACCCACTATGTGTTTGAATTTATGTCGAGTAGCTTTCCCAGTTTAGTTGACTAGGTTGTGTCAAAAGATGTCTGTATTGTTTCACTCTTCCACTCGGTCTGGGCGGACCATGTCGAGTGGAATCTAAACCAGTGGGGGCACGCTAAGTGCACCCAATAGGTATAGTCCCCGAGACCACAGTCGACCGCTGGCAGTCGGTTGGGGTCTGAGAATGTCTTTTGTCGACTTCAAAAAATAAACTCGGTCTTCTCTTTTTTTACTCTTCCACTCGGTCTGGTCGGACCATGTCGAGTGGAACTCGAACCAATGGCGGCACGCTAAGTGCACCCACTGGGTGTAGTCCCCAAGACTACTGTAGAATGTTTTGATTATGCGGTAGTCTTAGAGCTCTATTCACTCGGAAGCGACTGATCTTTGATCTTGTTTACTGATGTACCTTTTGCCGACTGTAGAAATCCTGTGAGCTTATCTCCAAGTTCGCTGAATTCGAGGAAAAGCAGAGGTAACTCAACCTTGATTTGGAGTTGGCCAATCAAAACTTGAAAAAGGCTCAAGACGAAGTAGCTGGTACGGAAGGTAACGACCTATCGACTGTTTATCTTGACTATCCCTCAAGTTATCTGTTCATTCCTCTCCTTGACCCAAATGCACATTCTTCAGAGAAAATGAAGCAAGCTTTCGCGCAAAAGGATCTTGACCTTGCAGCTCCGCAGAAGGAGGCTAAGGAGAAGACTGCACTTGCCGACAAGAAGCTGGCTTCACTCGGAGCATTGGAGGAAGACAACGCCAAACTAAAGGCATCCCTCACCGAGGCCAACAAAGAAGCGACCCGTCTGAAGAAAGACAAAGTTGCTCTGAACGATAAGATTGAAGGCATTTCTCGTAAGAGAAATGACTTGGAGGCTTATCTGGGGGAACTTGCCAAAAAGTTGTTCCTTATGCTCGAAGGTATTTCCCTTTGCTCGACTGTTTAACTGTTGTCGATTCATCAGGCATTCATCGACTCATTATTTCTTTGAGTTTGTAGAATTCTGTCAAAACTTTGAAGAAGAGACTGGGCGGGTCGAGACAGGTCTGGACCCCGTCCTTTCTCCCGTCGGTGATGATGCTGCTATGAACATGGTTCGACTGGAATACCGTGTTGCCAGTGTTACGAGCTATCTTGCTCGCCTGAAGGTGGCAGTGTCACGCATCGATACAGCACTCTGGCAAAGGGTGATGCTTCAAAATGACCTCGAGTCCCTGATGACTCGACTCAATGAGGTCCCTGGTCGAGTGCAAGAATGGAAGAAGTCTTCTGCCTGATGCGGTGCTGACGTGGCTCTATCGCTGGTTCGTGTCCACTGCAAGGAAGCCTGAGAAGAGAAGCTGGCAGCGATCAAGGTTTCCAATACCAAAAGGCATGACTTCCGATCCTTCATGGAAACTTTCATTGCTGCTGCCACTCGGATTGCTGACGGAATTGATCTGGATGCGTTCGTCGAGCCTGCAAGCCCTCCTCCTACGGAGTGAACAAACTTTATGCCTCGCCTTGAATTTGCCTCGGAATGCCGAGTGATTTTGTAACCGTTAAACTCCTTCGGGCCTGATGCCCGAGTACTTTAATCAGTGTTTTGGAACCTTAGGATTTTATGAACTTTGGTTGCTTTTGAATCTTTGACTCTTTGCACAGAACATGTTTCTTGCAGTTTG
This sequence comes from Triticum urartu, assembly GCF_056163025.1. Lineage (NCBI taxonomy): Eukaryota > Viridiplantae > Streptophyta > Magnoliopsida > Poales > Poaceae > Triticum > Triticum urartu. Next base: position 202,972,692 of record NC_141877.1, on the reverse strand, counting down.
AGTTGCTATTGACTTTGTGATGTAGCTCAGTCGAGTGAATCATGGGAAGATTGTGCTCGACCTGCACCCTGCCACCCTTATGGATAAGGATGGAGCGGACTTTGTATTTGTGTCGAAGCTCCAAGGACAGATTGTGGTCGACCTGCGCCTCGCCGTCCTTACAGGTAAGGATGGAGCGGAGGTTGTATTTGTGGCGAAGCTCCGAGGGCAGATCGTGGTCGACCTCCACCTCGCCGTCCTTACGGGTAAGGATGGAGCAGACGTTAAGACTTAGGCAAGTACTGGACTGCAGCTAAGCCCCCAAGTGGGAGGGTTGCTCACCACTCAGTAGAATTATTTTAAACTTAGGCGAGTATTGAACTGCAGCTAAGCCCCCGAGTGGGAGGGTTGCTCACCACTCGGTAGGATTTTTTAAACTTAGGCGAGTATTGAACTGCAGCTAAGCCCCCGAGTGGGAGGTTTGCTCACCACTCAGTAGGATTTTTTAAACTTGGGCGAGTATTGAACTGCAGCTAAGCCCCCAAGTGGGAGGGTTGCTCACCACTCGGTAGGATTTTTTAAACTTAGGCGAGTATTGAACTGCACCTAAGCCCCCGAATGGGAGGGTTGCTCACCACTCGGTAGGATTTTTTAAACTTAGGCGAGTACTGGACTGCAGCTAAGCCTCCGAGTGAGAGACTTGCTCACCACTCGGTAGGATTTTACAAACTTAGGCGATTATTGAACTACAGCTAAGCCCCCGAGTGGGAGGGTTGCTCACCACTCGGTAGGATTTTTGAAACTTAGGCGAGTATTGAACTGCAGCTAAGCCCCCGAGTGGGAGAGTTTCTCACCACTCGGTAGGATTTTTTTAAACTTAGGCGAGTATTGAACTGCAGCTAAGTCCCCGAGTGGGAGGGTTGCTCACAACTCGGTAGGATTTTTTAAACTTAGGCGAAACAGATTCGCAGCTAAGCCCCCCGAGTGAGAGGGTTGCTCACCACTTGGTAGGATTTTTGAAACTTAGGCGAAGCAGATTCACAGCTAAGCCCCCGAGTGAGAGACTTGCTCATCACTCGATGGGATTTGATTTTTTGAAACTTAGGCGAAGCAGATTCGCAGCTAAGCCCCCGAGTGCGAGAGTTGCTCATCACTCGGTGGGATTTGATTTTTTGAAACTTAGGCAAAGCAAATTCGCAGCTAAGGCACCCACTGGGGGATTTAGAACACTTAAAAAAGGAACAACAATCATCTGTGAAACTGTGTCTTTGATAATCAAACTAGAGTGTATCTCTTATTACATCACAACAATCTGAATGCTTAAGTATAAAAGGGGTGGAGCAGCTCTGCATTCCAAGCGTGTGGCTCGTCTTTATTGTGCTCCACATTGTAGAGGCGATAAGCCCCGTTGTGAAGTACTTTGGTGATGATGAAGGGGCCTTCCCAAGCAGGAGCGAGCTTGTGTGGTTTCTGCTGATCCACTCGAAGAACCAGGTCTCCCTGTTGAAATGCTTGACCTCTCACGTTTCTGGCGTGGAATCGACGCAGGTCTTGCTAATAGATGGTCGACGGGATTAGAGCCATCTCTCTTTCTTCTTCCAGAAGGTCAATAGCATCTTGACGGGCTTGTTCTGCTTCAGCTTCTGAGAAGAGTTCCACTCGCGGGGCGTTATGAAGTAAGTAATTCGAAAGCACAGCTTCAGTCCCATAAACTAAGAAGAATGGAGTTTGGCCAGTCGACCGATTAGGAGCTGTGCTCAATCTCCAAAGTACTGATGGAAGTTCATCGACCCAAGTGCCCACAGCATGCTTGAGGTCACGCATCAACCGGGGTTTCAGTCCTTTGAGAATCAATCCGTTTGCTCTTTCAGCTTGTCCATTCGACTGGGGATGGGCGACTGAGGCATAGTCGACCAGAGTGCCTTGGGAAGCGCAAAAGGCTCTGAACTCATTAGAATCGAAGTTTGACCCATTATCCATGATGATGCTGTGTGAAACACCATATCTAAATGTTAACTCTCTGATGAAGCTGACAACAGTACTTGCTTCGAGGTTTTTAATAGGCTTGGCTTCAATCCATTTGGTGAACTTGTCGACTGCTACGAGCACACGGGTGAAGCCACTTTTGCCAGTCCTCAGAGGTCCAACCATATCTAATCCCCAAACAGCAAAGGGCCAGACGAGTGGAAAGGTCTTCAGGGCTGATGCAGATTTGTGAGACATGTTGGAGTAGAACTGGCAACCTTCACATCTTTCAACTATGTCTTTTGCCATTTCATTCTCTCGTGGCCAATAAAATCCCGCTCGGTATGCTTTCGCCACAATCGTCCGAGAGGACGCATGGTGACCACAGGTCCCTGAGTGGATGTCGTTGAGGATCACTCGACCTTCTTCATGTGTTATGCACTTCTGAGCAACTCCGGTAACACTTTCCCTGTAAAGCTGTCCACCCACTACTGTGAAAGATTTAGATCGACGGACAATCTGACGAGCCTCTTCTTTATCCTCTGGAAGCTCTTTCCTGAGAATATACGCGATGTACGGCACTGTCTAATCGGGTATGACGACCAAAACTTCCATGACCAAGTCGACCACAACTGGGACTTCAACTTCAGTCGGATCAGTAGGACTCTTAGGTTGTATGGGCGGATGGCGTGTGGAGATGCTCCAAGAACACATTACTGGGAATAGGCTCACGAATGGAGCCTATCTTTGCCAAATCATCAGCTGCTTGATTTTTCAGTCGGGGTATATGATGGAGCTCTAACCACTACTAGAAAAAGGGCTGCTAGTGGCGCACCTATTTTCGCTACTAATGGCGCACTACTGGTGTGCCACTAGCATCACGCCATTAGAATTTTTTTCTAATGGCGCACCTGTGGTGCGCCATTAGTATGGCCCACCGTGCGCCATTAGTATCTGGTATACTAATGGCGCACCACATAGAAGTGCGCCATTAGTAACAATTTTTTTTCAGATTTTTTTTAATTTTTTTCAAAAAATTTCAAATATTTTTTCGTTTTTTTCTTAATCTCAGGTCATTATGTCTTAATCTCGGGTCAATATGCTTAATCCCGGGTCAAATCGCACTCCATGGTCAAACTTCCCAAAAGGTCACCCATCCTCACACTACTCCAGCCCAAGCACGCTTAACTTCAGAGTTCTATCCAACCCCAGCAACAGCTCACTTCACAAGCATTTGTTGATATATCTAGCATATCAATCCTATTATACCTTGTTGATGTCTAGGACTTTGTTCATGTTCATGACTATGATGAAATTTTGAAAAATATTTCAAACTTCCCGGTCATATTACGTATCATTTTTTGAAAAAAAAAAAAAAAATTCAAAACTTTTTTTTGAATTTTTTGCCTCTAGATCTTGAAAGCCCCGTAACTTTTTTTGTGTTAGGTTTTTGGGGATTTTGAAAATGTTTAACAGGGTTCCTTCAGTTAAATTTGGATGTAACTTTTCGAGTAGATGATTTTTCATATATAAAACTTTTTAATCCGAGTTCGTATGCAAAAGTTATGCCCATTTTACAAATTTCTAGAGAGATTTTGCAAATAAAGTCGAAATTTATATTTGTAAATTTTCCCAACAACTAGACCACATATCACATGGCAAACTTATTTTCTTTTATTTTTTTGGCATTTTTATCATTTTTTTATTTTTTTTAAAACTGAAAAGGCGGTCCACAGGGGGGGTGCATTCGGTGGAAGCCGGGCAAACTAGTAATGGCGCACCGTGGGGTGGTGCGCCATTAGTAGTTAAACTAGTAATGGCGCACCACACCCACGGTGCGCCATTACTAGTTTTGAAAAAAAAATATAAAAAAATTTGAAATTTTTTTTGAATTTTTTTTGAAAAAAACTTAGTAATGGCGCACCAGTGGACAATGCGCCATTACTAGTTAACTAGTAATGGCGCATTGTCCACTGGTGCGCCATTACTAACAATTTTTTTTTTACTTTTTTTCAAAACTTCTAATGGCGCACCGTGGGTGTGGTGCACCATTACTATGTCAACTAGTAATGGCGCACCACACCCACGGTGCGCCATTAGTAACAAATTTTGTTTTTTTTCAAAACTTCTAATGGCGCACCGCACACCAGGTGCGCCATTAATAATATATTACTAATGGCGTACCTGTATGTGGTGCGCCATTGCTATATTCTAATGGCGCACCACACACGTGGTGCGCCATTAGTGTCCATTTCATCTATAGTCGTTTTCCTAGTAGTGAACCGCTCAAACTTCTTCTCTAACTTTCTCACTGCATTACAATAACCAGTCATAGTCGGGCTTCTGATGTCCCATTCCTTCATTACATGATTAACCACCAAATATGAGTCGCCGTAGACCATTAGGCGACGGACGCCGAGTGAAATGGCCATACGCAACCCGTACAGAAGTGCGTCATATTTGGCTTCGTTGTTGGAGGAATCAAAATGGATCTAAAGAACATAGTTGAGTCTTTCTCCTCGAGGAGATACCAATACCACCCCAGCAACGAACCGTTCAGCATCTTGGATCCATCAAAGAACATGGTCCAATGCTCCAACTGAATCTGAGTCAGTTGTTGCTGCTCGACCCACTCGGCGAGGAAATCTGCTATTGCCTAGGACTTGGTAGCTTTCCTTGCATCAAACTTGATATCTAAGGGAAGGAGTTCAATCGCCCACTTTGCCACTCGACTAGTTGCATCTCTGTTGTTCAGGATTTCTGTAATGGAGTGATCAGAGAAATAATGTGCAACCTTCTTTGTGGTCATGTAAATCCCATTAACAAGCTTCTGATAGTGAGGATATCTTTTCTTGGATGGCGTCAAGACTTCAGAAATATAATACACTGGGCGCTGAACTTTATAGGTTTTTCCTTCTTCCTCCCGCTCAACCATAAGTACTGTACTGACAACTTGTCCAGTGGCTGCAATATAAAGCAGTAAAGGCTCTTTGCTGATTGGAGTAGCGAGCACCGGCTGGGTGGAAAGCAGGGTTTTGAGTTCTGCAAACGCTGCATCAGCTTCAGGAGTCCACTCGAACTTATCAGATTTCTTCATCAGTCGGTAAAGAGGCAATACCTTTTTACTGAGGCGAGAGATGAATTGACACAAGGCGGCCAAACAACCAGTAAGCTTCTGAATGTCATGCACACGCATAGGGCGTTTCATCCGGAGTATGGCTCCAACTTTCTCTAGGTTGACCTCGATCCCTCATTCGGAAACGAGGAAACCGAGTAACTTTCCTCCTGGAACTTTGAATGTGCATTTCGACGGATTAATCTTGATATCATACCTTCTTAGGCTGGCAAAGGTTTCAGCGAGGTTAGTCAGCAGGTCGGAACCTTTGCGCGACTTGACCACAATGTCGTCCATATACGCTTCCACATTCCGGCTGATTTGAGTGAGCAGGCACTTCTGAATCATCCTCATAAATGTGGCACCAGCGTTCTTGAGACTGAATGGCATGGTGACATAACAAAAGCATCCGAATGGAGTGATGAAAGCTTTTTTTACTTCATTGGGTCCATACAATCGGATATGATGATACCCGAAATAGGGGTCTAGAAAAGACAAACACTCACACCCCGCAGTCGAGTCGATGATTTGGTCGATAAGGGGGAGAGGAAAATGATCTTTCGGGCAGGCCCGATTTATATGCTTGAAGTCAATGCACATACGAAGTGAATCGTCCTTCTTGGGGACCATGACAACATTGGCCAGCCACTCGGAGTGGTAAATCTCACGGATGAACTCAGCTGCTAGGAGTCGAGCCACTTCCTCGCCAATTGCTTCTCTCTTCTGTACGGCAGACCGTCTAAGATGTTCCTTGACTGGCTTCACTTTCGGGTCGACTCGCAAACGGTGCTCAGCCAGTCCCCTGGGTACACCCGGCATGTTAGAAGGTTTCCATGCAAAGATGGCCCAGTTCTCACGGAGGAACTAGATGAGCGCTTCTTCCTATTTGCTGTCGATTGATGTTGAGATATGAGTAGGAGCAGCATTATGATCTGTTGGGTGAATATGAATCAGTTTTGTTTCTCCAGACGACTGAAATGCAGAATCTGTGGCAGGCTTCTTGGCTTGCAACAAATCACTCGGATCTGCATTTTTCTAATACTCTTGAATTTCAACTGCTGCCATTTGTGCATCGGCAATTTAGAACCCTTCTAGAAGCATTCCTCTGCCTTTTGCCGATTGTCAGTGACCGTGATCACTCCTCTGGGACCAGGCATTTTCAACTTGAGATACACGTAACATGGTCGATCCATAAAACATGCATATACAGGCCTTCCCAGAATAGCATGATAAGCACTCTGGAAATCCACTACTTCAAATGTCAACTTTTCCTTACGGTAATTCTTTGAATCACCGAAAACCACATCAAGGGTTATTTGGCCGAGTGATTCAGCCTTCTTGCCAGGGATGATGCCGTGAAAGCTCATGTTGCTCTCACTAAGTTTGGACATCGGAATGCCCATACCCTTCAAGGTTTCAGCATAAAGGATATTTAGGCTGCTACCACCATCCATCAGCACTTTGGTCAGTCTAGTGCCTCCAACAACTGGGTCGACCACCAACGCTTGCCTCCCAGGTGTGGCTATGCGAGCAGGATGATCAGACTGGTCGAATGTGATAGCCATTTGTGACCACTTCAGGTATGTTGTCGTTGCGGGGGCAACCATATTCACTTCTCTGTTGATCACTTTCAATCGACTTTTGCTGTCAACATCAGCAAAAATCACTATGGTGGAATTGACATTGGGAAAACCATCGTATTCTTCTTTGTCTTCATCCTTGTCAGATTCTTTTTCCTTCTCATTAGGTTCTTTATCTCGGAATTGCTCGATCAGAAACCGACACCGTCGATTGGTATTCTTAGGATAAATCAGATTGCCTTCTTCATCTTTCTTGGTGTGAATGTGACATGGCAGATCCATCACATTGTTACCAGCTGCATCTTTTACTTTCTTGGGGGTCCAAGGCCCCTTAGGCTTCCCTTTGAACTTTCCTTGAATCACCGCCGTTGTCGGTGTCAAAACCAGCGGATCTCAGGTAGGGAGTCCCGAACTGTGCGTCTAAGGCGGATGGTAACAGTAGGCAGGGGACACGATGTTTACCCAGGATCAGGCCCTCTTGATGGAGGTAATACCCTATGTCCTGCTTGATTGTTCTTGATGATATGAGTATTACAAGAGTTGATCTACCATGAGATCAAAGAGGCTAAACCGTAGAAGCTAGCCTATGGTATGATTGTATGTTGTCCTATGGACTAAAACCCTCTGGATTATATAGACACCGGAGGGGGCTAGGGTTACACAAGGTCGGTTACAAAGGAGGAGATATACATATCCGTATTGCCTAGCTTGCCTTCCACACCAAGTAGAGTCCAATCCGGACATGGGACGAAGTCTTCAATCTTGTATCTTCATAGTCCAACAGTCCGGCCAAAGGATATTGTCCGGCTGTCCTGAGACCCCCTAATCTAGGACTCCCTCAATAGCCCCTGAACCAGGCTTCAATGACGATGAGTCCGGCGCGCAGTGTTGTCTTCAGCATTGCAAGGCGGGTTCCTCCTCCGAATACACCATGGAAGAGTTTGAATGCAAGGATAGTGTCCGACCCTGCAAAATAAGTTCCACATACCACCGTAGAGAGAGTAATATTTCCACAAATCTAACCTGCTGACACGTTTCGACAGCATGACATCACACCATGGCCCGGTTATTATTCGAAACGCTTTTCTCAACCAGCTCCGCACATATCGCTAGGCGGTTTTCTTGATATGTCTTGTCAAAGCAGAGATCGTGTTCCCCTTATCACGGGATTCTCATCAATACGGACGTGGGTAACCCAACCGCGCCATCATTTACGGTGCCTAGGGAATAAGCGGTTTCGCCAGGCAAGTGGGGAGACACATCGCCTCCTCCGCCCTTATAAAGGGACAAAGATTTACTTTTTGCACCCACGCCTTCTTCCTTCTCGCTTACCCATTCCCGCACACTCGAGCTCTAGCGCCCAAGCTCGCGTTCTTCTTCTAAAACCACTCCAATCATGTCCGGAGCAGGAGGCAAGTGGATGGTCTCCTCCGTCACGGAGGAGAACATCAAAAAGTTACGGGAAGCCGGATACTTGGCCATGGATATCGCGCACCGGCTGCCAAGTGCGGGGCAGATCATCCCTACGCCCGAACCCCATGAGAGGGTAGTTTTTCTTACCCATTTCGTCCGCGGACTGGGATTTCCTCCCCACCCGTTTGTCCGTGGGCTCATGTTCTACTATGGGCTAGATTTTCATGATCTGGCCCCCAATTTCATCCTCAACATCTCGACGTTTATCGTCGTGTGCGAGGCCTTCCTCCGCATCAGGCCCCACTTCGGCCTATGGCTAAAAACCTTCAATGTCAAACCGAAGGTGGTGGGTGGCCAGCAAGCAGAGTGCGGAGGTGCCATGGTAGGCAAGATGCCTAATGTCACCTGGCTCGAGGGCACCTACATGGATACCATAAAGGGGTGGCAATCGAGGTGGTTCTACATCACCGAGCCGCGCGACTCCAACTGGGTGGCGGCCCCCAAATTTCGATCCAGAATCCCCACGCGGCTCACCTCCTGGAAAAAGAAGGGCATGTACTGGGGTTCTTCGGTAGAGCTGACCAGACTCCAGACCTGCATCCCTAACATGACGAACAAGAAAATGAAGCTCGTCAACTGGTCTAGGTTATGCTCTTCCACCGGATCTTTCCGTGTCAACGACGGGCATTTTTTTTGTGGGAGTTCGACTCGGCCAAGCACCAGACGCTGCGAGAGCTCTACGACATGACGCACGAGGACGTCTGGAGGGTGCTGTTCAAGAGTGCCAAGATGCCTCCATCCCTCACCGAGGACCGCGGACTCAGCGCAAAGCGCCATGCCCATCCGGTAGGCTTTTATATCTCTTAGGGTATTTATTTGCCCCGGTTTAGTTATGTGCTGGATCTAAGCTTTCATGTCATTAACAGGACTGGATAGAGACAGCGGAGCAGCTTAATTGCCCAACTCCCCTGCCCGAAGATCCTGCAGACGGTCTTCTAACAAAGATGCTGACTCCGGCACCTTACGAGGTGCCGGAAAAGAAGGCCAAGAAGAAGGCCACGGGGATCCGAAAGGGTCTCTAGTGCAAGGTTATATCTCGGACTCATTGTCTGATGACTCCGACGCGCACTCCTCCCATGGAAACGAGGAGGAGGTGAAAAGTTCTCCCCCCAGCCGGGGGAGACAAGAAAAGGAAGGCCGACCCATCCAGGGAGGCCGGAGGGTCCAAGAAGGGAAAGACCGTCCCTCTAGACTGTGCCACGACGGCCGCCGACAACGGCGACGAGTGCCTACCCAAGGACAAGCCCCTGGCGAAGTCGTAAGTGTCCGGACACCATAGTACTTCATGGTATGTTTTATTGTACTGCCTTTCCTCATGCCGAACATGATTATGCAGTCTGTCCCGAGCTCATCTCGACGTACCATCGTCGAGCTGCTCTTTGGACTCGTCGGATATGAACAGCGATTCTCCTCCGACCGCTTCCACCCCTCGACCTACAGACAACGCTGAGGTGTTGTCTCAAAAGGCATCGAGCCATGGGGAGGTGATCCTGGGGGTGCCTCACGGCGACCTCCCGGACCCTGGGTACCAAGGGAGCGAGGCTCCTACGGGCTTCGAGTTCGGGCCCTAGCCGGACACTACGCCGGAACCTTCGATGGTTTCGGACTCCAGTAGGCGGTCCCCCATTAAGGGGGGCCAACCATCCGTGCCGGTGTCCTCTGTCCAACCAGAGGCACCAGACAACTTGCTGGAAGCGCTTCACAGCGCTTCCATCGATGAAGAGCACCACACTATTATGAGTGCAGTGGTTGAGAAGGTTCAGTCCACCAAAAACGGACTGACCGAAGCTTGCGCCAGCCTCCTAACAGGCTTTGAGGTAAGCAATCAAAATATAAGAAAATATTACCGCATAGATAGTAGCCCCTAATGCTCTATTCGGCGTTCGCGAAGAAAAGCCGAATAGAGGATCAAATGATAACTCAGGAGTCTAATTAGAGTATGTCTATGTGTATGTGCAAGCTTCACTATTGGCCGCTGCCGCACGTGCTGCGGAGGTCTCTGTGCTGAAGCAGGACCTGAAGCGGTCCGAGGACGAGCTCGGCCTTACCAAGAGGCAGCTCGAAGAGTGCAAAGGTAAGATATACCCCTGTCTATATAGTTAAAAAGAAGTTCACGTGTAAAGTAATAGGATCATCATGAATTTGTCAGGGGCCACGACCGAGGTGCAAACCCTAAGGAAGGCGTTGTCCGAGGCCTAAGACAAAGCAGCCAAAGAATGCATGGAATGGGAGAAGAAAAAAGCCCGAGTAGGCGAGGTGCAGCAAGAGCTCGAGGCTCTCGCCAAAAAGCACGAGACCTTTGAGCTTGACTCCAAGAGGCGAGAGTCCGAGCTCGCGCAGGCTCTTGAAAGTGTCCGGAGCGCCAAGGCCAAAGCCCACAAGGGGGTAAGGCATTCTTTATGCAAAGCAAGCATGTGAAGGAGACTTTCCTTTTTCTTACCTGAGTTCGGAGCTCTCCAGGAGCGTTTGCAGATCTTCCCCGCAGTGTACTGGATGCCGTGGAGTTTTACCGGGCTGAGGAGGGGAGCTCAACGGAGAAGTTGTTCTGGTCTCAGTATACTGGGACCGAACACCCCGTGCCCTTGAGCGACCAGCTGAAGCAGTTGGTCGAACTTCACAAGGCAGCCGAACAGGCCATGAGGGGCCTTATAGTCCAGATGTGACCTGGCGAGCCCCTGTCCGGCAGCTACTTCGTCTGGTGAGGCGGCTTGTGGAAGCCTGCCCACGGCTTGAAGTCATCAAGCGGTCCGTCTGCATCGAAGGTGCACGCAGGGCTTTTGCCCGGGCGAAGGTGCACTCGGCGAAGCTGGATACCGTGAAGCTGGTGAAGGAGGGGCCGTCGAAGGGCAAGGAGCATCGCTGCCCCGAGAATTACTATGAGAGTGTCCTGAATGGTTCCCGCTTAGTGGCAGATGAGTGTACGAAGCCACCGAATACGAAGATCTGTCCGGGGAGGAAAACCTCACCCTGGATCGCATCGTTACCGATGATCGAAGTAGCCATCAAGCCTTACGGTGACGACACAATGGAACTCTCAATGAAAGCACCAATGTCGGTGTCAAAACCGGTGGATCTCGGGTAGGGGGTCCCGAACTATGCGTTTAAGGAGGATGGTAACAGGAGGCGGGGGACATGATGTTTACCCAGGTTCGGGCCCTCTTGGTGGAGGTAATACCCTACGTCCTGCTTGATCGATCTTGATGATATGAGTATTACAATAGTTGATCTACCACGAGACCGTAGAGGCTGAACCCTAGAAGCTAGCCTATCGTATGATTGTTGTTGTCCTACGGACTAAACCCTCTGGTTTATATAGACACCGGAGGGGGCTAGGGTTACACAAGGTCGGTTACAAAGGAGGAGATATACATATCCGTATTGCCTAGCTTGCCTTCCACGCCAAGTAGAGTCCCATCCGGACACGGGACGAAGTCTTCAATCTTGTATCTTCATAGTCCAACAGTCCAGCCAAAGGATATAGTCCAGCCTTCTAGAGACCCCCTAATCCAGGACTCCCTCAGCCGTAGTTTCACCAGGTCTTGCAGACTCAGCTTTACGCTTGTGTTTCTGATTGGAATTGCCTCCACCAGTGTCCTGACCGACTGGCTTGCTCATTCCACTGCGGAGCCGATCCTCCTCTTCTCCGTTAGCGTACCGAGTGGCTATTTCCATCATCCGAGTCAGAGACATATCTCCTATCCGACCAAATTTCAGGACTAGCTCTCAATTTTTAACGCTTTCCTTGAAGGCACAAACTACTTGATGGTGGGATACATTTTCCACTGTGTGATGCGAAGTGATCCACCTCTGAATGTAATCTCTCAGAGTTTCATTCGGTTTCTGCACGCAATGCTGCAATTCCGTTAACCCTGCTGGCCGCTTGCATGTACCCTCAAAAGTTTTAACAAACACTCGGGCAAGTTCTTCCCAATTGAATATACTGCCTGGCGCTAACTGAGTCAACCATGCTCTGGTTGAAACTTCCAAAATCAGAGGAAGATGCTTCATGGCCACTTCGTCATTGACACCACCAATCTGTACAGCCACTCGGTAATCCTCAAGCCAAGTGTCAGGCTTAGACTCACCAGTGAACTTGCTAACTCCAGTTGCCAACCCGAAGTTGGGAGGAATCACTGCGGCTCTGATGGCTTTGCTGAAAGACTCTGGACCTGAAACATGAACTCTGCTGCCAGTCAGATGATCTCTGTCAAGGCCCTCCCTGTGTACTTTGTTCCTGTCAACTAGACCTTGAACGAGAATAGATCTCGCATCAAAGCCTATCTCCCTTGGGTCGGCTGGTACTCTTCGCTAGCCACTGTGAGGGCGTCTGTCATCATATTTGTCGAGGCACATATGATCCACCCCTCGGAAGAGGTGTGGGCACTCGATGTCGGTCATCACGACCGAGTCGGTGATCATACTACTCGTGGTTTCTATATTGCTCCTGCCGATGCCCACGTCCCTCACGCCACGGGAGTGATCTTGGGCTGTGGGCCAACTGAACTGTATCTTCCATCACAGATCTACTATGAATCCTATTCCGCGACTGAGACACTGCTGTGTTCTGCTCTCCTGCCGCCCGGAGTCAGGCCCGGATCTGCATCAACCCTCTGCCAGCCTCCGACTGGGAAGGTTGAATTGACTCTTCTATAGGGGCTGCAGCTGTGAGATTCTGAATCGGAGTGCGGTATACCTGAGGTTGAGGCGGAAAAAGCTGTCGTCGACTGGACTCAGGAGCCCGCTGCTGAGCATGCTCGTCGAGTGCACATTGAAGGTTCTCTAGTCGAGTGCGCTCAGCCAAATTGGCCAGGCGCGCCCCCTCCAAGGCCTGGGCCTCGGAGATTTCCCCAATGATGGGCGTGTGAAGAGCATCCATGTTGCGGAAGCCAGGAGGACTATGTGGTCCGTCGACCATCAAGACTTCAACCGCAGGATCACTGCTGTCGCATTCAGATGTGGTCTCGACGGAGCCAGTCGAACAGGCCGTAGAGAGTTTCGTCGGGCTTGATTGCCGCGACTTGTGGGGTGGCCGACTGGCGGGCCACCGCGTGTTTCACCCACCGTTGAAGCCGCGACCGACCAGATCGCTTGCACCGGCGAACAGCTGGGAGCGAAAACATCACGGGAGCCGACCGATACTGGGTCGACGGCTGCCGGAGAAGGACGCCATGAGCACATGTTCGAAAGTGCGTCGCCTCGTGGACAGGGAGCGCTTCAACGTCAAGGGGAGCTTTCTGAAGCCAGGCGGAGTCGTTGGCAACAAAGACGAGCGCGCCGAGACGGATCTCGCGGCCCTCGGCCAATCCACTGTCGGAAACCATGATGATGTGAATCGGAAAAATCGCAACTTCACCAAAAAGTCGCTAAGTCACCTGCCCCAAGGTGGGCGCCAACTGTCGTGGTTCTAAGACTGACAGTAGAACGGGGGTAGGTATGAGGTGGAAAGATCCTAACTGTGGTGAAGTTGTACACACAAGATTTACGAGTTCATGCCCTTCACGGTGGAAGTAAAATCCCTACGTCTCGGTGCCCGGAGGCGACCGACTGGATTATGTGAGTGTAATATTATAGAGGTGCGAACCCTTGTCCCTGAGGAGGGGGTGGCTTATATAGAGTTCGCCAGACCCCTCCGGCCCTCGGTTACACATGGTTTAAGGTACATAAAGATGGGGCATTTCTGGTAACTCCAGCAATAAAGTGACATAAATGACCATTAAGTCTATAGAGTAAACGTTCAACCGTTGCTATACAGAGTGGCTTTAGGTCTTCTGATTGTCGAGTGACAATTGCTACGGTCGAGTGACTTTGATTCTTCCGAGTGGAATGTTTCTGGTCGAGTGGATGATGGTATCCCTCGAATGTTTCTGGATTTAGGGTGATGTCCTAGTGGAGGGTGTCTAGGTCAAGCCTCTGATCCTACCCTAGGTACATAGCTTCATCACGGGTCATACCTAATAGTTATATCCCCAACAGGGCCTGAACCTGGGTAAACATCGTGTCCCCTTGTCTCCTGTTACCTTCGATCCTCAGACGCACAGTTTGGGACCCCCTACCTGAGATCGGCCGATTTTGACACCGACACCTTTAACATGTGGTGTTTGCGCCCTATCTTTGCTAGCCAAAAATTCCGCACAAAGTAGAGATACTACTTGTGCATCCAAAAACCCTTAAACCCAAATCTTGTTTTAAGAGTCCACCATCACCTATGGATTGAGTAAGATCCTTCAAGTAAGTTGTCATTGGTGCAATAAGGCAACAAAAATTGCTTCTAAAAGTGTTGAATCATTTAGCGTAAGAGAAAATTGAGCGTTGTATGAACTTGTGATGGCAAAATAATAAAGGCAATAGACTGCATAATAAAGGTTGCTATCATAAGGGGAAATACAACGTGCCATTCTTTTGCACTAAGAGATTGAGCATACAAACCAAAAAGCACATGACAAGCTCTGCTTCCCTCTACGAAGGGGCTATCCTTTACTTTTATGCAAGAGTCAAAGTATTCTTCCCTATTCCTTTTTATTTTATCTTTTGCAAGCATCATGTGGCAAGGAAAGATCTAGGCACATATATCCAGTTGGATATGAGTGAGCATGAGTTATTATTGTTGACGTCACCCTTGAGGTAAATACGTTGGGAGGCGAAACTATAAGCCCCTATCTTCCTATGTGTCTGGTTGAAACTTTTTGTAATGCCCCGAGACCGATGTGCCAGGTGTCTTCAAGTTATTCGCTGTTGTTGCCTTGTCATTGCTTGCATGTCCTGAATCTCATATCATGTCATCATGTGCATCGCATTTGCATACGTGTTCGTCTCATGCATCCGAGCATTTTCCCCGTTGCCCGTTTTGCATTCCGGCGCTCCTGTGTCCTCCGGTGGTCCTTTCTACCTCTTTTCATATGAGGGGGTTAAACGTTTTCGGATTGGACCGAGACTTGTCATGCGGCCTGGGTTTACTACCGTAGACCGCCTGTCAAGTTTCGTGCCATTTGGACTTTGTTTGATACTCCAACGGTTAACTGAGGGACCGAAAAGGCCTTGTGTGTGTTGCAGCCCAACACCCTTCCAATTTGGCCCAAAACCCACCTAAACCCCGTCCATCTTCTAGAGCATTCGATCACGATCGCGTGGCCGCAAACCGCACCTCATTTGTACTCTCCTAGCTCCCTCTACCTATAAATATGTGCATCTCCCCCGAAATCCGGGTCTAAACCTAGATCCACACCTCTTCCGCGCGTCCGGACGCATCTGCGCGCGCCGGACATGTCCGCCGCTCCCCTCCATGTCGCCCCGGCCAATCGTGGGCTGCCACGTCAGTGCCACCGTCGCCCGCACCCAACCGCGTCGCGCCACGTGTCACTCCGCCGGTTCCTGCCTGCTTCGCCGCCGCCGGGCCCGCCGCTACCCAGATCCGGCCCTCCCGGCCCGGTACGCCGCTCGCCGTCGCCGATCCAGCGCCCGAGCGCGCCGCTCGCCGCGCCTCCTCACCCCGTCGTGCCCCCGTCGCCGGAGCATACTGCCGCTGCCGTTCTCCTTCGCCGTCGACCAGCGCCACTAACCGCCGGAGTTCCGGTCCTCTCTCCTCCAATCGGATCCGTAGGAGGCACGCCCGGATCCATCCTCGGCGCCCTCCGCCGCATCCATTCCCGGTCTCCGCGAACGCCATCATTGCCGGAGGAAGCCACCCTGCTGCCGCCGGCGTCCCTTGTCCTCTGCACCGCCGCCATGGCTTCCTGCCCATGAGGAGCACGGTAGGACGACGCCACCTCCCCGCGTGGGCCTTGGCCCGCATCGCGCCAGCACGGTCCAGCCTCCCCGCAGCCCAGCTCCGTCCCCGCCGGCCCACTTCCTCCGGACCGGTGATTTTTTTTCGCGAGGGTATATTTCTTCTAAGTCCCCAGATCCCAGTTATTTTATGCATTTTGCATCGCATCATAACTCCCTTATCGTAGCTCCGATTCGTGCGTGTAGCATATCAAAATGTTCGTCTCAACGAGTACATCATTTCTTCTCATTGCATCATTTTCATTTTAGTTCATCTTGCTGCCCGAAATGCTGTTGGAAGAGGGCTATGTGAGGACAGTTGCAGATCTGTTTCAGCAAATGGCCTTTTGTCATTTTTTCCATGATTAATGTGTGCATGCTATGATCTTGAGCTCTACATGTGTTTTGTAGAATGCCATGCTATCTTTACAGGGGTGTATGTCATGTATTTTTGAGATATTTGTGGTGAATAGCACAAGCATGCAAAGTAGCTTACTCGGTGATGCTGATTTCAGAGACTTAGGATTATTCTAAGTCCTTGTCTGTTTTTGTCTTTATGCCATATGTTCATGTTGTTTCCTAGTAATCCGTGCCTCTTTTGAGGATGATCAGTAAGTAAGGATGTTTTGTTAATAATATTGTGCTCTATCCATCCATGTCTTTTTTTTGAAATTATTGAGCACCCTTGCTTGAGTCAATCGAGCTCTACTTTTGCTATAAAATGTTCCTGGCAGATTGTTAACTTGTTTAGCGATTTTGCCGAGGTTGTTGTAGTTGATCCGTGCATGCTATGTTGCTGTTCTTGCCATGTATAGCTTCTATGCCATGTATTCTTGATGGGTGTATGCTTAGTTTGTCATGCCATGCTCTGTAGTGAGTGCATCGAGCTCGTTAATCTGTTTTGCATGCTCCAGTTTTTCACTAAGTCTGAATTTGTTTATGTTTTTGCTATGTTCACATGCTTGCAATTGTATTTTCTGATCCCTTTTGGCTCAAGGTCACTAAGGGACTTTTGTTATATGCTTTGAGTAGCTTCATGCCATGCCTTGCCTTTCCATGATATGTTCATGTAGCATGTAGTTTTCATGCTCTGAAGTGTGCTTCCTGATGATAAATTCCAGACTTGTGTTAATTTCACTAAGTCTGAAACCTGTTATCGTTTGCACTTTTGCCATGATTGTTTGAGCTTGCTATTGAGTGATTTAGCCATAGCTTAGTGTTCATCTTTTGTCAAGCATCATGAGTGGATCCCTTCCATGTATTTTGTTTCCATGTTTGAGTGCCGTAGCTTATTTATCTTGTTGCATTTAGTAGGCTACTTGCTGTTCATCGCAGACATGTGCCATATTTGTTTTGCTTGCCATTTCCAAACCGTGCATCCGATTCCGGTGATCCTTATACCGATTTCGACCGAAATAAACTCACCTTTCCATTGGCACTCCTGGATTTCCAAGTTGAGGCCAGGTTCAATCATTTCCTTTTCGAATCATGCATATGCATCGCATACCGCATCCCGCATATCATGCCTTGTTCTTGTGTTGGTTGTTTACTATGTTGTGTGCTTCTTTCCGGTGTTGCTTCTTCAGGTTGGTTCCGATAACGCCGCGTTTGTGAGGACCCGTTCGACTACGTCCGTTTGTCTTCTTCATGGACTCGTTCTTCTTCCTTGCGGGATTTCAGACAAGATGACCATACCCATGAAATCACTTCTATCTTTGCTTGCTAGTTGCTCGCTGTTTTGCTATGCCTATGCTGCGATACCTACCACTTGCTTATCATGCCTCCCATATTGTTAAGCCAAGCCTCTAACCCACCTTGTCCTAGCAAACCGTTGTTTGGCTATGTTACCGCTTTGCTCAGCCCCTCTTATAGCGTTGTTAGTTGCAGGTGAAGATTGGAGTTTGTTCCTTATTGGAACATGGATATTTGTTGGGATATCACAATATCTCTTATTTATATTAATGCATCTATATACTTGGTAATAGGTGGAAGGCTCGGCCTTATGCCTGGTATTTTGTTCCACTCTTGCCGCCCTAGTTTCCGTCATATCGGTGTTATGTTCCCGGATTTTGCGTTCCTTACGTGGTTGGGTTATAATGGGAACCCCTTGACAGTTCGCCTTGAATAAAACTCCTCCAGCAATGCCGAACATTGTTTTTACCATTCGCCACCTAGCCTTTTCTTTCCCTTGGGTTCTGCAGACTCAAGGGTCATCTTTATTTAAACGCCCCCGGGCCAGTGCTCCTCTGAGTGTTGGTCCAAACTAGAGCCCTGTGCAGCGCCCCCTCGGGGAAACTCGAGGTTTGGTTTTAGTTGTATGGAGCGCTCATCTGAGTGTGCCCTGAGAACGAGATATGTGCAGCTCCTATCGGGATTTGTCGGCACATTCGAGCGGTGTTGCTGGACTTGTTTTACCATTGTCAAGATGTCTTGTAACCTAGATGCCGAGTCTGATCGGATTGTCTTGGGGGAAGGAATATCCTTCGTTAACCGTGAGAGCTTGTGATGGGCTAAGTTGGGACACCCCTGCAGGGATTTGAACTTTCGAAAGCCGTGCCCGCGGTTTTGGGCAGATGGGAATTTGTTAATGTCCGGTTGTAGAAAACCCGAAGTTGATCTTAACTAAAATACATCAACCGCGTGTGTTACCATGATGGTCTCTTCTCGGCAGGGTCCGGGAGGTGAACACGGTGTTGGAGTTATGTTTGACGTAGGTTGTTCTAGGATCACTTCTTGATCATAGTTTCTCGACAGTGCTTTGCCTTCTCTTCTCGCTCTCATTTGCGTATGTTAGCCACCATATATGCTAGTCGCTTGCTGCAGCTCCACCTCATACCTTTTACCTTACCCATAAGCTTAAATAGTCTTGATCGCGAGGGTGTGAGATTGCTGAGTCCCCGTGACTCACAGATACTTCCAAAACCAGTTTGCAGGTGCCGATGAAACCATGCAGGTGACGCAACCAAGCTCAAGGAGGAGCTCGATGAAGATCTTGCCCTTTGTGTTGTTTCGTTCTAGTCGATCAGTAGTGGAGCCCAGTTGGGGTCGATCGGGGATCTGTGTAGCATTTGGGGGCAGTCTTCTTTTATTTTGGGTTCCGTAGTCGGACCTTGATTGTATCTGGATGATGTAATGCTTTATTCATGTAATTGTGTGAAGTGGCGAATGTAAGCCAACTATGTATCCCGTTCCCTTATGTATTACATGGGTTGTGTGAAGATTACATCACTTGCGACATTGCTTTCCATGCGGTTATGCCTCTAAGTCGTGCTTCGACACGTGGGAGATATAGCCGCATCGAGGGCGTTACAAGTTGGTATCAGAGCCTTCCCCGACCATAGGAGCCCCCTGCTTGATCGAATCGCTGGCGTTGTTGAGTCTAGAAAAATGTTTTGAGTCATTTAGGAACTTTATATATCGGAGAGTTAGGAATTATTTTTACTCCTCAGTCCCTTCGTCGCTCTGGTGAGGCATCCTGACGTAGAGTTTTGACTCTTCTCTTCTCAAATTTCACTAAATTTTTTTAGGATCACGCGGGTATTTCCGGCTTATTCTACGAGCCAATCCTTTGTTTGTTTGGAGTTGTGGTATTCGAGTTGCTTCAATGTCAAGTGTTGATTCCATACCTTTCCTAAGCGGTGTTCTCATATTCCTATGTGAATACTAATCCTTCTCGATCATCGAGTTTGTCTTGTCAATCCTTGTCAGCCGGTGCAATTCTCTTCAAGATGTTCCTATCATTTGTCACATCCACAAGATCGACTCAAGTCTTCCCAACATTGATTGTTTCATCCGTCTCAAGTTGCCTTTGTTTTCCCGCCCTCCCACCCTTATCTCTTCAAGGACTCAGATTTCTTAATCAAGTATCCATTTTATTCATGTGATGTCTCTCCATTCTTTCCATCAATGTTTTACCCGGTGGTTCTCTTGAAGATGCTCTACTCGTTCACCATTCTTCATTCTTTTCTTCTCCGGTGGATTCAATTCAAGTTTGCTGTGTTGATCATATCTTTTCCTCGTTTCAATGCTTTTCTTATGCCGGTGCACCTCATAATCTTCCCGCTTGCTATTCAATTGTTCCGGAGTGCTCAAGATATCTCGAAGATTCGTGTTTCCACTATGCAGTTGTTCAAGATCTTTCGAGGATGTTATCTCATTCAAGCCATTTATTCAACCGGCGCAACCTATCTTTTAAATCATTCTATGGTGTTTCTTTTGAGTGGGCCCTAACCCACAGGTCTTTTTCCAGGATCTTACCCGACTCTTCTAATTTTACCGGAGCTATTCTCAAATCTTTGAAAGTTTGACGTAAGATTGAATTGTCATCAGTCAAATGTCTTTCTCCAAGATCTTCCAAATTCTTTTCATCGTTGGCTTAACCTTTCCATTCTTCATTCTGGAGTGCCTCAACAATTCTTAGTGGTGTTTCTCGTTGTCATTCTCTGTATTGGAAAACCGAAGAAGATTTTTCTCTCAATCTTATCCGTTCTCTCAAAGATTCGTTATTCTAGCTTGTCGCCATCCTCTCATAATTGTTTTCGATTGTGAGAATTATTTTCAGCCTATCCGAAACAATTCAGGATTCTTTTCAGTTTGATTCTCTAGAGGCTATCATCTCAGAATTATTGATTCCAGCTTTCAGCTCTCATTCCCTAAATCTTACCGGTGCGCCATTCAAGTATTCTGTTATTAGTTCGTGATCTATTCGTACCCATGTACCCAAATTCCTTCAAGTATCTTCATTCGTTTTACAATTCTTCCCGGTGAATTTGTGCTTTTGCTATTTTCATTTTCAATTCTTACGGTGGTTCTTCCAAGTTTCTTCTTCCTTCGTTTATCATATCAATTTATTCGTTGTTTCAATTCTTACGGTGGTTTGCTCACGTTTCTCTTCCATGGTTAACATATTTATTCATTCATTGTTTCAATCCTACCGGTGGTTCGTTGAAGACCTTCTCAAATTTATCCTATACCTCTCTTAATCCTTTTTTCTACGAGAATAAGTAATATGCCAAATCCATTGTTGTCACCAATTTAAATTGGTGAAGGATACACATAACATAATTTTTATTCGTGTTTCATCTAAGTGATTAATTCCTTATTCCGGAGGTTCTTCAAATTCTTGGTTTCAATTTTTTCATCTTTATTTTCCCGGAGTTCCAAGTTTTCTCAATTATTTCATCGCGAAGCTCCATCTAAATCATTGCAAGGATTCACCTTGTGTTTTCAACTTCTTTTGCCTTCCGTTTGATCATTCTTTTGTTTAACGGAGTTCTTCATGAAGGTAATACATGGTGGTTCATCAAGGATTTAATTACTTCTCGAAGTGTTCATCAACATTCTTTTCAGAGAAGATCAAGTTTTCTTCATCTTGCATTGCGAAGTGCAATTCTTTCATATCTGATCTTTTGAGGTGGTGTTATGTCATTATTGATAATTTCCCTTCGTGTTTCATGGATCACAAGTTTTTCAAGAGTGACATATCTAAATCCATCATTTCCTCTTTGCTCAAGACATCTTTTCAAACCATCAATCTCTTCATTGAAATTATCTTGGGTTATACTTCACCTAAAACTTTCCCTAAGGATTGTTGCTAATTATGGTGCTTATAAATGACCCAAGCCCTTCATTTATCCTCCTGGTGAAATAAGTTTTCTCGCCTCCTTGTTGATATCAATCCAATCTATTGTGTTCGTTAGTGGCGGAATTTCACCTCATAGTTTTGAGATGTTTTCCATAAGCCCACAACAAGCTTACTCTTTTTGTTGTGGATTTTTCCAACAACTCCGTTCGACCCTTCTCCTAAAGATGCCTTTTCAAGCTCAATTGTGGCAGAAGTTGGCATTTTCTTCTCCATTTTCCTATTTCAATTATCTATCGTCTATTTTTTTCGTTTCAGAGGCATTGTGATATGCTTCTTTCAACCATCATCTCATTTTATCAAAGATCATGTTCTTTCCTTTGCTTATCCATTTAACCGGAGTGTTGTGTCCTCCACTCAAGTTCTTTTCGCCTTTTTCAAGACTTGCATCTTGTTTCTACCAGAGTGCTTGGATGTAAATCTTGTCCATTGCAACCCTTTTCTCATGTCGTTCAACCTACAGGGTTCTCGTGAGGTTCTGTGTTCCTCTTTTCTAATGGAGTGTTTTCAATTTCGATCATCTCCATTGTTTTCTTTTCTCAAATGGTTCAACCTCTCAAGGTTCATGGTTTCACTCGTTCGTCAAAGAAGCAACTTAGTTTTACCTCTTATCTTCCTCTTCCTTGTCCCTCCGGTGCCATTCTAGATCTCGGGACGAGATCCTCTCGTAGTGGTGGAGTGTTGTAACGCCCCGAGACCGATGTGCCAGGTGTCTTCCAGTTATTCGCAGTTGTTGCCTCGTCATTGCTTGCGTGTCATGAATCTCATATCATGTCATCATGTGCATCGCATTTGCATACGTGTTCGTCTCATGCATCCAAGCATTTTCCCCGTTGCCCGTTTTGCATTCCAGCGCTCCTATGTCCTCCGGTGGGCCTTTCTACCTCTTTTCGTGTGTGGGGGTTAAACGTTTTCGGATTGGACCGAGACTTCTCATGCGGCCTGGGTTTACTACCGGTAGACCGCCTGTCAAGTTTCGTGCCATTTGGACTTCGCTTGATACTCCAACGGTTAACCGAGGGACCGAAAAGGCCTCGTGTGTGTTGCAGCCCAACACCCTTCCAATGTGGCCCAAAACCCATCTAAACCCCGTCCATCTTCTAGAGCGTTTGATCACGATCACGTGGCCGCAAACCGCACCTCATTTGGACTCTCCTAGCTCCCTCTACCTATAAATAAGTGCATCTCCCCCGAAATCCGGGTCTAAACCTAGATCCACTCCTCTTCCACACGTCCGGACGCATCCGCGCGCGCCGGACATGTCCGCCGCTCCCCTCCATGTCACCCCGGCCAATCATGGGCTGCCACGTGCGCGCCGCCGTCGCCCGCACCCAACCGCGTCGCGCCACGTGTCTGCCGGTTCCTGCCCGCTCTGCCGCCGCCGGGCCCGCCACTACCCAGATCCGGCCCTCCCGGCCCGGTACACCGCTCGCCGCCGCCGATCCAGCGCCCGAGCGCGCCTCTCGCGGCGCCTCCTCACCCCGTCATGCCCCCATCGCCGGAGCATGTTGCCGCCGCCGTTCTCCTTCACCGTCGACCAGCGCCACCAACCGCCGAAGTTCAGGTCCTCTCTCCTCTGACCGGATCTGGAGGAGCCACGCCCGGATCCGTCCTCGGCGCCCTCCGCCGATCCATTCCCGGTCTCCGCGAACGTCGTCGTCGCCGGAGGAAGCGACCCTGCTGCCACCGGCGTCCCTTGTCCTCTGCACCGCCGCCATGGCTTCCTGCCCGTGAGGAGCACGGGAGGACGACGCCACCTTCCCGCATGGGCCTTGGCCCGCATCGCGCCAGCACGGTCCAGCCTCCCCGCGGCCCAGCTCCGTCCCCTCCGGCCCACTTCCTCCGGCCCGGTGATTTTTTTTCGCGAGGGTATATTTCTTCTAAGTCCCCAGATCCCAGTTATTTTATGCATTTTGAATCGCATCATAGCTCCCTCATCAGAGCTCCGATTCATGCGTGTAGCATATCGAAATGTTCGTCTCGACGAGTACATCATTTCTTCCCATTGCATCATTTTCATTTTAGTTCATCTTGCTGCCCGAAATGCTGTTGGAAGAGGGCTATGTGAGGACAGTTGCAGATCTGTTTCAGCAAATGGCATGTTGTCATTTTTTCCATGATTAATGTGTGCATGCTATGATCTTGAGCTCTACATGTGTTTTGTAGAATGCCATGCCATCTTTACAGGGGTGTATGCCATGTATTTTTGTGATATTTGTGGTGACTAGCACAAGCATGCAAAGTAGCTTAATCGGTGATGCTGATTTCAGAGACTTAGGATTATTCTAAGTCCTTGTCCTGTTTTTGTCTTTATGCCATATGGTCATGTTGTTTCCTAGTGATCCGTGCCTCTTTTGAGGATGATCAGTAAGGATGTTTTGTTAATAATATTGTGCTCTATCCATCCATGTCATTTTTTGAAATTATGGAGCAACCTTGCTTGAGTCAATCGAGCTCTACTTTTGCTATAAAATGTTCCTGGCAGATTGTTAACTTGTTTAGCGATTTTGCCGAGGTTGTTGTAGTTGATCCGTGCATGCTATGTTGTTGTTCTTGCCATGTCTAACTTCTATGCCATGTATTCTTGATGGGTGTATGCTTAGTTTGTCATGCCATGCTCTGTAGTGAGTGCATCGAGCTCGTAAACATGCCTACTTGTTAATCTGTTTTGCATGCTCCAGTTTTTCACTAAGTCTGAATCTGTTTATGTTTTTGCTATGTTCACATGCTTGCAATTGTATTTTCTGATCCCTTTTGGCTCAAGGTCACTAAGGGACTTTTGTTATATGCTTTGAGTAGCTTCATGCCATGCCTTGCCTTTCTATGATATGTTCCTGTAGCATGTAGTTTTCATGCTCTAAAGTGTGCTTCCTGATGATAAATTCCAGACTTGTGTTAATTTCACCAAGTCTGAAACCTGTTATCGTTTGCACTTTTGCCTTGCTTTTTTGAGCTTGCTATTGAGTGATTTAGCCGTAGCTTAGTGTTCATCTTTTGTCAAGAATCATGAGTGGATCCCTTCCATGTATTTTGTTGCCATGTTTTAGTGCCTTAGCTTATTTATCTTGTTGCATTTAGTAGGCTACTTGCTGTTTATCGCAGACCGGTGCCATATTTGTTTTGCTTGCCATTTCTAAACTGTGCATCCGATTCCGGTGATCCTTATACCGATTTCGACCGAAATCAACTCACCTTTCCATTGGCACTCTTGGATTGCCATGTTGAGGCCAGGTTCAATCATTTCCTTTCCGAATCATGCATATGCATCGCATACCGCATCCCGCATATCATGGCTTGTTCTTGTGTTGGTTGTTTACTATGTTGTGTGCTTCTTTCCGGTGTTGCTTCTTCGGGTTGGTTCAGATAACGTCGCGTTTGTGAGGACCCATTCGACTACATCCGTTTGTCTTCTTCATGGACTCGTTCTTCTTCCTTGCGGGATTTCAGACAAGATGACCATACCCACGAAATCACTTCTATCTTTGCTTGCTAGTTGCTCGCTCTTTTGCTATGCCTATGCTGCGATACCTACCACTTGCTTATCATGCCTCCCATATTGTTAAGCCAAGCCTCTAACCCACCTTGTCCTAGCAAACCGTTGTTTGGCTATGTTACCGCTTTGCTCAGCCCCTCTTATAGCGTTGTTAGTTGCAGGTGAAGATAGGAGTTTGTTCCTTGTTGGAACATTGATATTTGTTGGGATATCACAATATCTCTTATTTATATTAATGCATCTATATACTTGGTAATGGGTGGAAGGCTCGGCCTTATGCCTGGTGTTTTGTTCCACTCTTGCCGCCCTAGTTTCCGTCATATCGGTGTTATGTTCCCGGATTTTGCGTTCCTTACGTGGTTGGGTTATAATGGGAACCCCTTGATAGTTCACCTTGAATAAAACTCCTCCAGCAATGCCGAACATTGGTTTTACCATTCGCCACCTAGCCTTTTCTTTCCGTTGGGTTCTGCAGACTCAAGGGTCATCTTTATTTAAACCCCCCCGGGCCAGTGCTCCTCTGAGTGTTGGTCCAAACTAGAGCCCTGTGCAGCGCCCCCTCGGGGAAACTCGAGGTTTGGTTTTAGTTGTATGGAGCGCTCATCTGAGTGTGCCCTGAGTACGAGATATGTGCAGCTCCTATCGGGATTTGTCGGCACATTCGGGCGGTGTTGCTGGACTTGTTTTACCATTGTCGAGATGTCTTGTAACCTGGATTCCGAGTCTGATCGGATTGTCTTGAGAGAAGGAATATCCTTCGTTGACCGTGAGAGCTTGTGATGGGCTAAGTTGCGACACCCCTGCAGGGATTTGAACTTTCGAAAGTTGTGCCCGCGGTTATGGGCAGATGGGAATTTGTTAATGTCCGGTTTTAGAAAACCCGAAGTTGATCTTAACTAAAATACATCAACCGCGTGTGTTACCGTGGTGGTCTCTTCTCGGCGGGGTCTGGGAGGTGAACACGGTGTTGGAGTTATGTTTAACATAGGTTGTTCTAGGATCACTTCTTGATCATAGTTTTTCGACCATGCTTTGCCTTCTCTTCTCGCTCTCATTTGCGTATGTTAGCCACCATATATGCTAGTCGCTTGCTGCAGCTCCACCTCATACCTTTTACCTTACCCATAAGCTTAAATAGCCTTGATCGAGAGGGTGCGAGATTGCTGAGTCCCCGTGACTCACAGATACTTCCAAAACCAGTTTGCAGGTGCCGATGAAACCATGCAGGTGACGCAACCAAGCTCAAGGAGGAGCTCGATGAAGATCTTGCCCTTTGTGTTGTTTCGTTCTAGTGGATCAGTAGTGGAGCCCAGTTGGGGTCGATCGGGGATCTGTGTAGCATTTGGGGTAGTCTTCTTTTATTTTGGGTTCCGTAGTCGGACCTTGATTGTATCTGGATGATGTAATGCTTTATTCATGTAATTGTGTGAAGTGCGAATCTAATCCAACTATGTATCCCGTTCCCTTATGTATTACATGGGTTGTGTGAAGATTACCTCACTTGCGACATTGCTTCAATGCCGTTATGCCTCTAAGTCGTGCTTCGACACGTGGGAGATATAGCCGCATCGAGGGCGTTACACTTTTTTCTCATGGGTATGCAGTGAGTGTTAGCAATCATAGAAGACTATATGATGGTTGAGTATGTGGACTTGCCAAAGGGCTTTGATACGTGACCCTTCCAGAAAAGATGATGAATTGTAGTTGCAAAGTTGAATGAGGACATAGTTTGTTGGTTTTCAATTGAGTTTATGATTCATACTTCGATATTGTGATGAATTGTTACCTGTTCATGAGAAGTTTATGATAAAATCTATGTGATGAAAGTTCTATGATAAAGTTTGTTGTTGTTATAATAATGTTTTCGGCTTACTATGACGGTCAGTTTTCGGCTTTTTCCTCCTAAGGTACTTGACCGGGCAAACCAGTAGTACAATCGTAGGGGTTCTCCCTTTGCCCTCTTAGCCAAATGTGCGGAACATAAGGGGCAAACACAGGATCCAGGCAACCCAACTATCGACCCAAGACATAGTTCGGAACAGATGCATATAGTGCAATATCTGATACGCCGGACACCTAGCAGAAAACGGTGCCGGACTTGAAGATATTGAGCTTATATATAAATCGAACTCTTTACTAATTAATATGTTTTCATGCAGGGCTATTCGAAGAAAGAGGAGAGAATCAGAAAGGGAATCAACGAGTCACGGGATGCGGATATCCGAACACCATAAACGGCATTTTTTATTATTTCTCGTAAGCTCAGGACGTCTAACCGTGCAATTCGAACTGCGAAGGCAATACTTGTAAGATAAAAAGAAAAAAACATTTACAGAGTAAAGGTTACACAGGGCCTTGATGCGTGAGTTGAAGCCTTCACTGAGCCCTGTTGCAAGTCTACGCCTTTGCTTCTGATATGAGGGGATTGGGACCTTCGATGAGACCTTGATGGGTGAGGACCTTGCCGATGGAGCTTTAAGCTCTGGGATATCCGGAATTGGTCCCTAGGTTGTCTGAAGACGAGGTAATTCCGAAGTTTGGTTTGATCGAACACGTACTTCGGATTATTGTATGCCACACGGCTGCCCATGGTATTTTGAGGGCGAAGTTGTGCCAACGAGGCACGTGGAGCGTGAAGAATGTGGGCGAGCCGTGGGGCGCGTATCCCTATTTGCGATGAACGCATGCAGGTTCCCATGACGGGGAACGGCTTCGAACCCGTTTACTATTGTCACCGGCCCTTACGGCGGGTCGGCATCCGGGCCTATATGGGCCTATGTGGTCTTCGACCACTAGGGCCGTGGTGTGCTCTTTGGTTCGAAGTGAGCATTCGGTGTTGCCGTCGATAGTTATGACGCCCGAAGGACTAGGCATCTTCAACTGGAGGTACGCGTAATGCGGAACGACATTGAATTTGGCGAATGTTGTTCGACCGAGGAGGGCATGATAGCCACTATGAAAATGTGCAATATCAAAGATCAAGTCCTCGCTTTGGAAATTATCCAAAGATCCAAACACTACTTCGAGCGTCACGGTGCCCTTGTAGTGGGCCTCCACTCCCGGAATGACCCCCTTGAAGGTGGTGTTACTGGGTTTAATCCTTGATGGATTGATCCCCATTTTCCTCACTGTATCCTCGTATATTAGGTTTAGGATACTCCCTCCGTCCATTAGGACTCTAGTGAGGTGGAATCCATCGATGATGGGGTCTAGCACTAGGGTTGCAGACCCTCCATGGCGTATGCTGGTGGGATGATCCCTGCGATCAAACGTGATCGGGCAAGCTGACCATGGATTGAATTTTGGTGCTACTGGCTCGATGGAGTATACGTCCCGTAGCGCCCGCTTCCTCTCCTTCTTCAGTACATGGGTTGCATAGATCATGTTTACTGTCTTGACCGCGGAAGGGAAGGGTTTCTGGCCTCCACTATTCGGCCTGCTGGGCTCATCATTGTCCTCGCTTCGTGGACTTTTTCCTGAGTCTTCGGCTATGAGTTTGCCAGCCTATTTGATCACCGCACATTTTCGGTTGGAGTGGTTTTTGGGCTTCTCAGATGTGTTGTGGATCTGGCAAGGCTTATCCAGAATTGTGTCTAGTCTAGACGGGCCATCACCATTGCCTTTAGGGGCTTTCTTTCAGGTTCCGAACTTCCGACTTCGGAATCCGGCATTTACTGCCGTATCCTCAGCTTCGCCGTCATTGTGGCGACCTTTATTCTTGCTGTGTCGGGGCTTTCCATTTCCGTCCCAAACCTCGAAGGTCCTAGGTGTGTCTGGGTTTGTGTTCTTGCGAGCAAGCCAACTATCTTCACCCGCGCGAAAGCGGGTCATGAGGGAAGTAAGGGCTGCCATAGTTCTTGGTTTGTCCTGGCCGAGCTGCCGTACAAGCCATTCGTCCTTGACACAATGCTTAAAGGCAGCCAAGGCTTTGGCATCCGGACAATCAATGATTTGATTTTTCTTGGTCAGGAATCGGTTCCAAAACTGATGTAGGGTGGAACCCTAGATGGCTGATCTTTGACGATTTGGAGGTGATCATGTGAAGAACACGAGAGGAAAACACAAGGGAAAACACGAGAGAATCACTGAAACCAACAAGATTCGATAACACATGCGCAAGATTCTCGAAACACAAAGAGATACACGATCCACTGTCAACTAAGGACGATACATAAGGTAACTAGTTCGTCTTTGTGAGGAGGTATTGAGGGGTCATCCCGTGAGGGGTCTTGAATCCACTTGGGGGATCTTTTCCGAAGAGGCTGTGGAATCCAATGGAGAAGTAACCAAGTTGATGAGCAAAGCTCTATCTCTCAAATGAGATAATCCTTTGCTAACCCTATAAAAGTGAAGAAGGAGTCGTTTATATAGACAAAGGGGGCAAATGGGTACATGGGCTTCGGCCCGAAACGCACACGCATGTGGTGGTTCGGATGATCCGGATGGTGGTTCGGATGATCCGGATGGTGGCCCGGATGATCCGGGTGTCAGGGGTCCGGATGATTTGGATGGCTGTCCGGATTGTCCGGATGTGTCACAGCTGACGAGGGGGGTCTGGCTGACCGGGAGCTGGTCCGGACATCTGGGTGGTACCGGATGATCCAAGCGTCATTCCGGACCGTTCGACTTCGCGGGGAGGTTTGTTAGTCTCGGGTGCCACTTATCTGGATCATCCGGGTTGGGGCTGGATCGTTCGGACAGAGGTCCAGTTCATCCGGGAAAGTGCAGACTTGGTCGTCTTCTCCTCCATCTTCGCGTATGTCTTCCTTCTTCGATTCTCCTTAGCTTCTGCGTGGCTAACTCCTTGGTACCTGAGTATGCATAATGTCTCCGTTTGAGGTAGTAGCCATGTCTCATGTGCATCGAAGTGGAATTGTGAGTGGAGAGATGTCACCTCAGTTTCGAGAGCTCTTGCACGTGATCGTGTGATGGGTCCACTAGACACTTGGTGAGACGATGATAGGTCCATGGGTCTGACCTTGGGTTGCTTCGCATCGTCTCCCCCCCTTGGGAAAGATCCGACCTCGGATCGAAGTCTTCATCACCATGGTAGGGAGAAAGATCCTTGATATTGAAGATATCGCTCACATTGTACTTGTCGCGTGGGATGTCGATCTTGTAGGCGTTGTTGTTGTAGCGTTCGAGCACCTTGAATGGTCCATCAGCTCGTGGTAGAAGCTTGGACTTGCGTTTTTTGGGGAAGCGGTATTTGCGAAGGTGTAGCCACATAAGATCTCCGATGTTGAATATCATGGGTTACTTGTTGACGTTGAGCTTGGTCGCGAGGCGTTGTACTTGGCGCTAGATTGAGTTCCTTGTAGCTTCATGCACCTTCTTGAGATAGTTCACTCATGCACTCGCGTCCATGTTGATGCGCTCTTGTAGTGGAATAGGTAGAATGTCCAACGGGGACAACGGGTTGAAACCGTAGACGACCTCGAAGAGGGACTTGCCGGTAGTCGAATGTCTTGCGCGGTTGTAGGCGTACTCGGTGATGGGTAGGCACTCCTCCCACTCCTTGATGTTCTTCTTGATCAACACGCATAGTAGAGTGGAGTGCGTCCGTTCGTGACTTCCATTTCGCTATCGGTTTGAGGATGGTATGCCGGAGAGAACAAGAGCTAGATTCCAAGTTTGGCGCATAAGGTCTTCCAAAAGTAACTCAAAAACTGATGTCGCGGTCCGAGACAATCGTCTTTGGCACTCCGTGTAGGCGCAAGATTTCCCTACAAAAAAGATTTGCAACATGTGAAGCATCGTCTATATTGTTGCATGGTATGAAATGTGCCATTTTAGAGAATCGGTCCACAACAACAAACACGAAATCTTTGCCATTCCTAGTTCTAGGAAAACCAAGCACAAAGTCCATACTAATATCTTTCCATGGGTGATATGGAATAGGAAGTGGCATATATAGACCATGGGATTGAGCTTCAGACTTAGCTTTGCGACATGTATAGCATCGGTTGGTGAAACGTGAGACGCCGCGGAACATCTTATGCCAATAGTAGTTCTTTGAAAGCGTAGCGAAAGTCTTGTCGCGTCCAAAGTGTCCCATAAGTCCTCCTCCATGGGATTCTCACAAAAGTAACAAAGAAAGAGAAGACTCGGGGATACAAAGTTTGTTAGCTCTCATAAGATAATCATCTTTGATGTAGTAGCATTCCCAAGATGTATGCCTCAAACATTTGGCATAAGGAATAGCAAAAATAGGATCATGCGCGTATAAGTCTTTTATGTGCTCAAAGCCAATCACATTCAATTCAAGTTCGGTAACAAGCATGCATATGCGTGAAAGCACATCCGCCACAACATTTTCCTTACCTTTGATATACTTGATGACATAAGGAAATGACTCAATAAATTCACTCCACTTAGCATGATGCTTGTTCAACTTAGTTTGACCCTTAAGGTATTTAAGCGTTTCATGGTCGGTATGAATGAAAAATTCATGAGGGCGAAGGTAATGTTCCCATTCACGGAAAACTCACACTAAGGCATATAGTTGTCACGCCAAATATGCGACTTTATCCTAAAGGAACTCGAATGTCCCACCAATGATAGAACCGCATATTGACACACTTTTGCAAGGTGGATATCATTACATCGTACCATACATAATAGTTGGGGATACATACAAAGGGCATACAAATGCCACAAGAATACATCAAACATCATACATGAGAACAACATCTGACTACGGATGAAACACAAAAATAAACTCAACGATAACCACCCTGCTAGCCCAGGCTACCGACCAGGAACCTAACCCAAGATTGACGAAGAAGAAAAAGAACTCCAAAACAAGTGAACATCGCTCTCACATCGGACCATCGCATAACCTGTACCTACAACTATTGGTGTAGTAATCTGTGAACCATGAGGACTCAGCAATCCCATTACCATGGGTATCAAGACTAGCAAAGCTTAATGTGTTAGGAAGGGGTAAAGTGGTGAGGTTGCAGCAAGAGACTAAGCATTGTATGGTGGCTAACTTACAAATACAAGAGTAAGATGAGAAACTACGCAAACGGTTGCAAACTAGTAACGATCAATAAGTGATCTTGAACTACTTATGTTCAAACATAACCCAACAGTGTTCTCCTCTCGAACTTCCCCGAAAAGAGACAATCACGGTTACGCACGCGGTTGGTGTATTTTAATCAAGTCCTCTACAACCGGATATTAACAAATTCCCATCTACCACATAACCGTGGGCACGGCTCTTGAAAGTTTAAACCCTGCAGGGGTGTCCCAACTTAGCCCATGACAAGAGCATGATCCGCAAAGACAATCCATTGCGGGACCCTCCGATCAGACTCAGAATCCTGGTGCACAAGATATTTCGACAATGGTAAAACTAATCCAGCAAGACCTCATGGCGTGTCGACACCCTGATAGTAGCTGCGCGTATCTCGTCTCAGGCCACATCTGGATTGGCTAAGTTTCCAGCCGGCAGACCCGTTGGTGGCCCCGGCTACTGCCGTTTGGGACCAACACCATCAGCGCTGGCTCCCCTACGATGTAGAAAGAATTCTAGGGTTCATGACGCCCTATGCCAATTAATTGTTTAGTTCAAGTATTATTATGGCAAATGTTAAAACCAATGTTGGGCCTTGCTAGAAGAGTTCTATTCAAAGCGAACTGTCAAGAGGGTCCCATAAACCCTCACCGTATTAGGTACGCAAAATCAAGGAACATAACACCGATATGACGGAAACTAGGGAGGAAAGACTGCAACAAAACACTAGGAAAAAAGCCGAGCCTTCCACCTTTTACCAAGTATATATGTGCATTAATTAAATAAGAGATATTGTGATATCCCATGATATCCATGATATCCATGTCCCAACATGGAACAACCTGCACTGCACCTGCAACTAGCAACGCTATAAGAGGGGCAGAGCAAAGCGGTAACATAGCCAAACAACAGTTTGCTAGGAAGGGTGAAAAAGGTTAGAGGCTATCATGGAAATTTGGGAGGCTTGATAAACAAGTGGTAGGTAGCGTGACATAGCGATAGCATCGAGACAACTAGCATAGCAAAGATAGTAGTGAGATCGAAGGTGGCGGTCATCTTGCCTAAAATTCCGCTAGGAATAAGAACGAGTCCATGAAGAAGACGAAGCCACGTAGTCGGACGAATCCTCATAATCACAACGAAATAGGAACTATCGAGAAGGAGCACAACCGGAAAGAAGCAAACAACATGGTAAACACACAACACATTAACAAGACATGATGCTCAACCAAGTATGATGCGTGACAAGGCTACATGTTGCTACTGATGGCAAGAGATGATGCATACAAGAACAACACATCAAAGCAAGTTTAAATGAGGCCGGAAACAACATATAACAATTCCGATAAGCCCTCATATGAAAATTTCGAAATTGGTCCTGATCTGATCAAAACATTATGTTAAAGTTGTTAAATAACAAGTTAAAGTGCACCAAGATGATCTACGCAGTTTTCTAGTCAAGTTTCATATAAAGTTCATTTAATTCGGAGCTACGACCTAGAAGATATGAGCAAAACAAGTTAAACATGGCATTGATGCAAATGCAAGCAATACAACATCTCAAACACTCCAAAACATGGATGCAACATGGCATGATGAAACTGCATGCAAAACCAAACAAGTTCATGTAGAGCACACTCAAAATGGAGCAACGGTTCAGCACATACACTCAATACAAGTTTCAAACACAATCTGCCCAAAATTGCAACTAAGCACTTTGCGATCAAGGAAACGACATATTACATAACATATATTGATACAAAATTGATATGCACTCAAAGTACAGGTTACATGCTTCAAATAACATCAAGATTCAAGTTCATAGGCATCAAGATTAATCCAAGATGATCAATGCAAATAGCCACTTGATAACACATATTATGACTTAGTGAAAAACAGAGCATATGCATGAGCAGGAATAACATGTTGACATGTTGGAGGCATGAAACATTAAGGCTACAGTGCAAGATCATGGAAAACAAAAGCATGGCATTAAAGTACAGGGTGAACATGGCAAAACATGATTACTAAGCATCTCCATATAACTCCTAGATCAACGACAATCATCAAGACAAGATGCAACAAGATATAAGCTGATTCTCAGACTTAGAGGAAACCTGGGAATGCAAAACAATAACATTATGATGCTGACTTTGGAGGCACATAACAGCAAGCATAGAAACTTTAATAATTATGCAAAAGACATGGGCATGTAGTAGACATGATATACTTCAACTTAGTCCATGGGCACAAGTTCATATGCTTCACAGAGTAATTACTATGATACTTGCACTATGGAACATACTGTTAACAAGTTGACAGATTTGGCATGATGGCAACTTGAGAGCAAGAAAGAGACAAACTACAGCAAGTTATATGGCAACCAAGGGCATGGCATCAAATTACACGTAAAAAGGAGCAAATAACATCAAGGGATAATAACCATATGGCTTATGGACTAGTGGGAACCAACAAGACAAGTTTGAAAGTTATAACAGTTTCAGCAAGTGTAGAACAGCAACAACATCAGCATAGCATGTTTGCAAGCTTGGAACAGAGGTCATATGAACTCCAAAATTATAAATCTTGGCATGTGGGCAAAGTACTCATAGCATACTTCAAATCATGTAATTGGAGAATCTCCAAAAGAGGCATAGATTAATTAATAACAAGCTCATAACATGGCATCATGAAGTTAACAGAAAACTGGAACATCATTTAGGCATGTTCATGGCAATGAAAACATATGCCACATGACATATATGAGGCATCAAATGGCATGGCATGAAAGAGCATAACATGGACATAAAAACATGTCAACTAGGCATATCCAGATTATGCATGGAATTGATGGTAGCATCAAGTTAACATGGCAACATAGCGTAACAGTTACAGACTTAGCAAAAATCAGTCTCAGAAAACAGCAAACATCATGTACCCTACTTTGCATGCTTGTTCTAGTCACCACAGGGCACATAAAAATACATGGATTGCGGCACTATAAATATGGCATGAATATGCTCCTAAAACATGTTGACATGATGCTCAAAAGATAAACACACAAAATGCTACGAAAAAGACAAATCAGCAAGTTACAGCAGTTTTCAGCAGTTTATAACATTTAGCACTCTTGCAACAAGGATTAAGGCATCAAGAGGAACAGTAACATTCATGCAATCTACTCCATCATCTAGAGCACTCAGAGAGGAACATTTTCACATATCATACACTCAAAACGGAGCTACATGCACAAAGATATAGCCAACACAAAATACATGCATGATGCTAAAAACCTGAGGGACTTAGCAGCTTTTAGAGAAAGAAAAAAATGGATGGGCACGGGATAATTGAACGACACTTAGGGGGAGGCTTAAGTGGGCGCTCACCATGGGCCTGGCCCTGTTGAGGAGGAGGTAGTTGGCTGGTGATGCTGGGCTCAGAGCTGGGCCTCGACGAGGTTGGGCCCCCGAGCAGGCCGGCGCTGGTGAGGCGCTCGCTCGCAAGGACGACGGGCAGCTACGGCATGGTGGACCTCAGCTCCGGCGATGGGGACGAGGGGACGGGGTGGAACCGCGGCGAGGGGTCGCCGGATCTGGGCGCGACGACGTCAACTGGGCGGCGCGGGGGCACGGGGAGATGGGCGGCGAGCGGCGCTAGCGATGCGGCAGCGGGGCGGCGCCGGCGTGCGATGGCGCAGGTGGCGGCGAGGCGGGGCCGGCGAATGGGTGGCGAGTGTTTAATCGTGGGTTCCGGCAAACCCTTGAGGTTCGAACACTGGGGTGCGCACGAAGATCTCTCTCTCACACACACACTCACTCTCGCAAGGATCTCTAGGCCTAGCTCGTAGAGCCCAAGGAATGAGTGACACGAGAGTTTATACTGGTTCAGGCCATCGTTGTGGTGTAATACCCTACTCTAGTGTGGTGTGGTGGATTACCTCATAGGCTAAGGAGGAACTAGTACAAGGGAAGAACAACCTCCTGAGGAGAGGTGTTCTTGAGCTCGGTGAGCTTGTGTGTGTGTGAGGATGGTCTCAATCTGATCCCCCATGCTAAGGTGGTGGCTAGTCCTATTTATAGAGGTCCTGGTCCTCTTCCCAAATGTTTAGGCGGGAAGGGGTCCCACAACAGCCAATTTTGAAGGGGGACAACTAGTACAAGTTATCCTGACAAAAGGTGGTCTTTGCCTGCCAAAGGCTCTGGTGTTGACACCATCGTGGGCTCCGCGGTGACCTCCGTCCTGCCGTCCTGCTGGTCTTGGTCTTATTGCACCGATATGGTAACCTTTGCCTGATGCCTCGGGACGCCTCGCTTGCGCTTGCCCCTTTAGCACCAAAGAGGAAATGAGTACTCTGCGCCCACTGGCACCCGCCTGGCCTTGGTCATCATGGCTCACGTCACGTGAACCTCATGAGGAGCCCCTTGCATAGATATCTCCGCTCCTTAGGAGCCAGCCTAGGGAGGCTGCCCCCGGGAGGTCTTGGCATCGTCCGCCTCGCGAGGCTTGGCCCCTCGCGAGGGTCTTGAGTGGTTGTTGATGAGGATGGGCCGTACCAGGGCGTTGGATGAGCCACGCCCTGGGCCACAGTCAGGAAAGTCTGGGTACCCCCGTTCCCTGGATGCCGGCAGTAGCCCCCGGGCCCAAGGCGCACTCGGACATGGCTTTGAGGTGAAGCCAAAGGTCAAGTGCCGAGCACCGCGGGCCCCAATAGCTTATGGCCTTGATTGACGTGTGGCGATTGATAGGTCGTGGGCGTCTCCGCTTCACCACACTTCCTCGGCAACTGTCCAACTTGACGAGACCCTGCTGCATGCAGAAAAAATCATCATTACCTTAGATCATGGAGGCCGGCTGTTGGCCTCCCTCCGGCTATAAATGAGGAAGGGGCGAAGCCCCCGTTTCTCATTTCCTCTGTTCCGCTTGCTTCTTCTCCCTCCTTGCCTCGACATCCATGGCACCGGTATGGAGGTTCTCCGCCGTCGAGAAGGGGAAAACCCCTCGTGAAGAACTTGGGACACTCCCACCAAAGAAGAGGTCGGTCCGTTCTCGCGACATCATCGCGAGGCCGGAGGTGACGACGCCTTGGTATGAGCGGTCTCCCCAGGGCTACCCGTTGCCCTTGTACGCTCAGGCTGAAGGCTCTGTAGGAGGAGGCAGTGATCGATGCCTCTCGCGGCATGGCCGCGATGGCCGTGCAGTGGTGGGGCGTGTCGCCACCCCGAGGGCTCCTTGCGAGAACTCATGGTGTGGGCGGCGATTCCACCATGCACGTGGATCCGGTTCCCATCGTTCTTTCCCCAAGAGATGCCGCTGAGGGGGCCAGTCAAGTTATGGCTGCAGCACGCCGCTGAGGCGCGATGCTCAAGTGGTCGCCCTTAGCGTGCAAGCCGCTCTC
This sequence comes from Triticum urartu, assembly GCF_056163025.1. Taxonomy (NCBI): domain Eukaryota; kingdom Viridiplantae; phylum Streptophyta; class Magnoliopsida; order Poales; family Poaceae; genus Triticum; species Triticum urartu. The sequence continues at coordinate 202,935,269 of NC_141877.1, read as the reverse complement.
TGAAGGTAGAAAAGGCAGGAGGCATTGCAAGAGCGAGGTTGCAGGAGTCGGAAATCATAAGTTGCGGGTTGAGCTGCCTTGGGTACGCGACTTATATTAGTGATCCCAGCTCGGTTCCTTGCATGGCGCCCGGTTCACAACCGCTGATGGCGTTGCTACCAGGTTGTGTCCACGCCAGCTCCCACCCTTCATACTTCCCTGATTTCTCTGCGTCCTCGGGTCCCGGCCCCCGAGCGAGCTCGGCCGCCGCTGGTATGCCAGGTCGCGATGCCATGGCCAAGGCCAGGGGGCGAGGGCTGGAGAGCTAGTAAGAGCTCCTGAGGCATGATGCTCAGGAGCCCTCCCTTTAACGCCCAAGCGAAAAGCATGAAAGGGGACCTCCTGCAGCTAGGCTCCAGAGGTTCCTGTGGGTTAGTGTAAGAGAAAGTGGCCCATAGCTGTGTTGGCCGTCCTGCCATTGCTACTTCTGCAAGAAAATTAAGGCACTGAGGATCCAGTGAGGTGGCGTACACAGAGCGGGCCACAAGCCAGAGCTCGATCGCACAGGTTTATTAGTGTTGCAGGGACGGACCCGAGTACAAGCACCGTGCCAACATGCGAGTCTACCATTGCGGGATAAGCAAGTGACTGATTGGCAGCGCAGGAGGCCACGATGAGCATGCGCCAGGTCAGCAGTGGTCATGGAGAAATTCACGCGAGAAGGAAACTTAGTTCAGATAGATGCAAGAATGATACATGCCACCGGGACGGACCCGAGCGGACTGGGGATGATGCGGCCCGTGAGGCGCCCCCAATAGAGTAAGCTAAAGATGCAAAAGGATACACGCCGCAGGGACAGGCCCATGCGACTTGGGGATAATGTTGCCCAATGGGCACCCCTTACTGAATGAACTGGAAAGAGTCACCTGATACCAAGCTGGAGTGGTGTCGAGGCAGCTGAAGACGCACTGAAGAGGTTGCCCTTCACGAGCCGCCAGGGTCCTGAGCCTCAGGAGGCTCCACAGGCCCTGGTGGCTCCTGAGGAACTGTCGCGATCTCTGCCAGGACAACGTGATGCCGGGCCTCCTGAGCCGCCAGAATGCTCCGTAGGTGACCCTGGAAGGTGATAGCTGCGTTCGGTAGGCCGAGAGGCATGCAAACATAGTTGTGAGGGGGACCCTCGCACCGCCCAACGCGCGAAGGCCAGAATCGTCGCTGAGATGTGTCCCTGTTGAGCCCCGAAATGTCGACGTAGATGTGCAGCCTGTCTCCCTCACCAGGGTGGGGTGCTGCACTGGATGGTGGGCGATGGTCACCATGTATGGTCCCTGCTTCCTCAAGCTCCTGGATCGCCTTGGTGATGAATTCCTGAGCACAAGGTGCTCCACAGCTTGTGCCCTCTTAAGGGAAACGTGCGGTGCAGCATGCCTCCACATGGTGCCCAAGAACCTCCCTCGTGACAATGGCTAGGTCTAAGGACCTCCAGAAGAGAGCCCTCGAGCCCAGCCCGAGGAGGGAGCCGGGCGTGCCTTCCTATGCGAGGGAAGGAGGCGCCCCATCTGTGGGCGTAGGTCCTGAGGTGGTGCTGCTGGATATGCAGCCCTCCTGAGGTCCTTGGTGGAGTAGTTGCTTCTTCTTCTTGGGGTTGTCCTCAGGAGGGTATGGGGTGCCTTCGTTGTCAGGGTCTTCGGCCGCTGCAGCCTGGTAAGCGTGCTCGAGGGAGCACACCGCATCTCTTTCCGCGCAGGCGACCAAGATGACGCCGCCACTTCCTGGAATCTTGAGGACGTTGTAGCCGTGGTGGGTCACTGCCATGAACTTGGCCAAGGCTGGATATTCAAGGATAGCATTGTATGGTAGGCGGATGTGGGCGACATCAAAGTCGATGAGCTAGGTGCGGTAGTTGTCATGCTGGCCAAAGGTGACAGGGAGGCGGACCTGCCCTATCGGCGTGGTGGAGCCGTCGGTCACTCCTGAGAAAGGCTTGGTAGGCTGCAGCCGGTCATATGGTACCTGAAGGCTGTCGAATGTCTCGATAGACAGGTCATTGAGCCCTGCGCCACTGTCGGTGAGGGTCTTGGTGACTTGAACATTGTTGATGACGGGTGAGCAGAGCATCGGGAGAGCGCCGGCCGTCACTACGCACTTGAGCTGATCCGCCGAGCTGAAGGTGATGGCGCACTTGGACCACCTAAGCGGGCGCGTGGCCTCGAGCCTGGGAAGGGCTACATTCACCTCACGAGCAAACTACTTGATAACACGTTGAGAGGCTGGGGCTTGAGCGCCACCCAGGATACAGGCGATGACACGTGGTTCTTGGAAACCCCTTGCCCCCTCGTCCTGATGGTGTTCGTCGTTTCTCCTTGGTGGTGGCGGTAGCAGAGGGAGACCAGCATTGCCCTGAGGGCGGTCCTCACGAGGCTGTTCCCTCCAGGGTCCCTCTTGAGGCTGGTCCTGCCAATGGTTCTCGCGAGGCTGGTCGCACCACTCCTGGCGGGGGCCGCGGTCATCCCAGCATCCTCCACTTCTTCCTCCTCCTCGGCCGTAGCCCCGGTCATTGTGCTCGAGGCGTCGACTGAAGCGCCCATCTCGAATGGCCCTAGCCTCCTGACAGTCGTTGGTATTGTGGTTGTGAACATTGTGGAAGGCACAGAAGGGGCGGTTGGCCCTGGATGATTCGTGGTGGTCGCGACCGTGCTTCATCTCTAGCTCCGCCGCGAGCACGGCAGCCCCCTTGCGCTTCACGTCCTTGATCTTGGCCTTCTTGTCCTCTAGGTCAGCATCTGGGAGCTTGAGGAGGGAGTGGCACCCTTCCTTAGCCCTTGCACACTCGGTTGCCATGTTGAACATCTCCAGGGCCGAGCATAGCTCCTCGTGGATGGTGAGATCCTCCTTCATCTTGATGTCGCGGATGCCATCGGAGAACGCGGAGATGATGGCCTCGTCCCTCACCTTGGGGATCTTGAGGCGGACGCTGTTGAAGCGATGGATGTATTTTTGCAGGTCTCCTGCGGCTGGCGGGCAGTCACGAGTGCCCTGGAAGTTGTTGACGAAGCACTTGCGCATCTCGCTCCACGAGGAGATCGATCCCGCAGGCAGGTTCGTGAGCCACGAGCGCACGCCATCCTTGAGGGCCATGGGAAACCAGTTTGCCATGACCTTCTCGTCTTCGTTGGCTGCCTCGATGCTCAGCTCGTAGAGCTGTAAGAACTCCGTAGGGTCGGGGGTGCCATCATAGTGTGGAGGCAGGTCCGGCTTGAACTTGCCTGGCCAGACCATGGTGCGCAACTCAGGAGTGAAGGCACGGAAGCCTGCAGTAGTCATCGGACCTCGTCATGGTGGTGGAGCCTGGTCTAGGTACCCGTGCCTCACCACCACGCGCGGTGCACGGTCTTGACGTGGTGGTGCAGGGAGTGCAGGAGCGTCCTCTTGTGGTCGAGCGACCTCCTGGTAGCTTCCTTCTTCGCGCGCGGGCGCCTGGCATGGCGGCTTGCTACCTCTTGAGCATGCCTTGGTTTTCCCTTGAAGAGGAAAGGGTGATGCAGAAAAGTAGCGTAAGTATTTCCCTCAGTTTTCTAGAACCAAGGTATCAATCCAGTAGGATACTACGCACAAGTTGCCTAGTACCTGCACAAACAAATAAGAACCTTGCAACCAACGCGATAAACGGGTTGTCAATCCCTTCACGGCCACTTGCAAAAGTGAGATCCGATAAAGATAATAAGATAAATATTTTTGGTACTTTTGTTGTATAGATTGAAAAGTAAAGATTGCAAAATAAATAGTAAACTAGAATTGTAGATCGGGAACTTATATGATGTAAAGAGGACCCGGGGGCCATACGTTTCACTAGTGGCTTCTCTCAAGATAGCATAAATTATGATGGGTGAACAAATTACTGCCGAGAAATTGATAGAAAAGTGCAGAGTTACGATGATATCTAGGCATGATCATGAATATAGGCATCACGTCCATGTCAAGTAGACCGAAACAATTCTGCATCTACTACTATTACTCCACACATCGTCCGCTATCCAGCATGCATCTAGAGTATTAAGTTCATAAGAACAGAGTAAGCATTATGCAAGATGACATGATGTAGAGGGATAAACTCAAGCAATATGATATAAACCCCATATTTTTATCCTCAATGGCAACAATACAATATGTGCCTTGCTGCCGTTGCTGTCACTGGGAAAGGACACCGCAAGATTGAACCCAAAGCTAAGCACTTCTCCCATTGCAAGAAAGATCAATCTAGTAGGCCAAACCAAACTGATAATTCGAAGAGACTTGAAAAAATATAAAATCATGCATATAAGAATTCAGAGAAGAATCAAATATTGTTCATAGATATTCTTAATCATAAACCCATAATTCATTGGATCTCAGCAAACACACCCCAAAAGGAATTACGTTGAATAGATCTCCAAGAAGATCGGGGAGAACTTTGTATTGAGAACCAAAGAGAGAGAAGAAGCCATCTAGCTAATAACTATGGACCTGAAGGTCTATGGTAAACTATTCACACAACATCGGAGAGGCTATGGTGTTGATGTAGAAGCCCTCCGTGATCGAATCCCCCTCCGGCAGATCGCCGGAAAAGGTCCCCAGATGGCATCCCACGGGTACAGAAGGTTGCAGCGGTGGAAAAGTGGTTTCGTGGCTCCCTTGGATGATTTTAGGGTATAAGAGTATATATAGGTGAAGGAAGTAGGTCGGTGGAGCTAGGAGGGGCCCACGAGGGTGGGGGCGCGTCTCCCTATCTCGTGGCTACATCATTTCTTCCTTGACCTCCACTCCAAGTCTCTTGGATTGCGTTTGTTCCAAAAAAGATCCCCGTGAAGGTTTCATTTCGTTTGGATTCCGTTTGATATTCCTTTTAGATGAAACACTAAAATAGGCAAAAATAAACAACAACTGGCACTGGGCCTCTGGTTAATAGGTTAGTGCAAAAATAATATAAAAGTGCATATTAAAGCCCATTAAACATCCAAAACAGATAATATAATATCATGGAACAATCAAAAATCATAGATACGTTGGAGACGTATCAGCATCCCCAAGCTTAATTCCTAGTCGTCCTCGAGTAGGTAAATGATAAAAACAGAATTTTTGATGTGGAATGCTACCTAGCATAATTTTCAATGCAATTTTCTTTATTGTGGCATGAATATTCTGATCCAAAAGATTCAAGACAAAAGTTTAATATTGACATAAAAATAATAATACTTCAAGCATACTAACCAAGCAATAATGTCTTCTCAAAGTAACATGGCCAAAGAAAGTTATCCCTACAAAATCATATAGTCTGGCTATGCTCTATCTTCATCACACAAAATATTTAAATCATGCAGAACCCCGATGACAAGCCAAGCAATTGTTTCATACTTTTGATGTTCTCAAACTTTTTCAATCTTCACGCAATACATGAGCGTGAGCCATGGACATAGAACTATAGATGGAATTGAATGGTGGCTGTGGAGAAGACAAAAATGAGAAGATAGTCTCACATCAACTAGGCTTATCAACGAGCTATGGAGATGCCCATCAATAGATATCAATGTGAGTGAGTAGGGATTGCCATGCAACGGATGCACTAGAGCTATAAGTGTATGAAAGCTCAACAAAAGAAACTAAGTGGGGGTGCATCCAACTCGTTCGCTCACGAAGACCTAGGGCATTTTGAGGAAGCCCATCATTGGTATATACAAGGCAAGTTCTATAATGAAAAATTCCCACTAGTATATGAAAGTGACAAAATAGGAGACTCTCTATCATGAATATCATGGTGCTACTTTGAAGCACAAGTGTGGAGAAGGATAGTAGCATTTCCCCTTCTCTCTTTTTCTCTCATTTTTTTGGGCCTTCTCTCTTTTTTATGGCCTCTTTTTTTGTCCAGAATCTCATCCCGACTTGTGGGGGAATCATAGTCTCCATCATCCTTTCCTCCCATGGGACAATGCTCTAATAATGATGATCATCACACTTTTCTTTACTTACAACTCAAGAATTACAACTCGATACTTAGAACAAAATATGACTCTATGTGAATGCCTCTGGCAGTGTACCGGGATATGCAATGAATCAAGAGTGACATGTATGAAAGAATTATGAACAGTGGCTTTGCCACAAATATGATGACAATTACATGATCATGCAAAGCAATATGACAATGATGAAGCGTGTCATAATAAATGGAACGGTGGAAAGTTGCATGGCAATATATGTAACGCCCTCGATGCGGCTATATCTCCAACGTGTCGAAGCACGACTTAGAGGCATAACCGCATTGAAAGCAATGTCGCAAGTGAGGTAATCTTCACAACAACCCATGTAATACAATAAGGGAAAAGGTACATAGTTGCCTTACACTCACCACTTCACACAAATAGCATAAATATCATTACATTCATCCAGTTACACTCAAGGTCCGACTATGGAAACAAAATAAAGATAAACCCCAAATGTAACAATGTCCCCGATCGACCCAACTAGGCTCCACTACTGATCGTCTGGAAAGGAAACGTAGTATCATCCTGAGTCCTCATCGAACTCCCACTTGAGCTCAGTCAAATCTCCTTGAATGGTATAATCGGTCACTGCATCTGGTTTTGGAAGTAATCTGTGAGTCACGGGGACTCAACAATCTCACACCCTCGTGATCAAGACTATTTAAGCTTATAGGAAGAGTAAAGGTATGATGTGGAGCTGCAGCAAGCGACTAGCATATATGGTGGCTAACATACGCAAAAGAGAGCGAGAAGAGAAGGCAAAGGCGCGGTCGAGAAAAACTATGATCAAGAAGTGATCCTAGAACAACCTACGTTCAAGCATAACACGAGACCGTGTTCTCTTCCCGGACTCTGCCGAAAAGAGACCATCACGGCCACACACTCAGTTGATTCATTTTACTTAAGTTAAGGTTAAGGTTTTCTACAACCGGACATTAACAAATTCCCATCTGCCCATAACTGCGGGCACGGCTTTCGAAAGTTCAAATCCCTGCAGGGGTGTCCCAACTTAGCCCATCACAAGCTCTCACGGTCAACGAAGGATATTCCTTCTCCCAAGACAACCCGATCAGACTTGGAATCCCGGTTACAAGACATCTCAACAATGGTAAAACAAGTCCAGAAAAGCCACCCGAATGTGCCAACAAATCCCGATAGGAGCTGCACATATCTCGTTCTCAGGGCATACCGGATAAGCAATCCGTACAACTAAAACCAGCCCTCGAGTTTCCCCGAGGTGGCGCTGCAAGGGGCTCTAGCTTGGACCAACACTCAGAGGAGCACTGGCCCGAGGGTTAAAATAAAGATGACCCTCGGGCTCCGGAAACCCAAGGGAAAAGAGACTAGGTGGCAAATGGTAAAACCAAGGTTGGGCATTGTTGGAGGAGTTTTATTCAAGGCGAACTATCAAGGGGTTCCCATTATAACCCAACCGTGTAAGGAACGCAAAATCAAGGAACATAACACCGGTATGACGGAAACTAGGGCGGCAAGAGTGGAACAAAACACCAGGCATAAGGCCGAGCCTTCCACCCTTTACCAAGTATATAGGTGCATTAAAATAGACAAGATATAATAATGATATTCCAACAATAAACATGTTCCAACAAGGAACAAACTCCAATCTTCACCTGCAACTAGCACCCTATAAGAGGGGCTGAGCAAAGCAGTAACATAGCCAAACAACGGTTTGCTAGGACAAGGTGGGTTAGAGGTTTGACATGGCAATATGGGAGGCATGATAAGAAATTGGTAGGTATCGTAGCATAGGCATAGCAAAAGAGCGAGCATCTAGCAAGCAAAGATAGAAGTGATTTCGAGGGTATGGTCATCTTGCCTGCAAAGTTCTCTGAGTTGACTTGATCCTCGTAAGCGTACTCAACGGGCTCCTCGATCACGTACTCGTCTCCTGGCTCTACCCAAATCAAGAACAACAAGCAAAGGGAGACACAATCAACCACGTGCAATGCACAAACAACATGATGCAAAACATGTCATGAGCTGCAGGATGCGGTATGCGGTGCATATGCATGATTCGGAAAGGATTGATTTAACCTGGCATCAACATGGAAATCCAAGAGTAACACTAGAAAGGAGTTGATTTCGGTCGAAATCGATATAAAGATCACCGGAATCGGATGCACGGTTTGGAAAAGACAAGCAAAACAAATATCGCACTGGTTTGGGATTAACAGCACGAGACCATCTAAATACATCAAGAACAACCTGCTACAGCACTCTAACATAGCAACAAAATACATGGCAGGGATCCACTCAAGATGCTTGACAAAAGATGAACACTGCGCTACGGCTAATTCACTCAATAGCAGGTCCAAAGAAGCATGGCAAAAGTGCAAAAGATAACAGGTTTCAGACTTAGTGAAAATAACATCAAGTCAGGAATTTAGCATCAGGAAGCAATGATTAGAGCAAGGTAACAACATGCTACAGGAACATATCTTGGCAAAGCAAGGCATGGCATGAAGCTACAACAAAAGTCCCTTACTGAACATAAGCCAAAAGGGATCAGAAAATACAATGGCAACCATGTGAACATAGCAATTATCGTTAACAGATTCAGACTTAGTAGAAAACTGGAACATGGCAAAACAAATAACAAGTAGGCATGTTTACGAGCTCGATGCACTCACCACAAGGTATTGCATGACAAACTAAGCATACACCCAGCAAGTAGACATGGCATAGAAGCTAGACATGGCAAGAACAACATCATAGCATGCATGGATCAACTACAGCAAGCTCGGCAAAATTACTAAACATGTTAACAATCTGCCAGGAACATTTTATAGCAAAAGTAGAGCTCGATTGACTCAAGCTAGGGTGCTGCATAAATGCAAACAAAGACATGGATGGATAGAGCACCACAATATCTACAAAACATCCTTACAGATCATGCTCAAAAGATGCACGGATCACTTGGTAGCAACATGAACACATGGCATAAAAATAATGACAGGGCAGAGACTTAGAATATTTCTAAGTCCCTGAAATTAGCAACAATAAGTAAGCTACTTTGCATGCTTGTGCTAGTCACCACAGAGATCAAAAAAATACATGGCATACACCCCTGTAAAGAAGGCATGGCATACTTCAAAACACATGCAGAGCTCAAGATCATAGCATGCACACATTAATCATGGCAAAAATGACAAAAGTGCATTTGGTGATAATAATCTGAAACTAACATCACATAGCCCTATTCCAACAGCATTTAGGGCATCAAGATGAGGTCAAAAGAATATGATGCAATGAGATGAAATGAAGTACTCGTCGAGGCAAACATTTCCATATGCTACACGCATGAATCGGACCAACGGTTGTAGAGTTATGAGCTGACGAAGTATGCAAAATAATTAGGGTTAGGAGGGAAAAAGTCAACCGCGTGGATCTCAGATCCAGATCGGGCACTGTAGCTGTGCGGAGTTCGAGGATCGCCGGCCGGAGCTTCGAGGTCGCCAGAGACGTCGGGGATCGCCGGATCCGGTGCGGGGATGGCGAGGGGCGCCGCGGTGGTGGCCGGCGCCGGAGTAGGGCGGCGTTGGGCGGCTCCGGTGGCGTCAGTGGGAGGCGGCGGAGGACGAACACGGCGGCCGGAACGCGTCGGTGGCGAGGCGACATCGGCTCCGAGGCGGCGGCGCGGCGCGCACCGGCGCGGGAGGCAGTGAGCGTCGCGAGGAGGAAGAGGCGCGGGGTGGCGCTCGGCTTCGGGCCAGGGAGGGCCGGAGGCGGGACGCGTGGGCCTCGGTGGCGGCGGGGACAGGCCGGGACACGTGGCAGGAGGAGAGTGGCTGGGGGGAGCGGGGCAGACATGTCCGGCGCCGGCGGACGTTGTCCGGCGCGCGGAGAAGAAGGGAGACTAGGGTTTCGGGGAAGAGATCCGAAAATTTCGAGGAAGGTCTATATATAGAGGTAGAGGGATCTAGGAGGCTCCAAATTGAGCATGGTTTGCGGCCACGCGATCGTGAACGAACGGCCTAGATGATGGAGGGGGTTTAGGTGGGTTTTTGTGCCACTTTGGAGGGGTGTTGGGATGCAACACACACGAGGCCTTTTTGGTCCCTCGGTTAACCGTTGGAGTATAAAACGAAGTCCAAATGGCACGAAGCTTGACAGGCGGTCTACCGGTAGTAAACCAAGGCGGCATGACAAGTCTCGGTCCAATCCGGGAATGTTTAACACCCGCACATGAAAAGAGGTAGAAAGGGACACCGGAGGACATAGGAGCGCCGGAATGCAAAACGGACAATTGGGAAAATGCTCGGATGCATGAGACGAACACGTATGCAAATGCAATGCACATGATGACATGATATAAGATGCATGAAAAAGACAAAAGCACACGGAGACAAAAACCCGACAACGAGGAAATATCATAACTTAGTGCCGAAAAAGGCAAGAGTTGGAATACAAATATGGCAGGTTACATACGGGGTGGTACAATAATCCTAAATGACTCAAAACATTTTTCTAGACTCAACAACGCCAACGATTCGATCAAGCAAGGGGCTCCTAAGGTCAGGGAAGGCTCTGATTACCAACTTGTAACGCCCTCGATGCGGCTATATCTCCTACGTGTCGAAGCACGACTTAGAGGCATAACCGCATTGAAAGCATTGTCGCAAGTGAGGTAATCTTCACAACAACCCATGTAATACAATAAGGGAAAAGGTACATAGTTGGCTTACACTCGCCACATCACACAAATAGCATGAATATCATTACATTCATCCAGTTAGAGTCAAGGTCCGACTACAGAACCAAAATAAAGATAAACCCCAAATGCAACAATGTCCCCGATCGAGCCAACTAGGCTCCACTACTGATCGTCTGGAAAGGAAATGTAGTATCATTCTGAGTCCTCATCGAACTCCCACTTGAGCTCAGTCGAATCTCTTGGAATGGTATCATCGGTCCCTGCATCTGGTTTTGGAAGTAATCTGTGAGTCACGGGGACTCAGCAATCTCATACCCTCGTGATCAGGACTATTTAAGCTTGTAGGAAGAGTAAAGGTATGATGTGGAGCTGCAGCAAGTGACTAGCATATATGGTGGCTAACATACGCAAAGGAGAGCGAGAAGAGAAGGCAAAGGCGCGCTCGAGAAAAACTATGATCAAGAAGTGATCCTAGAACAACCTACGTTCAAGCATAACACGAGACCGTGTTCTCTTCCCGGACTCCGCCGAAAAGAGACCATCACGGCCACACGCTCAGTTGATTCATTTTAATTAAGTTAAGTTTAAGGTTTTCTACAACCAGACATTAACAAATTCCCATCTGCCCATAACCGCGGGCACGGCTTTAGAAAGTTTAAATCCCTGCAGGGGTGTCCCAACTTAGCCCATCACAAGCTCCCACGGTCAACGAAGGATATTCCATCACCCAAGACAACCCGATCAGACTCGGAATCCCGGTTACAAGACATCTCGACAATGGTAAAACAAGTCCTGCAAAGCCACCCGAATGTGCCGACAAATCCCGATAGGAGATGCACATATCTCGTTCTCAGGGCACACCGGATAAGCAAACCGTACAACTAAAACCATCCCTTGAGTTTCCCCGAGGTGGCGCTGCAAGGGGCTCTAGTTTGGACCAACACTCAGAGGAGCACTGGCCCGGGGGTTAAAATACAAATGACCCTCGGGCTCCGGAAACCCAAGGGAAAAGAGGCTAGGTGGTAAATGGTAAAACCAAGGTTGGGCATTGTTGGAGGAGTTTTATTCAAGGCGAACTGTCAAGGGGTTCCCATTATAACCCAACCGTGTATGGAACGCAAAATCAAGGAACATAACACCGGTATGACGGAAACTAGGGCGGCAAGAGTGGAACAAAACACCAGGCATAAGGCCGAGCCTTCCACCCTTTACCAAGTATATAAGTGCATTAAAATAGATAAGATATAATAATTATATCCCAACAATAAACATATTCCAACAAGGAACAAACTCCAATCTTCACCTGTTGGAAATATGCCCTAGAGGCAATAATAAAATGGTTATTATTACATTTCCTTGTTCATGATAATTGTCTATTGTTCATGCTATAATTGTGTTATCCGGAAATCGTAATACATGTGTGAATACATAGACCAGAACACGTCCCTAGTGAGCCTCTAGTTGACTAGCTCGTTGATCAAGAGATAGTCATGGTTTCCTGACTATGGACATTGGATGTCATTGATAACGGGATCACAACATTAGGAGTAAGGATGGCAATTTTATCCATGGACATGGATACCCATGGATATCCAACCCGAATGGATAGGGTTTGTATATGCTTTTGCGCCCATGGGTAGCATCCAAACTCGATCCGATTACTCGCGGATAGGGCATGGACATAATCTTGTACCCATGGATATATCCAAACTCGACCCAATCGTCTGACTTAACGGGCAATATTCTGCTACCCCTACCCCATAGTCACATGTTCCACTATAATTTTATCCTTCATCTAAAACATCCAAAAGAAATTACACAATCCCCACCGCAACATACTCCAACGCACCTTCTCATCCTATTATATACACTAATTAAATGACTTGTCATTGAGAATTGGTGCCATCTTCTTGAGTTACTCCTCTCATAGCCCTAGAGGAGGTCGCCGCTGCCAGCTGCTACCCCCACGTAAGGTGGATCTCTGCAGCAGCCACTACTGGCCTGCAACAACCCAGCTCCATCTTCACTTTTCCACACACACATTGATGCATGGCCGCAGCAGTGGGACAATGCAAGGGCTATGACTGCACGGCAGGGAGTGAGCACGCCAATGCAGAGTGCACATTGTGCAATGAGTTATTTCTTATGTATAGGTCTTGAGAGGACCCGATGGATATACAATGGGTATGGATATCCTTCGGATTTGGACATGGTCACAATTTTTCGCCCATGGATTTTTTCATGGATGGGCTGAGACTTCCTTCATGGATATGGATTTGGTATTGTTCAACACGATCCAAACCCGACCCATTGCCATCCTTAATTAGGAGAATGATGTGATGGACAAGACCCAATCCTAAGCATAGCTCAAAGATCGTGTAGTTCGTTTGCTATAGCTTTTCCGAGTGTGAAGTATCATTTCCTTAGGCCATGAGATTGTGCAACTCCCGAATACCGTAGGAGTGCTTTGGGTGTGCCAAACGTCACAACGTAACTAGGTGACTATAAAGGTGCACTACGGGTACCTCCGAAAGTGTCTGTTGGGTTGGCACGAATCGAGACTGGGATTTGTCACTCCGTATGACGGAGAGGTATCTCTGGGCCCACTCGGTAATGCATCATCATAATGAGCTCAATGTGACCAAGTGATTGATCACGGGATCATGCAATATGGTAACGAGATTGAACGAGGTATTGGGATATCGACGATCGAGTCTCGCGCGAGTAACATACCGATTGACAAAGGGAATTGTATACGGGATTGATTGAATCCTCGACATTGTGGTTCATCCGATGAGATCATCGAGGAGCATGTGGGAGCCAACATGGGTATCCAGAACCCGCTGTTGGTTATTGACCGGAGAGTCGTCTCGGTCATGTCTGCGTGTCTTCCGAACCCGTAGGGTCTACACACTTAAGGTTCGGTGATGCTAGGGTTGTTGAGATATTAGTATGCGGTAACGCGAAAGTTGTTCGGAGTCCCGGAGGTCACGAGGAGTTCCGGAATGGTCCGGAGGTGAAGAATTATATATAGGAAGTCCAGTTTCGGCCATCGGGAAAGTTTCGGGGGTCACCGGTATTGTACCCGGACCACCGGAAGGGTCCTGGGGGTCCACCGGATGGGGCCACCTATCCCGGAGGGCCCCATGGGCTGAAGTGGGGAAGGGAACCAGCCCCTGTTGGGCTGGTGCGCCCCCCCTTGGGCCTCCCCCTGCGCCTAGGTTGGAAACCCTGGGGGTGGGGGGCGCCCCACTTGGCTTGGGGGGCAAGCCACCCCCATTGGCCGCCCCCCTTGGAGATTGGATCTCCTAGGGTCGGCGCCCCCCCTAGGGGTCCTGTATATAGTGGGGGGAGGGAGGGCAGCCGCACCCTAGCCCCTGGCGCCTCCCTCTCCCTCCTGTGACACCTCTCCCTCTCGCTGAGCTTGGCAAAGCCCTGCCAAGATCGCCGTTGCTTCCACCACCACGCCGTCGTGCTGCTGGATCTCCATCAACCTCTCCTTCCCCCTTGCTAGATCAAGAAGGAGGAGACGTCTTCCCAACCGTACGTGTGTTGAACGCGGAGGTGCCGTCCGTTCGGCGCTAGGTCATCGATGATTTGGATCACGACGAGTACGACTCCATCAACCCCATTCTCTTGAACGCTTCCGCTCGCGATCTACAAGGGTATGTAGATGCACTCCCCTCTCCCTCGTTGCTAGATGACTCCATAGATTGATCTTGGTGATGCATAGAAAATTTTAAAGTTCTGCTACGTTCCCCAACAGTGGCATCATGAGCTAGGTCTATGCGTAGTTTCTATGCACGAGTAGAACAAAAAGCAGTTGTGGGCGTCGATATTGTCAATTTACTTGCCGTTACTAGTCTTATGTTGATTCGGCAGCATCGTGGGATGATGCGGCCCGGACCGACCTTACACATACGCTACGTGAGACTGGTTCCACCGACTGACATGCACTAGTTGCATAAGGTGGCTAGTGGGTGTCTGTGTCTCCCACTTTAGTCGGATCGGATTCGATGAAAAGGGTCCTTATGAAGGGTAAATAGAAATTGGCATATCACGTTGTGGTTTTGGCGTAGGTAAGAAACGTTCTTGCTAGAAACCTATAGCAGCCACGTAAAAACTTGCAACAACAATTAGAGGACGTCTAACTTGTTTTTGTAGCATGTGCCGTGTGATGGGATATGGCCAAAAGGATGTGATGAATGATATATGTGATGTATGAGATTGATCATGTTCTTGTAATAGGAATCACGACTTGCATGTCGATGAGTATGACAACCGGCAGGAGCCATAGGACTTGTCTTAATTTATTTATGACCTGCGTGTCAACATAAACGTCATGTAATTACTTTACTTTATTGCTAAAGTGTTAGCCATAGTAGTAGAAGTAATAGATGACGAGACAACTTCAAGAAGACACGATGATGGAGATCATGGTGTCATGACGGTGACAACGATGATCATGGAGCCCCGAAGATGGAGATCAAAAGGAGCAAATGATATTGGCCATATCATGTCACTATTTGATTGCATGTGATGTTTATCATGTTTTACATCTTATTTGCTTAGAACGACAGTAGCTTAAATAAGATGATCCCTCGTAATAATTTCAAGAAAGTGTTCCCCCTAACTGTGCACCGTTGCGAAGGTTCGTTGTTTCGAAGCACCACGTGATGATCGGATGTGATAGATTCTAACATTTGAATACAACGGGTGTAAGCCAGATTTACACACGCAATACACTTAGGTTGACTTGACGAGCCTAGCATGTACATACATGGCCTCGGAACACGGAAGACCGAAAGGTCGAGCATGAGTCGTATAGAAGATACGATCAACATGAAGATGTTCACCGACGTTGACTAGTCCGTCTCACGTGATGATCGGACACGGCCTAGTTGACTCGGATCATGTTTCACTTAGATGACTAGAGGGATGTTTGTCTAAGTGGGAGTTCATTGAATAATTTGATTAGATGAACTTAATTATCATGAACTTAGTCTAAAAATCTTTACAATATGTCTTGTAGATCAAATGGCCCATGTTGCCCTCAACTTCAACGCGTTCCTAGAGAAAACCAAGCTGAAAGATGATGGCATCAACTATACGGACTGGGTCCGGAACCTGAGGATCATCCTCATAGCTACCAAGAAAGATTATGTCCTAGAAGCACCGCTAGGTGACGCACCCATCCCAGAGAACCAAGATGTTATGAACGCTTGGCAGTCACGTGCTGATGATTGTGCGGCATGCTTTACAGCTTAGAACCGGGGCTCCAAAAGTTTTTTGAGCAACACGGAGCATATGAGATGTTCGAAGAGCTGAAAATGGTTTTCCAAGGTCATGCCCGGGTCGAGAGATATGAAGTCTCCGACAAGTTCTTCAGTTCTAAGATGGAGGAAAATAGTTCTGTCAGTGAGCACATACTCAAAATGTCTGGGTTGCATAACCGCTTGACTCAGCTGGGAGTTAATCTCACGGATGACGCAGTCATTGACAGAATCCTTCAGTCGCTTCCACCGAGCTACAAGAGCTTTGTGGTGAACTTCAATATGCAGGGGATGGAAAAGACCATTCCTGAGGTATATTCAATGCTGAAATCAGCGGAGGTGGAGATAAAAAAGGAACATCAAGTGTTGATGGTTAATAAAACAACTAAGTTTAAGAAAGGCAAGGGTAAGAAGAACTTCAAGACGGACGACAAGGGGGTTGCCGCGCCCGGTAAGCAAGCTGCCGGGAAGAAGCCAAAGAATGGACCCAAGCCCGAGACTGAGTGTTTTTATTGCAAGGGAAGTGGTCACTGGAAGGGGAACTGCCCCAAATACTTAGCGGACAAGAAGGCCGGCAACACTAAAGGTATATGTGATATACATGTAATTGATGTGTACCTTACTAGTACTCATAGTAGCTCCTAGGTATTTGATACCGGTGCGGTTGCTCACATTTGTAACTCAAAGCAGGAGCTACAGAATAAGCGGAGACTGGCAAAGGACGAGGTGACGATGTGCGTCGGGAATGGTTCCAAGGTCGATGTGATCGCCGTCGGCACGCTACCTCTACATTTACCTATGGGATTAGTTTTAATCCTCAACAATTGTTATTTAGTGCCAGCTTTGAGCATGAACATTGTATCAGGATCTCGTTTAATTCGAGATGGCTACTCATTTAAATCCGAGAATAATGGTTGTTCTATTTATATGAGAGATATGTTTTATGGTCATGCTCCGCTGGTGAATGGTTTATTCTTAATGAATCTCGAGCGTAATGTTACACATATTCATAGTGTGAATACCAAAAGATGTAAGGTTGATAATGATAGTCCCACATACTTGTGGCACTGCCGCCTTGGTCACATAGGTGTCAAACGCATGAAGAAGCTCCATGCAGATGGACTTTTGGAGTCTCTTGATTACGAATCATTTGACACGTGCGAACCATGCCTCATGGGTAAAATGACCAAGACTCCGTTCTCAGGAACAGTGGAGCGAGCAACCAACTTATTGGAAATCATACATACTGATGTGTGCGGTCCAATGAGTGTTGAGGCTCGCGGTGGCTATCGTTATGTTCTCACCCTCACTGATGACTTGAGTAGATATGGGTATGTCTACTTAATGAAAGACAAGTCTGAGACCTTTGAAAAGTTCAAGGAATTTCAGAGTGAGGTTGAGAATCAACGTCACAGAAAAATCAAGTTCTTGCGATCAGATCATGGTGGAGAATACTTGAGTCACGAATTTGGCACGCACTTAAGGAAATGTGGAATAGTTTCACAACTCACGCCGCCTGGAACACTTCAGCGTAATGGTGTGTCCGAACATCGTAATCGCACTCTATTGGATATGGTGCGATCTATGATGTCTCTTACCGATCTACCGCTATCATTTTGGGGCTATGCTTTAGAGACTGCCACATTCACTTTAAATAGGGCTCCGTCAAAATCCGTTGAGACGACACTGTATGAATTGTGGTTTGGGAATAAACCTAAGCTGTCGTTTCTAAAAGTTTGGGGATGCGATGCTTTGGTCAAGAAACTTAAACTTGAAAAGATCGAACCCAAATCGGAAAAATGCGTCTTTATAGGATACCCTAAAGAAAATATTGGGTATACCTTCTACCTCAGATCCGAAGGCAAGGTATTTGTTGCCAAGAATGGATCCTTTCTAGAGAAAGAGTTTCTCTCGAAAGAAGTAAGTGGGAGGAAAGTAGAACTTGATGAAGTATTGCCTCTTGAACCAGAGAGTGGCGCAGCTCAGGAAATTGTTCCTATGGTGCCTGCACCGACTAGAGAGGAAGTTAATGATGATGATCATGAAACTTCAGATCAAGTTGCTACTGAACTTCGTAGGTCCACAAGGACACGTTCCGCACCAGAGTGGTATGGCAACCCTGTCTTGGAAATCATGTTGTTAGACAACGGTGAACCTTCGAACTATGAAGAAGCGATGGCGGGCCCAGATTCCGACAAATGGCTAGAAGCCATGAAATCCGAGATAGGATCCATGTATGAAAACGAAGTATGGACTTTGACTGACTTGCCCGATGATCGGCGAGCCATAGAAAATAAATGGATCTTTAAGAAGAAGACAGACGCGGATGGTAATGTAACCATCTATAAAGCTCAGCTTGTTGCTAAGGGTTATCGACAAGTTCAAGGGGTTGACTACGATGAGACTTTCTCACCCGTAGTGAAGCTGAAGTCCGTCCGAATCCTGTTAGCAATTGTCGCATTCTATGATTATGAGATATGGCAAATGGACGTCAAAACAGCATTCCTTAATGGTTTCCTTAAGGAAGAATTGTATATGATGTAGCCGGAAGGTTTTGTCGATCCTAAGAATGCTGACAATGTGTGCAAGCTCCAACGCTCGATCTATGGGCTGGTGCAAGCATCTCGGAGTTGGAACATTCGTTTTGATGAGATGATCAAAGCGTTTGGGTTTACGCAGACTTATGGAGAAGCCTGCATTTACAAGAAAGTGAGTGGGAGCTCTGTAGCATTTCTCATATTGTATGTGGATGACATATTATTGATGGGAAATGATATAGAATTCATGGAAAGTATAAAGGCCTACTTGAACAAGTGTTTTTCAATGAAGGATCTTGGAGAAGCTGCTTACATATTAGGCATCAAGATCTATAGAGATAGATCGAGACGCCTCATTGGTCTTTCATAGAATACGTACCTTGACAAGATATTGAAGAAGTTCAATATGGATCAGTCAAAGAAGGGGTTCTTGCCTATATTGCAAGGTACGAGGTTGAGCACGGCTCAATGCCCGACTACGGCAGAAGATAGAGAAAAGATGAGTGTCGTCCCCTATGCCTCGGCCATAGGGTCTATCATGTATGCTATGCTGTGTACCAGACCTGATGTAAACCTTGCCATAAGTTTGGTAGGAAGGTACCAAAGTAATCCCAACATGGAACACTGGACAGCGGTCAAGAATATCCTGAAGTACTTGAAGACGACTAAGGATATGTTTCTCGTTTATGGAGGTGACGAAGAGCTCGTCGTAAAGGGTTACGTCGATGCTAGCTTCGACACAGATCTGGATGACTCTAAGTCACAAACCGGATACGTGTATATTTTGAATGGTTGGGCAGTAAGCTGGTGCAGTTGCAAGCAAAGCGTTGTGGCGGGATCTACATGTGAAGAGGAGTACATGGCAGCCTCAGAGGCAGCACAAGAAGCAATCTGGGTGAAGGAGTTCATTACCGACCTAGGAGTCATTCCCAATGCGTCGGGCCCGATGACTCTCTTCTGTGACAACACTGGAGCTATTGCCCTTGCCAAGGAGCCCAGGTTTCACAGGAAGACCAGGCATATCAAGCGTCGCTTCAATTCCATTCGCGAAAGTGTTCAAAATGGAGACATAGATATTTGTAAAGTACATACGGACCTGAATGTAGCAGATCCGTTGACTAAACCTCTCCCTAGAGCAAAACATGATCAACACCAGAACTCTATGGGTGTTCGATTCATCACAATGTAACTAGATTATTGACTCTAGTGCAAGTGGGAGACTGTTGGAAATATGCCCTAGAGGCAATAATAAAATGGTTATTATTATATTTCCTTGTTCATGATAATTGTCTATTGTTCATGCTATAATTTTGTTATCCGGAAATCGTAATACATGTGTGAATACATAGACCACAACACGTCCCTAGTGAGCCTCTAGTTGACTAGCTCGTTGATCAACAGATAGTCATGGTTTCCTGACTATGGACATTGGATGTCATTGATAACGGGATCACATCATTAGGAGAATGATGTGATGGACAAGACCCAATCCTAAGCATAGCTCAAAGATCGTGTAGTTCGTTTGCTATAGCTTTTTCGAATGTCAAGTATCATTTCCTTAGACGATGAGATTGTGCAACTCCAGGATACCGTAGGAGTGCTTTGGGTGTGCCAAACGTCACAACGTAACTGGGTGACTATAAAGGTGCACTACGGGTACCTCCGAAAGTGTCTGTTGGGTTGGCACGAATCGAGACTGGGATTTGTCATTCCGTATGACGGAGAGGTATCTCTGGGCCCACTCTGTAATGCATCATCATAGTGAGCTCAATGTAACCAAGTGATTGATCACGGGATCATGCATTACGGTACGAGTAAAGTGACTTGCCGGTAACGAGATTGAACGAGGTATTGGGATACCGACGATCGAGTCTCGGGCGAGTAACGTACCGATTGACAAAGGGAATTGTATACGGGATTGATTGAGTCCTCGACATCGTGGTTCATCCAATGAGATCATCGAGGAGCATGTGGGATCCAACATGGGTATCCAGATCCCGCTGTTGGTTATTGACCGGAGAGTTGTCTCGGTCGTGTCTGTGTGTCTCCCGAACCCGTAGGGTCTACACACTTAAGGTTCGGTGACGCTAGGGTTGTTGAGATATTAGTATGCGGTAACCCGAAAGTTGTTCGGAGTCCCGGATAAGATCCCGGACGTCACGAGGAGTTCCGAAATGGTCCGGAGGTGAAGAATTACATATAGGAAGTCCAGTTTCGGCCATCGGGAAAGTTTCAGGGTCACCGGTATTGTACCGGGACCACCGGAATGGTCCCGGGGTCCACCGGGTGGGGCCACCTATCCCGGAGGGCCCCATGGGCTGAAGTGGGGAAGGGAACCAGCCCCTGACGGGCTGGTGCGCCCCCCTTGGGCCTCCCCCTGCGCCTAGGGTTGGAAACACTAGGGGTGGGGGGCGCCCCACTTGGCTTGGGGGGCAAGCCACCCCCTTGGCCGCCGCCCCCCCTTGGAGATTGGATCTACTAGGGCCGGCGCCCCCCTAGGGGTCCTATATATAGTGGGGGGAGGGAGGGCAGCCGCACCCGAGCCCCTGGCGCCTCCCTCTCCCCCCCGTGACACCTCTCCCTCTCGTTGAGCTATGCAAAGCCCTGCCGAGATCTCTGTTGGAAAAGGCAGTGCTGAGGAGGCGCTTAGGCACGCTTAGGCACTAGGCGATGGCCTAACGCCTTGCCTAGGGCATAAGCGGAAGTCTAGGCAGGGCAAACAAAACAATTTCTACCAAAGTGAGAAAGCATGCCATATTGCACTATTATGCCAAACATGTCATATTTTAGTGGCGGTAGATCGTAGTTAACTTATTTATATGTCCTGAATTAATATACTGAGAGGCGATTTCCTACGCATGGTGGTAGCTACGCATGCATGGTGGCAGCTACAACGCCCTTTGGCATAAATGTCTTTTTATATATATGTGGTGTCGGATTTATTATGGCATGGGCACAAGTGCACTTTTGTTGTATATAAATGACTTTTCCTTACTTCTCCTTGTCTTTTTTATTACCCCGTTGACACAAGTGCCTTTTCATTGTGTAGAAAGGGCCTTTTCTCACTCCTCTCGGTCTTTTTGCTTGCCTTTTTGGCATAATTGGCTGTTTGCGAGTCTGGTTGGTCCAAAGCCACAATATTTGTGTTATAGAGTTATTTTTCATAGTCCAAAATATTTTATCAAAATAATTAGAGATAAAAATTGGGGCCGTGCGTAGCTACCACCATGGGTAGCAGATTATTTATGTTAATATAATACACATCTAATGACCGCAGATACACCTGATAGTAAAAATTATATTACCACCTAGGACGCACCTAGGGCGCTTAAGCACCGCCTAGGCACTAGGCGAAGGCCAACCGCCTCGCTTACGCCTACCGCTTTTCCCAACCTTGGCCGAGATCGCCATTGCTTCCACCACCATGCCGTCGTGCTGCTGGATCTCCATCAACCTCTCCTTCCCCCTTGCTGGATCAAGAAGGAGGAGACATCTTCCCAACCGTACGTGTGTTGAACGCGGAGGTGCCGTCCGTTCGGCGCTAGGTCATTGGTGATTTGGATCACGACGAGTACGACTCCATCAACCCCGTTCTCTTGAACGCTTCCCCTCGCGATCTACAAGGGTATGTAGATGCACTCCCCTCTCCCTCGTTGCTAGATGACTCCATAGATTGATCTTGGTGATGCGTAGAAAATTTTAAAATTATGCTACGTTCCCCAACGCTATAAGAGGGGCTGAGCAAAGCGGTAATAGCCAAACAACGGTTTGCTAGGACAAGGTGGGTTAGAGGTTTGACATGGCAATATGTGAGGAATGATAAGCAAGTGGTAGGTATCGTAGTATAGGCATAGCAAAAGAGCGAGCATCTAGCAAGCAAAGATAGAAGTGATTTCGAGGGTATGGTCATCTTGCCTGCAAAGTTCTCTGAGTTGACTTGATCCTCGTAAGCGTACTCAACGGGCTCCTCGGTCATGTACTCGTCTCCCGGCTCTACCCAAAGCAAGAACAACAAGCAAAGGGAGACACAATCAACCACGTGCAATGCACAAACAACATGATGCAAAACATGTCATGAGATGCGGGATGGGGTATGCGGTGCATATGCATGATTTGGAAAGGAATGATTGAACCTGGCCTCAACATGGAAATCCAAGAGTGCCACTGGAAAGAGGAGTTGATTTTGGTTGAAATCGATATAAATATCACCGGAATCGGATGCACGGTTTGGAGAAGACAAGCAAAACAAATATGGCACCGGTCTGCGATTAACCGCACGAGACCATCTAAATACATCAAGAACAACCTGCTACAGCACTCTAACATAGCAACAAAATACATGGCAGGGATCCTCTCAAGATGCTTGACAAAAGATGAACACTGAGCTACGCCTAATTCACTCCATAGCAGGTCCAAACAAGCATGGCAAAAGTGCAAAAGATAACACGTTTCAGACTTAGTGAAAATAACATCAAGTCAGGAATTTATCATCAGGAAGCAATGTTTCGAGCAAGGTAACAACATGCTACAGGAACATATCATGGCAAAGCAAGGCATGGCATGAAGCTACTCAAAGCATACAACAAAAGTCCCTTACTGACCATAAGCCAAAAGGGATCAGAAAATACAATGGCAACCATGTGAACATAGCAATTATCGTTAACAGATGCAGACTTAGTAGAAAACTGGAACATGGCAAAACAGATAACAAGTAGGCATGTTTACGAGCTCGACGCACTCACCACAAGGCATTGCATAACAAACTAAGCATACACCCAGCAAGTTGACATGGCATAGAAGCTAGACATGGCAAGAACAACATCATAGCATGCATGTATCAACTACAACAAGCTCGGCAAATTGCTAAACATGTTAACCATCTGCCAGGAGCATTTTATAGCAAAAGTAGAGCTCGATTGCTCAAGCTAGGATGCTCCATAAATACAAACAAAGACATGGATGGATAGAGCACCACAATATCTACAAAACATCCTTACTGATCATGCTCAAAAGATGCACGGATCACTTGGTAGCAACATGAACATATGGCATAAAAATAATGACAGGGCAGAGACTTAGAATATTTCTAAGTCCCTAAAATCAGTAACAATAAGTAAGCTACTTTGCATGCTTGTGCTAGTCACCACAGAGATCACAAAAATACATGGCATACACCCCTGTAAAGATAGCATGGCATACTTCAAAACACATGCGAGCTCAAGATCATAGCATGCACACATTAATCATGGCAAAAATGACAAAAGTGCATTTGCTGATAATAATCTGAAACTAACATCACATATCCCTCTTCCAACAGCATTTAGGGCATCAAGATGAGCTCAAATAAATATGATGCAATGAGATGAAATGAAGTACTCGTCGAGACGAACATTTTGATATGCTACACGCACGAATTGGAGCAACGGTTGCAGAGTTATGAGCTGACAAAGTATGCAAAATAATTAGGGTTAGGAGGGAAAAAGTCAACCGCGCGGATCTCAGATCCAGATCGGGCACTGTAGTTGCGCGGAGTTCGAGGATTGCCGGCCAGAGCTTCGAGGTCGCCGGAAACATCAGGGATCGCCGGATCCGGTGCGGGGACGGCGAGGGACGCCGCGGTGGTGGCCGGCGCCGGAGTAGGGCGGCGTTGGGCGGCTTCGGTGGCGTCGGTGGGAGGCAGCGGAGGACGAACGCGGCGGCCGGAACGCGTCGGCTGTAACACCCCTGATATGATTTTTCCCAATATGTAATCCAACTCTTGCCGTTTCCGGCCTTAAGTTATTTTATTTTCTTGGGTTCGGGTCTTTGTCTCCGTGTGTTTTTATCGTTGTCATGCATCTCATATCATGTCATCATGTGCATTGCATTTGCATACGTGTTCATCTCATGCATTCGATCTTTTTCCCCGTTGTCCGTTTTGCATTCCGGCGCTTCGTTCTCCTCCGGTGGTCATTTCTACCTTTCTTTCGTGTGTGGGGATTAAACATTTCCGGATTGGACCGAGACTTGCCAAGCGGCCTTGGTTTACTAGCGGTAGACCGCCTGTCAAGTTTCGTGCCATTTGGACTTCGTTTGATGCTCCAACGGTTAACCGATGGGCCGAAAAGGCCTCGTGTGTGTTGCAGCCCAACACCCCTCCAATTTGGCCCAAAACCCACCAAAACCTTCTCCATCATCTAGAGCGTTCGATCACGATCGCGTGGCTGAAAACCGCACCTCATTTGGACACTCCTAGCTCCCTCTACCTCTATATATAGACCCCCTTCTCAAAATTCGGATCTCTCCCCCGAAACCCTAGCCCTCTTCTTCCTCCGTGCGCCGGACAACGTCCGCCGGCGCAAGATGTGTCCGCTGCACCCGCCGCCAACACGTGGCGTGCTGCCATTCGCCGCCGCCTCCGCACCCCACATCACCGCGCCGGCCCGCCGAGCCCAGGCGGGGCCCCCGTGGCCCCAACCGGTGCGCCGCCGCCCACCTTCGCCCTCTCGCTCCGCCCCGCCGCCTGGTTCGTCGCGTCGCCGCCCACCGGCAAGCCGCGGCGACCGCCGCCCGTTCCGACCACCGCGGCCCTCACCGCCCCGCCGCCGCAGGCCTCGGCGTCCGCAACGACCACAGCCATCACCGGCCCGCGCCGCCCGGCGTCTCCCTCCGGCCACCGGCGCTACGGATCCGGCTCCCTACTTCCTCCTCTGGTGAGCTACAGTGTTTTTCGGCGAACCTCGTAAAGCGTGCCACCGGATCCAGATCTGGAGATTGGATCGGTTGACTTTTTTTGCCCGGAACCCTAATTATTTGCTCATGTTCATCATGTCGTAACTTTCCACTCATAACTCAATTTTGGGAATATAGCATATCAAAATGTTCATATCAGAGAGTACATCATTTCATCTCATTGCATCATTTTCATTTGAGTTCATCTTGATGCCCGAAATGCTGTTAGAAGTATGCTATTTGAGATATTGTTAGATCTGCTGCTCCAATTAGATATTTGTCATTTTTGCCATGATTAATGTGTGCATGATATGCCCATGAGCTCTACATGTGTTTTGTTATATGTTTTGCCATCTTTCCAGATGTGCAACCTATGTATTTTTGTGATGTGTGTGGTGACTAGGACAATGCTTGCAAAGTGGTGCATTCGTTAATGCTGATTTCAAGGACTTAGCATTTCCTTGGACTGTTTATCTCTTTATGCCATATGTTCATGTTGTTTCCTAGTGATCCGTGCCTCTTTTGAGGATGATCAGTAAGGATGTTTTGTTAATCTTGTAGTGCTCTATCCATCCATGTCTTTTTTTGCAATTATGGAGCACCCTAGCTTGAGTCAATCGAGCTCTACTTTTGCTATTTCGTGAATCTGGGCAGATTGTCTACTTGTTAGCGATTTTGCCGAGGATGTTGTAGTTGATCCGTGCATGCTATGTTATGGTTCTTGTCATGTATAGCTTGTATTTTGTGTATTCTTGATGGGTGTATGCTTAGTTTGTCATGACTTGCTCTGTAGTGAGTGCATCGAGCTCGTAAACATGCCTACTTCATATCTGTTTCAGCATGCTCCAGTTTTCACTAAGTCTGTGATCTGATTATGTTTATGCCATGTTCACATGCTTGCAAATGTATTTTCTGATCCCTTTTGGCTCAAGGTCACTAAGGGACTTTTGTTAACCTCTTTGAGTAGCTCCATGCCATGCTTTACTTTGGCATGTTCAGGTCCTGTAGCATATTGGTTTCATGCTCCAAAGAGTGCTATCTGATCTGAAATACCAGACTAGTGTTAATTTCACTAAGTCTGAGATCTATTTGCTAAATGCATTTTTGCCATGCATGTTTGAACCTGTTAATGGATGAATTGGCCATAGCTCAGTGCTAGTATTTTGTTAAACATCATGAATGGATCCCTGCCATGTATTTTGATGCCATGTTTGGGTGCTGTAGCATATTCATCTTGCTGCATTTAGATGGCTACTTGATGTAAATCGCAGAACGTGGTCATATTTGAATTGCTTGCCATTTCCAAACCGTAACTCCGATTCCGGCGTTCTTTATATCGTTTTCAAGCGATTTAATCTCATCTTTCCAGTGGCACACTTGGATTCCCAAGTTGAAGCCAGGTTTATGCATTCCTTGTCAAATCTTGCATATGCATCACATTTTGCATCCCGCATAGCATACCATGTTTGCATCTTATTGTTTGAGCTTGCACGTGGTTGATTGTGTCCTTGTTGCTTGTTTGTCTTGTTTGGGTAGAGCCGGGAGAAGAGTTCGCTAACGAGGAGCCCTTTGAGTTTGCTTTCGAGGATCCAGTCTACTCTGACAACTTGGCAGGCAAGATGATCATACCCTCGAAATCACTACTATCTTTGCTATGCTAGATGCTCGCTCTTTTGCTATGCCATTGCTACGATGCCTACCACTTGCTTGTCATGCCTCCCAAATTGCCATGTCAAACCTCTAACCCACCATGTCCTAGCAAACCGTTGATTGGCTATGTTACCGCTTTGCTCAGCCCCTCTTATAGCGTTGCTAGTTGCAGGTGAAGATTGGAGACCGTTCCTTGTTGGAACATTATTTACTTGTTGGGATATCATTATGTTGCCATGTTATCTTAATGCATCTATATACTTGATAAAGGGTGGAAGGCTCGGCCTCTTGCCTCGTGTTTTGTTCCACTCTTGCCGCCCTAGTTTCCGTCATATCGGTGTTATGTTCCCGGATTTTGCGTTCCTTACGCGGTTGGGTTATAATGGGAACCCCTTGATAGTTTTCCTTGATTAAAGCTTTTCCAGCAATGCCCAACATTGGTCTTACTTCGCCACCTAGCCTTTTCTTTCCCTTGTGTTCTGCAGACTCAAGGGTCATCTTATTTTAACCCACCCACCCCCCCCCCCCCGGGCCAGTGCTCCTCTGAGTGTTGGTCCAAACTAGAGCCCCTTGCGGCGCCACATCAGGGAAACTCGAGGGCTGGTTTTAGTTGTACGGATTTCTTATCTGAGTGTGCCCTGAGAAAGAGATATGTGTAGCTCCTATCGGGATTTGTCGGCACATTCGGGCGGTGTTGCTGGTCTTGTTTTAACCTGTCGAAGTGTCTTGAATTACCGAGATACCGAGTCTGACCGGAACGTCTTGGGAGGAGGTCTATTCCTTCGTTGACCGTGAGAGCTTCTCATGGGCTAAGTTGGGACTCCCCTGCAGGGATTTGAACTTTCGAAAGCCGTGCCCGCGGTTATGGGAAGATGGGAATTTGTTAATGTCTGGTTGTAGATAACTTGAACCTTAATTAATTAAAATGAATCAACTGAGTGTGTTACCATGATGGTCTCTTCTCGGCGGAGTCCGGGAAGTGGACACGGTGTTGGAGTAATGTTTGCGCAGGTTGCTCGCTAGTTTCTCACTCGCGCTTTGCCTCCTCTTCCCGCTCTCTTTTGCGAATAAGTTAGCCACCATACTTGCTAGTCGCTTGCTGCAGCTCCACTCATATTTTACCTTGCCTTACCTATAAGCTTAAATAGTCTTGATCGCGAGGGTGCGAGATTGCTGGGTCCCTGTGGCTAACAGATTACTGTTACACCAGATGCAGGGCCTGATGATTCCGCTCCAGGAGATGCATATGAGCTCAAGTGGGAGTTCGACGAAGACTCTCAACGTTACTATGTTTCCTTTCCCGATGATCAGTAGTGGTGCCCAGTTGGGGGTGATTGGGACCGTGTCGCATGTTGGGTTCTCTTTTATTTTGGCGCCGTAGTCGGGCCATGAGTGTTTGGATGATGTAATGTTATTTATGTACTTGATTGACGTGGCGAGTGTAAGCCAACTATGTTATCTCCCCTTTTATTATCATATTACATGGGATGTTGTGAAGATTGCCTAACTTGCGACATATGCCTTCAATGCGTTTATGTCTCTAAGTCGTGCCTCGACACGTGGGAGCTATAGTTGCATCGTGGGTGTTACAAGTTGGTATCAGAGCCTTCCCCGACCTTAGGAGCCCCATTGCTTGATCATTTTTAGCGGCCGAGTTGTGTCTAGAAAAATGTTTTGAGTCATTTAGGAATTATATATCGGAGAGTTTAGGAATTCTTTTTACTTCCCAGTCTCCTCATCGCTCTGGTAAGGCATCCTGACGTAGAGTTTTGACTCTTCTCTTCTCAAATTTCACTAAAAAAAATTTAGGATCACGCGGGTATCTTGGAATCGTTCCGATGGTTTTATGATGAGAACATTGTCTTGGTGCCTCCTGTCAGGGGTTTAATGGAAGTGTCCCGGGGAGTTGAGCTCTAAGGTGTTGTCATCATAATTTTATTGTTGCAGTTCTGGAATACCTGAGTCTAGTACGCCGACATCGAAAATCTCTTTTCTGTAGTTTGTTGGTGAGATAACCTCGACGCCACCCAGTACTGGGGAGGGAGTTCGGCAGTATCGCCATAACTTGTATAACGGATGCTTTTCGAAGGTTGAGGTAGATGGTTTCCGAAGGTTTCTTGGTTATGTGTTGAAGGATGGATACAACTGGATGTAGGAATTGCTAGTTTGGGTGAGATATTATGCTTCCCGTGTATCCCCAACACCTGATTGCATAACCGGAAAGGTTCGGGAGTTTCATAGGTGGGAATTCTTGTAGCTCTAGTTCTTCTTCCATGGATATTGGTTTGGGATTGGGATTTCTTACCGATTATTCGTTCTTGATCCATACCTTGTTGATTTATTTCTCTACCTTAATTCTACGTGGCTTCTCAATTTATGGATATGTGACCATTTCAAGAGGAATGCATTCGTTCATTTTGTTCGGATGTGAAGACTATATGTTGCAATTTTCATTCTGTTGGATTCAGCTTCAATATTTATCTGTCAATGTGCTAATGGTGGTCAACCTCTTCAGGATGGCTCCTCCAACGTGCACGACTCCGAATCCTGATCCGCCACCACCTCCCCCTCCTCCAGAGGCATGGCAAGCTGTGATGGCCGCAACCAATGCAAACACACAGTTGATCATGCAAATTCTCCAAGAGCGCAATCAAGGCAACCAAGGGAATCAAGGCAGCAATCAGAGTCACTTTGCTACACTCAACCAGTTCCTTGCTAACGGGCCAAAGACTTTCAGCAATTGTGTTGAGGCAACCGATGCTGACGATTGGCTAGTGGATCTGTGCAAGCATTTCGAGTGCAGTAACGTCAGGCCTGAGGACTTTGTTAAGTTCGCTTCCTTCCAACTCAAAGATCAAGCTGCAGAATGGTTCCAGCAGTACAAGGACTCCAGAGGTGGATGTGTTATCACTTGGGATGATTTCCGTCGAGATTTCCGAGCTCATCATATTCCTCAGAGCGTGGTTGAAAGCAAGCGTGAGGAATTCCGCAACCTGAAGCAAGGCTCTTTGTCTGTCTATGACTACAACAAGTTGTTCCAGAAGCTCGCTCGCTTTGCCAAGCAGGACGTCCCTGATGAGAAGAGCATGATATATCAGTTCAGGGGTGGTCTCAGAGAAGAAATTCAGCTCGCTCTTGTCCTCTTTGAGCCCTTGAGATATGATGAGTTCTACAACATGGCACTGAAGCAAGAGGCTGCTCAGTTGAGGTGTGATGCTTCCAAGAAGCGAGTCAGAGATGTTACTCCTTCTTCCTCTACTCAAGTGGCCAAGCAGCAGAAGTATTGGCTTCCTCCTCCTCCGTTCTGTCAGTCGTATCAGCAGAAGGGCAAAGGTGGCAGTGGTTCTTCTCACCCACCCAACCCTGGCTTTCAGAACAAGACTTCGTCTCAAGCTCCAAGATCGAGTGCTCCGTATCACCGTCCGCTTTCAGAGGTCACGTGCAACAAGTGCCAACAGAAGGTTCACTATGCCAACAAGTGTTTCAACCAGAGGCGTCTTCCTCCTCCTCCTCCTGTCAGATCAGCAAGTACAGCTGTGGTCAAGCATAACCCCAAGCACGCCAAGGTCAACTTGATGAACGCAGCCCAGGAAGAGGACTCGTCAGATGTGATTATGGGTAACCTTCCTGTTAATGATATTCCTGCAAAAGTTCTTTTTGACACGGGTGCATAGCATTGTTTCATCTCGAGACCTTTTGCATCTAAGCATGATTTTGTTACTCAAGTGTTGTCGAAGCCGTTGGCTAACGTCTCTCCGGCACGTCAAATGACATCTCGAGTATGCGTTCCGGATGTTACTATCACTTTGGGTGACTATAAGTTCTTGTCCTCTCCAAATGTTCTTGGTGACTCGGATATTGATCTTATTCTCGGGATGGATTGGCTTTCTAAGCACAAGGCTCAGCTTGATTGTGCAGCCAGGCAGATTCAATTGACTCATTCGTCTGAGGATGTGATTTTCTTTGCCGCTCGTGATAATACCATCCATCTGTTTTCTCTCAATGAAAGGGGTGAACTGGATGCTATCTCGCAAATTCCAGTCATTTGCGAATATTAAGACGTCTTTCCAGAAGAGCTTCCAGGAATGCCTCTGCACCGGCCCGTTGAATTCGTTATTGATCTTGAGCCTGGCACGGAACCTGTGTGCAAACGTCCTTACAAGCTCGGACCTGAAGAGTTGAAGGAGCTGAAGAAGAAACTCGATATTCAAGAGAAAATGGGTCTCATCCGGTCTAGTTCTTCTCCGTGGGGTTGTGGTGTTCTTTTTGTGAAGAAGAAGGATGGTACGGACCGACTTTGTGTTGATTACCGTCTGGTGAAAAAGAAGACCATCAAGAACAAATACCCACTTCCCAACATCAATGAGCTGTTCGAACAACTCAAAGGTGCCCAAGTATTCTCCAAGCTTGATCTCCGCATGCGTTATCGCCAGATTCGCATTCGTGAGCAAGATATTCCCAAGACGGCTTTCAGGACAAGCTTTAGTTCATATGAATACACTTTCATGTCTTTTGGCCTCGCCAACGCTCCTCCGGCGTTCTCTCGCATGATGAACTTCATCTTCAATGCCTACACCAATGACTTCGTTTTGGTCTATCTCGACGACATTCTGGTTTTCTCCAAGAACAAGGAAGATCATGCCAAACACTTGCGTTTGGTGCTTGATAAGCTCAGAGAACATCAGTTCTACGCCAAGTTCTCCAAGTGTGAATTTTGGCTCGACGAGGTTCTTTATCTTGGTCATATCATCTCTGCCAAGGGCATTGCCGTGAATCCTGAGAAGGTGTCGGCAATTGTGAATTGGGAACCTCCTCAGAATGTGAAGCAACTCCGTAGCTTCCTCGGTCTCGCAAGCTATTGCCGAAGATTCTATGAAAACTTTTCTAAGATCGCGAAGCCTTTCTCAAATCTTCTTCAGAAGCACGCCAAGTACGTTTGGTCTCCGGAGTGTGAAATTACTTTCAACACTTTGAAAGAGAAATTGATCACTGCTCCAGTTCTGACTCCGCCTGATGAATCCAAGCCGTACGAGGTCTTTTGTGATGCCTCTCTCCAAGGTCTTGGCGCAGTATTGATGCAAGAGAAGAAAGTTGTTGCTTATACATCTCGCCAGTTGAAGCCTAATGAGAAGAACTACCCCACTTATGATCTCGAGTTGGCAGCAATTGTGCATGCTCTTTTGACTTGGAGACATCTTCTATTGGGAAGAAAAGTGGACATTTTCACTGATCACAAGAGTCTCAAGTACATCTTCACTCAGCCTAATCTCAACCTCAGGCAAACTCGATGGGTCGAAATGATTCAAGAGTATAATCCGAGTATCGAGTATACTCCAGGCAAGGCCAATGTGATTGCTGACGCTTTGAGCAGAAAAGCTTACTGCAACAGTCTGATTCTCAAGCCTTATCAACCCGAGCTTTGTGAAGCTTTCTGCAAACTTAATCTGCAAGTTGTTCCTCAAGGTTTCCTCGCCAACCTTCAAGTCTCTCCTACCTTGGAAGACCAGATTCGCCAAGCCCAGCTTCTTGATGCTATGGTGAAAAAGGTGAAGATTGGGATTGCCAAGAGTCAGTCCAAGTACAAGTGCTACCGCCTTGATGACAAGGACACTCTCTTCTTCGAGGATCGTATTGTTGTACCCAAAGGTGACCTCCGTAAAGTGATCTTGAACGAGGCTCACAATTCTCTCCTCTCCATCCACCCTGGGAGCACGAAGATGTATCAGGACCTCAAGCAAGCTTATTGGTGGACTTGAATGAAGCGCGAGATCGCTCAATTCGTGAATGAATGTGATGTCTGCAGAAGAGTGAAGGTAGAACACCAAAGGCCAGCTGGTCTCCTTCAACCTCTTGCCATTCCAGAATGGAAGTTTGACCACATTGAAATGGACTTCGTGACTGGTTTTCCAAAGTCCAAGCGTGGCAATGATGCTATATTCGTTGTCATCGACAAACTCACCAAAGTGGCTCACTTTCTGCCTATCAAAGAGTCGATCACTGCAGCTCAATTGGCGGAACTCTATACCTCTCGTATTGTCTCTCTGCATGGTATTCCTCAAGTGATCTCTTCAGACCGTGACCGCATCTTTACCTCGAAGTTTTGGGATTCTTTTCAGAAGGCCATGGGCACGAACATCTGCTTCAGCACAGCTTTCCATCCTCAAACTAGCGGTCAAGTCGAGCGTGTCAACCAGATTCTTGAAGATATGCTCAGGGCTTGTGTGATCTCCTTCGGCATGAAGTGGGAGGATTGTCTTCCTTATGCTGAATTCTCCTACAACAACAGTTTTCAAGCAAGTTCGGGCAAGGCCCCTTTTGAAATTCTGTATGGCAGGAAGTGCCGTACCCCTATCAACTGGTCTGAAACTGGTGAACGTCAGCTTTTGGGTAATGACTTAATCGCAGAGGCAGAAGAAATGTGCAAAGTCATTCGTGATAACCTCAAAGCAGCCCAATCCCGTCAGAAGAGCTACTATGATAGTAAGCACCGTGATATGTCTTTCGAGATCGGAGATCATGTTTACCTCCGCGTCTCTCCTATGAAAGGTACTCGTCACTTCGGTATCAAAGGGAAGCTTGCCCCGAGATACGTGGGACCTTTCAAGATTGTCAGCAAGAGAGGCGACCTCGCCTATCAACTCGAGCTTCCTTCAAACTTTGCAAATGTTCATGATGTGTTCCATGTCTGTCAGCTTCGAAAGTTCTTCAAGACTCCTGACCGCACCGTCAACTTTGAGGACATTGAGCTCCAAGAAGATCTCTCTTATCGTGAGCACCCAGTTGCTATTCTTGAAGAGACTGAACGCAAGACTCGCAACAAGTCGATCAAATTTCTCAAAGTCAAGTGGTCACACCATTCCGACCGTGAAGCTACCTGGGAAAGCGAGGATCACCTCCATTCTGAGTACCCGGCGTTCTTTCAGTCCTAGATCTCAGGACGAGATCCTTTCGTAGTGGTGGAGTGTTGTAACACCCCGGATATAACTTTCCAAATTTGTACTCCAACTCTTGCCATTTCCGGCGTTAAGTTATATTTATTTCCTCGGGTTTGGGTTTTGTCTCCGTGTGTTGTTGTCGCTATCATGCATCTCATATCATGTCATCATGTGCATTGCATTTGCATACGTGTTCGTCTCATGCATTCGAGCATTTCCCCCGTTGTCCGTTTTGCATTCCGGCGCTTCGTTCTCCTCCGGTGGTCATTTCTAGCTTTCATTCGTGTGTGGGGATTAAACATTTCCAGATTGGACCGAGACTTGCCAAGCAGCCTTCGTTTACTACCGGTAGCCGCCTGTCAAGTTTCGTACCATTTGGACTTCGTTTGATACTCCAACGGTTAACCGAGGGACCGAAAAGGCCTTGTGTGTGTTGCAGCCCAACACCCCTCCAATTTGGCCCAAAACGCACCTAACTCTGCTCCATCACCTAGAGCGTGCGATCACGACCGCGTGGCCGAAAACCGCACCTCATTTGGACTCTCCTAGATCCCCCTATACCTATTTAAAGGCCCCCCAAAATCCGGATCTTCCTCTCCCCTGAAAACCCTAGATCTCAGCACCGCGCGCCGCCGGACAAAGAGCCCACCGACGGACATTGTCCGGCCCGCCTCTCCGCCGCCATGTGGCGCCCCGGGATTCGTCCGCCCGGGCGCCCACATCGCCCGCCGCCGCCACTCCCGCTCCGGCCCACAGCCGGCCCTCGCGGGCCCAGCCACGCGCGCCGCCGCCTCCCAGCCGCGCGCGCCGCTGCCTCCCAGCCGCGCGCGCTGCTGCCTCCCAGCCGCCGCCGCCTCCTTCGCTCCCCGCCGCCGCCGCAAAGCCGCCGTCGCCGCGCCCGCCTGGACCTCCCCGCCTCTCCTTCGGCTCCGGGAGCCTACTCCGGCGAGCCCTGAGCACCGCTCCGACGAGAGCACCGCCGCCTCGGGCCGCGTGCCGCGATCCCGATCCAGATGCGTGTACAGTAAACCCTAATCCGGAGGTTGAATTTTCTCTAAGTCCCAGAATTGCAGATCCATATGCCCCTGTTCGTAGCTCCGTAACTTTGTATCCGTAGCTCCGATTCATGCATATAGCATATCAAAATGTTCATCTCAGAGGGTAAATCAGTTCATTACATTGCATCATTTTCCTTTGAGTTCATATTGATGCCCGAAATGCTGTTAGAAGAGGGCTACTTGAGTTAATTGTCAGATCTGTTACTCCGTTTAGCACTTTTGTCATTTTTGCCATGATTAATATGTGCATGCTATGCCCATGATTTCTACATGTGTTTTGTTAAGGGTTTTGTCATCTTTCCAGAGGTGCAACCCATGTATTTTTGTGATGTGTGTGGTGACTTGTGCAAGGTTGCAAAGTGGTGCACTTGCTAATTCTGGAGCTGTTTATCTCATGATGCCATATGTTCTTGTTGTTTCCTAGTGATCCGTGCCTCTTTTGAGGATGATCAGTAAGGATGTTTTGTTAATATTGTAGTGCTATATCAATCCGTGTCTTTGTTTGCAATTATGGAGCACTCTAGATTGAGTCAATCGAGCTCTACTTTTGCTACTTTGTGAATCTGGGCAGATTGTCAACTTGTTTGCAATTTTGCCGGTGATGTTGTAGTTGATTCGTGCATGCTATGCTATTGTTCTTGCCATGTCTAGCTTTCATTTTGTGCTTTCTTGATGGATGTATGCTTGTCTTGCCATGAATTGCACCGTAGTGAGTGCATCGAGCTCGTAAACATGCCTACTTGAGTTATATTTCAGCATGTGTCAGTTTTTCACAAAGTCTGAAAACTGATTATGTTTTTGCTATGTTCACATGCTTGCAATTGTATTTTCTGGTCCCTTTTGGCTCAAGGTCACTAAGGGACTTTTGTTAAGATCTTTGAGTAGCTCCATGCCATGCTTTACTTTGCCATGTTCAGGTCCTGTAGCATGTAGTTTTGTTGCTCCAAAGAGGGCTACCTGATCTGAAATTCCAAACAAGTGTTGATTTCACTAAGTCTGAGATCTGTTTGTCATTTGCATTTTTGCCATGCTTGTTTGAACCTGTTAATGGATGAATTGGCCGTAGCTCAGTGCTAGACTTTTGTTAAGCATCTTGTGTGCATCCCTGACATGTATTTTGTTGTCATGTTTGGGTGCTGTAGCATGTTCATCTCATTGCATTTAGATGCCAACTTGCTGTAAATCGCAGACCGGTGTCATATTTGAATCGGTTGCCATTTCCAAACCGTAACTCCGATTCCGGCGTTCTTTATATCGTTTTCAAGCGATTCCATCTCATCTTTCCAGTGGCACACTTGGTTTTCCAAGTTGAGGCCAGGTTCATGCATTCCCTGTCATATCTTGCATTTTGCATCCCGCATCGCATCTCGCATAGCATATCATCATTGCATCATATTGCTTGATCCTTACACGTGGTTTATTGTATCCTTGTTGCTTGTTTGTCTTGTCTGGGTAGAGCCAGGAGATGAGTTCACTAACGAGGAGCCCGTTGAGTTTGCTTTCGAGGATCCAGTCAACTCTAACAACTATGCAGGCAAGATGATCACACCCTCGAAATCACTACTATCTTTGCTATGCTAGTTTGCTCGCTCTTTTGCTATGCCATTGCTACAATGCCTACCACTTGATTTCAAGCCACCCAAATTGCCATGTCAAACCTCTAACCCACCATTGTCCTAGCAAACCGTTGATTGGCTATGTTACCGCTTTGCTCAGCCCCTCTTATAGCGTTGCTAGTTGCAGGTGAAGATTGGAGGCCGTTCCTTGTTGGAACATTTATTTACTTGTTGGGATATCATTATATTGCCATGTTATCTTAATGCATCTATATACTTTGTAAAGGGTGGAAGGCTCGGCCTCTCGCCTAGTGTTTTGTTCCACTCTTGCCTCCCTAGTTTCCGTCATATCGGTGTTATGTTCCCGGATTTTGCGTTCCTTACGTGGTTGGGTTATAATGGGAACCCCTTGATAGTTCGCCTTGATTAAAGCTTTTCCAGCAATGCCCAACATTGGTATTACCATTCACCACCTAGCCTTTTCTTTCCCTTGTGTTCTGCAGACTCAAGGGTCATCTTATTTTAACCCACCCACCCCCCCCCCCCGGGCCAGTGCTCCTCTGAGTGTTGGTCCAAACTAGAGCCCCTTGCAGCGCCACCTCGGGGAAACTCGAGGGCTGGTTTTAGTTGTACGGATTGCTTATCTGAGTGTGCCCTGAGAAAGAGATATGTGTAGCTCCTATCGGGATTTGTCGGCACATTCGGGCGGTGTTGCTGGTCTTGTTTTAACCTGTCGAAGTGTCTTGAATTACCGAGATACCGAGTCTGACCGGAACATCTTGGGAGGAGGTCTATTCCTTCGTTGACCATGAGAGCTTGTCATGGGCTAAGTTGGGACTCCCCTGTAGGGATTTGAACTTCCGAAAGCCGTGCCCGCGGTTATGGGCAGATGGGAATTTGTTAATGTCCGGTTGTAGATAACTTGAACCTTAATTAATTAAAATGAATCAACTGAGTGTGTTACCGTGATGGTCTCTTCTCGGCAGAGTCCAGGAAGTGGACACGGTGTTGGAGTAATGTTTGCGCAGGTTGCTCGCTAGTTTCTCGCTCGCGCTTTGCCTCCTCTTCCCGCTCTCTTTTGCGAATAAGTTAGCCACCATACTTGCTAGTCGCTTGCTGCAGCTCCACTCTTATTTTACCTTGCCTTACCTATAAGCTTAAATAGTCTTGATCGCGAGGGTGCAAGATTGTTGGGTCCCTGTGGCTCACAGATTACTTTTACACCAGATGCAGGGCCTGATGATTCCGCTCCAGGAGACGCGTATGAGCTCAAGTGGGAGTTCAACGAAGACTCTCAACGTTACTATGTTTCCTTTCCCGATGATCAGTAGTGGTGCCCAGTTGGGGGTGATTGGGACCGTGTCGCATGTTGGGTTCTCTTTTATTTTGGCGCCGTAGTCGGGCCATGAGTGTTTGGATGATGTAATGTTATTTATGTACTTGATTGACGTGGCGAGTGTAAGCCAACTATGTTATCTCCCCTTTTATTATCATATTACATGGGATGTTGTGAAGATTGCCTAACTTGCGTCATATGCCTTCAATGCGATTATGTCTCTAAGTCGTGCCTCGACCCGTGGGAGCTATAGTCGCATCGAGGGTGTTACACTCTCGTCCTCCGCTCGCACATCTTGTCACCCCGCTGCCGCAGATGGCTTACAGCGCAAGCTTGCGCAGCGCTTGGTGGGCGTTCTTTTGGCCAAACGGTGGCGCCAATGAATCATTGGTAAGCCCGTTACCACGCAACCTCACAGGTTCCCGCGCAAGCTTCCCGCCCGACTCGGTGAAATCCCCCAAAATCCCAATGCTTACCGGCCTGCTATAAAAACCCCCACGGCCGGCGAGTCCCGTGTCGCATTTTCCCCACCCTCCCTGTAGCTTATCTCGTATGCTTCTCCCACAATCGCCAATGGCACCGGTCCGTCGTCGTCGCTCAGCCACTGTGCCGTCATCAGAGGAAAGCTCCAGCTGGGAGGCTACACTGCGGCGGTGGCGCAGTCCCCGGCGTAGTGTAGTGCGCGTGGCATCCCTGTTGGGTGTGCATGGAACACCCACCACACACTCCACCGCCACTGCCCGTTGGTAGCTTTTGCCGGCCATCGTTGCATCCACACCACCGTCGAAACCCAGGGCCATCTCCCGCTCCACAGCCGCGGCCCGAAGGCGGGAGGTGGGATCGTGGCCGCCACCCCACTGCCGGCCACCGTGGCCATCATTCGCTCCACCACCGCGGCCTGAAGGCGGGAGATGGTGGTTGTGGCCACCACCCCATCGTCGGCCGCCGTGGCCGCCAGCCCATCGTCGACCTCCGGGATCATCACCCGCTCTGCCACCGCCGCCCGAAGGAGGGAGGCGGAGGTGGAGGCCCGCACGTGCGTCAACGACCTTGCGCGCTACATCGAGTTCATGCGAGAAGAGGAGGAGCACCTCGTCGAGCATGCAAAGAGCCTTACCGCAGTCATGGCCGCAGCACAAGCCGACGCAGAGGCGAGGAATCAGGAGATCTACGAGCAGTTCGGCCGCTTTGAGAGGGATCATCTGGAGCGGCAGTGGGCGTTCAAGCTGTCGAACGTCGCTGAACGTGCAGCAGCGGCAGGCACCGTATTGCATTTGTCTAGCTCATCGGTAGGCTCCTCCTCCTCTATCTCTTACCAAGCGCGCTTGGCAGAGGAGATGCTCTCGAAAGTAGCACAAAGCCCCTCCGTGGTAGTAGTAGTATTTAGGGGCTATTTTTTCAGTTCTTCTGACTATAGATGTGTGGTCCAACTATACAATGTACTTAAAATTAGCTAGTATATATAGTTGAACTAGCTATTTCAATACTTGGTTGGCAACAACTAGGGAAAAGTATGGTCAGTTCAGCTGTCGAATTGAACTATTTGTATAAATTAAGAACGGCTGCTTAATCTATGAATGAAATCTATGCTTAATTACTGAATTTTGACAAATAGCAGTGTTACAAGGATTAACAAATCTTACCAAATTGTTTGTACGTGGTTGCACACGGGTCTTCCAGAACAACTGTTTGCGTTGAAGGGATGCACAAATCCTGTGCTGCTCTCACATTTGCATACGGGTGTTCTGTCTAAATCGTTTGCGATCAAGAGTTGCAGAAATCCTGCTCGGCACATTTTTTCTTGGCTTCCTGGGGAAGTTGTCGGTTTGCATACGGGTGATCTAACTAAAACGTTTGCGATGAGTGTTTTATATTTAAAAAGCGAATTAAACTGCGGCTTGGGCGCATTAATGGAGAGGACGCGAGCAAGGTGGGGGGCATAGAAGTCAAAGGGCTCGCTTCCCAATGAGCCTATACAGCATACAACTCGCACGCTTCTCGGTGAGCCTGCGCACTCGAGGACAGTTTGCACGCCTCTCGGTCAGCCTGCGCACCGGACGGCGCTGGCATGCCTCCCATTCAGTCAAGGTCAAGCAGCTGTCCACACGGCACCTCCTATAGCCATTAAAACCAAGGCATGTGTTATCACATGAATGGTTAACAGAATTTTGGATTTACTAGAATTTAAAAAATAGGCATCTCTATGTTTTACCGGCAATCAACGGTGCCCTGGTGTTTGAAATTCATGCCCATTTCTTGCATGG
Organism: Triticum urartu; assembly: GCF_056163025.1. Taxonomy (NCBI): domain Eukaryota; kingdom Viridiplantae; phylum Streptophyta; class Magnoliopsida; order Poales; family Poaceae; genus Triticum; species Triticum urartu. The sequence continues at coordinate 202,895,281 of NC_141877.1, read as the reverse complement.
GACCTAAGCATGCACCCAAGGACACAGATTTGATTTTTCAACCAATTTATATGCACTGGAGCATGTGCATGTAGTTCAAATTTGAATTTATGCACATAAGTGCATTGAAAACTCAGTTAGTGCATAAAAATGTCCAAACGAACCCCAAAAATCACAAAAATTCACACAACACTCCTGTTCTTCTATGTTGACACGACAAAAAAATTGAAAGCAATAAGAGGCAATGTATATCGTTTCGTCCCCAAAGGTGGGGCGTTCCCTACCGAAAACCATCATGCTTGTTGTGAGAAGCTCCGGTTTGTGAGAAGCATATACCCAAACCTGCCCCAAATGGGACAAAATTTGTACCATGACATGTTGATGCCGGTCCATGATAGCATGCCAAGTTTCATGAATTTCAGATGAGTTTTGGATTACTAGAATTTAAAAACCAGGCATCTCAATGTTTTGCCGGCAATCAACGGTGTCCTGATGTTGGAAATTCATTCCCATTTCTTGCATGGGACCTAAGCATGCACCCAAGGACACAGATTTGATTTTTCAACTAATTTATATGCACTGGAGCATGTGCATGTAGTTCAAATTTTAATTATGCACATAAATGCATTGAAAACTCAGTTAATGCATAAAATGTCCAGACGAACCCCAAAAATTCACACAACACTCCTGTTGTTCTATGTTGACATGAGAAAAAAATTGAAAGCAATAAGAGGCAATGGATATCGTTTCATCCCCAAAGGTGAGATGTTCCCTACCGAAAACCATCATGCTTGTTGTGAGAAGCTCCGGTTTGTGAGAAGCATAAACCCAAACCTACCCCTAATGGGACAAAATTTGTTCCATGGCATGTTGATGCCGCTCCATGATAGCATGCCAAGTTTCATGAATTTCAGACGAGTTTTCGATTTACAAGAATTTAAAAATCAGGCATCTCATTGTTTTGCCGGCAATCAACGGTGCCCTGGTTTTGAAATTCATTCCCATTTCTTGCATGGGACCTAAGCATGCACCCAATGACACATATTTGATTTTTCAACCAATTTATATGCACTCGAGCATGTGCATGTAGTTCAAATTTGAATTACGCACATAAATGCACTAAAAACTCAGTTAGTGCATAAAAATGTCCAAACGAACCCCGAAAAATCACAAAAATTCACACAACACCCCTGTTGTTCTATGTTGACACGAGAAAAAAAATTTGAAAGCGATAGGAGGCAACGGATATCGTTTGTTGTGAGAAGCTCTAGTTTGTGAGAAGCTTATACCCAAACCTACCCCAAATGGGAAAATTTTTTTACCACGGCATGTTGATGCCGCTACATGATAGCATGCCAAGTTTCATGAATTTCGACGAGTTTTGGATTTACTAGAATTTAAAAACTAGGTATCTCAATGTTTGCGGCCGAGTGACGGTGGCAGGGTGTTTGAAATTCATTCCCATTTCTTGCATGGGACCTAAGCATGCAACCAAGGACACATATTTGATTTTTCAATAAGTTTATATGCACTGGAGCATGTGCATGTAGTTCAAATTTGAATTATGCGCATAAAATGCCTAGAAAACCCAGTTAATGTATAAAAGTGTACCAACAAACCCTGGATAATTCCAATTTTTTGACGACACATCTCAGGACCCCGATTCCATGTCACATCGATCTAGCCGGTAACACCTCATATCACATTGCGGCCTCACGCACGGTATCCCCATGGGTGTCGCCTCACCATGGCCCGGGACCGTTTGCGCCTTTTGGCTCACGTATATGATAGTGTCGCTAGCATCCATATGACAGAGAACCCGGGCCGACATGGCTAGTCATGAACCCAAAGCGGCACAGACCTATGGAGACAGGCATACATGAATCACATCGAGCATGTCGGTCATCAGCGAGTGAATCCGGGCTATAGCACTGGCTAACAGGACTCCGGGGAACCCGAGCTGTAGCAGACTAGGCAGGACTCCGGAAGTCATCGCGTGACATTTCCCCGAAGGGACAGACATAGGAATGAAGTGAAACACATGCCGGCCAGTCAAGTGTCCTGAGAAGTAGTGCTGGGCTAGCAGGACTCCAGTGAACCGGGCTGTAGCGGACTATTATGGCTTGAGGAGCACTAGACTACATTTCCCCATAAGAAAGGCTGCCAAGGATAAACAACTAGATTGTCGGATCCCACACATACCAAGCATTTCAATCATACACACAATATGCTCGATATGTGCAAATACAATATGGCATCACAACAGAACTCTACAACTCAAGTACTTTATTTAAAGGCTCCAGAGATCCATACATAACATGTTCATACAGGTAGGGGTCACATGACCCGACACTCAAGTCATACAAGCATACAAGCACATGCGGAAGCAAAAAGTCTGAGTACAGACACTAGAAAGAAAGAAGGCTTCTCGAAGCCTGTCTATCTACATAGGGCCCTCCATGGCCAGGATCACCACCTGGGTGGCAAGTCACTCATCGACGTCGAGATCTACATAAAACCCATCGGAGGGGGCGGTGTTGTCGTCTAAAAACAATAAATAAGCAAACATGAGTACAAAGGTACTCAGCAAGTCTTACATCAGAAACTACAATACATGCTCATTCTCAAGAAGGTGGTGGAGTTATTGCAGCAAGCCAGCTTTGACTCTTGGCTAAGCTATCCTACAAGACACCACTAGTAAAATAGTTTTCGCACACGAGTCCACTAATCACCAACACAATACTCCACCGGGGATCCTCCCTCGTCATCCTACGAGAGGGCCATCCTCGGTACTCACACTTATCTTGAGTCTTTTAGTAGTAACCATTAACTTGTCTATGAACTATACAGGCAACCAAGTAGTCCTTTACCGCGGACGCGGCTATTGAAATAGTTTTATACCCTGCAGGGGTGTACTTCGTCAGACATGTTTCCACCACTTAGCGTCTGCACACGACATGTGCTCGGCAGACTTCAAGTGAAAGCCAACGTGGGTGTAGACCACAACCTGACTAACCGCACAAGTCTCTAGTCCAGGTTTATCATCTATTCGGGTTCCATCCGCAAGGAAATCCGGCCAGGATGTCCTCAACGGCCCCAAATGATGTGTGCAGGGTTCCCGAGATACCAAACGGGCGACTCGGTACACCGTGCCACGGTGTATCTACCGCATCATAGCCCACCCCTAGGGTCAGCGCTACGCACGGCCGCCAACACATAACCTACAAACACCAGAAACTAGGTGCAACTCCTGGACAAAGGACGAGAGGGGTCAGTAAGTCGAGCGGGGTCATATTTCAGGGCCCAATGTGTGGTAGTAGCTGAATCTTAAATCACGCATATAGATCTCAGTTCTTATGGACGGCCTCAATGAAACAACCCACCATGTACTCCTACATGGCCTCTCATCGATACCTTTACCAAAACATGTTCAACACATCCCTCACATTACTGACATAATCATTTCACTCTAGCCCATCACCCAGATGAACCAGACCTGACACAACTCTAAGCATAGCAGGCATAGCAAGGTAGGAAACACATACATGGCTCAATCAACTCCTACACATGCTAGTGGGTTTCATCTAGTTACTGTGGCAATGAAAGGTCATGCAGAGGATAAGGCTTCAACTACCGTAGCACACAATAGTTTGAAACATTGTTGTCTTAATGCAGTAAATGAGAGAAGAGGTGAGAACATGGGATTGTATCGATATGATCAATGGGGCTGCTTGCCTAATGGAGTGGTAGTAGGGTACTGCCCTTCAGTTGGATACATGGAGATATCCTCGGAGGCAAAACCTACCACGAAAGACACCACAGAGTATAATCAACACATGGCAATATGCAACAATATGATGCATTCTATGACATGGCAAAATGATGTGTCCTGCCTAATGCAATGTGAAACAAGTTGAAAAGGTTCCATTTGAATCAAAGATTCAAATGAAAGCTTAAGCTCTTATGCATAATAAGTGTATTAGCTTGGTTCACCTAAACAACAAGGTTAAAGTGTTTTGTCATGCATGAAACCATTACTGATGGATAGATTGAATTTTTCTGATCATTTTTCATATATAATTTGTTTGATTTGGAGCTATGGTTGATTTTCCATGATTTTTAGAAGTTTTGGCTATTTTCTGGAATTTACTATATAAAAATAAATCCAGAAAATGAATAATTGCGTCAGCACTGCGTCACTGTGATGTCAGCGAGTCAAAGGCGCCAGGGGCCAGTCAAACCTGACTGATGGGGCCCACTGGTCAGTGACTCTGTGCACTAACTATGTTAGTTAGCCTAATTAACTGGGCAGGGCCCACTAGTCAGTGACTATACTAATTAAACTAACCTAGTTAGTTAGCACTAACAGAGTAATTAGTCGGGCGGGGCCCGCATGTCAGTGAGAGAGAGGGGGAGGTCAACCCGTGTCAGCAGAGTCAACCTCGCCGGTCAGCGGGTCAAAGCCTGCCGGCGTTTAGCCGCCGGCGAGGCCACACGCGGCGGCACGGGGCGGGATTTGCCCATAGGGCACCATTTGGCGCGCGGAGAGGACCTACGTGGAGCTGGGACTCGCCCGCATCCAACTACGGTGGTGGTTTGGCCGGGGATTGGCCGGAGCATCGCCGGCGTCGAGCTCGGCGGAGGCCGAGGCTCGGGTGTGCTCGTGCTCGTGGCTGCGCTGGCCTAGGCGATGCGGTGAAAGCACCTACAGCATCTACGCGACGCGAGGAGTGTGACAGGCACAAGCTCATGACCAAATGGTCACCGGAGCATCGCCGGCGACGTGGTCAGGCGGCGGCGCGTTCAGGCACAAGAGGCGCGGCGTCTACGGTATTCTAGGGGCGAAACGGAAAGCACGGGGAGGTTCAGCAGCTCATAGGGAAGCCGCAGGAAGGGTCAGTGTGCTTGGGGAAGCTCGGGTGCGGCGGATCGACGATGACGATCGATAGCGGCCGAAGGTTGAAGACGACGGTGGCGGGGATGATGTAGGGGCTCCGGCGTCATGCAGCTCGGCTGGTCGACGTAGTCGACGACGGCGAACCGTCCGGACACGGTGAGAGGGCGCGAGGACGGCGTTGGACGCGGCTGCGGTGAGCAGCGGCGACGGTGACGTCTCGGGCGACATCGGGGAGGGCGAGAGAGAGGAGCCAGAGGGGAGAGCGAGTGTCTGCGAGATCGGGGAGAGAGGGGGGTTCGTCCCACGTCGACAGCTCGACGAGGGGAGCGGCGAGGCGGCGGGCAGCTGCGTGGCACACATGTTGTGCTTGCCGTCGAGCAACTGCTTCCATGTGCTGGCGAGTGCAAGCAGCTCGCTGGCGCAGGAGGTGGGCTGGGCCAGTAGGTGGGCCGGCTGGTGGGCTTCCAGGTAAGCCTTTCTCTTTCTGCTTTCCGTTTTCTTTTTTTATTTATTCTGTAACTTTAGGGCTTTATTAGAAATACTAAAACGTTTCCAAAAATCCTGAAAATAATTGTGGGCTCTGTTGGGATTATTCCTAACAGCCCTCACTTAAATCCAGAATTATTTGGGCATTTAAAATATTTTATAGTATTTAAATGCCCAAATTCAAATACTTATGATTTAATCCAAAAAAATCTATAATGTCCTAGAAAAGAGTGCACCATTTTTGCTAGGGGTTTTAGCCCAAACCAGAAATGATGAACATTTGTGAAGGGCATTTTGGGTTCATTGAAACCAATTTTTGTAAACCCTGGTTGGTTTAAGGGGGTGCTGGGGGTTCTGTCATCCCCATTTCACCTTTCTGGAAAATTTAAACATGATGCAAGCACTCTAATGCATGAACTAGCTAGGGTGTGACAACTCACCCCCACTCAAAAGAATCTCGTCCCGAGATTTAGGATCTGTTGGGAAGATGGTGGGGTACTCGAGTCGAAGACGATCCTCCCTTTCCCAAGTGGCTTCTTTCTCGGAATGGTGTGACCATTAAACCTTGAGAAACTTGATGTTATGGCGTCGAGTGGTATGCTCGGCTTGATCGAGGATACGAATGGGATATTCCTAATATGAGAGGTTATCTTGTAGATCAAGCATTTCGTGGTCCACTCCACGGATAGGATCCGCGAAGCAATGCCTAAGTTGAGAAACATGGAAGACATCATGAACTCTGGAAAGATGCGGAGGTAGTTCCTATTGGTAGGCAACTTCTCCTCGTTTGGCAAGAATGCGAAAGGGTCCAATGTAACGAGGAGCCAATTTGCCTTTGATACCGAAACGATGGGTTCCCTTTAACGGAGTAACCCGAAGGTAAGCCTTCTCGCCGACTTCATAAGTCATGAGCTTATGTTTACGATCATATTGGCTCTTTTGACGAGATTGGGCTGTTTTCAATTTCTCACGAATAACCGGAACCTGCTCTTCTGCTTCCTGAATCATATCCGGGCCAAAGAGTTGTCTTTCCCCGGTTTCTGACCAGTTAAGAGGCGTTCGACATTTTTGTCCATAGAGAACTTCGAAAGGAGCTTTGCCCAAGCTAGCTTGATAACTATTGTTATAAGCAAGCTCCACGAATGGAAGGCATTTCTCCCAACCCATTCCGAATGAGATGACAGAAGCTCGGAGCATATCTTCCAGAATTTGATTGACTCGATCTACTTGACCACTTAATTGAGGGTGGAAGGCGGTGCTAAAAGAGAGACGAGTGCCCATAGCATTTTGGAAACTTTCCCAAAATCGAGAGGTGAAGAGACTCCCACGGTCTGAGTTAATTTCCAATGGGACACCATGAAGAGACACTATTCGGGAGATGTATAGGTCAGGTAGCTGGCTAGCGGTGATACTCTCACGAACAGGTAGGAAATGGGCTACTTTGGAAAGACGGTCGATCACGATGAAGATAGCATTATTCCCTCTCTTGGTCCTGGAAAACCCAGTAATGAAATCCATACTGATTTTATCACATTTCCACTCAAGAATAGCCAAAGGTTGAAGGGTGCCAGTAGGCCATTGATGCTCTGCTTTAACACGACGACAGACGTCACAACTAGCAATGTATTGAGCAATTTCTCTCTTCATCCTAGTCCACCAAAACCTGTGGCGTAGGTCTTGATACATTTTAGTACTACCGGGATGAATGGTGAGAGGGGATTCATGAGCTTCCTTAAGAATCAATTGGCGTAGATGTTGTTTCTTGGGAACCACCAAGCGATTCTCAAAGAAAACAACACCTCGTTCATCCATGGAAAAACATTTAGCAACTCCGCTAGCAATGTTTTCCTTAATCTGGGATATGCCCTTATCACGTTTCTGGGCAGCTATGATTTGATCCGTAAGGTTAGGCTTCGCCACCAGGGTGGATAGGAATCCTCGAGGAACAATGTGAAGATTAAGCTTACAAAATTCCTCATGGAGAAGTGGTTGACTTTGTTGTAACATCAGGTTGTTACAATAAGATTTATGGCTTAGCGCATCAGCCATGACATTGGCTTTGCCCGGGGTGTAAGTTATTCCTAAGTCGTAATCCGAGATCAACTCGACCCAACGTCGTTGCCTAAGATTCAAATCCGGTTGGGTGGAGATATATTTCAAACTTTGGTGATCGGTGAAGATCTCGCAACGATTACCGAGAAGGTAATGTCGCCAAGTTTTGAGTGCATGGACTACAACTGCAAGCTCTAGATCATGTGGGATAGTTTTCCTCATGGGGGTGTAATTTCCGTGAGGCATAGGCAATTACCTGACGATCTTGCATGAGTATGCAACCTAGTCCTTGTCGCGAGGCGTCGCAATAGATAATAAAGTCCTTGGAGAAATCTGGTGGTACCAGTACGGGAGCAGATGCCAGGCGTCTTTTCAGTTCCAGAAAGCTGAACTCGCACTTTGGGGTCCACTCGAACTTTTTATCTTTCTTGAGGAGTTCAGTTAGAGGTTTAGCAACCTTGGAGAAATTCTCGACGAAGCGGCGGCAGTAGCTCGCTAAACCAAGGAATTTCTGAACTTGCTTGACCGTCTCAGGTGGAGTCCAATCAAGGACGGCTTGAACTCGCTCGGGATTAACAGAAATACCCTTACCAGAGATTACATGGCCTAGATAGGTCACTTCTGGCAACCAAAATTCACACTTCGAGAATTTGGCATAAAGGCGATGCTCTTGAAGTTTCGTCAATACCAGCCTTAGATGTTCGGCATGTTCCTCTTCATTCTTGGAGTATATGAGTATATCATCGAGGTATACTCCGACGAATTTATCCAAATACTCCATGAAGACTGAGTTCATTAACCGAGAGAAAGTGGCCGGGGCATTGGTTAAACCGAAGGACATGACGGTGTACTCGTATTGGCCATAGCGAGTAACAAAGGCCGTTTTGGGAATGTCCCCGTTTCTGATTTTGATTTGATGGTAGCCCAACCTCAAATCCATTTTGGAAAAGACCGAGGATCCAACGAGCTGGTCATACAGATCATTGATCCTGGGAAGCGGATACTTGTTCTTGATAGTGACCAAGTTGACAGGTCGGTAATCTACTTCCATCCGATCCGTTCCATCCTTCTTCTTCACGAAGAGGACGGGGCAAGCCCAAGGAGAGGAACTTGGACGGATGAAACCCTTTTCAAGGACTCATCGAGTTGGTTCTTAAGCTCGGCTAGTTCTAAGGGTGCCATCTTATGGGGTCTTCTAGAAATTGGAACGGTTCCTGGAACAAGGTCTATCACAAACTCGACATCCCTGTCAGGTGGAACACCTGGCAGTTCTTCTGGAAAGACATCCGGAAAGTCTCGGACTACCGGAATATCTTCAAGGTCTGGAAGGGGGTTGGCATTTAGAGAGTAAAGCTGGCGCTTGGCCATTCGAGTTAAGACATTGACTGTCTTTCCCGATGGGTGAGTAAGTTGAACGGTTCTAGTGGCACAATCAATCTTAGCATAATGAGCTGACATCCAGTCCATACCCAAGATGATGTTTATGTCCGAGCACTTGAGAGCTATTAAAGATGCAAGGAAGACAAGTCTATCGACAAGAATTTCGTTCCCATGGCTTACTCTAGAAGTTTTCCATTTGGAACCCGGAGTTTGAATTACCATGGAGGTGGGCATGTCACAGAATGTCGTGTTATGCAATCGAGCACAGTTCTCGGATATGAATGAATGAGATGCTCCAGTATCGAAAAGAATAGATGCCGGATGGCAATTAACAAGGAGCATACCAAGGACGGCATTAGGATCCTCATGAGCCTCCTCAGCTGAGACATAGTTGACATGGCCACGTGTAGTGGTGACCGGCTTGGCGTAGAATGTCTTTCCCGCTGGCTTACCACGGCCAACAGACTTTCCAGACTGATTGGGGTTGTTGTTCTAGGGACACTCTCGACTATAGTGACCCGGCTCTCCACACTTGAAACATGTCACAACATTGGGGCGTGGAGCAGCATTAGTAGCGGGGCCACCATAGGGCTTGGACGGTGCAAACTGCTGGTTGGGGCGAGGCGCCTCAAAGGATGGCCTCGGGATGAACCTGGGTGGCAGTGTCGTGCTTGGAATCCACACCCAGCGCTTCTGAGATCCAGAGCCGGATGAAGAGCCAAAATCACGAGAGTGCTTGCGTGAAGCGTCATAGTCAGACTGGCCTGTCTCAGCACTGATGGCTTTATTGACCAACTTCTGAAAGGAGGTGCACTCGTGCAGACGAAGATCACGGCGAAGCTCAGGGCTAAGTCCCTTGCGGAACCTTGCCTGCTTCTTAGCGTCGGCGGATACCTCTTCAGGAGCATTTCGTGCCAGATTCCAAAATTCACGACTATATGCATCCACAGTCAGTCTTCCTTGGGTGAAATTGCAGAACTCTTCCCTCTTGCGATCTATGAGACCTTCCGGGATGTGATGCTCACGGAAAGCCTCACTGAATTCAGCCCAAGTAGTGATTTGGCCGACCGGGTGCATAGCTTCAAAGTTTTCCCACCAAAGGCTAGCAGGGCCTTCGAGGTGATAGGCAGCATAGGTAACCTTATCAGCTTCGGCTACGTTGGCAGAACGTAGCTTGTGTGTGATGCTGCAGAGCCAGTCATCCGCGTCGAGGGGCTCAACAGAATGATTGAACTTTGGTGGGTACAACTTGATAAAGTCATTGATTGACACCAAGTAATTTCGCTGATGGCGTGCAGTGTTCTGCTCAATCCGCTCCAGCAAGCGGTTACTATCACACTTGTTTCTTTCCGCCTCCAGCATCACTTCGGCCAGAGAAGGCGGGTGAGGCAGATTTTCACCCCTAACTGCACTGGCTTCCCCCTGCTCCAGGGCAGCAGGGTTGCTGCGGGTGTTGACCATCCTAGGAGAAAACAAGACAACGGTTTAGATAAGGATGGTACCAACTTAGCAAGGAAGTGCAGAATGTATTGGATAACATGGAATGCTAAGATGTCCATTGCACGACATGGTAATATAGAAGCTGCCATATATATACCATTGGTCATACACACCGTACATAGTTTAGTACAAGCCCAGGCTAGAGTACAACTACGGTGAAAGACATTACATCTTATCGAAGGCATTCCAAGCTCCTATACATTATTTTTCTACACCTCCGGAACGTGATACACACCAAGTTGTATCCCACGGTCACGCAAGACTGTGGAGAATACAACTACTACAATACTAGTGAAACTACTACTAGCTCAAACGGCTCCTAGTAATCCTCATAGAAGTCATCGCCAAAGCCTGGAAGTGGAACATGATCATTTGGGAACAGACGGTCCTGCGGAGCCTGCGGACCATAGGGACTCGGATGTGGCCTCGGTCCCATAGGTGGTGGCAGACGGGGACCACGAGGAGGGGTGATGCCTCCTACATCGCGCCACTCCATACAATCTGGCAATCCAGACCGTACAGGGTACAAATCCCTCAGGTCCATGTATCATGCCTGTACCGCAGGTGCAAACCGAGTCAAAGTGCCCCAGTGATCAGCGTGAGAGTTGAAAAGCTCCATACGCAAGGCCCGATTTTCACGGTCCTTATCCTCGAGCACCTCGGCAGTGGTGCGGAGTAGTGACTCCTCATGTGTACAGTCATAGTACAAAGCCTAATAGTACCCCTGTGCTCTGGGAAGTGAGGCTGGCATGTAACGGAAATCTGTGTTCTGTAGCAAGGCAGTCCTGGCTCGAATGATAGTCATCATTGAATAGGCTGCATCCTGCACAGACATCTCAATAGTGACTCCAAGTCCATAGAAACAGTGAAGGGGCTCAGTGGCTCCAGGATAAGAGGGATATATCCTGACGGTACATAGGTACTGGCTCTGGTTGAAGTCTCTGAACTGCTCCTCGACGTTATATTCCGGATACCACTGATAGCCTGACTCGACCATCACTCGAACCAACATGGCCATGTGGCCGGGCACATCGAGGCACCGGGTCATACGAACCACTTGGCTCTGTGAACGGGTGGCCATCTGAAAGCATAGAATAATGCAAAGGCATTAGAATTTTCTAGGGGAATTTGGACAGCATAACGGCTATAAATGCTCAGAAAAAGATTTGAGACATCCACAACAGTTTGCAATACCACTCAACAACATCATACCAAGGTTCTGATTCAACTGGCAACATACTAAAAGTAGTAGAAACTGTACTGAGGCTTGTAACAACAATCCTATAAGCTACTACGAATTAGTAACACGTGAACCTGATAGAAGAAGAGAGCCTAGTCCTTAACCCACATTGAAAGAGAAGAGAATGACTCAGATCAGAGGGCATAAGGTAAAGGAGTAAAAGAGCCTTACGTTCCCTCCCACAATCAATTCCCCTACATATAACTAAAGCATTTCTAGACTCGACATTGACCAGTTTGGCTCAATGAACCTACAGGCAGTCCGGCTCTGATGCCAACGCTGTCAGCACCCCGATTCCAAGTCACATCAATCTAGCCGGTAACACCTCATATCACATTGCGGCCTCACGCACGGTATCCCCACGGGTGTCGCCTCACCATGGCCCGGGACCATTTGCGGACTACTATGGCTCGAGGAGCACTAGACTACATTTCCCCATAAGAAAGGCTGCCAAGGATAAACAACTAGATTGTCGGATCCCACACATACCAAGCATTTCAATCATACACACAATATGCTCGATATGTGCAAATACAACATGGCATCACAACAAAACTCTACAACTCAAGCACTTTATTTAAAGGCTCCAGAGAGCCATACATAACATGTTCATACAGGTAGGGGTCACATGACCCGACACTCAAGTCATACAAGCATACAAGCACATGCGGAAGCAAAAAGTCTGAGTACAGACACTAGAAAGAAAGAAGCCTTCTCGAAGCCTGCCTATCTACATAGGCCCCTCCATGGCCAGGATCACCACCTGGGTGGCAAGTCACTCATCGATGTCGAGATCTACATAAAACCCATCGGAGGGGGCGGTGTTGTCATCTGAAAACAGTAATTAAGCAAACATGAGTACAAAGGTACTCAACAAGTCTTACATTAGAACCTACAATACATGCTCATTCTCAAGAAGGTGGTGGAGTTATTGCAGCATGCCAGCTTTGACTCTTGGCTAAGCTATCCTACGAGACACCACTAGTAAAATAGTTTTCGCACACGAGTCCACTAATCACCAACACAATACTCCACCGGGGATCCTCCCTCGTCATCCTACGAGAGGGCCATCCTCGGTACTCACACTTATCTTGAGTCTTTTAGTAGTAACCATTAACTTGTCTATGAACTGTATAGGCAACCATGTAGTCCTTTACCGCGGACGCGGCTATTCGAATAGTTTTATACCCAGCAGGGGTGTACTTCGTCACACATGTTTCCACCACTTAGCGTCTGCACACGACATGTGCTCGGCAGACTTCAAGCGAAAGCCGACGTGGGTGTAGACCACAACCTGACTAATCGCACAAGTCTCTAGTCCAGGTTTATCGCCTATTCGGGTTCCATTCGCAAGGAAATCCGGCCGGGGTGTCCTCAACGGCCCCAAACAATGTGTGCAGGGTTCCCGAGATACCAAACGGGCGACTCGGTACACCGTGCCATGGTGTAACTACCGCATCATAGCCCACCCCTAGGGTCAGCGCTACGCACTGCCGCCAACACATAACGTACAAACACCAGAAACTAGTTGCAACTCCTGGACAGAGGACGAGAGGGGTGTAACACCCCGGATGTAACTTTCCCTATTTGTATCCAACTCTTGCCCTTTCCGGTGTTAAGTTATATTTATTTCTCGGGTTCGGGTCTTTGTCTCCGTGTGTGTTTTTCTTTTCCGTGCATCTCTTATCATGTCATCTCGTGCATTGCATTTGCATACATGTTCATCTCATGCATTCGAGCATTTTCCCCGTTGTCCGTTTTGCATTCCGGCGCTTCGTTCTCCTCCGGTGGGCATTTCGAGCTTTCTTTCGTGTGTGGGGATTAAACATTTCCGGATTGGACCGAGACTTGTCATGCGGCCTTGGTTTACTACCGGTAGACCGCCTGTCAAGTTTCGTATCATTTGGACTTCGTTTGATACTCCAACGGTTAACCGAGGGACCGAAAAGGCCTCGTGTGTGTTGCAGCCCAACACCCCCCAAATTTGGCCCAAAACCCACCAAACTCTGCTCCATGTCCTAGAGCGTTCGATCACGATCGCGTGGGCGAAAACCGCACCTCATTTGGACTCTCCTAGCTCCCTCTATGCCTATATATACACCCCCCTCCGAAATCCACGGTTCTCCTCCCCCCTAACCCTAGATCCAACTCCTCCCACCGCCGTCGGACAGAAAAATCACGCGCCGGACGTGTCCGCCCGGTTCCGCGGGACGAATCCGCCGCCGCCACGTGTCCCGGGGCTGGTCCCCAGTTCGCCGCCGCCCGCGGGCCCGCGAGGCCAGTGCGGGGCCCTCCCAGCCCGCTCCGCCGCCCGCCTCCTCCTCCAGTCGCCGCCCCCGCGCCCGGCGACGCTCGCCCGCTCCGGCCGCCGCGGCGCCATTGCCGGCCGCCGCCCGGAGCACCTCGCCCCGCCGCCCCAAGCCCTCGCCGGCGCCCGCGCCAGGGAGAGGAGCTCCCGGCTCCGGCGACCGCCCGCCGCGCCGCTTCCTCCTCGCCGTCCGGCCCCCCCTCCCCGCTCCGGCCACTTCCTCTCCGGCCGCCGCCGTCGTCTACAGGAATCCCGGCGGGATCCGCCGCCGTCTCGGGCCGCGTGCCCGAACCCTAGATCTGGATCCTGGGGTAGTTTTTTTTCACTAAGTCCCTAGATTTTTACTCCATATGCTCCTGTTTGAGGACCCGTATCTCCGCATCCGTAGCTCCGTTTTGGGCGTATAATATATCAAAATCTTCGACTCGACATGTACATCATTTCATTCCATTGCATCATTTGCATTTGAGGTAATCCTGTTGCCCAAAATGCTGTTAGAAGGAGGCTTCGTGAGTTAAGTTGCAGATCCGTTAGTTCATCATGCACTTTTGTCATTTTTGCCATGTTTAATCCGTGCATGGGATGCCTGTGCCCCTTTGGGATGATTTGTTAAGCATTTTGTCTTCTTTCCAGAGGTGCCACCCATGCATTTTTAGGATGTGTGTGTTGTCTTGTGCAAGCTTGCGAAGAGAGGTACCTGAGATTGCTGATTTCAGGGACTTAGTGATTTTCACTAAGTCTGGGATATTTTAGTCCATGATGCTATATGTCCAGCTTGTTTCCTAGTGATCCGTGCCTCTTTTGAGGATTATCAGTAAGGGAGTTTTGATATTTATGTTATGCTCTATCCATCCATGTCTTTGTTTGCATATGTGGAGTGCTCTAGGTTGACTCAATCAAGCTCAACTTTTGCTTCGTTGTTAATCTGGGCAGATCGTCAACTTGTTTGCGATTTTGCCGATGCTACCGTTAGTGTTCCATGCATGCTATGCCTTTGTTCTTGACATGTGTAGCCAGCATATTGTGTCTTCTTTCTGGATATATGCTTGCCTTGCCATGAATTGCACCGTAGTGAGTGCATCGAGCTCGTTTACATGCCTTCGTGAGTTATAATTCCAGCATGTCTCAGTTTTCACTAAGTCTAAAAACTGATTGTGTTCGAGCTATGTTCGTGAGCTCGGTAGAGTATTTTGTGAACCCTTTTGACCCCAGGTCACTTTGGGTCTTTTGTTAAGCTTGTTGAGTAGCTCCATGCCATGTTCTTACTTGTCATGTTCAGGTCATTTATCATGTTGTTTTGCTGCTCCAAAGAGAGCATCGTGATCTGAAATTTCAGGCTAGTGTTAATTTCACTAAGTCTGGAATCTGTTTTGCATATTCATTTTTGCCATGCTTGTTTGAACCCCTTAATGGATGAATTTGCCTATGGCTCAGTGCTAGTGTTTTGTTAACCATCTTGTGTACATCGCTGCCATGTATTTTGTTTTCATGTTTGGTGGCTGTAGCATGTTCATTTCGTTGCATTTAGATGCCTACTTGCTGTAAATCGCAGACCGGTGTCATATCTTAAAACGCTTGCCATTTCCAAACCGTAACTCCGATTCCAATGATCTTTATATCGTTTTCAAGCGATTTCATCCCCTCTATCCAGTGGCACACTTGGTTTGCCAAGTTGAGTCCAGGTTCATGCATTTCCTGTCATATCTTGCATTTTGCATCCCGCATCGCATCCCGCATAGCATATCATCATTTCATCATATTGCTTGGTCTCGCACGTGGTTGATTGTATCCTTGTTGCTTGTTTGTATTGTTGGGTAGAGCCGGGAGACGAGTTCGCTACCGAGGAGCCCGTTGAGTTTGCTTGTGAGGATCCAGTCAACTCTGACAACTGTGCAGGCAAGATGATCATACCCTCAAAATCACTACTATCTTTGCTATGCTAGTTTGCTCGCTCTTTTGCTTCGCCACTGCTACGATGCCTACCATTTGCTTGTCAGCCTCCCAATTGCATGATTGAACCTTTAACCCACCTTGTCCTAGCAAACCGTTGATTGGCTATGTTACCGCTTTGCTCAGCCCTTCTTATAGCGTTGTTAGTTGCAGGTGAAGATTGGAGCCGTTCCTTATTGGAACATTTATTTACTTGTTGGGATATCATTATATTGCCATGTTATCTTAATGCATCTATATACTTGGTAAAGGGTGGAAGGCTCGGCCTCTCGCTTAGTGTTTTGTTCCACTCTTGCCGCCCTAGTTTCCGTCATATCGGTGTTATGTTCCCGGATTTGCGTTCCTTACGCGGTTGGGTTATAATGGGAACCCCTTGATAGTTCGCCTTGTTTAAAGCTTTTCCAGCAATGCCCAACCTTGGTTTTACCATTTGCCTCCTAGCCTTTTCTTTCCCTTGGGTTCTGCAGACTCAAGGGTCATCTTATTTTAACCCCCCCCCCCCCGCGCCAGTGCTCCTCTGAGTGTTGGTCCCACTGAGCGATGTCCGAGGCTACCAGGGGCAACTCTGGGCTGGCTTACCCGACGTCTGGCTCATCTGACTGTGCCCTGAGAAATAGATATGTGCAGCTCCTATCGGGATTTGTCGGCACATTCGGGTGGTGTTGCTGGTCTTGTTTTAACCTATCGAAGTGTCTTGAGTTACCGAGATACCGTGTCTGATCGGAACGTCTTGGGAGGAGGTCTTTTCCTTCGTTGACCGTGAGAGCTTGTCATGGGCTAAGTTGGGACCCCCCTGCAGGGATTGAACTTTCGAAAGCCGTGCCCGCGGTTATGGGCAGATGGGAATTTGTTAATGTCCGGTTGTGGATAACTTGAACCTTAATCAATTAAAATGAATCAACTGAGTGTGTTGCCGTGACGGCCTCTTCTCGGCGGAGTCCGGGAAGTGGACACGGTGTTGGAGTAATGCTTGCGCAGGCTGTTCCTTTAGCTTCTCGCTCGTGCTTCGCCTTCTCTTCTCGCCCTCTTTTGCGTATAAGTTAGCCACCATATATGCTAGTCGCTTGCTGCAGCTCCACCTACACTTGTCTTGTCCTTCCTATAAGCTTAAATAGTCTTGATCGCGTGGGTGTGAGATTGCTGAGTCCCTGTGGCTCACAGATACTACAATTCCAGATGCAGGTCCAGGTGATTCCGCTCCAGGTGACGAGTACGAGCTCAAGTGGGAGTTCGACGAGGACTCTCAGCGTTATTATGTTTCCTTTCCCGATGATCAGTAGTGGTGCCTAGTTGGGGTTCGATTCAGGGCCTTGTCGTATGTTGGGTTCTTTTCCATTTTGGCGCCGTAGTCGGGCCATGAGTGATTTGTATGATGGATGTTATTTATGTACTTTGATGTGACGTGGCGAGTGTAAGCCAACTATGTACCTCCCCTTTATATTATTTATGTACATGGGATGGGTGATGATTTCCTGACTTGCGACATTTCTTTCAATGCGGTTATGCCTCTAAGTCGTGCCTCGACACGTGGGAGATATAGCCGCATCGAGGGCGTTACAAGTTGGTAATCAGAGCCTTCCCCGACCTTAGGAGCCCCATTGCTTGATCGTCTTAGCAGCCGAGTTGTGTCTAGAAAAATGTTTTGAGTCCTTAGGAACTATATATCGGAGAGCTTAGGAATTCTTTTTACTTCCCAGTCTCCTCATTGCTCTGGTAAGGCATCCTGACGTAGAGTTTTGACTCTTCTCTTCTCAAATTTCACTAAAAAAAATTTTAGGATCACGCGAGTATATTGGTTTTGTTCCGATGGTTTTGTGACGAGAACATTGTTCTTGGTGCCTCCTGTCTTTAGGGGTTGTGGCAGTGTCCCGGGGAGTTGAGCTCCGAGGTGTTGTCGTCACAATTTTATCGTTGCAATTCTGGTATACTTGAGATTTGTGCGCGACATCGAAAATCTCTTTTATGCAGTTCTTTGGTGAGATAACCTCGACGCCACCCAGTACTGGGGCGGGAGTTCGGGAGTATCACCATAACTTGTATAACGGATGCTTTTCGAAGGTTGAGATAGATGGTTTCCGAAGGTTTCTTGGTTATGTGTTGAAGGATGGATACAGCTGGACGTAGGATTTGCTAGCTTGGGTGAGATATTATGCTTCCCCTGTATCCCCAACACCTGATTGCATAACCGGGAAAATTTCGGGAATTTCATAGGTGGGAATTCAAGTAGCCTTAGGATATCTTTCCAACAGATGTATGATATGAAATTGGGGTTCGACGTCTAGTGGTTCGCCTATTCATGGTCGATTTTACAGTGGTCTCGTTGTGTCTTAAAGAGTCCTTGGCTATGCTGACTCGGGGATGCTTCGTATGTCATGTGCACTGCCTTGTACATGATGGTGCTGTACGATCGAGCCCGTGTAGGTCCCACCACGAAAACTTCGGACGAAATTTCTATCATGTATTTGTTCCGGCCTATTCCGCAAGCCAACCCTTGGTTTTATTTCGAGTTGTGGCATTCGCTTTGCTTCGACGTCATATGTTGATTCCATCCTCCGTTGTTGTACCCCTTCTACCTGATTCTTCGTGGCTTCGCAATTTAGGAATATGTGACCACTTCAAGAGAAATGCATTCGTTCATTTTGTTCGGATGTGAAGACTATATGTTGCAATTTTCATTCTGTTGGATTCAGCTTCAATATTTGTCTATCAATGTGCTAATGGTGGTCAACCTCTTCAGGATGGCTCCTCCAACGCGCACGACTCCGAATCCTGATCCGCCACCGCCTCCACCTCCTCAAGAGGCATGGCAAGCTGTGATGGCCGCTACCAATGCAAACACTCAGCTGATCATGCAAATTATCCAAGAGCGCAATCAAGGCAGTCAAGGGAATCAAGGCAGCAACCAGGGTCACTTTGCTACACTCAACCAGTTCCTTGCTAATGGGTCAAAGACTTTCAGCAATTGTGTTGAGGCAACCGATGCTGACGATTGGCTTGTGGATCTGTGTAAGCATTTCGAGTGCAGCAACGTTAGGCCTGAGGACTTTGTGAAGTTCGCTTCCTTCCAACTCAAAGATCAAGCTGCAGAATGGTTCCAGCAGTACAAGGATTCCAGAGGTGGACATTTGATCACTTGGGATGATTTCCGTCAAGATTTCCGCGCTCATCACATTCCGCATAGTGTGGTTGAAAGCAAGAGTGAGGAATTTCCGCAATCTGAAGCAAGGCTCTTTGTCTGTCTATGACTACAACAAATTGTTCCAGAAACTTGCCCGCTTTGCCAAGCAGGACGTGCCTGATGAGAAGAGCATGATATATCAGTTCAGGGGTGGTCTTCGTGAGGAAATTCAGCTCGCTCTTGTTCTCTTTGAGCCCTTGAGATATGATGAGTTCTACAACATGGCACTGAAGCAAGAGGCTGCTCAGTTGAGGTGTGATGCTTCCAGGAAGCGAGTCAGAGATGTTACTCCGTCTTCCTCTACTCAAGTGGCCAAGCAGCAGAAGTTTTGGCTTCCTCCTCCTCCGTTCCGTCAGCCGTTTCAGCAGAAGAGCAAAGGTGGCAGTGGTTCTTCCCACCCACCCAACCCAGGCTTTCAGAACAAGACTTCGTCTCAAGCTCCAAGATCGAGTGCTCCGTATCACCGTCCGCTTTCAGAGGTCACGTGCAACAAGTGCCAACAGAAGGGTCACTATGCCAACAAGTGTTTCAACCAGAGGCGTCTTCCTCCTCCTCCTCCTGTCAGATCGGCAAGTACAGCTGTGGTCAAGCATAACCCCAAGTCCGCCAAGGTCAATTTGATGAATGCAGCTCAGGCAGAGGACTTGTCAGATGTGATCATGGGTAACCTTCCTGTTAACGATATTCCTGCAAAAGTTCTTTTTGACACGGGTGCATCGCATTGTTTCATCTCGAGGCCATTTGTTTCTAAGCATGAGTTGCCTTTGCAAGATTTGCCTAGTCAGTTATCTGTGGTTTCTCCGGGTAAATTTATGAATGCAAGCGCGTTTGCCCCAGATGTTTCTATCACATTGGGCGATTACAAGTTTCTCTCTTCTCCAGTGGTTCTTGGCAATTCTGACATTGATCTTATTCTTGGGATGGACTGGCTCTCTAAACACAAGGCTCACCTCGATTGTGCAGCCAGGCAGATTCAACTGACTCATTCGTCTAAGGATGTCATTGTCTTTGCCGCTCAGGATAATACCATCCGGTTGTTTTCTCTCAATGAGAAGGGTGAATTGGATGCTATTTCGCAGATTCCGGTTGTTTGTGAGTATCAAGACGTTTTTCCAGAAGAACTCCCAGGGATGCCTCCAAACCGGCCGGTTGAATTTGTTATTAAACTTGAGCCTGGTTCGGAACCTGTGTGCAAACGTCCCTACAAGCTCGGCCCCGAAGAGTTGAAGGAGCTGAAGAAGCAACTCGATGAGCAAGAAAGATTGGGTCTCATTCGGCCTAGTACTTCTCCGTGGGGTTGTGGTGTTCTTTTTGTGAAGAAGAAGGATGGATCGAGTCGACTTTGTGTTGATTACCGTCCAGTGAATAAGAAGACCATCAAGAACAAATACCCACTTCCCAACATCAATGAGCTGTTCGAACAACTCAAAGGTGCTCAAGTATTCTCCAAGCTTGATCTCTGTATGGGTTATCACCAGATTCGCATTCGTGAAGAAGATATTCCCAAGACAGCAATCAGAACAAGTTTTGGCTCATATGAATACACTGTCATGTCTTTTGGCCTCGCCAACGCTCCTCCGACGTTTTCTCGCATGATGAACTTCATCTTCAACCCCTACACCAATGACTTTGTTTTGGTCTATCTCGATGACATTCTGGTTTTCTCGAAGAACAAGGAAGATCATGCCAAGCACTTGCGTTTGGTTCTTGACAAGCTCAGGGAACATCAGTTCTACGCCAAGTTCTCCAAGTGTGAATTTTGGCTCGATGAGGTTCTTTATCTTGGCCATATCATCTCTGCCAAGGGCATTTCCGTGAATCCTGAGAAGGTGTCTGCAATTGTGAATTGGGAACCTCCTCAGAACGTGAAGCAACTCCGCAGTTTTCTCGGTCTCGCAAGCTATTGCCGAAGATTCGTTGAAAACTTTTCCAAGATCGCGAAGCCTCTCTCAAATCTTCTTCAGAAGCACGTCAAGTACGTTTGGTCTCCGGAGTGTGATATTGCTTTCAACACTTTGAAAGAGAAATTGATCACTGCTCCAGTTCTGACTCCACCTGATGAATCCAAACCGTACGAGGTCTTTTGTGATGCCTCTCTCCAAGGTCTTGGCGCAGTTTTGATGCAAGAGAAGAAAGTTGTCGCTTATACATCTCGCTAGTTGAAGCCTAATGAGAAGAACTACCCCACTCATGATCTCGAGTTGGCGGCAGTTGTGCATGCTCTTTTGACTTGGAGACATCTTCTATTGGGAAGAAAAGTGGACATTTTCACTGATCACAAGAGTCTCAAGTACATCTTCACTCAGCCTAATCTCAACCTAAGGCAAACTCGATGGGTCGAAATGATTCACGAGTATAATCCGAGTATTGAGTATACTCCAGGCAAGGCCAATGTGATTGCTGACGCTTTGAGCAGAAAGGCCTATTGCAACAGTCTGATTCTCAAGCCTTATCAACCCGAGCTTTGTGAAGCTTTCCGCAAACTGAATCTGCAAGTTGTTCCTCAAGGTTTCCTCGCCAACCTTCAAGTCTCTCCTACCTTACAAGACCAGATTCGCCAAGCACAGCTTCTTGATGCTATGGTGAAAAAGGTGAAGATTGGGATTGCCAAGAGTCAGTCCAAGTACAAGTGCTACCGCCTTGATGACAAGGACACTCTCTTCTTCGAGGATCATATTGTTGTGCCCAAAGGTGAACTTCGTAAAGTGATCATGAACGAGGCTCACAACTCTCTCCTCTCCATCCACCCTGGTAGTACGAAGATGTATCAGGATCTCAAGCAAGCTTATTGGTGGACTCGAATGAAGCGCGAGATCGCTCAATTCGTGAATGAATGTGATGTCTGCAGAAGAGTGAAGGAAGAACACCAAAGGCCAGCTGGTCTCCTCCAACCTCTTGCCATTCCAGAATGGAAGTTTGACCACATTGAAATGGACTTCGTGACTGGGTTTCCAAAGTCCAAGCGTGGCAATGATGCTATATTTGTTGTCATCGACAAGCTCACCAAATTGGCGGAACTCTATACCTCTCGCATTGTCTCTCTGCACGGTATTCCTCAAGTGATCTCTTCAGACCGTGGAAGCATCTTTACCTCGAAGTTTTGGGATTCTTTTCAGAAGGCCATGGGTACCAACATCCGCTTCAGCACTGCTTTCCATCCTCAAACAAGCGGTCAAGTCGAGCGTGTCAACCAGATTCTTGAAGATATGCTCAGGGCTTGTGTGATCTCCTTCGGCATGAAGTGGGAGGACTGCCTTCCTTATGCTGAATTCTCATACAACAACAGTTTTCAAGCAAGTTCGGGCAAGGCCCCATTTGAAATTCTGTATGGCAGGAAGTGCCGTACCCCTCTCAACTGGTCTGAAACCGGTGAACGTCAGCTGCTGGGTAATGACTTAATCACAGAAGCAGAAGAAATGTGCAAAGTCATTCGTGGTAACCTCAAAGCAGCCCAATCCCGCCAGAAGAGCTACTATGATAGTAAGCACCGTGATTTGGCTTTCGAGATCGGAGATCATGTTTACCTCCGTGTCTCTCCTATGAAAGGTACTCGTCGCTTCGGTATCAAAGGGAAGCTTGCCCCTAGATACGTGGGACCTTTCAACATTGTCAGCAAGAGAGGCGACCTCGCCTATCAACTCGAGCTTCCTTCAAACTTTGCAAATGTTCATGATGTGTTCCACGTCTCTCAGCTTCGAAAGTGCTTCAAGACTCCTGACCGCACCGTCAACTTCGAGGACATTGAGATCCAAGAAGATCTCTCCTATCGTGAGCACCCAGTTGCTATTCTTGAAGAGACTGAACGCAAGAGTCGCAACAAGTCAATCAAATTTCTCAAAGTCAAGTGGTCTCACCATTCCGACTGTGAAGCTACCTGGGAACGCGAGGATCACCTCCGTTCTGAGTACCCGGAGTTCTTTCAGTCCTAGATCTCGGGACGAGATCTTTTCGTAGTGGTGGAGTGTTGTAACACCCCGGATGTAACTTTCCCTATTTGTATCCAACTCTTGCCCTTTCCGGTGTTAAGTTATATTTATTTCTCGGGTTCGGGTCTTTGTCTCCGTGTGTGTTTTTCTTTTCCGTGCATCTCTTATCATTTCATCTCGTGCATTGCATTTGCATACATGTTCATCTCATGCATTCGAGCATTTTCCCCGTTGTCCGTTTTGCATTCCGGTGCTTCGTTCTCCTCCGGTGGCCATTTCGAGCTTTCTTTCGTGTGTGGGGATTAAACATTTCCGGATTGGACCGAGACTTGTCATGCGGCCTTGGTTTACTACCGGTAGACCGCCTGTCAAGTTTCGTATCATTTGGACTTCGTTTGATACTCCAACGGTTAACCGAGGGACCGAAAAGGCCTCGTGTGTGTTGCAGCCCAACACCCCCCAAATTTGGCCCAAAACCCACCAAACTCTGCTCCATGTCCTAGAGCGTTCGATCACGATCGCGTGGGCGAAAACCGCACCTCATTTGGACTCTCCTAGCTCCCTCTATGCCTATATATACACCCCCCTCCGAAATCCACGGTTCTCCTCCCCCCTAACCCTAGATCCAACTCCTCCCGCCGCCGCCGGACAGAAAAATCACGCGCCGGACGTGTCCGCCCGGTTCCGCGGGACGAATCCGCCGCCGCCACGTGTCCCGGGGCCGGTCCTCAGTTCGCCGCCGCCCGCGGGCCCGCGAGGCCCGTGCGGGGCCCTCCCGGCCCGCTCCGCCGCCCGCCTCCTCCTCCAGTCGCCGCCCCCTCGCCCCGCCGCCCCAAGCCCTCGCCGGCGCCCGCGCCAGGGAGAGGAGCTCCCGGCTCCGGCGACCGCCCGCCGCGCCGCTTCCTCCTCGCCGTCCGGCCCCCCCTCCCCGCTCCGGCCACTTCCTCTCCGGCCGCCGCCGTCGTCTACAGGAATCCCGGCGGGATCCGCCGCCGTCTCGGGCCGCGTGCCCGAACCCTAGATCTGGATCCTGGGGTAGTTTTTTTTCACTAAGTCCCTAGATTTTTACTCCATATGCTCCTGTTTGAGGACCCGTATCTCCGCATCCGTAGCTCCGTTTTGGGCGTATAATATATCAAAATCTTCGTCTCGACATGTACATCATTTCATTCCATTGCATCATTTGCATTTGAGGTAACTTTGTTGCCCAAAATGCTGTTAGAAGGAGGCTTCTTGAGTTAAGTTGCAGATCCGTTAGTTCATCATGCACTTTTGTCATTTTTGCCATGTTTAATCCGTGCATGGGATGCCTGTGCCCCTTTGGGATGATTTGTTAAGCATTTTGTCTTCTTTCCAGAGGTGCCACCCATGCATTTTTAGGATGTGTGTGTTGTCTTGTGCACGCTTGCGAAGAGAGGTACCTGAGATTGCTGATTTCAGGGACTTAGTGATTTTCAGTCCATGATGCTATATGTCCAGCTTGTTTCCTAGTGATCCGTGCCTCTTTTGAGGATTATCAGTAAGGGAGTTTTGATATTTATGTTATTCTCTATCCATCCATGTCTTTGTTTGCATATGTGGAGTGCTCTAGGTTGACTCAATCGAGCTCAACTTTTGCTTCGTTGTTAATCTGGGCAGATCGTCAACTTGTTTGCGATTTTGCCGATGCTACCGTTAGTGTTCCATGCATGCTATGCCTTTTTTCTTGCCATGTGTAGCTAGCATATTGTGTCTTCTTTCTGGATATATGCTTTCCTTGCCATGACTTGCACCGTAGTGAGTGCATCGAGCTCGTTTACATGCCTTCGTGAGTTATAATTCCAGCATGTCTCAGTTTTCACTAAGTATAAAAACTGATTGTGTTCGAGCTATGTTCGTGAGCTCGGTAGAGTATTTTGTGAACCCTTTTGACCCCAGGTCACTTTGGGTCTTTTGTTAAGCTTGTTGATTAGCTCCATGCCATGTTCTTACTTGTCATGTTCAGGTCATTTATCATGTTGTTTTGCTGCTCCAAAGAGAGCATCGTGATCTGAAATTTCAGGCTAGTGTTAATTTCACTAAGTCTGGAATCTGTTTTGCATATTCATATTTGCCATGCTTGTTTGAACCCCTTAATGGATGAATTTGCCTATGGCTCAGTGCTAGTGTTTTGTTAACCATCTTGTGTACATCGCTTCCATGTATTTTGTTTTCATGTTTGGTGGCTGTAGCATGTTCATTTCGTTGCATTTAGATGCCTACTTGCTGTAAATCGCAGACCGGTGTCATATCTTAAAACGCTTGGCATTTTCAAACCGTAACTCCGATTCCAATGATCTTTATATCGTTTTCAAGCGATTTCATCCCCTCTATCCAGTGGCATAATTGGTTTGCCAAGTTGAGTCCAGGTTCATGCATTTCCTGTCATATCTTGCATTTTGCATCCCGCATCGCATCCCGCATAGCATATCATCATTTCATCATATTGCTTGGTCTCGTGGTTGATTGTATCCTTGTTGCTTGTTTGTATTGTTGGGTAGAGCCGGGAGACGAGTTCGCTACCGAGGAGCCCGTTGAGTTTGCTTGTGAGGATCCAGTCAACTCTGACAACTGTGCAGGCAAGATGATCATACCCTCGAAATCACTACTATCTTTGCTATGCTAGTTTGCTCGCTCTTTTGCTTCGCCACTGCTACGATGCCTACCATTTGCTTGTCAGCCTCCCAATTGCATGATTGAACCTTTAACCCACCTTGTCCTAGCAAACCGTTGATTGGCTATGTTACCGCTTTGCTCAGCCCTTCTTATAGCGTTGTTAGTTGCAGGTGAAGATTGGAGCCGTTCCTTATTGGAACATTTATTTACTTGTTGGGATATCATTATATTGCCATGTTATCTTAATGCATCTATATACTTGGTAAAGGGTGGAAGGCTCGGCCTCTCGCTTAGTGTTTTGTTCCACTCTTGCCGCCCTAGTTTCCGTCATATCGGTGTTATGTTCCCGGATTTGCGTTCCTTACGCGGTTGGGTTATAATGGGAACCCCTTGATGGTTCGCCTTGTTTAAAGCATTTCCAGCAATGCCCAACCTTGGTTTTACCATTTGCCTCCTAGCCTTTTCTTTCCCTTGGGTTCTGCAGACTCAAGGGTCATCTTATTTTAACCCCCCCCCCCCGGGCCAGTGCTCCTCTGAGTGTTGGTCCCACTGAGCGATGTCCGAGGCTACCAGGGGCAACTCTGGGCTGGCTTACCCGACGTTTGGCTCATCTGAGTGTGCCCTGAGAAACAGATATGTGCAGCTCCTATCGGGATTTGCCGGCACATTGGGGTGGTGTTGCTGGTCTTGTTTTAACCTGTCGAAGTGTCTTGAGTTACCGAGATACCGAGTCTGATCGGAACGTCTTGGGAGGAGGTCTTTTCCTTCGTTGACCGTGAGAGCTTGTCATGGGCTAAGTTGGGACCCCCCTGCAGGGATTGAACTTTCGAAAGCCGTGCCCGCGGTTATGGGCAGATGGGAATTTGTTAATGTCCGGTTGTAGATAACTTGAACCTTAATCAATTAAAATGAATCAACTGAGTGTGTTGCCGTGACGGCCTCTTCTCGGCGGAGTCCGGGAAGTGGACACGGTGTTGGAGTAATGCTTGCGCAGGTTGTTCCTTTAGCTTCTCGCTCGTGCTTCGCCTTCTCTTCTCGCCCTCTTTTGCGTATAAGTTAGCCACCATATATGCTAGTCGCTTGCTGCAGCTCCACCTACACTTTCCTTGTCCTTCCTATAAGCTTAAATAGTCTTGATCGCGTGGGTGTGAGATTGCTGAGTCCCTGTGGCTCACAGATACTACAATTCCAGATGCAGGTCCAGGTGATTCCGCTCCAGGTGACGAGTACGAGCTCAAGTGGGAGTTCGACGAGGACTCTAAGCGTTATTATGTTTCCTTTCCCGATGATCAGTAGTGGTGCCTAGTTGGGGTTCGATTCAGGGCCTTGTCGCATGTTGGGTTCTTTTCCATTTTGGTGCCGTAGTCGGGCCATGAGTGATTTGTATGATGGATGTTATTTATGTACTTTGATGTGACGTGGCGAGTGTAAGCCAACTATGTACCTCCCCTTTATATTATTTATGTACATGGGATGGGTGATGATTTCCTGACTTGCGACATTGCTTTCAATGCGGTTATGCCTCTAAGTCGTGCCTCGACACGTGGGAGATATAGCCGCATCGAGGGCGTTACAAGGGGTTAGTAAGTCGAGAGGGGTCATATTTCAGGGCCCAATGTGTGGTAGTAGCTGAATCTTAAATCACGCATACAGATCTCAGTTCTTATGGACGGCCTCAATGAAACAACCCACCATGTAGTCCTACATGGCCTCTCATCGATACCTTTACCAAAACATGTTCAACACATCCCTCACATTACCGACATAATCATTTCACTCTAGCCCATCACCCAGATGAACCAGACCTGACACAACTATAAGCATAGCAGGCATAGCAAGGTAGGAAACACATACATGGCTCAATCAACTCCTACACATGCTAGTGGGTTTCATCTAGTTACTATGGCAATGACAGGTCATGCAGAGGATAAGGGTTCAACTACCGTAGCACACAGCAGTTTGAAACATTGTTGTCTTAATGCAGTAAATGAGAGCAGAGGCGAGAACATGGGATTGTATCGATATGATCAATGGGGCTGCTTGCCTGATGGAGTGGTAGTAGGGTACTGCCCTTCAGTTGGATACTTGGAGATATCCTCGGAGGCAGAACCTGCCACAAAAGACACCACAGAGTATAATCAACACATGGCAATATGCAACAATATGATGCATGCTATGACATGGCAAAATGATGTGTCCTGCCTAATGCAATGTGAAACAAGTTGAAAAGGTTCCGTTTGAATCAAAGATTCAAATCAAAGCTTAAGCTCTTATGCATAATAAGTGTATTAGCTTGTTTCAACTAAACAGCAAGGTTAAAGTGTTTTTTCATGCATGAAACCATTACAGATGGATAGATTGAATTTTTCTGATCATTTTTCATATATAATTTGTTTGATTTGGAGCTATGGTTGATTTTCTATGATTCTTAGAAGTTTTGGCTATTTTCTGGAATTTCCTATATAAAAATAAATCCAGAAAATGAATAATTGCGTCAGCACTGCGTCACTGTGACGTTAGCGAGTCAAAGGCGCCAGGGGCCAGTCAAACCTGACTGATGGGGCCCACTGGTCAGTGACTCTGTGCACTAACTACGTTAGTTAGCCTAATTAACTGGGCAGGGCCCACTAGTCAGTGACTATACTAATTAAACTAACCTAGTTAGTTAGCACTAACAGAGCAATTAGTCGGGCAGGGCCCGCTTGTGAGTGAGAGAGATGGGGAGGTCAACCCGTGTTAGCAGAGTCAACCTCGCCGGTCAGCGGGTCAAAGCCTGCCGGCGTTTAGACGCTGGCGAGGGCAGACGCGACGGCACGTTGCGGGATTTGCCCACAGGGCACCATTTGGCGCGCGGAGAGCACCTACGTGGAGCTGGGACTCGCCCGCATCCAACCACGGTGGTGGTTTGGCTGGGGATTGGCCGGAGCATCGCCGGCGACGAGCTCGACGGAGGCCGAGGCTCAGGTGTGCTCGTGCTCGTGGCTGCGGTGGCCTAGGCGATGCGGCGAAAGCACCTACAGCATCTACGCGGCGCGGGGAGTGTGATGGGCACAAGCTCGTGACCAAATGGTCACCGGAGCATCGCCGGTGACGTGGTCAGGCGGCGGCGCGTTCGGGCACAAGAGGCGCGGCGTCTACGGTATTCTAGGGGCGAAACGGAAAGCACGGGGAGGTTCAGCAGCTCACAGGGAAGCCGCAGGAAGGATCAGTGTGCTCGGGGAAGCTCAAGTGCGGCGGTTCGACGACGACGATCGACGGCGGCCAAAGGTTGAAGATGACGGTGGCGGGGACGATGCAGGGGCTCCGGCGTCGTGCAGCTCCGCTGGTCGACACGGTGAGAGGGCACGGGGACAGCGTTGGACGCGGCTGCAGCGAGCAGCGGCGACGGTGACGTCTCGGGCGACGTCAGGGAGGGCGAGAGAGAGGAGCCAGAGGGGAGACCGAGTGTCTGCGAGGTCGGGGAGAGAGAGGGGTTCGTCCCACGTCGACAGCTTGACGAGGGGAGCGACGAGGCGGTGGGCAGCTGCATGGCACGCATGTCGTGCTCGCCGTCGAGCAGCTGCGTGCCTGTGCTGGCGAGTGCAAGCAACTCGCTGGCGCAGGAGGTGGGCTGGGCTAGTAGGTGGGCCGGCTGGTGGGCTTCCAGGTAAGCCTTTCTCTTTCTTCTTTCTGTTTTCTTTTTTTATTTATTCTGTAACTTCAGGGCTTTATTAGAAATACTAAAACATTTCCGAAAATCCTGAAAATAATTGTGGGCTCTGTTGGGATTATTCCTAACAGCCCTCACTTAAATCCAGAATTATTTGGGCATTTAAAATATTTTATAGTATTTAAATGCCCAAATTCAAATACTTATGATTTAATCCAAAAAATCCAGAATGTCCTAGAAAAGAGTGCACCATTTTTGCCAGGGGTTTTAGCCCAAACCAGAAATGATGAACATTTTGTGAAGGGCATTTTGGGTTCATTGAAACCAATTTTTGTAAACCCTGGTTGGTTTAAGGGGGTGCTGGGGGTTCTATCATCCCCATTTCACCTTTCTGGAAAATTTAAACATGATGCAAGCACTCTAATGCATGAACTAGCTAGGGTGTGACAACACACCTATAGTTGCATCTTCACTGCAGATAAAAGTTCATACAATTCAAACACCATCCTTTGTAGCTGTGACCCTATTACATAATTCAAATGATCAAGATGATAAATCAAGTAGATCGCACACAGTTTATTATCACCAACCATGTGATATACAACACAAAATATCTTGGAGCACCGTCAGTGTATAGTATGCCCATGGCATACGAGAGAAGGTGCGTCGGCTACAGTCCACAGCCGACGTGTCAAGCACACTAGCTCACTACCAAATATTATTTCACTGTTCATTTGTCGCCAGTGAAAGAGAGGGACGTGGACCCACGTCGTGAGGGCAACTTCGGCGACCCACTCCGGCGAGAGCGCGGCCGCAACCGCCAGGCGCGTGCTAACAAGCTTTTGTGAGGGCGACCGTGATACGTCTCCAACATATCTATAAGTTTTGATTGTTCCATGCTATTATGTTATCTGTTTTGTATGTTTAATGGGCTTTATTATACACTTTTATATTATTTTTGGGACTAACCTACTAACCCAAGGCCCAATGCAAATTGCTATTTTTTTGCCAATTTCAGTGTTTCGCAGAAAAGATATATCAAACGGAATCCAAACGGAATGAAACCT
The DNA here is from genome assembly GCF_056163025.1 of Triticum urartu. Taxonomy (NCBI): domain Eukaryota; kingdom Viridiplantae; phylum Streptophyta; class Magnoliopsida; order Poales; family Poaceae; genus Triticum; species Triticum urartu. The sequence goes on along the minus strand of NC_141877.1, from coordinate 202,865,035 downwards.
TCGGGAGAGTTATTTTTGGAACAAAAGTGATCCAGGGGACTTGGAGTAGATGTCAAGAAAGAAACGAGGTGGCCACGAGGCAGGGAGGCGCGCCTGCCCCCCTGGGCGCGTCCCCACCCTCGTGGGCCCCTCACAGCTCAACCGACCTACTTCTTCCTCCTATATATATCCATATACCCCAAAAACATCCAGGAGCACCATGAAACCCTATTTCCACCGCCGCAACCTTCTGTACACAAGAGATCCCATCTTGGAGCCTTTTCCAAAGCTCCGCCGGAGGGAAAATCGATCATGGAGGGCTTCTACATCAACACCATAGCCTCTCTGATTATGTGTCAGTAGTTTACCACAGACCTTCGGGTCCATAGTTATTAGCTATATGGCTGCTTCTCTCTCTTTGGATCTCAATACAATGTTCTCCTCGATCTTCTTGGAGATCTATTCGATGTAACTCTTTTTGCGGTGTGTTTGTCGAGATCCGATGAATTGTGGGTTTATTATCAAGTTTATCTATGAAGAATATTTGATTCTTCCCTGAAATCTTTTATTTAAGATTGGTTATCTTTGCAAGTCTCTTCGAATTATCAGTTTGGTTTGGCCTACTAGATTGATCTTTCTTGCATTGGGAGAAGTGCTTAGCTTTGGGTTCAATCTTGTGGTGTTCTTTCCCTGTGACAGCAGGGGAAGCAAGGCACGTATTGTATTGTTGCCATCGAGGATAAAAATATGGGGTTTATATCATATTGCTTGAGTTTATCCCTCTACATCATGTAATCTTGCCTAATGCGTTACTCTGTTCTTATGAACTTAATACTCTAGATGCATGTTGGATAGCGGTCGATGTGTGCAGTAATAGTAGTAGATGTGGAATCGTTTCGGTCTACTTGTCGCGGACGTGATGCATATATACATGATCATGCCTAGATATTCTCATGACTATGCACTTTTATATAAATTGCTCAACAGTAATTTGTTCACCCACCGTAATACTTATGCTATCTTGAGAGAAGCCACCAGTGAAACCCATGGCCCCCGGGTCTATCTTTTATCATATAAGTTTCCAATCTATTTTATTTTGCAATCTTTATTTTCCTATCTATATCATAAAAATACCAAAAATATTTATCTTATTATTTCTATCAGATCTCACTCTCGTAAGTGACCGTGAAGGGATTGACAACCCCTTTATCGCGTTGGTTGTGAGGTTCTTATTTGTTTGTGTAGGTACGAGGGACTTGCGTGTAGTCTCCTACTTGATTGATACCTTGGTTCTCAAAAACTGAGGGAAATACTAACGCTACTTTGCTGCATCACCCTTTCCTCTTCAAGGGAAAACCAACGCAGTGCTCAAGAGGTAGCCCGAAGGATTTCTGGCGCCGTTTCCTGGGAGATCTATGGACAAGTCAAGACATACCAACTACCCATCACAAACTCTTATCCCTCTTTTTCATTTGCCTCTTTTTGCTTGCCTTTTGCTTGCTTGTGTGTTGGATTGTTTGTCACGATGGCTCAAGATAATACTAAATTGTGTGATTTTTCCAATACCAATAATAATTATTTTATTAGCACTCCGATTGCTCCCCTTACCGATGCTGAATCTTGTGAAATTAATACTGCTTTGTTGAATCTTGTCATGAAAGATCCGTTTTCTGGCCTTCCTAGTGAAGATGTCTCTACCCATCTAAACAGCTTTGTTGATTTGTGTGATATGCAAAAGAAGAAAGATGTGGATAATGATATTGTTAAATTTAAGCAATTTCTGTTTCCGCTTAGAGATTGTGCTAAAACTCGGTTTTCATCTTTGCCTAAAAATAGTATTAATTCTTGGAACAAGTGCAAAGATGCTTTTATCTCTAACTATATTCCTCCCGCTAAGATCATCTCTCTTAGAAACGATATTATGAACTTTAAGCAACCAGATCATGAGCATGTTGCACAATCTTGGGAGAGGATGAAACTAATGAATCACAATTGCCCTACTCATGGTTTGAAATTATGGATGATCATACAAATTTTTTATGCTGGATTGAATTTTGCTTCTAGAAATATTTTAGATTCGGCCACGGGAGGCACTTTTATGGAAATCACTTTAGGAGAAGCTACCAAACTCCTAGATATTATTATGGTTAATTATTCTCAATGGCACATCGAAAGATCTACTAGTAAAAAGGTTCATGCTATAAAAGAAATTAATGTATTGAGTGGAAAGATGGATGAACTTATGAAATTGTTTGCTAATAAGAGTGTTTCTTCTGATCCTAATGATATGCCTTTGTCTACTTTGATTGAGCATAATAATGAATCTATGGATGTGAATTTTATTGGTAGGAACAATTTTGGTAACAATGCATATAGAGGAAACTTTAATCCTAGGCCGTATCCTGGTAATTCCTCTAATAATTATGGTAATTCCTACAAGAATTCTTATGGAAATAATAATAAGATTCCCTCTGATTTTGAATCTAGTATTAAAGAATTTATTAGTTCGTAAAAGAGTTTCAATGCTTTGATTAAAGAAAAATTGTCTAAGATTGATGAGTTGGCTAGGAACATGGATATAATTTCTCTTGATGTTGATTCTTTGAAACTTAGATCTATTCCACTTAAGCATGATATCAATGAGTCTCTCAAATCCATGAGAATTTCCGTTGATGAGGGCAAAGAAAAAACCGCTAGGATGCGTGCTAAAAAAGATTGCTTTATAAAAGTGTGTTCTTCTAGTTTTGATGATAATAAGGATGAAGATCTAAACGTGATTGATGTGTCTCCTATTAAATATTTGTTTTTCAATATGAATCTTGATAATGATGGGACTGGAGATGAGTCAACTTTAGTTAGTAGGCATCCCAATGATTCGGAGTTTTTAGACCTTGATGCAAAAATTGGTAAAAGTGGGAATGGAGAGTTCAAAACTTTACATAGCAATTAACCCACTATTTTGGATTTCAAGGAATTTAATTATGATAATTGCTCTTTAAAATATTGTATTTCCTTGTTGCAATCCATGCTAAATTGTCCGCATGCTTATAGTCAAAATAAAGCTTTTACCAAACATATCGTTGATGCCTTAATGCAATCTTATGAACAAAAGCTTGAATTAGAAGTTTCTATCCCTAGAAAACTTCATTACGAGTGGGAACCTACTATTAAAATTAAAATTAAATATCATGAATGCTATGCTTTATGTGATTTGGGTGCTAGCGTTTCCACGGTTCCAAAAACTTTGTGTGATGTGTTAGTTTTCCATGAATTTGATGATTGTTCTTTAAATTTTCATCTTGCAGATTCCACTATTAAGAAACCTATGGGAAGGATTAATGACATTCTTATTGTTGCAAACAGGAATTATGTTCCCGTAGATTTCATTGTTCTTGATATTGATTGCAATCCTACATGTCCCATTATTCTTGGTAGACCTTCCCTTAGAACGATTGGTGCAATTATTGATATGAAAGAAGGGATTATTAGATTCCAATTTCCATTAAGGAAAGGCATGGAAAACTTTCCTAGGAATAAAATTAAATTACCTTATGAATCTATTATTAGAGCCACTTATGGATTTCATACCAAAGATGATAATACCTAGATCTATTCTTGCTTTTATGCCTAGCTAGGGGCATTAAACGACAACGCTTGTTGGGAGGCAACCCAATTTTATTTTTGTTTCTTGATTTTTTGTTCCATTTAGTAATAAATAATTCATCTAGCCTCTGTTTAGATGTGGGTTTATGCTTCTAATTGGTGTTTGTGCCAAGTAGAACCTTTGGGAAGACTTTGGGGAAGTTTTAGCGATCTTGCTGTACAAAACAGAAACTTTAGCGCTCACAAGATTTGCTGCCATTTTTTACTGGAGAGTGAAATTAGGTTGATTCTTTTTGCAGAAGATTAATAGAAAATTCCTCACGTCCAAAAATTTATTTCAGAATTTTTGGGGTTACAGAAGTAATCGAAACCTACAGATTGCTACAGACTGTCCTGTTTTTGACAGATTCTGTTTTTCGTGTGTTGTTTGCTTATTTTGATGCATCTATTGCTAGTATCGAAGGGTATGAACCATAGAGAAGTTGTAATAAAGTAGGTTTAACACCAATATAAATAAATAATGAGTTCATTACATTACCTTAAGTGGTAGTTTGTTTTCTTATACTAACAGAGCTCATGAGATTTTTTGTTGAGTTTTGTGTTGTGAAGTTTTCAAGTTTTGGGTGAAGATTTGATGGATTATGGAATAAGGAGTGGCAAGAGCCTAAGCTTGGGGATACCCAAGGCACCCCAAGGTAAAATTCAAGGACAACCAAAAGCCTAAGCTTGGGGATGCCCCGGAAGGTATCCCCTTTTTGTCTTCGTTCATCGGTAACTTTACTTGAGGCTATATTTTTATTCACCACATGATATGTGTTTCGCTTGGAGCGTATTGTATGATTTGAGTCTTTGATTTTTAGTTTACCACAGTAATCCTTGCTGCACACACCTTTTGGGAGAGACACACATGAATTGGAATTTATTAGAATACTCTATGTGCTTCACTTATATCTTTTGAGCTAGATAATTTTGCTCTAGTGCTTCACTTATATCTTTTAGAGCACGGTGGTGGTTTTATAGAAATTATTGATCTCTCATGCTTCACTTATATTATTTTGAGAGTCCTTTAGAACAACATGGTAATTTGCTTTGGTTATGAAATTAATCCTAATATGATAGGCATCCAAGATTGTTATAATGAAAACTATCATAGAAAGTGCATTGAATACTATGTGCAGTTTGATACTTGATAATTGTTTTGAGATATAAAGATGGTGATATTAGAGTGTGCTGGTTGAGTACTTGTGAATTTGAGAAATACTCGTGTTGAAGATTGCAAGTCCCGTAGCATGCACATATGGTAATCGTTGTGTAACAAATTTGAAACATGTGGTGTTCTTTGATTGTCTTCCTTATGAGTGGCGGTCGGGGACGAGCGATGGTCTTTTACTACCATTCTACCCCCCTAGGAGCATGCGCGTAATGCTTGGTTTTTGATGACTTGTAGATTTTTGCAATAAGTATGTGAGTTCTTTATGACTAATGTTGAGTCCATGGATTATACGCACTCTCACCTTTCCATCATTGCTAGCCTCTTCGGTACCGTGCATTTCCCTTTCTCACCTTGAGAGTTGGTGCAAACTTCACCGGTGCATCCAAACCCCGTGATATGATACGCTCTATCACACATAAACCTCCTTATATCTTCCTCAAAACAGCCACCATACCTACCTATTATGGCATTTCCATAGCCATTCCGAGATATATTGCCATGCAACTTCCCACCATTTCATTTATGACACGCTTCATCATTGTCATATTGCTTTGCATGATCATGTAGTTGACATCGTATTTGTGGCAAAGCCACCATGCATAATTTTTCATACATGTCCCTCTTGATTCATTGCCCTTCCCGGTACACCACTGGAGGCATGCAGATAGAGTCATATTTTGTTCTAGTATCGAGTTGTAATCATTGAGTTGTAAATAAATAGAAGTGTGATGATCACCATTAATAGAGCATTGTCCCAAATAAAAAATAAAAAGAGAGAGAAATGCCAAATAATAATAAAAAAGAAAGACCCAAAAAAGAAAATAAAAGAAATAAAAAGGGACAATGCTACTATCCTCTTTTTCCACACTTGTGCTTCAAAGTAGCACCATGGTCTTTATGATAGAGACTCTCTTGTTTTGTCACTTTCATATACTAGTGGGAATTTTTCATTATAGAACTTGGCATGTATATTCCAACAATGGGCTTCCTCAAATGCCCTAGGTCTTCGTGAGCAAGCAAGTTGGATGCACACCCACTTAGTTTCTTGTTGAGCTTTCACACATTTATAGCTCTAGTGCATCCGTTGCATGGAAATCCCTACTCCTTGCATTGACATCAGTTGATGGGCATCTCCCTAGCCCGTTGATTAGCCACGTCGATGTGACACTTTCTCCTTTTTTGTCTTCTCCACATAACCCCCATCATTATATTCTCTTCCACCCATAGTGCTATATCCATGGGTCATGCTCATGTATTGCGTGAAAGTTGAAAAAAGTTTGAGATTACTAAAGTATGAAACAATTGCTTGGATTGTCATCGGGGTTGTGCATAATGAGAGCATTCTTGTGTGACAAAAATGGAGCATGACCAAACTATATGATTTTGTAGGGATGAAATTTCTTTTGCCATGTTATTTTGAGAAGACATGATTGCTTAGTTAGTTTGCTTGAAGTATTATTATTTTTATGTCAATATTAAACTTTTGTCTTCAATCTTTTGGATCTGAACATTCATGCCACAATAAAGAAAATTACATTGAGAATTATGCTAGATAGCATTCCACATCAAAAATTCTGTTTTTATCATTTACCTACTCGAGGACGAGCAGGAATTAAGCTTGGGGATGCCACAATAATTTTTGATTGTTCCATGCTATTATGTTATCTGTTTTGGATGTTTAATGGGCTTTATTATACACTTCTATATCATTTTTTGGACTAACCTACTAACCCAAGGCCCAGTGCAAATTGCTGTTTTTTTGCCAATTTTAGTGTTTCGCAAAAAAGATATATCAAACGGAATCCAAACGGAATGAAACCTTGAGGAGAGTTATTTTTGGAACAAAAGTGATCCAGGGGACTTGGAGTAGACGTCAAGAAAGAAACGAGGCGGCCACGAGGCAGGGAGGCGCACCTGCCCCCCTGGGCGTGCCCCCACCCTCGTGGGCCCCTCACGGCTCCACCGACCTACTTCTTCCTCCTATATATATATCCATATACCGAGAAAACATCCAGGAGCACCACGAAACCCTATTTCCACCGCCGCAACCTTCTGTACCCAAGAGATCCCACCTTGGAGCCTTTTCCGAAGCTCCGCTGAGGGAAAATCGATCATGGAGGGCTTCTACATCAACACCATAGCCTCTCTGATGACGTGTCAGTAGTTTACCACAGACCTTCGGGTCCATAGTTATTAGCTATATGGCTTCTTCTCTCTCTTTGGATCTCAATACAATGTTCTCCTCGATCTTCTTGGAGATCTATTCGATGTAACTCTTTTTGCGGTGTGTTTGTCGAGATCCGATGAATTGTGGGTTTATGATCAAGTTTATCTATGAACAATATTTGATTCTTCTCTGAAATCTTTTATGTACTGGATTGATACCTTGGTTCTCAAAAACTGAGGGAAATACTTGTGCTACTTTGCTGCATCACCCTTTCCTCTGCAAGGGAAAACCAATGCAGTGCTTAAGAGGTAGCAGACCGTATTCTGCGTCCGGGCGGCCAAGGTAGCCCAATCGTCCATTGTTGCTTCTCACGTGGCGGCAGCAGAATCTGCCTCGGGGAGAGCAACTAGCGAGAGCGGCACAACACCTGTCTGTTCCACAGCGGCGGCCTTAGCCCTGTTGGAGGCCACCCACCGCCATGTTGAGGCCGTGCACGCCCAGCTCGTGGCGGTCACCACACAAATTGAATGAAACTTCTCCGACAACGGTCGGCAACGCATGACAGAAGAGCTGGCAATCACCGAGAGAGTTCGAGCAGTCGTCTGTTCCTGCATGGCATACCTTGCCACGATGGAGCCCACCAGAGCCCAGATCGCGGCCTCTCACGCCCAGCTCGTGTCGGCCTATTCCAAAGATATGGCGGACGCGGATGGCGAGATGCTTGCCGAGTATGGTGCAATTGATGCCATGGAGCCCCTTCCCCAGGAGATCATCGGGTGCGAGCTGGACATGGAGGCGGCAGCGGAGATTGAAGAGCACCAGCCGTAGTAGTACTCTTTGTTTTGTTTAATTAAGAGCGTCGGTCTTTAATTTGTTAGAGTAATGTTTAGGTTATCTAGCTCTGTTTAATTGCTGAACTTGCTCGATTAAGAAGTTAGTCTCCTTTGTGTACCCAAATTATGCAATGACGTGGATGACCACTGTAACCAGGGAAATTCAAACCAAATTTTTTGACGTTCAAACTCAACACACACGGGTTAAGCTATATGAATCGTTTGTGATGTTCACATATCGTACACAGTTCTGAATAAGGGACCGTGTCTGATGAAACTTTGCGCGCCAGTTTTTTGGCTAAAGCGATTCCAAATTTTCGGCTTCCGCATAAATATCAACCTCCCACCCCCTTACCAAAATCCACATTTCCCCTCTTTCCGCCTTCCTTTCCTAGTTGAAACCTTCACTCATTTCTTGCAGCACCGCCGCCTCCTCGCTGACGACCCTCCTTCATGCTCCTCGGCCTCGCCTATCCAGGCAGGTTATCCACACTCGACCCACATCCTCCTCCTCCTTCCACATCCCACATGCCCCTACCGCTGGCATGAGCGCGACACCTTCTACCCAAATCATTGACCCCTCCACCAGATAAGCGTCGGCCTAAGCCATGGTGCACGCAGTATAGCCAGGACATCAAGGAGCATTTGGCAGTGGAGAAGCAAATCGCGGCCGTACGCACGGATGAGGTCGCGATGGCTGCCATTCGTCGGACCCCTAGATCTTGAAGGAGCACCTTGCCATTTGCTAGCTACGCAGGTTAAGCATGCTCAATTTACCCGTTGCGTGTGCTGCTCCTGCCTTTCCTTCACAAATTCTAGTGAATTGTGCTATCTAATTTTACCATGCAATCTATTGCTCTAGTGTATATGTTCTATATGTCATGCAGTGTGGTGCTCACTTATTAACTGTTTTGTTAATTAGTTGTCGTCTTCAGTTAACTGTTTGGTTCAATTCTGCAAATGTGGTGTTCAATTCTTCAGGCTGCAATTTTGTATTGTCTTCCATGTGAGAAATAAATCGAATTTATCTTTAAAAATTTGTGGGTGCATTTTGTTATTGTGTACCATGTGAGGAATAAATTGAATTTGGCTGTAGTAAATACATGATAAACAAATACAATTGCTACAATTGGTTGTAGTTAACTGTTTGGTTAACTATATGATCTTCTATTAGGAGTATGTTATATTGTGCAATGTGGTGCTCAGTTAATGTTTGGTTCATTTGTTGTGGTATTTAGTTAACTGCTTGGTTCAATTCTGCAATGCCATGTCCAATTGTCGTGGGTAGAATTTTGTATTGTTTTGCATGTGAGGAATAAATCGAATTTGGCTGCACTTAATACATGAGAAACATATAAAAGTGCTATATTTCCTAGTCCTTAATCATGATTGGTTTGGATAAATGGGTTTTCCCTGTGGCTTGAATTAATCTGATGAATCTGCAATGTGATTATTTTTCATCAACATATTTTACTGATAGCATGCGAACCCTTACTTAACCTGATGACTAACTACCATATATGTGTTGCGGGGAAACAATGGGAAGCACTGAGGTTTACAATCGAGGTTAGCACGTGCATGGTATGTTGTCTAATAGCACATTATTGTGCAATTGCAAGAACCATTCTAATATTTAGGTTTTTAACAATTTGGTCTTGCACATGTAGGTCCTGCTGTCATAGGTTTTGACCCACTGTTTGACCCTTTTTGCATATGGGGAAATGAGTTGTCCATGAATATCAGTCAAGTCAAGAAACTCAGAAAGAAATTAGCAACAAAAAACAACAAGATCTTTGTCTACACAATGAAGAAGACATCAATTCACTACATGATGGTACTAACTATTATACCTTGCCTTTTTAATTCCTTTGCCCCATTTCCAATATAGAGAAGATATTTACGGACATCCTTGTTTTCAGGCCTTTCCAAAGCAGTTCACTGATGATTACCTCTCAAACCACCTGTATGGTCAGGAGGCGAGGAAGGTATTCATACACCACCCACGGTTCAATATTGAAGTGTTCCTGAAGAGGACGAAGGATGGACGGTCAATCATCCACAGGCACTGGCCTAAAGTTACAAAGACCTTTCACATCAATGAAGGCTCAATATTCACCTTCTGCTTCAACAGTTTTCGAGATGAGATACATCTGTCTATGTACAATCTATGATGCTAATTTCGAAAGGTTATAGATGTTGCATGTGAAACTTGGTCCTAGTGTAGTTGTGTAATGGGGTAGCTGAGTGCTGAAGCTATATGATGTTGTACTCTGATGTATTTCAATTAGGAAAATGAAACATATTGTGTGCTTAATATGAACTGACAATTAGATTAATAAATGGATTATGAATAATCAGATAATTAGCCTACTAGTGGCGAATTAGCCTGCTAATTGGGTTTTGCTATTGCAAACGGTTGTTGAAAAAATACCATGGGCAATGACCTCAGGCAACGCACACTATTTCTAGGAATAAACCATGTTGGATCAATGAACAATCACACATGACTTTCTCTTGAAAACTGTTTGCGTTAGGCCACCTTGTGCAAACGTTTACCACATGGAAACTGTGTGTGATGGACAGCCTTTGCCACACAGTTTCTTCCACGGACCATGTGTGTGATGTACCTGTGAACAGAAACGTTTTCCTTCGAGCGACTGTGTGGGATGTACATACGAATGGAAATGCTTAGCGGGGACTGACTGTGTGGGATGTACTTGTGACCGGAAACAGTTTCGCCGTATAATTGTTTTTTAGCTCTATTGTACGTATTTCCGTATTTGAGCACTCACTAGTCGCACACGACCTCATTTTGCCGAACATGTGTGCCAGGAGGGCATATCCCCGACGGTTTCTGGGTCGTGTGGGAAGGACCCCCTATCTCCCACACTCACTTGGGGACGGTTCCAAATGCCGTCGTGGAAAGGGGTTGAAAACCGTTTGTTTAGGAGCTCGTTGTACTAGTGATAGGTCGTAGCATGTACTCCTTTCCCTTCATCTTGAAGCTATAGTGATTCGTCCGCCCGTTGTTGATGACACTATGGCCAAATTGCCATGGTCGTCCAAGAAGGAGGTGGCAAACAGACATCGAAACGGCATCACACTCCAAAGCATCTTCGTATGCTCCGATCTTGAAGGAAACTTGCACTATATGCTCGACTTGGATAGTACCGGAGTCGCTTAGCCATTGAACCTTTTAGGGATGTGGGTGCTTCATCTTGACCAATTGGAGTTTGGAGCATAGTTCTTCACTTGCCAAGTTATGACAACTCCCTCGATCGATGATGACCTTGACGGTCCTTCCATTGATGCCGGCTTTTGTGTGTAAGATATGGCATGTTTGGTCTTCATCTTGTTGATGTTGAAGTGTTAGGACTTTGGAGACAATGAGAGCGGGACTCAAATCTTCATCACAAAAGACTTGATCATCTTCATTGTCGTTCATTTGCCGGTGCATGGCCACTTGCTCAAGGGCTTCCATTTCCTCTTCACTCATGGAGTCATAGGTTCCATCGTTGTTGAGGATCATGGTGCGCTTGTTGGTACACTCGAATGACTTGTGGCCTCGGACGCGACATGTGAAGCATTTGAAGGAACTTGTCTTGATGGTCTCATTGGTTGGAGTACATGATGATGAAGCTCTCGGCTTCAAGTTTCTTGTAGAAGGACAACTTGAGGTTGTCGAAGTTTTCCTGTAACTTGACTTGTCGTGTTGCTTATAGTAGGCTTGGTTGAGGTAGAAGGTGCTGGAGTCGCTGAAGCTTGGGTGTTGGAGAAGCTGTAGCTCTTGGAAGAGTACTTGGCATACTTGAAGTCATCTTGCACTTGATGTTCTGCCTTGGTAGCTTGATGCACTAGCTCATGAGGTTGGAGTAAGGTTGGAAGTCAGCGATCTTCTTGATAGGATGATTGAGCCATTCAAGAAATGTGCCATAGTTTGCTCATCATCTTCCGTGACATTGGCTCGAATCATGGCTATCTCCATTTCCTTGTAGGTCTCTTCAACGCTCTTTGTTCCTTGCTTGAGGAGTTGGAGCTTCTTGAAGAGATAACGGTTGTAGTAGGTTGGCACAAAACGGGCTCTCATGACATCCATTTGCACCCAAGTTGTGATGGGTGGTTCACCTCTTGCCTCACGGCGCTCGTGACTTGCTCCCACCAAATGAGGATGTAGTCTTGGAATTCAAGGGATGCCATAGCGATCTTCTTATCTTCCTCATAGTTGTGCAAGCAAAAGATCTTGTTGACTTTCAATGCCCATGATAGGTACTCTTCAGGATCGTTGCTTCTGGTGAACTTGGGCATGGCGAACTTGAGCTTGCCGTAGCGTTGCTCTTCATTTTGTTAGGGTCGGGGATGGTGACGCCCTTGTCGTGGAGGATTGTCAACCTCATGTTTCTCTTGGCGTGGAGGGTTGTCCATCTCATTTTGCTCTTGGCGAACTTGGGGTTCTTACCGAGGAGCTTGGGGAACTTGACAATGCACTCGTGCTTGATAGTTCCTCTCTTGAACTTCTTCATGAAGTGCTTCTTCTTGATCGCGCCTATGGCGGTTGCGTGCGGAAACGACACGACTTGTGTCGTGGAGGGCACATTGCGCCTCAGGTGCTTGAGCTTCTCGCCGTAGTTGTTCTTGACGTTGCACCTCGACATCTTGCTCCTCTTGATGTTGACGCGCTCTCTCTTCCTCTTGTTTACGTAGACATTGTCATTCTTGTGCTTGCGCAAGGGTAGCTTGGTTTTGGCGATGCCGATGTGCTTGCTCGTCGAATCACTCTTGTGTAGGATTGCCTTGTAGAGGATTGCGGTTTGCTTGACGGTCTTGGCACGTGGCTCGTCGATGAGTGTTTCATGTCGGAGTACATGAGTCGGAGATGGTGTCGTCGGAGTGTCGACTCGAGCGGCTCCGTCTTGAGTAGGATGAAGTGGTAGAAGAATGGTTGACCAACAAGGCATGAATATCGTCCATTCTTGCATTGCTCTCTTATTTTTTGTCGAGCTTGTTGTCAAAGTATTCTCTTGTACGTTGCTCGAAGAGTCGCAAGTCGGTGGCGAGATGGTCGATGCGGTCCCTCATTGCTTGTTGTTCTTGATGCAAAGCTCATTGTGCACCAAAAAGGTGGCTCTTGGTGACGTAGGAAGTCATGTCGTCGTCTTTCTCGAGGAAGAGTGGGTTTGTAGAACAATTGGGCCTATCCATCATTCCAAGAAAATATGTGAGTGGGAGAAAGAGAAGAACGTATACCAAATGTACCTTGACCGAAGTTGAAGATGGATCAATGACCACTCAAATGTGTAGCAAGGAAATAGCACAATTGGTACCAATTCTTGTCGGTTCTCACACCTACACAAATAAAGCCTTTTGGTGGAGTTTGGTGGGGATGGTGGCACAAAATTCGATGCAATTGTTAGTAAGACTCAATAATGTTGAAAAGGATTCACAAAGTCGCAAATGCAACAAGTAGACCAATAGCAAGACATGGTACACGGAAACAAACACGCAAATAGATAAGTGGGGTCGTGCAACCAAGGAATGAGCCAAAATGTTGATTCCACGGAAATGCTCTTGTTGCACAACACTAGAGAGACGCTAGCATGATTGCAAAATAGGTGGATACGAAACATGAACACAACCTACAAAGCAAAAATGCAATGACTTCTATCCCAAGTATGCTATATGTATGTTGCTCCGATGATATGATCCAAGAAGATCGAGTATGACAATGTTAATGTAGTATGATGCTATGCTTCTTGCTTAAAAGCTCTTAGCTTATCTTTCTCTTTTTGCTTAAAAGCTTGTTTGGCTCTTTCTCTTTGTGAGCTCTTTCTTTGGCCACTTATGAAAAACTTCACGAACCAAGATAGCAATTGTGTATATGTGATGACAACCTTGTGACATAAGAGATGATATCAAGATATGTACCAAGATGATATGGTATGTATGCAATGGGAGTTATGATCACTAATGTGCACAAGTAACATTGCCGGCAATACTCAAATGGCTAGTCTCGATGGGTAAGTAACGCAAAATGGGCTATGGGGTTATCAATGCAATGGCAAGGAGTACACGAAGTGTCGTCGATGTTACCGTCCTTGCTTACGGTTGAGGGTGTCAAAATGGTTGAGCGGTTGTTGTCGATGACGAGTCTGTGTTGAAGATGAGCAGTGGTGATGTCGATGTCGAACCGTTCCTAGTTAGCCGAAACACCCTAGGAAACAATGAACCATAACTCAAATTCTCAAAACCTAATGTGTCGAAATTTGTCGGGGTTGGTAGCGGGCAAGTGGTGGTAGGGGGTCGGTGTATTGAAGGGGTCTGCGGCAGTTAGGTGGTGGTGGTTGAAGTGGGTATGCGGAGGCGTAGGTGACGGTGGTTAAAAACTGCAGAAAATGCAGGTTCGACAGAGATAGCCGGATGACCCGGACCAGGACTCGGACAGCAAGGTTGCCAGCGGGTCCGGATGATCCGTTTACGTCAACTGTGACGCCCCGAGACCGTTGCGCCAGGTGTCTTCCAATTTTTCGCTGTTTTTGCCATGTCATTTGCTTGCGTGTTGCATCTTGCCATGTCATCATGTGCATTGCATCATCATGTTTTCAAAACGTGCATTCATCCGGATTCCCCCAGTTCTATCCGTTGTCCGTTCTGAGCCCAAACACACTTGCACGCGCCCACGGCATGTCCGAAATATTATTTTATAAGTGGCCGAAAAATGTTCTAGGAATGGGATGAAAGTTGGCATGCGGTGTTGTTATGTTGTCAGTAGGTCGCCTGCCAAATTTCATCGCATTCAGAGTCCGTTTGACGCCCCAATGGTTAATTATAGCGGCACTATAGCCGGCCACACGTCGGACATTTTCGGTCTCCGGAAACCGTTGCCGAGCTGCCTTCTCTTCCCTCTCATCTCAACCCAACTCCTCTTCACAGTCCACCTAGGCCAGTCTACCCCTCTTTTTGCACAATGCATCAACCCCTCGTGCGTGTCCGAAACTTCCCCGAACCCGACCCATTCAGTCGTCACCGATGGGTCCAGATCATCCCCAAACATCCGTAAAACATCTCCGTTTTGCTAATTGGGCCCCCTAAGCTATTTATACGGGACCGTCCGATTAAGATCGGAGGGACCAAATGCCCCTATCCAAAAATCCATTTGCTTTATATATTAGACCAAACCATAAAAACTAGGTCATTTGTCCCATCTAGCAGCCACCTACATCATTCTCCTCCTATCCGCCGCCGCCACACTCAAATCCCACATCGGGATCCTCCCAGATCCACCTCCCTCCTCATTTTCCTCTCCTACCCAATCCCACCGTGGCCAACCACCATCGCCTCCATTTCCGTGCCCGACCAATCCCGCGGCCTCCTCCCCCTCGAGCTCGAGGCCATGCCTCCTCTGCTCGATCTCCCCTGCCACCATCGACCGGAGCCTCCCAGCACAGCCGCACTCGATCCACCTTCTGGAGCGCTCCCGAGGCCCGAGCTCCTCCAACCTCGCGACCTCGCTGCCGCACCAAGCCTCGCACCATCGTCCTTCGTCTATGCAGCCTCCCTGCTCTCTTCATCGTCGCAAGGAGACGAGCTCCTCCCGAAGACCAGCAGGATGTCCATGCCGCCCTGCCTCTTCTCTGCTCGCCGGACCCGCTGACCCTGCTATCACCGCTGTTTTGTGCAGGTCCGGAGGACCTCAAGCAGGCATGACCACCCGAGAGGCCCAGCCCCGAGGAAACCCCGTATCGCCCTCGTCCTTGCCATCTCCGGGCATCTTCGCCATTCCCGGTCCTCCTCGCGCCTCCCGACCTGCTGGCGTCACCGGAGCAAGTCCCACGCCGCCGCCTCTGTCTCGACTTCATCGTGCTCCTCATCTGCCCCGAGTCTCTGTCGCGACCAGCACCCGAACAGCAAGGTCGCCAGCGCGCCTGATGCCTCCTCCTCGTGTGCTCGTCGCCCTCGCCTTCTCTCTTCTTCTCCTTTCCGTTCTGCTTCTCTAAATATCTCTGTCTCTCTCTCTCTCTTTCTGTCCTTGCCTTGAACAGGAGAACCAGTCGGCGCCACCATCATCAGAGATGGGCTCCCGCCAGTCGGATCCGACGTGGCCCCGTGTTCCTCGTCCTCGTCCCCGCCTCCAGGGCATCGCGACGCCCCACAGGAGACCACCTGCGCCGCCCGCCAAGTCCCTGCTTCGCCCCTGCATCCCCTACTTCAAGCAGGAGGATGAATGCGCGCCTCAGGCGTTGACCACGACCACTCCATGCGCCTGGGCCGCCTCTCCTTCGCCTGTTAACCAAGGCCCAGTCGTGCCAGATCCGGCCTGCCTGGCCTCCTCCTCACCAACTGGGCTAAAGCCCATGGTGAGCCACCCAAAGCCCAGCACCCAGCAGTTTCTGCCCATTGATGTTTTTTTCCTTCTACGAATTTAGCATTTATCCAGGTTGAACCTGTTTTGCAGAATACCCCTCATGTCCATGCATTCAATAAATAATTAACCATGCATCGTATTAAAATGTTTTATATGTGTAAAATTCTTAGAATTTTGTGTAGTTTCATAATTTGCAACTTTCAACTATGTTAAAATGTTTAAAATGTTGTTTGTGTTTATTTTGCATAATGCCATGCTAAAATGCGTCAATTCATAACTTAATAACCGTAGCTCCATTTTAAATAAACTTTATATGTAAATGGGGTAGAAAAATTCATAGTTTAACATGGTGGATTTACTTTGCATGTTTAACAACTCTAAAATATGGTTTAGGTCAGAACAGTACCAAATCAAAAATATGCACATGGGGATTTTCTGGATTTGTTGTTTGTTATATCCGGCCTCATTTAAACTTGCCTAGATACGTAGTTTTTATATGCTTCACCTCTTGCCTTGTTTAACAACATTTAATATTATTGAGTACATAAACTGGAGAGAACTAAATAAGTCATGTGGTGTTCCGTCAATATGCAACTCGTTGCATATTGAGCTCCACTTACTTTGTAGTGTTGTTTGTTGCACTTTGCCATGCCATGCATACTTAAACCGGACATGCATCATACTTGGTTGTGCATCATGCCATGCTTATGTGATGGTTGTTTACTATGTTGCTTGCTTCTTTCCAGGTTGCTTCTCTCGTTAGCTTCGGTTTCGTTCCGGAGTTGTGAGGATTCATTCGACGTTCATTTGTCTTCTTCATGGACTCATTCTTCTTCCTTGCGGGATCTCAGGCAAGATTACCATACCCTCGAAATCACTTCTATCTTTGCTTGCCAGTTGTTCGCTCTATTGCTATGTCGCGCTACCTACCACTTGCTTATCATGCCTCCCATATTGCCATGTCAAGCCTCTAACCCACCTTTCCTAGCAAACCGTTGTTTGGCTATGTTACCGCTTTTGCTCAACCCCTCTTATAGCGTTGCTAGTTGCAGGTGAAGATGAAGTTTGTTCCATGTTGGAACATGGATATGTTGGGATATCACAATATCTCTTATTTAATTTAATGCATCTATATACTTGGTAAAGGGTGGAAGGCTCGGCCTTATGCCTGGTGTTTTGTTCCACTCTTGCCACCCTAGTTTCCGTCATATCGGTGTTATGTTCCTTGATTTTGCGTTCCTTACGCGGTTGGGTGTTATGGGAACCCCTTGACAGTTCGCTTTGAATAAAACTCCTCCAGCAAGGCCCAACCTTGGTTTTACATTTGCCTAACAACATATAACCTTCCCTTGGGTTTTCGCGAGCCCAAGGGTCATCTTTATTTTAACCCCCCCCCCCCGGGCCAGTGCTTCTCTAGTGTTGGTCCGAACCGAGCCGCCTGCAGGGCCACCTCGGGGAAACTTCAGGTCTGGTTTTACTTGTAGCTTGTCTCATCCGGTGTTTCCCTGAGAACGAGATACGTGCGACTCCTATCGGGATTGTCGGCACATCGGGTGGCTTTGCTGGTCTTGTTTTACCATTGTTGAAATGTATTGTAACCGGGATTCCAAGACTGATTGGGTTTTCCCGGGAGAAGGAATATCCTTCATTGACCATGAGAGCTTGTGATGGGCTAAGTTGGGACACCCCTGTAGGGAATAAACTTTTGAGAGCCGTGCTCGCAGTTATGTGGCAGATGGGAATTTGTTAATATCCGGTTGTAGATAACTTGACACTTAACTTAATTAAAATGAATCAACCGCGTGTGTAGCCGTGATGGTCTATTTTCGGCAGAGTCCGGGAAGAGAACACAGTCTCGTGTTATGCTTGAACATAAGTAGCTTCAGGATCACTTCTTGATCACTTATAGCTTCTCGACCATGCGTTGCTTCTCTTCTCGCTCTTATTTGCGTATGTTAGCCACCATATATGCTTAGTGCTTGCTGCAGTTCCACCTCACTACCTTTCCTACCCATAAGCTTAAATAGTCTTGATCTCGCGGGTGTGATATTGCCGAGTCCTCGTGACTCACAGATACTTCCAAACAGTTGCAGGTGCCGATGATGCCAGTGCAGATGGCGCAACCCAGCTCAAGTGGGAGTTCGATGAAGATCTTGATCGTTGTTTTTGTTTCCTTTCCGGATGATCAGTAGTGGAGCCCAGTTGGGACGATCGGGGATCTAGCATTAGGGGTTGTCTTCCTTTTATTTTGGTTCCGTAGTCGAACCTTTGTTTGTACCTTGGTTGATGTATAGATTATTTATGTATTGTGTGAAGTGGCGATTGTAAACCAACTCTTTATCCCTTTCTTATTCAGTACATGGGATGTGTGAAGATTACCCCTCTTGCGACAAGCCTACCATGCGGCTTTGCCTCTAAGTCGTGCCCCGACACGTGGGAGATATAGCCGCATTGTGGGTGTTACATCAACTGCGCACGGGATGGCTCGGGTTGAACTCGAAAACGGGGACAAATTCGAGGATTTCATGGATTTTTGATGGATTTTGAGGTGGAGATGGTGGGGAAAGGTTAGATCCACTTGCAACACAACAAATTCACGGATCAAAATCAACAAAACTTCATCATACCAACAAATCACAAAAAAATGGGGGGCTATTTTTGGTGGAAATTTTTGCATTTAGGACGAAATCAACAAAACAAGGCTAGAAAAAACAAGGTGTAGGGGCTCCAAATTCGTGGTCAACCTTGCTCTGATCCAAGATGATGTAGGGTGGAACCTTAGATGGCCGGTCTTTCATGATTTGGAGGTGATCCCGCAAAGAACACGAAGAACACGAGGGAAAACACGAGAGAAGCACTCAAACCAACAAGCTTCAATAACACATGCACTAGATTGTCCGGATGTGTCGCAGTTGACGAGGGGGTCCGGTTGACCGAGAGCTGGTCCGGACGTCCAGGTGGTTCCAAATGATCCGGGCGTCGGTCCGGACCGTCCGGCTTCACCGGAAGGTTTGTTGGTCTCGGGTGACACTTACCCGAATCGCCCAGGCCGGGGTCCGGATCGTCCGGGCAAGGGTCGGGTCGTCCGGACGGAGGTCCGGTTCATCGGGGCAAGTGCAGACTTGGCCGACTTCTCCTCCGTCTTCACGTATGTCTTCCTTCTTCGATCCTCCTTGCTCCTTAGCTTATCCATGGCTAACTCCTTGGTACCTGAGTAAGCATTATGTCTCCGTTTGAGGTAGTAGCCATGTCTCACGTGCATCGAAGTGGAATTGTGAGAGGAGAGATGTCACCTTGGTTTCGAGAGCTCTTGCACATGCTCGTGTCATGGGTCCACTAGGCACTTGGCGAGACGATGATAGGTCCATGGGGATGACCTTGGGATGCTCCGCATCAAAAACTGTTGGGCAGATTCTTCATGTTGTTGCGTGATGCGATTTAGGTTGTAGCATCCGGAGGCCGGACATAGGTGCCCTGAGTCTTCGGGGAGGTTGTTCAGCAAGTGTCGAGTTGGGCCTTTAAGCTTGAGCGGTAAATATTTAATGACGTGGAGGTCATCTCCTCGCGCCATGTGGATGTGGAGGAGGAAATCGTCTATCCATATGGCTGGATATGTGGTTCCGTCGTATGATTTGATGTTCAATGGCTTGAAACCTTCTGGGAATTGATCCTGCATTACCCTCTCTGTGAAGCACATGGGGTGTGTGGCGCCCCTAACTCGGGCTACGTCACGTTGGAGGTCTTCGCCCTCAAAATCTGTTGTTGCTCCTGGACTCCATCATTTTGTTTTAACCAATCGTAGTATCCTTCCCGGTATACTCGCAGGTCCTCTTTGGGTCTATAGATGGACCTGGTATGGCCTGCACGAGCGTCTAGGTCATGGCGGAGGTCGTACTCATAAGTGGGCCGCACTTGATCCTTGCCGTGAGAGCGAGGTGGGGCGGCTGGGTGTTTAGCCTTGTCAGTTTCCCCATCCCACCCTCTAGGGGGTGGTCTGACTGTTTGGTGTTTGTATACGTCAAGTGTGTTGGCTCTGTAGCCTCATCGTCGAACTAGGGCAATAGCCTTCGCTTGGGATAACTCCTGGTTGGATGATCGCAGTCGTACCCCTCTTCGGCAGCTAGGACTTTAGTCCATCGGTCATTGAGGGTGTCCTGTTCGGCCTTGATTTTGTGTTTTTGCTTCTTTAGGCTGCGGGCGGTGGCTAAAAGCCTCCGTGCTACCTCTTGAGCACCGTGTTGGTTTTCCCTCGAAGAGGAAAGGGTGATGCAGCAAAGTAACGTAAGTATTTCCCTCAGTTTTTGAGAACCAAGGTATCAATCCAGTAGGAGACTACACGAAAGTCCCTCGTACCTGCACAAACAAATAAGAACCTCGCAACCAATGCGATAAAGGGGTTGTCAATCCCTTCATGGTCACTTATGAGAGTGAGATCTGATAGAGATAATAATAATAATAAGATAAATAGTTTTGGTATTTTAATGATATAATTTGGAATATAAAGATTGCAAAATCAATAGCGCTAGAAATAGCTAGTTAATGGGGGATTAATATAATGGAGAATAGACCTGGGGGCCATATGTTTCACTAGTGGCTTCTCTCAAGATAGCATAAGTATCACGGTGGGTGAACAAATTACTGTCAAGCAATTGATAGAAGAGTGCATAATTATGAGAATATCTAGGCATGATCATGTATATAGGCATCACGTCTGCGACAAGTAGACCGAAATGATTCTGCATCTACTACTATTACTCCACACATCGACCGCTATCCAGCATGCATCTAGAGTATTAAGTTCATAAGAACAGAGTAACACATTAAGCAAGATGACAAGATGTAGAGGGATAAACTCAAGGAATATGATATAAACCCCATCTTTTTTATCCTCGATGGCAACAATACAATACGTGCCTTCCTGCCCCTGCTATCACTGGGAAGGGACACCGCAAGATTGAACGCAGAGCTAAGCACTTCTCCCATTGCAAGAAAGATCAATCTAGTAGGCCAAACCAAACGTATAATTCAAAGAGACTTGCAAAGATAACAAATCATACATAAAAGATTTCAGAGAAGAATCAAATATTGTTCATAGATAAACTTGATCATAAACCCACAATTCATCGGATCTCAACAAACACACCGCAAAAAGAGTTACATCGAATAGATCTCCAAGAAGATCGAGGAGAACTTTGTATTGAGATCCAAAGAGAGAGAAGAAGCCATCTAGATAATAACTATGGACCCGAATGTCTGAAGTAAACTACTCACACATCATTGGAGAGGCTATGGTGTTGATGTAGAAGCCCTCCATGATTGATTCCCCATCCGGTGGAGCTCCAAAAAAGGCTCCAAGATGGGATCTCTTGGGTACAGAAGGTTGCGGTGGTGGAAATAGGGTTTCGTGGTGCTCCTGGATGTTTTCAGGGTATATGGATATATATAGGAGGAAGAAGTAGGTTGGTGGAGCTACGAGGGGCCCATGAGGGTGGGGGCGCGCCTCCCTACCTCGTGGCCTCCTCATTGATTTCTTGACTTCCACTCCAAGTCCCCTAGATCACGTTTGTTCCAAAAATAACTCTCCCGAAGGTTTCATTCCATTTGGATTCCGTCTGATATTCCTTTTCGCGAAACACTGAAAAGGGAAAAAAAGCAATTTGCACTGGGCCTTGGGTTAGTAGGTTAGTCCCAAAAATAATATAAAAGTGTATAATTAAGCCCGAAAACATCCAAAACAGATAATATAATAGCATGGAACAATCAAAAATTATAGATACGTTGGAGACGTATGAAGCATCCCCAAGCTTAATTCCTGCTCGTCCTCGAGTAGGTAAATGATAAAAACAGAATTTTTGATGTGGAATGCTACCTAGCATAATTCTCAATGTAATTTTCTTTATTGTGGCATGAATGTTCAGATCCGAAAGATTCAATACAAAAGTTTAAATTGACATAAAAATAATAATATTTCAAGCATACTAACTAAGCAATCATGTCTTCTCAAAATAACATGGCCTAAGAAAGTTATCCCTACAAAATCATATAGTCTGGCTATGCTCTATCTTCACCACACAAAATATTTAAATCATGCACAACCCCGATGACAAGCCAAGCAATTGTTTCATACTTTTGATGTTCTCAAACTTTTTCAATCTTCATGCAATACATGAGCGTGAGCCATGGACATAGCACTATATGTGGAATAGAATGGTGGTTGTGGAGAAGACAAAAAGGAGAAGATAGTCTCACATCAACTAGGCATATCAACGGGCTATGGAGATGCCCATCAATAGATATCAATGTGAGTGAGTAAGGATTGCCATGCAACTGATGCACTAGAGCTATAAGTGTATGAAAGCTCAAAAAGAAACTAAGTGGGTATGCATCCAACTCGCTTGCTCACAAAGACCTAGGGCATTTTGAGGAAGCCCATCATTGGAATATACAAGGCAAGTTCTATAATGCAAACTTCCCACTAGTATATGAAAGTGACAACATAGGAGACTCTCTATCATGAAGATCATGGTGCTACTTTGAAGCACAAGTGTGGAAAAAGGATAGTAACGTTGTCCCTTCTCTCTTTTTCTCTCATTTTCTGGGGCCTTCTTCTTCTTTTTTTATGGCCTATTTTCTTTCTTTTCTTTTCGTCCGGAGTCTCATCCCGACTTGTGGGGGAATCATAGTCTCCATCATCCTTTCCTCACTTGGGACAATGCTCTAATAATGATGATCATCACACTTTTATTTACTTACAACTCAAAAATTACAACTTAATTCTTAGAACAAAATATGAATCTATGTGAATGCCTCCGGCGGTGTACCGGGATGTGCAATGACTCATGAGTGACATGTATGAAAGAATTATGAATGGTGGCTTTGCGACAAATACGATGTCAACTACATGATCATGCAAAGCAATATGACAATGATGAAGCGTGTCATAATAAATGGAACGGTGGAAAGTTGCCTGGAAATATATCTCAGAATGGCTATGGAAATGTCATAATAGGAAGGTATGGTGGCTGTTTTGAGGAAGGTATACAGTGGGTTTATGGTACCGGCGAAAGTTGCGTGGTACTAGAGATGCTAGCAATGGTGGAAGGGTGAGAGTGCGTATAATCCATGGACTCAACATTAGTCATAAAGAACTCATACACTTATTGCAAAAATCTATTAGTTATCGAAACAAAGTACTATGCACATGCTCCTAGGGGGGGTAGATTGGTAGAAAAAGACCATCGCTCGTCGCCGACCGCCACTCATAAGGAAGACAATCACTAAATAAATCATGCTCCAACTTCATCACATAACGGTTCACCATACGTGCATGCTATGGGAATTACAAACTTTAGAACAAGTATTTCCCAAATTCAAAACTACTCAACTAGCATGACTCTAATATTACCATCTTCATATCTCAAAACAATCATCAAGTATCAAACTTCTCATAGTATTCAATGCACTTTTATGATAGTTTTTATTATACCCATCTTGGATGCCTATGATATTAGGACTAATTTCATAACCAAAGAAAATTACCATGTTGTTATAAAGGACTCTCAAAATAATATAAGTGAAGCATGAGAGATCAATAATTTCTATAAAATAAAACCACCATCATGCTCTAAAAGATATACATGAAGCACTAGACAAAAATTATCTAGCTCAAAAGATATAAGTGAAGCACATAGAGTATTCTAATAAATTCCAATTCATGTGTGTCTCTCCCGAAAGGTGTGTACAGCAAGGATGATTGTGGCCAACTAAAAATCAAAGACTCAAATCAGACAAAATGCTCCAAGCAAAACACATATCATGTGGTGAATAAAAATATAGCCTCAAGTAAAGTTACCGATAGAAGAAGACGAAAGAGGGGATGCCTTCCGGGGCATCCCCAAGCTAAGGCTTTTGGTTGTCCTTGAATTTTACCTTGGGGTGCCTTGTGTCGTGGTTCTAAGTGTGGCAGTAGAATGGGGGGGGGTAGGTATGTAGAGGCAAGATCTTAGCTATGGAGGAGCCTGTACACGCGAGTTTTACCAGTTCAGGCCCTTCTCGGAGGAAGTAACATCCCTACGTCTCGGAGCCCGGAGGCGGTTGACTGGATATATGTGTGTGAGTTAGAGGGGGTGCGAACCCTTGTCCTGGAGGAGGAGGGTGGCTTATATATAGTGCGCCAGGACCCCAGCTCCCCTCCGTTACGCAGGGTTCAATGTTCATAAAGAAGGAGCGTTACTGGTAATGTTCGAAGTAAAGTGCTATAAATGACTATTAAAGCTATGACTTAATCCCGACCGTTGCAGAGTGAGTGGCTCTCCATCTTCTAGTAGTCGAGTGGTTGTTCGCATGATCGAGTGTCTTCAAGACTGTCGAGTGGAACATGGCTTTATGGTCGAGTGGACGATGATATTTCTTCGACTGCTTCTAGTTCTTTTAGAGATGTCCTTGGGGAGGGTATCTTGGACAGATCCATGACCCTACCCTAGGTACATAGATTCGTCATTAGCCCCCGAATGGATCAGGGTTTGGGTGAGGAAGGAGTTGAGAACACTTCCGATTCATTCTTCGTGCTATGAGTATATCTTGCTACGGATCAATGAACTGAGGGGATAACATCAACTTCTTTTTCAGTCGCCTTGGTCCATTCTTTGTTTTTGTCAAATGAACTTTCACGGTCGAGTTCCAAATGATGATGTGGAGGATGTTTTCAGTCTGACAAGTTGCTCTGCTCTCCGCGGATTTCGCAGGACTCGAATTTCGGGAAGCGCGCCAGACGGGCGAGGCCGTGGTAATCAGGACGGATTAGGCAGGTCGCCTCGATCTCCGCGCCACCTTTTTCGCCACGTATCGGGCGCGCGACTGTTGCGGGATTTGCTTAGATCGTCTGGGCCTACCAGTCAGTCACTCGGGGAATGACCTTATAAAAGGCACCGGACCGGGCCTATGAACAGCGCGCTCCCATTCTCTTTCTTCCGCTCTCGGCACCGTAACCTCGCTCGGACTCAATCCGCCGCCATGGGAAAAGAGAAGACGGTGGCGCTGGAGCGCGTGAAGAAGGCGACCGCGAAGGCAAAGGGTAAGAGGACCGGCCGGGGCGGATCTTCGTCAAGATCCGGCCTGCCGCCGGGCTGGATCCAGGGCGACTGGATCCATTCGACAATCAGCCAGGACGACCTCGACGATTTGGTGGAGGGGGGACTGATCCCCCACAAATCGGTGTGGCTCCCGGGGAATGAGACCGAGCCACAGCCGCGGGAGGGTGAATGCGTTCTCCTCGCCACTCACGTCGACCGCGGGTTTTCTCTGCCTCCTCATCCTTTCTTCCGTGGCTTTTTGAACTTCTTCGGGGCTCAACCCCACCACTTCACTCCAAACACCATAGTTTATCTGGCTGCTTTTGTGTCAATGTGTGAAAATTTCTTGGGTTGTTGACCACACTGGGGTCTCTTCAAACACATCTTCAGCTGTCGCTCCCATTCGGTCAAGAAGGCCAACCCGAGTGACGAGAGAACGCACGTGATCCAGATGTGCGGGGGCCTTGGGATCCAAATGAGGAACAAGAGCACCTTCCCAGCGATGATCCTTCCCGACTCAGTCCGGTGCTGGCAACGGACTTGGTTTTATTGTAAGGACCAGCCGACCCCGGGTCAGTCGACTGGACTTCCTCCCTTTTCCCTGGCTCGAGTGGAGAAGCCTTCCTCCTTGAGGGTGGTCCCAGAAGAGAAGGCGAAGGTCAAGGTGTTGGTCGAGTGGGTCGTCCAACTTGTCCGAGACGGGGTGACTGGGACCATCCGATGTGGATGTACTCGGGACTCGAGGACTCCACTCGGATCCACCCGGAGGACGTCAGTGAAGACACCTTGGAGAAGTGGCTGAGGAGAATCACTAGCAACAAAGACAATCCCCGGGGGTCTAGGAGGGTGATTCCATTCGACCACTCGCGCCAGCCGGAACAGATATGATTATGTTTTGCGAAGTATCTTCTCGATTCACTATGTGACACCTTGTTGATGGTCGACTGTATTTCTTTTGCTCGTTGTCCTTTCAGGCTCCCATTGATATGTACTCGATGCCCAATGGGGTGCAGGGGCAAGACGTCGAGGAAGGAGCGAGCGGGGGGTGAGCGGCGAGTGGCACTCGGATGCAGAGGAGGACGAGGAGAGAGAAGACTCGAGTGATGATGAAGAGGTCGACTCACCTCCTCGCAGAGAGAGGAGATCCAAGCACGCTCACGACCCGACGAGCACCCCGGACCTGGCGACCACGCGGACTGGGCAGTCTTCGAAGCGCCCTCGGACGTCTTCCCTAGCGCCGATTGAGAAGGCTCCGAAGCAGCCCAAGGTTGTGCCGCCTCCAGTGCCAAAAGCACCGAAAGCCACCTCCTCCAAACTGCCAAAGGCTTTGCCCAGGATCAAAGTGACCGTCCCTACCATCTCCGGGTAATCATCTAACTTGTTCTTTTCGTCGAATAGAGCAACAGAACGTAACCGAGTGAGTGCGGACATTTGCGGTGCTGCTACATCAGGAACCTCTTCTTACCAGTACCGAGATGAGGAGATGGAAGATGCGATTACCTCCAACCCAGGTAAAAACTCTTATGATCTTGTTCTTGACTACTCGGTCGATTGAATTCTAGCGGTTCACTTTTGGGTTGACTGATCTTCTCTGCAACTCCACCCAACGTCATCAATCTCCCAGATGACAATGAAGATGTGGCTCCTAGGCCCAAAAAGAATAAAAAGGTGGCGACTGGTAAGGTGTCTCAGCAGGGACCAACGACAAGACCAACCGTCCATCAATCTGAAGACGTGGGCGGGGCCTCTGTAACCTTCGTTGAACCCTTGTCGAGTGAGCGCCCCGCATCGTCGATTGTACCGGTGATTCCTTCAGTTGTCCCATCTCACGCCTCGGAGGTCCAAGCTGCTGCACCTGGGTCGTCTGCCCTCTTCTTCACCAGCTACCCTGTCTCGGAAAACCAGTCGGATGCGGCTGCGAAAGCCATCCGTCAGGCTAACTTTATGATGGAGCGGATGAAGACGGTGCATGAGAATAGCCAGGATGCTTACAATGCCAGCGCTGCTCTCCGGGCCAATGTCCAGGTAATTAAACTTTCAACTGACCTTGTTCTATCAGGATATGCTACCCGAAAAAATTTCTTCCATACAATCTCCTGTTGTCTGTGTCGAATCTTGTTAGGGATCATTGCAGAAATTAAAAATTTTCTATGCATCACCAAGATCAATCTATGGAGAGACTAGAAACGAGACAGAGGGGAGTGCATCTTCATACCCTTGAAGATCGCGATGCGGAAACATTACAAGAACACGGATGAAGGAGTCGTACTCGTAGCGATTCAGCTCGCGGTTGATTCCGATCTAAGCGCCGAACAACGGCGCCTCCGCATTCAACACACGTACAACCCGGGGATGTCTCCTCCTTCTTGATCCAGCAAGGGTAGAGGAGAAGGTGAGGGAGAGCTCCGGCAGCACGACGGCGTGGTGGTGGAGCTTGCAGTTCTCCGACAGGGCTTCGCCAAGCACTACGGAGGAGGAGGAGGAGGAGGTGTTGGGGAGGGAGAGGGCTGCGCCTGGGGAAGGGGTGCGGCTCCCATGCACCTCCCCACTATATATAGGGGTGGAGGGGGCTGGTTTCTTGCACTCCAAGTCCATTAGGGCGTTGGCAAAGGCGGGGAAAAGAAATCCCATCATTTCCCCCCACCGATTGTTATCCCCCCTTTTTAGGGATCTTGATCTTATCCCTTCAGGATATGATCTTATTCCTTCTAAGGGGGATCTTGGTGCGCCTTGACCAGGGGTGTGGGGCCTTTCCCCCACTACCCACGTTCATGTGGGTCCCCCATGCAGGTGGGCCCCACTCCGGAACCTTCTAGAACCTTCCCGGTACAATACCGAAAAATCCCGAACATTTTCCGGTGGCCAAAATAGGACTTCCCATATATAAATCTTTACCTCCGGACCATTCCGGAACTCCTCGTGACGTCCGGGATCTCATCCGGGACTCCGAACAACATTCAGTAACTGCACACCAATTTCCATAACAACTCTAGCGTCACCGAACCTTAAGTGTGTAGACCCTACGGGTTCGGGAATCATGCAGACATGACCAAGACAGCTCTCTGGCCAATAACCAACAGCGGGA
Organism: Triticum urartu; assembly: GCF_056163025.1. Classification (NCBI taxonomy): domain Eukaryota; kingdom Viridiplantae; phylum Streptophyta; class Magnoliopsida; order Poales; family Poaceae; genus Triticum; species Triticum urartu. The sequence goes on along the minus strand of NC_141877.1, from coordinate 202,836,725 downwards.
TCTGGATACCCATGTTGGCTCCCACATGTTCCACGATGATCTCATCGGATGAACCACGATGTCAGGGAATCAATCAATCATGTATACAATTCCCTTTCTCAATCGGTACGTTACTTGCCCGAGATTCGATCGTCAGTATCCCAATACCTCGTTCAATCTCGTTACCGGCAAGTCACTTTTACTCGTTCCGTAACACTATCATCCCGTGATCAACTCTTTGGTCACATTGAGCTCATTATGATGATGTCCTACCGAGTGGGCCCAGAGATACCTCTCCGTCACACGGAGTGACAAATCCCAGTCTCGATTCATGCCAACCCAACAGACACTTTCGGAGATACATGTAGTGTACCTTTATAGCCACCCAGTTATGTTGTGACGTTTGGCACACCCAAAGCATTCCTACAGTATCCGGGAGTTGCACAATCACATGGTCTAAGGAAATGATACTTGACATTAGAAAAGCTTTAGCAGACGAACTACACGATCTTGTGCTATTCTCAGGATTGGGTCTTGTCCATCACATCATTCTCCTAATGATGTGATCCCATTATCAACGACATCCAATGTCCATGGTCAGGAAACCGTAACCATCTATTAATCAATGAGCTAGTCAACTAGAGGCTCACTAGGGACATGTTGTGGTCTATTATTCACACATGTATTACGATTTCCGTATAACACAATTATAGCATGAACAATAGACAATTATCATGAACAAGGAAATACAATAATAACCATTTTATTATTGCCTCTAGGGCATATTTCCAACAGTCTCCCACTTGCACTAGAGTCAATAATCTAGTTCACATCACTATGTGATTGTAATGAATCCAACACCCATGGGGTTTGATCATATCTCGCTTGTGAGAGAGGTTATTAGTCAACGGGTCTAAACCTTTCAGATCCGTGTGTGCTTTACAAATCTCTATGTCATCTTGTAGATGCAGCTACCATGCGCTACTTGGAGCTATTCCAAATAACTGCTCTACTATACGAATCCGGTTTACTACTCAGAGTCATCCAGATTAGTGTCAAAGTTTGTATCGACGTAACCCTTTACGACGAACTCTTTTACCACCTCCATAATCGAGAAAATTCTTTAGTCCACTAGTTACTAAGGATAAGTTTGACCGATGTCATGTGATCCATTCCTGGATCACTCTTGTACCCCTTGATTGACTCATGGCAAGGCACACTTCAGGTGCGGTACACAACATAGCATACTATAGAGCCTACGTCTAAAATATAGGGGACGACCTTCGTCCTTTCTCTTTCTTCTGCTATGGTCAGATCTTGAGTCACACTCAATGCTCACACCTTATAACACAGCCAAGAACTCCTTCTTTGCTGATCTATTTGAACTCCTTCAAAATCTTGTCACGATATGTATTCATTTGAAAGTACTATTAAGCGTTTTTGATCTATCCTTATAGATCTTTATGCTCCATGTTCAAGTAGCTTAATCCAGGTTTTCCATTGAAAAACACTTTTCAAATAACCCTATATACTTTCCAAAAATTCTACATCATTTCTGATCAACAATATGTCAACAACATATACTCATCAGAAATTCTATAGTGTTCCCACTCACTTGTTTGGAAATACAAGTTTCTCATAAACTTTGTATAAACCCAAAATCTTTGATCATCTCATCAAAGCGCATATTCCAACTCCGAGATGCTTACTCCAGTCCTTAGAAGGATTGCTGGAGCTTTACATACTTGTTAGCATCTTTTAGGATTGACAAAACCCTTCTGGTTGTATCACATACAACCTTTCCTCAATAAAATTGTCAAGGAAACAATGTTTTTGACATCCTATCTGCAAGATTTCATAAATAATGCAGTAACTGCTAATACAATTCAAACAGACTCTTAGGAGTCAACTCTTTGAACTTGTCGGAAAACATCTTAACGACAAGTCGAGCTTTCTTAATGGTGATACTTACCATCATTGTCCGTCTTCCTTTTAAAATCCATCTGTACCCAATAGCCTTACGACCATCAAGTAGTTCTTCCAAAGTCTATACTTTGTTTTCACACATGGATCCTCTCAGATTTTATGGCCTCGAGCCATTTGTCGGAATCCGGGCCCACCATCGTTTCTCCATAGCTCGTAGGTTCATTGTTGTCTAGCAACATGACCTCCAAGACAGGATTACATACCACTCTTAAATAGTACGCATCCTTGTCGGCCTACGAGGTTTGGTAGTGACTTGATCCGAAGTTTCAGGATCACTATCATTAGCTTCCACTTCAATTGGTGTAGGCGCTACAGGAACAACTTCCTGTGCCCTGCTACACACTGGTTGAAGTGACGGTTCAATAACCACATCAAGTCTCCACCATCCTCCCACCCAATTCTTTCGAGAGAAACTTTTCCTCGAGAAAGGACCCGTTTCTAGAAACAATCACTTTTGCTTCCGGATCCGAAATAGGAGGTATACCCAACTGTTTTGGGTGTCCTATGAAGATGCATTTATCCGCTTTGGGTTCGAGCTTATCAGGCTAAACCCTTTTCACATAAGTGCCACAGCCCCAAACTTTTAAGAAATGAAAGTTTAGGTTTCTCTAAACCATAGTTCATACGGTGTCATCTCAACGGAATTACGTGGTGCCCTATTTAAAGTGAATGCGGTTGTCTCTAATGCCTAACCCATAAACGATAGTGGTAATTCGATAAGAGACATCATGGTTTGCACCACATCCAGTAGGGTGCAGCTATGATGTTCGGACACACCATCACACTATGGTGTTCTAGGCGGCATTAGTTGTGAAACAATGTCCACAATGTCTTAGTTGTGTACCAAACACGTAACTCAGATATTCATCTCTATGATCATATCATAGACATTTTATCCTCTTGTCACGACGATTTTCAGCTTCACTCTGAAATTACTTGAACTTCTCAATAATTCAGACTTGTGTTTCATCAAGTAAATATACTTAGAATCTACTCAAATCATCTGTGAAGTAAGAGCATAACGATATTCACTGCGTGCCTCAGCACTCATTGGATTGCACACATCAAATGTATTACTTCCAACAAGTTGCTCTCTTGTTTCATCTCACTGAAAACAAGGCCTTTCAGTCATCTTGCCCATGTGGTATGATTTTCATGTCTCAAGTGATTGAAAATCAAGTGAGTCCAAATGATCCATCTGCGTGGAGTTTCTTCATGCGTATAAACCAATAGACATGGTTCGCATGTCTCAAACTTTTCAAAAAACGAGTGAGTCCAAAGATCCATCAACATGGAGCTTCTTCATGCGTTTTATACCAATATGACTCAAATGGCAGTGCCACAAGTATGTGGTACTATCATTACTATCTTATATTTTTTGGCATGAACATGTGTATCACTACGATCGAGATTCAATGAACCATTCATTTTAGGTGCAAGACCATTGAAGGTATTATTCAAATAAACAAAGTAACCATTATTCTCCTTAAATGAATAACCATATTGCGATAAACATAATCCAATCATGTCTATGCTCAACGCAAACACCAAATAACAATTATTTAGGTTTAACACCAATCTTGATGGTAGAGGGAGCATGCGATGCTTGATCACATCAACCTTGGAAACACTTCCAACACATATCGTCATCTCACCTTCACCTAGTCTCCGTTTATTCCGTAGCTTTTTATTTCGAGTTACTACCACTTAGCAACCGAATCGGTATTTAATACACTGGTGCTACTAGGAGTACTAATAAAGTACACATTATAATGTATATCCAATATACATCGATCGGCCTTGCCAACCCTCTCATCTACCAAGCATCTAGGTTAGTTCTGCTTCAGTGACCGTTCCCCTCATTTCAGAAGCACTTAGTCTCGGGTTTGGGTTCAACCTTGGGTTTCTTCACTAGAGCAGCAACTGATTTGCCGTTTCATGAAGTATCCCTTTCTTGCCCTTGCCCTTCTTGAAACTAGTGGTTTTACTAACCATCAACAATTGATGCTCCTATTTGATTTCTACTTTTGCAGTGTCGCGAATAGCTCAAGGATCATCATATCTATCCCTGACATGTTATAGTTCATCATGAAGCACTAGTAGCTTGGTGGCAGTGACTTTGGAGAACCATCACTATCTCATCTGGAAGATTAACTCCCACTCGATTCAAGCGATTGTAGTACTCATACAATCTGAGCACATCCTCAACGATTGAACTTTTCTCCTTAGTTTGCAGGCTTAAGAAACTTGTCAGAGGTCTCATACCTCTTGACGTGGGCACTAGCCTGAAATCCCAATTTCAGTCCTTGGAACATCTCATATGTTCTGCGATGTTTCAAAAACGTCTTTGGTGCCTCAATTCTAAACCAGTTAGCATTATGCACTGAACTATCATGTAGTCATCAAAACGTGCATGTCAGATGTTTGCAACATCCAAAACCGACGCTCGAGGTTCAGCACACTGAGCGGTGCATTAAGGACATAATCCTTCTGCGCAGCAATGAGGACAATCCTCTGTTTACGGACCCAGTCCGCATAATTTCTACTGTCAACTCTCAACTAAATTTTCTCTAGGAACATATCTAAAACAATAGAACCAAAGTGTGAGCTATGACATAATTTGCAAAGACCTTTTGACTATGTCCATGATAATTAAGTTCATCTAATAAAATTATTTAATGAACTCCCACTCAGATAGACATCCCTCTAGTCATCTAAGTGATACATGATCCGAGTCAACTAGGCCGTGTCCGATCATCACGTGAGACAGACTAGTCATCATCGGCGAACATCTTCATGTTGATCGTATCCACTATACGACTCATGTTCGACCTTTCGGTCTCTTGTGTTCCGAGGCCATGTCTGTACATGCTAGGCTCGTCAAGTCAACCTAAGTGTTTTGCATGTGTAAATCTGGCTTACATTCGTTGTATGTGAACGTTAGAATCTATCACACCCGATCATCACGTGGTGCTTCGAAACAACGAACTTTCGCAATGGTGCGCAGTTAGGGGGAACACTTTCTTGAAATTTTATGAGGGATCATCTTATTTATGCTACCGTCGTTCTAAGCAAATAAGATGTAAACATGAAAAACATCACATGCAAATCATAGAGTGACATGATATGGCCAATATCATCTCGCGCCTTTGATCTTCATCTTTGAGGCGCGGCATGATCACCTTCGTCACCGGCATGACACCATGATCTCCATCATCGTGTCTTCATGAAGTTGTCTCGCCAACTATTACTGCTACTACTATGGCTAACGGTTAGCAATAAAGTAAAGTAATTATATGGTGTTTTCATTGACACGCAGGTCATATAACAAATTAAGACAACTCCTATGGCTCCTGCCAGTTGTCATACTCATCGACATGCAAGTTGTGATTCCTATTACAAGAACATGATCAATCTCATACATCACATATATCATTCATCACATCCTTTTGGCCATATCACATCACATGGCATATGCTGCAAGAACAAGTTAGACGTCCTCTAATTGTTGTTGCAAGTTTTTACGTGGCTGCTATAGGTTTCTAGCAAGAATGTTTCTTACCTACGCCAAAACCACAACATGATATGCCAATTTCTATTTACCCTTCATAAGGACCCTTTTCATAAAATCTGATCCGACTAAAGTGGGAGAGACAGACACCCGCTAGCCACCTTATGCAACTAGTGCATGTTAGTCGGTGGAACCTGTCTCACATAAGCGTACATGTAAGGTCGGTCCGGGCCGCTTCATCCCACGATGCCGCCGAATCAAGATAAGACTAGTAACATCAAGTAAATTGACAAAATCGACGCCCACAACAACTTGTGTTCTACTCGTGCATAGAAACTATGCATAGACCTAACTCATGATGCCACTATTGGGGATCGTTGCAGAAATTAAAAAATTTCTACACATCACCAAGATCAATCTATGGAGAGACTAGCAACGAGAAAGAGGGGAGTGCATCTTCATACCCTTGAAGATCGCGATGCGGAAGCATTACAAGAACGCGGATGAAGGAGTCGTACTCGTAGCGATTCAGATCGCGGTTGATTCCGATCTAAGCGCCGAACAACGGCGCCTCCGCGTTCAACACACGTACAGCCCGGGGATGTCTCCTCCTTCTTATTTTTTTGACAAAAATAGTGGGGAAGACCCCCACTGTGATTCTCATTTTCATTTATAAGAGGGGAACAGTTACACATGGATTTACATGATGGATATAGTACAGGATAATAAGATGTCTACAAATGATCTAGCCAGCTTTGCATGCCCTCTTTCAATCCAGGTTTTGCCTTCTTTATAATCATGCTGAAGTGCTCCTTGAAACTGGCAATGCAATATGCCATATTCTTGACCATGTGATCAAAAATAATGCTATTTCTATGTTTCCAAAGACTCCAGCATCCAGCAATCAAACATTATTTAAAGCAGCCATGGGTATCTTGCTCCCTTCCCTCCAAGAGCATTTCCATAAGGTTATGATCAGTGTTCCATTAGTAACCAATGTTCATCCAGAAGATTTGGCTGAAATCACAGCTAAAAATGAGGTGCATTAGGTGTTCATTAGGTTCATCATCACATAATTCACACTTACTAGTCTCAATGTAGAAATTCTTCCTGTTGAGTAGGTCTCTAGTGTTTAATTTCTCTTGTAACAGAAGCCAGAAGAAGAATTTTTGCTTGGGTAAAGAGCATGATTTCCATATCCATTGATAAGGTTTAGGAGCATCAACAGGATTTCCCATTAGTTCAAGGTATATTCTCTTATTAGAGTACTTTGTGTCACCCCAATAGAATTTCCAAGAATTTGAGAGCTGCTGGTTCTCTCTGTTGTTGATCGGCTCTCTAAGATTGATACTCTGTTGTACTGCAATAGAAGACATAGGCAAGTGGAACAATTCATAAAATTCACTAACCTCCATGTTGCTGACAAATGCAAGAGTTGTGTCAGTCTTCTTTGCATAAGAAAATAGTTGAGGCATTGACTGTGATATTGTATGAGAACACCATTTATCTGACCATAGCTTAATTGTATCACCATTCCCAGCATAGCATATCGTCATATTTTTGAAGTCTTGCAAATTAGAGCAACAATCTCTCCACCAAAAATATCCCACCATGGTAGGGAAACTAGGTACCTCATCATTGCGATAGTAATTGTTCCATATAAGGTTAACCAAGGGAATATCATGCTTGTTGAAGAATTTGTAAAGAAATTTAATAAGCAGAGTTTTGTTTTGTGTTCTCAGATCTAACACACCAAGGCCCCCTGCTTTTTTTGGCAAGAAAACATTATCCCATTTAACAAAACAATTTCCTTTTTTGTTGATATCCTTACCATACCAAAGAAAATTCCTGCCAGACTTTTCAAAGTGGTCCAATATGGAGAAAGGTACTCTGATACAACACATAGCAAAAATTGGCAGAGCAACAACTATGGATTTGAGATGAACAAGTCTCCCAGAGTATGAAATTAAGGAAGCAATGCCAGAAAGTCTATGGTCAAGTCTTGATACCATGGGCATCAAATCTGCTACTTTAGGTATTGTAGATCCCATTGGTAGACCAAGATATGTGATAGGCATGGCTTCTTTTTTATAGTTGAAGGTATTTGCCAGCTCCTGAGCTTTATCATCAGACATATTAATTGGTACCATGGAAGATTTACTATAGTTTACAACAAGCCCAGTGAATTTTGAGAAATTGTCAAGTATCTCAATGAAACTTCTAATTTGTACCTCATCAGCCGGCAGGATAACCAGGGTGTCATCAGCATATTGTATGAAGGGGTAGCATTCAGTAAAATTAGTCTCAATGGGTAGAGATAATGTTCCATTTCTCCAAGCATCATTAACCATGATTTGCAATAATTCTCCAACCATAACATATAGAAGAGGGGAAAAGGGATCTCCTTGCCTAACACCACACTTACATTGTATGCATTTACCTAGAACACTATTAAGGATGACAGATGTAGAAGCACTAGATAGGATAGATGAGACCCATCTAATCCATTTGTTGCTAAATCCCAGATGCTTCATCATGAATAAGATAGCCTTATAGTTCACTTTATCAAAAGCCTTAACAAAGTCAATCTTAAAAATAACAATTTCTTTCTTGGACTTGTGGCACATTTGTATGTATTCAAAACTCCATGCAAGGCAATCCTGAATATTCCTTGTCTTAATAAACCCATATTGATTCTTACTAATTCTAGATATAATAATCTGCTGCACTCTATTAGCAAGGAGTTTAGTAAGTATTTTGATAGGCATACTTACAAGGGATATGGGCCTATAATCATCAGGAGTTACAGGATTGTCATTCTTAGGTATCAAAGTTATGTAGGCAGTGTTAACAGGAGCTAGGGAAAAAAATTCATTGTAGAAATCGTTGATGAATTTGTAGAAGTACTGCTTGATTATGTGCCAACATTACTTCATAAAGAGGCCATTAAAACAATCAGGTCCAGGAGATTTGTCATTGGGCATTTTATTGATGATATCATCAATTGCATCATTAGTGAAGGGCCTGTCTAGATCATAAAGATCCTCCTCCATAGCAAGATGGGATATGTTAAAGTTTTGTGTGCAGATTGTTTTAGTACCAATCCTATTTTTAAAAGAAGCCCATAGTATAGCAGCTTTATGATCATGATCAAATACTTGCTGTCCATCCATAGTCATAAGATATGTGATGTAGTTGTGCCTAAATACATAAGTAGCAATTGCATGAAAGAATTTAGTGTTTTCATCAGCAAGGTTTGCCCATATGATGTTTGCCCTGATTCTCCAGTAAATTCTCTTAGCCTCCAACAACTTGTTTGTATGTTTAATGAGCAATTTCCTGAAATTCTTTTCCACCCTAGCTAGTGGTCTTTGATCCTCAATGCCATCAAATAATTTCACAGAGAAACAACAATTATCAATGATTTTGTTCAGTTGGGAGTATTGCTTGCTCCATGATTTCAAACCTCTTCTGATTGCTTTAAACTTGGAATTTAAATTTTTAGCAGAATCAGAGAAATGAGTGGAATTCAACCAATGTTTCTCCACAGTTTCAATAAAACCACTGAATTCAGTCCAATACTCTTCAAATCTGAATATCTGGCTTCTGGGAATATTGTTGTCAATCTGAATTTTGATAGGTACATGGTCATAAGAAATTTTAGCTAATGGAATAGACATAGTAGATGGATGGGCAGTAGTGCATTGGGAGCTAGTAAAATCCAGTCTAACTTTTACAATAGAGGTTGATCTTGTCTATTGCTCCATGTGAAGGCTCTTACTTTGAGTGGGATTTCAACCAGATCCAGGTTGACAATGATATTATTAAAAGTCATCATACTAGCAGGATCACCACCTGGTTTGTTTCTATTGTCAGGACTTCTTATAAAATTAAAATCACCCAGAATCATCCATAACTTAGACTGGTTCATATTCAGACCCATAAGCCAATCAGTAAATTCCTGCTTACCTTCAGAGCTGTTAGGTCCATAAATATTAGTGAGATACCAGCAGGTATTATCTAGATTAGATGTAAACTCAATGGTGATCTGATAGTAGTTTTGGGATATCACTTTGCCCTTCATTAACTTGCCATTCCAAATGGTAATCAAACCTCCAGAGTTGCCAATAGAAGGTGAAATACAAAATAGGTTGAACCTCTTGGGGCAAAAATTCTTGATATAAGCATTGTCAAAAGTATCTCTCTTGGTTTCTTGAAAAGTCATAATACAGCAAGCACTTTCATCAATTTTCTTTCTAATGTCATTCCACCTAGTTGTGGAGTTTATACCTCTAACATTCCAATTAAGGATATTCCAACTTCTATTCATGGCAAATTTATAGGTAGTAATATTGTGACATATTATGAATAGCATAATATGTACTCCTAGAGGATCTGTGAATCTTGCTACTGCAGCAAGTGTCAGAGGTATAAGAAGTATCACTGTATAATACTTGTTGGAACATTGACAGATAGGAGATAACCAGGCTGAATAGGCATATATAACAGCATAAGCATCTGACAGGCAGTCTCCAATAACATAGGTAGCACAAGTTATAATTATTACACACCAAACTGATAGATGATGCACGCAGGCATCCAAATGACATGGTAGAGCAAGCAAAAAGCATGGAAATCATAACAAGATGGCAGTTAGGGGAGCCACCAAAGCCCACATCATAGTAGGGGATCCTAATCATCAGAGTTGTCATAGTGCAGAGCACTAGGAGACACATCCTGAGGTGCCATCTTACATGGACCTGTGCCAATAGCCTGCAGGGTCTTCATAGGAAATTCAGGAGGTGGAGGTGCCTGCTTATTAATAATCACATCATCAAACTGAGGTCCCAGGTTAACAGATATATCTTTCTTCAGTTTCTTAGGGCCCTGTTTGGTACTGTGATCAGTCTTACCATCATTATTGATGGCAATATCTGCAGCAGCCTGGTCTTTGAAGCCCCTGGTGAGCTTGACAATCCTGTTGCTCCTCCTGCAGAAAGAGTCATCAATGATCTTCTTCTTTTTCTGCCTGTTAGAAGGTTTCTGAACTTCAGTAAATTCCTGGCATGTGATCTCCTCAATGCCGACAGAGCTGGCATTCTTAGGTGGCTCATTCTGGATGGTTTGAATCTGCAGATAACATCTTTTGTTGTTACCATTTGTGCCCACAACATCAACCACATTGCAGGAAGCATTGACAATCTGGCTGCCACCAAGTTTGGGGATGATGTCCTGAGCATTTGTCACCAGGTTACCAATAAGTTCCTGAAGTACATTGATGTGCTCAGTAGCACCCTCAACAACAATGTTGCTTGTCTGCATAGGCTGGGAACTGCTAGAGGATGGTATGTCATTGTAGTTCATGCTGCAGTTCTTGGGGATAAACACAGGGCTTGGAACTTTCTGAGAGCTGGGCTGTGAAGATATAGGATTAATGGGGATGTAATCAGGCCCAAGTGTCTCATGAGGTTCAACATAGAGAGTACTGGAGTGTATCTGGAGAGGTGCCCTTACTTCCTCCAAAACAGGTGCCTCAACATGATCAGCAGTAATAGGTTCAGTAACAGCAGCCAGGTGATCAGCAGCATGGTTCACATTATCATTATGGACAACATGAACATCCTCATAAGGTGCACCAAGGTTCTCATTATGAGGATTTATAACAACCTAATCCATAGGTATATTCCCTAAAACCTCATCATGCCAGAAACCTCCATGAACATGAGGAAGGGGGTGAGGATTTCCACCATCAGGTGGCAATGGATCCTCATCACCCCCTTGCTGACCAATCAGTTCCCTCGACAGAATATAAGTTGGGCAAGTCCATGAGTCACAATAGCCAACATCATCAAGATTCCTCAGTACTACTAAGCTAACTGGAATAGTGTCAACATTCATGAGCCTGAGCTTAACAATAACCCTTGATTTGTCCCTTGGATCTTTGTTCCAGATCAGAAAGTGACCATATGGTGAAATAGTGCAGCTAATCACCCCAACATCCCAACATTCTAATGGATAGTTCATGAGTAGGATCCAAACATCATGAGTCAAAGTTATGCTGCGGTAATTAAGACCTCTATCCTGTTTTCTAATTCTAAGAACAGAGTCCCCAATCTGAAACGGACTAAGACTGACAGCAGTATCACGTGAACAGGCAGTTGTAAACTGAACTAGAGCAGTACCCATACCACAACGGGATGTGTAGTTGATGCGCCATCCACGTCCCTCCAGGTAGTTCGTGATCAGGGCAATGACGCCATGAAACTCCTCAGCAGATACCTCAGGGACGAGCGTGGCGATTTCCCACTCATCGCAGACCATGGGGAGGTCACCTCCAAGGACCACATATCCACGGCGAGCACGGAGAGGGCTAGGAGGGCTGATCATAGTGCCGGGCGGAAGGTGGGGGAGCGGGTTGCAAGGGTAGCAGGCCATCTCGGGGTTTGCAGCGGTGGCTGGCGGAGCAGAGGGAGAAAGACCGAGGGGAGAAGCCGAGGGGACTAGGCGGGCTTCAGATATATCAGGTGGAGGATCCTGGTTCTGTTTGACCCGATAAGCATTAAGTCTGTTATTCTTGTTGAAACAAAATCTGGCGATATGATTATATTGTTGCACCTGATTCTATTGTTGCATTGATTACGCGCGTGACCAGTACCAAGGCATTTTTGGCAGAAAATATAATTGGATATGTCAGTAGAATTCCTCCCAGACGATACATCTTCCGAGTAGATGTGTTGTTCCATACATGTCGGCCTGTTGGGCTCCGCGGACGTGTTTTGGGCCGACCGATTCAAACTTGCACTGGTGCATGCAACGACCAATCTGCTATGATGTGGGTAGTTGCATCTACCGGCAGCGAGCGAAGATCACGATCAACAGGAATCGGCATGCCATGTGGCGTAGATCCAAGAGGAATAACATTCGCCCCCGATAATAGATTAGTACCATGAGTAACATCTCTCGAGTGCGTGGATGTTATATGACCCAGAATTCTACGGTAAACATGATTGGTAGGTATAATATTTGTGTTCTTACCTTTATGACATCGCGTGACAATAGTCCATTCAGAATCTTGTTCTCTATACCACTTCTTCTCTTCAAAAATCCAATTTGGACCTCCACCACTCCATAAGTGGAAATAGCATTTGAATGCATCATAGATGAAATATGATTTACATACCAAGAAGAAACCCACGGCCTTGGAACAAACTTTGAACTTAAAAACATTGCCCTTGATATGAGATACCTCAAATGATTCATAGGATCCTCCAGTGCAAGATGATAGTGCCAAACTCACATTGTGAGAATTCAGATGGAAACCAAATCTTGCAAATGAGACCACGAGGGAGAAACCATAGGAAGAGGAGATGGGGTTAACCGAGGTTTGGAAGAACTTACGGATCTCACCTCTGAAATGGTGATGAAATGAAAAATCCAATTGATGGGCGATGGAATGTGGATCACAGAAGGGATCCATAGGCATGGAAAGGGATTATGATGGTGGAATCAAAGGAGATCTTGGACGGCGCCATGGTCGCCATGGGAGGGGTGGAAGGTGAGGTGGGGTGGGAAGGTCTCCTCCTTCTTGATCCAGCAAGGGGAGAGGATAAGTTGAGGGAGAGCTCCGGCAGCACGACGGTGTGGTGGTGGAGCTTGTAGTTCTCCGGCAGGGCTTCGCCAAGCACTACGGATGAGGAGGAGGTGTTGGGGAGGGAGAGGGCTGCGCTAGGGGAAGGCGTGCGGCTCCCATGCGCCTCCCCACTATATATAGGGGTGGAGGGGGCTGGTTTCTTGCCCTACAAGTCCATTGGGGCGTTGGCAAAGGTGGGGAAAAGAAATCCCATCATTTCCCTCCACCGATTGTTATCCCCCCCTTTTAGGGATCTTGATCTTATCCCTTCGGGATATGATCTTATTCCTTCTAAGGGGGGATCTTGGTGCGCCTTGACCAGGGGTGTGGGGCCTTTCCCCCACTACCCACGTTCCTGTGGGTCCCCCCATGCAGGTGGGCCCCACTCCGGAACCTTCTAGAACCTTCCCGGTACAATACCGAAAAATCACGAACATTTTCCGGTGGCCAAAATAGGACTTCCCATATATAAATCTTTACCTCCGGACCATTCCAGAACTCCTCGTGACATCCGGGATCTCATCCGGGACTCCGAACAACATTCGGTAACTGCACACTAATTTCCATAACAACTCTAGCGTCACCGAACCTTAAGTGTGTAGACCCTACGGGTTCGGGAATCAAGGAGACATGACCGAGACAGCTCTCTGGCCAATAACCAACAGCGGGATCTGGATACCCATGTTGGCTCCCACATGTTCCACAATGATTGAGGGAGTCCTGGATAAGGGGGTCTCCGGACAACCGGACTATATCCTTTGGCCGGACTATTAGACTATGAAGATGCAAGATTGAAGACTTCGTCTCGTGTCCAGATGGGACTCTACTTGGCGTGGAAGGCAAGCTAGGCAATACGGATATGTTTATCGCCTCCTTTGTAACCGACCTTGTGTAACCCTAACCTCTCCGGTGTCTATATAAACCGGAGGGTTTTAGTCCATAGGACAACATACAATCATACCATAGGCTAGCTTCTAGGGTTTAGCCTATATGATCTCGTGCTAGATCTACTCTTGTACTACCCATATCATCAATATTAATCAAGCAAGACGTAGGGTTTTACCTCCATCAAGAGGGCACGAACATGGGTAAAACATCGTGTCCCCTGCCTCCTGTTACCATTCGCCTTAGACGCATAGTTCGGGACCCCTACCCAAGAACCGCCGGTTTTGACACCGACATTGGTGCTTTCATTGAGAGTTCCTCTGTGTCGTCGCCGTTAGGCTTGATGGCTCCTACTATCAGCGATGGCGATGTAGTCCAGGGTGAGACTTTTCTCCCCAGACAGATTTTTGTATTCGGCGGCTTTGCACTACGGGCCAATTCGCTTGGCCATCTGGAGCAGATTGAAAGTTACGCCCCTGGCCATCAGGTCAGGTTTGGAAGCTTAAACTACACTGCCAATATCCGCGGAGACTTGATCTTTGACAGATTTGAGCCCCTGCCTTGTGCGTCACGCGGTCACGATGAGTACGATTTAGCTGTACCATTAGACAACGTTCAGGAGATTGCACCAGCAGCCGCTCCGACCCTCAATTCGGAGCCAGTTGCGCCGACCATGGACAGGAGGATGGACCCCGCCACGGAGGCGTTACCCTCAGCGGCGATCGAGCCGAACATCGACCTTACCTTGCACGAGAGCCGTGTTGTCAAAGTGCCAAATTCTTCGTCGGCCACGGACTCCGAACCGCCTACGCCCGTTCCTATCAAATCTGATTGGGCGTCGATCATGGAGTTTACCTCCGCGAATATCTTTCAGTACTCGCCCTTCGGCGACATACTGAACTCATTAAGGTCTCTCTCCTTGTCTGGAGAGCCCTGGCCGAACTATGTCTGGCAGGATTGGGATGCGGATGACGAAGAAATTCGCTGCCCACCCACCACCGACTTAGTAGCCACTGTTGATGACTTAACCGACATGCTCGACTCCGACTCCGAAGACATCGACGGTATGGACGATGATGCAGGAGACGAACAGGAACCACTGCCCACAGGGCACTGGACGTCCACTTCACCACATGACGTATACATGGTGGACGCATCAAAAGAAAACGATGACGAGGAACGGAAGGACGTAGCAAAGGATTGTCCCCTCGAGAATCAGTCAAAGCGGCGGTGTAAGCGCCGCCCCAAATCCCGCCTCGGTAGAAACAACGACCATGTAGACCCAGCGTTAGAGTAGGGTGAACCATTGCCGAACAACGGCAAAACGGAGAATCAAACCAAACAACCCGACTCTGTCAAAGATAATAGTCCAGACGACATTACACCGGACAGACACCCAGAGCAACAGAATGCCCATCAAAGGCTCGTTGCCACCGCGAGGAGTCTAAAAAAGCAGAAGCAAAGGCTCAAGGCTGCGCAAGATACACTCCAAATCAGATGGAGTAAAGTACTCAATACAGCAGCGAAGTACGGCGGTAATCGCCCCACTAAGAGCTACCCGAAGCGGAAGTTGCTACCTGAATTCGATGAGAAGGCCTTCGAGCCCCCACAACCAAAAATTAAAATAGCCATCTGGCCGGATAGACGACCTCATGGCCAACAAAGAGTGGCAAACAACACCGCACATAAGCCAATACGCGATCCACGCGAGGGCTTGCATCAAAAGGATGGCGAACCCAGATCCATCTATGGACCACGCAAGCGTGCTCCAGCATGCGATGCAACACAACAAACATCCGAACAATGCGGTACACCCAGATACAGGGGTGCCGCACACCCCCCAATGTTTTACTGATGAGGTGCTGGACCATGAATTACCAGAGGGATTCAAACCCGTAAATATAGAGGCATACGATGGAACAACAGATCCTGGGGTCTGGATTGAGGAATATATCCTCCATATCCATATGGCTCGAGGAGACGATCTCCACGCCATTAAGTATTTACCCCTCAAACTCAAAGGGCCAGCTCGGCACTGGCTTAAAAGCCTCCCCGAAAGCTCCATTGGAAGCTGGGAAGAGCTCGAAGACGCTTTTAGGGCAAATTTCCAAGGGACTTATGTCCGACCTCCGGACGCGGACGATTTGAGTCATATCACTCAACAGCCCGAAGAGTCAGCCCGAAAGCTTTGGAACAGGTTTCTTACTTAAAAGGACCAAACAGTCGACTATCCGGACACCGAAGCCTTGGCAGCTTTTAAGCATAGCGTCCGTGGCGAATGGCTTGCCAGACACCTCGGCCAAGAAAAGTCGAGAACAATGGCAGCATTAACAAGCCTCATGACCCGCTTTTGCGCGGGTGAGGACAGCTGGCTAGCCAGATGCAGCACCAGCGACCCCAGTACATCTAAAGTTCGAGATGGAAACGGGAAATCACGGTGCAACAACAATAACAAATGCCGGAATAAAGAAGACAGCACAAAGGGCACAACAGTAAACGCCGAATTCAAAAGCTCTCGGCCAAATCAGCAAAAGCCGCCCTCTAAAGGCGCCAGAGACGAACTATTCAGCCTAAACAAAATCTTGGACCAAGTATGTCAGATCCATAGCACCCCTGGTAAACCCGCTAATCATACCCACAGAGAATGTTGGGTCTTCAAGCAGTCCGGCAAGCTCAACGCCGTACACAAGGGGAAGGATACACCAAGGGAAGAAGAGGATGAGCCTCTCAAGCAAGACACTGGGGAACAAAAGAAGTTTCCACCAGAAGTCAAAACAGTCAACGTGTTACATGTGATCAAGGGGAGAAACAAAGTGGCACTCCTAGAAAAACATGCCCAAGGGCCTATCACCGCGAAGTCCTGCCACTGGTCGTCTCAACCGATCACTTTCGACCATCGTGATTACTCAGCAAGTATCCGACGGGCAGGATGGGCTGACCTGGTATTAGACCCAATAATTGAGGGATACCACTTCACACGAGTCCTGATGGACGGTGGCAGCAGTCTAAACCTGATATACTAGGATACACTCCGCGAAATGGGGATAGACCCAATGAAAATCTGCCATAGCAACACTACCTTTAAAGGAGTAACACCAGGCCCAGGGGCTCACTGTACGGGCTCCCTGCTACTAAAGGTTATATTCGGCTTCCCCAAAAACTTCCGTAGCGAACATTTAACCTTCCACATTGCTCCGTTCCAAAGTGGCTATCAAGCACTACTGGGACGCGAAGCTTTCGCTCGCTTTAATGCAATACCGCATTACGCTTCCCTCACGCTCAAGATGCCCGGTCCACGCGGCATCATTACAGTGAACGGAAATATTGAGCGATCTTTGCGCACCGAAGAGAGTGCGACTGCCTTGGCAGCCGCATACTAACAACGGCCTCACCAACTAAAGCATTCGATAGGTCATCAAGACTACGGACACGGTTAGACGAGTCCGACGCAGCTATATGTAATTCATACACATTTGATGGCCACACCCCTACTACAAATACAAGGGGCTTAACGCACGCAGACAAGTGGCAATTTTTACTCATCTTGAATTGTACATGGTTTCTTTAAACCTACATTTTTGCACGATAACTTTTCACTTAAGTTTCACTCCTTTACAGATAACCATCGTGCTAAACCCGTCCAGGATACGGCACAACAGAGACACAGGTGCAGACGTGCAGCAGGGACCCGTTCCAAGAATTCTTTCTAGATTAAGACCCTGCGTAAACCTTTCTTACTGTCTCTTGTTGATACACATCCCTCGGATTCTCAGTACTATTGAGAAGGATGCTGGCGTCTTGGCATGTGGCCACGTCAGAATAATGCACGTACCTGGACACAAGGGGCTTCTTACAAAGGCCACTATTTAGGCCTGGTTTATACCATAAAAGACGGAATACCTTAGGGAGTGTTCAGCGTCGTGAGTTTGGCCTTATATGCATCAGCTCTGAATCATGTCTTTGGTCAAATGTTGGGTTTGCCCGGCTCCTGTGTTTTGGTGCCTTACGTTCCGCTTTATCGGCTAAGGCAGCACCAGGAGAACTACTGCGATTGTGTCCTGGTTCATCCGGATGAGCACCTCAGTAGAGAAAGCCGAAAACTGACTGTCATGATATAGCGCGAGACTGGTCAACCACTAGATGACCTATCGGAATGTTAGAATTCCTCCGCTTTAACGAAGGGTCGTTTCCCGGCCAGGCATATATGCATCCCGAGTTCGGGAGAGTGCGGAGCCACCAGGGGCTATATAGTAGCCCGACCGTCAAACTCCTATGGCTAAGTGAAAGTGTTAAAGCATCATAGTCCGGTTGCCTTGTTCGCTGCGCTATCACCTCCTTATCAGGACCAAGACGTTGGGTTAAGTGTGAACACGCGTCTTCTGTGAGCACCTCTGCATTATATGCGTGGGGGTTGAAGCCGACGACTGCAATCTTTCAGGTTATATACATATATACATAAACGGCCACACAGGAGGCATCATATCACTTTCAGGAAAAAGTATAAATACAGCCTTAATATATTTCATAAAAACATTGTGTTTACAATGGGAATACACGTCACTCAAACATAATATTCTTCGAACACTGGGCCTCTATCAAACGAGCACCCTCAAGAACTTCCTCAAAATAGTGCTCGGCAGCTACCCGGCCTATGGCCGAACCCTTTCCCGCAACGACGGCAGCATCCATCTCCGCCCAGTATGCTTTGACATGGGCAAAGGCCATCCGCGAGCCTTCTATGCACGCCGACCTCTTCATCGCATTGATGCATGGCACTGCACCAAGTAACTGCTGCACTAAGCTAAAATAGTTGTTCGGCTTCGGCTTCTCCGGCCACAGGTCATCTACGACGGACCTCATGGCAAGTCCGGACGATCTATTAAGTTCGGCCCATTTGGCTAACTGATCAGTTAAGGGAAGCGGACGCTCTGGAACGTTAAATTGCGACCAGAACAACTTGTCCACTTCATGATCTGTCTGATCTCGGAAGTATTCGACCGCATCGGCAGCACTTGCTGCCAAGTCCATACATGCGTCTGCCGAACTCCACAGCCGATCTAGAGGGGCATACCGTGGATCTCCGAACTTCCTCTGTAGCAGAAAGGGCTTCCCAGCCGCAATATCCCTGGCTTCACGCAACTCCTCCTTCTTCGCCCTCATAGCAGAGAGGGTGTCTTTGGTCGCCACCGTGGACTTTTGAAGGTCCGCTGCCTTCACTCGGTTCTCTTCTTCAAGGAACTGGCAACGGTCGGCAATATCTTTTAATTTCACGGCCATCTTCTCTTTGCTTTCACAATGCGCAGCCTTCTCGGCTCTTAACTCTTCAGCCGCCTTCAAAGCAGCCGCACTATTAATTCTTGCTTGTTCCTTGGCTCGGGCAAGTTCCGCCCGAAGGGTCTCCACGGTGGCAGCCCCGTCTGCAATCACAACATATTAAAGATACTGGCATCATGCTGCTCTTATTATGTGACATTCACCAGAAAAACATTACTTACCCTGTGACTCGTCAAGCCGCCTGTTAACAAGCTCGATGTCGGCGTCTGCCGCATCCAGTTGCGGCTTTAGTTAGGCAAACTCATTAGTCTGGCTAGCCACCGGAGCCTCCACCACCTGCACATAAAGGCAGTATGGTTACTACCTGGGACTATGATCCTCTGTTCATCGCCGTTCTCAACGACAACCAGAGTCTCAGGGGCTACTATCTACACAGGGCACATCTAAGATGTGTGGTACTATCAAAACGTATATCATCTCACATACCTCAAAGCCCATTAGTAGACTCGTAAAGGCTTCATGTAATCCGCTTTCGGCGGATGAAATTCTTTCCATCACCGTACCCATCAATGTACGGTGTTCTTCTGAGATGGCCGCTCGCTCCAATAGCTCCCCCAGTACGTTCGATCGCATACCAGATGGTGCCAGCCTCTTTTGTTTGCTCTCTTCGAGAGCCGGATGTTGGGGACTTCGGGTGACTATGGGATTATCTTCTGGCCTCACCGGATCCGGAGAGGCCCTCCGTGACGACACTTCAAGGTCGCCCGCTTCTTGAGCGGGGGAGTTCGGGGGAGGCGTTTCGGTCTCCATCATCTCTGGAAGAAGATCCCCCGAAGACAAGCTCAGCTGAGAAGGGCTAAGATCCGAACTGCAAGCATATGCTTCGGTTATTTTTCTCAGAGGAAAGGTAGTATACCTTCACTATTAAAGTATTTTTTGATCACTTACGGCTCGTTGGAGGGCTGGTCCCCGCGTGGACTCTGTGTGGCAAGAGCACCCCCCGAGGCAGGGCCCTCTATTGGAGACTTCTTCTCCCGTTTGGAGGCCTCTATTTTCGGATCCTCAGAGGCAGTCCTCTTCCTCCCCCGTAGCGAGAGAAGGTCAGAATCTTCTCCTTGGTTATCCTCCCTTATGGAGGCGCTCATTCCCTCGGTTGGAACTGAAAGTGATGGGGGCCCGCTTTCGCCCATCTTATCCCCCCCCCCCGTATCTTCCTTCGAGGGCTCCGGGCAAGGTGCGAGCTCGAGCATCTTTTCCAGTACCGGATTCTCCAAACCCTCAGGGAGGGGGCCGAACACCAAATCATCTTCGCCTTTGTTAGCCAGTCCTGGTCAAAGGGCGACTTCTCAGAAATAACGTCATGGTAAATAAAAGACGATGTGTTCGGCTTGAGGATTACTTACTTGTTCGGCGGTGCGGTTGCTACTCAGGCCCACGTCCTCGGTAGTGTCCGGACACTCTGTTTGAGGTCCGAATAGTGACTTGTACATCTCCTTGTGCGTCAGGCCAAGGAAACTTTGGATAGCACGCGGTCCTTCTGGTTTGAACTCCCAGAAGCGAAGGGGCCGGCGTTTGCAAGGCTGGACTTGACGAACCAGCATGACTTGCATTACCATAACCAAATTAAAATATCCCTCGAAGAGATTTTGAATGCGGCTCTTCAGTATAGGCACGTCCTTGGCCGGACCCCAGCTCAGCTCTTTGCTAATCCATGACATCAGTTGTGGTGGGGGGCCCGAGCGGAAAGCGGGGGAAGCTGTGATGTAAAACCACTCCTGTTGCCATAATCCAGACACCTTTGGAAAGGAACCCTTTGGCCATGGAGCTCCTGCAATCTTGCTTATTAAAGCGCCTCCGCACGCTGCGTATTGTCCCTCGATTGTCTCCGGCCTCACATCAAAGGGCTTGAGCCACAAGCCGAAGTGAGGGGTAATGCGGAGGAAAGCCTCACACACGAAAACAAAAGCCGAGATGTGGAGAAAGGAGTCCGGGGCTAGATCGTGGAAATCTAGCCCATAGTAAAACACCAAGCCCATTACGAAGGGATCCAGAGCGAGGCCTAGACCTCGGAGGAAGTGGGAGATGAACACAACGTCCTCATTGGGTTCAGGAGTAGGGACGACCTTCCCTCGGGTAGGCAGCCGATGCGAAACCTCGGCGGTCAGGTATCTGGCCTCCCTCAACTTCTTGATATCCTCTTCCGTAATGGAGGAGGGCATCCATCGGCCTTGAAGGCTGGATCCGGAGATGACTGAAGATCCGGAGCACCTGACCTAGGCTTTGGGTGTTAGAACTCGAGGCGGGGGAAGGATTCGATTAAGCACGGGAGGGAAAAAAGGTGAAAACCTTGGCCCTTTATAAAGAGGGTGAATACCAAGCGTCCTCTCCATGGCCGTTTGGGGCTTGCCTATATTCTAGGAGTCCTAGGCACGGTTGGGTTACCCACGTCCGTATTGATGAGAATCCCATGATAACGGGGCACGATCTTTGCTTTGACGAGACGTGTCCAAAAACTACCTTGCGTTATGTGCGGGGCTAGTTAAAAGAAACGGTTCGGATAATCCCCGGGCCGTGACGTAATGTCGTGTTGCCAAAACAAGTCAGCAAATTGGACATGTGGAAATATTATTCTCTCTACGGTGGTATGTGGAAACTTATTTTGCAGGGTCAGACACTATCCTTGTATTAAAATTCTTCCGTGGTGTATTCGGAGGAGGAACCCGCCTTGCAATGCCGAAGACAACACTGCGTGCCAGACTCATTGTCATTGAAGCCTGGTTCAGGGGCTACTGAGGGAGTCCTCGATAAGGGGGTCTCCGGACAGCCGGACTATATCCTTTGGCTGGACTGTTAGACTATGAAGATGCAAGATTGAAGACTTCATCTCGTGTCCGGATGGGACTCTACTTGGCTTGGAAGGCAAGCTAGGTAATACAGATATGTTTATCGCCTCCTTTGTAACCGACCTTGTGTAACCCTAACCTCTCCGGTGTCTATATAAACCAGAGGGTTTTAGTCCGTAGGACAACACACAATCATGCCATAGGCTAGATTCTAGGGTTTAGCCTCTCTGATCTCGTGGTAGATCTACTCTTGTACTACCCATATCATCAATATTAATCAAGCAGGACGTAGGGTTTTACCTCCATCAAGAGGGCCCGAACCTGGGTAAAACATCGTGTCCCCTGCCTCCTATTACCATCCGCCTTAGACACATAGTTTGGGAACCCTTACCCGAGAGCCGCCGGTTTTGACACCGACAATGATCTCATCGGATGAACCACAATGTCGGGAATTCAATCAATCCTGTATACAATTCCCTTTGTCAATCGGTACGTTACTTGCCTGAGATTCGATCGTCAGTATCCCAATACCTTGTTCAATCTCGTTACCAGCAAGTCACTTTTACTCATTTCGTAACACATCATCCCGTGATCAACTCTTTGGTCACATTGAGCTCATTATGATGATGTCCTACCAAGTGGGCCCAGAGATACCTCTCCGTCACACGGAGTGACAAATCCCAGTCTCGATTCATGCCAACCCAACAGACACTTTCGGAGATACCTGTAGTGTACCTTTATAGCCACCTAGTTACGTTGTGACGTTTGGCACACCCAAAGCATTCCTACAGTATCCGGGAGTTGCACAATCTCATGGTCTAAGGAAATGATACTTGACATTAGAAAAGATTTAGCAGACGAACTACACGATCTTGTGCTATGCTCAGGATTGGGTCTTGTCAGTCACATCATTCTCCTAATGATGTGATCCCGTTATCAATGACATCCAATGTCCATGGTCAGGAAACCGTAACCATGTATTGATCAACGAGCTAGTCAACTAGAGGCTCACTAGGGACATGTTGTGGTCTATGTATTCACACATGTATTATGATTTCCGGATAACACAATTATAGCATGAACAATAGACAATTATCATGAACAAGGAAATACAATAATAACCATTTTATTATTGCCTCTAGGGCATATTTCCAACAAATCTGTACACCCACTGGGTGTTTTGTTGTCTTTGGTGTCTGCGCTCTTCCACTCGGTCTGGGCGAGTAGGATCTGAACTGGTGGGGGCACGCTAAGTGCACCCACTCGGTGTAGTCCCCGAGACGACAGTCGACTGCTGGCAGTCGACTGGGGTCTGAGTTCTTTTTCCTTTCTTTTCTTCCACTCGACCCGGGCGGACCGGTCGAATGGGATCTGAACCAGTGGGTGTAGTCCCCGAGACCACGGTCGACTGCTGGCAGTCGGCCAGGGTCTGAATAGTTTTGTTTATACTCGACCCAGGCGGACCGGTCGAGTGGGGTCTTGATCAGCGGGGGCACGCCAAGTGCACCTGCTGGGTGTAGTCCTCGAGACCGCAGTCGACTGCGTGCAGTCGGCTGGGGTCTAAGTGAACTCTTTAGGTTTTATTCACTCGAAAGTAAATACTTTTTGATCTTGTCGATTGACACGTATTTTGCCTCCTGCAGAAATCTTGTACTCTCATTTCCATGTTTGCTGAACTTGAGGAGAAGCAGAGGCAACTCAACCTCGACTTGGAGCTGGCCCAACAAAATCTGAAGAAAGCTTAAGATGAAGCTGCTAGTACGGAAGGTAACTGCCTGTCGACTGTCTTCTAATATATTTCTTCGATCTCTTGTTTGATTCGATTGCTTCTTTTGCAGATAAAATGAAGTTGGCTCTGGAGAAGAAGGACTCGGACCTTGCCACTGCGCAGAAGGAAGCCCAAGATAAAACTGCCCTTGCGGACCAGAAGCTGGCTTCAGTCGGTGCGCTGGAAGGGGAGGTGAACAAACTGAAGTCCTGGCTCAATGAGTCCAACCGAGAAGTGAGTCGTCTAAAGAAGGATAAAATTATCCTGAATGAAAAGCTGGAGTCTGCGGTCCACAAGAGGAATGACATGGAAGCTTATCTGAGAACTCTTGCCAAGAAGCTCTATCTGATGCTGGAAGGTACTCCTTTCAAACCGACTGTGTTGATGCTTGCAAATGAATCCTGTCTAGTCGACTCACTAATTTTTTGACTGCAGAATTCTGTCAAGACTTTGACGAGGAAACCGGAAGGGTCGAGACGGGTCTGGACCCTATCGCTTCTCTAGTTTGCGACGAAACTGCCACAAGTTCGAACGTGCTCCGACTGGAGTCTCGTGTCGCCAGCATCACAAGTTACCTCGCGCGTCTGAAGGTGGCAGTCTCACGAGTCGACTCATTGCTCTGGCCAAGGGCGATGCTTCAAAATGACCTGGAATCTCTGATGGCTCGACTCGACGAGATCCCTGACCAAGTGCAAGAATGGAAGAAGTCCTCCGCCCGGTGTGGTGCTGACGTGGCACTGTCCTTGGTGCGAGTCCACTGCAAGGAAGCCCTTGAAGACAAGCTGGCGGCGATCAAGGTCGCCAACACCAAAAGGCATGACTTCCAGTCCTTTATGGAGACTTTCATTGCTGCTGCTACTCAGATCGTGGATGGGATCGACTTGGACGAGTTCGTCGAACCTGCCATCCCTCCTCCTGGCGAGTGAACAAACTTATGAGATTTGAATCTGCCTTAAATTTGCCTCGGGATGCCGAGTGATTGCTGTAACCATTAAACTCCTCCGGGCTTGATGCTGGAATACTTTGATTTGCTTTAGGATTTATCCGAATTTGGTTTATTTCCAAATATGCTTGCGTTTTGCCTTCAAGTGGACTTTGTTCTTTACTCAGAATAATCTTTGTGCTTGAGACGTAGCTCTGAGGTAGTGACTCCAGTCGACCTGCACTTCGTCGTCCTTGCGAATAGGGACAGAGCACGCATTGCAGTCGACCTGCACCTCGTCGTCCTTGCGGATAGAGACGGAGTGCACATTGTACTTGTGGCGTAGCTCCGAAGGAGAGGGTTGCAGTCGACCTGCACCTCGTCGTCCTTGCGGATAGGGATGGAGCGCACATTGTACTTGTGGCGTAGCTCCGAAGGACAAGGTTGTAGTTGACCTGCACCTCGTTTTCCTTGCGGATAGGGATGGAGCGCACATTCTACTCGTGGTGTAGCTCCGAAGGAGAAGGTTGCAGTCGACCTGCACCTTGTCATCCTTGCGGATAAAGATGGAGCACACATTGTACTTGTGGCGTAGCTCCGAAGGAGAAGGTTGCAGTCGACGTGCACCTCGTAGTCCTTGCGGATAGGGATGTGTTTTGAACTTAGGCGAGTAATAGACTGCATCTAAGCCCCCGAGTGGGAGGGTTGCTCTCCACTCGGTAGGATTTTTTAAACTTAGGCGAGTACTGGACTGCAGCTAAGCCCCCGAGTGGGAGGGTTGCTCTCCACTCGGTAGGATTTTACAAACTTAGGCGAGTACTGGACTGCAGCTAAGCCCCCGAGTGGGAGGGTTGCTCTCCACTTGGTAGGATTTTACAAACTTAGGCGAGTACTGGACTGCAGCTAAGCCTCCGAATGGGAGAACTTAGGCGAGTACTTGGCTGCAGCTAAGCCGCCGAGTGGGAGGATTGCTATAACGCCCTCGATGCGGCTATATCTCCCACGTGTCGAAGCACGACTTATAGGCATAACCGCACTGAAAGCAATGTCGCAAGTGAGGTAATCTTCACACAACCGATGTAATACATAAGGGAAAAACATACATAGTTGGCTTACAATCACCACTTCACACAATTACATGAATAAAGCATTACATCAACCAGATAAAATCAAGGTCCGACTACGGAACCAAAATAAAAGAAGACTACCCCAAATGATACATAGATCCCCGATCGTCCCGACTGGGCTCCACTACTCATCAACTAGAACGAAACAACACAAAGGACAAGATCTTCATCGAGCTCCTCCTTGAGCTTGGTTGAGTCACCTGCACGGCATCATCGGCACCTGCAAACTGGTTTTGGAAGTATCTGTGAGTCACGGGGACTCAGCAATCTCACACCCTCGCGATCAAGACTATTTAAGCTTATAGGAAGGGTAAAAGGTATGAGGTAGAGCTGCAGCAAGTGACTAGCATATATGGTGGCTAACATACACAAAAGAGAGCGAGAAGAGAAGGCAAAAGCACGGTCGAACATCTATGATCAAGAAGTGATCCTAGAACAACCTACATCAAGCATAACTCCAACACCGTGTTCACTTCCCGGACTCCGCTGAGAAGAGACCATCACTGTTACACACGCGGTTGATGCATTTTAATTAAGGTCAAATTCAGATTTTCTACAACCGGACACTAACAAATTCCCATCTGCCCATAACCGCGGGCACATCTTTCAAAAGTTCATAACCCTACAGGGGTGTCCCAACTTAGCCCATCACAAACTCTCACGGTCAACAAAGGATATTCCTTCTAGCGGGAAGACCCGATCAGACTCGGAATCCCTGTTACAAGACATTTCGACAATGGTAAAACAAGACCAGCAAAGCCACCCGAATGTGCCGACAAATCCCGATAGGAGATGCACATATCTCTTTCTCTGGGCACACCGGATTGTCCAAGGTTCCGGTAGGCCAGCCCAGAGTTGCCCCTGGTGGCCACCGGCAGCTGACAGGTTGGACCAACACTCAGAGGAGCACTGGCCCAGGGGTTTAAATAAAGATGACCCTTGAGTCTGCAGAACCCAAGGGAAAGAAAAGGCTAGGTGGCGAATGGTAAAACCAATGTTGGGCCTTGCTGGAGGAGTTCTATTCAAGGCGAACTGTCAAGGTGTTCCCATTATAACCCAACCGCGTAAGGAACGCAAAATCCGAGAACGTAACACCGATATGACGGAAACTAGGGCGGCAAGAGTGGAACAAAACACCAGGCATAAGGCCGAGCCTTCCATCCTTTACCAAGTATATAGATGCATTAATTAAATAAGAGATATTGTGATATCCCAACAAGTAAACATGTTCCAACAAGGAACAACATCTCCATGTTCCAACAAGGAACAAATTTCAATCTTCACCTGCAACTAACAACACTATAAGAGGGGCTGAGCAAAGCGGTAACATAGCCAAACAACAGTTTGCTAGGACAAGGTGGATTAGAGGCTTGGTTCAACAATACGGGAGGCATGATTAGCAAGTGGTAGGTAACGCAGCATATGCATAGCAAAAGAGCGAGCAACTAGCAAGCAAAGATAGAAGTGATTTCGAGGGTATGGTCATCTTGCCTGAAATCCCGCAAGGAAGAAGAATGAGTCCATGAAGAAGACAAACAGACGTAGTCGAACGGGTCCTCACAAACGCGACGTTCTCGGAACCAACCCGAAGAAGCAACACCGGAAAGAAGCACACAACATAGTAAACAACCAACACATAATCATGGCATGATGCACAATCAAGTATGATGCATGTCCGGTTTAATGAAGCATGGCATGGCAAAGTGCACAAACAAAACTACAAGTTAAATGGATCCCAATATGCATCGGGATGCATATTGACGGAACACCACAACAATTATTTAGTTCTCTCTCGGTTAGGTACTCAACAATATTGAATGTTGGTTAACATGGCAAGAGGTGAGGCATAACAACACTACATCATCTAAACAATTTAAATGGGGC
Organism: Triticum urartu; assembly: GCF_056163025.1. NCBI lineage: Eukaryota > Viridiplantae > Streptophyta > Magnoliopsida > Poales > Poaceae > Triticum > Triticum urartu. The sequence goes on along the minus strand of NC_141877.1, from coordinate 202,808,916 downwards.
CGGATATAACAAATAAGGAATCCGGTAGATCCCCATATGCCTTAGTAATTTAATGCAACAACAATTTAAACATTTTAATTGTTGTTATGATGATGCGGATGACATGAGCAAGTTTTATGCAATTTTTATTAAAAGTTGACAAGAGCATTATGAAACATTTGTCATCGTGGTGGAAAGAAAAGGGGTGGCACGGTGATAACAAAAACGGTGCCACGGCAGTGTTTCGGTTCCGGTAACTCGATTGAGATATCTATGCAAAGGAGAAGTGTGCGAATGCGTGCAAAAGATGGTGGGGCGCTCCCGGATTCCAGGTGTCCCACGAGTTGGCGACAAGGAACCGAGTGACAATTTGGGCACGGTGCAAACATGAGCATCTCAAACATCGCAAGCATTCGTTCACGGACGTCGTCTCGAGGTTATACCTTCGAAGTGTGTAAACGGGATGGTTGTCATTCGGTGCCAAGTAGAGGAAGTAGATGTTCACTCGACGGCCTTCAGCGACAGTAGTTGTACACAGGTCTTCGGCCACGGAAGTAGTCGTACATATTTTCGTAGAGGTTCGGGGTCACGGCGAGGATCATGACGTCCACAGGGTCGACGGTAGGGTGCACATTTCAAAGGCGAACTTGGCGTATCCGTGCAGTGGTCGAACTTGCCGAACGGCCGGAGCATTACTTGATGATCCAGGTGCGGGTCTTGCAAAACCAAAGTGCTCATGTGCGGGAACGTCTCGGTCGTTCAGCGAAGAGGTCGTGTAGACGAACCGAAGTGACAGCAGGCGAGATACACGGCCACGGCTGTCTTCAGACTTGAAGTTTCGTGTAGTCGAACTTGACGGATCCGAGGGCTCTGAGCGTTGTGGTACTTGGCGCAATCCGAGACAACGGTACTTGAAAAACCGGATACGGTCTTAGAGCCATGGTCTTAGCATCAACAGAAAGCGGAGACGCACGAAGGGTGAAGTAGTACGCTGCTGCTGCACGCCGGGCCGGCAGGAGGAGGCGCTTGGGAGCCCGACACGCCTGGACCGATGCTGCTACAACCTCGGGCTGCTGGAGCGCTTCGGAGCTGCTTCTCGCAGATCCCAAGGATGACGAGCAGGTGCAGGCAGAGGAGGACGGTCGTCGGCGGCAATGTAGCGGTGGGATGCGGGCAGGAGGAGAAGAAGACGGCGCGGCGCTCACTGGTGATGAGGAGGAAGTAGGGGCGCCGGACTACAGCAACAGCTACCCGAATGCTGGGAGCTCCGCGACGGCGGTCATGGCAAGCGGTGAGACAACGAAGGAGGCCGAGGCATGCAGGAACCGAGCGGATGAGGACTTGGCGAGGGCAAGGTCCGCGTAGGAAGAAGAGGGGGTCGGCGGGCGGCTGGCTTTGTCCAGGATCCGAGGTAGCTGCGGGCGTGCCGGCTCGGGGATGAGCGCAGCTTCTCGGAGAAGGCAAGGGGCGCAGGAGGAGAAGACGAGGGAGAGGAGGCAGATCGAGCGTCGGGCATGAGGGGATCGAGCAGAGCTCTCCCTCGTGCGATGCGTGGGGATTCTGGCGGCGTTAGGAGGGAGGATGAGAGGGAGAGAAGTGCGGTCGGCCTAGGGTTGGATAGGTTTTGCTGGGCCTTGGGAGTCCGACCCAGTTTGAGGGAAATGGCCAGAGGCCTGCTGGAGTTGCGGGAAAACTTGGACCAAATGGCCCGCAGGAGGCCCAAATGGCATGTCTGGGCTCTCCCTCCCCCTCCTATTTACTTCTTTTTACAAAAACAGAGAAATAAGAGAAAGGAAAAGAGAGAAGATAAGGTCAGAGGAAGAATTTGGGTAGGTGGTTAATTTTATTGGACTCACAAAAATATGCTCAGTCCAAGAAAATTAGAAAAATCCAGATCGAACGATAAGAATTCAAACTCATTTGAATTTAATTCAAATGGGTTTGAACTAGGTCGAGGTTTTAGGAGTTTCCAAAAATGATGACAATTTTGGTAGAGCTCCGGCAAAATGATGAAGAAAAAAGGCAAGGTTAGAGAGTCAACACTTGAAGAAGAAAAGGACAAGGGATTAATATGCTAGTGTGTTAAGGTGAATTTCAAATTAAAGAAAATATTTAATATAGCTCCCTACTATCGGGAGGATATGTGTTATAAAGAGAACTCACCATGTGAATTCCCTTGATTTAAATGGATCAAAGATCCATGCCATTTATTTAGTTGAGTTAAAAAATGACATGATGGCATGATGACATGATGCAATGCAAAAATAAAAGGGCAGGCACAAATGAAACACACGGCGAAACCCGGAATATATGGAGGTCTTCTCGAGCATCGATCTCGGGGCGTCACAATTGCTCTCCACTCGGTAGGATTTTACAAACATAGGCAAATACTTGACTGCAGCTAAGCCTCCGAGTGGAAGAACTTAGGCGAGTACTGGACTACAGCTAAGCCCCCGAGTGGGAGGATTGCTCTCCACTCGGTAGGATTTTAAAAACTTAGGCGAGTACTGGACTGCAGCTAAGCCTCCGAGTGGGAGAACTTAGGCGAGCACTGGACTACAGTTAAGCCCCTTGAGTGGACTGCAGCTAAGCCCCTCGAGTGGGAGGACTGCTCTCCACTCGGTAGGGTTTTACAAACTCAGGCGAGTACTGGACTGCAGTTAAGCCCCCAAGTGGGAGGGTTGCTCTCCACTCGGTAGGATTTTACAAACTTAGGCGAGTACTGGACTGCAGCTAAGCCCCCGAGTGGGAGGGCTGCTCTCCACTCGGTAGGATTTTACAAACATAGGCGAGTACTGGACTGCAGCTAAGCCCCCGAGTGGTAGGGTTGCTCTCCACTCGGTAGGATTTTATAAACTTAGGAGAGTACTGGACTGCAGCTAAGCCCCCGAGTGGGAGGGTTGCTCTCCACTCGGTAGGATTTTACAAACTTAGGCGAGTACTGGACTACAGCTAAGCCCTCGAGTGGGAGAACTTAGGCGAGTACTGGACTGCAGCTAAGCCCCCGAGTGGGAGGGTTGCTCTCCACTCGATAGGATTTTGCAAACTTAGGTGAGTATTGGACTGCAGCTAAGTCCCCGAGTGGGAGAACTTAGGTGAGTACTGGACTGCAGCTAAGCCCCCCGAGTGGGAGGGTTGCTCTCCACTCGGTAGGATTTTTTCAAACTAAGGCGAAACGGATTCGCGGCTAAGCCTCCCGAGTGAGAGGCTTGCCTATCACTTGAGAGGATTTTCTTTCAAACATAGGAGAAATGGATTCGCGGCTAATCCCACCCACTGGGGGATTTCAGAGGTAAATAAAAGCAACAACAATCGTGCGAGAAGACTAAAAAGCTCTTGTCTTTAATGAACAAATTACAAAGGTACTTCTTATTACATTTTGTTTGAATGAGTGCTTATGTATAAAAGGGGCGAAGCAGCTCCGCGTTCCAGGCTCGTGGCTCGTCCTTCTGGTGCTCAACACTGTAGAGATGGTATGCTCCATTGTGGGGAACTTTGGTGATGATGAAGGGGCCTTCCCAAGCCGGGGCGAGCTTGTGTGGTTTCTGTTGATCTACTCGAAGAACCAGGTCTCCCTCTTGAAAGGTTTGACCCCTCACGTTTCTGGCGTGGAATCTATGCAAGTCTTGCTGATAAATGGTCGACCGGATTAAGGCCATCTCTCTTTCCTCCTCTAAGAGATCGACTGAATCTTGCCGGGCCTACTATGCTTCCTCTTCGGAGAAGAGCTCGACTCGGGGTGCGTTGTGGAGCAGGTCACTTGGCAGAACAGCTTCGACTCCATAGACCAAAAAGAAAGGAGTTCGTCCAGTAGACCGATTGGGAGTTGTCCTCAAACCCCAAAGAACTGATGGAAGTTCGTCAACCCAAGCGCCTGCTGCATGTTTGAGATCACGCATCAGTCGGGGTTTCAATCCTCTGAGAATTAGTCCATTCGCTCTTTCTGCTTGTCTGTTCGACTGCGGGTGAGCTACTGAAGCATAGTCGACTCGTGTGCCTTGAGAAGCGCAGAAAGCTCTAAACTCATCAGAGTCGAAGTTCGACCCGTTGTCAGAGATGATTCTGTGTGGAACTCCATATCTGAATGTCAACTCTCTGATAAAACTGACAGCGGTGCTGGCTTCGAGATTCTTGATAGGTTTAGCTTTGATCCATTTGGTAAACTTGTCGACTGCTACGAGCACATGAGTGAAGCCGCTCATACCAGTTCTCAGTGGTCCCACCATATCCAATCCCCAAACAGCAAAGGGCCAGACAAGGGGAATGGTCTTCAGGGCTGACGCTGGCTTGTGAGACATGTCAGAGTAAAACTGGCAGCCTTCACATTTGTCGACTATATCTTTCGCCATTTCATTTGCTCGTGGCCAATATAATCCGGCTCGGTATGCTTTAGCCACGATGGCCCGAGAGGACGCATGGTGACCACAGGTCCCCGAGTGGATGTCGTTGAGGATCATTCGACCTTCTTCTGGTGTTATGCATTTCTGACCGACTCCAGTCACACTTTCCCAGAATAGTTGTCACCTTATCACAGTAAAGGCCTTGGATCAACGGATGATCTGTCGAGCCTCTTCTTCGTCCTCTGGGAGTTCCTTCCTAAGGATGTACGCAATGTATGACACTTTCCAGTCGAGAGCAATGACTAGAACCTCCATGACCAGGTCGAGCACGGCTGGGACCTCGACTTCAGTCGGATCTATGGCGCTCTTAGGCTGAGGGGGCTCTTCAGTAAAAGGATCTTCCTGAACTATCGGTGTGTGAATATGTTCCAAAAGCACATTGTTGGGAATGGCTTCTCTCTTGGAACCTATCTTTGCCAAGTCATCGGCTGCCTGATTTTTTAGTTGGGGTATGTGATGGAGCTCTAACCCCTCAAACTTCTTTTCCAACTTCCTCACCGCGTTGCAGTAACCAGTCATGGCTGGGCTTCTGATGTCCCACTCCTTCATCACTTGATTGACTACCAAATTTGAGTCGCCATAGACCATGAGGCGACGAACGCCGAGTGAGATGTCCATATGCAACCCATATAGGAGTGCTTCATATTCAACTTCATTATTGGAGGAATCAAAGTGAATCTGGAGGACATATATGAGCTTGTCTCCTCGGGGGGATACCAGAACCACCCCAGCAACAGACCCATTCAGCATCTTGGAACCATCAAAGAACATGGTCTAGTGCTCCGAGTGGACTTGAGTCGGCAATTGTTGTTCAATCCACTCGGTGAGGAAATCTGCTATTGCTTGGGACTTAATAGCTTTCTTTGCCTCAAACTTGATATCAAAGGGAAGGAGTTCAATCGCCCACTTTGCCACTCGACCAGTTGCATCTCTATTGTGCAGAATCTCTAACAATGGAGCGTCGCTGACGACTGTAACAGAGTGATCAGAGAAATAGTGTGCAACCTTCTTCATGGTCATGTAAATCCCATAAACAAGCTTCTGATAGTGTGGATATCTCTGTTTTGACGGAGTCAGAACTTCGGAAATATAATAAACCAGACGCTGAACTTTATAGGCTTTTCCCTCTTCTTCCCGCTCGACCGTAAGTACTGTACCGACGACTTGTCCAGTGGCTGCTATATAAAGCAGTAAAGGCTCTTTGCTGATTGGGGCAGCAAGCACCAGCTGGGTGGAGAGCAGGGCTTTTAGCTCTGCAAATGCTGCATTAGCTTTAGGAGTACACTCGAACTTGTCTGATTTCTTCATGAGTCGGTAAAGAGGCAGTGCCTTTTCACCGAGGCGAGAAATGAATCGACTTAGGGCGGCCAAACAACCAGTAAGCTTCTGGACGTCATGCACACGCACAAGGCGTTTCATCCGGAGTATGGCACCCACTTTCTCTGGGTTAGCATCGATCCCTCGTTCGGAAACGAGAAATCCGAGTAATTTTCCGCCTGGAACTTCAAACGTGCACTTTGATGGATGAAGCTTGATATCATACCTTCTGAGGTTGGCAAAGGTTTCAGCAAGGTCAATAGTAGGTCGGAACCTTTATGTGACTTGATCACAATGTCATCCATGTATGCTTCCACATTCCGACTGATCTGAGTGAGCAGGCACTTCTGAATCATCCGCATGAATGTGGCTCCAGCATTCTTTAAACCGAATGGCATAGTGACATAACAGAAGCATCCAAATGGGGTGATCAAAGCTGTTTTTATCTCGTCGGGTCCGTACAGATGGATCTGGTGGTACCCGGAATAGGCGTCCAAAAAGGACAAACACTCGCACCCTGCAGTCGAATCGACTATCTGGTCGATGCGAGGGAGAGGAAAGTGATCTTTCGGGCAGGCCCGATTGATATGTTTGAAGTTGATGCACATGCGAAGTGAGTCGTCCTTCTTTGGGACCATGACAACATTAGCTAACCACTCGGAGTGGTAAATCTCACGGATAAACTCAACTGCCAAAAGCCGAGCCACCTCTTCACCGATTGCCTTCCTCTTTTGTACGGCGGACCGTCAAAGATGTTCTTTGACTGGTTTCACTTTTGGGTCGACTCGCAAACGATGCTCAGCCAGCTCCCTGGGAACACCTGGCATGTCCGAAGGTTTCCATGCAAAGATGTCCCAGTTCTCACGGAGGAACTGGGTGAGCGCTTCTTCCTATTTGGAGTCGAGTGTTGTTGAAATGTGAGTCGGAGCAGCATTGGGATCCGTCGGGTGGATGTGAATCGACTTTGTTTTATCAGACGACTGGAATGCTGAATCCGTGGGGGGCTTCTTGGCTCGCAACAAATCACTCGGATCTGCACCTTTTTGATATTCTTGCAATTCTACTACGGCCATCTGTGCATCGGCGATCTTTGAGCCCTTCTGGAAGCACTCTTCCGCCTTTTTCCGACTACCGGTGATAGTGATCACCCCTTTGGGACCAGTGATCTTTCCGACTACCGGTGATAGTGAAACGTAACATGGTCGAGCCATAAAACGTGCATAAGCTGGCCTGCCCAGAATAGCATGATAGGCACTCTGGAAATACACAACTTCAAATGTCAACTTTTCTTTGCAGTAATTCTTGGAATCACCGAAAACCATGTCGAGAGCAATCTGGCCGAGTGATGCAGCCTTCTAGCCAGGAATGACCCCATGGAAACTCATATTACTTTCACTGAGTCTGGACATCGGAATGCCCATTTCTTTCAACGTCTCTGCATACAGTATATTCAGGCCACTGCCACCATCCATCAGCACCTTAGTCAGTCGGGTGCCTTCGACTACTGGGTCGACCATCAACGCTTGCCTCCCAGGGGTGGCTATGTGTGCTGGGTGATCGGACTGGTCGAATGTAATGGCAGTCTGGGACCACTTCAGATAACTGGGTGTCACCGGAGCGACCATGTTCACTTCTCTGTTGATGACTTTCAATCGACTTTTACTCTCAACGTCAGCGAAAACCATCAGAGTGGAATTCACGTGGGGATAACCGTCATCATCTTCTTCTTCGTCCTCAACCTTGTCAGCTTCTTTCTCCTTTTCCTTGGGTTGTTTCTCTCGGAATTGTTGGATTAGGAGTCGACACTGCCAAGTGGTATGCTTCGGGTAAATGAAATTACCCTCTTCATCTTTTTTGGTGTGGATGTGGCATGGCAAATCCAGCACATCATTTCCATCTTGATCTTTTACTTTCTTGGGGTTCCACAGCCCTTTGGGCTTCCCCTTGAACTTTCCTTGAGTCATGGCTAAGGCTTCACCAGGAGTAGCTGGCTTGGCTTTGCACTTCTGTTTCCAACTGGAGTTTCCTCCTCCGGTTTCATGGGCGACTGCTTTGTGTTTGCCACTCCGGAGTCGGTCTTCTTCTTCACCGTTGGCATACTTGGTGGCAATCTCCATCATCCGAGTCAGAGTCATATCTCCTGTCCAACCGAATTTCAGATTCAACTCCCGATACTTGACGCCTTCTTTATAGGAACAAATTGCTTGATGACCAGACACATTCTCCACCGTGTGGTGCAATGTGATCCATCTCTGGATGTAATCCCTCAAAGTCTCATTCGGTTTCTAAACACAACACTGTAATTCGGTCAACCCTGCCGGCCATTTGCAAGTACCTTCAAATGTTCTAATAAATACTCGGGCACGATCTTCCCAAGTATAAATACTGCTAGGTGCTAACTGATTCAGCCATGCTCTAGCCGAGCCCTCCAACATCAAAGGAAGGTGTTTCATGGCCACTTCATCATTGCCGCCACCAATCTGGACAGCCACTCGGTAGTCCTCAAGCCAAGTATCAGGCTTGGACTCACCAGTGAACTTACTGACTCCAGTCACCAACCTAAAGTTGGGGGAATCACTGCAGCCCTGATGGCTCTGATGAAGCACTCTGGGCCTGAGACATGCACCCTGCTGCTGGCTGGTAGATCTCTATCATGACCCTCTCGGTGAGCTCTCTTTCTATCGACCAAGCCCTAAACGAGAATAGTTCTCGCATCAGAGCCTGGCTCCCTGGGGTCGACTGGAATCCCTCACCCAATACTGTGAGGGCGCCTGTCATCATGTTGCCGAGGCACATACGACCCACTCCTTGGGGGAGGCGTGGGCACTCGACGACGATCATTGCGATCGACTCGGTGATCAAACTGCTCACGGTTTCTGTACTGATCTCGTCGATCTCCATGTCCCTCACGCCTCGGGGGCGATCTTGGGCTGTGAGCTGACTGAACTGTGTCTGCAACCACAGATCTGCTATGTATCCTATTCCGTGACTGTGATACCACTGTATTCTGCTCTCCCGCCGCACGGAGCAAAGCTCGGATCTGCACCAGACCTCGACCAGCTTCTGACTGGGAAGGTTGGATCGACTCTGCTATCCATGCTGTAGCTGCGAGATTCTGGATCGGAGTTCGGTATACCTGAGTCGGAGGCGGAAAAAGTTGATGTCGACTGGATTTGGGAGCACGCTGTCGGGCACGCTCGTCGAGTGCGCGTTGGAGGTTCTCCAGTCGAGTGCGCTCAGCCAAGTTGGCCAGGCGCGCCTCCTCCAAGGCCTGGGCCTCAGGGGTTTCTCCTACGATAGGAGTGTGCAGTGCATCCATGTTCCAGTGGCGAAGTTCTTCTCTCCGCTACGAAGAGAGGGGTTCGGGGTGGTCTCTTCATGAACGCGCGACGGATCGCCGTTCCCATCGCCTCTGTCTTCACAGGTGAAGCCAGGAGGACTGCGTGGTCCATTGACCATCAAAACTTCCACCGCTGGGTCGCTGCTATCACACTCGGATGCAGTCCCTACGGAGCCAGTCGATAGATCGAACTAGCCGTAGAGGGTTTCGTCGGCCTCGATTGACGCGACTTGAGGGGTGGCCGACTGGCGAGCCACTGCATGCTTCACCCACCGCTGAAGCCTCGACCGACCGGAACGCTTGCTCCGGCGGGCCACGGGGAGGGAAGAAGCTGCAGGAACCGAATGATACTGGGTCGACGGCTGCCGCAGGAGGACGCCGCAGACGCACGCACGAAAGTGCGTTGCTCCGCGAGCGGGGAGTGCGTCGACGTCGAGTGGAGCCTCCTGCAGCCAAGCGGAGTCATCGGCGACAAATACGAGCGCGCCGAGACGGATCTCGTGGCCCTTAGCCAAACCTCCGCTTGAAACCATGATGAAGGGGATCGGAAAAATTGCAACCTCTCCAACAAGTCGCTAAGACACCTGCCCCACGGTGGGCGCCAACTGTCGTGGTTCTAAGTCTGACAGTAGAATGGGGGGTAGGTATGTAGAGGCAAGATCTTAGCTATGGAGGAGCTTGTACACGTGAGTTTTACGAGTTCAGGCCCTTCTCAGAGGAAGTAACAGCCCTACGTCTCGGAGCACGGAGGCGGTCGACTGGATATATGTGTGTGAGTTACAGGGGGTGCGAACCCTTGTCCCGGAGGAGGAGGGTGGCTTATATAGAGTGTGCCAGGACCCCAGCTCCCCCTCCGTTACGTAGGGTTCAATGTTCATAAAGAAGGAGCGTTACTGGTAATGTCCGAAGCAAAGTGCTATAAATGACTATTAAAGCTATGACTTAATCCCGACCATTGCAGAGTGAGTGGCTCTCCATCTTCTGGTAGTCGAGTGGTTGTTCGCATGGTCGAGTGTCTTCAAGACTGTCGAGTGGAACATGGCTTTATGGTCGAGTGGACGATGATATTTCTTTGACTGCTTTTGGTTCTTTTAGAGATGTCCTTGGGGAGGGTATCTTGGACAGATCCATCACCCTAACCTAGGTACATAGCTTCGTCACCTTGGGCATCCCCAAGCTTAGGCTCTTGCCACTCCTTATTCCATAATCCATCAAATCTTTACCCAAAACTTGAAAACTTCACAACACAAAACACAAACCACCACTTAAGGTAATGTAATGAACTCATTATTTATTTATATTGGTGTTAAACCTACTGTATTCCAACTTCTCTATGGTTCATAACCTCCGATACTAGCCATAGATGCATCGAAATAAGCTAGCAACACACGAAAGCAGAATCTGTCAAAAACAGAACAGTCTGTAGTAATCTGTAGGTTTCGAATACTTCTGTAAACCCCAAAATTCTAAAATAAATTTTTGGACATGAGGAATTTAGCTATTAATCATCTTCAAAATGAATCAACCTAATCTCACTCTCCAGTAAAAAATGGCAGCAAATCTCGTGAGCGCTAGAGTTTCTGTTTTTTACAACAAGATCACAAAGACTTTCCCCAAGACTTCCCAAAGGTTCTACTTGGCACAAACACTAATTAAAAGCATAAAACCACATCTAAACAGAGTCTAGATGAATTATTTACTACTAAACTGTACCAAAAAGCAAGGAACAAAAATAAAATTGGGTTGCCTCCCAACAAGCGCTATCGTTTAACGCCCCTAGCTAGGCATAAAAGCAAGGATATATCTATGTATTATCAGCTTTGGTATGCAATTCGTAAGTGGCTCTCACAATAGATTCATAAGGTAATTTAATTTTATTTCCAGGAAAGTGTTCCATGCCTTTCCTTAATGGAAATTGGAATCTAATATTTCCTTCTTTCATATCAATAATTGCACCAATCATTCTAAGGAAAGGTCTACCAAGAATAATAGGACATGTAGGATTGCAATCAATATCAAGAACAATGAAATCTATGGGCACATAATTCCTATTGGCAACAATAAGAACATCATTAATCCTTCCCATAGGTTTCTTAATAGTGGAATCCGCAAGGTTCAAGTTTAAAGAACAATCATCAAATTCACGGAAACCTAACACATCACACCAAGTTTTTGGAATCGTGGAAACACTAGCACCCAAATCACATAAAACATAACATTCATGATCTATAATTTTAATTTTAATAGTAGGCGCCCATTCATCATGAAGTTTTCTAGGGATAGAAACTTCCAATTCAAGCTTTTCTTCATAAGATTGCATTAAAGCATCAACGATATGTTTAGTAAAAGCCTTATTTTTACTATAAGCATGCGGATAATTTAGCACAAATTGAAACAAGGAGATACAATCTGTTAAAGAACAACATAAAGCATAGCATTCATGATCTACAATTTTAATTTTAATAGTAGGCTCCCATTCATCATGAAGTTTTCTAGGGATAGAAACTTCCAATTCAAGCTTTTCTTCATAAGATTGCATTAAAGCATCAACGATATGTTTAGTAAAAGCCTTATTTTGACTATAAGCATGCGGATAATTTAGCACGAATTGCAACAAGGAGATACAATCTGTTAACGAACAATTATCATAATTAAATTCCTTGAAATCCAAAATAGTGGGTTCATTGCTATGTAAAGTTTTGACCTCTCCAATCCCACTTTTATTAATTTTTGCATCAAGATCTAAAAACTCCAAATCATAGGGACGCCTTTTAACTAAAGTTGGCTCATCTCCATTCCCATCATTATCAAGATTCATATTGCAAAACAAAGATTTAACAGGAGACACACCAATCACTTTTAGATCTTCATCCTTATTATCATCAAAACTAGAAGAACACACTTTTATAAAGCAATCCTTTTTTGCATGCATCCTAGCGATTCTTTCTTTGCACTCATCAATGGAAATTCTCATGGCTTTGAGAGACTCATAGATATCATGCTTAGGTGGAATAGATCTAAGTTTCAAAGAATCAACATCAAGAGAAATTATATCGAAGTTCCTAGCCAACTCATCAATCGTAGACAGTTTTTCTTCAATCAAAGCATTGAAACTCTTTTGCGAACTAATAAATTCTTTAATATTTGATTCAAAATCAAAGGGCATATTATTATAATTTCCATAAGAATTGTTGTAGGAATTACCATAATTATTAGAGGAATTACCAGGATACGGCCTAGGATTAAAGTTTCCTCTATACGCGTTGTTACCAAAATTGTTCCTACCAATAAAATTCACATCCATAGATTCATTATTATTCTCAATCAAAGTAGACAAAGGCATATCATTAGGATCAGAAGAAACACTCTTATTAGAAAACTATTTCATAAGTTCATCCATCCTGAACTACGACTGCAAGTAACTCTTTTGAGGTGATGCACACGAGTCGACATATTCACCATACCAATACACCACTATGGATCCGCTCCCGTCTCCCTGCGAGAACGCCATCCATAGCACTCACGCTTATCTTGCGAGTTTTAGAGTATCCACTTTCATTTGTCTATGAACTATGCAAGGGGTCCAAGTTTCCATATCCGAGGAATCCAGCTATTCGAATAGATAATGATAACCCTGCAGGGGTGTACTTCTTCACACACGCTCTCGCCACTTATCGCCCGGTACACGTCATGTACCTCGGCAACCTTCAAGCGGAAGCCGGGTGAGAGAGTCGGCCACGACCTGACTAACCAACAAGTCTCTAGTCCAGGTTTATCGCCTATTCTGGTTCCATCCGCAAGGAGATCCGGCCGGGGTGTTGCTCACGGCCCCAAACGATGTGAGCAGGGTTCCCAAGCCCACCATCCGGGTGCCACTTGGTACACCGTGCCATGGTGCCTAGTCTGTCCCAAGCCCACCTGTACCGGGTGCCACTTGGTAGACTACTAACACTACCTACAACCACCATAAACTAGTTGCAACTCCTGGACAGAGATCGAGTTGATTAATAAGTCGAGAGAGCTTGGAGCTCCCGGAGCCCAATGTGTGGTAGTAACTGTTCATGGATCACAAACACGGGACTTAGTTCCTAAGATCGGCTGCAATGAGACAACCCACCATGTACTCCTACATGGCCTCTCACCGCTACCTTTACCAAAGCGTGTTCACACACTTAGCTCTCAACAGTAGGACATGTTCACCACATTCCAATTCATCCCCGATGAATCAAACCTGACTCAACTCTAAGCAGTAGCAGGCATGACAAACAAACATGAATGCGTAGGCACATCAGGGCTCAAAAAACTCCTACTCATGCTAGTGGGTTTCATCTATTTACTGTGGCAATGACAGGTCATGCAGAGGAAAGGGGTTCAGCTACCGCAGCATGTAACAGTTGAAATGTTGTTGTCCTAATGCAGTAAAAGAGAGCAGGAGCGAGAGAGTGGGATTGTATCGGAATGAACAAGGGGGTTTTGCTTGCCTGGCACTTCTGAAGATAATATAGTTCTTCATCGGTGTCATCGATCACATTGTCGGAACCACGTCTATCGGTGGGGAACAATCACCGGCAAACACAGAAATCAATGCAATGCACGAAATGATGCATGATCATGACATGTCGATATGCTGTGATTTGTACTAATGCATCTAGAAACAATTTAAATGAAGTCCATATGAACCAAGGGTTCATATGCAAACTCCTTAAGGGGTATTTAAAATGCTATTATCATGTTTTCACTTATAAAGGGGGTATAAGTTGGTTGAACATGCATGAAAGTAGCATAAATGGATAGATTGAATTTTTCTGATCATTTTTCATATATAAATTATTTCATTTGGAGTTATGGTTGATTTTCTATGATTTTTAGAAGTTTTGAACATTTTCTGAAATTTATAAATCATTTCTGATATATTTTAATTCCAGAGAACTTTACTGTGTCAGCACTGCATCATCATGACGTCAGTAGGTCAACAGGGCGCGGTCCTGGTCAAACCTGACCTGTGGGGCCCGCATGTCAGTGTAACAGGGTAGGAAGAGAGGCTGACTTGTGGGGCCAGGTCAACAGCCACGTCAGCACGGTCAAAGCTGATGCGTGGGTCCCGCGGGGTTATGACTAATCTAAGCAGAAATAAAGCTGGGGTTAATTAGGGCATGGGGCCCATTTGTCAGTGAGCAAGGGGGGGGGTTAATTAGGGCGTGATTAGCCCCTAACAGTGGTTGTCACCGGCGGCTAATCGCCGGTGAGCACACAGACGCTGCGAAGTCGCCCTTCCGGCCAACTCCGGCGATGGATGGATGCGTGGCTAGGCGCGTTGGAGAGCTCGTGGTGCAGCACATCCAGCGGTGGTCGCGGGGCTGCCGGGGATGGCCAGCAGCAGCGACGACGGCGAGCTTGGTGGCGGCGGTGCTACAGTGGTGCATGTGCGCGGGGCCGCGTGGTGCTAGCGACCCAAAGGAGTGGCTGGGCGGCATCACCTGGCCACCCGGAGCACGACGAGAAGCAGTGCAAGGAGAGACGAGCTTGACAACAAGTAGAGCACCGGCAATGGCGGACGGCGAGCTTTGGTTACGGCGGGGAACGACACTATGGCAAGCGACAAGCCACGGGGACAGGTGGAAACGGTGGAGGAGCTCACTGGGAGGTCGAAGCGCAGCTCAGTGGGCTCGGGGTCGACCTGGAAGCGGTGAATTTGTCGACGGCGTCCGGCGGCCGTGCGGAGAATACGAGCTCGAGGACAAGGCTTCAGGGCGTCCGGGGTCCTGCGGTTCAGCGTAGAGGTGTGCGGCAGCAAGGCGAAGCTCGTGGGATAGCTAACTGGCTGTGGTGAGATCGGTGGACGCGGCGAGCGGCGGCGGTGGCAACGGATCTGTTCGGGTTGCCGTGAGAGAGAGAGAGCAGAGGAGGGGAAAGAGGTCCAGGGAGAGAGGGGAGAGGACGAGGGGGTCGGGGGGTGTGCGTGGCGGCGACCAGGCAGCCGAGGGGGGGCACGCAGGTAGGGAGGAGCCAGCACAGCTCGCCTGCGCATCGGGCACGCAACTGCTTCTCCTCCTGGCAGGAGGAAGAAGACAGTGCTACCCCTGGTGGGCCGGGCTGGCTTTGGCCAGTAGGCCCCTACAGTGGTGGGCTGCACGGTAAGGTTTCCTCTTTCTCTCTCTCTTTTCCATTTCTGTTTTCTATTTCTGTAATTGTTTTGAATTTGGTTTGCTAACCAAATATTTTTGTAGCTTCTGAGATTTATTGTAGAAGCAATATGGATTATTCCAAAGCTCCACAAAATGTTTCAGAATAATTGGAGCTACCAAATATTTTATAGGAATTAATAGCTCCAATTCAAATATAATATGAGTTAATTCAAAAACCATAAATGCCTTGGAAAAATGTGCATGCCCTCTGGTAAAGTTTTTAACCTTTTTCCATAAATAATGAACATTTTTGAAGGGCATTTTGGGTTCATTGAAAATATTTTTATTTGAACCTAGTTGAATTTATATGGTGCTAGGGTTTGAACATCCCCAATTCAAATTTCATAAATTTAAACATGATGCATAGATGATCTCAGATGCAACTAAATACAAGCAGTTCTAGGGTTGTGACAAGATTGGAATATAAAGATTGCAAAATAAACGGCGCCAGAAATAGCTAGTTGACGGGAGATTAATATAATGGAGAATAGACCCGGGGGCCATAGATTTCACTAGTGGCTTCTCTCAAGATAGCATAAGTATTACGGTGGGTGAACAAATTACTGTCGAGCAATTGATAGAAGAGTGCATAATTATGAGAATATCTAGGCATGATCATGTATATAGGCATCATGTCCGCGACAAGTAGACCGAAACGATTCTGCATCTACTACTATTACTCCACAGATCGACCGCTATCCAGCATGCATCTAGAGTATTAAGTTCATAAGAACAGAGTAACGCATTAAGCAAGATAATAAGATGTAGAGGGATAAACTCAAGCAATATGATATAAACCCCATCTTTTTATCCTCGATGGCAACAATACAATACGTGCCTTGCTTCCCCTCCTATCACTGGGAAAGGACACCGCAAGATTGAATCCAAAGCTAAGCACTTCTCCCATTGCAAGAAAGATCAATCTAGTAGGCCAAACCAAACTGATAATTCAAAGAGACTTGCAAAGATAACCAATCATACATAAAAGATTTCAGAGAAGAATCAAATATTGTTCATAGATAAACTTGATCATAAACCCACAATTCATCGGATCTCGACAAACACACTACAAAAAGAGTTACATCGAATAGATCTCCAAGAAGATCGAGGAGAACTTTGTATTGAGATCCAAAGAGAGAGAAGAAGCCATCTAGCTAATAACTATGGACCCGAAGGTCTGAAGAAAACTACTCACACATCATCGGAGAGGCTATGGTGTTGATTTAGAAGCCCTCCGTGATTGATTCCCCCTCCGGTGGAGCTCCGGAAAAGGCCCCAAGATGGGATCTCTTGGGTACAGAAGGTTGCGGTGGTGGAAATAGGAGCACCAGGAGATATACCTCGAGAACATCCAGGAGCACCATGAAACCCTATTTCCACTGCCGCAACCTTCTATACATATATAGGAGGAAGAAGTAGGTAGGTGGAGCTACTAGGGGCCCACGAGGGTGGGGGCGCGCCCAGGGGGAAGGTGCGCCTCCCTGCCTCGTGGCCTCCTCGTTGATTTCTTGACGTCCACTCCAAGTCCCCTGGATCACGTTTGTTTCGAAAATAACTCTCCCGAAGGTTTCATTCCGTTTGGATTCTGTTTGATATTCCTTTTCTTCGAAACACTAAAATAGGAAAAAAACATCATTTTGCAATGGGCCTTGGGTTAATAGGCTAGTCCCAAAAATAATATAAAAGTGTATAATTAAGCCCATAAACATCCAAAACAGATAATATAATAGCATGGAACAATAAAAAATTATAGATACATTGGAGACATATCACTCCGCTTGAACCGTTCTTGGTCCAGAGGGTCTTCGAGGATGATGAAATCATCCTCTCCAAGACTGGCCTCCTCTTCAAAGAGTGGGAGCTAGTTGCTATCTTCGGAGTCGTCGGTGTTTTCTGAATTGAGCTGGTCCTCCTACCCTGTGAGGTCATCCTGATGATGTTTGAAGGCTGGATCTCCGGTGAGGTCATCCATATTATTTACGATGTCGTTCTCCACAGAGTCCATGTTGCTTGCATGGCTTCGACGTGGCTTTGATCAACGATGTTGTTTTCGGCGTTTGGGCGGCTCATCTCTGTGATTGCCTCTGTCCTGATTGGGGGTGACATCGCCGTCCTTGCACTACAAAAAAATACACTTCCATGATGATACGTGTTTGTCACAGTAGGTCGCGTTTTTTGTCATGCATGCACATCCATGACGATTTTATGACAGAATCAAGATATTCATACTATGCTGTCGTAGAAGTGTTCCATGACATTACCAAAATTATCATCACAGAAGTGTCCACTTCCATGACGATAAATCGCGCGTCACAAAAGTGCTTTCGTCAAGGGTGACTGACACATGGCATCCACCGTAACGGAACGCTGTTAAGCTATCGGGTCGGATTTTGGATCCGATAACCCGTTAACAGCCCTGACCAATGGGAAATTTCCACATGTAAAATTCTGATTAGCCGAAGGAAACACGTGTTGCCTCACCGTTGGGACAGATGTCATCCACTCATTGGACAGGAGGCGCCTATGATTGGTCAACACGTGGCACGGCCCAATAGTGGCCCATTCCGGTGAAAAAGGCCGGCCCAGTAAAAATTAGCAGGCCGGCCCATATATGGCCTACTTGTTTCAGGTCCATTTAAGCCCACGGCCCATACGAGATGTGCCAATTAGGACCGTCAATGTCCCGTTAAAGATTTGACACCATTGCAGCCCATCGTCAGTTCGAGCCCGTTAACAGCCCGCTATATATTTGGGCTCAATATCGGCCCGATGAGATTTCGGCCTGTTAACGGCCCATTTAATGGATGGGCCAATTTTCAGGATGTACATCTTTCGGCCTTTTAGCGACCCATTTAAATGTTGGGCTAATTTCCGGTCCGGTGTGTCTTTCAGCCTATTGACGACCCATAAATCTGATGGGCCATTTGTAGTCGGACCTGAGTTTCGGCCTTTTAGCGGCCCATTTAAGTGTTGGGCCAATTTCTGGCCCGATGTAACTTTCAGCCTGTTGACGGCCCATAAATCAGTTGGGCCATTTGTAGTCGGACCTGAGTTTTGGCCTTTTAGCGACCCATTTGAGTGTTGGGCCAATTCCTGGCCCTGTGTGCCTTTCGGCCTGTTAACGGACCATAAATGAGTTGGGCCATTTGTAGTCGGACCTTAGTTTTGGCCTTTTAACGGCCCATGCCCTTCATGGTCCAATACCAGCCCGGTTTCTCTTTCGGCCTGTTAAAGGACCACAACACAGTTGGGCCGTTTACAATACGACCTGACTTTCAGCCTCTTAGCGTCCCATGCTCTCCATGGTCCAGTACAAGCCCGCTGTCTCTTTCGGCCTGCTAAAGGCCTACAGTATAGTTGGGCCATATGTAGCCCAAACTTAGTAACGGCCTGTTAACAGCCCGTGAAATAAAGGCCACCTGTTGCCCGCTTCGATGTCGGCCTGTTAACGACCCGGGAGGTAAGAGGGCCGACCATGAACTTTGGGCCTAGTAACGGCCCATTAACTTAATGGGCCCACTAAAGTTCGTTCATGTCTTTAGGCCAAATTAGATAATTTGAGCCCATTACGACGAGCAGTTATGCATAGGACCAAAACCGATCAAGCAAAGGTACGGCATACAGGGAATAACGTTGCACATCCAGCATATATTACAGGAAATTACATCCACTGGGCAATCAAAGATTGATGCCAGTGCAAATAAATGAGCAGAACCTAACCATCTACAACATCACAATCTGCAACCTCAGCACAGATGACGCCCATAAGCATGTGGGCAAGTTCTTGCTGCTTTGCTACACTATCTCTGAAAACAATGATCAGTTGTTGTGTCGCACGACTCTGCACCTCTGATTCATCCACCATTTCCATCATTCCTTCATCCATTAATTGGTTCACAGACATACATTTATTCCGTTGCATTCGAGACAGAGGATACTGAACAGATTCAGATGGCGATTTTGGCAGGCTTGTATTATTGATAGTGGAGAGTGTCTCGACCACTGCATCATAACATAAATTAGGACGGGAACCAAACAGATTAATCATGAGTTATTGCCATATTACCTAGCCTAGATTTACTGGAAAGAAACAGTGGGGTTGCCTTGCTGTTTTCAGAGTTTGTCTTCTTATCTTCAGCAGCCTGCACAAAATTAACACACTAGCATTGCTATCATTGGCCAAGTCAGATAATAGGAAAGCAACATTGACACGGCGAATGTTTGGGCAACTAGCCTACACCAAATTAACACAATACGGCACAGCTATCATCAGCCAGGTAAGGTACTACGAAAGCAACATTGACACAATGAATGAATGGGCAACCAGAGAAGCACTACAATTTAGTAATGTGCGTGATATGAGATAGTACATTCATGTAGCTCAGTATGCACAACTACCAGGCAGTTTTCCTTACAAAAATCAACATTGGAGCCTTTAACATTTTGCTACAACTAATTTTAGATCCGATAAATGTTAGATTCATGCCGATTAACAAAATACATGCTGATGTAAAAATATAGTGATATACAACAGGTACTTACATCAGCATTGGAGCACAGAGAATTCCCGCAAGATATTTTCCACGAATATGATCCCAATGGAGGAAGTCTTGTATCGTTTAACCTTATTTTCTAAAAGAGAGATGGGTAAGAAACATGTAGAAAATATGATCAGAATGCTATAAAGTTTCATGATGCGAGGATACGCACACACTTCCTAGAATGGAGTTGATATTCTTTTGCTAGACTAGAGCGGACTAGTTCTTTGGCCACTGGAATCTGCTTATTATCAGTGGGAGTTGGGTTTCTCTGTGCTGGAGCAGTATCTATGAAAAATGGAGTTGGTTTATTATCTCCTGGCGTTTGGATCTTTTGCAGAGACCTGGTTTGTAACCCTTCAGATTCTAACATAGCCGTCTTCCCCTTGCATGCCTTATATAGAAGAATGGTGATTCAGTTATAAAACATGCTACAACAGAGATGGAATAGGTACTGAAGAATAGAAAGGCATGACATATTGACATGTATTCCCTCCATCTGGAAATAAATGGATGGGTCTAGGCGTATTTCAGTTATAGATACATCCAGTTTTATCCGTTTCTGTGACATTTAATCCGGACGGAAGGAGTATGATGTAAGAGCTAGGGATACGACAGGACAACACAGTAAAAAAACACTGAAAAACCCACTGCAAAACCAAAGTGTCACAGCCCTAGAATTTGATTGCAATTAGTTTCATAAACATCCATGGATCATGTCTATATTGTTCGAAATTTGAAATGGGGATGTTCAAACCATAGCACCACATGGAATTCAAATAGGCTCAACTAAATTCATTTTCAATGAACCCAAAATGCCTTTGAAAATGTTCATGATTTCTGATAAAGGTGAAAACCTCTGCCAAAAATGATGAACATATTTCTAGGTCATTCCTGGATTTTTGAATTAATTCATATTGTATTTGACTTTGGGCATTTAAACACTTTAAATAATTTAAATGCTCAGATAATGCTGAAATTAAATGTGGGCCACTAGAATAATCCAGAGAGTGTCCACAAATTATTCCAGCATTTTACAAAATGCTTTTGTATTTTTACTAAAGCCAAAATAGCAGCAGAAAAATAGAAAATAGAAACAAAATTAGAAAACTAGAGAGAGGCAGAAACTTACCAGGTCTACACAGTAACGGCCCGGCACTGTTCCTGGCCCAGCCCAGGGACAGGGGCGTCTTCTTCCTCGTGCCAGTGGGCACGAGGGCGTGTGCCACAGCACGCCGGCCACCTCCTGCTTACCTGCTCGCCGCTGGAAGCACCACGTACCCCCCTCGACACCTCTCGACCCCCCTCGCTCTCTCCCTGGACCCCCTCCCACTCCTCTGCTCTCTCCCGCAGCACAACCGAGCGCGTTCGCCACCGCCGCTCGCCGTAGCCATGGCCACCACCTCTCCTACGCCTCCTGAAGCTACCCACAAGCTCCGCCTTGTTCCTCTCTTCCTCCTCACCGCACTAAGTGAGTCGGGAAGCCCTGCAACGTCCTCACCACCCTCGTCTGCGTCCTCGGCCGCCGTGGACCGTCACCATCGATTGGCTCCGTTCAGGCCTTCCCCGAGCTCACCGACGACTCCATCAGAAGCGCTGTGAGCTCCCGCCCGTTTTCCCCCTTACCCCGTCGTCGCGCACGAAGCCTCGCTAGTTTTCCCCCGCTGTCCCGTGAGCTTGCTGCCGCCGCGCTTGTCGCCGCCGTCGTTCTAGGTCACCGACCTCACGTCCGAGCACGGCCCCGAGCTCGTGGAGCTCCAAGGAGCCCTCCCAGCCTCTCAGCTCACTCGCTAGCCAAGCATAGCCCAGCGCCCGTTCTGGCCCAAGCTCCGACCGCCGCCAAAGCCACCATGGTCGTCGTCCCCGGCTACTCCACAGCCTCCCGAGGCCTCCCCTAGTCGCGCATGAGCGTGAGCTCTCCACTGGTACCCTCGGCGCATCGAACCGCTGTCGGAGCAGCGATTCCGACATGCCCTCTGCCGTCCGATGAGGTCGCCGGCGGTGAAACCCTGTTTAGCTAACATGGCAACAATTAGTTTAGGCTCTAATTAACACCCACAGCCACTGACCGGTGGGCCTAGCCCCTCTAACGATTTTGGTTAGGTTTAACTAAAATCACTAATTATAACTGAGCCTATGACATGTGGGCCCCACGTGACAGGTTTGACCCTGGTCAGCCCCGGTTGACCTGATGACGTCATCTTGACGTCATGCTGACGCTGTAACTATTTTCTGAAATTTGAATAAATCAGAAAAGGTTTAGAAAATTTCAAAAAATAGTTAAAACTTCAAAAATTCATAGAAATTCAACCGTAACTCCAAATAAGATAAATTATATATGAAAAATTATCAGAAAAATCCAATCTATCCATCTGTACCATGCATGTTTGAGCAAGTTATCCTCACTGTTTAGGATGAAACAAGATTAGGGCAAAGTTCATAATAGGTTTGGAGTTGGAATTTGTTGTAGTTTTGAATTCCACTTCAATTAAAATGACTTTCTGTCCCATTAGCCCAAGTCACAGCATATTGCCATGTCATGATCATGCATCATATTGTTGCATTACATTGATTGTATTCTTCCTTGTTTGCCGGTAATTGCCCCCTCTCAGTAGACGGTGTTTCCGACGTTGTGATCGATGACACCGATGAAGAGCTATACTATCTTCATAAGTGCTAGGCAAGCAAAAACCCCTTGTTCATCCCGATACAATCCCGCTCTCTCGCTCCTGCTCTCTTTTACTGCATTAGGACAACAACGTTTCAACTGTTACATGCTGCAGTAGCTGAACCCCTTTCCTCTGCATGACATGTCATTGCCACAGTAAATAGATGAAACCCACTAGCATGAGTAGGAGTTGTTTGAGCCCTGATGTGCCTACTCATTCATGTTTGTTTGTCATGCCTGCTACTGCTTAGAGTTGAGTCAGGTCTGATTCATCGGGGATGAACTGGAATGTGGTGAACATGTCCTACCGTTGAGAGCTAAGTGTGTGAACACGATTTGGTAAAGGTAGCGGTGAGAGGCCATGTAGGAGTACATGGTGGGTTGTCTCATTGCAGCCATTCTTAGGAACTGAGTTCTGTGTTTGTGATCCATGAACAGTTACTACCCCACATTGGGTTCCGGTAACTCGACCCCTCTCGACTTATTAATCCACTCGATCTCTGTCCAGGAGTTGCAACTAGTTTCTGGTGTTTGTAGGTAGTGTTAGTAGTCTACCATGTGGCACCCGGTACAGGTGGGCTTGGGACAGACTAGGCACAGTGGCACGGTGTACCAAGTGGCACCCGAATGGTGGGCTTGGGAACCCTGCTCACATCGTTTGGGGCCATGAGCGACACCCCGACCGGATCTCCTTGCGGATGGAACCCGAATAGGCGATAAACCTGGACGAGAGACTTGTGTGATTAGTCAGGTCGTGGCCGACTCCCTCGCCCGACTTCCGCTTGAAGGTTGCCGAGGTACATGACGTGTACAGGGCGATAAGTGGCGAGAGCGTGTGTGAAGAAGTACACCCCTGCAGGGTTATCATTATCTATTCGAATAGCCGGATTCCTCGGATATGGAAACTAGGACCCCTTGCATAGTTCATAGACAAGTGAAAGTGGATACTCTAAAACTCGCAAGATAAGCGTGAGTGCTATGGATGGCGTTCTCGCAGGGAGCGGATCCATAGTGGTTTATTTGTATGGTGAATTTGTGGACTCGTGTGCGCCACCTCAAAAGAGTTACTTGCAGTCGTAGTTTAGGATAGCCACTGAGTCAAAGCTGGCTTGCTGTAGTTAAACTCCACCACCCCCTTGTTGATACTCGATGCATATGTAGATAGTTCTGATGTAAGTCTTGCTGGGTACATTTGTACTCACATTTGCTTATTTTATGTTTTGTAGAGAGATTTCGGTCTCGCTAGTAGTTCCACGTGGACTTCGACGTTTAGCTTGTTACCTCAGCTACGATCTTGTACCTTGGGAGGGTCTTGTAGATAGTCAGGCTTCTGAGCCTTCTTCATTTGTAGTTGTCTGTACTCAGACAAGTTAAGCTTCCGCATGTGCTTGTTGCTTGTATGCTCTGAATGTTGGGTCATGAGACCCATGTTTGTAATATCTCGCTCCTCGGAGCCTAATGAATAAATACTTTGAGTCATAGAGTCTTGTTGTGATGCCATGTTGTATTGCACATATTGAGCATATTGTGTGTATGATTGAAATGCTTGGTATGTGTGGGATCCAACAACCTAGTTGTTTATCCTTGGTAGCCTCTCTTATGGGGAAATGTAGTCTTGTGCTTCCATGAGCCATAGTAGTCCGCTATAGCCCGGTTCACCGGAGTCCTGCTAGCCCAGCACTACTGCCCCGGAACACTTGACTGGACGGCATGTGATTCACTTTGTTCCTGTGTCTGTCCCTTCGGGGAAATGTCATGCGGTGACATCCGGAGTCCTGCCTAGCCTGCTACAGCCCGGGTTCCCGGAGTCCTGTTAGCCTAGTGCTATAGCCCGGATTTGCATGCTGCTGACCAACATGCTCGATGTTGATTCATGTATGCATGTTCCCGTAAGTTAATGCCACTTTTGGTTCACGACTAGTCATGTCGACCCGGGTTCTCTGTCATATGGATGCTAGCGACACTATCATATACGTGAGCCAAAAGGCGCAAACGGTCCTGGGCCATGGTAAGGCGACACCCGTGGAAATACCGTGCGTGAGGCCGCAAAGTGATATGAGGTGTTACAGGCTAGATCGGTGTGACTTAGAATCAGAGTCCTGACAGCTTTGGTATCAGAGCCTGACTGCCTGTAGGATTACCAAGCCATACTGGTCGAAGTCGAGTCTAGAAATGCTTTAGTTATACAAGGGAATTGATTGTGGAAGGGAATGTAAGGATCTTTTCACTGCTTATCCTCATGACCTTCTGATCTAAGTCATCTTATCTTTTCTACGGGGTTAAGAACTAGGCTTCTCTTCTATCTCTCAGGATGACGTGTTACTAAACCATAGTTTCCTAGGATTGTTGAGTTCAAGCCTCAGTTCAGTTCCTACTACTTCCATATGTTCATAGCTGGCCTCAGAACCTTGATATTGTGATGTTGAGAGGTTATGCCACCATCTTTGCAGGTTGTCTCAAATCATTTTGAGCATTTACAGTCGTTATGCTATCCGAGTCATCCCAGGTTTCTAAAATAGTCTGATGCATTTGCAAATCCCTTCTTTCCATTCCCGATGTTTCTTTGGGCCAGTTTAACCACACTAATTGCTGAGTTGAGGTATTCTATTGCCTCGACATATATGTTAAAATTATTATTATGACCCTAGGTGTCCTAGGGGATCATCTAGTAACCTAGTCATGTTTTGTATTTCCAGTGTGATGATTCTGGCCATTATTCTCGAAAGCATCTCGTGATGCCATCTAGTAGTAGGTATTCCACTCCTGGGTTCCTGACCCAAGATCCACTCTACTTACCTCGTGTTGATAGTGTTGCTCGTACCTTTACGATATTAGTAACCTTTGTGATAGTCCTCGAGGTCTGTGGTATTTCCTTCTTCCAAATACCATGAACCATTATGGCAGAAGATCTTTGAACCAATGATCACAACAAGAGTTCTCTTGATGAGGTCTCCATTCTATGCTGTGACTCTGCCAGTTCTACCTTTCTGCATGGATTTTCCGGAACAAATATGTTGAGCTTTATTCGACATACTAATCTATGCATCCACAACTCAGAAAATTATATGTTCCTTGAGTTGTCCCTCTTTAGTTGTATTTTGGTCTTTGTCTATCAGTTGATAGTCAGGAGTAGCTGTGCATTCGTGTTATCGATGCCTTTTATTCTTGTGGTCCGTCAATCCATTCTATTCGGAATGACTAGGAGAAACAAACTCCAGCACCTCATCCATATCCAGGATTGGGTCAAAGCAGTTGTATTCCGCAGATCAAAATGCAACCCAGCTTTTGACTCTGTTCTACCTTGGAGTGTTGCTCTCTTTATGTCAGGATTGTCATGAGAATTGCACCACCTCTTATGAATTCTTAACGTAGTGATACTTCTGACCATTATCATTCATTCCTCGGTTTCCGTGTTATTGTAACCGGGATGCCAACAAGTGAATCGTGGTGTGTGAAATCTATGCTCCTAGCAATTTTGTTGCTTGGTAGTTAATTGGACAATAACCTCATTCTTAGCGTGTTGATTATTGAATCATCACCCTAAGGTTGATTGTGCTACCTAGTCCTTATTTCCGGTGCACTGTTCGATCAATGAGTTAGGATTGTGTCAATCCCTTGCTCGTTTGACCATATCGTCTTGCCATGAAAAGCAAGATTGTTCCCGAGCTTAGTAACATATCAATGGTTCGTGATTTTTCGAAAATATTCTCGGAAGTGTTACCAGGTTGTCACCTGACCGCTATGTTGAGCTCGTGATCGAGTTGGTTTCTTGTAAACCAGCCATTCTCCAAGAAATCTATGTCGGTTACCCCCTGAGCTAGTTGGTTAAGCTAAACAATAACTTGGAGAGTTGGAAGATAAAAGCTTGCCAGCTTAGCTCATTTCAAGGGATATATTTGCGTGTGTTGAAGATAGGTGATATCTTCATCGATTGATCCTCATGATTAGTTGATCTATTACCTTGTCAAAACTTTGACTTGAGTATGGGCTATCGTCAAGTAAAATCAGAACCAATGATATTCATAATGTTGTCTTACTCTTGGTTGACCCCTCGAGCATGCACCATTATATCTTTTGGGTCTGACCAACACTATCGTCTTGTTCATGTAGTTGTGGAATTCCATCTATATGGAAACCTGGATGAATTGTTGTTGAGCCCATCGACAACATCCTTGTCTCCTCCTTAATTCATGTTGAACATCAAGCTAGTGTTGGAAACTTTTGTAAGCATTATCTTCATGTCCCGTTTATGAAATACCTGTTTGGTGTAAGAAGTGACTTTCTCCAAGTTCACGTGCATTAGGTGTAAGTTGTCGCCATGAATTTGAGAAAGGTTTGTTTTGTTTCCTCTGGAATCACCCCAAGTTAGTCACGCATATGTGCGAAGTACATCATGGTTTGATAGGTTGGCCGCCTCCACTCCATATGTGTCCCTAGCACACCAAGCCACTGACTGATTTGTTCTAGGAAAAGGAGTTAAGTGCTAATCCATGGTAATGCACAGGACTTCGATATCCCCGATGATGGTTCCACACTTGAACACGGTAGTGTTTTATTATAAGACTACTACGTGGTCATGCTTGTCTTGGATTGTGTCGGGGGTTGGGTGCGACATATGCCAAAGGATGGCTTATCATGGTGGGGGCGAGTAGAACGTCGCCGGTGCCTGGAAACGGGATGAGGCGAAGACATGCACGCCGGCAAATCTTACCCAGCTTTAGGGCTCTTCGGGGAGATAATACCCCTACTGCTGCTCTGCGGGGTCTCCGCATGGTCACTATGGCAAAGTGTCTACACGGTTGCTCCTTGAGCTGTTTTCTGGTGGTAGGAGAGGGTGAGGCTAGCTCTCTCCCTTCTATATGATCTAGCCTAGAGCTAATGGGTTCCAACCCTTTTCATGGGTGCCCTGGGGGGTTTATATAGCCCTACCCCCCAGGGGTACAATGGTAATCTGGCAGGACACGGGCCCAGCCGTCAGCGCCTCTGACCTCCGTCTTCTCTGCTGACCGCTGGGACCCACCGACTGGCGGGCCCCGCCGACTGGCCTGGTATGGAGCCGACAGGCCGCGTCCGCCGCGGGCGGGTCTTGCCGGCTGCTGATTACTGTAGCCGTGCTTCTGATGACGCGGGCTTGATCATGAGGTCGTGGCAACAGCCCCGCCGCCTGGCGGGCGATCACTATTGCCACTCTCCATCACATCTTGATTAATGGCGCGTGGGCCCCGGGGGAGGGCTCGGCCGACTCCCAGGGGCCGACTCCCGACGGGCCTGACTGGCGGTCCTCTTGCCGTCTCCTGGGGTCTCACTGGCTGGTGGGACCCGTTGCCTCTGGGCCATACAGACAAGCCGTTGTGGGTGCAGGATTCGGTCCTACAGTGCTGATGTCAGGGCCGGCATGGCAACAGTGCCACGCCGCACAGAGATCTTCTGGGGTACGGCGTGCTGTGGCCATGCCTGCCCTTGATAAGGGGCAGGAGCGGGCTTCATTGTCGCCACTCCCCTGCTCCGTCCCACTTGATGAGGTCGTGAGGGGTGTTGGAGTTGCAGGCCGACTCCCCAAAGCCGACTTCTCTGGAAGTCGCCAGTCAGGAGTCGGCTTTCCCTGAAGTCGTCCCTGGGACTCGGCCATGAGTGGTCAGTCGGCCATCTTGCCGTTGACTTCTTGAAGGCGGCTCTTCGTCCTAGGGTCTTGAGGGGCGCAGCCTGCCCCGATGTCTTGAAAGGTTCTGGGGCTCGGGTTAGCCTACCCGTGGCCCATTACTCCGACAGTAGTCCCCGAAGCTGGTGAGGCGCCGCGGACGATCGGCCGAGAAGCCTCAGCAGTTTCTCTTTCCGGGTGCTCAACACATCGTCTTTGATTGACTTCTGCCGGGCCGACTAGAAGGAGTCGGACTCGCTCAATTCGGACTCACTCAATTCCGACTCGTACAATATTTCGAACGTCGCGGCGGGATCCAAGTAGCGTGCTGGCTAAGCCTCCAGGCCGCCGCCCGTTCTAGGCCTGTCATGCGATGACACATGGCGGGGTTGTCCTGCCAGCCTATGCGCGCAACGGGACAGGCCCATAGGCGGGGCCCGCCACTACCGCGCCTTGGCGCCCGAGCGGATCCGCTGCAGCCCCGGCGGACGGTTGGGATTCCCGTGGAGTTACTGCGCGCAGTAACTTTATCGTGGAACGTGGGGGTCGTGGGGCCGTGGGCGCAGTAAATCCCCACGACCGCCCCCTCGGCTTCGCAGCCCACGAGGCTATAAGTAGGGGGAAGAGGGGGGCACGCGCACCCCTCCTTCCCACCACTCCTCGCTCTCTTCCTTCACATTGCTCCTCGCTCTCCTCCTTCTTCTCCTTCTTCGCTCCGCCGCGTGCCCAAGCTCCGGCGAACGCCATGGCGGTCAGCTCGCGATGAGTTCTTCCTCCGCCGCCGCGCCTCCCCCGGTGCGCTCCGGCACTTGGGACGGTTCCAAAGTCCACGACGACCACATCGAGTTCCTCCGCAGGACTCGTCGGCTCCCCGGCGAGGATCACGTGTGGGTGCGCCTTGCGCCGAAGGGGGAGATTTCCCCCGCACCGCAGGAAGGCCAGCGGCTCATCTTCCGCTCGCACTGCTTGCGTGGGTTGGGGCTGCCGGCGAGCAGTTTCTTCCGATCCTTCCTGGAGTTCTATGGCCTCCAGCCGCACCACCTCACCCCAACAAAGTGGTGCTGCTGTCCGCCTTCGTGGCCTTGTGCGAAGGCTTCCTCGGAGTCCTCCCCACCCTCGAGCTCTGGGGGGAGTTCTTCTTCTCCAATCTCGGCACCCAGGCCGCAGGCTGTCGGATTTCAAGTTCCGGCAGACCCTTTAGGTTCGAACACTGGGGTGCGCGCGGAGATTTTGCCTCCTACCTACTTGCGCCCCTCTGCCTCGCTAAGATCTGAGCTATGGAAAGAACAACACGAGAGACACAGGGTTTATACTGGTTCGGGCCACCGTTGTGGTGTAATACCCTACTCCAGTGTGTGGTGTGGTGGATTGCCTCTTGGGCTGATGATGATGAACAATACAAGGAAGAACAGCCTCGCGAGGGTGTGTTCTTGGCAGGGGGGATGAACTGCTGGGAGGAGTTCAGTCACCCTTCTCTCTCTCTCTCTCTCCCCTCGATTGTCCCCCCACCTCTCATGGGTGGCTGGTCCTATTTATAGAGGCCCTGTTCCTATTCCCAAATATCGAGCGGGAAGGGAGCCAACAATGGCGGGCTAATTTGACGGGGGACAGCTAGTACCAGCTACCCTGACTAAAGTAGTCTTCGCCTGCACAAAGCTCTGGTGGTGACGCCGTCTTGGGCTCCACGATGACCTCCGTCTTGTAGTCCTCCTAGTCTTGGTATTGTTGCACCGAAATGGCAACCTTTGCCTGATGCCTCGGTACTCCGCGGCTACGCTTGCCCCCTTTGCACCAAAGGGGAAAGGAGGACACCGCGCGGGCTGGCACCCGCCTGGCGCCCTTGGTCGTCATGGCTTGCATCGCGGGCACCTCATGAGGTACCCCGCCGTGATCTCTCCGCCTCCTCCTAAGCTAGCTTGACGAGGCCGTGCCTGAGGAAGCTCCGTGTCGTCCGCCCCGCGAGGCTTGGCCCCTCACGAGGGTCTTGGGTCTGTGTTGACGAAGATGGGCCGTGCTGGGCCCCCCTTTGAGCCACGCCGTAGGCCGCAGGCAGGCAAGTCTGGGGACCCCCATTCCCAGAACGCCAACACAGGCGTGCCGGCTCAATGCGGCGCCTTCATCACCGTGCGAAGGTCGGGGGCCGACAACCCCTTCCCCTCCATCTCATTGATAAAGTCGGTGAAGATGTGGCAGAGATCCTATTTCTACATCAGGGGCGTCTCCATGAGGGGGGACTGGGTCAACCTGCCGGCTTTAGAAGCCGGCCCGCCAGCTGGGCGACTGCCCAACTGGTCGTACCGGGCCAAGTCGCTGACGCCTGCAGGAGCCGGCGCCATCGCGCGACTCTGAGTGCTGACGTAGTCGGAGGGTTTGACTGGTCCGGACCTGCTGGCCGCCTTCGTGGCGCGCCAAGTTCTCCCACTCCAAGGCCGCCCCCACATGATATGCCACATGAGCGAGCACCGTGACCCGAGTCGGATGTGCACCAAGGACATGCCTCACGAAGAGGTGGCCTTCATGGTGAACTACCTCTCGGACAGCAAGCTCCTGGTGGATTGGCGATTCGGCAAGGAGCCGTACTCCCGCGCCAACCCCCCGCCCGTGGTGAGTTGCCTTTCCTTTCTTTCTTGGAATGTCTTCTCTCTCGCCGAGTTTGTTTTGACCAGTCAGCTTTGGACAGAATCCCCTCCTTCACCCGCCCGCCGGTACCTCGGGGCCGGCCCGCGATTTCCTCGCCGACTGGGCGGAGAGCGATGTCGACGACCCCGATGTGGGGGCGGCGGCTCTGGAGGATGACGCCGAGGGAGGAGGAGGAACTGCAGGCGACTTCAGGCCTTCAGCCACTTTCGCCGACTGGCCTGACGACGACGCCGAGGGGGAAGTCGCCCCCCGCCATCGGCCAGGAGCCAGCCAGCCTGGCGCGGGCTCTTCTGCCGCGCTGGGTGCTCTAGGCGGCGGGAAGAAGCGCAGGGCCGTGCCGACCTTGTTCGGCAGTCGGCCGAAGAAACCCAAGGGTTCGGCTGCGGCGACCCGGCGGGACCAGGCGGCCGCGAAGGCCATCCGCTTCCGTAAGGAAGTGAAGAAGCCGCCATTGGTCTCCGCGTGAGTATTCTGTCTCAATGCTTTATTCTTTCTTTGTGACTTTGTCTGAGTCTTTGCCTGTCCCCCTTGCTTCAGGGCTCCCCTCACTCTTGAGAGGGTCACCGCCGCCTCCGTCATGGGGTCAGCGGAGACGTCCGCCACCACTCGGCGGATTGACCCCGATGCTGACCTCCGGGAGGCGACAGAGCAGAATGCGCAGGAGAAGCGCAACGAAGAAGAGGCCGTTCGCCTGGAGAAGGCGGAGGCCGACAGGGCGGAGGCCTCCGCCAAGAAAAAGCTGGCGGAGGCCGAAGCCGCCGTGGCGACGAAGCGGTAGGCTGAGGAAACCGCATGCCGCCAACCGGCAATGTTCATCACCCCTTTGAACTCTGCGCCGCCGCCTCCGGAGTTCATGGGGCAGACTGGAGAAGCCGGCGGGGAGAACCCCGTCGTGGAGAGGGAAGGCGGCGTCCCCTCTACGCCGGACGTGAAAGTTCCGCCGCCATTCGAAGGTGCGCAAGGCAGGCAGCCAGCGGACCCTCCGGTGCTGCCGACCGAAGACGAGGCCGTGGCGAGGCTACTCCTCCAAGTCGGCTCGCCAACACGCCGCCGTCTGGAGAAGGCGACTTCGGCACCCCGCCCCCTGGAAGCCGGCACCACCAGCTCGGCGATCCCAGACGCCGAAGCGACGAGCGTCGCGCCCATTGGGTGGGTGTGAGGAGGCGGCACAGGGCCGCTGAACCAGGCGTTCTTGGACGTCCAGGCGAAGCTTCATGCTGAGGGCGACGCTCACCAGAGTTGCACCAAGGCGTTCCTGGCGTCACGGGTAGCCGTTCGGGTATGTTTTTCCTTCGGTCTTTGTTTTATTGTTCCTCTCTGTGGGGGCGCGCCAGCGCACCCACTGGGTGTAGTCCCCGAGTTTCGGGCTGGCTGCTGCGCAGGCGACCCGGAACTCCAATTGATGAACTCTGGGTATTAACTTTTTGTCTGAAATGTTTGTCGCAGGATTACCACAAGCTCCGCGTCACTGCCTTCAACCGTAACGTTGAAGAGCTAGGCAAGCGGACCGCCGATCTGTCGGAGAGCCGGAGTAAGTCCTTTTCCTTCTTCGCGGGGGCGCGCTGGCGCACCCGCGGGCTGTAGTCCCCGAGATTCGGGCTGACTGCTGAGCAGTTGGGCCGGATCTCCCCGGCAACCTTCTTTACTGATGACTTAACACCTTCTTTCTTCCTTCTTTTCAGGGGCCAACGCTGCTCTTCAACAGCAACTGAGCGACGCCAACTCCGCTTTGCGCGCCAAAGAGGAGGAGTGCAGCAAGCTCGCCATGGAGCGCGATCTGCTGGCCACTCAATTGGCAGAGCAGAAGGAGTTGCTTGCGAAGACGCAGAGGGAGGCGGAAGAGACGGAAACCACCCTCCTGGCCGAGTTCGCGAGCGAGCGCTCCTCCTGGTCTGACAAGGAGGCGATGCCGGCCTCCGGCTTCCATGAGATTGAAGACATTGTTGATGGTGAGTTTCTTTACTTTCTTTGAGCTACTGATTTAAGTCATGCCGACTCCTGGCTTTTGACTTGCTTCTTCGTTTCTTTCCTGTCTTTGCAGACTTCTTTCCTGTGCAGTCACAGGCTGCCATCCAAGCCATCGAGGCTGACCGTGAAGGTCGGAGGGCGGAGGGTGCAGAGATTGCCGCCGACGCCCCCCGAACTCTTGACGAGCATATCCTGAGCATCGAGGCTCGCCTTCGGCCGGCTCACCGGATGTTGCGCCGGCTTCAGCGTGTTGGTGCCCAGGCGATTGCCGCCCTGTGGCCGGATATGCAGGCTGCGCGCACCCCCAGCCTGACGGACGACTGGCTAGAGGTCGCGGCTGGTCGCCTTGAGGCCTGGAAGGGTTCTTCGGCCCGAGCTGGAGCGCGCCGGGCCTTGGAGTTCGTCAAGGCATGGCATCCGGGGCTGGATCTAGACCGGCTGGCCACGCTTCGGTCGGAGGCCCAGCCGGAGCTGGCAGCTGCGAAAGACGCCCTCGTCAAGCGTGCTGCGGCGATTGCCGAGTACACTGACACCAGCATCTTCGTCC
The DNA here is from genome assembly GCF_056163025.1 of Triticum urartu. Lineage (NCBI taxonomy): Eukaryota > Viridiplantae > Streptophyta > Magnoliopsida > Poales > Poaceae > Triticum > Triticum urartu. The sequence continues at coordinate 202,775,696 of NC_141877.1, read as the reverse complement.
CCGAGCGGTCTGAAGACGGCGAGGAGGTACCGCCGGAGTGGTTTGGGATGAACCCAGACTACGGTGAGGACTCGACGGAGGTGATTGGTTCCAGCGTCGAGGAGGAAGGCGAGGCGGAGGCACCAGAAGACGGAGCAGACGGCCAGCCTCAGCTCGACCGCGCCTCCAGGAACGAGCCGCGTGCGACCGAGTCGACTACCGCCAGAGGCGATCAAGCCGAGACTACCCAGCCGTCCGCCCCGACGTCTGACGCTGCTGCCTCCTCAGACCCTCCGAATCCGTCTGCTGTTTCCTAAGCTGCCGCTTTATCTTTATTTTATCTGCTTCAGTAGTCTTTGAAGAACTTGTTAATTCACACAATTCCACCCGCGGGGTGTATTTTGAACTTCTGCTTGAAGATTCGGCCAAGGGCCTATGTTATGTAAATATATTTATCCGAGTTCTATCTTTTCTTGCTCATTGCTCTTTTGGCTTTTTTCCTTTGCCGCTTTCTCTTAGTTGCCTGCCTTGCCAATCGGACAGCCGCTCTGCGGACTGTCGCTGGATCAAATGCTTGGCTACTTTGGGAAGGCAAGTACTTAGCCGTTTTTAAGAGTTTTTGAGCAAGTTGAATAGAAGGCAGCAATCCGACTATTCGAGAGTCGGTTTGCGCAAAAGGCTGGAAGCCGTCTTGAGCTATGTTTTATGCTTTGAGTCCTTAACCATTTTTCATGCGAACGCCCATTCTACCTTACCTCTGCCCACCGTACAGTCACTCTGCAAGCTGCGGCTTCTGACAAAAGACGGTTTAGGTGTTACACACTACTTGTCCGGCTGCAGGAAGCATTTCATAGTGTAAGGCGGCAAGTCCCCGGGCCGACTTGACGAGCCCGGTGCCAAGCGGCATGACAAAAAGTAACATACTTGTAGGAATAATTTTTATCATACAGACAAAAGAGGGCAGTCCCCGAGCTCGTCTCGGGGGGCCCGAAGTCTTGGTACTTTAATACAAAAGGTAGTGTGGTACATACTGCATCAACTGTAAAATCTTCGGAGGAGATTTGCATTCCATGGCCGCTCTGTCTCCTTGCCGGAGTCGTCCCTCTTGCATGCTCGGGGCTTCTGAGCGTCAATCAGGTAGTAGGAGTCGTTGCCCAGTACTTTGCTGATGATGAACGGGCCTTCCCAAGGCGCTGACAGCTTGTGCTGGCCAGCTATTCGCTGGATCAGCCGAAGCACAAGGTCGCCTTCTTGGAAAGATCTTGGCTTGACCTTCCTGTTGTGGTATCGGCGCAGGCTCTGCTGGTAGATGCTGGACCGGCTGAGTGCCAACAGCCGGCCCTCTTCCAGCAGATCGACGCCATCTTGTCATGCTTCTTCCGCTTCCTCATCAGTGTACATGGTGACTCGTGGGGAGTCGAACTCTATGTCCGTTGGGATGACGGCTTCGGCACCGTAGACGAGGAAGAAATGCGTGAAGCCGGTTGACTTGTTTGGAGTCATGCGCAGACTCCAAAGGACGGCTGGTAGCTCATCGAGCCAGCAGCCAGCCGAGCGCTCCAGAGGCTCGATCAGCCGAGGCTTGATGCCGGACAGGATGAGGCCGTTTGCTCGCTCCACCTGGCCGTTTGACTGTGGATGGGCGACGGTCGCTAGGTCCAGTCGGATGCCCTGTGTTGCGCAGAAACGGGCCAAGGCGCCTTTGGCAAAATTTGTGCTGTTGTCGGTGATGATGTTGTGTGGTATGCCATACCGAATTGTGATATCGGAGATGAATGTCACGGCAGTCGGACCGTTTAGTTTCTTGATTGGCTTCGCTTCTATCCACTTGGTGAACTTGTCCACTGCGACAAGTAAGTGAGTTAAGCCACCTCGTGCTGTCTTGAATGGTCCCACCATGTCTAGACCCCAAACTGCGAAAGGCCAGGCAATGGGGATGGTCTTGAGTACAGAAGCCGGCTGGTGCAGCTTGGAGCTGAACTTCTGGCACCCTTTGCACTTTTGGACCAACTCCTTGGCCTCTTCCAAGGCAGTTGGCCAGAAAAAACCGTGTCGAAAGACTTTGGCGACGAATGCTCTTGAAGCCGCATGGTGGCCGCACTCGCCTTGATGGATGTCTTTGAGAATCGCTTGGCCTTGCTCTGGCTCTACGCAGCGCTGGTCGACACCAGTGACGCTGCGCCTGACCAGCTCTCTGTTGACTATGGTGTAGGCTGCTGCCCGGCGTTGTATTTGCCGAGCTGAGGTCTCATCAGTCGGCAACTCTTTGTTCACCAGGAATTTGAGGATGGGCTGGGCCCATGAGGGTGCTGCTATTTCTTCGACTGCTAGGACTGTGACTTGGACGAGGGCCGTTGGGCCGGGAGGCGGCGGGTTGGAGTCAACAACCGCTTGCTGGGTTAATGAAGTCCCCAAGCCGACTGGCGCGGCCCTTGGGCCGAGTTCTGGAGTCTTCGAGTCCGCCGCCGCAGTCCCTGGGCCGCGTTCGACTGTGGCGGCTTTGTAGTCATCTGCCAAAGTCCCCGTACCGACTGCCGGGGCTCTGGAGTCGGATCCGACATCTTCGGGAGGAGCCGGCACAAAAATGGAGTCTGATTCTGGTGAAGGCTTGACAGACGGCTTGAGGAGGCATCGAAGGGTGACGCCAGATGGTATTGCTTGGCGGGTTGAGCCGATTCGTGCCAAGGCGTCTGCTTGGTCGTTGTCGTTTCATGGAACATGGAGGAATTCACACCCTTCGAAATACCCGCTGAGTTGCTGCATGAGGAAACGGTAACTCGCCATGTTTGCGTCTTTCGCGTCCCAGTCACCAGATGACTGCTGGACCACTAAGTCCGACTCGCCATAACACAAGATCCGGCGGATGCCAAGTTCTTTGGCAAGCCGGAGCCCGTGAATGAGTGCCTCGTACTCGGCAACGTTGTTGGAGGCGGCAAAATGGATTTGCAGTGCATATTTGAGCTTGTCGCCTTTAGGAGAGGTGAGGACGACGCCGGCTCCCAAGCCGGTGTGCATCTTGGAGCCGTCGAAATGCATCCGCCAATGGGTGGAGTCAGGCGCTGGAGGTAGGTACTGGGTCTTGGCCCAGTCGACGAGGAAGTTGGCTAGTGCTTGTGACTTAATAGCGGTGCGGGGCTGGTAGTGGATGGTGTAGGGAGCCAGCTCTATGGCCCACTTGGCCACTCGGCCAGAAGCATCTCGGCTACCAATGATCTCGGCAAGTGGGGCCGTGCAGACCACCGTGATTGGATGCTCTTGAAAGTAAGGCTTCAATTTCTTGGCAGTAAAGTGTACGCCGTAGCACATCTTCTGGTAGTGGGGGTAGTTCTGCTTGGAGGTCGACAGTACCTCGCTCAAGTAATATACCGGTCTCTGGATAAGTAGCGCCTTACCTTCCTCCTTGCGTTCCACTACAATGACCATGCTGACTACCCGGCTGGTGGCGGCGATGTATAGGAGCATAGGTTCCTTTGGAGTCGGAGCCGCCAGGACCGGTGGAGTAGTCAGCATCTTCTTCAACTGGAGAAAAGCTTCGTCCGCCTTATGGTTCCACTCGAAAAAAGTGGTCTTCTTCATGAGTTGGTATAAGGGGAGAGCTTTCTTGCCCAGCCAACTGATGAATCGGCTAATGGACGCCAAGCAACCGGTGAACTTTTGCACATCCAGCAGTCCGCTGGGTACCTCCATTCTCTCAATGGCCTTGATTTTTACTGGATTGCATTCTATGCCGCGTTCAGAGACCATGAAGCCAAGGAGCTGGCCGGCTGGTACTCCGAAGACACACTTCTCGGGGTTGAGCTTGATCTGCAATCGGCACAGATTTTTAAAAGTCTCCTTGAGGTCTTCCAGCAGTGTTCCATGCTTTTCCATCTTCACCACCACATCGTCCACGTAGACGTGGGCGTTCCTGCCGAGCTGCTTGAGGAGGCACTTCTGCATGCAACGCTGAAAGGTGGCGCCGGCATTCCTTAAGCCGAACGTCATGGTGAGGTAGCAGAAGGCTCCAAACGGCGTGATGAAGGCGGTCTTCAGTCTGTCAGCCGGGTTCAGCTTGATCTGGTGATATCCTTAATATGCATCCAAAAACTCAACAGCTCGCATCCAGCTGTGGAGTCTATCACCTGATCGATTCTTGGTAGAGCAAATGGGTCCTTGGGGCAAGCCTTGTTCAGGCTCGTGTAGTCAATACACATTCGCCACTGTTTGTTCTTCTTCAGTACCAGGACTGGATTTGCTATCCATTCTGGAAAGAACACTTCCATAATGAAGCCGGCTACGAGGAGTCGGGCTATCTCTTCTCCGACAACTCTTCTCTTCTCTTTTGACAGGCGGCGCAGGGGCTGCCTGACCGGCTTTGCGTCAGATCGGATGTGTAATTTGTGCTCGGCGAATTCCGTCGGTACACCTGGCATGTCTTCGGGGGACCATGCGAAGATGTCCCGATTCTCACGGAGGAAATCGACGAGCTCACCTTCCTATTTGCTGTCGAGGTTTGCACCTACGACAGCGTACCTCTCTGGGTGCTCCGGATCCATGGGTATCTTCTTTGTTTCTTTGGCCGGTTTGAACGAACCTTCAGCCTCCGACTCCTTCGGGTTGGGCGATACCTCTGGCTGATTGTCAGCCATCGCCACAACTCGTTCAAGGAGTCGCTTCTCGACCGTGATCACCAGGGACTCGGCCAGCTGACTGCTCTCAGCCGCGCAGGCAGACGACTTCCGGTAGTCGTCGGCCACAGTCAGAATTCCCCTGGAACTGGGCATCTTCATCTTGAGGTAGGCGTAGTAGGGGACCGCCATGAACTTCGCCAAGGCGGGTCGGTCGAGTAGCGCATGGTATGGGCTCTCGAGGTCCACCACCTCAAACCAAACAGACTCTCGGCGGAAGTGATCTTTGTCTCCGAAGAGAACGTCCATCAGGATCTTGCAGATCGATGAGCAGGAAAGCCCAAGAACAATGCCGTGGAACACAGTCTGGCTGTTCTGAAGTTGTCTTTTCTTGATTCCTAACTTCTCCATGGTGTCCTTGTACAGGATATTGATGCTGCTGCCTCTGTCTATCAGAACTCGTGAGAAACGCGTAGCTCGTCTATCCGTAGCAAAGGTGGCGTCCAAGACCAGCGTCCAAGACCAAGGCATAGGAGCCCGGACTTGGCATCACCTCTGGGTGGTCAGCCCTGCTCCAGCTGATGGGCTTTTCGGACCAGTGCATGAACTCTGGCGTCTCTGATGCCACCGCATTCACCTCTTGTCGCTGCAGCCGCCTGCTACGTCGATCATCAGCCATGCTGGTAAACACCACGTAGGCTCCGTGTTCTTCAGGGTATTCGTCTTATACTGCGCCGACTGGCCTGACAGCCGGCTGCTGGGGCGGAGGCGGAGGCGGCTGCCCAGCAGGCGGTGGGGCCAGGAGGCCGTCTCCCTTGGCGATCCTGGTGAGCCAGTGGCACTTCCGGGTGGTGTGATTCGACGACTTGGCGCCGCTATGGAACTTGCAAGGTCCATCCAGGGTCTGTTCGTAGGAGAAGGCCGGCAACCAGTTTGGCTTGCCGCCCTTCTGTCGCTTGGGCGGAGGCTGCTCATCTGGCTGCTGGGCTTCAACGGTCGTGACTTGCCAGCTGCTGGAAGCCGGCTGTGGGGCCTTGCGCTTGTGGTCGCCCTGCTGTTGCCGCCGGTTGGCGTCTCCCGCCGGAGTTCTTGGAGCTTGAGGGGCCACTTTGCCAGTTGTGCTAATTTGAATCTCCGCCTTCATGGAGGAGTCGGCCATGGCGTACTCGTCCGCTATGATCAGCAGCTCGTTGAGGGTTTCTGGCTCGTCGCAGAGGAGCTTGTGCTTGAGGAGGGTGCCTTCTCTGCACCCGGCTGTGAAGTACTCGATGGCCTGCACCTCGTGCACGCCCTCGCAGGAGTTCCGAAGCTCAGCCCAACGCGTGAGGTAATCGCGAGTCGACTCGTCGGGCCTTGCACGCACAAGGAAAGCTGACGAGGCTTGGGAGGACGCTTGTACGTGCTGGTGAAGTTGCGGAGGAACGCTTCAGTGAAGTCGACCCAGCTGTTGATGCTGCGGGGCTTCAGGCTGTTCAGCCATGTCTGGGCCATGCCCTGGAGCATGAGCGGAACATACTTTACGGCGACACGCTTGTTGCCGTTTGCTACGCTGACAGCCGTGGAGTAGTCGACTAGCCAGTCTTCCGGCTTCACGGAGCCGGTATATGTCGGCGTTCTAGGAATGGGGGTCCCCATACTTGCCTGCCTGCGGCCTGCGGCGTGGCTCAAAGGGGGGCCCAGCACGGCCCATCTTCACCAACACAGACCCAAGACCCTCGCGGGGGGCCAAGCCTCGCGGGGCGGACGACGCGGAGCTTCCTCAGGCACGGCCTCATCAGGCTGGCTCGTGAGGAGGCAGAGAGATCAAGGCGGGGTACCTCACGAGGTGCCCGTGACGCAAGCCATGACGACCAAGGGCGCCAGGCGGGTGCCAGCCCGCGCAGTGTCCTCCTTTCCTCTTTGGTGCAAAGGGGGTAAGCGCAGCCGCAGAGTACCGAGGCATCAGGCAAAGGTTGCCATTTCGGTGCAACAAGACCAAGACCAGGAGGACTGCAAGATGGAGGTCATCGTGGAGCCCAAGATGGCATCACCACCAGAGCTTTGTGCAGGCGAAGACTACTTTTGTCAGGATAGCTGGTACTAGCTGTCCCCTTTCAAATTAGCCCGCCATTGTTGGCTCCCTTCCCGCTCGATATTTGGGAAGAGGACCAGGGCCTCTATAAATAGGACCAGCCACCCACGAGAGCAAAGGGGCTGAGAGGTTAGGGTTTAGAGAAGGGACAATCGAGAAGAGAGAGAGAGAGAGAGAAGGGTGACTGAACTCCTCCCAGCAGTTCATCCCCCCAGCCAAGAACAGACCCTCGCGAGGCTGTTCTTCCTTGTATTGTTCATCATCATCAGCCCAAGAGGCAATCCACCACACCACACACTGGAGTAGGGTATTACACCACAACGGTGGCCCGAACCAGTATAAACCCTGAGTCTCTTGTGTTGTTCTTTCCATAGCTTAGATCTTAGCGAGGCGGAGGGGTGCAGGTAGGTAGGAGGCGAAATCTCCGCGCGCACCCCAGTGTTCGAACCTCAAGGGTCTGCCAGAACCCGAAATCCGACATTTGGCACGCAAGGTAGGGGTGCGCCGGAATTCGTCTTCCACCACCCCGTTCTCCTCCGACCATCGCGCCCATGTCTGACGCTCGTCGGGCCCGCGCCGAGCGCCGGGCCGCCCTCGCTTCCCGCGTCGCCCAGACGGCCCCTATCGGCGGGCGTCCTCGCCGTTCCCCATCACCTGCCGTCAACACCGCCACCGGCCCAGTGGGGGACGAGCAGCAAGCATCGTCTCAGCATCCGTCCGTGCGGCAAGACGGCCGCACCGCAACTCCCTCGCTCACCCCAGCTGGTTCTTCGTCCCGCGCGCTCCGCGCGCCCATGGAGGCTCGAACTGCTCTCATCGCGGCAAACGAGCTCCTGCGCTACCGTCCCGTCGACAATGTCTACGAAGAATGGCTCGACCGCGTCGCCGAGCTCGTCCGCGCCGCGGGGGGCTCTCTTGCGCAGTCCGCTCCACTGCACCGCACCCCGCCCCTCGCGGGCGACGAAGCTCTGGCGGCGCCTCGGCCGCCTCCTCCTCAGGAAGGCGCCATGGATCCAAGGCGCGTGGCCCCTTGGCGGAACCCGCTCCGTCAGGTGCCAGCGCGGCAAGAGCAGAGCTGCCAAGAAGTCCCTCGCCTGCAAGAAGCTGCCCGGGCGCTCCCTGCTCCAGCACGTCGCGACCATGCTCCTGCTCCCGCGCGTTAAGACCCCACGCTGCTCCCAGCTGCAGCGCGTGGGGACATGCAAGACCAAGCTCTCCATCACCCAAGGCCTCCTGTGCCCACAGCAGGCTGCCACGCCTTCACCACCGAGCTACGCAGCGTCGCGTGGCCTGGCAAGTTAAAGCCAGACCTGCCTCCTCGTTACGACGGCACGGCTGACCCTGCGGAGTTACTCTAGCTCTACGAGCTGGGCATCGAAGCTGCCAACGGAGACGAGAAGGTCATGGCGAACTGGTTCCCCATGGCGCTCAAGGACGGGGCCCGCACCTGGCTCCTGAACCTGGCTCCAGGCACGATCTCCTCCTGGGACGAGATGCGCACCCGCTTCATCGCCAACTTCCAAGGTAATCGCGACCGGCCACCCGCTGTGAGCGACATGCGCCGCATCAAGCAACAACCCGGGGAGAGCCTGCAGAAGTACATCCGGCGCTTCAACAACGCACACCTCAAGATTCCCAAGGTGACTGAGGAGGCCATCATCTCAGCCTTCTCCAACGGTGTGTGCGATGTCAAGATGAAGGAGGAGCTGGCGATGCATGAAGACCTGTGCACTTCCTTGGAGCTGTTCAACTTGGCAACCAAGTGTGCCAGGGCTGAGGAAGGGCATCTCTCCCTCCTCGAGCTGCCTGCCGCAGACCCAGAAGAGAAGAAGCCCAAGGCCAAGGATGTGAAGCGCAAGGGGGCTGCCGTGCTCGCGGCAGAACCAGACACCAAGCGAGGCAGAGATCAGCCCAAACCTTCCAAGGGCAGCCGGTACTGTGTGTACCACGACCTCCACACCCACAACACCAACGAATGTCAAGAGCTCTGAGCCGTGCGAGAAGGAAGGATCGGGCGTCGCCCCGACCGCGGTGACCTGGGCTACGGTCGAGGAGGAGGAAGGAACGCAGGACGCTGGGAAGACCGTGGCCTGCTCCAAGGGTGGCGCGATCAACCTCGCGAGGATCGCTGGCAAGACCCGCCTCACAAGGGAGACTGGAGGGATCAGCCTCGCGAGGATCTCCCGCAAGGCAACACAGGCCTCCCTCCGCTGCCGCCACAGCCAAGGAGAAACGAGGACCGCCACCAGGACGAGGGGGCTGGGGGCTTCCAGGAGCCGCGCGCGATCGCCTGCATCCTGGGCGGGGCTCAAGCCCCAGCCTCTCAACGCATCTTCAAGCAGTTCGCCCGCGAAGTGAATGCAGTCCTCCCCAGGCTCGAAGCCACGCGCCCTATCAAGTGGTCGGCGTGCGCCATCACATTCAGCTCAGCAGATCAGCTCAAGTGTGCGGCTACAGCCGGAGTCCTCCCGATGCTTTGTTCCCCAATCATCAGCAATGTGGTGGTCACCAGGACCCTCATCGATGGCGGGGCAGGGCTCAACGTCCTGTCCGTGGAAACATTCAACAATCTCCAAGTGCCCAACAGCCAGCTTCAGCCAACCAAGCCTTTCTCTGGAATCACCGACGGCTCCATGGTCCCGATTGGGCAGGTCCGCCTCCCTGTCACCTTCGGGGCACGCAACAACTACCGCACCGAGCTCATCGACTTCGACGTCGCTCACATTCGCCTGCCGTACAACGCCATCCTTGGGTACCCAGCACTGGCCAAGTTCATGGCCGTAACTCACCACGGCTACAACGTCCTCAAGATGCCAGGAAGTGGCGGATTCATCACGGTGCCCTGTGAAGAGAAGGACACAGTGTGTTCCCTGGAACGAGCCTTTCAGGCCACGTCACTGGAAGACCCGGATCGCGGAAGCAGGAGGCCTCCCGAAACCGCCCCCAAGAAGAAGAAGACATCGTCCGGCCCGGCCACTCAGGAGGCAGGCCCCTCTAGGCCCGTGCCAGCCCAGGGGGAACCTCCTTCCATCACATAGGAAAGCACGCCCGGTGCCCTCCTCAGGTAGGGCTCGGGGGCTCTCCCCTGGAGGGCCACCGACCTAGCTAGGGTCACGACCCTAGCCCCTTGGGCACCACATGGAGGCGTGTTTCAAAGCACGTTTACCTCAAGAAGGAGCAAGGCAAGGAGAGCCAGGACCTCAGGAGTTCGTCAGCAAGGCCATTCAGGAGCTACAGGAGTCAAGAGTCATGAAAGGCGGCCGCTGCCTACCAGCAGTGGCTCCCCATCCAGGCGAGGATGGTGGGCTGCGCGTCTGCATCGACATACCAGGGCTCAGCCGAGTCGCCTCTCTGGAGCACCTCTGGCCCTCGCGAGTGGGGTGCTGCAGAGGTCCACCCCACAGCTACGTTCGCATGCCTTACGGCTTGCCGAACGCGGCTGCCACGTACCAGCGCCTCATGAGGGGCATCACGGAGGCACAAGAGGCCAGGCGTTCTGTAGCCCTGGCGGAGATGCAGATGGTCCGCGGGGAGCCGCCAGCGCCTCCAGAGCCTCCCAAGGCCCCTGGGCCTGGGGGCTCGTGAGGATCGGCTTCCGTAGCCCACGGAGTCTACTACACCAACACTCCTTCGTCCTCAACGTCATCAGGTGACATCTTTCAAGTTTCATTTCCAGCTGGGAGTGCCCCCCCCCAGGGCTGCATTATTCCCAGGCCGCATGGGTCCGTCCCTGCGGCATGTTTCCCTTTTATTTCGTGTTGTTAGCTTACCTTGTCAGGGGCGCCCCTTGGGCTGCATGATCCCCAAGTCGCTCGAGCCTGACCCAGTGATGTCCGCCTTCCCAGCATCTATTTAAATGAATCCACTCCTTCGCGGCTAATGTGCTTGACCTAGTTGCCCGCTCAACTGACGGAACTGCTCCCAACGGCACGACGCTTGCACATGGGTCCGTCCCTACAACGCCGATAAACCTGAATGGCTGAGCTCTGGCCGCGGCAGCCCCGCATGGCGCCACCTCGTCAAGCCTTTAGTGCCTCATTACCCCTCGGAAGCAACCAACGGCTGACTGTCAATTTTCATGGCAACCCCCTCGTTTTTTCTATGATGGGTCTACAGGATCTCCTGAAGGAGCTGCGTCAGGCGAGGCCCTTGCGGTGTCTCCTTCACTCTCGTCCGCGCAAACCGCTTGCACATTAAAGGGGGGGTGCCTGAGCATCGCGACTCAGGGCTCCTACTGGCTCTCTAGCCCTCACCCTCTGGCCTTGTCCACGGCATCGTGACCTGGCATACCAGCGACGGCTGAGACTCGCTCAAGGGCCCGGACCCGAGGACGTAGAGCATAAAGGGGAGCAAAGGCGAGAGGGGAGGGACACGCGAGGACCTCGCCGAGCAACCTCACGCCTTCCGATGCACGGACCCAGCGACACACCAGAGAGCGGCCCCTGATTCTCGAGATAAGTCACCACCCGAAAGCACCAGCTACCGTGGCATCATCCCCGCACCTAATGCAATCCCGTGTTAGCGACGCCGCTCTCCTTTCTCACCGAACGACGGCTGCTTGAGCGCCAAAGTGGACCTCCTGAGCATTGCGACTCAGGGGCTCTTACCGGACTCCGGGTCGCTCACCTCCTGGCCTTGACCACGGCATCGCGACCTGGCATACCAGCGACGGCTGAAGCGGCCTTGGGACTGGGACCTGTCGGCGCAGAGCACCAAGCCCTCGTGAGGTTCGAAAGGGAGGACTGAGCTAAGACGGAATGAGCAACTCGTACAATTCTACGACAAGGGTTATATTAACAAAACAGGATCACAGGCACCTTACAAGCCCCCACGGGACGCGTCTTTGATTCCTCGCAGGGAACAGATCCTAAAGGGACACTAACTACGCGCGCCCCTGCAAAAGACGCCATCATCAATAGTGGGCCGACAAGCATCGGCGCCAACCCCATCCAGATCAGAGTCAGCGGTGGCCTGACGAGCCCGCCCTGCTCTAGGAGCGGCGCCGGCTCGGGGGCTCGTAGCTGTTGTCGCTCGTCTCCGGAGTCGCGAAGAGCTCGCCGGAGTCGCTGGAACCTCCGACGCCTCCATCGCCTGAGGAGCCGCCAAGGGAGCGGTTGGCGGGCCCAGTCCTCGCCGCAGCAGGGTCCTGGCCACCTCTCCCGGGGCAGCACTCCAGCCGGCGCCCGCTCGCACCGAAGACCTTGAAGGACATCACCGAAGCACCATCGTACTCCAACTGGATCATGAGGGCGCCTCTTGTCCTGCAAACCCGGGCGATTTCGCTCTAGCCCCGAGTCATGAAGACCTCGCCCAGGGCAACGACCGCGACCTCTGCCTCGGTCGCGAGGGTGCAGCAGCCGGCGTGCTGCAGCCAAAGCTCTAGGAGTTCTCCCTGCGGGATGATGGAGGCGAAGAAGGGAGGAAGGCGAATCCAAGACTGAGGAGGCATGGCGCCGTGGAGCACGAACTCTCGGCAGGAGCCCTCGGCGTGGACCCCACGGGGGACGACCCACACCTTCGTGACTCGTCGGCGCCGACGGCGGCACCGCCCGTAGCGATCAGCATCAGCTCCTTCAGGGCCCTCGATGTGGGCATACAAGGGAAGCGGGAACCCCGGCGGTGCCCGCTCGCACCAAGGCCTCGACACCACCTGATGGGCCCCCTCGTCCGGGCCACAGAGGATGAGCCGTTTCTTCGGCGGGAGCGGGTCTGGTTCCTCTCGGGGAGCCTTCCCCTTCTCTGCCGTCGAGAACCGGCGGATCGGAGCCATCGCAGCAAGACGGAGCAAGGACCGGGAAGAAGGAGAAGCAAGGAGGGATGGACTGGAAGGGCGCGCGCTGTTCTGTACTTATGGCCGGCGAAGGCCAACCGCCGACCTCCACGATCGTAGGTAATCATGACCCACTTTGCATGCAGGGACTTGTCCAGTCCGTGCAGTTGCCGAGGCGCCATGGGGAAGTGGAGGCGCCCACGTCCAATCAACTGCCACGCGGCGCCCAAGACCGCAGGCTGTTAGGGCCCGTGGCGCTTCGCTCTTGCCCTTTCGCCTCCCTGCACGGCCAAGTTCGGGCGCGCCTTGTGCCCGGGGGCTACTGTCGGCGTTCTGGGAACGGGGGTCCCCATACTTGCCTACCTACGGCCTACGGCGTGGCTCAAAGGGGGGCCCAGCACGGCCCATCTTCACCAACACAGACCCAAGACCCTCGCGGGGGGCCAAGCCTCGCGGGGCGGACGACGCGGAGCTTCCTCAGGCACGGCCTCATCAGGCTGGCTCGTGAGGAGGCAGAGAGATCAAGGCGGGGTACCTCACGAGGTGCCCGTGACGCAAGCCATGACGACCAAGGGCGCCAGGCGGGTGCCAGCCCGCGCAGTGTCCTCCTTTCCTCTTTGGTGCAAAGGGGGTAAGCGCAGCCGCAGAGTACCGAGGCATCAGGCAAAGGTTGCCATTTCGGTGCAACAAGACCAAGACCAGGAGGACTGCAAGATGGAGGTCATCGTGGAGCCCAAGATGGCATCACCACCAGAGCTTTGTGCAGGCGAAGACTACTTTTGTCAGGATAGCTGGTACTAGCTGTCCCCTTTCAAATTAGCCCGCCATTGTTGGCTCCCTTCCCGCTCGATATTTGGGAAGAGGACCAGGGCCTCTATAAATAGGACCAGCCACCCACGAGAGCAAAGGGGCTGAGAGGTTAGGGTTTAGAGAAGGGACAATCGAGAAGAGAGAGAGAGAGAAGGGTGACTGAACTCCTCCCAGCAGTTCATCCCCCCAGCCAAGAACAGACCCTCGCGAGGCTGTTCTTCCTTGTATTGTTCATCATCATCAGCCCAAGAGGCAATCCACCACACCACACACTGGAGTAGGGTATTACACCACAACGGTGGCCCGAACCAGTATAAACCCTGAGTCTCTTGTGTTGTTCTTTCCATAGCTTAGATCTTAGCGAGGCGGAGGGGTGCAGGTAGGTAGGAGGCGAAATCTCCGCGCGCACCCCAGTGTTCGAACCTCAAGGGTCTGCCGGAACCCGAAATCCGACAGTATACTCTTGGAAAGGGCTCGTCTCGAATGCAGGGCCCAAAACAAGGCGGCCCCAGCTCGTCTTCTTCTTCCAGCGCCAAGGATCGGTGAAGCTGGTCGATCCGGTGGCAGGCGTCATTCTCTCCAACTCCCTCTCGGCGGCCAAGGCGTTCTCCGAGAGTCGGACGGTCAACAGGCGGCGGGGAGACTCGCCTCTCCTTGCAAGGACGGGGAGGTGGACAGTCGTCCCGTCGTTCCACTGCTCTCGGGCGGCCGTCTCGGTCGCGCTCTATGGTAATGCGAGTCTGACTGTGGCTGACAGCCGGATCCTTGTCTCTTCTTCCTCGGGCGCCGCCAGTCGGCGTCCAAGACGTCGTGCCTTGATCTCGGCGAAGGTCGTCGTTCTGCCGCTGCGGCGCCTCCGTGCGGCAGCCGGCCTCATTCTGCGCGGCAGCCGCGTCGAGGAGCCGCTGGACTCACTCCGTCATCAGGCGGCGTTCTTCGCCCTCGAAATTGTCCAGCTCGTCCGCCGCTGCTTGGGCGGCTTGGATGTTATCCGCTGGTGTGGCGTACACAGGGCGGCTTGCCCCAAACAGGTTGGTGATGGCTACGCCGCGCTGCTGGACCGTGCCAAGGCGGCTGGGCCCCACCGGGGCCGGCGAGCCGCCGACGATGCGATCCATCTCCCGCTGGTAGGCTTCTGACAAGCGTCTCATGCTGGCCAGCTTCTTCGCGCCTTCAACGAGCTGAAGGCGGCGCGCCTCCAACGTCTCTGCGTCAGCGTCTTCCTGAATGGGCGCAGTTAGGTCTTGTAGCGCCGCGCCGAGTGAGTCATGCGCTCCTCCGCTGGGGAGCTCGTCATGACTGATGACGAGCACCTCGGTGATGGTGCTTCCATCTCTCTCCGCGCGAGGGAGAGGCTCGTCGTAGACCACCACATTAGTGGGGAACGCGTCGAGCGACGCGGTGTAGGAGTCGACCAGCATCGGGTCGGTGGAGCCCACAGACTCCAAGTCTACGGCAGGCTCGCCGGAAACGTGGAGTTGATCGAGGAGGCCCGTGAGGAGGCTCTCGGAGCATCCCGTGCCTGCATTGGATGCAGGCTCGTCGGAGAGGTGGACCTCGCTGACAAGTTCGGCCAGGCAGCTGGCTGCGCAGGCGATCTCAACGCCGCGCAGCACGTCGACGCAAACTCCGTCTGCCGTGCCTGGCTGGCTGCGCTCGCCAGGGAGGAAAAGGGTTCCCGTCCAGAACAGGTCTCCGGACGGCGGTGCACCAGGCCCCACGGTGGCGCCAAATGTCGGGGGTTGGGTGCGACATATGCCAAAGGATGGCTTATCATGGTGGGGGCGAGTAGAACGTCGCCGGTGCCTGGAAACGGGATGAGGCGAAGACATGCACGCCGGCGAATCTTACCCAGCTTCAGGGCTCTCCGGGGAGATAATACCCCTACTGCTGCTCTGCGGGGTCTCAGCATGGTCACTATGGCAAAGTGTCTACACGGTTGCTCCTTGAGCTCTTTTCTGGTGGTAGGAGAGGGTGAGGCTAGCTCTCTCCCTTCTATATGATCTGGTCTAGAGCTAATGGGTTCCAACCCTTTGCATGGGTGCCCTGGGGGGTTTATATAGGCCTACCCCCCAGGGGTACAATGGTAATCCGGCAGGACACGGGCCCAGCCGTCAGCGCCTCTGGCCTCCGTCTTCTTTGCCGACCACTGGGGCCCGCTGACTGGTGGGCCCCGCCGACTGGCCTGGTACGGAGCCGACAGGCCGCGTCCGCTGCGGGCGGGTCTTGCCGGCTGCTGATTACTATAGCCGTGCTTCTGATGACAAGGGCTTGATCATGAGGTCGTGGCAACAGCCCCGCCGCCTGGCGGGCAATCACTATTGCCACTCTCCATCACATCTTGATTAATGACGCATGGGCCCCGGGGGAGGGCTCGGCCGACTCCCAGGGGCCGACTCCCGATGGGCCAGACTAGCGGTCCTCTTGCCGTCTCCTGGGGTCTCACTCGCTGGTGGGACCCGTTGCCTCTGGGCCGTACAGACAAACCGTCATGGGTGCAGGATTCGGTCCTGCAGTGCTAATGTCAGGGCCAGCATGGCAACAGTGCCACGCCGCACGGAGATCTTCCGGGGTACGGCGTGCTGTGGCCATGCCTGCCCTTGATAAGGGGCAGGAGCGGGCTTCATTGTCGCCACTCCCCTACTCCGTCCCACTTTATGAGGTCGTGAGGGGTGTTGGAGTTACAGGCCGACTCCCCAAAGCCGGCTTCTCTGGAAGTCGCCAGTCAGGAGTCGGCTTTCCCTAAAGTCGTCCCTGGGAATCGGCCGTGAGTGGTCAGTTGGCCATCTTGCCGTTGACTTCTTGAAGGCGGCTCTTCGTCCAAGGGTCTTGAGGGGCGCAGCCTGCCCCGATGTCTTGAAAGGTTCTGGGTCTCGGGTTAGCCTACCCGTGGCCCATTCCTCTGACAGATAGCATGTTCACAGGTTTGTAGCAGAACCAGCTCATGTTTTGGAGCTTGCTATTGTAGTTCATTTCCCGAGAATCTTGCAGCGTCATCTCATCGAATTGTGTTGCAAACTTTCATTTTCTTTCTAGACTTGATGAGTCTGGAATATCCTGACACTAACCAGATCTGAATCTCAGGAAGATATGATGGTTGGAACATTTCTCAAGAACTATAATATTGGTCTCTCTGTAACCCGGTAAAGTGGATGTCATGGCCAACACACCTGGCCGGAGGACTTATTATTGTAGTATCTTGATTGATAAAGTTGGCCACCTCCCCATAAGGATTTTGTAGGATTATTCCAATAGTTGTTCCTTGTGGATTTTTGTGTTCCCGAAGTCCGACCTTTTACTTGATGTCCTAGATATCAAACCATATCTATGAATGGATTACGCTAGCACATCAAGGAGAACATTAGAAGCAGAGTGCTAAATGTCTCTCAGTCGATCATCTAGATTCTGTTTCCTTAGCCTCGCTAAGGGGAAGTCTGAGAAGGTGTTATCTTCCTTTGTATCCGTATTGTCCATCACTATTCATCATGGTAGTAAGATTTGATGCCAGGATCCTCGACACGGATGTTGGTAGAACCTTGATGAATATGGAAATGCTCAAGTTCTTGAGAGCACGCGCAAGCAAAATCATCCCTTGTGTTGTCTACAACAAGGTAGTTCACATCATCCATTCTAGACCGAGTGTGTCGTTCTCCTGAAATCCGTCAAACGATTGTTCATACATTGCCTTAGGCTGGTATAAAGAGTTTCAATGACCTCTGAATCAAAAGTAATTCTTTTTGCCACTTAAGGAATGATTCTACGAGTCACCTTCCCTGAGGAGCCCCATTATGGTATCATGGCAACTCAACTCCTCGCTACGTTGACAACCGTTCACCACCCTCTTAGGTGTGGAATTGTTGCCTACCTAGTGAACCCTCGTCAATTGTTTCTTCCGCCCTTTTAAGGTGTGTTTTGCCTCTCAGCTCAAGAGATGTTCAACATCTCATTCCGTGAGTTGATCATGATTTGCTTGGTCTTCGTGAAGATCGAACCCTGTAGAGCTTCCCTCTCTTTCCCTTGTCGTGTTGGGTGAAGATCTCGAAAGCAAAGATGTCAAGATCAGTATGATGCAATGAATCAACATCTTCGAGAAGAGCAATTGGATCAAGAAGATGGTGTTAGCTTTGTGCCCCCCTGTCTTCTTACCTCATGCCTTGAATCTTGGGACGAGATTCTTGTTTAGTGGGGGTGAGTTGTCACAGCCCTAGAATTTGATTGCAATTAGTTTCATAAGCATCCATGGATCATGTCTATATTGTTTGAAATTTGAAATGGGGATGTTCAAAACCTAGCACCAAATGGAATTCAAATAGGCTCAACTAAAGTCATTTTCAATGAACCCAAAATGCCTTTGAAAATGTTCATGATTTCTGATAAAGGTGAAAACCTCTGCCAAAAATGATGAACATATTTCTAGGTCATTCCTGGATTTTTGAATTAATTCATATTGTATTTGACTTTGGGAATTTAAACACTTTAAATAATTTAAATGCTCAGATAATGCTGAAATTAAATGTGGGCCACTGGAATAATCCAGAGAGTGTCCACAAATTATTCCAGCACTTTACACAATGCTTTAGTATTTTTACTAAACCCAAAACAGCAGCAGAAAAATAGAAAACAGAAACAAAATTAGAAAACTAGAGAGAGGCAGAAACTTACCAGGTCTACACAATAACAGCCCGGCACTGTTCCTGGCCCAGCCCAGGGACAGGGGCGTCTTCTTCCTTGTGCCAGTGGGCACGAGGGCGTGTGCCACGGCACACCGGCCACCTCCTACTTACCTGCTTGCCGCAGGAAGCACCCTAGGGCGCCACGCACCCCCCCTCGACACCTCTCGACCCCCCTCGCTCTCTCCCTGGACCCCCTCCCACTCCTCTGCTCTCTCCCGCAGCACCACCGAGCGCGTTCGCCGCCGCCGCTCACCGTAGACATGGCCACCACCTCTCCTACGCCCCCTGAAGCTGCCCACAAGCTCTGCCTCGTTCCCCTCTTCCTCCTCACCGCACTAAGTGAGCCGGGAAGCCCTACAACGTCCTCACCACCGTAGTCTCCGTCCTCGGCCGCCGTGGACCGTCGTCGTCGATTGGCTCCATTCAGGCCTTCCCCGAGCTCACCGACGACTCCATCAGAAGCGCGGTGAGCTCCCGCCCGTTTTCCCCCTTACCCCGTTGTCGCGCGCGAAGCCTAGCTAGTTTTCCCCCGGCGTCCCGTGAGCTTGCTGCCGCCGCGCCTGTCGCCGCCGTCATTCTAGGTCACCGACCTCGCGTCCGAGCACAGCCCCGAGCTCGTGGAGCTCCCAGGAGCCCGCCCAACCTCTCAGCTCACTCGCTAGTCAAGCATAGCCCCGTGCCCGTGCTTGCCCAAGCTCCGGCTGCCGCCAAAGCCACCGTGGTCGTCGTCCCCGGCCACTCCACAGCCTCCTGAGGCCTCCCCTAGTCGCGCACAAGCGTGAGCTCTCCACTGGTACCCTCGGCGCATCGAACCGCTGCCGGAGCAGCGATTCCAACATGCCTCCGCCGTCTGATGAGGTCGCCGGCGGTGAAACCCTATTTAGCTGACGTGGCAACAATTAGTTTAGGCTCTAATTAAAACCCGCAGCCACTGACCGGTGGGCCTAGCCCCTCTAACGATTTTGGTTAGGTTTAACTAAAATCACTAATTATAACTGAGCCTATGACATGTGGGCCCCACGTGTCAGGTTTGACCCTGGTCAGCCCCGGTTGACCTGATGACGTCATCTTGACGTCATGCTAAAGCTGTAACTATTTTCTGAAATTTGAATAAATCAGAAAAGGTTTAGAAAATTTCAGAAAATAGTTAAAACTTCAAAAATTCATAGAAATTCAATCGTAACTCCAAATAAGATAAATTATATATGAAAAATTATCAGAAAAATCCAATCTATCCATCTGTACCATTTTCATGCATGTTTGAGAAAGTTAACCTCACTGTTTAGGATGAAACATGATTAGGGCAAAGTTCATAATAGGTTTGGAGTTGGAATTTGTTGTAGTTTTGAATTCCACTTCAATTAAAATGACTTTCTGTCGCATTAGCCCAAATCACAGCATATTGCCATGTCATGATCATGCATCATATTGTTGCATTACATTGATTGTATTCTTCCTTGTTTGCCGGTAATTGCCCCCCTCAGTAGACGGTGTTTCCGAAGTTGTGATCGATGACACCGATGAAGAGCTATACTATCTTCAGAAGTGCTAGGAAAGCAAAACCCCCTTGTTCATCCTGATACAATCCTACTCTCTCGCTCCTGCTCTCTTTTACTGCATTAGGACAACAACGTTTCAACTGTTACATGCTGCGGTAGCTGAACCCCTTTCCTCTGCATGACATGTCATTGCCACAGTAAATAGATGAAACCCACTAGCATGAGTAGGACTTGTTTGAGCCCTGATGTGCCTACTCGTTCATGTTTGTTTGTCATGCCTGCTACTGCTTAGAGTTGAGTCAAGTCTGATTTATCGGGGATGAATTGGAATGTGGTGAACATGTCCTACCGTTGAGAGCTAAGTGTGTGAACACGATTTGGTAAAGGTAGCGGTGAGAGGCCATGTAGGAGTACATGGTGGGTTGTCTCATTGCAGACGTTCTTAGGAACTGAGTTATGTATTTGTGATCCATGAATAGTTACTTCCACACATTGGGTTCCGGTAACCCGACCCCTCTCGACTTATTAATCCACTCGATCTCTGTCCAGGAGTTGCAACTAGTTTCTGGTGTTAGTAGGTAGTGTTAGTAGTCTACCAAGTGGCACCCGGTACAGGTGGGCTTGGGACAGACTAGGCACAGTGGCACGGTGTACCAAGTGGCACCCGGATGGTGGGCTTGGGAACCCTGCTGACATCGTTTGGGGCCGAGAGCGACACCCCGGCCGGATCTCCTTGCGGATGGAACCCGAATAGGAGATAAACCTGGACGAGAGACTTGTGTGATTAGTCAGGTCGTGGCCGACTCTCTCGCCCGGCTTCCGCTTGAAGGTTGCCGAGGTACATGACGTGTACAGGGCGATAAGTGGCGAGAGTGTTTGTGAAGAAGTACACCCCTGCATGGTTATCATTATCTATTCGAATAGCCGGATTCCTCGGATATGGAAACTTGGACCCCTTGCATAGTTCATAGACAAGTGAAAGTGGATACTCTAAAACTCGCAAGATAAGCGTGAGTGCTATGGATGGCGTTCTCGCAGGGAGACGGGAGCGGATCCATAGTGGTGTATTGGTATGGTGAATTTGTGGACGCGTGTGCGCCACCTCAAAAGAGTTACTTGCAGCCGTAGTTCAGGATAGCCACTGAGTCAAAGCTGGCTTGCTACAGTTAAACTCCACCACCCCCTTGTTGATACCGATGCATATGTAGATAGTTCTGATGTAAGTCTTGCTGGGTACATTTGTACTCACGTTTGCTTATTTTATGTTTTGCAGAGAGATTTCAGTCTCGCTAGTAGTTCCACGTGGACTTCGACGTTTAGCTTGTTACCTCAGCTATGATCTTGTACCTTGGGAGGGTCTCGTAGATAGTCAGGCTTTTGAGCCTTCTTCATTTGTAGTTGTCTGTACTCAGACAAGTTAACCTTTCGCATGTGCTTGTTGCTTGTATGCTCTGAATGTTGGGTCATGAGACCCATGTTTGTAATATCTCGCTCCTCGGAGCCTAATGAATAAATACTTTGAGTCATAGAGTCTTGTTGTGATGCCATGTTGTATTGCACATATTGAGCATATTGTGTGTATGATTGAAATGCTTGGTATGTGTGGGATCCGACAACCTAGTTGTTTATCCTTGGTAGCCTCTCTTATGGGGAAATGTAGTCTTGTGCTTCCATGAGCCATAGTAGTCCGCTACAGCCCAGTTCACCGGAGTCCTGCTAGCCCAGCACTACTGCCCCGGAACACTTGACTGCTCGGCATGTGATTCACTTCGTTCATGTGTCTGTCCCTTCGAGGAAATGTCACGCGGTGACATCCAGAGTCCTGCCTAGCCTGTTACAGCCCGGGTTCCCGGAGTCCTATTAGCCCAGTGCTACAGCCCGGATTTGCACGCTGCTGACCGACATGCTCGATGTTGATTCATGTATGCCTGTTCCCGTAAGTTAGTGCCACTTTGGGTTCACAACTAGTCATGTTGGCCCTGGTTCTCTGTCATATGGATGCTAGCGACACTATCATATACGTGAGCCAAAAGGCGCAAACGGTCCCGGGCCATGGTAAGGTGACACCCGTGGAAATACCGCACGTGAGGCCGCAAAGTGATATGAGGTGTTACAGGCTAGATCGGTGTGACTTAGAATCGGGATCCTGACACAAAGTATTCAAACCCACTGATATGAGACAGTACACTCATGCAGCTCGGGATGCAAAACTACCAGGCAGTTTTCCTTGCAAAAATCAACATTGTGGCCTTTAATCATACATTTTGCTACAACTAAATTTAGATCAGATAAACGTTGGATTCACGCCGATTAACAAAATACATGCTGATGTAAAAATATAGTGATATACAACAGGTACTTACATCTACATTGGAGCACGGAAAATGCCTACAAGAATCTTTCCTCATAAACGATACCATTGCAGAAATTCTTCTATCTGTTAAGCTTATTTTCTAAAAGAGAGATGGGTAAGAAACATGTAGAAAATATGATCAGCATGCTATAAAATTTCATGATGTAAGGATACACACACGCTTCTTAAAATTGAGTTGACATATTTTTGCTGGACTGGAGCGGACTAGTTCTTTGGCCACTGGAATCTGCTTATTATCAGTAGGAGTTGGGTTTCTCTGTGCTGGAGCAGTATCTATAAAAACTGGAGTTGGTTTATTATCTCCTGGCGTTTGGATCTTTTGAAAAGGCCTTGTTTGTAACCCTTCAGATTCTAACATAGTCGTCTTCCCCTTGCATGCCTTGTATAGAAGAATGGTGCTTTAATTATAAAACATGCGACAACAGAGAGATGGAATATGTACTAAAGAATAGAAAGGCATGACATATTGACATGTATTCCCTCCATACGGAAAAAATGGATGGGTCTAGGCATATTTCAGTTCTAGATACATCCTTTTTTATCCATTTCAGCAACATGTAATCCGGACGAAGGGAGTATGGTGTAAGAGCTAGGGATACGACAAGACAACACAGCAAAGAAAACACTAGTTAAATGTAAAACTGTATGCTAGCGGAATACGTACAGAAATAACTAAGGTAACATACACGTGTATGATTGGGAAAATAAGATGGCATTGCAAGAGAGCACTAGAACAACACTTCAATGTAAAAAACATGGTATGGTAGACAGATGAAGTACATACTGATGAATAACAATGCATAAGATATTCAGAAGCATGATGTCCAAATTAAGCAGATGGCATTGCGATAGAGTAGAATGACAGTACTTGAATTTGAAAACATGTTATCATGAATGGAATAGGTACTGAAAAACAGGAAGGCATGACATATTTTCATGCATGATCAGCATGCTAAGCATATGGCATTGCAACAGAGTAGATACACTCCAGGACATTATATGCATGTTGTACCCATATCACAGGCCAAGTTAGAGCAAGGACCTTGTGGGGTGAAGAGGATTCATCATCTTTCTGCAAGTCTTCTGAAGAACTGCCTTTACATGTTCCATCATATTGGGTATCATTGACATCAAATTTATTGGCCTTTACATTGCTCCGTGAGGTTCTTGTGGATATATCAGTGTGTGCAATTATATCTGACATGCATGGAAGACAACTAGTGTCAGTGTCAAAACCGGCGGATCTCAGGTAGGGGGTCTCGAACTGTGCGTCTAGGATCGATGGTAACAGGAGGCAGGGGACACGATGTTTACCCAGGTTCGGGCCCTCTTGATGGAGGTAATACCCTACGTTCTGCTTGATTGATATTGATGATATGAGTATTACAAGAGTTGATCTACCACGAGAGCAGAGAGGCTAAACCCTAGAAGCTAGACTATGGTATGATTGTTGTATATGATCTATCGACTAGCCTGGCCTCGGTTTATATAATGCACTAGAGGCCTAGGATAACAAGAGTCCTAGCTGAATACGCTGGTGGAGGAGTCCTTGTCTTGATCACCAAATCTTGTGGAATCTTCCATGTATGCGACAGCTGTCCGAACTGGCCCATGAGTATACAGCCATGGGGGTCCTCGGCCCAATCTAACAGATCGGGAGACGATGTGGTGAGTACCCCCCTAGTCCAGGACACCGTTAGTAGCCCCCTGAACCGGTCTTCAAGTTAGGGAAGCTCCTCGATTCTTCCAAACTGTTCTTCATCTTCGGTTGTCGGTCTTGAAAACTGGTTCAACAAATCTTCTCATCTTCGATCTTTGGGATCGCCGAAATGCATTCGACGAGTTTACACGTCGGGTATCCGAGGAGCCCCTTTAAGTTTCCGTCCTTTATCAATGCCTTGTTATTTTTATGTCACACCTCGGGTTTGAGGTTGTTCCCGGGAGGCAGTGTCCTCTTGCGTCCGAGTTGTAACGCCGGACTGCATTCGAGATATCTTTTGCAGCCGAGCACCAATGCCGGACTGCTTCCGAGCTCCAACGCCGAAATGTATCCGAGCTCCAACACTGGACTGTGTCCAAGCTCCAACGCCGGACTATATCCAATATGTCATAGATCATCTTGGTCCAAAAAAGTTGAAGGAGTTTAGCCGAGCTTAATGCTAGAAATGCCCTCTATGGAGCCAGCCACTAGCGCCCGAGCTGTATGCCGGACTGCTTCCGAGGTGGTGCACCACCCCGACTGTGGGCCAATTTTTTGTCAATATTATTGATTGGTGCAATTTATTCTCTGCCTAGATATATAGCCAGTAACCCTCAACGTGTGTATCGGTTTAAAACCCGAGATGCACTTGAAGGATGATGTAAGACCACTGATCCCAGTAGCCGCTGAGACTCAGGTTGATTTGCAAAATCGGCCTGAGGATCAAGTCCTAGCTCGGCAGAATACTTCGGGATACAAACAGCGGCGTGCTCAGTCCTCGAAACTCAGGTTGGGAGCGGCCGACCAACCTGAGGATCATAATCTCCTCGGAAACTGTATTGCACTTAAAATTTTCTACATTGGACAGGTAATGCAGTAGCCCCCGAGACACTGGTCGGGTGGCAACACCAGATCAGGGGACCGATGTGCCCTTTAGTATTTGTAAATAATAAGCCCGAAGCCCAGTAGCCCCCTAGCCTTAATGCGGGCACGGGTGGCCGAATTAAGGATCGATATCCATAGTAAAATCACAAATTATGTGTAATGATTCTATGTATCCAAGTACTTTACATCCTTAATGCTCGGATCCGCATTGTACAAAACTTTGTTGACCGACCATCGGCTTCCACCTCCTCGGCTAGTAGCTGTGGAGTGTTTGTCCTACTTTATAAATCCTTTATGAGGGCAAAGATTTACGACAAAAAAGGCAATCTGGCCATACAGTTTTATAAAAAAAGGTACGCAGAGAGATATGTTATATTACTGTTTAACATAAGAAATGTCTTCCAAAGAAAGTAGTCCCGCTATCGGTTCCTTTCTTTGGGTTGTCATGCTAAGCATGATCATGAAACCTCAGCTCTAATGTAAGAGCAAAATATCGAGGATTTAGTTTGGGAGGCCAGTTAATAGCCCCCGGTAGTGTTCGGTGACAGTCGAGGTCAAGTCGTAAACACTTCGGCCATTGTTATGAATGGCCCGTCATTTAACACAGTCATCGGATCGCTGACCAGTTTACGCTTATTGTGAAAGTCAGTTTTTGGCTTTCTCCACTGAGGTGCTTAACCATGTGAGCTGGAAGCACAATCGCAGTGGTTCTCCATTTGCACGCCTAGCCGAACAAAGCGGAACATAGGAAACAAGTGCAGGAGCCGGGCAACCCAACTATTGACCGAAGACACAATTCGAAACCGATGCATATATAGCAATATCCGAGAATGTTTTTGCCGAATCTCTAAAGGTGTCCGGCATTGCACTGCGAGACTTGTGCTGAAAACACACAAATAGTTTATAAGTGTCATAAGCTTGGAAAACCAAAAAACGTCAGTAAAACTTGACGTCTGAACAAGATCAAGTGTTGGGTGCCAATCCGAAAATTGGTCTTACGAAAAAAAAGAGTGCTTCTGTCGTGCTTTAACATGTCACATCCTATCTCAAGACTTCAAGCGGGTTAGCCTACGGCTTCAACCTCCTATCTCGAAGGCGGAGTACTTCTCATTAGGCCAATTTAGCAAACTAAACTCTAGCTGCTTTGAGAGAGAAATTAGGCTCCCCAGCTAGTGGCCACACACTCGTGTCGAAAAAAGGAGTGATGAATAACAATAGTAATAAAAACTTTGCAACAACTAAGAAGAAGAACACTTATTATAAAACGGGTCATATAAATTTAAGAGCCCCCAAGTGACTTGGGTAAAAGAATTTTATGTATAATGATTGTATGTACCGAAGTACTAATATCATATCTTTGTTCACCCGAACTTTAAATGCATCTTAACCCACCGTCGGCTTCTCCCTCTTCGGTCAAGGACCGAAAAGTGTTATGTACTCCACCTGTCGAGAATATCGACAGTGTTTCCGATAACCAGGCAACCGGGCCATAAGGCTATAACAGACAAAGCACGCTCAGGGAACTTATGCTATATTACAGACGAAGTGTAAGAAGCATCTTCGAAGAAAATAGTACCCCCACCGATACCTTTCTTCGGTGCTCATTATTACTATGAGACTTGTGCAATAGATTTTTTGTACTCATGAGTTCCGTTGTGTGCCGACCATGATTGAAAACAATAAGAGCGCTAGCTTTCGGCTTCACCCAGTCTGAGGTCAGAGCTCGGAGGACCCATTCGTGACAATCGCAGAGGTGCTCCCTTTACTCCCTAGCCGAACAATCGGGAATGTAGGGGTAAGCACAGGAGCCAGGCAACCCAGCTTGCAAATCGCTTAAGTCAATATGGTGCATATTGTGGCGTAATACACGAACAAGGAACGAAGCCGTGCAAGTATAATCATATGCAAGAGGAAAAGCTTCATAAAGGAAGCCCCAAATAAACGGGGTATTTGAATTTGTGTGTCACAAACAAAGTTTTGATAAGGAGATTCTCTACAAGCAACTTTTTTTCAAAAAGAAATAATGCTTGGTCAAACCGAACACAAGTTAAAAAATTTAAAACTTTGAGCATGAAGGTAACTTTGCTGGTTAATGTGTTTGGTATTGATGACGCGGCCTGAGCTTGATGCAGGACAAGGTTCCATCCCCCAAGCCGGTCCCAAGGTGGCGAAGCAAAGAGCTCGGCACTCCGAAGTGGTGACATAGCACGGTCAATGCGGGCCGGCAGAGTGATGCCGAAGTCCCTGGCATGGGGTAATGAAGTGTTGACGAAGCCCCCCTTCCAGCCGAGGTGACGTGGTATGTCAGTACGCCGAGTTGACGATACTGCCCAACCGGGATCATTTTCTTCTGCACAAAAAATAGTGCAAACCGGAGATAATAGTAATGATAATAAAAAAATGTTGCGTAATAGATAGTTTATGCAAAGTGAGTAATAAAACAAATATGGCCTGGCGCAGAAGTCAATGTCAATGCTGGGCGTCGGCGTGATGCGGTAAAGGTGTGGCAAAGCCTGAATTCACAGGTCGGTCCGAGTTCCGGATGCGGCGTTCGCCGGACTATGTACGGAAACTGACCGAACCACCACGCGACCATCGTTAGTGTGGACATCATTTTATAGACCTGTGTAGAGGAACAAACCAGAGTAATAATTTCTTGGGAAAAATAAACTCCAACAAGCAAAAATTACTAGGATTAATAGCACCTGGTTTATTTGTTGTAGCAATCCGAAGAAAGGTGACTCCCAAAATTGGGACTCGATACGTACACCCATTGCCTGATGGGCGATAAAGCGACGGCATGGCGATGCTGGCAAAGGTTGGCTTGCGGAGGCAAAGCCCTCGGTCCAGCTAACGTGACGAAGCTGGTCGGCTAGTGACGCTGAAGTCTCCGGAGTAGGTTGATGAAGAGATGGCGAAGCCCCCGGTCCAGCCGAGATGTCAAAGCCTCGATGTCAGCCGATGATCGAAGTAGGTCGGCATGATGGACATTGGCTTGAAGAAGCAATAGTGCGGCCCTGCCGATGCCGGTCGTGACGTGGTCGATGCCGGCTTGATGAAGTGACTGTGCGGCGATGCCGGTGTGCCCACTTCGTGTAATCTGTGGGGCGGTGATGTTGGTGATGATTTATCCTTTGCGATGCCGGACTCTTGTTCGGCTTGCCGAGATGATGATCCGAAGAACTTGAGCTCGGCTCAACAAAGTGACGACGTGTCTAGCGCAGGTCGGCAGCCTTGGAGCAATATTGCCGGACTGGTTTGACACCAGCATGATGATGAAGATGACCTCAGGGGAGGTTTAACAATTTATGGGCATGTGTTTAAAAACAACTCACAATACCGTAGAAGAGAATTCCTTTAAAAATGTTATCCAATATCACGTCCATAAAGAAACATGACTTCGGGTCGGATCCGTATTCGCGCAGAGAACGGATCCGAAAATTGGTCCACGCATCGGAAGGTTCCCGGAGTTTGAACCGTCGGATCGAGCTAAAATTTTGAGGGGTGGTAGATATGGGAAATCCGCAGTAGATAAACGGTTGGATATTCGAAAGGACCTCCGAGATGGGCTCTGGAGACCACGCCCTAAACTCGTCCAGATTTGACAAGGCTCCGGTATATCATAGATTGTCGGAGATTCCTCCATCGGAACTCGACGAAATTTTGCATGGCTGTTGTAGACGTAATTTCGCACTATCCCACCGAAGCAATTGTCAAACCGACGCTCGAGGAGGTGGTGATGGCGAATAAAAGTTCATTGTCCATTAAAACAGCCCGGCCGCCCGAGGGCAATGTTGACGTTGAGCCCTCGAGCTCCATGGATGACTCCTCTATGATAATGATAGAGGTCGGAGTTGATGTTGAAGAAGGCCCCCGTCCAAACATGACGATTGGAGATGGAGCACGGTCCTCGGGCAAGCCAAGGTGACCAGTCGAGCCGGCGACGAAGATGCCGGCGTCGCAATTGACCTGCAGGCGAGCCATTGATCCTTTTGCCGATCACATAGTGGAACTCTCAATGAAAGCACCAATGTCGGTGTCAAAACCGGTGGATCTCGGGTAGGGGGTCCCGAATTGTGCGTCTAGGATCGATGGTAATAGGAGGCAAGGGACAAGATGTTTACCCAGGTTCGGGCCCTCTTGATGGAGGTAATACCCTACGTCCTGCTTGATTGATATTGATGATATGAGTATTACAAGAGTTGATCTACCACGAGATCAGAGAGGCTAAACCCTAGAAGCTAGCCTATGGTATGATTGTTGTATATGATCTATCGACTAGCCTGGCCTCGGTTTATATAATGCACCAGAGGCCTAGGATAACAAGAGTCCTAGCCGAATACGCCGGTGGGGTGGAGTCCTTGTCTTGATCACCAAATCTTGTGGAATCTTCCATGTACGCGGCAGCTGTCCGAACTGGCCCATGAGTATATGGCCATGGGGGTCCTCGGCCCAATCTAATAGATCGGGAGACGACGTGGTGAGTACCCCTAGTCCAGGACACCGTCAACTAGTAGTTAGATTTATGTAATGAGTGCCTGTAGGAGACGACATAAATAGTACGACTAGGTTTAACTAGCAGCAACAGGTCTCATAAACTACAGGGAGAACACAGATGAAAGCTACAGAATAAGTATCATTTGTACTCGAGATTAACTAGATGGCACACAAAAGTATTAAAGAACAACATATGTAATACTAGAAGTGGTATAATACTATCATCACTAGCCTGTGGGATAGCATTGGCTGATGGATGATAACTATGGAACAGTGTTACCTAAAGAACAAGTATCTTAGCTGAACTATGGAACAGCGTTAACTCCTGAACAAGACCCGTAAGAGATCAGCATGAATATACAGTGAAATGTGATGATCTATTTTCCATGCTTAGATGAATAACAAAGCCATAAATGTTGCACACAAGTAAGATGAGGGTACAACCTATTTGGCTGCCATCCATAGGAGTGAGCATCATGTGCTGACTTGTCGATGGCCCTGCAGTTGTTGCGGTTGTCCATGTCAGGCACGCGCATTCGATGCAGGGAACTGTTGAGTGGGGACTATAGCTCCCTTCTGGTGTATGCTTCCCTTGTTGGAGCAGCTGCGGTGAGACGGAAGACGGTGTGTCTGAAGATGCAGATAACGCATAACGTTAAGAACGACATATCTCTTTGATCTGAAGAAATACACTAAGAGATCAACAGCAAGGTATGAGAGTGGTCACACGTCTGTTGACTGAAGACTAAATTGGGGTCACGGATTTTATTTTCTTTTGGTACTGTCTGATCTACGCGGGATGGCTGGCCGTCTTGTGCCTCCAGCTGACACTATTCGGAATCTTCCCCGAAGAGCCAGCGACCAACGGCAGAGCAGCCTGCCTCCGCCGTCCGTGGCCCCAGCCAAAACCCTGCTCCCCGCCCCACCGCACTGCCGTGGTTGCGCTGCCCCCGGGCCAATCCACAAAGACTCCCCGTCATCCAGATCCGGCGGCGGCAGTACCTTCAACCCACGCAACTCTAAAAGATAACTGTCTAAGCGCTGCTTCCGCGGTGAACTTGCGGCCCCGCACCCTTACGTTAGACACCAGCCAACCAGCAGCGTAGGAGCTCCGCCGCCTCCAGGGGTGCTGCTTCCCATTGGGAATCGATTGGCCCAGAATAAAAATTCAGACAACTGACGCCTAAATAAAGTGATTTGAGATGAGGGTGTGACCTATCTGGCGGCATGGTAAAGTAGGCAGGTCCAGCTGCCGAGTCGGTGAGGTCGGCGCGGTTGCGGTGGCGATCGACGGCAGGGAAAGAGCGATGTCGCGACGGTTGAAGGCTGCGTGGAAGCAGCGCCAGGACTCTGGACGAATCCGAAGTTGGAGCCGCTCCGGCACCGTGAACAATGGAGGGGGTGAATCGGCTCCTATACGGTTCACGCGGCCGTCGTCGAGGCAGCACTAGCAGCACGGAGTAAGAGGCACATGACCCAGTGCACGACGGCAAATGGACAGCGTCTCCAGCATTAGGGAGGAGGGCGGCTGTGAAATTGGTGCGGTGGGGGGCGGCATGGAGGTGGGGCTAAGGTTTCGCGGCTCGGGAGAAGGGAGCTTTCCGGGGAGAAGGTGATTTGGCGCCCACGAGGTATGAATGGGGGGGCGGGCGGGGGGGGGGGGGGGAATTGGGAGGGGAGTGGAACCATGTCTTACGGACGCATTTGTTTGAAATGTGAGGGGGAGTTACAGTTCTACCCTTGCCTATAGGCTTCTCGGCTTGGGTCTGTGTACTGAGGGTCAGGGATAGTAGAGTAACTTTGCTTCTCCCCAAAGAGTGGGCGGGAGCAATTTCGGGCGAGGAGGGCGTGTTTTGAACTATAGTGGGTGCGAGCGATTTCGGGCGAGGAGAGCGTGTTTTGAAATAGTGGGCGCGAGCTATTTCGGGCGAGGAGAGTGTGTTTTGCCGACCATGGTTTATGAATTATTCGGCACATGTCATTTCGGCCAAGGAGAAGGCGTGCTTGGATGAAGTTACGAACCTACCCTCGATGTACAACGGGCCAATTGATGCGTGTCCCACATAGGACGGTAATTTCGCGTCTCCCATTTATTTGCTCGGGCGAATTCCACCGAGCAGAGAAGATGTTTAACGGTTTGTTCAAATTTTGGGAGAACGAGCATCCATGTCTACCTTACCAAGTCGATTCGGATCAAATTTTGAAATATTAGCTTGCCACTTCTTTTTTAGATGGAGAGATGATGCTAGGTAGTAATATTTTTTTACATGCTCGTTGCTAGCGATTTACTATATGACAAATATTGACCCACTCAAAATGTGAATCAAACCCAAAATGAAATATCTCGATTCAATGAAATAGCTCGTTCAGTAGGTCAAAATAGTGAACTAAATCCAAAATTGAACACCTCAATTGAGTAGCATGTTGTACAGTATTATAGTACTCCATGAACATGTTGAAAGTCAAATTAACGAACTTGTTTGATATACGCATATATCCGTTCATGTGTGGATTCCAGACAACATGTTCTCCAATTTAAATATTTGAATGCAAGTTTATATCGAAACATGGTTTATATCAGTTTTTGATGCATAAAACGCGACCTCCCCCTCTCCCAGACCCCTGTTCTCTCTTTCTCTCTCGCCGACAATCTTCAATTATGTCGCACGCATCTGACACAAAAACCTTATTGGTCCCTCTCCCTTTCTCTCCATCTCTCTCTCTCCCTCTCTCTCTCTCTTTGTGTGTGTGTGTGGGGGGGGTCTTTCTAGTTCGCATGCATATATACACCATCTATAGGTCTCTCTCGCGCACTATGTATGATACTCTAGCTAGTCCAAGCTAGATATCTTGGGTGCACTCATCGTACGCACACAAATTCCTTGGATCTTTGCCTGTAACTCTCTCACGCACCACTATGTCGTCTCGGATCTCTTCCCCCCCTCTCTCAAACTCTCCATCCACCTGGGTCACACATACACATGCATATCTCACTCGCACTCGATAGGCCCATCTAAAACTCTATCTCTCCCCCTCGTTCTCTCTCCATCTCACACGCGCACACACACAATCTCATGCCCATCTAGCCAAGTATGATGGTCTCTCACTCAATTGTAGGCACACGCAGTTTCCCCTATATGTATATGACTAGCTAATCTTAGTCTCCATCACAAACATGTGCATGGTCTATCTCGATTTCTCTCGGGGCATCTTTCTATCGCGCACGCACTCCCTCGATCTCCCACCCATATAGTCCCCTCACGATCTCGACGGGATCTCTCTATCACAAACACACCCTCTCTCCCTCCCCATGTGTCCATGCCATCCATGTGTCCCTCTTGACCTTTGTTCCTTGTTGGCCAAACCTCTATTGGACATGTGCTATAGGGGTGTCTCTCTCCGTTGAAAACAATCACACACTAGCTATCTTCATGTATCTCCTCGCCTCGCTTTTCCATCTCGTAGATGCATGCGTGATATGTTCGCATAAGAAACGAAAAAACACACACTCTCTCTAATTTATCGTTTGTTGTCACTTTCTCTTTCACACACATACTCTTTTTGCACACTTACTCATTCTCCTTCACACGCACTTGATCTGTCTCGACTGAGGCACTCTCCTCGGTCCATAGCATATAGATTTATTGAAAAGTCAAACAGCACAAAGTTTGACCATGTACGTGGAGAAAAAGAATTACATCTAGTACGGCAAACATATACCATTAGATTCACCATGAGATGTAGTTTTGTATGATGTATCTTTGGTATTGTAGATATAAATAACATTTGCGTAAACCTGATCAAAGTTTCCAAAGTTTGACCTCTAAAAAATTTACATGCACTACATTATCGAGCGGATGGAATATCTCTTTCCCCCTCTCAGCTATCTAACGCACCACTCAGCCTTATCAGGGCTCCTCAATCTCTCTCAAACTTTATTGGCTAGTTTGGTTCGTGACCTGACCCTCATGCCTTGATGGCCGGTACTGCCTGGTGTGGACGTGAGATTTAAAATATTTCTTGGCCAGGCTTGTGTGGTGCTAAAGTGTTTGGTTCATGCCTGGGCCAGGCAAAGCATCAACGTCCCATCAATCAATCCATGCATCAATTATTTAATGCTAATATCCATCCATGTTGTTGTTAGCCTCGTGGCCACACGACCAGGCACGGCCAGTCATTCGAAATCGGTCGCCTGGGCCAGGCTACTTGCAGTGTCTGGAGTTCAGCCAAGCTAATTAAAGTGCAAGGGAACCCAGGCCAGGTGGGCTTTCTTTTTCACAGGGTAGCAACCAAACAAGCATGCATGAAATCCAGCCACAACCCCAGGCCAGGCAAAAGATGCTCAGGACGCAAGCCAAACTGGCCTTTTATCTCCCTGGTTCACACATACACATGTCTCGCTCGTGCTATACATATAGACCCATCCAACACTCTCTGCCCTTGTTCTCTCTCCATGTGACACGCACCCCCCTAAGTACCATAATCCCTCACTCCATCATAGGCGCAAGCACTCCCCCCTCCTAAGTATGATTATCTCTTACTAGCCATCAGGAACACACGTATTGTCTCCTTCCATCCATACGTCTATCTCGATATCTCTCGGGGCATCTTCTATCGCGCACACACCTTGTCACTCGATCTCCCACCCATGTAGTCAGTGGCAGAGCTACACTCCTATGTTTGGGCGGGCCAGGCCATTGGAGAGCATAAAATATAATTCAGCCATGCTAAGCTGGACAGACTTTTTAGGCTCTGTTCCCTAGGGGCTGGGCGGGCCACGGCATTGGTTTGCCCCAACGTAGCTCCGCCCCTGCATGTAGTCCCATCACGATCTCCAGGGGATCTCTCTATGACAAACATACACTCTCTCCTCCCCATGTCTGCATTTTCTCCGTACGTCTCTCTCGACCTCTCTCCCTTGTTTGTCAGACCCCTCTTGGCCATGTGCTAGGGGTCTTGCTCTCTCGGTTCCAAACAACCACACACTATCTCCTCACCTTGCCTCCGTTGTCGAAGATGCATGTGTGATATGTTTGCATAAGACACGCACGCTTTTTCTCCACTTTTATCGTGTGTTGTCCATGTCTCTTTCACACATGCACACACACTTTTTTCACTCTCTCTCTCTCTCTCTAGTTAGGGACTCTGTCACATCCATAAGCATATGGATGTTTTGAAAAGTCAAACCTTAGAAAAGTTTGACCAGGTATATGTGGAGAAAAACATTTACATCTAGAATGATCATTAGATTCATCACAAGATGTACTTACTTCATACTATCATTTATCTTTGGTATTGTAGATATAAGTAATTTCTTTATAAACTTGGTCAAAGTTTCAAAAGTTTGACTTAAAAGAAATGTTGGAACTACATTATCGAACGGAGGGAGTAGCTCTTTCTCTCTCTCTCTCTCTCTCTCTCTCTCTCTGCTATCTCTCACGGGCCTCCCCTCTCACTCGAACTCTCTATACCGACAGA
Source organism: Triticum urartu (assembly GCF_056163025.1). Lineage (NCBI taxonomy): Eukaryota > Viridiplantae > Streptophyta > Magnoliopsida > Poales > Poaceae > Triticum > Triticum urartu. The sequence goes on along the minus strand of NC_141877.1, from coordinate 202,741,354 downwards.
TTATACGCTCACTGTGTCAGCGTATAGCTCCGTATATTGTTTAATTGACCGGTCAACCAATCCACATGCTGCCTTGTCAGCTCGTGTTCTGTATCTTCGTGTGCTGGCCCATGTGGCAGTGGGTGAAAATAAGTAAACTAGAGGCCCATCTGACACGCGGTGAAGTAAACAAAGTTGAAACCACTCGGGGTAGCACCCCGCATGCTAGTAAATTGAGGGCGCATTGAGGACAAACTTCTTGCGCGCGAAGGACGCACTCGCGCACAATTCACCATTGCGTGGCGGCATGCATAGAAGGACGCACTCGCGCACACCCAGCACACAACACACACCAGCACACGTGTACACCAGCGTCACCGCCAGTTGAGATGGATGGCAAGGCAGCCAACAAGCGGAGGCGGCTCGAGCCAAAACCGCATCCGGCAAGCCTGGACTTCATCAGTAGCCTCCCTGATGACATGCTGCTCGTTATCATCGCCTCCTCCCCACAAAATCTGCCGTGCGGACCGCCCTGCTCTCCCGGCGGTGGCGCCCCCTCTGGCGCTGCGTCCCCCTCAACCTCACCGTCGATAGCTGCCTCTACGACGGGGATTGCAAACGCATGGCCGCAGTCTCCAAGATCCTTTCATCGCACCCTGGGCCAGCCAGACGCCTTGACATCCGCATGTTCAGTACAAACTGCAAGGTCCAAACCAAGTTCGACGAGTGGTTCTTATCCCCCGCCCTAGATCAGCTCAAGGAGCTCAGCTTTGAAGCTGGACGATGTCGCTATCTGCCGCTGTCCGCGCTCCGCCTCACGCCAACGCTGCGCCGCGCCAGCTTCAGCTCCTGCTATCTTCCCCAGATTAATGCCTCGCCCACCCTTGTTCTCCCTCAACTCAAGCAGCTCGACCTCTTCGACGTTGTCATCTCGAAGAAGGCTATGGAGCACCTGCTCCGCAGCTATACTGCGCTCAAGTACCTTCGTCTTGAGCAGATCCACGGGTTCATTATCCTCCACATCGTCTCAACGAATCTTTGATGGATTTGTGTGACTTTCTGGCCCCGCAACAAGACATCAATTGGGAAGAGATCACTCTAGCTGTTCCATGTTATGGTCATTGAGAATGCGCCTTTCCTTGAGAGATTGCTTGTATCGGATCTAGAAGGTTCAACAAAAATCAAGGTCATTGACGCGCCGAAATTGACAGCGTTGGTGCACTCGTCTGCCAAATTCTCCGAATTCTTTATTGGATCCATAATCGTTCAGGTACATCACTCATCTTCTTCTCCGTCTTCTTGAAATTCACATTTTTAAATTTCTTCTTGATGTATTTACGACCGTCTTCCAGAAAGTGATTCCCACAAGCTTGACCCAGTCCATGCGCACAGTGAAGATCTTAACACTAAAATCTATCGGCCCCAATCTGGATCAAGTTGTTGGATTCCTTACATGCTTTCCTGCACGGAGAAGCTACTCATCGAGGTGAAACTTCTTTCCTATAAGTAAACGGTAATCACAATGTAGCTCAATTTTTTCGTAATTTTCCCAAATTACGGTGACAAGTGTAGTGTTCAAAATTGCATCTACGCACTGCACCGAAAGAAATGTTTTTAGTATTTTTTCTCACGTGATCACCTGCATCGTTTTTATGCTGTACTACTATAGTAGCCTAGGCTAGTCATAGTGGAAAGTAAGTTAGACTACTCCAGTAACTCTATTGTTACCCTAAGAGCAAGTACTACCTCCGTCCTGCTTTACTCTTCCAATTTTATAGTATCAAAATTTGACCATAGATTTAACTGACAAAATGTTAATGCATGTCACTAAGAACTATATCGTTGGGTTTGTATTTGAACATAATTTAAAATGGTGTAATTTTTAGTGACATGAATTGGCATTTTCTTAGGTAAATCTATGGTCAAAATTTTATACTAAATACGAGGTAGTATTCCCTCCGTCCCAAAATTCTTGTCTTACATTTGTTTAGATACGGATGTATCTAACACTAAAATTTAACTAGATACATCCGTATTTAGACAAATTTAAGACAAGAATTTTGGGACGGAGGGAGTACAAAAGTGGGCTACGTAGGCTAAAACATGTGCCAAATTCACTTGTGATGCATTTGGCATCGATGCCCCTCCATTGCTCACCTGGTGCCCCAATCTGGATCACCTACTTTGCTCCGGTGCCAAATTAACTCACGCGATGAAAAAACACTGCGTGGGAGAGAGAGAGGACTGAGGCAATAAAAAAACACTTGTTTGGGAGAGTGAGAGGCTGGTGTAGTTGGTTTGATTGATTTGTTTATACATGTGGGTCTGTGTGCACAGAGGTGCCAACTTCTCACATCGCGAGAGCGGTGCCAAAATCTTTTGATTTGACATCGATGCGTATTATGTGGCATACTTTTGCGAAATATGGCATCGGCCACATAGTGGAAGGCAACAAATGCCCAAGCTCTTCACATGCTCCTAGTTAAATGAGAGGAAACAGAAAGAAAGAGAGAGAGAGAAAGAGAGAGAGTGAAAAAATATCACTAGCCAGCCAACCCTATCGTTTGAGCGAATGGTATTACTACCTCTTGATGACACGACAATCTTATGCAGCCAGCTGCTCTAATATGTTCTCTTCTTTTGCAGATAAAAAAAGACCCGAAAGTGAAAAATGTGTTGCACTATAACAATCTCATCGAATGCCTTGATCTCCATCTTACAGAAATTGATTTGATCGACTATCGAGGCAGCACATCTGAGATTAAATTGGCCAGGTTCTTTGTTCTAGAGGCAAGTGTGCTCAAGGTAATGAGGTTTGGCGTTCTCTAGTGCAACAATGAATGGAGTGCTGATCACGCAAGCGTCTAAGCCTAAATGACAAAGTCTCCGTAGAAGTTGAATTTGTTTTTGAAACATCAAGTGGCCAGAGACTCGAAAACTTATTTGCCCATCAGTGACTTGTCAGGGCGGTGGATTAAAGTAACGAAAGTTCTTACGTAAACTTCCTAGTAATTCCCTCTTCGTAGGTGCAACATTACTCCTAACATTTGTAATATCAGTTTGAAACTTGTAATATTGTCGTGTCCTATTCCTGCGTTTTCAAAATCCCGCGAATCAAATAGGTCCTGAGTTGGTGATGATGTTGTGCCTCCCATCTTTCACCAATAGCCGTCGGATCTAGATCTGACGCATAAAAACCAAGCTTCTCCATTTTTGCAAAAATATGCCTGCACTTGTTCCCTATTTACAAACAACTCCTTGTCTCTCACAATCAGCCTTATCTCCTCCCCACCATATCTAGAAGGTCGTGGAAACATCTGGCGCGATGGCCGCTGTCGGAGCTATCCACCCCCAATCTTGGTGTTCCGTGCAATGCACGGGCATCTACGCACGAGAAATTATGTCGAACAGGGCTAGTTGTAAGCAGGCTAGCTCTACAGCCATGATGATAGTGACTGCAGACGGTGAGGCTGACTATGGTATGCCGAACATGGCGCCTATACTCAGGTGTCATCTCCGGCGCAGGGTCTTGTCACTTGACTGTGAGGAGCAGCACGTAATAATTTGACCAACGGGTAGTACAGTGCTAGTACTCCTACTACTACATTGGTACTACTACTACTAGTACTACTAGCACCACCATCTGGATTTAGGAGTACTACCACGTCCATCTGGATTTTAGTATTTGACTAGCAATATCTAGCAATGCATGTCACAAAAAATGTACTACTCCCTCTATAAATAAATACATGGTGTTTTATTCCTATCGGCGAGAGAACATAATGTTTTTTGCTAACTAGAGTACTAATAGGATTACATGCAATGAACTAAACACTGCATGTCATATTTGGTAGTCTCAAGTCAGTGAAAGCATGCACGGCCCACATCTCTCATTGGTTGATATGTCACGAAATAAGAAACAAGGAGGGAGTTAATGCACCGTCCCTAAGTATTTTGGGATTCTTTGGTTTTCGTAAGGTGACTTACACAACATTTTTGTTTACATGCATTAACATTTTATTAGTTAAATCAAAGGTCAAAACTTGGCGCAAAATGCAAAGGGGACCAATAAACTAGTAAACATCAAACTTCTCTCGTTTGGCCCCAACTAGAGGTCCGGTGAGATGACTATACTGCACCGGCACGGAGGGGGACGCAGCTTCATTGACTTACGGCAACTGCCTTTGGGTGAATGACATGTGGGCCCAGGGGGTGGCTGGCCCACCTATCATACACCCAAAGGCAGGTGCAGTAGAGGGCCGAGGAGTAGTACGAAATCCTACGCACCTACGCACGCTAACCAAGGGCAAGAGTGATCACTCGAATCGCAAGATCAATTGACTAGAAGCTAAGCTAGACCCATGGAGGCGATGAGAGCGAGCATCAGCCGGCTGTGCCAGATGGTCCACGACGCCGGCCTGCGGCCCGGCACCGAGGAACGTCTCCAGGTAGTATTGCTTGAGGCTGCCAGGGCGAGGGGCCGCTTGGACGACAGCTTTGTCTCCTTGTTCGACGAGGTCCTCGTCGGTTTCCTCGACAAGTTCACCGTCATCAAGAAGCTTGCAGACGACTTTGACGTAAGCCTCCAGCCGACACACCCAGGCTCTGCGATGCCCGCCACCCTCAATGGCCACTATGGTGACAACCTCTTCGACGCACTGGTGGCCCTGCGACTGCCCGCCGTCACGCCGGAGAATGTCCACCTCGAGGTCACGCTCGCCGCGCAGCGCCTGGCGCAGCAAGACACCATCGACATAATCACCCACGTCTACACGCAAATCGTCCACAAGGACTACTACATGCAAGAGGAGGACGATAGGACGCTGGCCTTCTTGGACCGCAGGGCAACCTTGGACGGCACTGTTCAGAAGCATGTTGAGCTCGCCGCCAGCGCCGCTGCTCCTCACACGTCAATTGGTGACCCGACGCACTAGGGCGTGAGGATGTCGTTGATGGATCCGTATGTACTTTTATCTTTCCATCAAATCCATGTAGTAGTATATGATACTACAGTAATTATCTTACCTTTCGCATCAACTTAATAATTTTCGTACGTACTCCATGCATGAATGGCGCCAGAACCAAACTTCTCATTACTCTAGGCAAAATCGTTATTTTCTATCTATCAGACGCACCATGGAGCAGAACCAAATTTTACAAGTTACGAGTTCAAAAGGAAAAGCCTGCCGTGTTCGCGTCGCACCCCCACGCAGTTGGTCTGGCACGCCGCTCAAGCGGGATTGCGTGCGGTGTTGCATTTTCACTTACAAGTGGGACCACAGTTGAGCAAACCGACTATCGGCAAACCCCCACCCCGCCCACCACGCGATGGCTGAGAAAACAGGAGGGAGAAGAGATGGTTGTAGCATGGACTCCAAGAAAATTGGTGTCGGATGGGACTCGTGTGGGTGGCGTGTGCCGTACTGCTAGACGTGAATGCTAGTTATGGCCCATGCCACCCCACTATATCGAGCCTATATCGAGGTACGTAGAACAAATTTACTGCAGTCCGTGCTTAGCCCTCCTCTATCTCTCTTCTCAGCCAGCCAGCGGACGCGCGGAGCCCATCGTCTGTTTGCTCACATGCGGCCCCACATGTCAGTTAAAACGCAAGAGGACCCATTGAACCTGCACATCTTTCACCTCGACGTGATGGTGATGAAAAACAAATCCAATAAAGATCTTCGGTGGCCGCTTTTGGAGTTACTCAAGAGTAGTAAGATTCTATTTACAGTTTAACCCAAGATGCACATCTCGTGGCTTCAACTACCACTCTATTTTCTTTCATGACACGACCTGGATGCTGGATGTCCCACATGTCGGCAAAAGGAGGAAGAACCCGACCAAATCTTCGGTTGTGCTCTCGGATCAGACTAGTTGTGCTAACTTAAAAAATTTATTGTGTACTCCCTCCGTTCCAAAATACTTGACTTCCATTTGTCCAAAAATGGAAGTACCTATATACTAAAACATGTCTAGATACATATATATTTTGACAAATAGAAGGCGTGCATTGTGCAACGGAGGGAGTAGAATGGATGCAAGTTTTTGTATTGGGAAGAAGAGTACATCCATATATTGATAGAGCGCAATTTAGTATATGTTCTATCACTTTTAGCTAGTACATAGGCTAGAGATGAGATTAGTGCACTTGTTGATACTCCTACTAGAATAGAGGCTAGACATGAGACTAGATGCGAGGAAGCAACGCCTACTTCTTTACACTCAAAGAAGAAAGAAGCACGCAAGATCGAGCCTCCGCAGATCAACAATGAATGCATCGAGAAGGCACTAATCCAACTTACAGGAGTAGTAAAATGTATTCTTGTGGTTCTTGTTTTCTTTGGTCTTGCTTTTCTAGTCAAAATTATCGTTGGAGTTCGTGCAAAATGGAGGTCCGTTTGGGCTCGTGCGTTGGAGTTGGCCTTACAAGTGGGACTGCAGTTAAGGAAACCGACTATTGGCAAACCCCCACCTCGCCCGCCGCGTGATGGCTGAAGTTAGAGAAACGACGAGGTTGAAGAGATTACTCTAGCACGGACTCCAAGAAATAATATGGTGTCAGATGGATGTCGTGGTGGTGGCGTGTGCCGTACTCCTGGACGTGAATGCTTGTTCTGGCCCATGCCACCCTACTACTCCTACTACTTACTCCTACTATATAGTACTAGTATCAAGGATTCGAGGTGCTGGTTACGTACAGTGAACACATTAACATATGGCTATAGTAAAAACACCCGCCCGACGCGCGAAGCATGTGAAGCTAGTACAAATAGTGTACTACTATTGTTGATTGGCCTCATCCGATAACCTGTTGCAATGCACATACAATTATGTATTTGGAAAATATTTTTTTCCTCGTCGCACCACTCACTCAGAGAAGTGACTCGAAAGCCATTCACAAATTTAGTAAGTTTATCACAGGCATATCATTTTATTACATACAACAGGTCATCAACCCACATCGACAACGAGGATACATTATAAATACTAAAGTTTTCACCACAAAACAAATAACAAGCAATGAAATGAACTTCAACTCAACCATTCCTCGGCGTTGGAAACGCTTGCATTTAACCATAAGTGATTCTCTGGGATGGGCCATCGATTGTCGATCTGGAAACCAACGCAGGACTGATCATCAGGCTGAAGCGGCCTGCTATATCAGTACCAGGGTAGGGAACCACCCAAATGTCCGAGGTATAGACACAGTTGATTCTCATAAATGGTACTAGTAACGTTGTGTCAACAACAGTTGGATCGCCTTTCACCATCATTGGATAGTTTTGTCCAAGGAAGAGCGAGTTTTGTCCAAGATTATCAATTCTGTACTAGGGAGAAGGAGTTGGCGCTAGCACACTATTATACATCCCGAATACCATGCAACGGGTGTTGGAATAGGTTCGGGGAGTGCGACCATGGGAGACTACACCTGCTTCCTTAGCAGTAACATCATCAGTGGGCTGTATACACACAAGAAGAGGTGATCCATCAGAGTTAGTTGCCAGGCGCCGTAGAGTATATGGGCGCTGCTCGTCCTCATGCTGGTGATCATCACCATCTTCATCTCCCCCTTGGTTATAAAAATTTTCAAGTATAGGTGGTGGGATGTTCACAGGGCCTTGGAAACACAAGAAGAAGGTTAATTAGTAAAGGGAAACTTGCTAACCCGCATGCATGTGGATGAAACAATTATGATTACGGTGGAAGAAAAATGTACCGAAACTACGAGGATCCCATGCAAAAACAGTGCCACGAGTGGTGGCAGCAAACACAAGGCCATCGTATTGAATTGCATCACAGTACTCATCCGTGTACAGAAACTGATTTTTGAGCAATATCCATCGAGTCAAACCACCAAGGAGGGCAACAAGCTTGTCGAAGATAGCAACAGCCTGATAGTTGTTGTAATTCCAAGAGCGGTTGGGAACTCAACAAATTGCTATCTTTCGTAGAAGACAGTCACCATGATCATATTTGAACGTGTGTGCAATACCGGTGTGCTCAACCTCTGGGCAGTCTGCTGAAATTTTTGGAAGTGGAACCCGGTCACGAGTGTACACATTCACAAGTTCTCACTAGCAGTTGGACCCAATGTAAACAACCCAATCTCCATTTGCGCCCACCCAAGCCTTGCCCTCAAGCGATGGCATCTTAACATCATACGTATCATTATCAAGCTGCATCAACTTGCACATGGCGAGGCCTCCGTCGTGCCGGCGCCAGTCATCAGGGTCACGGCGAAGAAGATAGGGGAGATCAAACCGCTCCTTGACTCTTGGGTTCTTTGTAATGATGCTATTAGTTGAGTCAAGAATGGGCTTGAACGAACCTGCCATGCTAGCCGAGGTGATGACGTCGCACCGATCAATGAGTTCCTCCACCACGTCATCTTTCAGATCGGGGCAAGAATAACGGGGTCGTTTCCGGCCTGTTCCCTCCATGTAGAAGACGATCGAACAATGGCAGAAGAAAGGGTGAAGGGCTGAAGGAAAATGGAGGAGGGAGAGGAAGAGCGTGCGACAGTAGTTCCAAATCAAGAGGGAAAGGCGAAGAGTTGGTGGATGGTTGCGAGTTTGCCACGGTTCACGAAGAGGCGCCCCGGCCTACACGTCCGTTTGGAAATACTCCTACTACTCACCGTCATCTCACTGATATGTTGGAACGGGACCACATGTCAACGGAAGATGGTGTGTAATTTCTCATGCAAAATGCGATCTGGCCGCGTTGGTCCGAGGTGCCGCATTAGTTATCGACCTTTACTTTTTTAATGGCGTGCCGATTAGTTTTGAAGCACGACTAACTGGTACTGTACATAGAGAAAATATAAACTACTCTACCACTACTCCACCTCCAGTACTAGTAGTATAAAAAAGATATATAGGCTAGAGCTTGAGCGCTTTCTTGCTAAGGGCTGCCCACTTGCTTTTCACACTACCACCCTCTCTCAAGATCTAAAAAAGACGGCCCCTCTCTCCCTCCTCACCGGTGGTCATAGATCCGCCGGGGAAGAAAAGGACGTGCAGCGTTGACGCACTCGTCGTCGGCGAGCGAGGTCACACACTGACGACAAGGTCGTCCTCTCAAACCTAGCGCCCGCGCGGGATGGCCTCCGTCCCCAAGCTCTCTGCCGTAGTGTGTGCGGAGGACGAGGACCACGAGCGAAGCCACTTCCCACTGACCCTCGGGTATGCTACCTCTTTTGAACCATAACCTTGTTCTATTGCCCCATCTGCCACGTCGTTGCATGTGGATCTTTTTCCACTCCACCATCTTCCCAATTTGCTATCCTCTGCTCTGCTGGCCACGCAGACGAAAACCATTATTTGCACTATTAAAGGAAACCCTACTTCATGCAGACTAATCCATGTCTGGGTTGAATAAGGAAAGGAAGGGAGATTGTATTGTCCAAGAGAGTAGGCATCGAATCCGCATCTAGGTAGAAAAGGGGAAAATCAGTAGCTAAGGAACGAGTCTTGTGTCTCTTGGTTGAAGAAGGGTAGAAAGGCATGACAACACAATAGAGAATGACCAGGTCAATCGGTTTGTTGTCCTCGCATAGGAAAAAGGTGGCTAAAGAGAACAAAAATGGGACGTAATCCACATATGCTGCCTGGATATTTGTTGCTCTGGGAAACCATACCTCCCTCACCACTCTACGTCCCTGGAGGTACATCGTACTGGTGCGCCCACTGTCCGAATGGGCCTCCCATGCTCTTATTGCTACTTTTTTTGCTATTAGTATAACGCCAGCAGTCAAGTCAAGCAATGCTACTACTAAAGTGATGCCACATTTAACAAATGCCACTCTCAGTCTAATGCCACCGATAAATTTAAGCAATGACATTTGATGTCACTGGATTATTTCAGGGTTAGCTTTTGATTGTGGATGTATTAAAGATTTTTCAGCTAAGGCATTTTAATGTTGTTGCACAGCCAGTATACGAACGATGAAACTTGTTACTACCATCAGATTTTTGCACTGTTAATGCTTATAGATTACATACCTCACTTTGATGAGATAAGTTAATTTTTTTGTATAGTGTCACCAAAATGCCAGGGCGTTGATGTCATTTTATTTTGGTTAAACTGCACAGAAAATTATGAAGACAAGAGGAAAGGTCAAGAGTGGGCACCTCCTCCCCCGGCTGTTCTCTTGATTCGTTCGATCAAGTTTTTATGTTTGATCGATTATCAAGATTGGGATAGAAATTTTTAAGGTCCCCCCGAGCTTGAAATGATAATTACCTTGGAGGTACATGGTTTGCAATTTTTTATACTGTCATTAGTTAATAATGCTAGTTACCTTCAGACTTTTGTATTTGCTTTAATGCTCATGCACAGCTAGTATACCAATGCTGAAACTTGTTACCTTTACATTTTGTATTGTTAATTCTTATAGAAACCTTCCAGTGCTAGAGTTTATTGAAATATGTTCAGTAAAACCATTGTACTGTACCCTATAATAAACTAACTACTCTACTGTTGCACTAGCCACTAGATTAGTGTATATCTGTAATATTTGAACGGTGTTGCATTAGCGTATGGGCATAAATAAAGTGTGGCAAGCTTTCCCAGATATGTGCTCAAGAAAACTACTACCTGTTTTTCTAAATACTAGACGTTTGGGTACTTTAAATTGAACCGCAAAAACGTATTATATTAAGGAACAAAGGGTGTAGAGTTCACTCAAATTATCTCGGTAAAGCTAGTCACACCTTTGTTAAAATTAATGTTCATTATGTTATCGGAGGAGGTCTGTATGTTTGTCTCTAATGCCTGTCGACTACATACCTGACATCATGATGTAATGTTAAGTCATTTCCTTTTGTACAGTGTCACTGAATTGTTAAGGCGGTGATGGCATTTTATTTTAGTAGAACTGCACAAAATTTGCTTAAAAGAAGAGGAAAGGTCAGGATTGGCTCAGTTTTTCAGAAAAAACTATGTATGCCTTCCTGACATCAGCTGATGTTGCTTTATTTACTCCTTCAAACAGGTGGTTAGAAACAGTCTTGCTACCTTTCCCCATTAAGAAACTGGAATGCTTATATTTGTGAGTCTATGCTTCAACTAGTGCCACTTTTAGAGTAATCACACTTTCAATATCTATGTAAACAGGGATGCTCGATTTTAGTGGAACTGCACAAAAAGTCCAACTGGTTCAACATTAGGAGCATGTTTTTTTCAAAACCTTTATATCCAATTGGTGGCACTATGAGCTGTTCATTACGAAGGTACATGGTTTGCTACTATCTTGCTACTCTTTTTGTACTATCATTAGATAGTAATACTAGTGGTTTGCATGTGAATTTATTGGCAGGGTGGACCTACATTGGAGGTGTAGGACAGGATTCAATGATTGGATGCTCAATTTCGGTTGTATCGATTTCACCTCTTCCATCACTACGAACATGGATATCCTTGGTCTGATGAAGAATAGGCGCTATATTTCTGCTTTGAACTAGCAAATCAATTCAGTATGAAATTGTCCCGGGCAAAACATAACTGTATCAGATTGTCTAGTGCAGAACATGACAGATGCTAAGCGTAAGAGACATGTTTAAACCGAAAATACAAGGTGTGGTATATGTTTACTAGCTGCTTGATATTTGTGCAGACAGAGATGTCTACCCGTTGCTATTTGGCAAACAAACAAAGTGTCCGCAATTTTGGTTGAACTGCACAAGAGAATAGTATAGTCACTGCATGCAGTGCCATTTAAAAATAGACACAGAAAGATTGGATAGTCACTTCATGGACTGCAGAAAAGTAGTACTGTACTATTTATTGGCCAACACTAGGTGCTTCATTGCTTTGGTCTGATTATACAATGGGCATCATTTTGCCTAACTTAAAGTTTGTATTCCAAAAATAGTCTCGCGGTGTGATCGAGAGAAGACCAAATCATATTACAGTGGATGTTCCTCCATCATGTGTGGTTCATTCTCATGGTTCCAGCTGTTGGTGAAACCACTTACGTTCGCAAGAGGAATTGTAGACTTCACAAACAAATTTGTCTTTCAGTCTGTACTGAATGTTGGCCAAGACAAGCATCCATGTTAGTAGGAAGAACAGATGTTTTTTCTAGATCTTTGCTTTTGGAGCTACATATTTGTATATGATCTGTGAATCGTTGAGATGCATTAACATGTTGATCTTATGTATGGGAATCGTACTAGTTAGTTTTAGTTGCGACGCAAGATCCGAAGTGGTTGATCTTTGCTTTTGGAGCTACATATTTCTATATGATCTGTGAATCATTGAGCTGCATTAACAGTTACTTATTTCTGTTCACTTAGTGTTTACAAGTTACTGATCGATCACTAGCTAGCCTACAAATGCGCTCCTGGCAGTTTTATTTGCGACGCAAGATGCGAAGTGGCAGTTTTTTGAATAAAAATGCCTACCTCTGAAGAAAGTGACAAGCTACACTGTCGATCCTACACGGATAAAAATGCCTACCTCTGAAGAAACTGACAAGCTACACTATTGATCCTACACGGATAAATAGCAGATCACGCACGTACTACCTCCTTTCCGGTTTGCAGGGCTCAATTCAAGAAACGACCTACTCGATCCTACATGAATAAATAGTGGATCACGCACGTACTAGTACCTCCTTTCCGGTTTGCAGGGCTTAATTCAAACCTCTCACCAACCAAGGTACTCCCTTCGTCCGGGTTTATTAGTCTCGTGAGCAAAATAGCAAGACCAAGGCATGGCAATAATTAACGGCATGCAGAAGTGTGAGCCTAATTAATTCCAGCGATTTAAGTGGCTGCATGCATGCCCTCGGCTGCGACTCGTTGCATGCTGCTTCATGTACTGCCTACGAGCGATTCTGAGTGCCTGCATGCAGCCGGCCGTAATTAAGGCAGCTAACTGATGTGAAAAAAGATACGATTTAATTGTTGCGGGCTTTTTATATCTGTGGAATCATTATTGACAAGGAGGGAGATGATTTGAGTGCACTCGTTTGACCGCCATGCAGGCGTGTGATACGTCTCCAACGTATCTATAATTTTTTTACTCCATGCTATATTATCTACTGTTTTGGACTATATTGGGCTTTATTTTCCACTTTTATATTATTTTTGGGACCAACCTATTAACCGGAGGCCCAGCCCAGAATTGCTGTTTTTTTTGCCTATTTCAGTGTTTCAGAGAAACAGAATATCAAACGGAGTCCAAACGGAATGAAACCTTCGGAAACGTGATTTTCTCATCAGATAAGATACAGGAGACTTGGACCCTCCGTCAAGAAAGCCACGAGGCGGTCACGAGGATGGAGGGCGCCCCCCTAGGGTGCGCCCCCTACCTCGTGGGCCCCTCGAAGCTCCACCGACGTACTCCTTCCTCCTATATATATTCACGTACCCCCAAACGATCAAATACGGAGCCAAAAACCTAATTCCACCATCGCAACTTTCTGTATCCACGAGATCCCATCTTGGGGCCTCTTCCGGAGCTCCGCCAGAGGGGGCATCGATCATGGAGGGCTTCTACATCATCATCCAAGCCTATCCGATGAAGTGTCAGTAGTTTACCTCAGACCTACGGGTCCATAGTTAGTAGCTAGATGGCTTCTTCTCTCTTTTTGGATCTCAATACAATGTTCTCCCCCTCTCTTGTGAAGATCTATTCGATGTAATCTTCTTTTTGCGTGTGTTTGTTGAGACCGATGAATTTTGGGTTTATGATCAAGTCTATCTATGAATAATATTTGAATCTTCTCTGAATTATTTTATGTATGATTGGTTATCTTTGCAAGTCTCTTCGAATTATCAGTTTGGTTTGGCCTACTAGATTGGTTGTTCTTGCCATGGGATAAGTGCTTAGCTTTGGGTTCGATCTTGCGGTGTCCTTTGCCAGTGACAGAAGGGGCAGAAAGGCACGTATTGTATTGTTGCCATCGAGGATAACAAGATGGGGTTTTTTTATCATATTGCATGAAACTATCCCTCTACATCATGTCATCTTGCTTAAGGCGTTACTCTGTTTTAACTTAATACTATAGATTCATGTTGGATAGCGGTCGATGAGTGGAGTAATAGTAGTAGATGCAGAATTGTTTCGGTCTACTTGTCTCGGACGTGATGCCCATATACATGATCATACCTAGATATTCTCATAACTATGCTCAATTCTGTCAATTGCTCAAGAGTAATTTGTTCACCCACCATAGAATACTTATGCTCTTGAGAGAAGCCACTAGTGAAACCTATGGCCCCCGGGTCTCTTTCTCATCATATCAATCTCCATCACTTTATTATTGCTTTGCTTTTACTTTGCCTTTTACTTTTTACTTTGCATCTCTATACCAAAAATACCAAAAATATTATTTATCAGATCTCACTTTCGTAAGTGATCGTGAAGGGATTGACAAACCCTAAGCACGTTGGTTGTGTTGAGCTATTGTTTTTGTGTAGGTACAAGGGACTCGAGCGTAGCCTCCTACTGGATTGATACCTTGGTTCTCAAAAACTGAGGGAAATACTTACACTAGTTTGCTGCATCACCCTTCCTCTTCGGGGAAATCCAACGCAGTGGTCAAGAGGTAGCAAGAAGAATTTCTAGCGCCGTTGCCGGGGACTCTGCACAAAAGTCAACATACCAAGTACCCATCACAATCCCTATCTCCCGCCTTACATTATTTGCCATTTGCCTCTCGTTTTCCTCTCCCCCACTTCACCCTTGCTGTTTTATTCGCCCTCTCTCTCTATCCTCCCTCTCTTTCCCATTTGCCTCTTTTGCTTGTTTCTTGTTTGCTCGTATGGTTGGAATAGTTGTTTATTTATTACTAAACAGAGAACCTAAGATCTATGGATCCTCATCCGCTTGCTAATCTCTTTAAGAGATCCAATTATGTTGAACCAATTGCTAGTGAGCTTTGTGCACTAGATTATCTTTATGAAGTTTTGCTTGAAATTCGTGAATCTGAAAATTGCGATGAAGTATTTTATGAAGTGATTCACGATAGATCTTTGAATAAAAAGCATGATTGCAATGATGTTATTATAAATTCTATTAATGTCAATTGTGCTAATAATATGAAAAATCCTAAGCTTGGGAATGCTAGTTTTGCTATGTCGTGTACTTGTTGCAATGATCATGATTGGGGTGATTATTCTTTTGATCTTAAAAATTTATTTGAGCCCCATGATGATGAATATGAGATTTATTATAATGTTTGCAATAATATTGAAAGTGAGTTTGGAAGAATGTCAACTTTAGATCCCACATATTTGGAGAATGTTCAATCTTATGAAGTTTTTGATAAAAGTGGGTTTGAAGAGGTCATGACTTTAGTTAATGTTAATCCCACTATTTTGGAGGAGTGTCAACTTTGCATGCATGTGGATCGTGTTAAAAATATTTTATGTGATCTCTATTTTGTTGAGTTTTCTTATGATCCCACATGTAATTATTATGAGAGAGGAAAATATGGTGGTAGAAATTTTCATGTTACTAAATTACCTCTCGTTATGTTGAGATTGCTATTGTTTCTTTCCACTTCCTTGCATATGCTAGTTTTTGCTTACCTTGATAATTTGTTTGCCTATAATATGCCTATGCATAGGAAGTATGTTAGACTTAGATGTGTTTGTCACATGTTTTATGATGCTCTCTTTGTGCTTCAATTCTTGTCTTTCATGTGGGCATCATTGAAATTATCAATGCCTAGCTAAAAAGGCTTTAAAGAAAAGCGCTTGTTGGGAGTCAACCCAATATTTATCCTTGATGTTATTCAATAAATAAATTATCTAGCCTCTGCTTTGGTTGTGTTTTTTGTGTTTAATTAGTTTTTGTGCCAAGTAGAACCGTTGGGAAGACTTGGGGAAAGTCTTGTTGAACTTGCTGTAAAAAACAGAAACTTTAGCTCTCACGAGAACTGCTGTCATTTTTATTTGGAGAGTTCTATTTAGTTAAATCTTTTTTAGATGATTAATAGATAAATTCCTCACGTCCAGAAATTTATTTTAGAATTTTTGGGGTTCCATATCTTGCTCTAGCTACAGATTACTACAGACTGTTCTGTTTTTGACAAATTCTGTTTTTCGTGTGTTATTCGCTTATTTTGATGAATCTATGGCTAGTAAAATAGCTTATAAACCATAGAGAAGTTGGAATACATTAGGTTTAACACCAATATAAATAAAGAATGAGTTCATTACAGTACCTTGAAGTGTTCTTTTGTTTTCTTTCGCTAACGGAGCTCACGAGATTTTCTACTTTAAGTTTTGTGTTGTGAAGTTTTCAAGTTTTGGGTAAAGATTTGATGGATTATGGAAAAAGGAGTGGCAAGAGCCTAAGCTTGGGGATGCCCATGGCACCCCCAAGATAATACAAGGACACCAAAAAGTCAAAGCTTGGGGATGCCCCGAAAGGCATCCCCTCTTTCGTCTATTTCTATCGGTAACTTTACTTGGAGCTATATTTTTATTCACCACATGATATGTGTTTTGCTTGGAGCGTCTTCAATGATTTGAGTCTTTGCTTGTTAGTCTACCACAATCATCCTTGCTGTATACACCTTTTCAGAGAGCCATACATAATTTGGAATTTGATAGAATACTCTATGTGCTTCACTTATATCTTTTGAGCTTTATAGTTTTGCTCTAGTGCTTCACTTATATCTTTCAGAGCACGGTGGTGGATTTGTTTTATAGAAACTATTGATCTCTCATGCTTCACTTAGATTATTTTGAGAGACTTAATAGCATGGTAATTTGCTTAATAATAATATGCTTGGTATTCAAGATTTGTAAAACTTTCTTTTGAGTGCGTTGAATACTAAGAAAAAAATTGATGCTTGATAATTGTTTTGAGATATGAGGATTGTGATATTAGAGTCATGCTAGTTGAGTAGTTGTGAATTTGAGAAATGCTTGTGTTAAAGTTTGTGATTCCCGTAGCATGCATGTATGGTGAACCGTTATGTGATGAAGTCGGAGCATGATTTATTTATTGATTGTCTTCCTTATGAGTGGCGGTCGGGGACGAGCGATGGTCTTTTCCTACCAATCTATCCCCCTAGGAGCATGCGCGTAATACTTTGCTTTGATAACTTCTAGATTTTTGCAATAAGTATATGAGTTATTTATGACTAATATTGAGTCCATGGATTACACGCACTTTCCTTCCTTCCACCATTGCTAGCCTCTCTAATACCGCGCACTTTTCGCCGGTATCATACACCCACCAAATACCTTCCTCAAAACAGCCACCATACCTACCTATCATGGCATTTCCATAGCCATTCCGAGATATATTGCCATGCAACTTTCCACCGTTCCGTTCATTATGACACGCTCCATCATTGTCATATTGCTAGCATGATCATGTAGTTGACATCATATTTGTGGAAAAGCCATCGTTCATAATTCTTTCATACATGTCACTCTTGATTCATTGCATATCCCGGTACACCGCCGGAGACATGCATATAGATTCATATTTTGTTCTAAGTATTGAGTTGTAATTGTTGAGTTGTAAGAAAAATAAAAAGTGTGATGATCATCATTTTTAGAGCATTGTCCCAAGTGAGGAAAGGATGATGGAGACTATAATTCCCCCACAAGTCGAGATGAGACTCCGGACGAAAAAAGAGGCCATAAAAAAAGAGAAGGACCAAACAAAAAAATGAGAGAAAAAGAGAGAAAGGACAATGTTACTATCCTTTTACCACACTTGTGCTTCAAAGTAGCACCATGATCTTCATGATAGAGAGTCTCTCATTCTGTCACCTTCATATACTGGTGGGAATTTTTCATTGTAGAACTTGGCTTGTATATTCCAATGATGGGCTTCCTCAAAATGCCCTAGGTCTTCGTGAGCAAGCGAGTTGGATGCACACCCACTTAGTTTCTTTTGTTGAGCTTTCATATACTTATAGCCACTACAACATGACCTCACCTATAGCAATGATTTTTTCCGTATCTAAAAGTCCATATATCCGTCGCTAGTGTCTTTACCAATGGTTTGGGATGCGTTGCCTTATCCAGTGTTGCTAGCGCATAATGCAACGCATATACTACCATTGGTAAAAGGGATCGTCGCAAGAGTACGACACATAAAACAGACTTATACAACACTTCTATCCGTTGGTGCTCAATATATCGGAATCCAAATCTCATTGTTTGGCAATAGATAATTTGCCACGCTTTAGGTGTTTGTACATATATAGTGTGAATAATAATAATATTATTATATATGTATATAACAACAATTGAATTAATGCTCCACATAATGGTGATAATTATGTATATCAAGCTAGGAAAAGACAAGAAAATATACTCACAAGAGGAAGAAATCATATATTGGATAAAATTGTTGGATTACAATAGTGGATATTATAGGAGGAAGAGCATCCAAATGTGATGCAAATCTAAATATTTTCTCGACAAAGAAACTTAAACTAAAAGCATCCATCAACATGCCTGATACTTAACAAAACATAACCGAGGAACATCATCGAATAGGAACAACATCCCTACAACTAAACTAAAACTGAAAGCATCCATCATCATCATCATGAACTGGAACATCATCATCCTCATCATCATCACATCGAAGTGTACTTGCCATGCACCCATATAATCATCCATGTATCTTTTGAATCTACAAAGAAAATAACAAAATTAACCGTTAACACATAGTGCATTAAGAAGAACCACTTTGCGCACACTTACTGCTCATCAGCACATTTTTTTTGGTCTAGACAGCTAATAGCAAATAAGAAGAAACAAATAAACAAGAGAGCACTACAATTTGAACACAAATTCATATGTGATTATGAGAAGATACCAGCATGAGTCTTAGTTGTCCTTGATGACTAATCCAGACGCCACAATATACGACACAACCTGCAGAAAACATGGCTAAGTAAAATTATATGGACATTAGCCTAAGTGCTGATGTGCATAGGGCAATGTGATTGATAGTACCACTTCTCTTTTCTTCTCCACTTGGTTAGCAAACTGGACCAAAATGGTTTGTCATCTGAAACTGAACCAAAACATCTAGTTCTAGTTGGTTTCAGTCATCCAACAGGAAATAGGGAAACCTATAAGTGCTCACCACGCTTTGAAACAAACCTACAGCCCTAAATCCACTGAAATGAATTTACATGGTCATCACCAGCCTAGAGATCCATTGCTAATTCTTTACATCTATAGTAAAACTGTTTTCTGTGAACCAACAGATCTATTTATTTCTAAATAAATCCACTGAAACCTACATCCCCAAATCTTATGAATGTGCGTCGACAGCAGCACACAGAACCTAGCACAGCTCAATGGCCATTGACAAAACGAGCAGTAGCACGGTAAGGAGAGGGAGAGAGTTTACCTTCGATGGCATCGTCCATGACTTGCTCCACGAACTCGACTTGCTCCATGGCGCCCACCTACATCGTGTTGGAATACCTAGTTGATTTTACTTATACTAAGATTCTTTCATGTGAAACTTAATAGTGGAATTAATACATGCAGCACACAATATAGGCCCACAGTTTCTGAAACCCAACCAAGAAAAAAGAAGTAGGTTGTCTACCAGGCCATGCCTTGTACCTTCAGTTCGGTTTCCACTCTGGTATGATGTCCCGTGAGAGGAACAAAAATACAACAAAGTCAAATATTGTCGTCGGTAGGACCTTACCTGCCAATTCAAAAAAGATAATGCTAACTTATCATGGGATCATCATCAAGAACATGCACACTGTTGTTCAAATTCTTACTATGGCAGTAATTACGTTATTGTTCAACTATGAGTAAATATTTTTTGGGACAATGAACAAAAAGAGATGGTTCAAACTCTAGACCCAGAAATGGATGGTTGATAATCGATACGATGTATACTGTTCTAGGTACATAATAATGGGCAAAATACACTAATTTGTATTGAAATTGCTCAAAGAGTAACTAATTTGTAGTGGAATGGCCAAAAGAGTACCTTATATAGGGACAACTTGTAGGTGATTATTTCCTTGTAGTGTATTTCATGAGTACAAGATGATAGTATTAAAAAATAATAGTTCATCAAGGTTATCCTTGTATCTAGTTTGTTATTTCCCTTTCCTTATAGAATTTGCAGAAGTAAACCATTAGTTCTTTCCAGATTTTAAACATGTAATAGGAAGAATAGAAGTCGTTCATGACTTTTAGTGGAGAATAGTATCCGAAGAAATACATCTATAGAAGCACTGTGTCCTGAACTCATGTTAACCACAATAACAATATCCTTTTTAGTTGAAAAGGCAAACTTCTAATATTTAAATATTATTCATGATTTTTGAAGGATACATCGAGATACCATGTTGACAAAAAGATAATACAACTGTGATTATTTTGACTAGAAGTGCATATGAGTACAAAACAGAATTTATATTGGACACTGTACTGAGATAACACTACATCAGCTCCGAGCTGTAACAGAAGTACCTATATTATTTTCGGAAAGCAAGGGAAAGCATCTAACTTACCGCCAAATAGTGGTTCAAATATTCATCACTTGGTAATAATTAAAAACACCTTGCTGATGCTATAGTCGTACATAATAATCATATGTGTGACTAAGAAAACTTGAAGATCAACTTTTATTTTGGAAGGGAAACAAGAGCAGAATCTTCAAAATATAAGTCAATAACTAACCATATACATATCGTGGCTGTAGCATGTGCACAGCAAGCCATCGTATACTAAGTTAAGATGTACAACAGAAATAGTATATTTATGCTTCATTTGTTCAAATTACATGGGAGAACGTTATAAGATGAAGAAATTCCACAAAACATCACTATTTTTCAGTGTAGAAAATAAAAAATCTAATGGTTAAATTGATAAGAGGATTTTACACATACATACGTTTATTTTTCTTCAATGGGGACATGAGCATCTTACCTGATCTAACGGGGCCAAACCTGAAGACAGGAACTGAGTTGCGCCATGACTGGACAATGGAGGACTTGGTTACTTCCATCATGTCACCCATGTCGTGGGCAGCACCTATGGTTAGGATTGGTTTTCACTTGGGATTGGTTTTCCCTGTAGAGAAGGGATATACAGCCAGTTGGTTGCACGTCTACAGGAGAAGAAAAGAGCAGAGTTTAGATAAAGAGGGAGATAAATGATGAAACCAGGGGAGGGGGTGCACTCACCGAACAAGAGGATGACGACATGGCCACCGGCGCCGGAGCCGACGCACGAACCCTAGCTATGGGGGAGGGTCGCAGGTAGGCTTTGGTGGCTGCGAGGGCCGGATCTAGCCGGATGGGAGGGCAACGCAATGCGAGGGGACCTGGGGCTGTGCTTCGCGGTGGCGAGATTCGCCGGACATCGCTTGAATCAGCCGCAGGTTGAGCAGCGAGGAGCCGCGTGAAGAGAGAGATGGGTCACGAGAGTGATGGGTGGGTAGGGATGATGTGGATCCGGCAACCTCCGGGGCTGCGAGGTAGGAGGAGGGGAGGGGGAGGGCCGACGGTGAGGTGGATCGGAGGAGGAAGACAAAGTGTTGGCAGCGGCGGTTTGGGAGAGATAAGGGCGGGGGCTCTATTTCTCGCGCTTCTCTTTCTCTCTCTCTCTCTCCTTTCCTCAGTTTTTTCTCAATTGTACCACGATAATGAGCTGCAACTATTTTTTTGCGGGGATGTGAGCTGCAACTCTGCATCGCATATGCTGCATCGCTTATATGTGTATCTATGAATTTTTTTACAACGTATAGTCAAAGCGTTGTAGAATTTGTGTTGCTTTACAGAGAGTATCCTTGTAGTGAGCTCTAGTGCATCCGTTGCATGGCAATCCCTACTCACTCACATTGATATCTATTGATGGGCATCTCCATAGCCCGTTGATACGCCTAGTTGATGTGAGACTATCTTCTCCCTTTTTGTCTTCTCCACAACCACCATTCTATTCAACATATAGTGCTATATCCATCGCTCATGCTCATGTATTGCGTGAAGATCGAAAAAGTTTTGAAAATGTCAAAAGTATGAAACAATTGCTTGGCTTATCTTCGGGGTTGTGCATGATTTAAATACTTTGTGTGGTGAAGATAGAGCATAGCCAGACTATATGATTTTGTAGGGATAGCTTTCTTTGGCCATGTTCTTTTGAGAAGACATAATTGCTTTGTTAGTATGCTTGAAGTATTATTATTTTTATGTCAACATGAACTTTTGTCTTGAATCTTTTGAATCTGAATATTCATACCACAATTAAGAAGATTTACATTGATATTATGCCAAGTAGCACTCCGCATCAAAAATTCTGTTTTTATCATTTACCTACTCGAGGACGAGCAGGAATTAAGCTTGGGGATGCTTGATACGTCTCCAACGTATCTATAATTTTTGATTGCTCCATGCTATATTATCTACTGTTTTCGACTATATTGGGCTTTATTTTCGACTTTTATATTATTTTTGGGACTAACCTATTAACCGGAGGCCCAGCCCAGAATTGCTGTTTTTTGCCTATTTCAGTGTTTCGGAGAAACAGAATATCAAACGGAGTCCAAACGGAATGAAACCTTTGGAAACGTGATTTTCTCATCAGATAAGATCTAGGAGACTTGGACACTCCGTCAAGAAAGCCACGAGGCGGTCACGAGACTGGAGGGCGCGCCCCCTGCCTCGTGGGCCCCTCGAAGCTCCACCGACGTACTCCTTCCTCCTATATATATCCACGTACCCCCAAACGATCAAATACGGAGCCAAAAACGTAATTCCACCGCCGCAACTTTCTGTATCCACGAGATCCCATCTTGGGGCCTGTTCCGGAGCTCCACCGGAGGGGGCATCTATCACAGAGGGCTTCTACATCATCATCCAAGCCTCTCCGATGAAGTGTGAGTAGTTTACCTCAGACCTACGGGTCCATAGTTAGTAGCTAGATGGCTTCTTCTCTCTTTTTGGATCTCAATACAATGTTCTCCCCCTCTCTTGTGGAGATCTATTCGATGTAATCTTCTTTTTGCGGTGTGTTTGTTGAGACCGATGAATTGTGGGTTTATGATCAAGTCTATCTATGAATAATATTTGAATCTTCTCTGAATTCTTTTATGTTTGATCGGTTATCTTTGCAAGTCTCTTCGAATTATCAGTTTGGTTTGGCCTACTAGATTGGTTGTTCTTGCCATGGGAGAAGTGCTCAGCTTTGGATTCGATCTTGCGGTGTCCTTTTCCAGTGACAGAAGGGGCAGCAAGGCACGTATTGTATTGTTGCCATCGAGGATAACAAGATGGGGTTTTTATCATATTGCATGAAACTATCCCTCTACATCATGTCATCTTGCTTAAGGCGTTACTCTGTTTTTAACTTAATACTCTAGATGAATGCTGGATAGCGGTCGATGAGTGGAGTAATAGTAGTAGATGCAGAATCTTTTCGTTCTACTTGTCTCGGACGTGATTCCTATATACATGATCATACCTAGATATTCTCATAACTATGCTCAATTCTGTCAATTGCTCAACAGTAATTTGTTCACCCACCATAGAATACTTATGCTCTTGAGAGAAGCCACTAGTGAAACCTATGGCCCCCGGGTCTCTTTCTCATCATATCAATCTCCATCACTTTATTATTGCTTTGCTTTTACTTTGCCTTTTACTTTTTACTTTGCATCTTTATACCAAAAATACCAAAAATATTATTTATCATCTCTATCAGATCTCACTTTCGTAAGTGACCGTGAAGGGATTGACAACCCCTAAGCGCGTTGGTTGCGTTGAGCTATTGTTTTTGTGTAGGTACAAGGGACTCGAGCGTAGCCTCCTACTGGATTGATACCTTGGTTCTCAAAAACTGAGGGAAATACTTACGCTACTTTGCTGCATCATCCCTTCCTCTTCGGGGAAATCCAACGCAGTGCTCCAGAGGTAGTAGCGGCGACCCAGACGGAACGGGACGACACAATCATAATTTCAGTTTCTCTAGTTTTCCACGGCAAGCTGGCGCGCTAAGCCATTATGCATTGAATTCCAATGACCGTCGCGCTACCTTCCTCCTATAAGTACCGTTTCCCGGCCTTCTCCGGTGCCACCGTGACCCAACTCGCCATATCCTCATAAGCCCCCACCGTCCCGACGTCGCTCTCCAAGTCCTCCATGCCCCCGCCCATCCACGGTAGGCGACGCCGGAGGCGGTCACCGCCCGAACTAGTGTTCGGGTTTTCATCGAAAGGCAGACAAAGGGAGGAGGCATTCTATCTGTCTTTAGATGGCAATGCGGAGATCGAGGAGTTGTTGGAGCGCGACCGCATGGCGGAGGAGTAGGGGTTGTTGGAGCGTGACCGCCTGGCGGAGGAGCAGCGTATCGCTGATTTGCGCCGCCAGCGGGACATGGAGCAGCAGCGCACCGACGCTCTGAGTCGTGAGCAGAGCGCCCGCAACTGGGCCGACTACGTGGAGGCCGGCGCCCCGCAAATTGTAACGACCTGACCCAAAATCGGTCAAGTCTCTGTGTAGCTGTACCATCCAAGATCATGCTGGCACACACAGTACATTGATGAAAAGATTCAAAGTTCAATCACACCTGAATTTATTACACGATTCTCATATCGAGTCTTTATTACAATAGAATAAATTCGGCCGAAGGCCAACTCATGAGAAATAAACTAAATAAGCTGCGGAAGTGTAGACGAGTAGTGAGTCCATCCGACTCCATAGGGCAATCGCCAAGCCTTGATCGTAGCCTCACTCCTGGTCGGAAAACTCCTCTGCAACATGAGACGTTGTAGCCGTGTAGGTCAGCATTTAGAATATGCCGGCAAGTCATGAAGATAGAACAGCAATAAAATTTCTAACACTATATGCAATTTGGCTGTGGGGCTCTAAGTTTTATGTTGTTGCGAAAAAGCCAATTTTTCCCTATAACAAAGGACTTGCTTGCAATTACTACAAAATGTTGGTTGTTATTGAGATGGTTCTGCCAACCAATGTCTCATTCCCAATTATTAAATAACCCCTCAATTAATTTATTAAGTTCAGTGTTGAGATTTCTGAAATACTGCAATTTCCAGAGGCTCATCTGTCCGTAACCGGGGACACGGCTAATCGATTAGGTTGTTACTCTGCAGAGTCTTGTGCACTTTACCCGCAAGAATCGTTCCCTCCTTTATGTCCTCGCACTGCCTGGTGTTTGAAGACGGGATGAACGAAACAGGGTCTTCCGTAGAGTTTCTCTGAGCACTGCCGGTACCCATCCATGTCCTACCGTTCTTCTACATCTGCTGGCACCGTCCGTCCAGAGTCACGCCTAAGGTTAACCCAGCCAGAGCCCATAATGGCTTGCGGCCGCACATGTAAGCTTCCGATCAAGGGGTATCCATCCGTCTCTTTGTGGCAGGGTGAAGCTTTCCACAAGATGTCATGGCGCTTCTCCATGCATCCCAGCCATCCGCTGGTTTCTCCAGGGTGCCCGTCAACCATCCTCCACCCAATAGTGAATTAGAAGTCCATCTTGATCTTGAAGTCATGGGGTTGTCATCATCTTGACTCTCACATCTCCCTTATGAATCTCACAACCAACCCCGTCTACGAGCATAGCAAAATAAACTACATCGTCCCGGGCAATGGTAACAAGGGGAATTGGGTTCATCCTACCTCATGATACTACTCAAGAACATAACTTAAAATTCTCCTACTGCATGCATGGTGGGGAGGAACAATTCTAATGCAACAAAATCATAGGTATTGTAAAACATGATCAAATGACTTGCCTGGCTGACGGTCTTCAAACGCTAGTGACTCGAGATAGCAAGCTTCGCACTCCGAAAATTCTATTGAGTCAAACAATAGCACAAATAAGTATTTCACTAATGACATATCAGCAAACTGAAGGAAAACACACAAGCACTCAAACCAAAATCAAAGAAAACTCGAGGAAAACAAAATCAAGGTTTCCATCACATCAAGCAACAACAAAGAAATAGTTTTAACCTATTAACACTTTTCTATACAGATCCAAAACAATGGTTTTACTAACTAACATAAAGGAAAACAGCATATAAACTAGGTGCAAAAAGAATCAAACCAATATCTATTATAGAACTCCTGTTATACCTAAAACAAAACTAATAAGAAAATGAAATAAAACTTTTTATTTTTCTGTAAATAAATGTTCACCCTCTGTAACTACAGAAACTAATCTAAAATAAATTATAACATAGGAAAAATAAAATTTAAAAATAACTAGAACAGCAGAAAACAACAGCAAGCTAAAATAAACTAGAAAAGCTTGTTTTCGCATAAAAACTATTTTTAATAAAGACTATAAATGCCCAAATAAATTCCTACTGCTAGGAAAGGTCAAAACAAAGCAGTGACAAAAAGAATCACTAAAATAAAATAATCCTAACTCAATTTATAGCAGAAAAACTAATCTGACTAAAACTAATATAATTTTTTTTTAAAAACCTAAACATGGCCGAATCTAATTTTCTACAGCAACTATAGGAAATTTGCAAACTAGAGCAAAAAGAATCAACTAAAAATATTAAATAACTTAAAAGATATAGATTTTACAAAACTGAAACTATTCTGTTAAAAACAGAAACGAAAATTAAAATAAAACAACTAGGCCCTAACGGGCCGAAATAGTGAGCGCTCTAAAACTAAACAGCGCCTAAGCGATTAATAGACCACTGCGTCCACGGGCTAACAGAAATAAACTGACCGGGCCGGTCCAACTAAACCACAACTTAAAATAAACCGATCTAACCGAAACTAAACCGGTCTACTAAAGAAAAACCAAAGTCTTCGTGTGATCTAATCTAGTCCCTAGATTGGAAATCGGACGGTGGTGGGGAGTCCGGTGGCTTACAGCGGCGGTCTACGACAAGGTGGCTCGGGCGTTGGTGGCGGGGTGCTCCGGTGGTCCGGGGCGTCGGCGGAGTCGTCGGACGGGTGCGGCAGCTCGAGGGGAGCTCGGGGATGGACGACAGAGGCGAGTGGGACGAGCTCGGCGGGGCTCCTGGTGCTCTGCAACTCCGGCGGCGGGCGGTGATGCTTGGGGCGGCGACTTCGGTCATTCCTGGGCGATGAGAGGATGTCAAAGAGTTGCGTAACGATGAGGGGGTTCGGGTGAAGGTGCTTAGAGGTAAGGGGAATCCTCACCGGGGTCGGTAGCAGTGGCGAACCGAGGCGGCGGCGGCGAGATGCGTTTGGCGAGGGCAAGAGCTACGGTGGGAGTTGAGGTAGGGTTTTTGGGGGGTTCGGAAGAGGAGGCCGAGGGGTTTATATAGGCAACTTTCTTGGGGAGGAGGTCGACTCGGGATCACGATCCCAGGAAGATCGGAACCGCGGCGTGCGCTGGACGTGCTCTGGTTCGGTTTCGTGAGCGAGGGGTTGGGGATGAGGGCGGGTCCCGCGGTCAGTGAGAGAGAGGGAGATCGAGAGAGAGGGAGAGCGATCGGGCGGCCGATCGGAACGGGGTCGGCGCGTGTGGCGCACTGGGCTGCGTCGGGTGGCCGGCAGGTGGGCTGCGGCTCGGCGCTACTGGGCTTGCTGGCTCGGGCGTCGGCTGGGCCGGTTGGCCTGGCTCGCGCCTGGGTCTTTTTCCTTTTTTAAAAAAAATTACGACAGAGAGAGAAAACTAATATAAGAGAAAACTATAATGTTTTTATATAGGACATATATATATCAATAAAATCAGAAAAATAAATCCTACAACGTGAAAATTTTTCCAGAGGCAAAACTGAAACAAAATAAAAACATTTTTTGTAGATTCCAAATAAAATCAAAATTGAATTCAAACTTTTTTGGCAATATTTTCTTCTGACATTTTTCTTTGGAGTGCCATGTTTACTCCTCTCATACTTTTGCTCAAGTATTTGTCAGGTATTTTTGAAATAAACTTCAATTGCCAAAATCAAATTCAAAATCAAATAAAACTCAAATGCCTTTGAAATTTCCAAATGCCACTCAAATCAAACAAAATGCATAGATGCTTAACTAATATTTGTAAAACATTCCAAATTGAAAGTTTGGGATGTTACACTGGATGCTGAACTTTCCGTTTAAATGTATGGAATTGGCTGTTATTTTTTTAAATGGGTTGTATTTGTCCTCCACGGGTTTAGAGGCTGACTTGTGGGCCTAGCAAGTTGACGCGTACACAATCAGGAGATGATTGTACACAGAGAGGATGACAGTAGGGACCAGCCAAGGTCATGGCAGTACGCAAGCAAGTGCCTCCTTATTTCAAGCCAATAAAAAATGGCTCCTCCTAGTGGATTTCTGACATCTGGGTCCCATGCCATTGTCAACTTAGTCAATAAACGAGAGAATTGCACAATGAGCGGCTGACACCAGGGACCCAGCAGCTCACCCAGTTATTTTTGTTTTGGGTTAATTTGATAAATGCCACACCAAATCTGGTGTATCCGAGAAATGCCACTACAATTTCCAAACTTTGAAAAATGCCATTTCATGCCATTTCTAGTGGCATTTTTCGAAGTCTCGAGTGTCATTTTTCAAAGTTTGCAAACTGCAGTGGCGTTTTTCAAAGTTTGCAAAAATTGCAGTGGCATTTTTCAAAGTTTGGAAATTGCAGTGGCATTTTTATGAATCACCATAATTGGAGTGGCATTTATCTAATTTGTTTTTGAGATGGAAGCAGGGTGTCAACTAGGCTATGCGGGACACTCTGGCCTGTCTAGACAGCCTTTTCTTTTATGTTTACCACAGACCAGCCCAGTAGTTTTTTTTCTTTCTAAAAATGGCTAGCCCAGTTTTTTTGTGATTTGTCAAGTAAGTCGCTTTATCAGGCCTATTGGGCTGCAAATCTTTCAAGACGAGGAGAGCTACATTCGGGTGGCCTAGAAAATGGCCTATCAGTAATGAGAAATGGGTTGTACATTTTTAAAACACATCAAACCGGCAATTAGTTTCAAATATCTTTTTTTCATTTCGAGATTTTAAATTGCATTGATTTTTATGCGTGGACATACATTTATTTTTAAAATCAGTCTGAATGTGACTCAAAATTTCAGGATTTAAAACAGTTCAGACCGCACCAACATATGCAAAATTTCGTATAATTTTTTAACTGTGGCCACAATATGGGCTGTAATGCTAACAAAAAGAATATGGGCTCGAAAAAACCCGTAAGAATTAGCAAATGGGCTATAAATTATTTGAAATAATGGCAGATGGGTTGTATGCTGTTTTCCACAGATTTGAGGCTTTCCACAGATGGCATGTATACTGTTGGATGTCCATCCAACCGCCGTCGTGCTTCTTCAATCTCTGCTCTTCCTGCTCCAGCCGCTCAAACAAGCGCCGGCGGGACTGCCTGCTCCCTCCTCCCCGCGGCCGGCTGTGCTGCCGCACAGGCCTCACCGCCCCACCGTACTCCCATCGCTGGCCTAGCCATCCCTCTACTCACCCACACCTGCTATTATTCTCCGGTGATGGTAGACAAACCAGTAAACCCTTGTACAGTCGTACTCCCCTCCGTGTGGGAAACAAAAACAACTGCCGAGTCTTCCCTGCCTCTATGTCGTTCCCTTCCTAGGCCTCGCCGCCATCCACCGCGCTGGTGCTCTCGGCGTGGCGTGGTCAACATGGTCAACGACCGACATGCATCTGAAGTCGACTGTACGTGGAGAGGCTGACAGCTGGGTCCACGGCCGCACGCAAGGAAATGCCTCCTTATTACGTGCAAAATAATGATTCCTCCACCTGACATTTGGGACCCACCGAAAGGGCCTCTGTATTTCATGAAAAAAACATTACCGCTGCTGACAGCTCGGACCCACGAGCTATATCTTCGCACACAAGGAAGTGCCTCCTTATTACGCACAAAAAAATGAATACTCCCCCTGCTAGCTGGGACCCAGTATAGTGGGCCTACTAAGTTGACGGGGACGAAGGGCTTTGTCAACTTAGTCAATATGCACGATTCTAACTCAACTAACCGTACGATGTCCATCCAACGCCGTAGTGCTTCTTCAACCTCTGGTCTTCTTGCTCCAACCGCCCAGACCAGCACCGGTCGTGCCGCCTGCTTCTGCCTCCTGTGGCCGGCTGTGCTGCCGCGGAGGCCTCACCGCCCCCATACTACTCCCACCGCTGGCCAGGCCCTGCGGCGACGGCAGCCTCACACCGCAGTCGAACCAGTGAACCCTCGTACTCCTCTCCACGCGGGCTTCTGCTACCGCGTCTTCCCTGGCTCCGCGTCGTCCCCTTCCTAGGCCTCGCCATCGTCCACTGCCCTGGTGCTCTCGGCGCGGCATGGTCAATGTGGTCAAGGAACGACTTCCATCAGACATGGACTGTACGTGGAGAGGCTGACAGCTGGGTCCACGACCGCAGCAAGGAATTGCCTCCTTATTACGCGGAAAATAATGATTCCTCCACCTGACAGCTGGGACCCACCGGACGGGCCACTGTATTTCACAAAAAAAATGTTTCCCCCTGACTGCTGGGACACACCAGCTACATCTTCGCACGCAAGGAAGTTCGTCCAGGCAAAAAAGAACGATTCGCCCCCCCTGACTGTTGGGACCCACTAGCTACATCTTTGCATGCAAGGAAGTGCGTCTGGGCAAAAAAATGATTCGCCCCCTGACTGCTGGGACCTAGCAGCTACATCTTCGCACGCAAGGAAGTTCCTGACAGTCGGGACCCACCTGGTCGAAGCATACATAGCGTTGTCATTCTGGTCGCAAACGTGTACGTACATATATACTGGTGGATGTAGAGGCGCACACATGTCGTAGTAGAGGTGCGCACGTAGCATGTACACGTACGTACAGCGGCCAGGGTGAAAGAAAGAAAATACGTCCACGTATGTGTACATACGGGCGGGGTCTCGAATGCCTACTCACGCATACGTATGGCGAGGGCTCGTGTACATGGCTGGGTCGGAACAGAGAAACAGCGTCGTCATCGTGTTCATGGGGAGGCAATGGAATGCGTCGTGTTCATGGGGAGGGAACAAAATGCGTCGTGTTCATTGGGAGGCAACGGAATGCGTCGTGTTCATCGGGAGGCAACAGAACGTGTGGGAGCCAACCGGCTGGGTCGGAATGGAATGTGTGGTCGTGTTCATCAGGAGGGCTTGGACGGAACAGGCGATGGAAATGAGGCCTGGCGTATTGCAAAACGGAGGAAACGGACCTCCTACGGTCGAAACGGGGGTCATGTTGATCGGGAGGGGTGTGGCGTACCGCAAAACGGAGGAAACGGACCTCCTACGGTCAAAACGGGGGTCCTGTTGATCGGGAGGGGTGTGGCGTACCGCAAAACGGATGAAATGGACCTCCTACAGTCGAAATAGGGGTCTTGTTCATCTGGAGGGGTGTGGCGTACCGCAAAACGGGACTCCATGGGATACTGTTCATGTCCACCGTCGACCTCCTCCAGCCTCCATGGGCTACCGTCGACCTCCTCCAGCCTCCACGGGCTCATGTTCATCCAGCCTCCACCGCGCGCTACTCCACCGGCTACTGTTCAACCACCCCTCCACCTTCTACTATTCATCCAGCCCTCCACACCACGGGGTCCTGTTCAACCACCCCTCCATGGGCACCCCTCCACCGTCTACTGTTCATCCAGCCCTCCACCACACCATGGGGTCTTGTTCATCCAGAGGCAACGCCACCACTCACTGTTCATCCAACCCCCCCCCCCTCGCAATGCTCACTGTTCATCCAATCGATCGGCTTCAGTTAGCAATAGTAGCGAAGGAATCGCTCGATCGGGTTCAGTTAACAACCATCGATCGATCACTCGGGTTCAATAACGCGTAGCCTGCAGTGCAATCGCTCGGGTTCAGTTAGAGCCCAACGCCTCGCTTGGGTTCAGTTAGAGCCAACGCCTCGCACACACATGCGTATGTGTACGAGATAAACGCGCATCGCTCGGCCCCCGACCTCCCACCGTAACCGGGAACTCCCCAAAAATTCACCCCCTCGCTTCTACCACGGTTTTTTCTGTCATGGACGGCCCAAAGAATGTCATGCAGCTGCGTCTCCGGCCCGCCCAGGACGAAAAGCCCATTTTCTGTCATGATTTTTTGTCATAGAAGTAGGAGCCCACCACATCTATGATGATATCGGGTTTTGTCACAATTGTCGTCATAGAAGTGTCATATGTATGATAGAAAAAATTCGTTCGACCCAAAATGTCATGGATGTGTCTTTTTTTGTAGTGTTGGGGGTGTCCACCATGTAGATATCTTAGGTGGAAGTGGCCGACCAGCAGCCAGTAGCCGGGGGGGGCAACATCGGCACTAGCGATGGCTCCGTCCCCCTCGTCCATATATTCGGTATTCTCCGAATTATAGTCTAGCATATCGGTTAAATCATCGATAGTGGCTACCAAGTGGGTGGTGGGTGGGATGCAAAATTCCATGTAGTATGCCTCAACGGGTTCATGATCATGAGCCAAGGAGAGATCCTCCTGGATTGTCATTTTCAGCATTTGGTCCAATGCCTCGTTTATCATAGCAAGGGTCGCCGAACTCGAGGGCTCCAGGCCAGATTCTGTTGCAACAGGGGCAGTCAATGCCCCAGCCAGTCCTTGATTTCTACAGGCTGAGCTAAGCTTGGGGTGCGGGACCAGATCCTCGAAGGGGTGCGGACACTCATGGGAAGTCAAGGACAGATTTTGATCCCTGCGTGTGGCTTCCGCACTCGGGCTTGAGATTGAGTTACTTCGGGCCGGGAGTAATTTCTGGCCACTAGCCGCCACTTTGTCGTGGGAGTCCATGGCTGGGTGAGCATTGCGGAGGAACGGTTCGGCTGAGTTGATTCCTGGCTTCTGCCTCCTGATCCTGCCTCGAAGGTCAAGGACAAATCTTTCATGGACATGATGGGTTCGAGTGAAGGCGGAATCTGGCCACCGCTTGAAGCGGAGCTCTCCTAGCTCAAAGCTGCTGGGGCTGATTCGTAGATTGGACTGGAGGGAGAGTCTGGGTTGGGCTCGATGAGGTCTGCATGGGTGCCGGAAGGGGTAGTGAATCCAGCGAAGACTAGATCGCCCCGTGAGTCCGCCACATATTCCAGGTTGCCAAATCGAATTCGGTGTTCGGGGGTGAAGTTATAGATCTGATCAAGATGACCAGTCGGGTCGGCATGCAGAACAATGCTGCCGAATGGGAAGAGTTGACCGGGGATGAAGAAGTCCCTAGATCCGATGCCTTCTCCTATGATCAGGCGAGCCATCGATCCTTTGAGTGACCCCATGTGACGCCCCGAGACCGTTGTGCCAGGTGTCTTCCAGTTATTCACTGTCTTTGCCATGTCATTCCCTTGCGTGTTGCATCTTGTCATGTCATCATGTGCATTTCATCTTCATGTTTTCAAACTTGCATCCGTCCGGGTCTCCCCGTTCTTTCCGTTGTCCGTTTTGAGCCCAGACACACTTGCACGCGCCCGCGGTATGTCCGAAATAGTATTTTATAAGTGGCCGGAGAATGTTCTCAGAATGGGTTGAAAGTAGGCATGCGGTGTTGTTATAGTGTAGATAGGCCGCCTGCCAAGTTTCATCGCATTCGGAGTTCGTTTGATAGCCCAACGGATAACTATAGCGACAATATAGTCGGTCAAATCGTCGGACGTTTTCGGTCTTCGAAAACTGTTGCCGGGCTTTCCCTCTCTTTCCTCTCCAGACCATCTACACAGCCCACTACCTACCGCCAGGTCCAACCTAACCTCTCTCGTCAGCCCGCGGCCCTCCTCGCGCGCGCGTCTGATAGTTGTCCCGAACCCGACTCGGACTGTCACTACCGTTGTGTCCGGATCATCCCCAAACATCTACAAAACATCACCGTTTTCTTATTTGGACTCCTCTAACCTTTTATTCTCGATCGTCCTATTACGATCAGAGGGATCCGTTAGCCCCTAACCTAATCCACCAGCGTATATAAGGAGGCAACCCTAGTTTTTAGGCCACTTGTCCCATCCATCCTCCTGCCCGCCGCCACCTGCCTGCCTTCTCTTTCCTCGGGATCTCACCCGATCCAATCCACCAACGAGCGCTCCCCCATGTCCCTCCTTGATCCTCATCACTCACAGACTCCAACACCCATCGCCCGAGCCAGCCGAGGGCCTCGTCCCCGAGCCGAGCTCCATGGAAGAGGTGCAGTGCTCTGCCCCTCTCTGCCTTGCGTCCGAGCACCTGCCGCATCGAGCGCCCGTAGCTCCATTCCCGTGTACGCCTCCGTTCAACTGCTGCCGACGAGCAGATGAGTCGCTGCCCGTCTCCTTTTCTCCCCCTGTTTTCCTCTCTTTCCTCCTCTAACCTCTCTCCCTCGTTTGATTTCTTCTCTGCCGGGAAACGAAAGGGGCTCGCCCCTGATGCCGTGGCCACCGGCGACCGAAGCCGCCGTGTGTCCTCTCCTTCCCGTCCATGCCATCCCCGTCGCCTGACCACGCTCCCGCACATGGCACCCTTGCGCCCGAGCTCTGCATCATCCCCGCGTCATCGGAGTCAAGCCACCGCCGGCCTCCGCGTCGAGCTCCGCCACCGAAGATCCGTGCCCTGCCTTCCATTCCCGCACCACAACGCCCTCCTTCGGCTCGACCCCGTTCGCCGAGCTCCGTGTCGCACCGGAGTTCCACCGCTTCCCTTCCCTGCAACGCCGCCAGGCCTCGTTGCCAGAGTCCCGTGCGTCGTCATGCCAGTTGACCGGGTCCGCTGATGCACCTTCCTTTCGAGCGAGATGAGTGTCGCGACCTCGTTCTTCGTCCCTCCCTCGCATTAACTGCGGCCTCGATCCGAGCCAGCATGGACGAGCGGCAGGACCCAGCTTCCCCTGCCTTGCCCACGGGCCTCCTCGTTCGGCCCAGCCAGATCTGGCCATTGGGTGAGCAGCCTCCCGGCCTTTTCCATTGTTGGACCAGCCTCTGTTTCGGCCCAACACATGTTTTTTCCTGAATGTTTTAGCTATTTATTCCAAAGTTTCCAGTTTTGCAGAAAACCCCTTTGGGATCATGCATTTAATAACTTCTAAACCGTGCATCGGATTAAAATGCTTTATATATGAAAAGTGCTTAGAAATTCATCTAGTTTCATAATATCCAACTTTCATCCATGTTAAAAATGTTAAAAATGTTGTTTGATTAAATTTGCTCATATGCCATGTTAAAATGATATATTTCATAACTTAATAACCGTAGCTCCAAATTTAATAAACTTTATATGTAAATGGGGTATAAAAATGCCTAGTTTAACATGGTGCACTCATCTAGCATGTTCAACAACTCTAAAATTGTGTATAGGGCAGAACAGTACCAAACCTAAAATATGCATATGAGGATTTTCCGGAATTGTTGTTTGTTATTTCCGGCCTCATTTAAACTTGCCTAGATAGGTAGTTTTCATATGCTTCACCTCTTGCCATGCTAACCAACATTTAATATTGTAGAGTACCTAAACGAGAGAGAATTAAATAAGCCATGTGGTGTTTTCTTCAATATGCAACTGGACATGCATCATACTTGATTGTGCATCATGCCATGATTATGTGATGGTTGTTTACCATGATTGTTTGCTTCTTTCCGGTGTTGCTTCTTCGGGTTGGTTCCGATAATGTCGCGTTTGTGAGGATTCGTTCGACTACGTCTGTTTGCCTTCTTCATGGACTCGTTCTTCTTCCTTGCGGGGTCTCAGGCAAGATGACATACCGTCGAAATCACTTCTATCTTTGCTTGCTAGTTGCTCGCTCTATTGCTATGACGCGATACCTACCACTTGCCTTATCATGCCTCTCATATTGACATGTCAAGCTGCTAACCCACCTTTCCTAGCAAACCGTTGATTGGCTATGTTACCGCTTTGCTCAGCCCCTCTTATAGCGTTGCTAGTTGTAGGTGAAGATGAAGTTTTTTCCATGTTGGAACATCGATTTTGTTGGGATATCACTATATATACATTGCTTAATTAATGCATCTATATACTTGGTAAAGGGTGGAAGGCTTGGCCTTATGCCTGGTGTTTTGTTCCACTCTTGCCGCCCTAGTTTCGATCATACCGGTGTTATGTTCCTTGATTTTGCGTTCCTTACGCGGTTGGGTGTTATGGGAACCCCTTGACAATTCGCTTTGAATAAAACTCCTCCAGCAAGGCCCAACCTTGGTTTTACATTTGCCTCACCTAGCCTTTTTCGCTTGGGTTTCCGGAGCCCGAGGGTCATCTTTATTTTAAACCCCCCCCCCCCCCCCCCCGGGCCAGTGCTTCTCTAAGTGTTGGTCCAACCTGAGCGATGTCTGGCGTCCCCTAGGCAACCAGGGTCTATGCCAACCCGATATCAGGCTCATCCGGTGTGCCCTGAGAACGAGATATGTGCAGCTCCTATCGGGATTTGTCGGCACATCCGGGCGGCTTTGCTGGTCTTGTTTTACCATTGTCGAAATGTCATGTAATCGGGATTCCGAGTCTAATTGGGTCTTCCTGAGAGAAGGAATATCCTTCGTTGACCGTGAGAGCTTGTGATGGGCTAAGTTGGGACACCCCTGAGGGTTTGAACTTTCGAAAGTCGTTCCTGCGGTTATGGGCAGATGGGAATTTGTTAATGTTCGGTTGTAGAGAACTGGAAACTTAACTTAATTAAAATGCATCAACCGCGTGTGTAGCTGTGATGGTCTCTTTCCGGCGGAGTCCGGGAAGTGAAGACAGTTATTGTGTTATGCTTGAGCGTAAGTAGTTTCAGGATCACTTCTTGATCACTTCTAGTTCACGACCGTTGCATTGCTTCTCTTCTCGCTCTTATTTGTGTTTGTTAGCCACCATATATGCTTAGTGCTTGCTGCAGCTCCACCTCATTACCTTACCCTACCCATAAGCTTAAATAGTCTTGATCTCGCGGGTGTGAGATTGCTGAGTCCTTGTGGCTCACAGATACTTCCAAACAGTTGCAGGTGCCGATGATACCAGTGCAGGTGACGCAACTGAGCTCAAATGGGAGCTCGATGAAGGCGTGTTCGTTGTGTTGTTTCATTTCTAGTTGATCAATAGTGGAGCCCAGTCGGGGCGATCGGGGATCTAGCATTAGGGGTTGTCTTTCTTTATTTTGGTTCCATAGTCGGACCTTGATTGTATCTAGATGATGTAATGCTATATTTATGTATTGTGTGAAGTGGCGATTGTAAGCCAACTCTTTATCCCTTTATAATTCAGTACATGGGATGTGTAAAGATTACCCCTCTTGCGACCTGCCTACTATGAGGTTATGCATCTAAGTCGTGCTCCGACACGTGGGAGATATAGCCGCATCGTGGGTGTTACAAGTTGGTAATCAGAGCCTTCCCCAACTTAGGAGCCCCCTGCTTGATCGAATCGTTGGTGTTGTTGAGTCTAGAAAAATGTTTTGAGTCTTATAGGATTATATATATCGGAGAGTAGGATTCTTTTTACTCCTCAGTCCCTTCGTCGCTCTGGTGATCCTCCTGACGTAGAGTTTTGACTCTTCTCTTCTCAAATTTCATGAATTTTTTTTTAGGATCATGCGGGTATCTTGGAATCGTTTCGATGGTTTTGTGATGAGAACATTGTTCTTTGTGCCTCCTGACATTTAGGGATTGTGGCAGTGTCCCGGGGAGTTGAGCTCCGAGGTGTTGTCGTCACAATTTTATCATTGCAGTTCTGGAATACCTGAGTTCGCCGACATCGAAAATCCCTTTTATGCAGTTGTTGGTGAGATAACCTCGACGCCACCCAGTACTGGGGCGGGAGTTTGGAAGTATTGCCATAACCCGTATATAACGGATGCTTTTCAAAGGTTGAGGTAAATGATTTCCGAAGTTTTCTTGGTTATGTGTTGAAGGATGGATACAGCTGGATGTAGGATTGCTAGTTTTGGGTGAGATATTATGCTTCCCTTGTATCCCCAACACCTGATTGCATAACCATAAAGTTTCGGGAATTTATAAGTGGGAATTCAAGTAGCTCCTAGGATATCTTTCCGATAGATGTATGATATGAAATTGGGGTTGGACGTCTAGTGGTCCGCCTATCCACGGTTGGTTTTAATAGTGGTCTCATTGTGTCTTAAAGAGTCCTTGGCTATGCTAACTCGGGGACGCTTCGTATGTCATGTGCACTGCCTTGTACATGATGGTGTTGTACGATCGAGCCTGTGTGGGCCCCACCACGAAAAATTCGGACGAAATCTCTATCATATGTTTATTCCGGCTTACTCTGCAAGCCAATCCTTGTTTTGTTTTGATTGTGGTATTCGAGTTGCTTCAATGTCAAGTGTTGATTCCGTACCTTTTTCCTAAGCGGTGTTCTCATATTTCTATGTGAATACCAATCCTTCATGATAATCAAGATTGTAATGTCAATCCTTTTCAACCGGCGTGTTTCTCTTCAAGTGGATCCGATCATTTTCTACATCCGCAAGATCAATTATCAGTTCTTCTCAACAGTGTTTGTTTCATCCGTCCCAAGTTGTCTTTGTTTTTCCCGCCCTCCCACCCTTTTTCTTCGAGGACTCGGATTTCTTAATCAAGTATCCATCTTATTGATGTGAAGTCTCTTCATTCTTTTCCGTCAATGTTCTTATCCGGTGATTCTCGGGAAGATACTAACGGAGCCTCAAGTTCGTCACTCTTCACTCGTTTTCTTTTCCGGTGGATTCAATTCAAGCTTTGGTATTGAGCTTAGTAATTTCATTTGTCCAATGCTTTCTCATGCCGGTGCACCTCTTAATCATCCACTTCTCGTTATTCAATTGTTCCAGAGTGCTGAAGATATCTTGAAGATCCGTATTACCACTCTTAATCCGTTCAAGCTATTTTGAGGATGTTATCTCATTCAAGCCATTTAATTCAACTGGTGCATTCTCCTTCTCAAGTAATCGTTCAATAGTGTATCTATTGAGTGGGCCCTAACCCACATGTCTTTTCCCAGGATCTTACATGACTCTCCTAATTTTCCTGGAGCTATCCTAAATTCTTTTTGAAGTTTGACGTAAGAATGAGTTATCATTAATCAAATGCCTTCTCCAAGATCTTTCACATTCTTTTCATCGTTGGTTCAACCTCTCTAATATCCATCCCAGAGTATCTCAACAATTCATGGTGGTGTTTCTCATCGTCATTCTCAACTTTTGAAGACCGAAGAAGAGGTTTTCCTCCAAATCTTACCCGGTCTCTCAAGACTCGTGGTTCTAGCTTCATGTTATCCTCTCATAATTGTTTGCGATTGTGAGGATTCTTTTCATCCATCCGGAGCATTTCAGGAGTCTTTTCAGTTTGATTCTCCGAAGGCCAACATTTCGGGTTTATTCATTCGACCTTTCAGCTCTCGTTCTCCAAATCTTACCGGTGCATCGCTCGAACATCCTATAATCAGTTCATGATCTCTTCGTTCACTTGTATCTAAATTCTCTCAAGCATCTTTGTTCATTTGCTAATTCTTCCCGGTGTTTCTTTATTTTTTCTTCATTCATTTTAAATTCCTACGGTGGTTTGTTCAAGATTCTTCTTCCTTTGTTTTCATATTAATTCATTAGTACTTTCCAATTCTGCCGGTGGTTCGTTGAAGACCTTACCAAGTTTGCGCTATACCTCTCTTATTCCTTTCTGCGAGAATAAGTAGTATGCCAAGTTCGTCGCTTATCATTAGTCTAAATTGGTGAAGGATAAGCATAATGTAATTCTTATTCTTGTTTCATCAAGTAAATTCAATTCCTTATTCCAGAGGCTCATCAAATTCTCGGTTTCAATTGTTTCATCTTTTCTTATTCGGAGTTCCGAGCTTTCCGTTTATCTCACCACGGAGATCCATCTAAATCATTATAAGGCTTCACCTTGTGTTTTCAACTTCTCTTTCTTTCTATCATCCTTGTTTACCGGAGTTCTTCATGGAGGTTCTACATCGTGGTTCGTCAAGGATTCTTTTCATTCTGAAATTGTTCCTCAAGATTTTTCTCGAAGTTAAGATCCACCAAGCTTTACTCTGAAAACAAACATGGTGCTCAACACATGTCTTGTTTTGCGGAGTTCAAGCATTCTTCATCTTGCACTCCAAAGTGCAATTATTTCTATCTTACCTTTTGAGGTGGTGTTATGTCATTTTGACAGTTTCCTTCATGTTTCATGATTGACAAGTTGTCAGGAATGAGGTATCTTGAATCTCTTCGCTGGAGATTATCTTGTGCAATATTTCACCTAAAGCCTTCCCTAAGGAATGTTGCAATTGTGGTGATTATCTATGATACAAGTTTTTTCACCTATCCCATTAGCGGAAGAAGTTTTTCATCTCCTCGTCGATCTGAAGCAAGCAATTGTTTCCGTTTGTGGAAGGTTGTCACCTCATAGTTTTGAGATGTTTTCCATAAGCCCTCAACAGGCCTGTTCTTTTCGTTGTTGATTTCCCAACAACTCCGTCCAATCCTTCTTTTTAAGGATGCTTTTCAAATTCAATTGTGGTAGAAGATGTCATTTTCCTCTCAATTCTTTACTTTCCAACGATCCAACTTCTATTCTTTTGTTTCGGAGGCAGTGCGTTGTTGATTTCATCAAGCATACTCTCATCGTGTCTAGTTCATATTCAATTCCTTTCATTTACAGTTGGAGTGCTGTCCAATTTATATCATTCTTATTCCTTATCCATCTTGTTTTAACTGGAGTGTTGTGTCTATCATTCCTCTTCTAACCGGAGTCTCATCCAAGTGCTTTTGTTTTGCCAGGTTTATATTCTTTACCTTCCATTTTCAACCGGAGTATTGTCGTAATTGATCTTTATCATTCCTTGTACATCTCATTTCAACCGAGGTGCTTGCATCTACTTCTTGTCCATTCTAACCTTTTCTTATGTCTTTCAACCCATAAGGTTCTCGTAATGTTCCTTGTTCATCTTTTCTAAACGGAGTGTTTTAAAATTTGTTCATCTTCGTTGTATTCTTTCTTTCAATTTTTTCAACCTCGCAAGGTTCTTTGGTTTCACTCATTTGTCAAAGAAGCAACTTAGTTTTACCTCTTCTCTTCCTCTTTTGTTTCCCTCCGGTGCCATCCTAGATCTCGGGATGAGATCCTCTCGTAGTGGTGGAGTGTTGTGACGCCCCGAGACCGTTGCGCCAGGTGTCTTCCAGTTATTCATTGTCTTTTCCATGTCATTCGCTTGCGTGTTGCGTCTTGTCATGTCATCATGTGCATTGCATCTTCATGTTTTCAAACTTTCATCCGTCCGGGTCTCCCCGTTCTTTCCATTGTCTGTTCTGAGCCCAGACACACTTGCACGCGCCCGCGGTATGTCCGAAATAGTATTTTATAAGTGGCCGAAAATGTTCTCGGAATGGGTTGAAAGTTGGCATGCGGTGTTGTTATAGTGTAGATAGGCCGCCTGCCAAGTTTCATCACATTTGGAGTTCGTTTGATAGCCCAATGGATAACTATAGCGAAAATATAGTCGGTCAAATCGTCGGACGTTTTCGGTCTCCGAAAACTGTTGTCGGGCTTTCCCTATCTTTCCTCTCCAGACTGTCTACACAGCCCACTACCTACCGCCAGGTCCAACCTAACCTCTCTCGTCAGCCCGTGGCCCTCCTCGCGCGCGCGTCCGATAGTTGTCCCGAACCCGACTCAGACTGTCGCTACCGTTGTGTCCGGATCATCCCCAAACATCTACAAAACGTCACTATTTTCATATTTGGACTCCTCTAACCTTTTATTCTCGATCATCCGATTACGATCGTAGGGATTCGTTAGCCCCTAACCTAATCCACCAGCATATATAAGGAGGCAACCCTAGTTTTTAGGCCACTTGTCCCATCCATCCTCCTGCCCGCCACCACCTGCCTTCCTTCTCTTTCCTCGGGATCTCACCCGATCCAATCCACCAACCAGCGCTCCCCCATGTCCCTCCTCGATCCTCATCACTCACAGCCTCCAACACCCATCGCCCGAGCCAGCCGAGAACCTCGTCCCCGAGCCGAGCTCCATGGAAGAGGTGCAGCGCTCCGCCCCTCTCTGCCTTGCGTCCGAGCACCTGCCGCATCGAGCGCCCGCAGCTCCATTCCCGTGTACGCCTCCGTTCAGCTGCTGCCGAGAGCAGATGAGTCACCGCCCGTCTCCTTTTTCTCCCCCTGTTTTCCTCTCTTTCCTCCTCTAACCTCTCTCCCTCGTTTGATTTCTTCTCTTCCAGGAAACGAAAGGGGCTCGCCCCTGATGCCGTGGCCGCCGGCGACCGAAGCCGCCGTGTGTCCTCTCCTTCCCGTCCCTGCCGTCCCCGTCGCCTGACTGCGCTCCCGCACATGGCGCCCTTGCACCCGAGCTCTGCATCAGCTCCGCGTCACCGGAGTCAAGCCACCGCCGGCCTCAGCGTCGAGCTCCTCCACTGGAGATCCGTGCCCTGCCTTCCATTCCCGCACCACGACGCCCTCCTCCGGCTCGACCCCGTTCGCCGAGCTCCCTGCCGCACCGGAGTTCCGCTGCTTCCCTTCCCTGCAACACCGCCAGGCCTCGTCGCCGGAGTCCCGTGCGT
Source organism: Triticum urartu (assembly GCF_056163025.1). NCBI lineage: Eukaryota > Viridiplantae > Streptophyta > Magnoliopsida > Poales > Poaceae > Triticum > Triticum urartu. The sequence goes on along the minus strand of NC_141877.1, from coordinate 202,698,933 downwards.
CGTCGTGCCAGTTGACCGGGTCCGCTGTTGCGCCTTCCTTTCGAGCGAGATGAGCGTCGCGACCTGGAGCCTGCGTCCCTCCCTCGTGTTGACTGCGGCCTCGATCCGAGCCAGCGTGGACGAGCGCCAGGACCCAGCTTCCCCTGCCTCACTCACGGGCCTCCTCGTTCGGCCCAGCCAGATCTGGCCATTGGGTGAGTAGCCTCCCGGCCTTTTCCACTATTGGGCCAGCCTCTGTTTTGGCCCAACATATGTTTTTTTCCTGAACGTTTTAGCTACTTATTCCAAAGTTTCCAGTTTTGCAGAAAACCCCTTCGGGATCATGCATTTAATAACTTCTAAACCGTGCATCAGATTAAAATGCTTTATATATGAAAAGTGCTTAGAAATTCATCTAGTTTCATAATATCCAACTTTCATCCATGTTAAAAATGTTTAAAATGGTGTTTGATTAAATTTGCTCATATGCCATGTTAAAATGATATATTTCATAACTTAATAACCGTAGCTCCAAATTTAATAAACTTTATATGTAAATGGGGTAGAAAAATGCCTAGTTTAACATGGTGCACTCATCTAGCATGTTCAACAACTCTAAAATTGTGTATAGGGCAGAACAGTACCAAACCTATAATATGCATATGAGGATTTTCCGGAATTGTCGTTTGTTATTTCCGGCCTCATTTGAACTTGCCTAGATAGGTAGTTTTCATATGCTTCACCTCTTGCCATGCTAACCAACATTTAATATTGTAGAGTACTTAAATGAGAGAGAACTAAATAAGTCATGTGGTGTTTTCTTCAATATGCAACTGGGCATGCATCATACTTGATTGTGCATCATGCCATGATTATGTGATGGTTGTTTACCATGATTGTTTGCTTCATTCCGATGTTGCTTCTTCGGGTTGGTTCCGATAACGTCATGTTTTTGAGGATTCGTTCGACTACATCAGTTTGCCTTCTTCATGAACTCGTTCTTCTTCCTTGCAGGGTCTCAGGCAAGATGACCATACCCTCGAAATCACTTCTATCTTTGCATGCTAGTTGCTCGCTCTATTGCTATGCCGCGATACCTACCATCTCATATTGTCATGTCAAGCCGCTAACCCACCTTTCCTAGCAAACCGTTGATTGGCTATGTTACCGCTTTGCTCAGCCCCTCTTATAGCGTTGCTAGTTGCAGGTGAAGATGATGTTTGTTCCATGTTGGAACATCGATTTTGTTGGGATATCACTATATATACATTGCTTAATTAATGCATCTATATACTTGGTAAAGGGTGGAAGGCTCGGCCTTATGCTTGGTGTTTTGTTCCACTCTTGCCGCCCTAGTTTCCGTCATTCCGGCGCCCCCTGGGCAACCAGGGTCTATGCCAACCCGACGTCTGGCTCATCCGGTGTGCCCTGAGAACGAGATATGTGCAGCTCCTATCGGGATTTGTCAGCACATCCGGGCGGCGTTGCTGGTCTTGTTTTACCATTATCAAAATGTCTTGTAACCGGGATTCCGAGTCTGATCGGGTCTTCCTGGTAGAAGGAATATCCTTTGTTGACCGTGAGAGCTTGTGATGGGCTAAGTTGGGACACCCCTACAGGGTTTGAACTTTTGAAAGCCGTGCCCGTGGTTATGGGCAGATGTGAATTTCTTAATGTCCGGTTGTAGAGAACTCGAAACTTAACTTAATTAAAATGCATCAACTGCGTGTGTAGCCATGATGGTCTCTTTCCGGCGGAGTCTAGGAAGTGAACACGGTTCTTGTGTTATGCTTGAGAGTAAGTAGTTTCAGGATCACTTCTTGATCATTTATAGTTCACGGTCGTTGCATTGCTTCTCTTCTCGATCTTATTTGCGTTTGTTAGCCACCATATATGCTTAGTGCTTGCTGCAACTCCACCTCATTACCTTACCCTACCCATAGGATTAAATAGTCTTGATCTCGGGGGGTGAGATTGATGGGTCCTTGTGGCTCACAGATACTTCCAAACAGTTGCAGGTGCCGATTATACCAGTGCAGGTGACGCTACTGAGCTCAGATGGGAGCTCGATGAAGGCGTGTTCGTTGTGTTGTTTCATTTCTGGTTGATCAGTAGTGGAGCCCAGTTGGGGCGATCGGGGATCTAACATTAGGGGTTGTCTTTCTTTATTTTGGTTCCGTAGTCGGACCTTGATTGTTTCTGGATGATGTAATGCTATATTTATGTATTGTGTGAAGTGGCGATTGTAAGCCAACACTTTATCCCTTTCTTATTCAGTGCATGGGATGTGTAAAGATTACCCCTCTTGCGACCTGCCTACTATGTGGTTATGCCTCTAATTCGTGCTCCGACACGTGGGAGATATAGCCGCATCATGGGTGTTACACCCCACAGCGGAACTCCCAATGAAAGCACCAATGTCGGTGTTAAAACCAGCAAACCTCGGGGTAGGGGGTCCTGAGCTGTGGATCTAGGATCGATGGGTAACAAGGGACGATGAACATAGTGTTTACCCAGGTTCGGGCCCTCTTGAAGAGGTAAAACCCTACGTCCTGCTTGATTATATTGAATGTATAATGTGGTTTATAGAGTAGATCTACCTCAAGATCAGCATGAGCTAAACCCTAGGCTATGAGGTGATGAATGTAGCTCTAGCCCTAAAGACTAAAAACCCTCAGTTTATATACTCAATGATAGGGTTAGGGTTACAGAAGATAGGTTGCAATAAGGAATTAAAGAGATCCTCCGCCTTCTTGACTTGGAGGGCACATCACAACTCCATAGATCTCATGTCATAGTACGGCTCCACCAGTCCGGCCCATATACAATGGGCCATCGCCCCGAGGACCCCTTAATCGACGACTCCCTCAAAGACAAACAGGATCATCCTCATCCACCAATCCGGTAGTCTGTGGCATCTCATGGATATCTACACCCAGCAAGAGATCACCCTTCCATCGTTGGATACCGCCGGCATCGAGCCTCGCGGCCCGCCAGACACTCCTGCCTACTATGCATGGGACTCATCGAGCTTCTGGCACGACCCCTGTTTGCTGAAGGTTGTAATCTACGAAGTGCCCACACCATCAGAAGACTACATGGATTACAAGCTCATTGCCTTGTTCGACGTGGGATTAGTCTATCTGAAATCTGGTTGCCATACATGGTTATGGCTCATCATCAATCCTATTGACCCTCCATTTATGTTTGATGCTATAGTGCATGATGGCATCGTTTACCTGGTCGACACACAGTTTGGCTGCATATACTGGTGGAATTTATCGTCGTGTAAGTGTTCTATCTCATCCCATCTTTACCTTATGAATATGACTGCCTCTTGATTGTTAGAAATTTAGAATAAATACTATGTCCATAACCACATAATTGCTATATGTTCCTCTCATTTCCTACATTTTTATGACCACACATGTTATTGTTAGAGTTGATATGAGGACAGTTGGCATCTAATGATTGTTAGTACAGATATTATGAGTATGACCTCACGATTGCTATATGTTACTCTCATTTCCAAGATTTTATAACCACACATGTTATTGTTAGAGTTGATATGAGAACAGTAGTAACTGCTATGGTAGAATATGAGTAGGCCCTGGCGTAGCTATTTCCCTCTCATTTTTACATGATGTTTGAACCATGACATATTGCTAGAATATGAAAGCCATTGGCATAATTTTTTTAACTTGGGGTATGATTCTGACCACGGCATTGCATCTTTCTAGCTATCATCTGTGTCACTTTTCTAATAATCTTAATTCCACACATACTCTGAACATGATTGTATATTTTTGTCCTTTTGGTCTCCAATTTGATTTGTTGCAGCAGACGCAAATGCGCCAGCCTTCATAATTTCAGGACTAGAAATATACAAGTCAATGGGTGGTGGTTTATCACTCATTCAACTGATGGTGGGCATATGATGCTCATTTGCGCATACCAAATTGACCAAATCATTTCATCAAACAACGTGCAGTATAATGTCTGGGGCATTCACGACTGTGATGTCTATGGCTACTTCGTGTTCGAGAAATGTAACACCCCGGATGTAACTTTCCCAATTTGTACTCCAACTCTTGCCGTTTCTGGCGTTAAGTTATTTTATTTTTCTTGGGTTCGGGTCTTTGTCTCCGTGAGTTGTTTTCGTTGTCATGCATCTCATATCATGTCATCATGTGCATTGCATTTGCATATGTGTTCATCTCATGCATTCGAGCATTTTCCCCGTTGTCCGTTTTGCATTCCGGCGCTTCGTTCTCCTCCGGTGGTCATTTCTAGCTTTCTTTCGTGTGTGGGGATTAAACATTTCCGGATTGGATCGAGACTTGCCAAGCGGCCTTAGTTTACTACCGGTAGACCGCCTATCAAATTTCGTATCATTTGGACTTCGTTTGGTACTCCAACAGTTAACCGAGGGACCGAAAAGGCCTCGTGTGTGTTGCAGCCCAACACCCCTCCAATTTGGCTCAAAACCCACCCAAGCCTTCTCCATCATCTAGAGCGATCGATCACGATCGCGTGGCCGAAAACCGCACCTCATTTGGACTCTCCTAGCTCCCCCTACCTCTATTTAAAGTCCCCTCCCGAAATTCGCAGATCTCCTCTCTCCCAAACCCTAAAAAATCGTCTTCGCGCCGGCCGGACACGTCCATCCGGGCCAGACATCGCCGCCGCCCCAACCGGGAGCCGCCACGTGGCAGGACACCGCCGCCGCCGCCCGAGGCCCGCGGAGCCCGGTCCGGGCCCCCGCGGCCCATTCCGCCGCCGTCGCCGCACGGGGGCGCCCGCCCGCGGTCTCCTCCGCCGCGCCGCCTCCTCAGTTCCCCGCGCCGCCGCCCGGAGTTGCACGCCACCCGCGCTGGCAGGAGCAGCTCGCTCGCCGGCGTGCTCTTCCTCCGCCGCGCGGCCCGCGCCTCGCCGCCCGGGACGCCGCCCCTCCTCTCCGGCAACGCCCTCCGCCGCCATCGCCTCCCCCTCGCCCGGATCCGGCCGCCTCCGTCAACTCCGGCGGCCCGCACAGCTACTCCAGCGAAGATCCGGCGGACCTCGTTCCGCGTGCCCTGATCCAGATCTGAAATTTTATGGTTGACCCCATTTTTTCCCTAAGTCCCTAATCCATGTGCTCATGTTCATAGCCTCGCAACTTTGCATCCGTAGCTCCGATTCATGCATATAGCATATCAAAATGTTCATCTCAGAGAGTACATCATTTCATTCCATTGCATCATTTTCATTTGAGTTCATCTTGATGCCCGAAATGCTGTTGGAAGAGGGCTACTTGAGATAATTGTCAGATCTGCTGCTCCATTTAGGTTTTTGTCATTTTTGCCATGATTAATGTGTGCATGCTATGACCATGAGCTCTACATATGTTTTTTTTAAGGGTTTTTCCATCTTTACAGAGGTGCAACCCATGTATTTTTGTGATGTGTGTGGTGTCTAGCACAAGCTTGCAAAGTGGTGCACTTAGTAATTCTGATTTCAGGGACTTACCATTTCCACAAAGTCCTTGAGCTGTTTATCTCATATTGCCATATGTTCATGTTGTTTCCTAGTGATCCATGCCTCTTTTGAGGATGATCAGTAAGGATGTTGTGTTAATCTTGTAGTGCTCTATCCATCCATTTCTTTGTTTGCATTTATGGAGCACCCTAGCTTGAGTCAATCGAGCTCTACTTTTGCTACTTTGTGAATCTGGGCAGATTGTCAACTTGTTTGCAATTTGGCCGATGATGTTGTAGTTGATCCGTGCATACTATGTTATTGTTCTTGCCATGTCTAGCTTGAATTTTGTGTATTCTTGATGGATGTATGCTTAGCTTATCATGACTTGCTCTGTAGTGAGTGCATCGAGCTCGTAAACATGCCTACTTGACATCTGTTTTCAGCATGCTCCAGTTTTCACCAAGTCTGTAAACTGATTATGTTTTTGCCATGTTCACATGCTTGCAATTGTATTTTCTGATCCCTTTTGGCTCAAGGTCACTAAGGGACTTTTGTCAAGCTCTTTGAGTAGCTCCATGCCATGCTTTACTTTGCCATGTTCAGGTCCTGTAACATGTAGCTTTGTTGCTCCGAAGAGTGCTACCTGATCTGAAATTCCAGACAAGTGTTGATTTCACTAAGTCTGAGATATGTTTGCCATATGCATTTTTTCCATGCTTGTTTGAACCTGTTAATGGATGAATTGGTCGTAGCTCAGTGGTAGACTTTTGTTAAGAATCTTGTGTGAATCCCTTCCATGTATTTTGTTGCCACGTTTTGGTGCTGTAGCATGTTCATCTCGTTGCATTTAGATGGCTACTTGCTGTAAATCGCAGACCGGTGTCATATTTGAATCGCTTGCCATTTCCAAACCGTAACTCCGATTCCGATGATCTTTATATCGTTTTCAAGCGATTTCATCTCATCTTTCCAGTGGCACACTTGGATTCCCAAGTTGAGGCTAGGTTCATGCTTTCCTTGTCAAATCTTGCATATGCATCTCGCATCGCATCCCGCATAGCATATCATCATTGCATCATATTGTTTGAGATCTTGCACGTGGTTGATTGTGTCCTTGTTGCTTGTTTGTCTTGTTTGGGTAGAGCCGGGAGACGAGTTTGCTAATGAGGAGCCCGTTTAGTTTGCTTTCGAGGATCCAGTCAACTCTGACAACTGTGCAGGCAAGATGATCATACCCTCGAAATCACTACTATCTTTGCTATGCTAGTTTGCTCGCTCTTTTGCTATGCCAATGCTACGATGCCTACCACTTGCTTTCAAGCCTCCAAATTGTCATGTCAAACCTCTAACCCACCATGTCCTAGCAAACTGTTGATTGGCTATGTTACCGCTTTGCTCAGCCCCTCTTATAGCGTTGCTAGTTGCAGGTGAAGATTGGAGGCCGTTCCTTGTTGGAACATTTATTTACGTGTTGGGATATCATTATATTATCTTGTTATCTTAATGCATCTATATACCTGGTAAAGGGTGGAAGGCTCGGCCTCTCGCCTAGTGTTTTGTTCCACTCTTGCCGCCCTAGTTTCCGTCATATCGGTGTTATGTTCCCGGATTTTGCGTTCCTTACGCGGTTGGGTTATAATGGGAACCCCTTGATAGTTCGCCTTGATTAAAGATTTTCCAGCAATGCCCAACCTTGGTTTTACCATTTGCCACCTAGCCTCTTTTTCCCTTGGGTTTCCGGAGCCCAAGGGTCATCTTATTTTAACCCCCCCGGGCCAGTGCTCCTCTGAGTGTTGGTCCACCTGTCAGCTGCCGGTGGCCACCAGGGGCAACTCTGGGCTGGCCTACCCGTACCTAAGACAATCTGAGTGTGCTCTGAGAAAGAGATATGTGCAGCTCCTATCGGGATTTGTCGGCACATTCGGGCGGTGTTGCTGGTCTTGTTTTAACCTGTCGAAGTGTCTCGAAGAACCGAGATACCGAGTCTGATCGGAACGTCTTGGGAGGAGGTCTATTCCTTCGTTGACCGTGAGAGCTTGTCATGGGCTAAGTTGGGACTCCCCTGCAGGGATTTGAACTTTCGAAAGTCATTCCCGCGGTTATGGGCAGATGGGAATTTGTTAATGTCCGGTTGTAGATAACTTGAACCTTAATTTAATTAAAATGAATCAACTGAGTGTGTTACCGTGATGGCCTCTTCTCGACGGAGTCCGGGAAGTGGACACGGTGTTGGAGTAATGCTTGCGCAGATTGTTCTCTAGTTTCTCGCTCGCGCTTTGCCTCCTCTTCTCGCTCTCTTTTGCGAATAAGTTAGCCACCATATTTGCTAGTCACTTGCTGCAGCTCCACATATATTTACCTTGTCTTACCTATAAGCTTAAATAGTCTTGATCACGAGGGTGCGAGATTGTTGAGTCCCTGTGGCTCATAGATTACTATTACACCAGATACAGGGCCTGATGATTCCGCTCCAGGAGACGTGCTCGAGCTCAAGTGGGAGTTCGACGAAGACTCTCAACGTTACTATGTTTCCTTTCCTGATGGTCAGTAGTGGTGCCCAGTTGGGGGTGATCGGGACCGTGTCGCATGTTGGGTTATCTTTTATTTTGGCGCCGTAGTCGGGCCATGAGTGTTTGGTTGATGTAATGTTATTTATGTACTTGATTGACGTGGCGAGTGTAAGCCAACTATGTTATCTCCCCTTTATTATTCATATTACATGGGATGTTGTGAAGATTGCCTAACTTGCGACTTATGCCTTCAATGCGATTATGCCTCTAAGTCGTGCCTCGACACGTGGGAGATATAGTAGCATCGAGGGTGTTACAAGTTGGTAATCAGAGCCTTCCCCGACCTTAGGAGCCCCATTGCTTGATCGTTTTTAGCGGCCGAGTTGTGTCTAGAAAAATGTTTTGAGTCATTAGGAATTATATATCGGAGAGTTTAGGAATTCTTTTTACTTCCCAGTCTCCTCATCGCTCTGGTAAGGCATCCTGACGTAGAGTTTTGACTCTTCTCTTCTCAAATTTCACTAAAAAAAATTTAGGATCACGCGGGTATCTTGGAATCGTTCCTATGGTTTTATGATGAGAACATTGTCTTGGTGCCTCCTGTCAGGGGTTTTGTGGAAGTGTCCCGGGGAGTTGAGCTCTGAGGTGTTGTCGTCATAATTTTATCGTTGCAGTTCTGGAATACCTGAGTTTAGTACGCCGACATCGAAAATGTCTTTTATGCAGTTCGTTGGTGAGATAACCTCGACGCCACCCAATACTGGGGCGGGAGTTCGGGAGTATCGCCATAACTTGTATAACGGATGCTTTTCGAAGGTTGAGGTAGATGGTTTCCGAAGTTTTTCTCGGTTATGTGTTGAAGGATGGATACAGCTGGATGTAGGAATTGCTAGTTTGGGTGAGATATTATGCTTCCCCTGTATCCCCAACACCTGATTGCATAACCGGAAAGGTTTGGGAGTTTCATAGGTGGGAATTCTTGTAGCTCTAGTTCTTCTTCCACGGATATTGGTTTGAGATTGGGATTTCTTACCGATTATTCGTTCCTGATCCGTACCTTGTTGATTTATTTCTCTACCTTAATTCTACGTGGCTTCTCAATTTATGGATATGTGACCATTTCAAGAGGAATGCATTCGTTCACTTTGTTCGGATGTGAAGACTATATGTTGCAATTTTCATTCCGTTGGATTCAGCTTCAATATTTGTCCATCAATGTGCTAATGGATGTCAACCTCTTCAGGATGGCTCCTCCAACGCGTACGACTCTGAATCCTAATCCGCCACCACCTCCACCTCCTCCGGAGGCATGGCAAGCTGTGATGGCCGCAACCAATGCAAACACACAGTTGATCATGCAAATTCTCCAAGAGCGCAATCAAGGCAACCAAGGGAACCAAGGCAACAATCAGAATCACTATGCTACACTCAACCAGTTCCTTGCTAACGGGTCAAAGACTTTCAGCAATTGTGTTGAGGCAACCGATGATGACGATTGGCTAGTGGATCTGTGCAAGCATTTCGAGTGCAGTAACGTCAGGACTGAGGACTTTGTTAAGTTCGCTTCCTTCCAACTCAAAGATCAAGCTGCAGAATGGTTCCAGCAGTACAAGGATTCCAGAGGTGGACGTGTTATCACCTGGGATGAATTCCGTCAAGATTTCCGAGCTCATCATATTCCCCAGAGCGTGGTTGAAAGCAAGCGTGAGGAATTCCGCAACCTGAAGCAAGGCTCTTTGTCTGTCTATGACTACAACAAGATGTTTCAGAAGCTCACCCGCTTTGCCAAGCAGGACGTACCTGACGAGAAGAGCATGATATATCAGTTTAGGGGTGGTCTCAGAGAAGAAATCCAGCTAGCTCTTGTTCTCTTTGAGCCCTTGAGATACGATGAGTTCTACAACATGGCATTGAAGCAAGAGGCTACTCAGTTGAGGTGTGATGCTTCCAAAAAGCGAGTCAGAGATGCTACTCCTTCTTCCTCTACTCAAATGGCCAAGCAGCAGAAGTATTGGCTTCCTCCTCCTCCGTTCCGTCAGCCATATCAGAAGAAGAGCAAAGGTGGCAGTGGATCTTCCCACCCACCCAACCCTGGCTTTCAGAACAAGACTTCGTCTCAAGCTCCAAGATCGAGTGCTCCGTATCACCATCCGCTTTTAGAGGTCACGTGCAACAAGTGCCAACAGAAGGGTCACTATGCCAACAAGTGTTTCAACCAGAGGCGTCTTCCTCCTCCTCCTCCTGTCAGATCGGCAAGTACAGCTATGGTCAAGCATAACCCCAAGCACGCCAAGGTCAACTTGATGAATGCAGCTCAGGCAGAGGATTCATCAGATGTCATCATGGGTAACCTTCCAGTTAATGATATTCCTGCAAAAGTTCTTTTTGACACGGGTGCATCGCATTGTTTCATCTCGAGACCATTTTCATCTAGACATGGTTTGGCTTTGCAAATTTTGCCTAGTCCTTTTGGACATTTTCACTGACCACAAGAGTCTCAAGTACATCTTTACTCAGCCTAATCTCAACCTCAGGCAAACTCGATGGGTCGAAATGATTCAAGAGTATAATCCGAGTATCGAGTATACTCCAAGCAAGGCCAATGTGATTGCTGACGCATTGAGCAGAAAGGCTTATTGCAACAGTCTACTTCTCAAGCCTTATCAACCTGAGCTTTGTGAAGCTTTCCGCAAACTTAATCTGCAAGTTGTTCCTCAAGGTTTCCTTGCCAACCTTCAAGTCTCTCCTACCTTGGAAGACCAGATTCGCTAAGCCCAGCTTCTTGATGCTATGGTGAAAAAGGTGAAGATTGGGATTGCCAAGAGTCAGCCCAAGTACAAGTGTTACCGCCTTGATGACAAAGATACTCTCTTCTTCGAGGATCGTATTGTTGTACCCAAAGGTGACCTCCGTAATGTGATCATGAACGAGGCTCACAATTCTCTCCTCTCCATCCACCCTGGGAGCACGAAGATGTATCAGGACCTTAAGCAAGCTTATTGGTGGACTTGAATGAAGTGCGAGATTGCTCAATTCATTAATGAATGTGATGTCTGCAGAAGAGTGAAGGCAGAACACCAAAGGCCAGCTGGTCTCCTCCAACCTCTTGCCATTCCAGAATGGAAGTTTGACCACATTGAAATGGACTTCGTGACTGGGTTTCCAAAGTCCAAGTGTGGCAATGATGCTCTATTCGTTGTCATCGACAAACTCACTAAAGTGGCTCACTTTCTGCCTATCAAAGAGTCTATCACTGCAGCTCAATTGGCGGAACTCTATACCTCTCGAATTGTCTCTCTGCACGGTATTCCTCAAGTGATCTCTTCAGACCGTGGCAGCATCTTTACCTCAAAATTTTGGGATTCTTTTCAGAAGGCCATGGGCACCAACATCCGCTTCAGCACAGCTTTCCATACTCAAACTAGCGGTCAAGTCGAGCGTGTCAACCAGATTCTTGAAGATATGCTCAGGGCTTGTCTGATCTCCTTCGGCATGAAGTGGGAGGATTGTCTTCCATACGCTGAATTCTCCTACAACAACATTTTTCAAGCAAGTTCGGGCAAGGCCCCATTTGAAATTCTGTATGGCAGGAAGTGTCGTACCCCTCTCAACTGGTCTGAAACCGGCGAACGTCAGCTTTTGGGTAATGACTTAATCACAGAGGCAGAGGAAATGTGCAAAGTCATTCGTGATAACCTCAAAGCATCCCAATCCCGCCAGAAGAGCTACTATGATAGTAAGCATCGTGATTTGGCTTTCGAGATCGGAGATCATGTTTACCTCCGTGTCTCTCCTATGAAAGGTACTCGTCGCTTCGGTATCAAAGGGAAGCTTTCCCCCAGATACGTGGGACCTTTCAAGATTGTCAGCAAGAGAGGCGACCTCGCCTATCAACTCGAGCTTCCTTCAAACTTTGCAAATGTTCATGACGTGTCCCATGTCTCTCAGCTTTGAAAGTGCTTCAAGACTCCTGACCGCACCGTCAACTTCGAGGACATTGAGCTCCAAGAAGATCTCTCTTATCGTGAGCACCCAGTTGCTATTCTTGAAGAGACTGAACGCAAGACTCGCAATAAGTCAATCAAATTTCTCAAAGTCAAGTGGTCACACCATTCCGACCGTGAAGCTACCTGGGAACGCGAGGATCACCTCCGTTCTGAGTACGCGGCGTTCTTTCAGTCCTAGATCTCGGGACGAGATCCTTTCGTAGTGGTGGAGTGTTGTAACACCCCGGATGTAACTTTCCCAATTTGTACTCCAACTCTTGCCATTTCTGGCATTAAGTTATTTTATTTTTCTCGGGTCCGGGTCTTTATCTCCGTGTGTTGTTGTCGTTGTCATGCATCTCATATCATGTCATCATGTGCATTGCCTTTGCATACGTGTTCATCTCATGCATTCGAGCATTTTCCCCGTTGTCCGTTTTGCATTCCGGCGCTTCGTTCTCCTCCGGTGGTCATTTCTAGCTTTCTTTCGTGTGTGGGGATTAAACATTTTCAGATTGGACCGAGACTTGCCAAGCGGCCTTGGTTTACTACCGGTAGACCGCCTGTCAAGTTTCGTATCATTTGGACTTCGTTTGGTACTCCAACGGTTAACCGAGGGACCGAAAAGGCCTCGTGTGTGTTGCAGCCCAACACCCCTCCAATTTGGCCCAAAACCCACCCAAGCCTTCTCCATCATCTAGAGCAATCGATCACAATCGCGTGGCCGAAAACCGCACCTCATTTGGACTCTCCTAGCTCCCTCTACCTCTATTTAAAGTCCCCTCCCGAAATTCGCGGATCTCCTCTCTCCCAAACCCTAAAAAATCGTCTCCGCGCCGGCCGGACACGTCCGTCCGGGCCGGACATCGCCGCCGCTCCATCCGGGAGCCGCCACGTGGCAGGACACCGCCGCCGCCGCCCGAGGCCCGCGGAGCCCGGTCCGGGCCCCCGCGGCCCATCCCGCCGCCGTCGCCGCACGGGGGCGCCCGCCCGTGGTCTCCTCCGTCGCGCGGCCTCCTCAGTTCCCCGCACCGCCGCCCGGAGTTGCACGCCGCCCGCGCTAGCCGGAGCAGCTCGCTCGCCGGCGTGCTCTTCCTCCGTCGCGCCAGGCCCGCGCCTCGCCGCCCGGGACGCCGCCCCTCCTCTCCGGCAACGCCCTCCGCCGCCATCGCCTCCCCCTCGCCCGGATCCGGCCGCCTCCGTCAACTCCGGCGGCCCGCGCAGCTACTCCGGTGAAGATCCGGCGGACCTCGTTCCGCGTGCCCCGATCCAGATCTGAAATTTTAGGGTTGACCCCGTTTTTTTCCCTAAGTCCCTAATCCATGTGCTCATGTTCATAGCCTCGTAACTTTGCATCCGTAGCACCGATTCATGCATATAGCATATCAAAATGTTCATCTCAGAGAGTACATCATTCCATTCCATGGCATCATTTTCATTTGAGTTCATCCTGATGCCCGAAATGCTGTTGGAAGAGGGCTACTTGAGATAATTGTCACATCTACTACTCCATTTAGGTTTTTGTCATTTTTGCCATGATTAATGTGTGCATGCTATGCCCATGAGCTCTACATATGTTTTGTTAAGGGTTTTGCCATCTTTCCAGAGGTGCAACCCATGTATTTTTGTGATGTGTGTGGTGTCTAGCACAAGCTTGCAAAGTGGTGCACTTAGTAATTCTGATTTCAGGGACTTACCATTTCCACAAAGTCCTTGAGCTGTTTATCTCATATTGCCATATGTTCATGTTGTTTCCTAGTGATCTGTGCCTCTTTTGAGGATGATCAGTAAGGATGTTGTGTTAATCTTGTAGTGCTCTATCCATCCATTTCTTTGTTTGCATTTATGGAGCACCCTAGCTTGAGTCAATCGAGCTCTACTTTTTCTACTTTGTGAATCTGGGCAGATTGTCAACTTCTTTGCAATTTTGCCGATGATGTTGTAGTTGATCCGTGCATGCTATGTTATTGTTCTTGCCATGTCTAGCTTGAATTTTGTGTATTCTTGATGGATGTATGCTTAGCTTATCATGACTTGCTCTGTAGTGAGTGCATCGAGCTCATAAACATGCCTACTTGATATCTGTTTTCAGCATGCTCCAGTTTTCACTGTCTGTAAACTGATTATGTTTTTGCCATGTTCACATGCTTGCAATTGTATTTTCTGATCCCTTTTGGCTCAAGGTCACTAAGGGACTTTTGTTAAGCTCTTTGAGTAGCTCCATGCCATGCTTTACTTTTCCATGTTCAGGTCCTGTAACATGTAGCTTTGTTGCTCCGAAGAGTGCTACCTGATCTGAAATTCCAGACAAGTGTTGATTTCACTAAGTCTGAGATCTGTTTGCCATATGCATTTTTGCCATGCTTGTTTGAACCTGTTAATGGATGAATTGGCCGTAGCTCAGTGCTAGATTTTTTTAAGCATCTTGTGTGAATCCCTGCCATGTATTTTGTTGCCATCTTTGGGTGCTGTAGCATGTTCATCTCGTTGCAATTAGATGGCTACTTGCTGTAAATCGCAGACCGGTATCATTTGAATCGCTTGCCATTTCCAAACCGTAACTCCGATTCCGATGATCTTTATATCGTTTTCAAGCGATTTCATCTCATCTTTCCAGTGGAACACTTGGATTCCCAAGTTGAGGCCAGGTTCATGCTTTCCTTGTCAAATCTTGCATATGCATCCCGCATCGCATCCCGCATAGCATATCATCATTGCATCATATTGTTTGAGATCTTGCACGTGGTTGATTGTGTTCTTGTTGCTTGTTTGTCTTGTTTGGGTAGAGCCGGGAGACGAGTTCGCTAACGAGGAGCCCGTTGAGTTTGCTTTCGAGGATCCAGTCAACTCTGACAACTGTGCAGGCAAGATGATCATACCCTCGAAATCACTACTATCTTTGCTATGCTAGTTTGCTCGCTCTTTTGCTATGCCAATGCTACGATGCCTACCACTTGCTTTCAAGCCTCCCAAATTGTCATGTCAAACCTCTAACCCACCATGTCCTAGCAAACCGTTGATTGGCTATGTTACCGCTTTGCTCAGCCCCTCTTATAGCGTTGCTAGTTGCAGGTGAAGAGGGGCTGAGCAAAGCGGTAACATAGCCAATCAACGGTTTGCTAGGACAATGGTGGGTTAGAGGTTTGACATGGCAATTTGGGAGGCTTTCAAGCAAGTGGTAGGCATCGTAGCATTGGCATAGCAAAAGAGCGAGCAAACTAGCATAGCAAAGATAGTAGTGATTTCGAGGGTATGATCATCTTGCCTGCACAGTTGTCAGAGTTTACTGGATCCTCGAAAGCAAACTCAACGGGCTCCTCATTAGCGAACTCATCTCCCGGATCTACCCAAACAAGACAAACAAGCAACAAGGATACAATCAACCACGTGCAAGACCAAGCAATATGATGCAATGATGATATGCTATGCGGGATGCGATGCGGGATGCAAAATGCAAGATATGACAGGAAATGCATGAACCTGGCCTCAACTTGGAAAACCAAGTGTTCCACTGGAAAGATGAGATGAAATCGCTTGAAAACGATATAAAGAACGCCGGAATCGGAGTTACGGTTTGGAAATGGCAAGTGATCCAAAAATGACACCGGTCTGCGATTTACAGCAAGTAGGCATCTAAATGCAATGAGATGAACATGCTAAAGCACCCAAATATGACAACAAAATACATGGAATGGATGCATACAAGATTCTTAACAAAAGTCTAGCACTGAGCTACGGCCAAATCATCCATTAACAGGTTGAAACAAGCATGGCAAAAATGCATATGACAAACAGATCTCAGACTTAGTGAAATTAACACTTGTCTGGAATTTCAGATCACATAGCCCTCTTCGGAGCCACAAATATACAAGCTACAAGACCTGAGCATGGCAAAGTAAAGCATGGCATGGAGCTACTCAAAGAGTTTAACAAAAGTCCCTTAGTGACCTTGAGCCAAAAGGGGTCAGAAAATACAATTGCAAGCATGTGAACATAGCAAAAACATAATCAGTTTTCAGACTTAGTGAAAACTGGCACATGCTGAAATATAACTCAAGTAGGCATGTTCACGAGCTCGATGCACTCACTATGGTGCAAGTCACGGCAAGAAAAGCATGCACCCATAAATAAGGCACAAAATGTAATCTAGACATGACAAGAATAATAGAATAGCATGCACGGATCAACTACAACAACATCGGCAAAATTGCAAACAAGTTGACAATCTGCCCAGATTCACAAAGTAGCAAAAGTAGAGCTCGATTGACTCAAGCTAGGCTGCTCCATAATTGCCAACAAAGACATAGATGGATAGAGCACTACAACATTAACAAAATATCCTTACTGATTATCCTCAAAAGAGGCACGGATCACTAGGAAACAACATGAACATATGGCATCATGAGCTAAACAGCTACAGGACTTGGTGGAATTACTAAGTCCCTGAAAACAGAATTAGCAAGTGCACCACTTTGCAAGCTTGCACTAGTCACCACACACATCCTAAAAATACATGGGTTGCACCTGTGGATAGATGACAAAACTCTTAACAAAACACAAGTAGAACTCATGGGCATAGCATGCACATATTAATCATGGCAAAAATGACAAAAGTGCTAAACGGAGTAACAGATCTGGCAATTAAGTCAAGTAGCCCTCTTCTAACAGTATTTCGGGCATCGAGATGAGCTCAAATGAAAATGATGCAATGGAATGAAATGATGTACTCTCGGAGATGAACATTTTGATATGCTATATGCATGAATCGGAGATACGGATGCAAAGTTACGGAGCTACGAACATGAGCACTTGGATCGGAATTTCTCGGACTTAGAGAAAAAAACGCCTCCGAGATCTAGGGTTTCACGGATTACGAGGACCGCCAGATCTTCACTGGAACAGTGCTCAGGACCGCCGGAGAGGTCGAGGTGGCCGGAGTTGGAGATGGACGGGGCGGCGGCCGGAGCGCGGCGGCGGCGCGAGGGGGCGGCGGCGGCGGCCCGCGGGGGCGGCGGCGGCGGCGCCCGGAGGCGGCGGCGGCGGCACGCCGGCGGCTGCAGCGGCGGCGGCTCGGAGGAGAGGGAGGTGGCGGCGCGGCGGCTCGGGCCGCGGGGGCCGGCTCCGGGCTCCCCAGGCCGCGGCGGCGGCGAGGTGGCGGGTGCCACGTGGCAGGAGGCGGTTGGCTGGCGGCGGTGTGTCCGCCCCGGGCGGACAATGTCGGGTGGCGCGCGGTGGAAAATTAGGGTTTCGGAGGTAGGAGGAGATCCGAAAATCGGGGGGTGTTTACATAGGCATAGAGGGAGCTAGGAGAGCCCAAAAGAGGTGTGGTTTTCGGACACGCGATCGTGATCGAACGCTCTAGATGATGGAGCAGAGTTTGGTGGGTTTTAGGCCAAATTGGAGGGGTGTTGGGCTGCAACACACATGAGGACTTTTCGGTCCCTCGGTTAACCGTTGGAGTATCAAACGAAGTCCAAATGATACGAAACTTGACAGGCGGTCTACCGGTAGTAAACCAAGGCCGCTTGGCAAGTCTCGGTCCAATCCGGAAATGTTTAATCCCCACACATGAAAGAAAGCTAGAAATGGCCACCGGAGGAGAACGAAGCGCCGGAATGCAAAACGGACAACGGGGAAAATGCTCGAATGCATGAGATGAACACGTATGCAAATGCAATGCACATGATGACATGATATGAGATGCATGACAACGACAACAACACACGGAGACAAAGACCCGAACCCGAGAAAAATAAAATAACTTAACGCCAGAAACGGCAAGAGTTGGAGTACAAATTGGGAAAGTTACATCCGGGGTGTTACAACACTCCACCACTACGAAAGGATCTCGTCCCGAGATCTAGGACTGAAAGAACGTCGGGTACTTAGAACGGAGGTGATCCTCGCGTTCCTAGGTAGCTTCACGGTCGGAATGGTGTGACCACTTGACTTTGAGAAATTTGATTGACTTATTGCGAGTCTTGCGTTCAGTCTCTTCAAGAATAGCAACTAGGTGCTCACGATAAGAGAGATCTTCTTGGAGCTCAATGTCCTCCAAGTTGACGGTGCGGTCAGGAGTCTTGAAGCATTTTCGAAGCTGAGAGACATGGAACACGTCATGAACATTTGCAAAGTTTGAAGGAAGCTCGAGTTGATAGGCGAGGTCGCCTCTCTTGCTGACAATCTTGAAAGGTCCCACGTATCTAGGGGCAAGCTTCCCTTTGATACCGAAGCGATGAGTACCTTTCATAGGAGAGACACGGAGGTAAACATGATCTCCGATCTCGAAAGCCAAATCACGATGCTTACTATCATAGTAGCTCTTCTGGCGGGATTGGGATGCTTTGAGGTTATCACGAATGACTTTGCACATTTCCTCTGCCTCTGTGATTAAGTCATTACCCAAAAGCTGACGTTCGCCGGTTTCAGACCAGTTGAGAGGGGTACGGCACTTCCTGCCATACAGAATTTCAAATGGGGCCTTGCCCGAACTTGCTTGAAAACTGTTGTTGTAGGAGAATTCAGCATAAGGAAGACAATCCTACCACTTCATGCCGAAGGAGATCACACAAGCCCTGAGCATATCTTCAAGAATCTGGTTGACACGCTCGACTTGACCGCTAGTTTGAGGATGGAAAGCTGTGCTGAAGCGGATGTTGGTGCCCATGGCCTTCTGAAAAGAATCCCAAAACTTCGAGGTAAAGATGCTGCCACGGTCTGAAGAGATCACTTGTGGAATACCGTGCAGAGAGACAATTCGAGAGGTATAGAGTTCCGCCAATTGAGCTGCAGTGATCGACTCTTTGATAGGCAGAAAATGAGCCACTTTGGTGAGTTTATCGATGACAACGAATATAGCATCATTGCCATGCTTGGACTTTGGAAACCCAGTCACGAAGTCCATTTCAAAGTGGTCAAACTTCCATTCTGGAATGGCAAGAGGTTGGAGGAGACCTGCTGGCCTTTGGTGTTCTGCCTTCACTCTTCTGCATACATCACATTCATTCACGAATTTAGCGATCTCGCGCTTCATTCGAGTCCACCAATAAGCTTGCTTAAGGTCCTGATACATCTTCGTGCTCCCAGGGTGGATGGAGAGGAGAGAATTGTGAGCCTCGTTCATGATCACTTTACGAAGGTCACCTTTGGGTACAACAATACGATCCTCGAAGAAGAGAGTGTCCTTGTCATCAAGGCGGTAGCACTTGTACTTGGACTGACTCTTGGCAATCCCAATCTTCACCTTTTTCACCATGGCAACAAGAAGCTGAGCTTGGCGAATCTGGTCTTCTAAGGTAGGAGAGACATGAAGGTTGGCGAGGAAACCTTGAGGAACAACTTGCAGATTAAGTTTGCGGAAAGCTTCACAAAGCTCGGGTTGATAAGGCTTGAGAATCAGACTGTTACAGTAAACTTTCCTGCTCAATGCGTCAGCAATCACATTGGCCTTGCCTGGAGTATACTCAATACTCGGATTATACTCTTGAATCATTTCGACCCATCGAGTTTGCCTGAGGTTGAGATTAGGCTGAGTGAAGATGTACTTGAGACTCTTGTGATCAGTGAAAATGTCCACTTTTCTTCCCAGTAGAAGATGTCTCCAAGTCAAAAGAGCATGCACAACTGCCGCCAACTCGAGATCATGAGTGGGGTATTTCTTCTCATTAGGCTTTAACTGGCGAGAGGTATAAGCAACAACTTTCTTCTCTTGCATCAATACTGCGCCAAGACCTTGGAGAGAGGCATCACAAAAGACCTCGTACGGCTTGGATTCATCAGGCGGAGTCAGAACTGGAGAAGTGATCAATTTCTCTTTCAAAGTGTTGAAAGCAATGTCACACTCCAGAGACCAAACGTACTTGACGTGCTTCTGGAGGAGATTAGAGAGAGGCTTCGCGATCTTAGAGAAGTTTTCAACGAATCTTCGGCAATAGCTTGCGAGACCGAGGAAGCTACGGAGTTGCTTCACGTTCTGAGGAGGTTCCCAATTCACAATTGCAGACAACTTCTCAGGATTCATGGCAATGCCCTTGGCAGAGATGATATGACCAAGATAAAGAACCTCATCGAGCCAAAATTCACACTTGGAGAACTTGGCATAGAACTTGTGTTCTCTGAGCTTATCAAGAACCAAACGCAAGTGCTTGGCATGATCTTCCTTGTTCTTGGAGAAAACCAGAATGTCGTCGAGATAGACCAAAACGAAGTCATTGGTGTAGGCGTTGAAGATGAAGTTCATCATGCGAGAGAACATCGGAGGAGCGTTGACGAGGCCAAAAGACATGACAGTGTATTCATATGAACCAAAGCTTGTCCTGAAAGCCGTCTTCGGAATATCTTGCTCACGGATTCGAATCTGATGATAGCCCATACGGAGATCAAGCTTGGAGAACACTCGAGCACCTTTGAGTTGTTCGAACAGCTCATTGATGTTGGGAAGTGGGTATTTGTTCTTGATGGTCTTCTTGTTCACTGGACGGTAATCAACACAAAGTCGGTCCGTTCCATCCTTCTTCTTCACAAAAAGAACACCACAACCCCACGGAGAAGAACTAGGCCGGATGAGACCCATCTTCTCTTGAATATCGAGTTGCTTATTCAGCTCCTTCAACTCTTCAGGTCCGAGCTTGTAAGGACGTTTGCACACAGGTTCCGTGCCAGGCTCAAGATCAATAACGAATTCAACTGGCCGGTGCGGAGGCATTCCTGGAAGCTCTTCTGGAAAGACGTCTTGATATTCACAAACGACTGGAATTTGTGAGATGGCATCCAATTCACCCTTCTCATTGAGAGAAAACAGATGGATGGTATTATCCCGAGCGGCAAAGACAATAACATCCTCAGACGAATGAGTCAATTGAATCTACCTGGCAGCACAATCAAGATGTGCCTTATGCTTAGAAAGCCAATCCATTCCGAGAATAAGATCAATATCCGAGTTACCCAGAACAATTGGGGAAGAAAGGAACTTGTAGTCACTCAATGTGATAGTAACCTCCGGGACGCAGGTGTTAGCTGTCATTTGCTTGCCCGGCGACACAATTTGCAAGGAACATTGCAGATACTGATAATCACACTCATACTTTGATGCAAAAGGTTTGGAAATGAAGTAATGCGATGCACCCATGTCAAAAAGAACTTTTGCAGGAATATCATTAACAGGAAGGTTACCCATGATGACATCTGGTGAGTCCTCTGCCTGAGCTGCATTCACCATATTGCCCTTGGCGAACTTGGGGTTATGCTTGACCACAGCTGTACTTGCCGATCTCACAGGAGGAGGAGGAGGAGGAAGACGCCTCTGGTTGAAACACTTGTTGGCATAGTGACCCTTCTGTTGGCACTTGTTGCACGTGACCTCTGAAAGCGGACGGTGGTATGGAGCACTCGATCTTGGAGCTTGAGACGAAGTCTTGTTCTGAAAGCCAGGGTTGGGTGGGTGGGAAGATCCACTGCCACCTTTGCTCTTCTCCTGATACGGCTGACGGAACGGAGGAGGAGGAAGCCAATACTTCTGCTGCTTGGCCACTTGAGTATAGGAAGAAGGAGTAGCATCTCTGACTCGCTTCTTGGAAGCATCACACTTCAACTGAGCAGCCTCTTGCTTCAGTGCCATGTTGTAGAACTCATCGTATCTCAAGGGCTCGAAGAGAACAAGAGCGAGCTGGATATCTTCTCTGAGACCACCCCTGAACTGGTATATCATGCTCTTCTCATCAGGGACGTCCTGCTTGGCAAAGCGGGCGAGCTTCTGGAACAACTTGTTGTAGTCATAGACAGATAAAGAGCCTTGCTTCAGATTGCGGAATTCCTCACGCTTGCTTTCAACCACGCTCTGAGGAATATGATGAGCTCGGAAATCTCGACGGAAATCATCCCAAGTGATAACACGTCCACCTCTGGAGTCCTTGTACTGCTGGAACCATTCTGCAGCTTGATCTTTGAGTTGGAAGGAAGCGAACTTAACAAAGTCCTCAGGCCTGACGTTACTGCACTCGAAATGCTTACATAGATCCACAAGCCAATCATCAGCATCGGTTGCCTCAACACAATTGCTGAAAGTCTTTGGCCCGTTAGCAAGGAACTGGTTGAGTGAAGCAAAGTGATTCTGATTGCTGCCTTGATTCCCTTGGTTGCCTTGGTTGCGCTCTTGAAGAATTTGCATGATCAACTGTGTGTTTGCATTGGTTACGGCCATCACAGCTTGCCATGCCTCTGGAGGAGGGGGGGTGGTGGCGGATCAGGATTCGGAGTCGTGCGCGTTGGAGGAGCCATCCTGAAGAGGTTGACCACCATTAGCACATTGATAGACAAATATTGAAGCTGAATCCAACGAAATGAAAATTGCAACATATAGTCTTCACATCCGAACAAAATGAACGAATGCATTCCTCTTGAAATGGTCACATATCCATAAATTGGGAAGCCACGTAGAATTAAGGTAGAGAAATAAATCAACAAGGTACAGATCAAGAACGAATAATCGGTAAGAAATCCCAATCTCAAACCAATATCCGTGGAAGAAGAACTAGAGCTACAAGAATTCCCACCTATGAAACTCCCGAACCTTTCCGGTTATGCAATCAGGTGTTGGGGATACAGGGGAAGCATAATATCTCACCCAAACTAGCAAATCCTACATCCAGTTGTATCCATCCTTCAACACATAACCAAGAAACCTTCGGAAACCATCTACCTCAACCTTCGAAAAGCATCCGTTATACAAGTTATGGCGATACTCCCGAACTCCCACCCAGTACTGGGTGGCGTCGAGGTTATCTCACCAACGAACTGCATAAAAGAGATTTTCGATGTCAGCGTACTAAACTCAGGTATTCCAGAACTGCAATGATAAAATTATGATGACAACACCTCGGAGCTCAACTCCCCGGGACACTTCCACTAAACCCCTGACAGGAGGCACCAAGACAATGTTCTCATCATAAAACCATCGGAACGATTCCAAGATACCCGCGTGATCCTAAAAAAAATTTAGTGAAATTTGAGAAGAGAAGAGTCAAAACACTACGTCAGGATGCCTTACCAGAGCGATGAGGAGACTAGGAAGTAAAAAGAATTCCTAAACTCTCTGATATATAATTCCTAAAGACTCAAAACATTTTTCTAGACACAACTCGGCCACTAATAACGATCAAGCAATGGGGCTCCTAAGGTCGGGGAAGGCTCTGATTACCAACTTGTAACGCCCTCGATGTGACTATAGCTCCCATGTGTCGAGGCACGACTTAGAGACATAATCGCATTGAAGGCATATGTCGCAAGTTAGGCAATCTTCACAACATCCCATGTAATATAAATAATAAAGGGGAGATAACATAGTTGGCTTACACTCGCCATGTCAATAAAGTACATAAATAACATTACATCATCCAAACACTCATGGCCCGACTACGGCGCAAAAATAAAAGAGAACCCAACATGCGACACGGTCCCAATCACCCCCAACTGGGCACCACTACTGATCATCGGCGAAGGAAACATAGTAACATTGAGAGTCCTCGTCGAACTCC
This sequence comes from Triticum urartu, assembly GCF_056163025.1. Taxonomy (NCBI): domain Eukaryota; kingdom Viridiplantae; phylum Streptophyta; class Magnoliopsida; order Poales; family Poaceae; genus Triticum; species Triticum urartu. Next base: position 202,675,467 of record NC_141877.1, on the reverse strand, counting down.
CACTTGAGCTCATATGCGTCTCTTGGAGCGGAATCATCAGGCCCTGCATCTGGTGTAATAGTAATCTGTGAGCCACAGGGACTCAGCAATCTCGCACCCTCGAGATCAAGACTATTTAAGCTTATAGGTAAGGCAAGGTAAATATGAGTGGAGCGGCAGCAAGCGACTAGCAAAATATGATGGCTAACTTATACGCAGAAGAGAGCGAGAAGAGGAGGCAAAGCGCGAGCGAGAAACTAGAGAGAAACCTGCGCAAACATTACTCCAACACCGTGTCCACTTCCCGGACTCCGCCGAGAAGGGGCCATCACGGTAACACACTCAGTTGATTCATTTTAATTAATTAAGGTTCAAGTTATCTACAACCGGACATTAACAAATTCCCATCTGCCCATAACCGCGGGCACGGCTTTCGAAAGTTCAAATCCCTGCAGGGGAGTCCCAACTTAGCCCATGACAAGCTCTCACGGTCAACGAAGGAATAGACCTCCTCCCAAGACGTTCCGATCAGACTCGGTATCTCGGTAACTCAAGACACTTCGACAAGTTAAAACAAGACCAGCAACACCGCCCGAATGTGCCGAAAAATCCCGATAGGAGCAGCACATATCTCTTTCTCAGGGCACACTCAGATGAGCGCTCCATACAACTATAACCAAACCTCGAGTTTCCCCGAGGGGGCGCTGCACAGGACTCTAGTTTGGACCAACACTCAGAGGAGCACTAGCCCGGGGGGGTTTAAATACGATGACTCGCGGGCTCTGGAAACCCGAGGGAAAGAGAGGCTAGGTGGCAAATGGTAAGGCCAAGGTTGGGCATTGCTGGAAAAGCTTTAATCAAGGCGAAATATCAACGGTATAAGAGGGGCTGAGCAAAGCGGTAACATAGCCAATCAACGGTTTGCTAGGACAATGGTGGGTTAGAGGTTTGACATGGCAATTTGGGAGGCTTGCAAGCAAGTGGTAGGCATCGTAGCATTGGCATAGCAAAAGAGCGAGCAAACTAGCATAGCAAAGATAGTAGTGATTTCGAGGGTATGATCATCTTGCCTGCAAAGTTGTCAGAGTTGACTGGATCCTCGAAAGCAAACTCAACGGGCTCCTCGTTAGCGAACTCGTCTCCTGGATCTACCCAAACAAGACAAACAAGCAACAAGGATACAATCAACCACGTGCAAGACCAAGCAATATGATGCAATGATGATATGCTATGCGGGATGCGATGCGGGATGCAAAATGCAAGATATGACAGGAAATGCATGAACCTGGCCTCAACTTGGAAAACCAAGTGTGCCACTAGAAAGATGAGATGAAATCGCTTGAAAACGATATAAAGGACGCCGGAATCGGAGTTACGGTTTGGAAATGGCAAGCGATCCAAAAATGACACCGGTCTGCGATTTACAGCAAGTAGGCATCTAAATGCAATGAGATGAACATGCTAAAGCACCCAAATATGACAACAAAATACATGGAATGGATTCATACAAGATTCTTAACAAAAGTCTAGCACTGAGCTACGGCCAATTCATCCATTAACAAGTTGAAACAAGCATGGCAAAAATGCATATGACAAACATATCTCAGACTTAGTGAAATTAACACTTGTCTGGAATTTCAGATCACATAGCCCTCTTCGGAGCCACAAAAATGCAAGCTACAGGACCTGAACATGGCAAAGTAAAGCATGGCATGGAGCTACTCAAAGAGCTTAACAAAAGTCCCTTAGTGACCTTGAGCCAAAAGGGGTCAGAAAATACAATTGCAAGCATGTGAACATAGCAAAAACATAATCAGTTTTCAGACTTGGTGAAAACTGGCACATGCTGAAATATAACTCAAGTAGGCATGTTCACGAGCTCGATGCACTCACTATGGTGCAAGTCATGGCAAGAAAAGCATGCACACATCAAGAAGGCACAAAATTCAATCTAGAAATGTCAAGAACAATAGCATAGCATGCACAGATCAACTACAACAACATCGGCAAAATTGCAAACAAGTTGACAATCTGCCCAGATTCACAAAGTAGCAAAAGTAGAGCTCGATTGACTCAAGCTAGGGTGCTCCATAATTTCCAACAAAGACATGGATGGATAGAGCACTACAACATTAACAAAGCATCCTTACTGATCATCCTCAAAAGAGGCACGGATCACTAGGAAACAACATGAACATATGGCATCATGAGCCAAACAGCTCCAGGACTTAGTGGAATTACTAAGTCCCTGAAAACAGAATTAGCATTTGCACCACTTTGCAAGCTTGCACTAGTCACCACACACATCCTAAAAATACATGGGTTGCACCTCTGGAGAGATGACAAAACTCTTAACAAAACACATTTAGAACTCATGAGCATAGCATGCACATATTAATCATGGCAAAAAATGACAAAAGTGCTAAACGGTGTAACAGATCTTGCAATTAAGTCAAGTAGCCCTCTTCTAACAGTATTTCGGGCATCAAGATGAACTCAAATGAAAATGATGCAATGGAATGAAATGATGTACTCTCTGAGATGAACATTTTGATATGCTATATGCATGAATCGGAGCTACGGATGCGAAGTTACGGAGCTACGAACATGAGCACTTGGATCGGAATTTCTGGGACTTAGAGAAAAAAACGCCTCCGAGATCTAGGGTTTGCATGGATTACGAGGATGGCCGGATCTTCACCGGAACAGTGCTCGGGACCGCCGGAGAGGTCGAGGTGGCCGGAGTTGGAGATGGACGGGGCGGCGGCCGGAGCGCGACGGCGGCGGCGGCACGGGGAGGCGGCGGCGGCGGCGGCGGCGCGCCGGCGGCTGCGGCTCGGAGGAGAGGGAGGTGGCGGCGCGGCGGCTCGGGCCGCGGGGGCCGGCTCCGGGCTCCCCGGGCCGCGGCGGCGGCGAGGTGGCGGGTGCCACGTGGCAGGAGGCGGTTGGCTGGCGGCGGTGTGTCCGCCCCGGGCGGACAATGTCCGGCGGCGCGCGGTGGAAAATTAGGGTTTCGGAGGTAGGAGGAGATCCGAAAATCGGGGGGGGGGGTTTAAATAGGCATAGAGGGAGCTAGGAGAGTCCAAAAGAGGTGCGGTTTTCGGCCACGCGATCATGATCGAACGCTCTAGATGATGGAGCAGAGTTTGGTGGGTTTTGGGCCAAATTGGAGGGGTGTTGGGCTGCAACACACATGAGGCCTTTTCGGTCCCTCGGTTAACCGTTGGAGTATCAAACGAAGTCCAAATGATACGAAACTTGACAAGCGGTCTACCGGTAGTAAACCAAGGCCGCTTGGCAAGTGTTGGTCCAATCCAGAAATGTTTAATCCCCACACACGAAAGAAAGCTAGAAATGGCCACCGGAGGAGAACGAAGCGCCGGAATGCAAAACGGACAACGGGGAAAATGCTCGAATGCAAGAGACGAACACGTATGCAAATACAATGCACATGATGACATGATATGAGATGCATGAGAACGACAACAACACGCGGAGACAAAACCCGAACCCGAGGAAATAAATATAACTTAACGCCGGAAACGGCAAGAGTTGGAGTACAAATTGGGAAAGTTACATCCGGGGTGTTACATTAGGCTTGAAGTGCGTACTTGTTGGTGAAAGTGTTGTCCAATGGGAATTATATTTTGTATTACTCATGTAACCTACAAAGTCTGTCGCACAGCCTTGTAACTTCGTACTCCATCTCTAAATTTGTAGTACTAGTAGTCCTCCATACCGTATATTGCACTACTCGTACTATTACCTCCCTCCTGGTTTATGTTGGGGAACGTAGTAATTTCAAAAAAAATTCCTACGCACACGCAAGATCATGGTGATGCATAGCCATGAGAGGGGAGAGTGTGTCCACGTACCCTCATAGACCGAAAGCGGATGCTTTAGCACAACGCGGTTGATGTAGTCGCACGTCTTCACGATTCGACCGATCATGTACCAAACGCACGACACCTCCGAGTTCTGCACACGTTCAACTCGATGATGTACCTCGAACTCCGATCCAGCCGAGCTTTGAGGGAGAGTTCCGTCAGCACGACGGCGTGGTGACGATGATAATGTTCTACCGACGCAGGGCTTCTCCTAAGCACCGCTACGATATTATCGAGGTGGATTATGGTGGAGGGGGCACCGCACACGGCTAAGAGATCCAAGAGATCAATTGTTGTGTCTCCAAGGGGTGCTTCCCTCCCCGTATATAAAGGAGTGGAGGAGGGGGAGGGGGCCGGCCACCCTAGGCGCACCCCATGAGGAGTCCTACTCCCACCGGGAGTAGGACTCCCCCCTTCCATGTGGGAGTAGGAGAGGAGAGGGAAGGAGAGAGAGGGGGAAAGGAAAGGGGGGGGCACCCCCCTCCTTGTCCAATTCGGACTGGGGGGAAGGGGCACGCGGCTGCCCTTGGCCGCCCCTCCTCTTCTCCACTAAGGCCCAATAGGCCCATTAGTCTCCCCGGGGGGTTCCGGTAACTCCCCGGTACTCCGGTATATGCCCGAAACTCCCCGAAACCATTCCGGTGTCCGAACATAGTCGTCCAATATATCGATCTTTACGTCTCGACCATTTCGAGACTCCTCGTTATGTCCGTGATCACATCCCGGACTCTTAACTACCTTTGGTACATCAAAACACGTAAATTCATAATATAACTGTCATCGAACTTTAAGCGTGCGGACCCTACGGGTTCGAGAACTATGTAGACATGACCGAGACACGTGTGTGGTCAATAACCAATAGCGGAACCTGGATGCTCATATTGGCTCCCACATATTCTACGCAGATCTTTATCGGTCAACCGCATAACAAGATACGTTCTTCCCTTTGTCATCGGAATGTTACTTGCCCGAGATTCGATCGTCGGTATCTCAATACCTAGTTCAATCTCGTTACCGGCAAGTCTCTTTACTCGTTCCGTAATACATCATCCTGCAACTAACTCATTAGTTACAATACCTGCAAGGCTTAAGTGATGTGTATTACCGAGTGGGCCCAGAGATACCTCTCCGACAATCGGAGTGACAAATCCTAATCTCGAAATATGCCAACCCAACAAGTACCTTCGGAGACACCATTAGAGCACCTTTATAATCACCCAGTTACGTTGTGACTTTTGGTAGCACACAAAGTGTTCCTCCGGTAAAAGGGAGTTGCATAATCTCATAGTCATAGGAACATGTATAAGTCATGAAGAAAGTAATAGCAACATACTAAACGATTAAGTGCTAAGCTAACAGAATGGGTCAAGTCAATCACATCATTCTCCTAATGATGTGATACCATTAATCAAATGAAAACTCTTTGTCTATGGCTAGGAAACATAACCATCTTTGATCAACGAGCTAGTCAAGTAGAGCCATACTAGTGATCCTCTGTTTGTCTATGTATTCACACATGTATCATGTTTCCGGTTAATACAATTCTAGCATGAATAATAAATATTTATCGTGATATAAGGAAATAAATAATAACTTTATTATTGCCTCTAGGGCATATTTCCTTCAGTTTATTGGTCCCCTTCATAATTTGTGTCAAATTTTGACCATAAATTTAACTAACTAAATGTTAATAGATGTTACAAAAAATTATATCATTGAATTTGTATTTGAACATAGTTTCCAATGGTATAATTTTTGGTGACATGCATTAATATTTTGTTAGTTAAACCTATGGTTAAAATGTGACACTAACTACGACCAGTAAGTAGTACAGTAGTACTAGTATACATCGGTCAATTCATCATGTCGTCACATTGAAATTGATGTGACAACACGCTATGCGTGTGGTGACACAAGAGTCCCGCCGACGTGTTAGGTTCACCAAAGTGAGCCTCACCCCTCTTCTAGTACAACAACACTCTCCCAACCTCTACAAAATCACTCTCCCATTCTCTCCCGGTCTCCACGCCTCCCAGCTGTCGCCTTGTTCTGATCCAGTTGGTACGATGAGCGATGAGCTACTGGAGCTGCTATACTTCATTGCAAGTAGTCAAAAGGAAGACGCTGAAAAAGTTGATCTCAACAAGGATGTTCTTCAAGCTAGCCGGATGAAGGAAGGAACTAGCGAGGTCGCTCCTATGAGTATTCGTCTCGATCTTTATGGGGGTTTTCAAGTCTTTAGAGTATGCATGTAGTAATGAAGCCGAGACCCCAATTTGTTCGGGTATTGTGGACTTCAGATTTGGAGGAGCACTTATCTGTAGAAATCTTTCATCATTTACGTAAACATTTAATTGATCATCCATTGAGTACCATTTAACTAGAATTAACCGTGTAAGTCCAAGAAGGATTGGGCGATGCTGTCGGCTGGCGTCAAGTTTGATCCCATGGATCAGGAGCTGATTGAGCACCTTGAGGCCAAAGAGAGTGCTGACAGTGCGAGATCTCACCCTCTCATCAATTTGTTCATACCAACCATCGGCAACGAGCACGGCATATGCTACACCCATCCTGAGAAACTTCCAGGCGAGACAATGACCGGCTTGCACAATTATATTCCTTTGTTTATACCTCTATTTTTTTCTTTTTAGAGGCAGACCTAATGAAGCAATTATAATTTGACAGTTAATAAAAATTGAAGCAAGTGACTGCAACATGCCAAAGATGTTAAGAAAATGCCAACTACGCACCCTAAAACTTGTATTCGCCAATACTGCAGGTATCACACTGAGTGGCCTAAGCAAGCATTTCTTCTAGTGCAACTCTAGGGCATTCAAAAGGGGCACACGGACGTGTCGCGAGATACATTCAGAGTGTGGCATGCACGTGATGTGGCACAAGACTGGCAATACCTTGCCGGTGATGGTCAACAGCCGGCAGACGGGCAGCAAAAACGTTTTGGTGCTGCACACCAACAAGAACTTCGACCAGCAGAGGCCCAACTGGGTGATGCACTAGTACCACCTCAGGGACCTGGAGCAAGAGAAGGAGCGGGAGCTGGTCATCTACAAGATTTTCTACCAGATGAACACTAGGGCCAGGACTAAAAAGATTATAAGTTAGTTTTGTATTGGTACTTGTTCTACCTGGTCGTCTTCAAGTTGTTATTGTTGTTAAGGATCTTTCGGTATGAACTTTGCATTTGCTTCCTACCATCATGTCAAGGGTTGACGTGGATATAAAGCTGAATCATTGTTTCAAAATGAATTTTCAAGCACCTAATTTTTTTAATGGGTGGCATAAGCACCCGCCATTCGACTTCCCAATTCTCCATTTTTTACATCTTTGAGTACGCACGGGATCCATCCAGTTTCACACGTTGATAATTGGACGCAGCACGTCGGGACTGGGTTATGACAGAGAGAGGAGCGATGGATTTGGACCATCCAGAATAGTTAAGTGCCTCCCATGGACTCAAAAAAGGCCTAATCGGTTATTATTAGTTGAAATATATAAAATATTCCATAATAAAAATAAATGTGTATAATGCAATGAATTTAGTCCAGTTTCGCTGAAAATCATCCAATTTGCATGAAATTCGGCTGTGGAACCACAAGACAGTTGTCCATACAGAGCCTAACCATACGGAACCAGCAAGTCCATGGCCATACATAAGCAAGTGCATGCACTTTTTATCACGATGGAAAAATAATGCTGACGTTTGAGATGGTGAAACCCATGAATATTTCTACGTACTCAATAGACGAGAGAGTTCTACAAGTACAGGCTGATAACTAGGATCCAGTAGGTATATTGTTTTTTTAGGTCGAGCAACTATCAACTGGACTGTAGACTGCCCAGGCTTGGTTTTGTTTTTAATAGGCCCAGCCCATGACGACAATGGGGCACAAAGATCCAACAGGTATCAACTGGCCTCTGAGCCGCCAAACTTAGTTATATTTTCTCTTAGAATATCTGCAGACAGTTTTTTTACTGAAGAAAACGCACAACCCAATTCTATTTTCCTCTAAAAACGCCATGTCCTACTTTCGTTTTCCGATCTCTATAGTTTTACTAGTTCATATACATATATTATTATATTAAAAATACTTAAATTTCCCTTTTCATCTGTACATCCTTATTTTTGGTTGTTATTTTCCCTCCCAGCGCTCATTTTTTTACCACTGGTTTTCCCTAAAACCAACTCAATTGTCCCACCTCTTATTAGCTTACAAAAATAAACCATATTTTATTTGGTAAATCAATAAGTTCTTAAAAAAAATATCATTTATGGAGTAAAACGGTTCAGACTCCACTAAAATATGCAGAATTAGGTTGACCTTTGAGACCGTGGTCCTGAACAAAAAATTGGTTGTAATAAATTGCTTAAGAATTAGTAAATGGGCTGCAAATTATTAAAAAAATAGCAAATGGGCTCTATGCTGTCTGCCATAGATTTGGAGGCTGACTTGTGGGCCTACTAACTTGACGCGGATGCAGGGCTTTGTCAACATCGTCAATATAAACGATTCTAGTTGTAGTGACCGTATGATGTTAATCCAATGGCCATGCTCCTTCTTCAACCTCTGGTCTTCTCGGTCCAGCCGCCCGAACCAGCGTCGGTCGTACTGCCTGCTCATGCCTCCCATGGCTGGCCTGGCCATCCCTCTACGCGTCCATAGTTCCTGTTATTCTCCAGCGACGGCAGACGAACCAATAAACCCTCATACTCCCCTCCGTGTGGGAAACAACTACCGAGTCTTCTCCGGCTCTGGGTCGTTCCCTTCCTAGGCTCGCCGTCGTCCACCGCCCTGGTGCTCTTGGTGCGGCGGGGTCAACATGGTCAACAAACAACATCCATCAAAAGAGGACTGTATGTGGAGAGGCTGATAGCTGGGTCTACGGCCGCACGCAAGGAAGTGCATCCTTATTACGCGCAAAATAATGGTTCCTGCACCTGATGCAAGGAAGTGCATCCTTATTACGCGCAAAATAATGGTTCCTGTACCTGACAGCAAGGACCCACCGAAAGGGCCTCTGTATTTTGCAAAAAAATCGTTCCTCCCGCTGACAGATTAGACCCACCAGCTATATCTTCGCAGGCAAGCAACTGCCTCCTTATTACGCACAAAAAAAGGAATACTCCCTCTGCTAGCTGGGACCCACCGTATTTGGAGGCTGACTTGTGGTCCTATTAAGTTGACGGGGACACAAGATTTGTCAACTTAGTCAATATAAATGATTCTAGCTGCAGTGACTATACGATGTCCATCCAATGGCCGTCGTGCTACTTCAACCTCTGATCTTCTTGCTCTAGCCGCCCAAACCATTGTCGGTCGTGTTGCCTGCTCCTGCGTCTCGTGGCCGGCTGTGCTGCCGTGTAGGCCTCACTGCCCCAATCTACTCCCATCGTTGGCCTAGCCATCCCTGTACTCACCCAGACCTCCTGTTATTCTTTGGCGACAGCAGCCTCACACTGTAGCCAAACCAGTAAACCCTCGTACTCCCCTACGCGTGGGAAACAATTGCCGAGTCTTCCCCGGCTCCGGGTCATTCCCTTCCTAGGCCTCACCGTCGTCCACCGCCTTGGTGCTCTCGACGCGGCATGGTCAATGTGGTCAAGGAACAACTTCCATTGGAAGAGTACTTGTACGTGGAGAGGCTGACAGTTGAGTCCACGGCCGCAGCAATGAAGTGCCTCCTTATTACACACAAAATAATCATTCCTCGAGCTGACTACAGGACTCACCGGAAGGGCCACCGTATTTTGCAAAAAAAAATTGTTTCCCCCTGACAATTGGCACCCACCAGCTACATCTTCGCACGCAAGGAAGTGCGTCCATATTACTAGCAAAAAATGATTCTTCCCCCCTGAAAGCTTGGAACCACCAGCTATATCTTCGCATGCAAGGAAGTGCCTCCTTATCCTCCCTAATAGCTGGGACCCACCTAGTTGAACCGTACGTAGGCTTGTCTTTCTGGTCACGAATGTGTATGTACATACTGGTCGATCGGTCTCTCTGCAGTGATGAACCGTGGGTGAGTAAGGAGCGACACGTGTCGTCGTAGAGGCATTAACGTAGCATGTCACGCAATCCTGTCTATATATATCGTGTACACATACGTACAACCATGCTGCGAGAAAGTAAATACGGATATGTACGTACATATGAGTGGGTTCTCAAACGCGTACAACAACTGTGTCTTGTTTATTGGCAGCCAACTGGCTGGGTTGGAATGGATAAATAGCGTTGTATTCATTGGGAGGCGACCGAGTGGGTCGGAACGCGTCCTGTTCATCGATCGACAACCAACCGGCTTAGAAGGAACAACCGAAATGGGATCCTGCTCACCGGGAGGGGTGTGGCATCACACAAAACGGAGGAAACGGACTTTTGTTCGAGTGCCTATGATTGAAACGGTGTCCTGTTGATTGCGAGGGGTGTGGCGTACCGCAAAACGGAGGAAACAGACTTGTGTTGGAGCGCCTACGGTCTAAACGGGGTCCTGTTCATCGGGAGGGGTGTGGCCTACCGCAAAACGGGACTCACAGGCTACTATTCATCCACCATCTACTGCCTCGCTCCAGCTTCCACGGGCTAATGTTCATCCACCGTCGACTTCCTCCAGCTTCCACCTGCTACTGTTCATCCACCGCGGCCTTCCTCCTACCTCCACCAGCTACCGTTCTTCCAGCCCCACCGGCTACTATTCAACCAGCCCTCCACATGGGCATGTTCATCCAGCCTCCACCATCTACTGCCGAACCAGTCCTCCACGGGGTCCTATTCATCCACCCCAACTGGCTCAGGTGTGGCGGCCTCCTCTCGATCGGGATCCTATTCATCCGGTGGCAACGACCTCTACTACCATGGGGTCCTGTTCATCCAACCCCCACCGGGAACTATTCATCCAACCCCCAACAATGGTCACTGTTCATGAAGAGGAAGGTTCGATCGGCTTCAGTTAGCAACAGTAGTGAAGGAATCGCTCGGGTTCAGTTAACACCCAAGGGACCGATCGCTCGGGATCAGTAACGTAGCTAGTGCAATCGCTCGGGTTTAGTAAGCAAGCGCCTTGCTCGAGTTTAGTTAGAGCCCAATGCCTCGCACACACATGCGTACGTGTATGAGAGAAATGCGCAAACCTCCATGCATCGCTCGGCCCCGACCACCCACCGTAATCGGGAACTCCCCGAAATTTTCCTGCCCTCGCTTCTACCATGATTTTTTTCGTCATGGATGGCCCAAAGAATGTCATGTAGGTGCGTCCCCAGCCCGCCCAGGACGAAAAACCCATTTTCTATCATGATTTCTGTCATAGAAGTAGGAGACCACCACATTTATGATGATAAGTGGTTTTGTCATAATTATCATCACAGAAGTGTCATAAGCATGACATAATTTTTTTCGTTCAGCCCATAATGTCACGGGTGTGTTTTTTTATAGTGAGGTGGCTTGATTTCACACCCATTCATATTATCCCACTCTCTCCTATCTCTGCAAGGCTTGATAATGGGTTCGTATGCTAGCTTGAATGTTTCAATACTGTAGCAGGAGTGCACCAAAGTCTCGGGGTCAATTCTTTCATGTCTACAGCATGAAACTGCATGGTGACATGGAACTCCACTAAGATCCCACCTCTTGCATGTACAACTATCTTCCTTGATGTCAACAATGTATGTCCTGTTCTTGTTGTCAAGCTGGAAAATCCCATCACCAGCCCCTGAAACCATGCATGTAGCTGACATCTCAATATTCTTTTCAACTCTTTTCCTAATTTTTGGTCATATAGAGCCAGACCAGTTCTCTGCCTCCTTTCTTTTATTGTAGAATCTGACCATGAGCTGGGTTTTGATCTTGTCAATCATTGAACTGTTCAGCATCTCCCTAGCCTCAAGGATATATTTGTTGAAAACCTCACGGTTGTTGTTCAGAAGGATATCACACTTAGGCAATTCTCTTTGGAAACCCTTGACCCAAGTGTTTGGTGGTAGTTTCTAAAGCCATGAGTAGGCTTCTAAGCTGATGGCCTTGAGTTCCTCCATGTTTGCAGCCCATAGTTCAGGTGTTGTGCTCCTTGAACACTTCCATAACTGGTTCTTAAGTAAATATCCTTTGTGTGTTTGCTGAAAATTCTGCCATATATGTCTGACACAATGTATGTGCTCTGCATCAGAAAAGTGCTGCCTCACTCCCTTGATGAGCCCCTTTTGCTTGTCTGACATAATAGTCCATGGCTCCGTATTCAGTATTCCCAAGTCACTCTTTAGATTTGACAAAAACTATTTGCATGTATCAGTGTTCTCTACCTCCACAACTACAAATGCTAGAGGGTAAATGCAGTCATTGGGATCCATCCCAACAGCACACAACAAAACACCTTCATACTTGCTCTTCAAGTGGCATCCATCTAAACATATGACAGGCCTGCAGGGTTGCATGAAACCCCTTTTGCAGGCATCCAGAAGAAATAAAAACTTTCAAATATGCCATCATTGACACCACATAGAAAGAGCTACATGGGTTTGATGTTCTGAATTCTTGTGCATAATCCCACATGCTGTTGTACTGCTCTAACTCATCTCCTTCAAGGACTTTCTTAACTAGTCTCTTAGCCCTTCTAAGTCTGCTCCTTGTAGCTGTCTTGTTCCAGTCCTTCTGAACCACCCTTGCAAAATTCTTCATGTTCATGTTTTCATCTGCTCTGGAAGAATCACTATATTTTCCTACCATGAAGGGAGCAGTGAATGACTTCACACACCATTTATTTATGCATGTATGATTTGGGTTGTATTTCTTGATCATCAAGCATTTTGTTCTGCCATCAAATGATGCAAACAAAGACCAAGGGCACCCTTCTTCACAAATGGCTTGCAGTCTTTTCCTATCATTTTTGGACCACTTAATGTCAACCCTTTCCCTACAACTGTACTCTTTGATAGCTTTCCTCGGTAACTCAACACTTGCAAATGTCTGACCAACTTGGAATTCTGGTTTACATAGGTATTCTTCTTTGAAACATTTGAAATTCAACTTAACCTTATCTTCATCAAAAGAAGGCAAACACATGTCCACATCTTCAATAGGATCATCAGGTTCTTCTTGGACTGCTAAACCTTTACGTTTATCACAACCAACATTTCTATCAAACAGGTCATCATCATCTTGCAGATCAATATCAAAATCAACAAGTTGTGGATTGAAATCTTCATCTGAATCATGAATTGTTGAATCACCAACTCCATCTTTTGCATCCATGTTTAAAACCCTACAGGTTTTCCTTCTGCCCCTGAACTCAAATTGAAATGTGTGAACATACTTGATATGTCCATTTTGCATCATGCTTTTATATTGATACTTATTGCATTATGGGCTGTTATTACACATTATGGTACAATACTTATGCCTTTTCTCTCTTATTTTACAAGGTTTACATAAAGAGGGAGAATGCCGGCAGCTAGAATTCTGGACCGAAAAGGAGCAAATCTGAGAGACCTATTTTGCACAACTCCAAAAGTCCTGAAAATTTACGGAAAATTATTTTGGAATATATAAAACTATTGGGCGAAGAAAATACCAGAGGGGACCCACTAGGTGGCCACAAGCTTAGGGGGGCGCCCTACCCCCTGGGCGCGCCCCTAGGCTTGTGGGTCCCCTGGCTGGTCTTCGGTACCCATCTTCTGCTATATGGAGGGTTTTGACCTGGAAAAAATCATAAGAAAGGTTTCGGGCGGAGCACCGCCGTCTCGAGGTGAAACCTGGGAAGAAGCAATCTAGAGCTCCGGCAGTGCTGTTTTGTGGGGGAAGCTTCCCTCCAGGAGGGAGAAATCGAAGCCATCGTCATCACCAACGATTCTCTCATCGAGAGGGGGTCAATCTCCATCAATATCTTCACTAGAACCATCTGCTCTCAAACCCTAGTTCATCTCTTGTATCCGATCTTTGTCTCAAAACCTCAGATAGGTACCCGTGGGTTGCTAGTAGTGTTGATTACTCCTTGTAGTTGATGCTAGTTGGTTTATTCGGTGGAAGATCATATGTTTAGATCCTTAATGATATTCAATACCCCTCTGATAATGAACATGAATATGCTTCGTGAGTAGTTATGTTTGTTCCTGAGGACATGGGAGAAGTCTTATTATAAGTAATCATGTGAATTTGGTATTCGTTTGATATTTTGATGAGATGTATGTTGTCTTTCCTCTAGTGGTGTTATGTGAATGTCGACTACATGACACTTCACCATGATTTGGGCCTAAGGGAAGGCATTGGGAAGTAATAAGTAGATGATGGGTTGCTAGAGTGATAGAAGCTTAAACCCTAGTTTATGTGTTGCTTCCTAAGGGGCTGATTTGGATCCACATGTTTCATGCTATGGTTAGATTTATCTTAATTTTTCTTTCGTAGTTGCGGATGCTTGCGAGAGGGTTTAATCATAAGTGGGAGGCTTGTCCAAGTAAGGACAGCACCCAAGCACCGTTCCACCCACATATCAAACTATCAAAGTAACGAACGCGAATCATATGAGCATGATGAAAACTAGATTGACAATAATTCCCATGTGTCCTCGGGGGCGCTTTGCTTTATATAAGAGTTTGTACACCTTAGTTACACCTGCTTCACCTTAGTTACACTTGTTCCTTGTTACCCGTTAGTTACACTTGTTACTTGTTACCCGTTACGAATTATCTTATCACAAAACAATGTGTTACCAATAATTTCAGTGCTTGGAGAGAATACCTTGCTAAAAACCGCTTGCCATTTCCTTCTGCTCCTCGTTAGGCTCGACACTCTTACTTATCGAAAGGAGTACGATAGATCCTATACGTGTGGGTCATCAAGAATCTTTTCTGGTGCCGTTGCCGGGGAGTGAAGCGCCTTTGGTGAGTGGAATTTGGTAAGGAAAAATTTATATTACGTGCTGAAATTTACTATCACTTGTCACTATGGAAAATAATCCTTTGAGGGGCTTGTTCGGGGTATCTTCACCCCGACCGATAGAGCAATAAGTTGCCCCTCAACCTACTGAACCTACAAAAAATATTTATTATGAAATTCCTTTGGGTATGATAGAGAAACTTCTAGCTAATACTTATGCAGGAGATGGAACACTACATCCTGATATGCATCTAATCTATGTGGATGAAGTTTGTGGATTATTTAAGCTTGAAGGTTTGCCCGAGGATGATCTCAAGAAGAAGATCTTACCTTTATCTTTGAAGGGAAAGGAATTGACATGGTATAGGCTATGTGGTGATATTGGATCTTGGAATTACAATCGATTGAAATTGGAATTTCATCAGAAGTTTTATCATATGCATCTGGTTCATCGTGATCGGAATTATATATATAATTTTGGTCTCATGTAGGAGAAAGTATCGCTGAAGCTTGGGAGAGGCTTAAGTCAATGTTATATTCATGCCCCAATCATGAGCTCTCAAGAGAAATTATTATTCAGAATTTTTATGCTCGGCTTTCTCGTAATGATCAATCCATGCTCGATACTTCTTGTACCGGTTCTTTTATGAAGAAGATTATTGAATTCAAATGGGGTCTATTAGAAAGAATTAAATGCAACTCAGAAGATTGGGAACTCCACGAAGGTAAGGAGTCATGTATAAACCTTAAGTTTGATTGTGTCAAACCTTTTATGGATCCGATGCTTTTCGTGAATTTAGAACTAAATATGGACTTGACTCTAAGATAGTAGCTTTTTTCTATGAATCATTTTCTACTCATGTTGACCCCCCCCCCCAAGGATAATTGGTTTAAATATCATCCTCCCATTGAAGTAAAAGTAGTAGAACCTATTAAAGTTGAGGAAGAAACTATTAGTTACAATGTTGATCATGTTATTCCTACTGCTTACATTGAGAAACCGCCTTTTCCTGTTAGGATAAAAGAACATGCTAAAGCTTCAGCTGTGGTTCGTAAGAGTTATACTAGAACACCTACACCCCTTGAACAAATTAAAGTTGAACCTAGTATTGCGATGGTTAAAGATCTCTTGGTCGATAATATTGATGGGCATGTTATTTATTTCTGTGATGAAGCTGCTAAAATTGCTAGACCCGATAATAAAGATAAACATAGACCTGTTGTTGGCATGTATGTTGTTTCTGTTAAAATAGGAGATCATTGTTATCATGGCTTATGTGATTTGGGTGCTAGTGTGAGTGCAATTCCCTTTACCTTATATCAAGAAATTATGAATGATATTGCACCTTCTGAAATAGAAGATATTGATGTAACTATTAAGCTTGCTAATAGAGATACTATATCACCAATTGGGATTGTTAGAGATGTGGAAGTCTTGTGTGGGAAAATAAAATACCTTACAGATTTTCTCGTTCTCGGTTCCCCACAAGATGATTTTTGTCCCATTATATTGGGTAGACCCTTCTTGAACACCGTTAATGTTAAGATAGATTGCGAGAAAGAAACTGTTAGTGTAAGTTTTGGGGGTGTGTCTCATGAGTTAAATTTCTCCAAATTTCATAGACAACCCCATGATAATGAATTGCCTAGTAAATATGAAATTATTGGTCTTAATTCTATTGTTGTGCCTCCTACTGATCCTTTAGAATAATTTTTGCTAGACCATTAAAATGATATGTTCATGAATGAAAGAAGGGAATTAGATGAAATATTCTTTAAACAGATGCCTGTTTTCAAACACAATTTGCCTGTTGAGACTCTTGGAGATCCTCTACCACCCAAGAGTGATCCTGTGTTTGATCTTAATCAATTACCTGATACTTTGAAATATGCTTATCTTGATGAAAAGAAGATATATCCTGTCATTATTAGTGCTAACCTTTCAGAGCATGAAGAAAAGAAATTATTGAAAACTCTGAAGAAGCACGGTGCCGCTATTGAAAACTCTGAAGGGCATTAGTCCCACTCTATGTCAACATAAAACTAATATGGAGCCTGATGCTAAACCAGTTGTGGATCACCAATGACTGTTAAATCCCAAGATGAAAGAAGTGGTAAGAAATGAAATATCAAAGCTTCTGGAAGTAGGTATAATTTATCCTATTGTTGATAGTAGATGGGTAAGTCATGTTCCTTGTGTCCCTAAGAAGGGAGGTATTACAGTTGTTCCTAATGGTAAGAATGAATTGACCCCACAAAGGATAGTTACAGGTTATAGAATGGTAATTGATTTTCGAAAATTAAATAAAGCTACTAGGAAAGATCATTAGCCTCTACCTTTTATTGATCAAATGCTAGAAAGACTATCCAAGCATACACACTTCTGCTTTCTAGATGGTTATTCTGGTTTTTCTCAAATACATGTCACTGGTACAGCAAGGTGCTATACAAATGGTTTTTAACCCCTTTCCGTGACGGCATTCTGAACCATCGCCAAGTGAGTGACTGCGATAGGGGGGTCCTTCCCACACGACCCAGAAACTATCAGGGATAGGCCCTCCTGGTACACACACTCGGCAAAATGAGGTCGTGTGCAACGGGAGAGCGATCAAATACGGTTATACGTACACCTGTGCTAAAAAAATACAATTATACAGGCCAAATCGTTTCCGGTTGTAAGCACATCCCACACAGTCAATCTCGGCTAAATGTTTTCATTCGTATGTACATTCCACACAGTAAATCCAAGGAATACATTTCCGTTAGTGTAACACCCTCGATGCGACTATAGCTCCCACGTGTCGAGGCACGACTTAGAGACATAATCGCATTGAAGGCATATGTCGCAAGTTAGGCAATCTTCACAACATCCCATGTAATATAACTAATAAAGGGGAGATAACATAGTTGGCTTACACTCGCCACGTCAATCAAGTACATAAATAACATTACATCAACCAAACACTCATGGCCCGACTACGGCGCCAAAATAAAAGATAACCCAACAAGCGACACGGTCCCAATCACCCCCAACTGGGCACCACTACTGATCATCGGGAAAGGAAACATAGTAACGTTGAGAGTCCTCGTCGAACTCCCACTTGAGCTCATACGCGTCTCCTGGAGCGGAATCATCAGGCCCTGCATCTGGTGTAATAGTAATCTGTGAGCCACAGGGACTCAGCAATCTCGCACCCTCGCGGTCAAGACTATTTAAGCTTATAGGTAAGGCAAGGTAAATATGTGGAGCTGCAGCAAGCGACTAGCAAATATGGTGGTGAACTTATTCGCAAAAGAGAGCGAGAAGAGGAGGCAAAGCACGAGCGAGAAACTAGAGAGCAACCTGCGCAAACATTACTCCAACACCGTGTCCACTTCCCGGACTCCGCCGAGAAGAGGCCATCACGGTAACACACTCAGTTGATTCATTTTAATTGATTAAGGTTCAAGTTATCTACAACCGGACATTAACAAATTCCCATCTGCCCATAACCACGGGCACACCTTTTGGAAGTTCAATCCCTGCAGGGGGTTCCCAACTTAGCCCATGACAAGCTCTCACGGCCAACGAAGGAATAGACCTCCTCCCAAGACGTTCCGATCAGACTCGGTATCTCGGTTCTTCAAGACACTTCGACAGGTTAAAACAAGACCAACAACACCGCCCGAATGTGCCGACAAATCCCGATAGGAGCTGCACATATCTCTTTCTCAGGGAACACTCAGATTGTCTAAACTTCCGGTAGGCCAGCCCAGAGTTGCCCCTGGTAGCCACCGGCGGCTGACAGTTTGGACCAACACTCAGAGGAGCACTGGCCCGGGGGGGTTAAAATAATGATGACCCTTGAGTCTGCAGAACCCAAGGGAAAGAAAAGGATAGGTGGCAAATGGTAAATCCAAGGTTGGCCGTTGCTGGAAAAGCTTTAATCAAGGAAAAATATCAAGGGGTTCCCATTATAACCCAACCACGTAAGGAACGCAAAAATCCGGGAACATAACACCGATATGACGGAAACTAGGGCGGCAAGAGTGGAACAAAACACTAGGCGAGAGGCCGAGCCTTCCACCCTTTACCAAGTATATAGATGCATTAAGATAACATGGAAATATAATGATATCCCAACAAGTAAATAAAGGTTCCAACAAGGAACGGCCCCCAATCTTCACCTGCAACTAGCAACGCTATAAGAGGGGCTGAGCAAAGTGGTAACATAGCCAATCAACGGTTTGCTAGGACAATGGTGGGTTAGAGGTTTGACATGGAAATTTGGGAGGCTTGAAAGCAAGTGGTAGGCATCGTAGCAATGGCATAGCAAAAGAGCGAGCAAACTAGCATAGCAAAGATAGTAGTGATTTCGAGGGTATGATCATCTTGCCTGCACAGTTGTCAGAGTTGACTGGATCCTCGAAAGCAAAGTCAACGGGCTCCTCGTTAGCGAACTCGTCTCCCGGATCTACCCAAACAAGACAAACAAGCAACAAGGATACAATCAACCACGTGCAAGACCAAGCAATATGATGCAATGATGATATGCTATGCGGGATGCGATGCGGGATGCAAAATGCAAGATATGACAGGAAATGCATGAACCTGTCCTCAACTTGGAAAACCAAGTGTGCCACTGGAAAGATGAGATGAAATCACTTGAAAACGATATAAAGAACGCCGGAATCGGAGTTACGGTTTGGAAATGGCAAGCGATCCAAAAATGACACCGGTCTGCGATTTACAGCAAGTAGGCATCTAAATGCAACGAGATGAACATGCTACAGCACCCAAACATGACAACAAAATACATGGCAGGGATGCACACAAGATGCTTAAAAAAAGTCTAGCACTGAGATACGGCCAATTCATCCATTAACAGGGTCAAACAAGCATGGCAAAAATGCATATGACATCCATTAACACTTGCCTGGAATTTCAGATCAGGTAGCACTCTTTGGAGCAACAAAACTACATGCTACAAGACCTGATCATGGCAAAGTAAAGCATGGCATGGAGCTACTCAAAGAGCTTAACAAAAGTCCCTTAGTGACCTTGAGCCAAAAGGGATCAGAAAATACAATTGCAAGCATGTGAACATAGCAAAAACATAATCAGTTTTCAGACTTAGTGAAAAACTGACACATGCTGAAATATAACACAAGTAGGCATGTTTACGAGGTCGATGCACTCACTAGGGTGCAAGTCATGGCAAGACAAGCATACATCCATCAAGAAGGCACAAAATTCAAGCTAGACATGGCAAGAACAATAGCATAGCATGCACGGATCAACTACAACATCACCGGCAAAATTGCAAACAAGTTGACAATCTGCCCAGATTCACGAAGTAGCAAAAGTAGAGCTCGATTGACTCAAGCTAGGGTGCTCCATAATTGCAAACAAAGACATGGATGGATAGAGCACCACAATATTAACAAAACATCCTTACTGATCATCCTCAAAATAGGCACGGATCACTAGCAAACAACATGAACATATGGCATCATGAGATAAACAGGTCAAGGACTTAGTGAAATTACTAAGTCGCTGAAAACAGTATTAGCAAGTGCACCACTTTGCAAGCTTGCACTAGTCACCACACACATCACAAAAATACATGGGTTGCACCTATGGAAAGATGACAAACCCTTAACAAAACACATGTAGAGCATCAGGGCATAGCATGCACACAATAATCATGGCAAAAATGACAAAAACCTAAATGGAATAGCAGATCTGACAATTATCTCAAGTAGGCCTCTTCTAACAGCATTTCGGGCATCAAGATGAACTCAAACGAAAATGATGCAATCGAACGAAATGATGTACTCTCTGAGATGAACATTTTGATATGCTATATGCATGAATCGGAGCTACGGATGCAAAGTTACGGGGTCATGAACATGAGCACTTGGACTGAAAATATCAGGGACTTAGAAAAAAACAACCCTCAGATCTAGGGTTTGACCGGCGCGCGAACCGAGGCGGCGGTGGGCACTATTCACGGCGGGGATGGAGCTCGCCGGAGCGGGATAACGGCGGCGAGGTGCTCCCGGGCCGGATCTCGCCGGATCCGGCCGGCGGGGAGCCGGAGAGGCGGCGGGGCGGCGGCAGCGGTTGGTGGCGGCGGGCGCGGACGCGGCGGCGGCGGCGGCCGGAGCTCGGCCTGGGGGCGGCGCGGCGAGCTCGACCGGCGAGGCAGCGGCGCGCGGCGGCCGGCGGGGTCCGGTCGCCAGGGCGAAGACGGGCGCGGGCGGCAGAGATCGGGCACGGGCGGCGGAGGCCTTTGGGCCGCGGGGCCCGGAGGCGGGCCCGGCGGGCCGGCGGGGAAGTGGGCGCGGGGCGCGGACAGGTGGCGGCTGGCGGTTGGCAGCGGTGACGGGCGGACGTTGTCCGGCTCCCCCGGACATGTCCGGCGGCGACGGAGACGGATTTTTAGGGTTTGAGGACGAGGGGATCCGGATTTTCGGGGAGGGGGTATAAATAGGCATAGGAGGAGCTAGGAGAGTCCAAATGAGGTGCGGTTTTCGTCCACGCGATCGTGATCGAACGCTCTAGATGATGGAGCAGAGTTAGGTGGGTTTTGGGCCAAATTGGAGGGGTGTTGGGCTGCAACACACACGAGGCCTTTTCGGTCCCTCAGTTAACCGTTGGAGTATCAAACGAAGTCCAAATGATACGAAACTTGACAGGCGGTCTACCGGTAGTAAACCAAGGCCGCTTGGCAAGTCTCGGTCCAATACGGAAATGTTTAATCCCCACACACAAAAGAAAGCTAGAAATGACCACCGGAGGAGAACGAAGCGCCGGAATGCAAAACGGACAACGGGAAAAATGCTCGAATGCATGAGACGAACACGTATGCAAATGCAATGCACATGATGACATGATATGAGATGCATGACAACGACAACAACACACGGAGACAAAGAACCCGAACCCGAGGAAATAAATATAACTTAACGCCAGAAACGGCAAGAGTTGGAGTACAAATTGGGAAAGTTACATCCGGGGTGTTACAGTTAGTATGTACATCCCACACAGTTGATCCAAGCAGTACGTTTCCATTCATATATACATTCCACACAGTCACTCCAAGGAAAACGTTTCCGTTCGCAGGTACATCACACACGATTTTCCCCATTAAATCATTTGTGATACATTGCTATTGCACACGATATTAACTATTTTATCGTTTGCATTATTGAATGCAACACACGCGGTGCATAGAAGAAAATGTGTGGCAAAGATTGTCCATCACACACACTTTTTATGTGGTAAACGTTTGCGCAAGGTGGCCGAACGCAAACAGTTTTCAAGAGGATGTCGTGTGTGATTGTTCATTGATCCAACACGGTTTATTCCTAGAAACTGTGTGTGTTGCCTGAGGTCATCGCCCATGGTGTTTTCTCAATAACCATTTGCAATCGAAAAACCCAATTAGCAGGCTAATTGGCCATTAGCAGGCTAATTTCCCTATTATTAATAATCCATTTATTAATCTAATTTACATTTCATATTAAGCACACAATATATTTCATTTTCATATTAAGGAAGCAAGATTTCATAATTGTAATACTCAGAGTACAAAATCATATAGCTTTGGCACTCAGCTGCCCCATTACACAACTGCACCAGCACCAAGTTTTACATGCAACATCTATAACCTTTCAAAATTAGCATCATAGACGGTACATAGACAGATGGATCTCATCTGGAAAACTGCTAGAGCGGAAGGTGAATATTGAGCCTTCATTGATCTTGAAGGTCTTCGCAACTTTAGGTCAGTGACTGTCCATCCTTCGTCCTCTCCAGGAACACTTCAATATTGAACCGTGGGTGTTGTATGAATACCTTCCTCGCCTCCTGACCATACAAGTGGTTTGAGAGGTAATCATCATGAACTACTTTGGAAAGGCCTGAAAACAAGGATATGCATAAATATCTTCTCTAGATTTGAAATGGCGCAAATGAATTAAAAAAGACAAGGTATAACAGTTAATACCATCCCGTAGTGAACTGATGTCTTCTTCATTGTGTAGACAAAGATATTGTTGTTCTTTGTTGCTAATTTCTTTATCGTAACAATCTTTCTGAGTTTCTTGACTTGACTGATATTCATGGACAACTCATTTCCACATATGCAAAAAGGGTCAAATAGTGGGTCAAAACCTCTGACAGCAGGACCTACATGTGCAAGACCAAATTGTTAAAAACCTAATATTTAAAGGCAAGAAGTGGAAACGTGTGTTATTAACTGCAATAGGCCTAATATTTTAAAACAAGCAAATGTAGCCATTCAAACTTGTATTGTGCAGGTCTAAGTACACTAGTTATTGGCCCTATTTGGATCCATGGGTTGGAGTTAGTTTGAGCTAGTTTGGGCTCAAATAGCCCTTAAGTATCCAAACATGAGGGCTAGTTTGAGCCAGTTGCGTCTAACCCACCCAAAATAACTATCCCACCCAAGAGGTGTTGATTGGGGCTAGTTCTCCTAGTTCATTTATTGTCAATCTAACACTGTCATCCAAACAGCTCTTTGGCTAGAGTTAGTTCAGGGTTAGTCATTGTTGAGTATCATTGTTATTTAGGAAACGTAGGATAGCGCAGGATTTATTCTACCTTGACTTGTACTCCAAGATGACCATGTACTCCTATATATGCCCACGAGGCTCAAGCAATACAATCAACTATTCCACCAATCTCTCTCTCTCTCTCCCTTTTAACTATCATGAGCTAGAAACTAACTCTAACGTGCAGCTAAGTAAGAGTATCCAAACAGTGCCACTGTTAAATCAAATGGAAAGGCGTGTTAAATACTCCCTCCGGTCCTTTTTACTCTGCATGTAAGAATTTCCTAAAGTCAAACTTCATAAAGTTTGACCTTATTTATATGAAAAATATCAACATCTACCATGCTAAAGTTATACAATATAAAAATTTAAGTCATGACACATGTACTAATATTTATTTCATATTGTGAATGTTGGTATTTTGTTCTATAAAGTTGGTCAAACTTTACGAGGCTTGACTTTAGACAAATCTTATATGCAAACTATAAAGATTTGGAGGGAATACAACATGCTAAACAGGAACCAAATATAGTCATTCATAGAGATATTATTAAATTTGGTATTGATGAAATTAAACTGCACAGTTCATACTAGCACATACAGAACATCACGCTGTTAATAGCTGAAATAAACAAGGCATACTATGAAGAACCAAAGATGGCAATTGAAACTGGACATATGCTAACTACAAACAACCGAACAACCATAAACCTTAGAAATAAACAAGGCATAATGCAAACAACCAAACATAGCAATAAATACTAGACAAGTTCTCACTACAGAGGGGGTTCGAGAAAACAAATCATGGGTTTCCTCACTTATCACAGATTGGCTCCTCCTCGTGGTCGCTGTCGATGAGGTCTGACTTGCCAGTTGAGGATCCCAAGCCAGCATCGCAAAACGTGTCCTTCAAAAATGATAAAAGGTGCTCCATGGCGATGAAGGATGGCAAATTGTTCATAACGAGCCACAGGAGATCAGCAGCAGGCCCATCGATGAGATCGACAGTTGTCGAACCCGAAGGGTTGGGGTGGGAAACTTAACCTGTGACATACCCCGCGTCAAGCCGTCGGGGTCGACGACCTCGATGTTGTAGCCAGCATCCGCGACATGCCAGAATACTCTAGACCGTTGATTGAAAGGCTCAATCCAGGTCTAGTCATCATCGTTAGCTTCCTCGGCGGCCACCTCACCGGCGTCGAGCGAAGAGGCCGCGGTAAGCTCTTTTGGGCCATTTGCTCCTCAAGCTCCCCGGGAAGCATAGCCGGGCTTAGGTTGCAATGCTCTGGAGTGGGGGAGGGGGTGGGGATTTGGATCTCTGGGAAAGGGGGCATTTCATAGGCGTCATCTAAGAAACCCAGGGCGGCGAGGGTATGTATATCGGTGGGTAAACTGCACGGGGAGACCGACCGAGGTTGACAATAGAGGCGGCGCGGCGGCGGTGGCAACCTTAGCTAGGTTTGGGGCGAGGGAGGGGTGGTGTGTATGTGTGTGAGCGGGGGATTTGGGGTGAGCGAAGGATTTGGGGTGTCTGTGTGGAGGGGGTCCAAGGTGGTGTTTGAGGAAATGCCGCGGGTACTGAAAATTTTACTAGGCGGGTGCAAAATGGCGGGGCTACCAAAAATTTGGATCAAGGGATTGAAGCAGAGCGGGGCGGGAGTAACGAACATCACACACGGTTAAAACATAATAATCGTGTTCTATCAAACGGAAAAACACTCCAGCCGAGCAGATATTTCTGAGATTGCGTGGGATGCAGGCGGGTGTAAAATGCCGGGGCTACTGAAAATTTGGATCTACTGATTAAAGTAGAGCGGGAGTTACAGACATCGCACATGGTCGAGACATACTAATCATGTGCTATCAAACAGAAAAACCACCTACATGGGTAGATATTTTCGAGATTGTGAGGGAGTAGATATTTTCGAGAGGGGGAGGGAAGCCTCATGGAGCCTAATATATTGTGATCATGTGGGTGACAGGGGCAGGGGCGTGGCACACAGGTAGTCCTAGGGAACCGTGTCTGTTTCGTACCCGATCGCAGATGGTTGTTGGATCCGACTCATCTGCTGTTTATAAATTTGGCTAAATAAATGCAGGAAAGGGTCAGAACACAAACACACTTGCATGTGGACCAAATATATGTATGAAAAGGGTGGTTTGATATTCAAATACCCAATGCACAACTTTGATGTGGCACCCCCCCCACACACACACACTTCATCTTGCCGGGAGGGGAATCCTAGCTATGAAGGCATGCCCCAAACAGCTAGGTCTGATATCTCACCCTACAGTAACTCAAAACCAAAAGGAGTACATCCTGGTCAACCCCCTGCTTCTGATCAAATGTGGCCCGTGTGCGGGCCCACAAATATGTTCTTTTGACGTTAGATGGGTGAGATCACATACGTACCACACCTGCGGGTAGCCCAATGTGTGTGTGTGTGTGTGAAAACGACGTGGTGTGATATTAAAATAACCAAATCACAAATTTGATGTGCATCACAAATTAAGCGGACATCCCTGACCCGATGGAGGTACATCTAGTACGAATTAGTACTGTGCCCCCCCCCCCAACACACACACGCTTTGAGTTGGTGCGAGGGGGATCTCACCAAGGTGTATTGTAAGACTGACCAAGAAGAATCACCACCTTGGTCGTATAACCTCTCTTGTTTGTTGGGTCAAAGTCATGCATGGACATTCCACACGCGGCCCCACAAAATAGGCTAGCTTGTCACCGATAACCATGTGAGGGTGTCCCTGAATACAACCACTGCGTGCATGTGGCCCAAACATATGTATGAAGTGTCATGTGGTGTTTGAATATGCCCAATGCACAACTTTGAGGTGGCAGCGTGCTTTTGGAACCGGAAAGTCCCCACACGGAGCGAGGTTTCACGATGCGTAGTATGTTATATATATATATGGATTCATGTGTATGCAAGCCCTCGAACTTAGGTCTCGAATCTCACCATGATCGACGTACGACTATACGGTAACATGAACCAACAGAAGAAGAATCCACCCTGGTAACCTCTCTTGTGTTGTTGGTCGAAGTGATGGACGTCCATGCAGGCCCACTAATATATAGGACATCGATGATATATAACCAAGAGATGGAGAGTGTCCAAAGACAACCACTACATGTATGTGCCCCAAACATATGTATGGACATGCGTGATGCATGCATATATGTTTGAATACCAAAAGGATAACATTTTGATGTGGCGCATGCATGCGTCAAAAATCGCAAAGTCCCCACACAGATCCGGTTCATGACGCGTCGTGTGCTCGTCCCCCCCCCCACTTCGACCCGGTGGGAGGGATTCGTGCGTACACATGCGCGAGAAGTATAGTTGCATGTACTGAACCGTATAAGATGAACCAAAATTTAATCCCATCCTAATTATAAGTCAAATTAACCTCTATCGTTGTTCTTCGAAGTGATCGACCAAGCGGGCACATGGAGATGGATGAAGCATCTCGCCGATAACCCCGTGAGTGGGTGTTAGAGGAAAACTGCCATCGCTTGCTTGTGGGCCAAACACATGTATGGAGATGTGTGGTTGTGATGTTTGAATACCTAATATATATGCAGAACTTTGATGTGGCACCTCCCTCGGAAACCTTTAAGTGCCCCACACGAACCGAGGTTCATGACATGTAGTATATATATGTTGCCCCTCTCCCCTCTTCGACGCGTAATATATACTCCTACATACCGTAACACAACTCAAAAATAATCCTCCTTATTCGTCAAATTACCTTTCTCGTTGTGTCATATATTAGATGGATGACGACCTTGCGGGCCCATGGAGGGAAGAGTTGCAGGCGAATGAGTGACAACCATCGTCTGCACGTGGCCCAATGTGTTGGTGATATTTTTAATACCCAATATGCACAACTTCTTTGTGGCACCTGCCTCGGAAACCAAAAAGTCCCCACACTGAGCGAGATCGTTCATGATGTGTGTGTAGTATGTGATGCCCCGCCCCCCTCCTCCCCTCTTCGATGCGTACAATATACTCCTACCGCAACACAACCCAAAAAGAAACCTCCTTGTTGGGTCAAAGTGATGGAGGACAACCTCGCCGGCCCACGGATGGAGCCATCGCATGCGAGTGATTGTCCTATATGACGCATAGTATTGCCCCCAGCCACCCTCTTCAACGCGTAGTATATATATACTCCTACCGTACGTAACAAAAACCAAAAAATAACCATCCTTGTTGGTCAAATTAACCTCTCTCATCGCATGTCATAGTGCTAGACGGTGACCTCGCGGGCCCATGCGAGTGAGTGTCCTAGGACCACCGCGTGCATGTGGCCCAAAGATGCATGTTAAACTTTTTCTGCAGTGAACATGCGACTAAAGGAGTTTAGTGTTGAAAATTGAAAAAAAAAGAGATAACATCTGCCCATTTTTTATACATTGATTGATTTCCCGGGGATTTAAATGTGCAAAAATCAAATTTGATCTACATGAGACACGTGATAGTGCACGAAAATGGATTGCAAAATCATATGTGTATGTGTCCCTGGGTGCATGTTTAGTGCCCATGCAAGAAATTTCTAACATCGAGAATCTTGATTTTAAAATCCAGTAAATCCAAAACTAAGTTGAAATTCATGAAACTTATCGTGGTGTCATATGGGCACCAATTGACTATGATATTTTTTGTTCAAATTTGAGACAAGTTTTGATATAATCTTCTTACATACAGGAAATTATAAATAATTATCAACCAATATCGCAAACGGAATCTTCATTCAAACTGTGTGTGTTAGACCAACAATGTACATGTCGTGCTTAGGTTGAGTAAAAAAGTGGCAGAATTAATCATCAAAAAGGAAAAATCAATAAAACATGTGCCGCACGTGCGTCCCATGTGCCGTACGAGCATGCGTGAGTTGACGAGACGCCTGTCAGCTGATACGTCTTCAACGTATCTATAATTTTTTTATTGTCCCACGCTATTATATTATCTGTTTTGGATGTTTTATATGCATTAATGTGCTATTTTATATATTTTTGGGACTAACTTATTAACCTAGAGCCCAGTGCCAGTTTATTCCTTGGTTTTGAGTTTTACAGAAAAGGTATATCAAACGGAGTCCAAATGAGCTGAAACTTTACGATGAATTTTTATGGACCAAAAGAGAACCCCGGAGCACCGGAGCCAGGCCAGGAGGTGGACGAGGAGTCCACAAGC
This sequence comes from Triticum urartu, assembly GCF_056163025.1. NCBI lineage: Eukaryota > Viridiplantae > Streptophyta > Magnoliopsida > Poales > Poaceae > Triticum > Triticum urartu. The sequence continues at coordinate 202,646,943 of NC_141877.1, read as the reverse complement.
CTAGGGGCGCGCCCCCTGGCCTGTGCGCCCCTCGAGCGTCCCCCTGACGTGAGACCGACACCAAAAATTCCTATAAATCCTGAAACTCCCAGAAAGAAACCTAGACTGGGAGATTCACCGCCGCAAGCCTCTATAGCCATGAGAAACCAATCGAGAGCCCGTTCCGGCACTACCGGAGGGGGAAACCATCACCGGTGGCCATCTTCATCATCCGGGCGGTCTCCATGATGAGGAGGGAGTAGTTCACCCTCTGGGCTGAGGGTATGTACCAGTAGCTATGTGTTTGATCTCTCTCTCTCTTGTGTTCTTGATTTGGCACGATCTTGATGTATCGCGAGTTTTGTTATTATAGTTGGATTATATGGTGTTTCTCCCCCTCTACCTTCTTGTGATGAATTGACTCTTGCTCTTTGAGGTTTCGTTATATTGGATTGAGTATTGGATTTGAGAACACTTGATGTATGTCTTGAAATGGGATATCTGTGGTGACAATGGGATGTTCTATTGATTCACTTGATGTATGTTTTGGCACGCAACTTGTGGATTCCCGAGGTGACATTGGGTTAATCTATGCATAGGGGTTGATGCATGTTTTCATCCTACGTTCTCCGATAGAAACTTTGGAGTAATTCTTTGTTGCATGTTGAGGGATTTTTATATGATCCAATTATGTTATTATTGTTGAGAGAATTTGCACTAGTGAAAGTATGAACCCTAGGCCTTGTTTTTCAAGCATTGCAATGCCGTTTTTGCTCACTTTTGTTACTTGATACCTTGCTGTTTTTGTATTTTCAGATTACTAAAACCTATATCTACTATCCATATTACACTTGTATCACCATATCTTCGCCTAACTAGTGCACCTATACAATTTACCATTGTATTGGGTGTGTTGGGGACACAAGAGACTCTTTGTTATTTGGTTCCAGGGTTGTTTGAGAGAGACCATCTTCATCCTATGCCTCCCATAGATTGATAAACCTTAGGTCATCCACTTGAGGGAAATTTGCTACTGTCCTACAAAACTTTGTGCTTGGAGGCCTAACACGAGTCTACAAGAAGAAGGTTGTGTAGTAGACATCAAGCTCTTTTCTGGCGCCGTTGCCGGGGAGGTGAGTTCTTGAAGGTATATCTTTAGATCTTGCAATTGAATCTTTTAGTTTCTTGTTTTATCACTCGTTTATTCTATAAAACAAAACTACAAAAAATGGAATTGAGGTTGCCTCATATGCTTCATCTTTTTAATATCGTTCGTGAAAATGATGGAAAGGATAATTGTGCTCAAGTGTTAGAAGAAGAAGTCAATAAAATGTTTGGCTCTAAATCATTGAATGATAAACATGATTGCAATGTTGTTAGTGTGCTTGATATGAATATTCATGATACTAATGATGATTGCACTAGTCATGATAAAGAAGTTTCTTATAAGCATTTCAATTTTTGTGGAGTGAATAAAGTTTGTGAAGACATGCCTTATAGGGATGATATATATTGTAAGAAGAATAAACATGATGAAACCAATCGGTGGCTTAAGGTGATAGATAAATTTGCTACAAAATTATGCTCTCTTCATCCCATTACTTGTGAACTTTGCAATAGAGTTGGTCATCTTAATTTTCAATGCATACTTTTTCATGATCGAATCATGACCAAATATTGCAATAACTTGATCACCCTAGAACTTTATAATGAACTCTGTTTATTTTTGGGGTGTGAATAATTGTCAAATAAAAATACTTGGTTTGAAGCGTTCATATTCACCGACCATGCTGAAACTACTCTTAAAGAAATATATATGTTTTGTGTGGTATATTGCAATGATAATGCTTATATTTCCAACTATAGAAAGATGGGAAAACCATTAGAATATAAAAGAAATACTAACGGAAGGGTAAAGCTCTCCAATTTTCCTCCTATTGTCTCCCGTGAAATAGGTTACGAGAATGAGCTTCCTATGCAACCAATCTCATCAATAAGGAGCTCCAAAAAGTTGATTAAACCCACACATGATGTGAAGAAGAAAAAGAAAAGATGGAGAATCAAAGGTAAAAAGGTATCCCTCCCAAATGATGTTGCTCCTATTATTGTTATGCCTCATGAGAGTTAATCAAAAATAAATGTGGAAGATGTTATACTTGATGATGACATTGATTCTTTGCCTTATGGTGCAACGTCCAAAGAAACTATTGAGGATGATTTTGTTATGCCTATTACTCATTGTGATGATTATGATTGGCAAAGTAATAATACTTGTTATAATCTTGAGAATCTTTTTGGCACCAACTTAGAAAATTGTGATGATAATAATTGACACACTAATGGTGTTATTCATACTATTAATGATGAGAGATATTATGCTTATGATAGGCAAAGCCACAAGCTTGGGGATGCTATGTTTGATGAGAATGACATGTTTGAGAATTTATTTGCTGCAATTAATGTTTGTTCCAAGCTTTGGGATGCTATGTTTAATGAAGATGTTATTTTTAGTCCCCCAAGTTTTGATGTGCAAATTTATTATGATGATAGCATGCCTCCTACTTATGATGATTGCAATATTTATGAAAGTGGGCTTGGAAGAGTGTCAACTTTAGATAATAGTTATCACACTATTTTGGAGGGTGGTGAATCTTATTATAATGATAAAAGTGGATTTGGAGAAGTCATGACTTTATTTAGTAATGATTCCACTATCTTGGGAGGGGTTTTGATTGATTATGATGAGAACGAAGTTGCTACTTATGATGATTATTGTGATGACACTTATGTTATAAAAAGTAGTGATGGTTATATTTATAAAACTTGTCATGATTATGATTACCCTTTTTCTGAACATTACTCTTTTAATGTGGAAACAATTTATAGTATTCGAGTTTCTTATGATAGTCCCACTATTCCTAATGAGAAGAATTTTGCTTATGTGGAGAGTAGTAAAAAATTTATGCTTGTGCATCATGAAAATAATGCTTTATGTGATGGTTATATTGTTGAATTAATTCATGATGCGACTGAAAATTATTATGAGAGAGGAACATATGCTTCTACATATTGCAATAATATCAAGTTTCCTCTCTATGTGTTGAAAGTTTTGAAGTTATCCTTGTTTTGCCTTCCTATGCTAGTTGATTCTTGTTCCCATAATGTCACACCCTGATTTTTATGCCACAACACTTAAGCTAATAAATCATGATAAAATGTGGTTTGACAAAAACTTTTGAGTGTTTTGGACTTTACAAATGCTTTAAAAATCAAATAAATCCTCCAACTCTTATACTCCTTCTCCTTGAACCAAAACTTCGCCCAATGATCATGCCATGTGTATAGGACAGAATAGTATTTTCTTACAAAAATAATTTGCCCAAAAAGTATTTTTTAAATTAGGCTTTTCAAAAACCCCTGAATTGATACTTGAACTACAAGTACTTAATTTAGGGTATGAAAAATCTTTCAAAAGGTATATTTGACTCCTATTATATATAGGAATCCCATAAACCAAAAAATATATAATTTTAAAAGTTATTTTCCTATTTTATTTAAAGGCTTTTTGTTTAGGCTATAAATCGTCTTTAATAGGTTAAAATTATTTTAATGTTTCAGAAATATTTGAGAAACTTTAGGGAAGCTCAGTGGACATATATTGTCCATATATAAGAGTTTCAAAACATGGTCATCTTCAAAATATTGGACAAAACCCTCCAAAAGCATTTCTGCATAATTCAAGTATTTGAAATATTTTTGTGAGAAATATTGTCAAATAAATTCAAGAAAATTCTAGCAAGTCACATATGCCTAGTGTGATGATCTTGCAAAGTTTTATTCCAATCAAAGTAGTTTTGGTACACAAAAGTGCCCCAAAACCATCCTTGTTCAGATCCAAATTTGAGCGACTCTACATTGCCAACTTTATCCTTTTGATCTAAATTTTTGTGGACATGCTATAATCTCCAAATTATGACACTACACCAATCGTGCATCAAGGAGAATATATTTGCATGACTAAATCTTAGAAAACCTATTTTTGTTGATTTCTAGGGTTTGGAAAAGTTACATTGGAAACTTTCTCCAAATGAGCTCAAAATTTTAGCACATTGTCACGTGATCATGGTAATAACCTATATCAAGTGGCACAAGAAGGAGATTTGTGCAACTAGCCCAAATCACTGTCAAACACCTTCTGCTATTTTGCTAGAATCACCATTTTGATCCCTTCCACTATTCTCCATGAGTTCAAATTTTTACCACAGCTGCCCCTGATCACCTCCTACATCCAATAAATTCTCCTCCTTCAACAGCTCAATTATTTGGGGGTAAAACCCATCTCTTTCTCTCTCTGTTCACCCATGGCAACATCCCGTCTCTCTCTCCCATTTCTATATACAGCACCCCACTTAGCTCCTGACCACTCTAGAACATCCAAGGAAGCTCCAGGACACAAGTGGACATGCCCCTGGCCTTTTAAAATGGCCATGTCGGCCATATGCACGCCCTGGAGCGGGCTACAGTGCACCAAAGCACTGTAGCCGCCCTCTGCCCGATGCCTCCGGCCATCTCGGCTCAACCCCGCGCGCCTGTTGTCGGTGTACAAAAGTAGGGGCTCCCCTATTTCACCCCTTTACTTGTGCACGGGCAGTCATAGCTGCGCGCACGGCCACACTAAGCAGGGTAGAGGAGGGAAGATGGAGCACAAGACGACCAAAGCAACGCCAAGACCAGAGACGCAAAGGAGCAAGAGGGCGAGGTGGACTCCCCCGGCAAGACCCTTGCTAGGGTGGCTTCCTCAGCCTCGGCAAGGCCCTTGCCGAAGAAACTTGCCTGACGCCAGTAGAGCGCGCCACCCTTGAGCCCAAGGGGTTCCGACACCATCAACCATATTGGAACCAAGGCTCGGGAGGCACCTCCGCAGTGGCATGCACATCTTTGTAGAGATCATAGATACACAAGATCAGATGAGAACCAGAAGGCGATGATCCTTGGCGAGATCCTTGCCAAGGAAATCCACGAGACCCCCGGCAAGATCCTTGCCAGGGACGACCGCGGCGCCGCAACGAGACCCTTGTCGGTCCCTCGGCAAGACCCTTGCCGAGGACGCCTGCGGGGCCGCAGCTGTCGGCGTTCTGGGAACGGGGGTCCCCAGACTTGCCTGCCTGCGGCCCACGGTGTGGCGCTGCAAGCGGGCCCATACGGCCCATCTTCACCAACAAGCATTCAAGACCCTCGCGAGGGGCCAAGCCTCGTGAGGCAGATGACACAAGACCTCCTCAGGAGCGGCCTCACTAGGCTGGCTCGCGAGGGGCGGAGAGATCAAGGCCAGGCAAACCTCGCGAGGTTGCAATGATGTGAGCCATGACGATTGAGACCAGGCGGGTGCCAGGCGGGCGCCAGCGCTCACAGTGTCCTTGTTTCCTCTTTGGTGTTAAGGAGGCAAGCACAAGCGAAGAGTACCGAGGCGTCAAGCAAAGGTTTCCATAGCGGTGCAACGAGACCAAGACTAGCAGGACGGCAGGGCAGAGGTCACCGTGGAGCCCAAGACAGCGTCACCACCAGAGCCTTTGGCAGGCGAAGACTGCTTTTGTCAGGATAACCTGTACTAGTTGTCCCCTTTCAAATTGGCCGTTGTTGGCTCCCTTCCCGCTCAATATTTGGGGAGTGGACCAGGGCCTCTATAAATAGGATTAGCCTCCACCATAGGGAGAGAGAGCTGATGAGGGGCGGATCGACCTCATCTTAGATCTGAGCCATTCCATCCTTAGCCACACACCAACCAAGCACAAGAGCACCTCACCTCAGGAGGCTGTTCTTCCCCTTGTACAGTTCATCATCAACCCAAGAAGCAATCCACCACACCACACTAGAGTAGGGTATTACACCGCAACGGTGGCCCGAACCAGTATAAATCTTGTGTCCCTTGTGTTGTGAGTTCATTGAGCTAGCCTTTGAGATCGCGAAGTGGTTGAGGGCGTCATCGGTGAGGGAGAGATCTTCATGCGCACCCCAGTGTTTGAACCTTAAGGGTTTTGCCGGAACCTGAAATCCGACATTTGGCGCGCCAGGTAGGGGTGCGCTAAAGCCTTCTTCTTCGTCGACCCACGCTTCGTCACTCCACTAAGCTCATGGCCGACGCTCGCCGAGCTCGCGCTGAGCGTCGGGCCGCCCTCGCCGCCCGTCTTGCTCAAACGGCTCCCATCGGCAGGCCTCCCCATCGTTCTCCGTCACCCGCCGCCAACGTCGTCACTGGTCCGGCGACGAACGAACAGCAAGCCTCTTCACCCCATCCCTCCGTGTGCCGAGATGGCCACACCGCCACCCCGTCGCTGACTCCGGCCGGCTCGTCATCTCACGCTCGCCACGCCCCCACGGACGCGCAGGCCGCGCTGCTCATGGCACGCAAGCTCCTGCGCTACCGCCCGGTCGACGACCTCTACGAGGACTGGCTGGACCGCATCGCCGAGCTCGTTAGCGCCGCGGGAGGCTCTCCTGCACCGTCCCTCTCGCTACCTCGCCCTCCGCCAACTGCGAGCGACGTGGCTCACGGGGAGCCTCCACCTCGTCCACAACAAGATGGCGCCCTTGTGCCAAGGCGTGCGGCTCAGGGAGCACCTCAGCCTCCCCCGCGCCAGGGTGGCGTCATCGCTCCAAGATGCGCAGTCCAGCAGTGCGACCCACCGCGCCGCGTGCCAGCGCACGAGGAAAGAAGCTGCCAAGAGATTCCATGTCCCCAAGAAAGTGCTCCACCACTCCCAGCTCCGCTACGCCAGGATTGCTTGCTGCGACAGGGCCATGCACCGCATGCCGCGGTGGCGCAGGGGCACCACGACCAGGCTCCACCTCCAAGGCGAGCCCCGGTGACCATGGCCGGCTGCCGCGCCTTCACCCTCGAGCTGCGTTGCGTCGCCTGGCCAGGCAAGTTCAAGCCAGACCTGCCTCCGCGCTATGACAGCACCTCCGACCCCGCAGAGTTCTTGCAGCTCTACGAGCTGAGCATCGAGGCGGCCAGCGGCGACGAGAAAGTCATGGCGAACTAGTTCCCCATGGCTCTTAAGGATGGCGCCCGCTCCTGGCTCCTGAACCTGCCTCCTGGCTCCATCTCTTCCTGGGGCGAGATGGGCAACCGTTTGGTCGCCAACTTCTAGGGCACTCTTGACTGCCCCCCGACCATGGGTGACCTGCGCCGCGTCAAGCAAGAACCAAGGGAGACCCTCCAGAAATACATCCAGCGCTTCAACAACGTTCGTCTCAAGATCCCCAAGGTGACGGACGAGGCCATCATCTCTGCGTTCTCCGATCGCGTCCACGACATCAAGATGAAGGAGGAGCTCGCCATCCATGAGGAGCTGTGCACATCGCTGGAGCTGTTCAACCTGGCGACCAAGTGCGCAAGGGCTGAGGAAGGACGCCTTTCCCTCCTCGAGCTCCCAGCTGCCGACCCGGAGGAGAAGAAATCCAAGGCCAAGGACATGAAGCGGAAGGGAGTCGCCGTGCTTGCGGCAGATCCGGACACGAAGCGCGTTAGGGACCAGCCTGAGTCATCCAAGGGCATCCTACCGTTCTGCACCTTCCACAACGTACACAACCACAACACCAACCGATTGCCAAGAGCTCAGAGCTATGCATGATGGACGCTTCGGTCAACGCCCCGAGCGCAACGACTGAGGCTACGGCCGCGGCGGAGGACATTGGGACGACCGGGGCCCACGCCAGGAGTGGCGCGACCGGCCTCGTGAGGACCGCTGGCAGGATCAGCCTCGCGAACGTGCCTGGAGGGATCAGCCTCGCAAGGACCGTCTCCAGGGCAATGTTGGGCTTCCTCCACTACCGCCACCAAGAAGGAACGACGACCACCACCAAGACGAGGGGGCTGGGCCTTCCAGGAGCCGCGTGCTATCGCCTACATCTTATGCGGATCTCAAGCCCCAGCCTCACAGCGTATCTTCAAGCAGTTTGCTCGCGAGGTGAACGCAGTTCTTCCCAAGCTTGAGGCACACGCCCGCTCAGGTGGTCCAAGTGTGCCATTACCTTTAGCTCAGCAGATCGGCTCAAGTGCGCGGCCACCGCTGGCGCTCTCCCAATGCTTTGTTCACCCGTCATCAGCCACTTGCAAGTCACCAAGACCCTCATCGACGGCGGCGCAGGGCTCAACGTCATGTCCATCGAGACATTTGACAACCTTCAAGTGCCATACAATCAGCTTTAGCCTACCAAGCCTTTCTCAGAAGTGACCGACGGCTCCAGCACGCCAATAGGTCAGGTCTGCCTCCCAGTCACCTTTGGAGAACGCAACAACTACCGCACCGAGCTCATTGACTTCGACGTCGCCCACATTCGTCTGCCATACAATGCCATCCTCAGGTATCCGGCCCTGGCCAAGTTCATGGCAGTGACGCACCACGGCTACAACGTCCTCAAGATGCCAGGAAGCGGCGGGATCATCACAGTCCCCTGTGAAGAAAGGGATGCGGTGTGCTCCCTCGAGCACGCCTTCCAAGTAGTGTCAATCGAAGACCCCGGCAACAATGCAGCTCAGTACCCTCCTGAGGTCGTCCCCAAGAAGAAGAAGCAGCTACTCCGTGCCGGACCTCAGGAGGACAGCGCCGCCAGTGGTGCCTCGTCAGGATCAGCGCCCGTGCCTAGGGTGCCTCCCTCTATCGCATAGGAAGGCACGCCCGGCGCCTTCCTCGGGCAGGGCTCGGGGGCTCTCTTCTGGAGCGCCTCAGACCTCGCCAATGTTACGAGGGTGGCGCTCGGGTGCCACTTGGAGGCATGTTTCGCGGCACGTCTCCCTTAGGAGGACACTGGGCAAGGAGCGCCCGATGCTCAGAAGTTCATCACCAAGGTATCCCAGGAGCTTCAGGAGGCAAGAGCGATACGCGGCGACCGCCGCCACCTGGCGTTGCTCCCCACCCAGGCGAGGGTGGTGAGCTGTGCGTCTGCGTCGACATACCAGGGATCAAACCGAGCCGCATCTCAGGAGTGCTTCTGGCCTTCGCGTGTTGGGCGCTGCGAAGGTCCACCTCACAGCTACGTTTGCATGTCGTTCGGCCTACCGAGCGTGGCTGCTGCCTTCTAGCATAACATGCGGAGCGTCATGGCGGGTCAGGAGGCCACGCACCATGCAGTCCTGGAAGAGATGGCGACGGTCCTCAAGGAACCGCCTAGACCCCCCAGGGCCTCCTCGAGGCTCAGGGGCCCGGTAGCTCATGAGGAGCAACCCCTTCGCCGCGTACCTTCAGCTGCCTCAACGCCCCTTCATCAACGGAACCAGGTGACATTTTCCAAGTTTATTTAGCTGGGAGCGCCCAGGGGCTGCATTATTCCCAGGCCATGTGGGTCCGTCCCTGTGGCATGTATCCCTTCTTTTTTATGTCTTTAGCTTACCTTGCTAGGGGCGCCCCTCGGGCTGCATCGTCACCAAGCCGCTCGGGCCGGACCCAGTGGCGCGTATCGTTCATGCACTTACCTGAGCTAGTTTGCCTTCCATGCTTAATCTATCTATGATTATCACCTACTTGATTGTTACCCACCGCGGGAGCCGCGCGCCGGTCGTCTTTCTTCAGGACCCTTCGCGTGAGAGGGTTAGGCACGGCGTCTGTGCTCGGGTCCGTCCCTGCAGCGTCGATAAATCCAACGGCTGAGCTCTGTCTGGTGGGCCGGCCCCGTTCACGTCACCTCCCGGGGCCATTGGTGCTTGGCTTTCTGACGCGATAACCTCAGGATATTCATTCGGCGTAGGTTATCTGACCACCTCGCAGGACCAACACAGCGAACAAGAATCAAGACCAGGCGCAGCCCCCCTTGAGGTAGGGCCTCGTGGGTCCTGCGCTGGCTCACGAGTGCCCAGACACACCTCGTCTAGCCCTGCCGTGCAAGCCATGTGTCAGGGCGGGGCTATACACGCCCCGGGGGCTCTCCGCAGTAGGGAGTCCCCTCCCACGTACCAGAGGCGGATCGGCAGTCACCATGGCGATTGGTGCCTTTCCTCGCACTAACTTGCAGGAACTTCCTGAAGGCTACAGCAGGCGGTACCGCGGACTATGTCTCTTTTCCCATGCGATTCGCTTGCATGCTAAAAGGGGGGCACGTGAGCATCGCGACTCAGGAGCTCTTACTGGCTCTCCAGCCCTCACCCCCTGGCCTTGACCACGGCATCGCGATCTAGCATACCAGCGGCGGCTGAGCTCGCTTGAGGGATGGGACCTGAGAACGCAGAGCACCAGGAAGAGGGGGAGGCCCGCACAGGCCTAACCTAGCTACTCAGTAGCGGCCGACGCCCAAGCCTGGCGTCTCGCGAAGGACCAACCATGGATTGCCAAGATAAGTTTCACGCTCGGGTCAACCCACCGCTACAGCATAGAGTTCTCATTTGTGTTGCCTCGCTGCGGCGACGTAGTCTCCCTCTCTTACCTCTCGGTGGTCGCTTGCGTGCCAAAGGGGACCTCCTGAGCATCGTGTCTCAGGGGCTCTTACTGGACCTCGGGCCGATCACCTCCTGGCCTTGACCACAGCATCATGACCTGGCATACCAGCGACGGCTGAAGCCTGCCTGGGGACCGGGACCTGTCAGCGTAGAGCACCACGCCATCGCGAGGTTGGAAAGGGGAAACCGAGCCGGAACGGGGCACGCACATCTTCATAATAATGATGATATCAAAAAAGGACATTACAGATGCCTTACACGCCCCAGTGAGGTTCGTTTCGATTCCTCGCAGGGAACAAAAGGAAATGAATTCCTAGGAGCTCTATCTACACGCGTCGGACGACACCGACGCCATCATCAATAGTGAGCCACGAGAGGCCGGCGCCAACACCATCCAGGTCATCGACGGTGGCGACCAGACACTGCAGCCTTGCTCCGGGCATGATGGGAGCTCGGGGGCACGTAGCTATCGTCGCGCATCTCCGGAGACTCCACGAGCTCGGGAGAATCGTTGGACCATCAGGAGTCGCCGCTGTTGCTGGAGGAGCTGCAGGCGAGGCCTGCGGCAGGCCCAACGCCCGCCGCCGCGCCGTCCTGGCGACCTCCTTTAGGGAAGCACTCCAGGCGGCGACCTTCCTCCTCGAAGACCTTGAAGAGCAGCACGGAGGCTCCGTCGTACTCGAAGTGGATCGCGAGGGTGCCCTCCGCGCGGCAGACTCAGGCAATCTTGCCCCAGCCTCGGGTCATGAAGATCCTCCCGGAGGCGACGGCTTCAATTTCCGCTCCAATCACCGGGGCGTCGCAGTCGGCGTGCTGCAGCCAAAGCTCGAGGGGTCCCCTTGGCGTCATCTCTGCAAAGAAGAAGGAAGGGAAGCGAATCCAAGTGCTCAGGGTCATCGCCGCCCACAGCACGAACTCGCGTGAGGAGTCCGCAGCGTGGACCCCTGGGGCGACGGCATGCGCCTCCGTGGCACGGCGGCCTCAACCCTCGCGTGGGCGGCAGCGCTCACTGCACCTCCCTCCGAAATCATCGACGTGAGCATACAAGGGCAACGGGTACCCAGGATGTGGCCTCTCGTACCACGGCCGTGACACCACTGGCCTCACGACCATCTCGCGGCGATGGGACCTCCTCTTCTTCGGCGGGAGAAGCTCGGGCTCGTTGAGGGGAGCCTTGCCCTTCTCCGCGGCCGAGAACCTCCGAATCAGTGCCATGACTGCACCAGCAAGGAGTGGAGCAGGGAAGGAGGAGAAGCGGGAGAGGCAGAGCAGAGACGGGTGATGGGGCTCCGCCCCCACCTCCCATTTATAGCCAAAGGGAGGCCAACCGCCGGCCTCCATGATCTAAGGTAATAATGATGGATTTTCCTTGCATGCAGCAGGGACTCTTCAAGTCGGGCGGTTGCCGAGGCTGCATGGGGAAGTGGAGACGCCCATGTCCAATCAACCGCCACACGTCGACCAAGGCCGCAGGCTATTGGGCACGCGGTGCTCCGCACTTGCCCCTTGCCTTCGCCTCGAAGACAAGCTCGAGCGCGCCTTGGGCCCGGGGGCTACTGTCGGTGTTCTGGGAACAAGGGTCCCCAGACTTGCCTGCCTGTGGCCCACGGCGTGGCGCTGGAAGCGGGCCCGTACGGCCCATCTTCACCAACAAGCATTCAAGACCCTCGCGAGGGGCCAAGCCTCGCGAGGCAGACGACACAAGACCTCCTCAGGAGCGGCCTCACCAGGCTGGCTCGCGAGGGGCGGAGAGATCAAGGCCAGGCAAACTTCGCGAGGTTCCAATGACGTGAGCCATGACGATCGAGACCAGGTGGGTGCCAAGCGGGCGCCCGCGCTCATAGTGTCCTTATTTCCTATTTAGTGTTAAGGAGGCAAGCGGAGGCGAAGAGTACCAAGGCGTCAAGCAAAGGTTTCCATATCGGTGCAACGAGACCAAGACCAGCAGGACGGCAGGGTGGAGGTCACCGTGGAGCCCAAGGCGGTGTCAGCACCAGAGCCTTTGGCAAGCAAAGATTGCTTTTGTCAGGATAACTTGTACTAGCTGTCCCCTTTCAAATTGGCAGTTGTTGGCTCCCTTCCCGCTCAATATTTGGGGAGTGGACCAGGGCCTCTATAAATAGGACTAGCCACCACCATAGGGAGAGAGAGCTGATGAGGGGCGGATCGACCTCATCTTAGATCCGAGCCATTCCATCCTTAGCCACACACCAACCAAGCACAAGAGCACCTCACCACAGGAGGTTGTTCTTCCCCTTGTACAGTTCATCATCAACCCAAGAGGCAATCCACCACACCACACTGGAGTAGGGTATTACACCGCAACGGTGGCCCGAACTAGTATAAATCTTGTGCCCCTTGTGTTGTGAGTTCATCGAGCTAGCCTTTGAGATCGCGAAGTGCTTGAGGGCGTGATCGGTGAGGGAGAGATCTTCGTGCGCACCCCAGTGTTCAAACCTTAAGGGTTTTGGTGGAACCCAAAATCGGACAGCAGCCAGGCCCGCGTCTGCCAAGACTCCACCGCCGCTCCCATACAGCTGCCAGCACGACCAGCTGGGCAGGCATCTGCGTGGCAGTGCGCGGCCTCTACACCAACCCAGGGAGCACCTGTGTGGTGGCATGCAGATCTCCGCGCCAGCCCAGCAGCCAGCCAATGTGGCGCTACAATGCCTCATCAGCTCGGACACGCGTCCGAACCAGGCGAGGCGATGACAGCTAGGACGAACTTCTTTGTCGTCCCCAATAAAGAAAGAGGGGCACGTCGGCGGCGCATTAAATGCATTTGTCCGATGATGCCAGAGGATAGACTCAGCCCCTGTACACCTTTCCACCTCCTGTGTGCCACTATGGCGACCCCTTTTGTCTATAAAAGGAGGCCCGAGGCATACTAGAGGGGGATTCGGATCTTTTGGACTAGAGAGCCATGGTAGCTAGTTCAAGAACACAAGAACTCCGAAATATACATCAAAGCGGGACTAGGGTTTTACGCATCTCTGCGGCCCGAACCTGGGTAAACGATTTGTGTGCTGACCGCCAGACTTGCTCTTTGCACAACCCCGCACCCGCCAACCGTAGAAGGGATCCCAGTGACCCCATAGGTGTCGTTTCCCACCGACACCTCCGAGGACCTTCGGCATCCGCAACATGCTACACGGTTGGCCCCCTCCTAAACCTCTCTCCTCTCCCCTCCGTGAGCTCACCCGAGCGTGTCCGTGGATGCTGCCCACGGTGCACCAGCGCCTCCCTCATATAAGCCACCCCCGAGATCTCTCTCGCCTCGATTGGAACCCCCTCTCTCCCATGAGCCTCTCAGACACTCCTCTCCCCCTCATGCCCTCTGACCACCTCCGTGGCCGGAGTACCACCACCGTTCCCTCGGGTGTACCCGAGCCTCCGTTGCTTCCCCGCTCCCACTGGCCACTACCGAAGACTCCCACGACCACCAGGAAGCCGCGCCTCCCTCCAATTCGTTCTCTATGATGCCTGTCGGTGCAACAAACCCTGGGTCTATTGCCCAACTGTGCACAGGCACAAGAACAAGATTGAAGCACTAGTTTAAGTCAGAGATTGAAGGACCAAGAGATTTGAGGAACCAACATGCAGTCCGGAAGGACCAAGATCGAGCCAGAAGAGCAAGATATCGACAAGAGAAGGGCCTCCCTTGCCGGGCAGGTGAGCCCGGCAAGGGGCGAGGCCACCGCAAGGAGCAGGCCACCGAGGCACCCTGGCAAGGTCTGCTGAGGCTTGCGGGGGCATAACTACCCCGCCAACCGCTCAAGCATGACCCACGTCGTCAATCAGTGCAGTGTCAAGATGCAAGATGATTAAGTGGAAGCCGTTCACCACATGGCAGTCATTTCCTGTAGAAGAAGCCTACAGATGACACCCGTGTTGCGACGTGTCAAGAGAACAGGTGTGGAGCTGGCAAGATAGCCCAGCAGGCCTTGTCGGGCGTCCAGTGATGTGACACTAAGTGGCGCATTTAATGCACCATGTCCGCCCGCAGAGTTAGGTATGATAGCATTGTTTGCTATCATATGAGTGGATAAATGACCACTTTGCCACTGTGGTGACCCCTTTAATCTATAAAAGGAGGCCCATGGCACTCGTAGGAGGGGTTAGAGGGTTGGAAAGTTGAGAAACCCAATCCACCACACGTGCGTAGTCGCTGCGGACCTGAAGCAAACCTTGCCGGGCAAATGTACTATGCACCACCACGTTCATTCCACCATCAATCCACTAAAGCAGGAGTAGGGTCTTACGCCTCGCGGCGGCCCGAACCTGGGTAAAACCCTTGTGTTCTCTCTGTCACGCTGCCGTACGCTGGTCTGCTCTTTGTGCAACGCGTCGTCCCCCTGCCGAACCAACAAGGGGCCACCCGGTCCCATAGGTGGCCGCGAACATCCCACGACATCTTTGGCATGCCAGGCAGGGGGAGTGCTTGCGTGAACCTGAAAGTGTACGCCGCACGTCATCTTCATCGACATCTTCATCCTTGACAGCGCCATCAACCATGGCGCCCAGGAGGAAATCTGGCACTTCGGCCCATCCATCCACCTCGAAGGCTCCACTGCCCGCGGCCTCTAACACCGTGGGGGACACGGGGGCACGCGAGGACGTGGATGCTTCTAGGGGCGTGGTTGGAGCAGCTGGTGCCATTACCACCTCCCCCGCAACCGACACGGGGGGTCGTAGCTAACGGAGGAGAACAACATCAACAGTGTCTCGACGGTCAAGCTCTACAAGGTACGGGCGAGGGGGTCACTCTGTCCGCGGCCTCTCCTCTCACCGACGAGAAAACCGCAGCAACGGCGGTCGGTCTGGGGTGAGCCATCACCCTCCGGTCGCCACCACCACGGGAGCGACCGCGACGCATGTGCCTCCTCCCGGACGAGCCAACAAGGCTGCTGCACCCAATGGAGCCGCTGATATTCGAGCACCACCACCGCGCGGCCTCGCTGCCCCGGTGGTCATCCCACAGCAGCGTGGGCGCGGCGCCACCACCGCCGCTGGCACCATCCGGAGCCAAGCGACGGTGCGGTCGACATCATCGACATCCATGCCAAGCACAGCCACGGAGGCCATGGCGTGAGCTCAGCTATTACTAAGGTTCCCATCAGCAGTCGAGCAGATGGATGAATGGCGTGCCAGCATCCAAAGCCTTCTCAGTTTCGCCGAAGCTGGGGGCTCACAAAGAGCTTGCCCACTGCAACCTCCCCAAGCAACAGCCACCGCCTGCACTGCTGGTCGTACGGAGGGGGTCGTCCCCATGGTTCAGTCCCCACCATGGCAACCAACGAGGGCGCAGCAGAATCAAGACCCCGACGGCGTCTCGATGGCCTCTTCTAACCCTCGAGCACATCCAGGCCAACGTCGAACCCCGAAAGATAGGCAGCGGGGGGACGCGCGCATTGTCGCCAAACGGCGCCGCAACGACCCCCGCCAGACCGATGGGTGCGATGGCCTTAATGTCGACGAGCCTGCGCTCGGTGTTGGCGGGTGCCTACCCTTCGAGGTCGGCTGCCCTGTCTTTACACGGGAGCTACGGCAAGTCTGTTGGCCGTCCGTTCACACGTTCAAGCTAGAGATACCTGAGAAATACGACGGGAGGCTGAACCCGGCGGAGTTTCTGAGCATCTACACCATCGTTGTTCAGGCTACCATCGGAAGAGATGAGAAGGTGTCCGCCAACTACTTCCCTTTGGCCCTCAAGTCCAATGTGAGGTCTTGGCTGATGCACCTTCCAGAGAACTCCATTTCTTCATGGGCAGACCTGTGCCACGAGTTCATCGGTGCCTTCACCGGTGGCCACCAATAGCCCGGCAGGCCCAGCGACCTGTAGCTTATCCAGCAGAGGGAAGGAGAAACCCTCCATAAGTATTTGCAAAGATTCAGTGAAGTTCATAAAAATATTCCAAATATCCATCCGGCAGCCGCTATAGCAGCTTTCCAGTCCAATGTGCGCAACCGCCGCATTCGTTCCAAAATGAACGTGCGGTTGCCCAAGACTGTGAAAGAACTATATACGTTGGTGGACAAATGTGTCCGGATAGAAGAAGGAAGGAAGTTGCCCAAAGAAGAAGATTGCATTAATGTTGATTTAGAAGATGAGGATGAATCTACTAGTCAGAAGAAGGGCAATAAGAGTAATAAGAAGCCAAGAGGTAAGGTAGTAATGACTGTGGAAGGATCTGGCATGCCTAGTACCGGCAAGAAGGCCAAGGCTAAGGCCCCCGGCAAGGAAGCTGCCGCGTGCACTGCCTGCCGGGAAGCTGCTGCCACCGAAAAGGTTGGAAAAGGCGATGGGCCGTACTGCAAGATCCACCGGACCAAAGGCCACGACCTTCAGGAGTGTTATCAGGTTGAGCAGCTCGTCAAGAAGCAGAGGGCAGAGTATGATAAGCGTAACAAGGAAAAAGGTCAGGATGCTACTGGCGGTAAGGGCCGGGGTGGTGAAGCAAATCGCCCTGGTAGACCCTTTCGGAACCAAGGGAAGCCCACCAGGGGCAAGGAGAAGGAAACCTGTGTTGGGGAATGTAGTATTTCAAAAAACATCCTACGAACATGCAAGATCTATCTAGGACATGCATAAAAACAAGATGGGAGAGTGTGTCTATGTACCCTCGTAGACCGAAAGAGGAAGTGTTAAGTAATGCGACTGATGTAGTTGAACGTCTTCGCGATCCAACCGATCAAGTACCGAATGCACGTCACCTCCGCGATCTGCACACGTCCAGCTCGGTAACGTCCCTCGTACTCTTGATCCAGCTAAGGCCAAGGGAGAGTTTCGTCAGCACGACGGCGTGGTGACGGTGATGATGAAGTTACCGACGCAGGGCTTCGCCTAAGCACTACGATGATATGACCGAGGTGGAAAACTGTGGAGGGGGGCACCGCACACGGCTAAGACAAACCTTGGAGTCCTTTGGGGTGCCCCCTGCCTACGTATATAAAGGAGGGGGAGAGGAGGCCAGCCTAGGAGGGGCGCGCCTATAGGGGGGGTCCAACTAGGATTCCCAATCCTAGTTGGAGTCCCCTTCCTTTTCCAAGAGGGGAGAGAGGGAAGGAGTAGGAGAGGGAGAAGGAAAGAGGGTGGCGCCGCCCCCTCCCTAGTCCAATTCGTACCAGCCCATGGGGGTGCGCGTGGCCTCCCCTTGTGGCCCTTATCTCCTTTCCACTAAGGCCCATAAAGGCCCAATACTTCCCCCAGCAAATTCCCGTAACTCTCTGGTACTCCGAAAAATACCCGAACCACTCAGAACCTTTCCGATGTCCGAATATAGCCTTCCAATATATCGATCTTTACATCTCGACCATTTCGAGACTCCTCGTCATGTCTGTGATCTCATCCGGGACTCTTAAAAAACTTCGGTCATCAAATCACATAGCTCATAATACAAATCGTCATCAAACGTTAAGCGTGCGGACCCTACGGGTTCGAGAACTATGTAGACATGACCGAAACACATCTCCGGTCAATAACCAATAGAGGAACCTAGATGCTCATATTGGTTCCTACATATTCTACGAAGATCTTTATCGGTCAAACCGCATAACAACATACGTTGTTTCCTTTGTCATCGGTATGTTACTTGCCCGAGATTCGATCGTCGGTATCATCATACCTAGTTCAGTCTCGTTACCGGCATGTCTCTTTACTCATTCCGTAATGCATCATCCCGCAACTAACTCATTAGTCACATTGCTTGCAAGGCTTATAGTGATGAGCATTACCGAGAGGGCCCAGAGATACCTCTCCGATACATGGAGTGAAAAATCATAATCTTGATCTATGCCAACTCAACAAACACCATCGAAGACACCTGTAGAGCATCTTTGTAATCATCCAGTTACATTGTGATGTTTGATAGCACACAAGGTGTTCTTCCGGTATTCGGGAGTTGCATAATCTCATAGTCAGAGGAACATGTATAAGTCATGAACAAAGAAATAGCAATAAAACTATACGATCATTATGCCAAGCTAATGGATGGGTCTTGTCCATCACATCATTCTCTAATGATGTGATCCCGTTCATCAAATGACAACACATGTCTATGGTTAGGCAACTTAACCATCTTTGATTAACGAGCTAGTTCTAGTAGAGCCATACTAGGGACACTCTGTCTGTCTATGTATTCACACATGTACTAAATTTCTGGTAAATACAATTCTAGCATGAATAATATACATTTATCATGGTATAAGGAAATAAATAATAGCTTTATTATTTACTCTAGGGCATATTTCCTTCAGTCTCCCACTTTTACTAGAGTCAATAGTCTAGTTCACATCGTCATGTGATTTAACACTAATAGTGAACATATTTATGTGATTAGTTCACATCTCCATGTGACTAATACCCAAAGGGTTTACTAGAGTCAATAATCTAGTTCACATCGCTATGTGATAAACACCCAAAGAGTGATCATGTTTTGCTTCTGAGAGAAGTTTAGTCTATGGGTCTGCAACATTCAGATCCGTATGTCTACAATACTCTACACGGAGCTACTCTATCTAATTGCTCCCACTTTCAATATGTATCAAGATCGAGAGTTAGAGTCATCTAGATTGGTGTCAAAAGCTTGCATCGACGTAACTCTTTACGACGAACTCTTTTATCACCTCCATAACCGAGAAATACTTCCTTAGTCCTCTAAGGATAATTTTGACCGATGTCCAGTGATCTACTCCTAGATCACTATTGTACTCCCTTGCCAAAATCATGCTAAGCTATACAATAGGTCTGGTACACAACATAGCATACTTTATAGAACCTAAGACTAAGGCATAGGGAATGAATTTTTCATTCTCTTTCTATTTTCTGCCGTGGTCGGGTTTTGAGTCTTTACTCAAATTCACACCTTGCAACACACTCAAGAACTCCTTCTTTGACTGTTCCATTTTGAACTACTTAAAAAACTTGTCAAGGTATGTACTCATTGAAAAATTTATCAAGCGTATTGATCTATCTCTATAGATCTTGATGCCCAATATGTAAGAAGCTTTACCGAGGTCTTTCATTGAAAAATTCTTATTCAAGTATCCTTTTATGCTATCCAGAAATTCAGTATCATTTCCGATCAACAATATGTCATCCACATATAATATCAGAAATGCTACAGAGCTCCCACTCACTTTCTTGTAAATACAGGCTTCTCCAGAAGTCTGTATAAAACTATATGCTTTGATCAACTCATCAAAGTGCATATTCCAACTCCGAGATGCTTACACCAGTCCATAGATGGGTCGCTGGAGCTTGCACACTTTGTTAGCATCTTTAGGATTGACAAAACCTTCTGGTTGCATCATATACAACTCTTCTTTAATAAATCCATTAAGGAACGTAGTTTTCATATCCATTTGCCAGATTTCATAAAATGCGGCAACTGCTAACATGTTTCGGACAGACTTTTAAGCATTGATACGAGTGAGAAAATCTCATCATAGTCAACACCTTGAACTTCTTGAAAACCTTTTGCAACAATTCAAGCTTTGTAGATAGTAACACTACTATCAGCGTCCGTGTTCCTCCTGAATATCCATTTATTCTGAATGGCTCACCGATCATCGGGCAAGTCAATCAAAGCCCATACTTTGTTCTCATACATGGATCCCATCTCAGATTTCATGGCCTTAAGCCATTTCGCGGAATCTAGGCTCATTATTGCTTCCTCATAGTTCGTAGGTTCGTCATGGTCTAGTAACATGACTTCCAGAATAGGATTACCGTACCACTCTGGTGCGGAACATACTCTGGTTGACCTACGAGGTTCGGTAGTAACTTGATCTGAAGTTTCATGCTCATCATCATTAACTTCCTCACTAATTGGTGTAGTATCATTGGAACTAGTTTCTGTGATGAACTACTTTCCAATTCGGGAGAAGGTACAATTACCTTATCAAGTTCTACTTTCCTCCCACTGACTTCTTTCAAGAGAAACTCCTTCTCTAGAAAGGATCCACTCTTAGCAACAAAGATCTTGCCTTCAGATCTATGATAGAAGGTGTACCCAGCAGTTTCTTTTGGGTATCCTATGAAGACGCACTTCTCCGATTTGGGTTTGAGCTTATCAGGCTGAAACTTTTTCACATAGGCATCGCAACCCCAAACTTTAAGAAACGACAGCTTAGGTTTCTTGCTAAACCACAGTTCATACAGTGTCATCGCAACGGATTTTAGACGGTGCCCTATTTAACGTGAATGCATATGTCTCTAATACATAACCCCAAAATGATAGTGGTAAATCGGTAAGAGACATCATAGATCGCACCATATCTAATAAAGTACGGTTACAATGTTCGGACACACCATTACGCTGTGGTGTTCCAGGTGGCGTGAGTTGTGAAACTATTCGACATTGTTTCAGCTGAAGGCCAAACTCATAACTCAAATATTCCTTCTCCGCGATCAGATCATAGAAACTTTATTTTCTTGTTACGATGATTCTCCACTTCACTCTGAAATTCTTTGAACTTTTCAAATGTTTTAGACTTGTGTCTCATTAAGTAGCTATACTCATATCTGCTCAAATCATCTGTGAAGGTCAGCAAATAATGATACCCGCCGCGAGCCTCAACACTCATTGGATCGCATACATTAGTATGTATTGTTTCTAATAAGTCTGTTGCTCGCTCCATTGTTCCGGAGAACGGAGTCTTAGTCATCTTGCCCATGAGGCATGGTTCTCAAGCATCGAGTGATTCCAAAAGTCCATCAGCATGGAGTTTCTTCATGCGCTTTACACCAATATGACCTAAACGGCAGTGCCACAAATATGTTGCACTATCATTCTTAACTTTGCATCTTTTGGCTTCAATATTATGAATATGTGTATCACTACGATAGAGATTCAATAAACCATTCACCTTGGGTGTATGACCACAGTAGGTTTTATTCATGTAAACAGAATAACAATTATTCTTTGACTTAAATGAATAACCGTATTGCAATAAACATGATCCAGTCATATTATGCTCAACGCAAACACCAAATAACATTTATTTTAGGTTCAACACTAATCCCAAAGGTAAAGGGAGCGTGCGATGGTGATCTTATCAACCTTGGAATCACTTCCAACACACATCGTCACCTTGTTGTCAACTAGTCTTTGTTCATTTTGTAACTCCTGTTTCAAGTTACTAATCATAGCAACTGAACCAGTATCAAATACCCAGGGGTTACTATGGACGCTAGTAAAGTACACATCAATAACATGTATATCATATATACTTTTGTTCACTTTGCCATCCTTCTTATCCGCCAAATATTTGGAGCAGTTCCGCTTCCAGTGACCATTTCCTTTGCAGTAGAAGCACTCAATTTCAGGCTTGGGTCTAGCTTTGGGCTTCTTCATGGGAGTGACAACTCGCTTGTCATTCTTCTGGAAGTTCCCTTTCTTTCCCTTTCCCTTTTACTTGAAACTAGTGGTCTTGTCAACCATCAACATTTTATGCTTTTCTTGATTTCTACCTACGTTGATTAAAGCATCACGAAGAGCTCGGGAATCATTTTCGTCATCCTTTGCATATTATAGTTCATCAAGAAGTTCCAGTAACTTGGTGATAGTGACTAGAGAACTCTGTCAATCACTATCTTATATGGAAGATTAACTCCCACTTGAGTCAAGCGATTGTAGTACTCAGACATTCTGAGCACATGCTCAATGGTTGAGCTATTCTCCTCCATCTTGTAGACAAAGTACTTGTCAGAGGTCTCATACCTCTCGACTCAGGCATGAGTCTAAAATACCAATTTCAGCTCTTGGAGCATCTTATATGCTCCGTGGCATTCAAAACATTTTTGAAGTCCCGGTTCTCAGCCGTAAAGCATGGCACACTAAACTATCAAGTAGTCATCATACCGAGCTTGCCAAACATTCATAACGTCTGCATCTACTCCTGCAATCGGTCCATCACCTAGCGGTGCATCAAGGACATAATTCTTCTATGCAGTAATGAGGATAATCCTCAGATCACGGAGCTAGTCCGCATCATTGCTACTAACATATTTCAACATAGTTACCTCTAGGAACATATCATAAATAAAAACGGGGAAGCTATACGCGAGCAATTGTTCTACAACATAGATATGCAAATACTATCAGGACTAAGTTCATGATAAATTTAAGTTCAATTAATCATATTACTTAAGAACTCCCACTTAGATAGACATCCCTCTAATCATCTAAGTGATCGCGTGATCCATATCAACTAAGCCATGTCCGATCATTACGTGAGATGGAGTAGTTTTCAATGGTGAACATCACTATGTTGATCATATCTACTATATGATTCACTCCCGACCTTTCGGTCTCGGTGTTCTGAGGCCATATCTACATATGCTAGTCTCTTCAAGTTTAACCCGAGTATTCTGCATCTGCAAAACTAGCTTGCACCCGTTATATGTGAACGTAGAGCTTATCACACCCGATCAGCATGTGGTGTCTCAGCACGAAGAACTGTCGCAACAGTGCATACTCAGGGAGAACACTTATACCTTGAAATTTTAGTAAGGGATCATCTCATAATGCTGTTGTCGTACTAAGCAAAATAAGATGCATAAAAGATAAACATCACATGCAATCAAAAATATGTGACGTGATATGGCCATCATCATCTTGTGCCTTCGATCTCCATCTCCAAAGTACCGTCATGATCTCCATCGTCACCGGCAAGACACCATGACCTCCATCATCTTGATCTTTATCAACGTGTCGTCACATGGTCGTCTCGCCAACTATTGCTTTTGCAACTATTGCTACCGCATAGCGACAAAGTAAAGCAATTATATGGCGCTTGCATCTTATGCAATAAAGAGACAACCATAAGGCTCCTGCCAGTTGCCGATAACTTTAACAAAACATGATCATCTCATACAACAATTTATATAATCATGTCTTGACCATATCACATCACAACATACCCTGTAAAAACAAGTTAGACGTCCTCTACTTTGTTGTTGCAAGTTTTATGTGGCTGCTACGGGCTTAGCAAGAACTGTTCTTACCTACGGCATAAAAACCACAACGTGGTATAGTGATTGCTTTTTGATCTTCATAAAGAACCATGTTCATTGAATCTGATTCAACTGAAGTTGGAGAAACAGACACCCGCCAGCCACCTGTGTGCAAAGCACGTCGGTAGAACCAGTCTCATGAACGTGGTCATGTAATGTAGGTCCGGGCCGCTTCATCCAACAATGCCGCCGAATTAAGAAACAACTAATGACGGCAAGCAATATGTATATACCCACGCCCACAACTCCTTCGTGTTCTACTCGTGCATATAACATCTACGCATAGACCTAGCTCGGATGCCACTGTCGGGGAACGCAGTATTTCAAAAAATTCCTATGAACACGCAAGATCTATGTAGGAGATGCATAGCAACAAGAGGGGAGAGTGCGTCTATGTACCCTCGTAGACCGAAAGCGGAAGCATTAAGTAACACGGTTGATGCAGTCGAACGTCTTCGTGATCCAACCGATCAACTACCGAACGCAAGGCACCTATGTGATTTGCACACATTCAGCTCGGTGATGTCCCACGTACTCTTGATCCAGCTGAGGCCGAGGGAGAGTTTCGTCAGCACGACGGCGTGGTGACGGTGATGATGAAGTTACCGACGCAGGGCTTTGCCTAAGCACTACGACGATATGACCTAGGTGGAAAACTGTGGAGGGGGCACCGCACATGGCTAAGACAAATCTTGGAGTCCTTTGGGGTGCCCCCCTGCCTATGTGTATAAAGGAGGGGGAAGAGGAGGCCGGCCTAGGAGGGGCGCGCCTATAGGGGGAGTCCAACTAGGATTCCCAATCCTAGTTGGAGTCCCTTTCCTTTTCCAAGAGGGGAGAGAGTAAAGGAGTAGGAGAGGGAGAAGGAAAGAGGGGGGCACTGCCCCCTCGGACCAGCCCATGGGGGGGCGTGGCCTCCCCTTGTGGCCCTTCTCTCCTTTCCACTAAGGCCCATGAAGGCCCAATAATTCCCCCGGCGAATTCCCGTAACTCTCCGGTACTCCAAAAATACCCGAACCACTCAGAACCTTTTGGATGTCCGAATATAGCCTTCCAATATATCGATCTTTACATCTCGACCATTTCGAGACTCCTCTTCATGTTCGTGATCTCATGCAGGACTCTGAACAAACTTCGGTCATCAAATCACATAACTCATAATACAAATCGTCATTGAACCTTAAGCGTGCGGACTCTACGGTTTCGAGAACTATGTAGACATGACCAAGACACATCTCCGGTCAATAACCAATAGTGGAACCTGGATGCTCATATTGGCTCCTACATATTCTGTGAAGATCTTTATCAGTCAAACGGCATAACAACATACGCTGTTCCCTTTGTCATCGGTATGCTACTTGCCCGAGATTCGACTGTCAGTATCATCATGCCTAGTACAGTCTCGTTACCGACATGTCTCTTTACTCATTCCGTAATGCATCATCCCGCAACTAACTCATTAGTCACATTGCTTGCAAGGCTTATAGTGATGAGCATTACCAAGAGGGCCCAGAGATACCTCTCTGATACACGGAGTGACAAATCCTAATCTTGATCTATGCCAACTCAACAAACACCATCGAAGACACCTGTAGAGCATCTTTATAATCACCCAGTTATGTTGTGACGTTTGATAGCACACAAGGTGTTTTCCGGTATTCAAGAGTTGCATAATCTCATAGTTAGAGGAACATGTATAAGTCATGAAGAAAGAAATAGCAATAAAACTATACGATCATTATGCCATGCTAACGGATGGGTTTTGTCCATCACATCATTATCTAATGATGTGATCCCGTTCATCAAATGACAACACATGTCTATGGTTAGGAAACTTAACCATCTTTGATTAACGAGCTAGTTATATTAGAGGCATACTAG
The DNA here is from genome assembly GCF_056163025.1 of Triticum urartu. Taxonomy (NCBI): domain Eukaryota; kingdom Viridiplantae; phylum Streptophyta; class Magnoliopsida; order Poales; family Poaceae; genus Triticum; species Triticum urartu. The sequence continues at coordinate 202,621,636 of NC_141877.1, read as the reverse complement.
GGACACTCTATTTGTCTATGTATTCACACATGTACTAAGTTTCCGGTTAATACAATTCTAGCATGAATAATAAACATTTATCATGATATAAGGAAATAAATAATAACTTTATTATTGCCTCTAGGGCATATTTCCTTCAACCTGTGATGATGCCAGTGATGGAGGGGATGAAGAGGAAACTAGTGAGCAGGAATTTCAGAAGGCCACTGATGCCCTATGCATTGATGGGGGTGTATCTTTGCACACCTCTCATCGCCAACTCAAGCGATGGGCACGACAGGTCAATGCTGTGGAACCAGCGCCAGAGGCCCGGAAGCCGCTCAAGTGGTCTCGCACGCCCATCATCTTTGACGAACAGGATCACCCTGATCGCACCACTGCGGTAGGGTGTTTGCCGTTGTTGGTCTCCCCAACAATTCGCAACCTCAAAGTCACAAAGATGCTGGTGGACTGCGGGACCGGGTTGAAACTGATTTCCCCAGCAGTTATCAGCAAGCTTCAGATAGGAGAGGAAGAGCTAGAGGTCACCGGCACGTTTCAAGGAGTAAATCCCGGCAGGAGTCATCCTAAGGGGAATATTACGTTGCCGGTGACATTTGGGGGAGAGCTGAACTATCGGACTGAGAAGATTGTGTGTGATGTTGTTGATCTCCCTCTGCCATACAATGGGATTCTAGGACGCCCGGACCTAGCCAAGTTCATGGTAGCATCCCGCTATGCTTATAACACTTTGAAGATGCCTGGGCCACTGGGAGTCATCACTATCCCATCAAATGAGAAGGATGCAATTATCTACGTGGACAAGATGTACGGGATGTAGTCGCAGCAAAGGCTGCGGCAGCAGTTCACGCCAAGGAAAGCAAAGGAAGAAGAGGGATTGTAGGACCTCCGGCAAGGAGTCCGGGAAGCGTACCCCCTCCGAGTGCACAGCACCCATTGACGACGTGCCGGAGTGTTCCAACCGCAAGAGATCCAAGGTTACTGCACCCCAAGTGAAGAAGGTCCCGGCAGGGTTGGCTAGCGTTGATGGTTCTTTCACTACTAGCGCCACCCTCGATGACAAATAGGAAAGCGCTCTTGTTGCCTTCCTGCAGGTGAATATCGATGTGTTTGCTTGGCAACCATCTGATATCCCCGGTGTTCCCATGGAGGTAATTGAGCACAACCTTGATGTCTGCCCACATGCCTGACCCGTCAAGCAGAAAGTACGGAAGCATGCCTTGGAGAGGCAGCAGTTCATTACCGAAGAGATCAAGAAATTGGAGGCAGCTGGTTTGGTCAGAGGAGTACTGCATCCTACATAGTTAGCAAATCTAGTAGTGGTCTGGAAGGATAATGGGAAGTGGAGGCTTTGCATTGATTTCACAGACCTCAACAAGGCTTGCCCGAAGGACCCATTTCCCTTACCGCGCATCGACCAGATCGTGGATTCTACTTCGGGATGTGATTTATTTTCTTTCTGTATGCATATTCAGGATATCATCGGATCTTCATGTCCAAGGAATATGAAGAGAATACATCATTCATCACTCCATGTGGTATGTACTGCTTTGTCTGCATGCCGTTCGGATTGAAGAGTGCTGGGTCCATTTTTGCAAGGGTAGTCCAGATCAGTTTTGAGCCACAATTGCACAGAAATATAGAAGCCTATATGGATGATATTGTGGTCAAAACCAAGGATAAGGCCACCCTTATCCAGGATTTGGAAGAGACATTTGCTAATCTTTGCAAGATCAATCTGAAGCTCAATCTGGATAAGTGTGTATTTGGTGTTCCCTTCGACAATCTTCTTGGGTTCTTCGTGTCCCATCGGGGGATTGAAACCAAACCTGAAAAGATCAAGGCCATTGAGCGGATCCAAGCGCCAAGGACAGTTAAGGATGTGAGGCGCTTGACGGGATGCATTGTCACGCTGAGCAGATTCATCTCCAAGTCTGCCGAGCGTGCCCTGTTGTTCTTCAAGGTTTTGAAGAAGGCGGGCCTATGAAGTGGACCCCGGAAGCATATGCAGCTCTGTGGGAGTTAAAAGCCTGCCGGCAAGGATTATATTGGCCCACAGCCCTCCAAGATGCAGTTCAGTTAGTCATGAAATGTGAAGCCTGTCAGTTCCATTCCAAGAGAACACACCTGCCTGCCCAAGCCCTTCAGACAATCCCTCTATCATGGCCTTTTTCGGTCTGGGGGCTCGATATCCTCGGCCCCTTCCCCCGAGCAATTGGGGGCTCTGAATTCTTGTTCGTTGCCATCGACAAGTTTACAAAGTGGCCGGGAGTGACTACCGTGAGAAAGGTGACTACTCAGTCAGCTATCAAGTTCCTGAAAGAATTAGTGTATCGTTTTAGAGTTTGGGCAAGGATCATCACTGACAACGGCACCCAGTTCACGAGCCACGCCTTCATGCAATATGTTCATACCGTCGGATGCAAAATCTCATTCGCTTCTGTGGCAGACCCCTGGAGCAATGGACAAGCTGAGAGGGCGAACGCTGAAGTGCTTCATGGACTCAAGACATGGACTTTTGATATGCTGCAAAAGCACGGCATGCGGTGGATCGAGGAGCTGCCGGTAGTTCTCTGGTCCCTCAGAATGACACCTAACCGAGCTACTGGGCAGACTCCCTTCTCCCTGGTTTACGGGGCAGAAGCAGTTATCCCCATGGAACTCATTTACGGGTCCCCTCGAGTGCTTGCCTATGACGAGGTAGCGCAAGATCAGCACCGGCATGACAATGTTGTGCTACTCGAGGAGAACCGTCTCCGGGCTGCTATGCGTGCTGCACATTACCAGCAAGCCCTGTGTCGCAATCATAGCCACAGGGTTCATGCCCGATGTTTTGAGGAAGGTGACCTTGTCCTTAGGCGCGTTCAGTCCACCAAGGGTACAAACAAGCTGTCACCAAAGTGGGAAGGCCCTTACCGGGTGGTACGAGTCACCAGACCTGGTGCAGTCCGTCTGGAGACTGGGGATGGCACACACTTGCAAAACTCATGGAATATTGAGCATCTCCGTAAGTACTACCCGTAAGGTGCGAGGCTGTCGGGCACTGCCCGGTAGCCACCCTTTTGTACAGGCCTTGCCTTAGTTGCATGTAACCCCTTCTAGAAAGCCAGGGCGATGACCCCGTGCAAGATAAAATAAAGAAGCATTGTGGGGGGGCACCGATCGAAATCGCATGCATGCATGAGCACACCCAGATCACTTCATAAGCATTTCATGAGCATTTGCATATGCATATAGATAGGATTGGATCATGCATTCATTCTCATCTACATGGAGTTGCAAGTTCTTGCCGTGAACTTGACTCCGACAAGGGACGAGAAGATTGCACGGCATAGTGATCCCCAGCAAGCCAAACATATAAGTTTACCTCTTGTCCATTAGTGTTCTGTAAGCTATAACTTGTGCATAGAGAAACCTCGTTGCTCTCTTGGAACCAGGGTGCTCCCATCCTTGGCTCGAATGCTGCTTCGGCCTGGATGGTCGCAGTGGCCCTTGGTAAAAAGGGAGTGGGCGGGGGGATGGCACCTCAGTCTGTTCCCCGGTAGACATGGTTCTCTGGCAGATGAAAAGGGTGCCGGCAGGATATCCTGCCAGGGAAAACTCATTTTATTACAGTAAAGAGGCACTCCACCTCGGCACGGACATATACATGCATGGGTTCCCCGCAAGGTTTATCTCTTTCATTGACATGTAGATACAAGTATAAGCATTACAGAACACAGACATGGATGAAAGGATTACATTATTTGAATTAAAATTTGGCGACTGCCTACAGGTTTAAGATTAAAAAAATAAGTGCCTCGTAAACTCCTCTCCTTGTCCTTCTTATCCCAGGTAATGCGATAAGAGAAGAAGAAGGCAGGGGCAGCCTCTTAGCAGGGGAATGGCGAGGCTGCGAAGGAGGAAGACATGCGGGACACCTCGAGAGTCCCCTGGCAACCACTTCTAGGACCCGACCAGGGGCTCCAGCACGGGCACCGGCAGAGGAAGGCGCCAGAGTCCGGCCAGAAGACCCCAAAAGGAAGCGGAAGCACCAGGGGAACGAGCCTTTTCCCGGCAGCCGGAAGAAATGGTGATGACGGTGCCGGGAAAAGGGGGGAAGAGCCAGGCTGACGGGCAGCAGGTCACCAATACGAGACGAACACGTCGATGCGGTCGTACTCCTACTAGGCGGCCTGCCTCCCATCTTCTCCTTCTCCCCAGGCTTCATCTCCATCAACACCGCTTGGGAGAAGGCCAAGGCCCCAGTCCGGCGCCCTCAGCAGAGGAATAGCAAGCAGCCGGGATGGCCAAGGGGCTAGAGGCATGCTGCATCCCACCTTGGTGGGCAGGAAGACGCGCCTCCCATCGATGTCGGCCCCAAGACCTCCGGAAGGGGCAGTGCTGGGATTACCAATGATCTCCATCCCTGCCTCCCATACGAGCACCGAAGATACCAAAAGACTCGCCACGCCAAGGACCAGGCTCACGCCCCAAGAATCAATACCAGCATGAGGCAACAAATGCCCTGAGCCAGAGTCCGGGGGCTGGCCCCAGGCTTCCTTCTCCAACATGACCAGGAGAGAACAAGGGAAGAAGAAGGAGAATGCAAAGGTGGATGGCTCTGCCCTCCTCCACCCCTCCCTTTTATAGGCTAGACGGGGAAGGGCTGCTGCTCCATTCACAGGTGATCACTGCCCTCCTCCGCCAATTCAAGAAGGGTGGGGCCTTTCCAAGGTACTCTCTCGCGCCATGCGCCTCCGTTACCTACCCCACGCGATGCATGCTGCATACATGGCTAAAAATAAGGGCGCGCTGTGGGAAGAGTAAATTGGTAGTTTCTACCCCGTGCGTTAAAGTCATTCACGGGCCATCACTGGAGCCGCCCCACCACTATTGGCTTTACATCACGCACGGGGAAACTAGAAAACTAACCCGGAATCAAGGTTGATGAAGCAGTGATGGAAAACTTAAGGGGCCAACCCCTTCAGCAACCTTGCCTATGCACTTATTAGGCCCTACCCCGATGATGCTCAGCAGCGCGTTCAGGGCAGGCCCGGGGGCTTCTGTCGGTGCAAAAAACGCTGGGTCTGTTGCCCAACTGTGCATAGGCACAAGAACAAGATTGAAGCACCAGTTTAAGTCAAAGATTGAAGGACCAAGAGATTTGAGGAACCAACATGCAGTCTGGAAGGACCAAGGTCGAGCCATAAGAGCAAGATATCGACAAGAGAAGGGCCTCCCTTGCCGGGCAGGCGAGCCCGGCAAGGGGCGAGGCCACCGCAAGGAGCAGGCGACCGAGGCACCTCGGCAAGGTCTGGCCGGGCTTGCGGGGGAAGAATCACCCCGCCAACCACTCAAGCACGACCCACGTCGTCAATCAGTGCGGTGTCAAGCCACAAGATGATTAAGTGGCAGCCGTTCGCCACATGGCAGCCATTTCCTATAGAAGAAGCCTACATATGACACCCGTCCTGCGACATGTCAAGAGAACAGGTACGGAGCTGGCAAGATAGCCCGGCATGCCTTGTCGGGCGTCCAGTGATGTGACACTAAGCGGCGCATTTAATGCACCTTGTCAGCCCACGGAGTTAGGTATGATAGCATTGTTTGCTATCAATCAGTGGACAAATGACCACTTTGCCACTGTGGTGACCCCTTTAATCTATAAAAGGAGGCCCATGGCACTCATAGGAGGGGTTAGAGGGTTGGAAAGTTGACAAACCCAACCAACTACATGCGCGTAGTCACTACGGCCTCGAGGCAAGCCCTGCCGGGCAAGGGTACAACGCACGACCACGTTCATTCCACCATTAATCCACTAAAGTAGGAGTAGGGTCTTACACCTCGCGGCAGCCTGAATCTGGGTAAATCGCTTATGTGCTCTCTGTCGCGCGGCCATACACTAGTCTGCTCTTTGTGCAATGCGACGTCCCCCTGCCAAGCCAACAAGGGGCCACCCGGTCCCATAGGTGGCCGCGGACATCCCGCGACAACGCCGGACCGCCGGTTTCAACCTCGCCTCCGCCCCTTCTTCCCCGAACGATATGGAGCTTGCGGTCGAGCTCACCGGTGGGTCCTGCGACCACCACCGGACGCGGCGTGGCTCGGAGAAGCCGCCCGTGTCTCCGGCGCCCGGAGTGGTGGCCGGGGGCGCCGGCAGTCTCCCGCCGACGAGGCCTTTGCCTCCTACGTCACGGGTGGGAGGAGGGAGAAGACCCTGCGGGTGGTCCCCACAGGTCAGCGACCCCGACAGCGGGCCCCACCCGTTTAGTGGAGACGTACCACCCAAAGTCGCCTCCCCGAGGCGTAGGCACACTGCCCGAAAGGCGCCTTCAGCATCACCACATCCTTCGCGCCGCTGAGCCACTGGGCTGAGCCCAGTGGGCGCTGTTTAGCTGGGCTTCACCCGTGCGCGTTATAAGGTTGATTTCTTTCTTCCTTTTCTTTTTCCTGGAATGTTGTAAAATCCATAATCAATTCATTAGAACTCCAAATTTGATTATTCAAATTTCTAGTAGCTCCTAAATTCATGCTCTATCATGTGGTGCTATTTTCACATTTTTCCAAAAACATTTCATTCACAATTATTTATTAAATCCTATTTTTCCATGTCTATGGTAAGCCTTAGAAAATCACAGAGAGCCCATTTTTGATCCAAATGCCATGATTCAAATTTTTAGATGCATATAAGTTCATAAGTTAGTTTATGAAAAAAAATCCTAATACTTTCTGTGCCACATCAAGTAATTGTCCATTTCTTCATGTATAGCCAACTTTACAAATCCCTAGGAAAATCATTACAACTCCAAACCCAGTGAAACCAACTCCTAGGGACTTCTAAAATCACTCCTTGTTAAATGGGTGCCTTTGCTCATTTTCAAAAAAAAAAATGTTTCTGTACACTTCTTGCCAATCATTAAATCCCTTATCTCCATCATATTGAAATGTTCAAAAATACCCATTGATCCAATTCCAACGAAACCACTTTGGTTATTTTCCATACAAACAGGGATGTCCTAGAAAAGTCAAATTCATATTTTTAGAGCACTTTTATTTTCTGTCGTGTTGTGTTGCTTATTATGATTGCTTTCGACGATAGTTGACAAAGTAGACGGAATGCTTGGAGATGGACCAAAGGAGTTGAAGACTTTGCTAAGCCACGCAAGCAGCCCTTTGACCATGTCTATGAATCCCTTTTATGCATGTCATATAGCACTTTCTTATTGTTGCATCGGAATCTTGATGAGATGGTATCCACTTTGGTGGGTTGCCTTCGTTACTCCCTTGTCGATATTTGCATTGTGCATGACCCTACCTTCCTATGAGGGTTATGCAGGTGGGAGTAGATAGGATGCCAAAGTAGTTTCTACGCAAAAAGGGACAGGTATATGCATGCTGCTGGAGACAAAAATATTTTTAAAAGATTTTTGAAAACCCCGTCGGGTGCACTAAGGCCCAAGGGAGATGTTGAGCTAAGTAACCACTTGATGACGAAGTGGTGTACCGAGGCAAGTGAGTGTGTTGTTTTCGAAAACGGATTGGTTTAAATTGCGATCGTTACTCCAACCAAACATGCGCAACCACTCTACCCTTATATGGGAAAGGGCATTATTGATTACCTAGTTCGTGCTAGCATGGATGCTCGCATTACTAGTGACAGGAGTGGCATGGTCACTCTCGGGACGGGGGTGTGCTTGGATAGGCGGCCATGACTGTTTTTACAGGGCACCGGACTCACCGTTGGTACCCCCTTGCTTGTGTTGTATGATGAATATGGGAGCGTGGCTCCACAAAGTTTATTATGTGACAATGTTTGGCATGGGGGATGTTACCAATCGAGTGGACACTATGTTAGTCACGGTTAGGGAAAGGTAGTGATCGGGTGCTTACCCCGGATACTTGAGGTACCGCGGGTCGTGGATGACACGGAATTTCCTCGGATCTTGTGGGTAAAGTGTGCAACCTCTGCAGAGTGTCAAACTATTCGAATAGCCGTGTCCATGGTCAAGGACAGTTGGATAACCGCTCTTGGGATACGCCCATTGTCTACAAGAGCTGGTGTGTGTGTGTTTGTGTGGGTGAAAGCTACTTGAGTCGAGTTTAATGACTTGACATGTTGATTAAGATGGAGTTGATCCAAACTCTGTTTATGTTGATACCTATAACCTATTCACATGGAGATCTAAATACTTATGATGCATGCTTTACAAAGTTGTTAGGACATGTCATTGCACTCAAAACTAGCTTTATGCAAAATTATCTACTTAGTGCTATATCATGCATTGTTGTACCTTGTTTCAAAACATGGGTTGCTTGTGAGTACATTAAAATTACTCATTGTCTGGCCACTGGTTATTTTATTGGCTGGGCATGAAATAAATAGGATATAATGAAGAGTACCTCCATGACGAACGTGCGAGCTAGGATGCTTCCCAGTCAGAATGTCTGTAGGGTTAAGGAAGATGGCATGGGTTCATGCTATAGTTGAAGATTCCCGCTGCGAGTTTATGAAGACTTGGCCATAAAGGTCATATTTGAGTAAAACAGTATGTATTGGATGTAAGACTCTTGATATTCAGTTTCTGTGTGTTCAGTGAGCATTGATCTCTGGGATCACTGTACACGTGCATTCGGCGATCACGACTTATGAGTCGGGTTCCCCACACATAAATTGTTTGCTCACAAAATCCCTATGCATAGGAAGTGGGTTAGACTTAAATGTGCTAGTCATATGCTTCACGATGCTCCCATTATGTTTCAATTCTTATCCTTTATGTGAGCATCATGGAAATCATCATGCCTAGTTAGAAAGGCATTAAAGAAAAGCGCTTGTTGGGAGACAACCCAATAATTACCCTTACTATTTTTGTGTGTTCACATGATTATGATACTATAGTAATCAGGTTCTATAGCTTTTGTTTCAATGAAGTGCCAAGTAAGACCTTTGGGATGGTCTATGGCGATAGTTGATTTGATCTTGTTGAAAAACAGAAACTTTTGCGCTCATTGCCAGAATTTTAGAAATTCACAGAAGCGTGATTTTGATCTGAATTTTTTACACAGGATTGATATACAAATTTCCCAGCTTTTCCTAATTTTTAAGAATTTTTGGAGTTACATAAGTACACAAATGTTCTAGATTACTACAGACTGTTCTCTTTTTGACAGATTCTATTTTCATTGTGTTGTTTGCTTATTTTGATGAATCTATGGGTAGTATCGGAGGGTATGAACCATGGAGAAGTTGGAATACAGTAAATATTACACCAATATAAATTTAGAATGAGTTCACAACAGTACCTAGGTGGTGATTTACTTTATTATACTAACGGATCTCATTAGTTTTCTGTTGAGTTTTGTGTTGTGAAGTTTTCAAGTTTTGGGTAAAGATTTGATGGACTATGGAATAAGGAGTGGCAAGATCCTAAGATTGGGGATTCCCAAGGCACCCCAAGGTAATATTCAAGGACAATCAAGCATCTAATCTTGGGGATGTCCCGGATGGCATTACCTCTTTCGTCTTCAATCCATCGGTAAATTTACTTGAGGCTATATTTTTATTCACCACATGATATGTGTTTCTCTTGGAGGGTCTTGTATGCTATGAGTATTTGATTTTTAGTTTGACACAATCATCCTTGCTTAACACACCTTTTGAGAGGGACGCACATTAATCGTGAATATATTAGAATACCTATGTGCTTCACTTATATCTTTTGAGCTGGGTAGTTGCTGTAGCGCTTCACTTATATCTTCCTAGAGCACGGCGGTGGTTTTATTTTGAAGAAATTGATGAACTCTCATACTTCAATTATATTATTTTGATAGTACTAAAATACCATGGTAGTTTTCTTAGGTTATTAATTTAGTCCTAATATGATAGGCATCCAAGAGGGATATAATAAAAACTTTCATATAAAGAGCATTGAATACTATGAGAAGTTTGATTCCTTGCATTTGTTTTGAGATATAAAGATGGTGATATTAGATTCATGATAGTGAGTAATTGTGGATAGGTAGAAATACTTGTGTTATAGTTTGTGATTCCCGAAGCATGCACGTATGGTGAACCATTATGTGATGAAGTCGAAGCATGATTTTTTTATTGTCTTCCTTATGAGTGTCGGTCGGGGACGAGCGGTGGTCTTTTCCGACCAATCTATCCCCCTAGGAGCATGTGAGTACTTTATGATGGTCTTTTCCTAGAACCATTACTTTGTTTTTATAGCTAATAATTTTTTGCAATAAGTATGTGAGTTCTTTATGACTAATGTTGAGTCCATGGATTATACGCACTCTCACCCTTCCACCATTGCTAGCCTCTCTAGTACCGCGCAACTTTTGCCGGTGCATTAAACCCACCATATACCCTTCCTCAAAACAGCCACCATACCTACCTATTATGGCATTTCCATAGCCAGTTCGAGATATATTCCCATGCAACTCCCACCATTCCTTTTATTTGTGACACATACCATCATTGTCATATTGCATTGCATGATCATGTAGTTGGCATAGTATTTGTGGCTTGGCCACCGTTCAAATTTTTATACAGGTCAGTCTTGATCATTGCACATCACGGTACACCACCGGAGGCATTCACATAGAGTCATATCTTTTGTTCTAGTATCGAGTTGTAATTCTTGAGTTGTAAGTAAATAAAAGTTTCATGATCATCATTATTAGATCATTGTCCCATGTGAGGACAGGATTATGGAAGATATGATTCCCTCACAAGTTGGGATGAGAATTCGGACTTAAAAAATAAAAAAGAGGCCAAAGAGGCCAAATAAAAAAAGAGGCCAAAGAGCCCAAACAAAAAAAGAGAAAAAATGAGAGAAAAAGAGAGAATGGACAATGTTACTATCCTTTTTCCACACTTGTGATTCAAAGTAGCACCATGATGTTCATGATAGAGAGTCTCCTATGTTGTCACTTTCATATACTAGTGGGAATTTTTTATTATAGAACTTGGCTTGTATATTCCAATGATGGGCTTCCTCAAATTGTCCTAGGTATTCGTGAGCAAGCGAGTTGGATGCACACCCACTTAGTTTCCTTTTGAGCTTTCATGAACTTATAGCCCTAGTGCATCCGTTGCATGGAAATCCCTACTCACTCACATTGATACCTATTGATAGGCATATCCATAGCATGTTTATATGCCTAGTTGATGTGAGACTATCTCCTTCTTTTTGTCTTCTCCACAACCACCATATTCTATTCCATCTATAGTGCTATATCCATGGCTCACGCTCATGTATTGCATGAAAGTTGAAAAAGTTTGAGAACATCGAAAGTATGAAACAATTGCTTGGCTTGTCATCGGGGTTGTGCATGATTTAATATTTTGTGTGATGAAGATGGATCATAGCCAAACTATATGATTTTGTAGGGATAACTTTCTTTGGCCATGTTATTTCGAGAAGACACAATTGCTTTATTAGTATGCTTGGAGTACCATTGTTTTATGTCAATATTAAACTTTTGTTTTGAATCTTATGTATCTGAATATTCATGCCACAATAAATAAAATTACATGGATAAATATGTTCGGTAGCATTCCACATCAAAAATTCTGTTTTATCATTTGCCTACTCGAGGACGAGTAGGAATTACGCTTGGGGATGCTTGATACGTCTCCAACATATCTACAATTTTTAATTGTTTCATGCTATTTTCGACATGTGATAGTATACGAAAATGGATTGCAAAATCATATGTGTACATGTCCCTGGGTGCATGTTTAGTCCCCATGAAAGAAATTTCTAACATCGAGAATTTTAATTTTAAAATCCAGTAAATCCAAAACTAAGTTGAAATTCATGAAACTTATCGTGGTGTCATATGGACACCAATTGACTGTGGTATTATTTTTTTGTTCAAATTTGAGACAACTTTTGATATAATCTTCTTACATACAGGAAATTATAAATAATTATCAAACAATATCACAAACGGACTCTTCATTCGAACCGTGTGTGTTAGACCAGCAATGTACGTGTCCTGCTTCGGTTAAGCAATAAAGCGGCAGCATTAATCATCAAAAAGGGAAAAAATCAATATAACATGTGCCGCGCATGCGTCTCGTGTGCTCTACGAGCATGCGTGAATTGACGAGATGCACGCTAGCTGATACGTCTCCAACATATCTATAATTTTTTATTGTTCCATGCTATTACATTATCTGCTTTGGATGTTTTATATGCATTAATATGCTATTTTATATTATTTTTGGGACTAACCTATTAACCTAGAGCCCGGTGCCAGTTTCTGTTTTTTCCATGTTTTTGAGTTTTACAAAAAAAGGTATATCAAACGGAGTCCAAACGAGCTGAAACTTTACGTTGACTTTTTATGGACCAAAAGAGAACCCTGATGCATCGGAGCAAGGCCAGGAGGTGGACGAGGAGTCCACAAGCCTAGGGGCGCGCCCCCTGGATTTAGGCCCCTCAAGCGTCCCCCTGATGTGAGACCGACGCCAAAAATTCCTATAAATCCTGAAACCCCCAGAAAGAGACCTAGATCGGGAGTTATTCTGCCGCAAGCCTCTGTAGCCACGAAAAACCAATCGGGGGCCCATTTTCGCACTATCGGTGGGGGAAACCATCACCGGTGGCCATCTTCATCATCTCGGTGGTCTCCATGACGAGGAGGGAGTAGTTCACCCTCGGGGCTGAGGGTATGTACCAGTAGCTATGTGTTTGATCTCTCTCTCTCTCGTGTTCTTGATATGGCACGATCTTGATGTACCACGAGCTTTGTAAGGGATATCTACAAGAACGTTTCAGACTCCGAAAAGTAATAGGTATGTGCTACGATAAGTAAACCAACTCCAAAACTTTTCCAATGGCAATTTTACTCCGTTTTGGAATATTCTTAATAATTAGGAAAATAAAAAGTAGTCTGAGAAGTGCATGAGGAGGCGACAAGCCTTGGGGGCGCGCCCTACCCCCCTGGGCGCACCTCCTAGGCTTGTGGCCACCTCGTGTGCCCTCCAGACTCCGTTTTCTTGTAGTACACTTCTTTTTGGGTCGATAAAAGTCATTATATAGTCTCCTGAAGGTTTTGACCATCATACCACAACAAAATCCTCTGTTCTTGTATTTAGCTATTCCTGCAGCTGATTTGGAGCAAGATGTCTTCGAAAGAGTCGGTCGGGGAGAGTCGTGTCTCTCACCCGATGCCTGGCCCAAGAGCATACAACGAAGCTGACCTGGTCAACGGAGGAAGAGATGGAGGCTGGCCTGAAAAGAATAGATGCCATGGAGGAGGATCAAGAAGTTACTTCTCGCCCTCGACCAGAAGCCATACTGGAGGAACTCTAGAGCTCAACAATACCGAATTTGGTCATACCTCCCAATGCTAGATTTATCTCTTATGATAACATGAAAAAGAGTGTTGCCTTTTCCCCCGCAGCTAGGAAGCATCCATGGGTCATCGGAGCACTAGCCGTCATAGGCAAACTCCATAAGGAAATAATGGATCTCAAACAGAAATTCAATAGGCTTGAGGAGGAAAATCGCATCCTGAAGGGTATTATCGCCAAGAAGATCTCATCACCACCTCCGAAAAAAGAGATCTAAATACATGGGTATGGGCACTCCCCTTGGCAACTGCCAAGCTTGGGGGAGGTGCCCCGGTATCGTATCACCATCACATCTTTACCTTTATCGTTTTTTTCTTAGTTTGATCCTTTTGGTTGCATCTTGACCTCGTAGAATAAAAGTTTTTAGTATGATCTAGCTTGAGTTTTGCTTTGTGTTCCATCTATGTAATCGAGTATGTGAGTTATATAATAAAGAGTAATTTTGAGTTGAGGGCTTTGCTTTCTTACTACGATCTTGAGGGAAAAGAAAAGGAAAGGAATAAAAGAGATAAAAAGATTATATAATGATCCTATGGAGAGTGATGACTTCACATATAAAGAGTATCATGAATAAAATTTGTTGAGAGTTGACAAACGTAGTTTTGGTCATTGTTGCGATTAATAGGAAGTAATAAAGAAAAAGAGGCTTCACATATAAATATACTATCTTGGACATCTTTTGTAATTGTGAGCACTCGTTAAAATATTATATGCTAAAAGGTTAATGTTGGACAAGGAAGACAACATAATGGGTTATGTTTTCTTATATCCGAATAGAAGTCATATTGTTATGGATCCTCCAACATATTGTGCTTGTTTCTCATCCCTTGCTAACCAAATCTTTCACACCAAGTAGAGATACTACTTGTGCATCCAAAAACCCCTTAACCCAGTTTTTCCATGAGAGTCCACTATACCTACCTATGGATTGAGTAAGATCTGTCAAGTAAGTTGTCATCGGTACAAGCAACAAAATTTCTCTCTAAATATGTATGATCTTTTAGTGTGAAGAAAATAACCTTTATACGAACTTGTGATATGGAAGAATTAAAAGCGATGGACTGCATAATAAAGTTCTCTATCACAAGCGGCAATATAAAGTGATGTTCTTTTGCATTAAGATTTTGTGCATCCAACCATAAAAGCGCATGACAACCTATGCTTCCCTCTGCGAAGGGCCTATCTTTTACTTTCATCTTCTACCTTTACAAAAGAGTCATGGTGATCTTCACCTTTCCTTTTTACACTTTTTCTTTTTGGCAAGCACTATGTGTTGGAGAAACATCCAGATATATATACCCTCTCGGATGTAGGTTATCATAAATTATTATTGTTGTCATTACCCTTGAGGTAAAAGATTGGGAGGCGAAACTATAAGCCCCTATCTTTCTCTGTGTCTGATTGAGGCTTTGAACCCATAAGTATCCCATGAGTGTTACCAATTGTGAAAGACTAAATGATAGTTGAGTATGTGAACTTGCCGAAAAGCTCTTACATTGACTCTTTCCGATATTATGATAGATTGCAATTGCTTCAATGACTGAGATCATAGTTTGTTGGTTTTCAATAGAGTTTCTGATTTATACTTTATCTTGTGAACGAATTGTTACTTTAGCATAAGAAATTATAAGACAATATATGTTGCTGTTCTAAAGATGATCATGATGCCCTCATGTCCGTATTTTATTTTATCGACACATCTATCTCTAAACATGTGGACATATTTATTGATTTCGGCTTTCGCTTGAGGACAAGCGAGGTCTAAGCTTGGGGGAGTAGATACATCCATTTTTCATCATGCTTTTATATTGATATTTATTGCATTATGGACTGTTATTACACATTATGGTACAATACTTATGCCTTCCCTCTCTTATTTTACAAGGTTTACATGAAGAGGGAGAATGCCAGCAGCTGGAATTCTGAACCGAAAAGGAGCAAATCTGAGAGACCTATTCTACACAACTCCAAAAGTCCTAAAAATTTACGGAGAATTATTTTGGAATATATAAAAAATATTGGGTAAAGAAAATACCAAAGGGGACCCACCAGGTGGCCACAAGCCTGGGGGGAGCGCCCTACCCCCTAGGCACGCCCCTAGGGCTCGTGGGCCCCCTGGCAGGTCTCAGGTGCCCATCTTCTATTATATGGAGGGTTTTGACCTGGAAAAATCATAAGAAAGGTTTCGGGACAAAGCGCCGCCGTCTCGAGGCAGAAGCAATCTAGGGCTCCGGCGGAGCTGTTCTGCCGGGGAAACTTCCCTCCGGGAGGGGGAAATCGAAGTCATCGTCATCACCAATGATCCTCTCATCAAGAGGGGGTCAATATCCATCAACATCTTCACTAGCACCATCTCCTCTCAAACCCTAGGTCATCTCTTATATCCGATATTTGTCTCAAAACCTCAGATTGGTACCTATGGGTTGCAAGTAGTGTTGATTACTCCTTGTAGTTTATGCTAGTTGGTTTATTCGGTGGAAGATAATATGTTCAGATCCTTAATGATATTAAATACCCCTCTGATTATGAACATGAATATGCTTTGTGAGTAGTTACTTTTGTTCCTGAGGACATGGGAGAAGTCTTGTTATAGGTAATCATGTGAATTTGGTATTCGTTCGATATTTTGATGAGATATATGTTGTCTTTCCTCTAGTGGTGTTATGTGAAGGTCGACTACATGACACTTCACCATGATTTGGGCCTAGGGGAAGGCATTGGGAAGTAATAAGTAGATGATGGGTTGCTAGAGTGACAGAAGCTTAAATCCTGGTTTATGCATTGCTTTGTAAGGGGCTTATTTGGATCCACATGTTTCATGCTATGGTTAGATTTATCTTAATTCTTCTTTCATAGTTGCGGATGCTTGCAAGAGGGGTTAATCATGAGTGGGAGGCTTGTCCAAGTAAGGACAACACCCAAGCACCGGTCCACCCACATATCAAATTATCAAAGTAACGCACGTGAATCATATGAGCATGATGAAAACTAACTTGACAATAATTCCGATGTGTCCTTGGGAGCGCTTTGCTTTATATAAGAGTTTGTACAGGCTTGCCTGTTGCTACAAAAAGGATTGGGCCAACTTGCTGCACCTTAGTTACACTTGTTACTTGTTACCTGTTACGAATTATCTTATCACAAAACTATCTGTTACCGACAATGTTGGTACTTGCAGAGAATACCTTGCTGAAAACCGCTCATCATTTCTTTCTGCTCCTTGTTGGGTTCGACACTCTTACTTATCGAAAGGACTAGATAGATCCCCTATACTTGTGGGTCATCAATACTCTCCTGGCTGAGGAGGACCTGGTATGTATTCCTCTTCTTCTGACTCTTCCTCACTTTCTGGTAGTCCAGCTTCAACCTAACCTTCCTCAACCTGACCTTGCTCTGCCTCATCCCATTGATCTTGCTCAGCCTGCTCTTATAACACTTGCACTTTCTCAGCATTTTCCTCTTACACTTGCACTTGATGTGACTGCTCCTCTTGCACTTGCTCCTTCTTAGGCCCCATGCCACTGAATTTGGCCAAAGGAGGATCCTCGTCATCAGAATGAACTGGAATAGGAGAAATATATGACCTCATGCTGTTATCATGATCAAGAAATATCTGGTGGAAATGGTTCCCATTCAGAGCATAATCCTCCATGTTCTCTGTCATTGTGTTGTCCCCTAACTTAATTTATCTTAAACCATTCTTATACACTGTCAATCCAGGAACACACCAGTAAGCCATGATCCTGCCCTCAAACTCATACCCAATTTCCTCCACTAGACTGGCAACAATAGTAGGTGTCCAATTATCTATGTCACAGTTGTCATACCAAATGGAGTGGCCCTTTTGGTAATCCCTATGCTTACCTGCACATAGGAAATAGTCACCATGTATGATCTCAACAGAGAAGTGGTTGCTTAGGTGTCCTGCAAAACAATGGAAATGAAAAAATGTTCAGATAGTAATATAGACAGAGATAACACTAAAGCCATTTTCTGATAATTGAAGACATGGCACAACCATGCTATTTGAGAGCATCTAAGCTAGGAAATTGACACAATGTAACTGCACCAATCTAACCAAAGTGTCAATGTTCAAACATTAATAATAGATAGAGACAACACTAAATTCATCCATTTCCTGATAATTGAAGACATGACCCAACCATGCTATTTAAGAGCATTTGAGCTAGAAATAGCTCAGTGTAACTGCACCAATCTAACCAAAGTGTCAATGCTCAAACAGGTTCACAAATAGATACTTTAGATAGGTTCAGATATTGAAAGTTCAGACATTTTCATAACAAAAGCATGGATTTCATGGCCTCTCCAGTAAACAAATTTATGATCTTTCACATCCAAAAGCATGTTCTTTTGGGGGATCTGGCAAAAAAACGGTCATCTCATGAACAAAACAACATATCATCGACACATGTAACCTAATTGAAGCTAACATTTTCGGCCAAACTAACAAGGCATACCCTTTGCCTAACAAATTGAGCAAATCAAAACCTAATTTACCTCTGTAAAATGATAGTTCAACTACGAAGTCCCTATCGAAAGGCCTCATGAAACCCTAATTTTGATTTGCCACTAACTTCACCATCCACGGCTAAAACCCTACATGAGCACCCCATCCGTGACAAAAGAGAGGGGAAAGAGCCCTAAACCCTAATCCGTATGCGCAATTGAGTCGAAGGCGCACTCTTTCCCGAAGTTAAAATGGACAGATCGGCCAGAGAAGGTGGTAACGACGGCGACGTAGCGTACAACGGCGGTGAGGCATGCTCCTCATGCCGAGAGGGAGCGAGAGGGACGTCACGTAGGCCCCTGCCAAACGAAGCAGACGGCGGCGGCTCGGCGGCCGTCGCCACACTCGGCCGCGCGGGCGAGCTCGAGGTCACACCTTGGCAGCAACGACGAACAGGGGAGTGGAGTAGAGCAGGGGAGAGGAGAGCGACTCGGTCTGGTCCGACCAGGTGGATGGCTCGGTCCGACCAGGTGGACTGCTATTTTATTCCCTGACGATTTTGCAACCCTCCCCCCCACCACACACATTCCCCCGAATTGATCAGACGAGACTAGGTGCTGATGAGTTGGTGGTCAACGCACGCGTGGACAAGCCAGTCAACTGCCAAATCAATGCGTATGTACAAGAAATCGTAAGTTGAACCATATGTGACCACCTGAGACAAGTTCGATGACTGTATTTAGGGTATTTGTAAGTACGAGGACTAAAGTAGCCATCGCGACGAGTATGAATACCTCTAGTGAATTTTTCTCATGTGGCAACTGATACGTCTCCGTCGTATCTACTTTTCCAAACACTTTTGCCCTCGTTTTGGACTCTAACTTGCATGATTTGAATGGAACTAATCTGGACTGACGCTGTTTTCAGCAGAATTGCCATGGTGTTATTTATGTGCAGAAACAAAAGTTCTCAGAATGACCTGAAACTCCACGGAGCATATTTTTGGAAATAATAAAAAATACTGGCAAAAGATCAAGACCAGGGGGCCCACACCCTAGCCACGAGGGTGGGGGCGCGCCTGCCCCCTGGGCGCGCCCCCTACCTCATGGGCCCCTGGAGCTCCTCCGACCTCAACTCCAACTCTATATATTCACTTTCAGGGATAAAAAATAAAGGAGAAGGATTCATCGCGTTTTACGATACGGAGCCGCCGCCAAGCCCTAAAACCTCTCAGGAGGGCTGATCTGGAGTCTGTTCGGGGCTCCGGAGAAGGGAATCCATCACCGTCATCATCATCAACCATCCTCCATCACCAATTTCATGATGCTCACCACCGTGCGTGAGTAATTCCATCATAGGCTTGCTAGACGTTGATGGGTTGGATGAGATTTATCATGTAATCGAGTTAGTTTTGTTAGGGTTTGATCCCTAGTATCCACTATGTTCTGAGATTGATGTTGCTATGACTTTGCTATGCTTAATGCTTGTCACTAGGGCCCGAGTGCCATGATTTCAGATCTGAACCTATTATGTTTTCATGAATATATGAGTGTCATTGATCCTTTCTTGCAAGTCTATAGTCACCTACTATGTGTTATGATCCGGCAACCCCGAAGTGACAATAATCGGGACCACTCCCGGTGATGACCATAGTTTGAGGAGTTCATGTATTCACTATGTGTTAATGCTTTTGTCTGGTACTCTATTAAAAGGAGGCCTTAATATCCCTTAGTTTCCGCTAGGACCCCGCTACCACGGGAGGGTAGGACAAAAGATGTCATGCAAGTTCTTTTCCATAAGCACGTATGACTATATTCGGAATACATGCATACATTACATTGATGAATTGGAGCTAGTTCTGTGTCACCCTAGGTTATGACTGTTACATGATGAACCACATCCAGCATAATTCTCTATCACCGATCCATTGCCTACGAGCTTTCCATATATTGTTCTTCGCTTATTTACTTTTCTGTTGCTATTGTTACAATCACTACAAAATACCAAAAACATTACTTTCGCTATCATTACCTTTTTCTACCGTTGCCACTACTATAATATTACTTTGCTACTAAATACTTTGCTGCAGATATTAAGTTTCTAGGTGTGGTTGAATTGATAACTCAGCTGCTAATACTTGAGAATATTCTTTGGCTCCCATTGTGTCGAATTGATAAATTTAGGTTGAATACTCTACCCTCGAAAACTGTTGTGATCCCCTATACTTGTGGGTTATCAAGACTATTTTCTGGCGCCGTTGCCGGGGAGCATAGCTCTATTCTTTGAGTCACTTGGGATTTATATCTGCTTATCATTATGAAGAACTTGAAAGATCTAAGAACCAAGATTTATCCCTCAACTACGAGGGGGGGTAAGGAACTGCCATCTAGCTCTGCACTTGATTCACCTTCTATCTTGAGTAAGCTTGCGACACCTAAACCTGCTTCTGCTATTCATTCTGATATGTCGCATGTTATTGATGATGCCACTTCTTCTATGCATGATACTTATGATGAAACTACTTCTATGCTTGACACTACTATGCCACTTGGTGAATTTATTGATGAACAACTTGCTAGGGTTAGAGAGAATGAAATTATTGAAACTGATAATATTGATGAAAGTGATGATGAAGACTCTCCCCCTAATAAATATGAATTGCCTATTGTTCCTGAGGGTTATGTTATGGATGAAGAAGCTACTAGAGCTATTTTAGCTTGCAATGATAGATATGATCTAAAAAGGTTATTAGCTAAATGGAAGCAGCAATCCCTTAATGCTAGAATGAAACCTGACCCTGCTTTTGCTACTTCACCTATCTGTGTTACTGATAAGGATTATGAATTCTCTATTGATCCTCATATAATTACTTTGGTTGAATCTGATCCTTTTTATGGCTATGAATCTGAAACTATTGTGGCACATCTTACTAAATTAAATGATATAGCCACCCTGTTCACTAATGATGAGAGAACTCGTTACTTTTATATCCTTAAAATATTCCCATTCTCATTAAAGGGTGATGCTAAGATATGGTTTAATTCTCTTGATCCTGGTTGTGTGCGTAGTCCCCAGGTTATGATTTATTACTTCTCTGCTAAATATTTCCCTGCTCATAAGAAACAAGCTGCTTTAAGGGATATATATATAAATTTTGTGCAAATTGAAGAAGAGAGTCTCCCACAAGCTTGGGGGAGGCTTCTCCAATTACTTAATGCTTTGCCTGATCATCCTCTTAAGAAAAATGAAATACTTGATATCTTTTATAATGGACTAACCGATGCTTCTAGAGATTACCTGGATAGTTGTGTTGGTTCTGTTTTCAGGGAAAGAACACCGGATGAAGCTGAAATTCTATTGAATAATATGTTGACAAATGAAAATAATTGGACACTTCCTGAGCCAACTCCTGAGCCTATTCCTAAACCAACTCCGAAGAAGAGAGGTGTTCTATTTCTCAGTCCTGAAGATATGCAAGAGGCAAAGAAATCCATGAAAGAAAAGGGTATTAAAGCTGAAGATGTTAAGAATTTACCTCCTATTGAAGAAATACATGGTCTTAATTTACCGCCTGTTGAAGAAATATATGGTTTTAATTCATCACCTATTGAAGAAACACATGGTCTTGATAACCTGACACAGGTAGTAAAGGTAAATTCTCCCTATAGATATGATAAACCTAAAATCCCATTTACTAAGTTTGCTAGCCCATGCTTAGATGAGTTTGATAAATTTATGGTTAAGCAAGAAGACTTCAATGCTTATTTTGATAGAGAATTAAAACGCGGTGCTGATATGCTTGAACACTTGGGTGACTATATGGCTAATGTTAAAGGTGAACTTAAACTTATTAGTAAACATGCTTATATGGTTACCACTCAAGTAGAATAAGTACTTAAAGCTCAAAATGATTTTCTCAATGAATTGAATACTAAGAATAATGATTTTGCTGTTAGAGTGGCTACTAGAACTGGTAAAATGACTCAGGAACCTTTGTACCCTGAAGGCCACCCTAAGAGAATTGAGGAAGATTCTCAAAGAAATAATATAGATGCACCTAGTCCTTCTAAAAGGAAGAAAACGAAGAATGATAGGACTTTGCATGCTTCTAGTGAACCTATTGCTGAAGCACCTGAGAATCCAAATGATATTTCTATTTCTGATGCTGAAACACAATCTGGTAATGAACCTGAAACTAATGATAATGTTCATGTTAATGCCCAACCTAGCAATGATAATGATATAGAAATTGAACCTGTTGTTGATCTTGATAACCCACAATCAAAGAATCAACGTTATGATAAGAGAGACTTTGTTGCTAGGAAACATGGTAAAGAAAGAGAACCATGGGTTCAGAAACCCATGCCTTTTCCTCCCAAACCATCCAAGAAAAAGGATGATGAGGATTTTAAGCGCTTTGCTGAAAGGATTAGACCTATCTTTTTGCGTATGCGATTAACTGATATGCTCAAAATGAATCCTTATGCTAAGTACATGAAAGAAATTGTTACTAATAAAAGAAAGATACCGGAAGCTGAAATTTCCACCATGCTTGCTAATTATACTTTTAAGGGTGGAATACCAAAGAAACTTGGAGATCCAGGAGTACCCACTATACCATGCTCCATTAAAAGAAACTATGTTAAAACTGATTTATGTGATCTTGCAGCCGGTGTTAGTGTTATGCCTTTCTCTTTATATCGTATACTTGATTTGAATAAGTTGACACCTACTGAAATATCTTTGCAAATGGTTGATAAATAAACTGCTATACCTGTCGGTATTTGTGAGGATGTGCCTGTTGTGGTTGCAAACGTTACTATTTTAACAGACTTTGTTATTCTTGATATTCCCGAGGACGATAGTATGTCTATTATTCTTGGAAGACCCTTTTTGAATACTGCAGGGGCTGTTATTGATTGCAACAAGGGCCATGTCACATTTCATGTTAATGGTAATGAGCATACGGTACACTTTCCGAGGAAACAACCTCAAGTCCACAGTATTAATTCTATTGGAAAAATTCCATCGATTATTTTTGGAGGTTTTGAATTTCCTCTTCCTACTGTCAAGAAGAAATATGATATTCTTATTGTTGGGGATGTGCATATCCCCATTGAGGTAACCTAGTGTTATTCGAAAATTCTCCGGTTCCATGTTACTCGGAATGAGTTTGTTAACAAGACTTGATCAACCTTGTTAATGGATTCCTTTTGATGATCATGAGATGGATGAATTTAGAAAACACAAATCTCTGTACCCTCTTTCTACTTTCTATTATTTATATTAAATAAAATAAAAATAGTATTTTCTGTCTGTTATCTGAATTATCCGTGCAATATAAAAATACCCCAAAAATAAAAGTTCTCCAAATGCCCTGAAATTTAAATATGATTTTTCTGAATATTTGAGATTATTTGGCACTAAGAACACAGCAGGGGGGCATCCACCTGGCCACGAGGGTGGAGGGCGCGCCCTACCACCTTGGGCGCGCCCCCTGCCTCGTGGGCCCATGGTGGCCCTCCTCCACTTATTACTACACCCACACACTCCTTCTTCCTCCCACAAACACCATTATCCAGCTCAAGCACGAGTTCTAGCTCATTTTGCTGCGATTTTCGATCTCCTTGCTCAAAGCACCTCTCACAAAACTGCTTTGGGGGATTGTTCCATGGTATGTGACTCCTCCATTGGTCCAATTAGTTTTTGTTCTAGTGTTTTATTCATTGCAAATTTGTGCTGCCTAGGTGACCATGTTCTTGAGCTTGCATGTCAAATTTATGTGGTTCCAAGTAGTTTTGATGCATGATATAGGCTCTAGGCACTTGTGGGAGTAGTTGCTATCAATTTTGTTGAGTTTGGTTCACTTTTATTTTGAAGTTACTAAAATTTCAGAAATTTTTCAGAGGAGGAAATATGTTTAGGAAAATGTACCAAGGTGGTTCTTCAAGGAAACAAGAACCCAGGCTTGCAATGCATGATGCTGATGATGAGCGACCAAGGGACGCTCCAGTGCGGCCTTGTGAATGGCCTTTAGAGGACTTCATGGATCGAGCGGGGATTAAGGGAGAATTTAATGCATTTTTGCGTAACGCTGATCTTGTGAGCTTCGAGGAAGAAAAATGTCATCAGTACCACTATCTCACTAGTTCCTTTGTGAGGAGGTTTGAATTTTCATCTTCACGTAATTCTCAAACTATCCTGTTTGATCTTTATGAGAATTCTTACACTATGGACTTAGAGGACTTTACCACTGCTTGCAAACTTCCACAATGGGGTAGTGCTAGTGAATCTCACAAATCTGAATTTAGAGATTTTCTTGCTAGTATAACTGTGGGGAATCTAGAGATATAGCACAAGCTCCCATAGGGAGCATTCATTTTCCTGATATACATTATTTTTCTCTCTTCATAAGTAGGTGCATAAATGGTAAAGATGAAGCATGTCATATGTGTGTCCCTGACCTCAGTATTCTTAGGAGTGCTGTGTTAGGAGATAAATCTTATAATTTGGGAGCCATTGTTGCATGTAGGTTGCATCTTAATACATTTAATGGAGATTTCTTTGGTGGAATTTATGCAACCCGCATAGCTAATTTTCTTGGTATAACCATACGTGAGGATGATATTGAGTTGCCTCCTGCTTATTTGGATTATGAGGCTATGGTTCGTCATCAGTTTGTTGAGAGGAACGATCAGTTCCTCCAGTACCGACTAATCTTTGACAGATGATGCACCTATCACATTGCTCTCCCTGCTTCTACTTTCTTTGACTTTCAGGCAAAAGGGAGATATTTTATAACCAGAGAGGAGGTGGAAGAGTATAAGAGGACAGCTGAGATAGCTCGCCTCCAAGCTGCAGCCCACAATGCAATGACTGC
The DNA here is from genome assembly GCF_056163025.1 of Triticum urartu. Classification (NCBI taxonomy): domain Eukaryota; kingdom Viridiplantae; phylum Streptophyta; class Magnoliopsida; order Poales; family Poaceae; genus Triticum; species Triticum urartu. Next base: position 202,596,937 of record NC_141877.1, on the reverse strand, counting down.
TGCATCGCAGTACGACCCCAACTACAACTTTGGATATCCGCCAGGCCATCCGTGGCATTAGACCAACTTAGGCCAAAAGCCTAAGCTTGGGGGAGTACGTATTTCTCACCGACATTACATTCATGTTCACACACTCATTGCTAGATGTCGGTGCTCATACTTTTTCATTGTATCATCCATGCTAGTTTATTTTCTCTTTTTATGCTTTCTTCTTGTGTGTTTAATAAACCTTAAGAAAAACCAAAAAAATAGTTATAGCTTTTAGCTAGTTTTAATTTCCATGCTTAGTAGTAATTAAAAAGAAAACCCAAAAAGATTTCTTGTTCTTCTTTTGCTTGTTGGGAGCTTTCCCGTGTAAATAGTTTTATTTCTTTTCTTTGGGGGTCGATAGGAGAAGACCATGATTAAATTGTTGAAGTGGCTCTTATATGCATTATTGTTGATCTGACAAAAGAGCCCATATTGCCTTGTCTTCTCCTGTTTATTGAATGCTTGCAGATTCCATCTTAGTCCAATGCACGTGCACTATTATTATTATCCACATCGTTCGGTCGTGCAAGTGAAAGGCAATTATGACGATATATGATGGACTGACTGAGATGAGAAAAGCTGGTATGAACTCGACCTCTCTTGTTTTTATAAATATGATTAGTTCATCGTTCCTGATTCAGCCTATTATGAATAAACATGTTTTAAATGGCAACTAGAGATCATAGTTTCTTGTGCCATGCTTAATTATCTAGGAGCTTATAATGGTTTACCTTGCGTGCCAACATGCTATTAAAATGGTTATGATGTGGTATGATAGGGTGGTATCCTCTTTTGAACAATTCGAGTGGCTTGACTTGGCGCATGTTCACGCTTGTAGTTGAAACAAAATCAACATAGCCTCTACGATATTTATGTTCATGGTGTATTATATCCTACTCATGCTTGCATTCGGTGTTGACTAATTTCAATGCATGTTCATGACTGTTGTCACTCTCTAGCTGGTCGCTTCCCAGTCTTTTTCTAGCCTTCACCTGTACTAAGCGGGAATACTGCTTGTGCATCCAATCCCATAAACCCCAAAGTTATTCCATATGAGTCCACCATACCTACCTATATACGGTATCTACCCGCCGTTCCAAGTAAATTTGTATGTGCCAAACTCTAAACCTTCAAATAAATATCCTGTTTTGTATGCTCGAATAGCTCATGTATCAACTAGGGTTGTCTGTACCTTCCATGTTAGGCGGGTTATTCTCAAGAGGAGTGGACTCCGCTCCTCACTCACGAGAAAATGGCTGGTCACCGGGATGCCCAGTCCCATGCTTTATGCAAATCAAATCAAAATAATTGCAAACAAAACTCCCCCTGGGACTCTTGTTAGTTGGAGGCACTTGTTGTTTCGAGGAAGCCATGGATTGATGCTTGTTGGTGGAGGGGGAGTATAAACTTTACCATTCTGTTTGGGAACCGCCTCTAATGTGTGTAGCATGGAAGATATCGCCATCTCTTGGTTGTTATGTTGACAATGAAAGTATACCGCTCAAAATTTTATTCATCTCTATTTCAAAACCGAGCTCTGGCACCTCTACAAATCCCTGCTTCCCTCTGCGAAGGGCCTATCTATTTACTTTTATGTTGAGTCATCCCCCTCTTATTAAAAAGCACCAGTTGGAGAGCACCACTGTCATTTGCATTCATTACTGTTAGTTTACATTGAGTATGACTTGATTGGATCTATTTTACCATGAATTACAATGTCTAGTCAGTCCTTGATCTTTAAAGGTGCTCTGCATTTATGTTTTGCGGTATCAGAAAGGGCTAGCGAGATACCATCTTGTCATATCATATTATGATTGTTTTGAGAAAGTGTTGTCATCCGAGATTTATTATTATTGCTCGCTAGTTGATTATGCCATTGATATGAGTAAACATGAGACCTAAGCATTATTGTGAGTATGGTTAGTTTATAATATTTGCTGAAAACTTGAATGCTGGCTTTACATATTTACAACAACAAGAGCAAACAGAGTTTGTAAAATTTTTTCTTTATCACTTTCAGTTTGTCAACTGAATTGCTTGAGGACAAGCAAAGGTTTAAGCTTGGGGGAGTTGGTACGTCTTCGTCGTATCTACTTTTCCAAACACTTTTGCCCTTGTTTTGGACTCTAACTTGCATGATTTGAATGGAACTAACCCGGACTAACGATGTTTTCAGCAAAATTGCCATGGTGTTATTTATGTGCAGAAACAAAAGTTCTCGGAATGACCTGAAACTCCACGGAGCGTATTTTTGGAAATAATAAAAAATACTGGCAAAAGATCAAGACCGGGGGACCACACCCTAGCCACGAGGGTGGGGGCGAGCCTGCCCCCCTGGGCGCGCCCCCTACCTCGTGGGCCCCCTGGAGCTCCTTCGACCTCAACTCCAACTCTATATATTCACTTTCGGGGAGAAAAAAATAAAGGAGAAGGATTCATTGCGTTTTACGATACGGAGCCGCTGCCAAGCCCTAAAACCTCTCGGGAGGGCTGATCTGGAGTCCGTTCGGGGCTCCGGAGAAGGGAATCCGTCGCCGTCGTCATCATTAACCATCCTCCATCACCAATTTCATGATGTTCACCGCCGTGCGTGAGTAATTCCATCGTAGGCTTGCTGGACGGTGATGGGTTGGATGAGATTTATCATGTAATCGAGTTAGTTTTGTTAGGGTTTGATCCCTAGTATCCACTATGTTCTGAGATTGATATTGCTATGACTTTGCTATGCTTAATGCTTGTCACTAGGGCCAGAGTTCCATGATTTCAGATCTGAACCTATTATGTTTTCATGAATATATGAGTGTTCTTGATCCTATCTTGCAAGTCTATAGTCACCTACTATGTGTTATGATCCGGCAACCCCGAAGTGACAATAATCGGGACCACTCCCGGTGATGACCGTAGTTTGAGGAGTTCATGTATTCACTATGTGTTAATGCTTTGGTCCGGTACTCTATTAAAAGGAGGCCTTAATATCCTTTAGTTTCCGCTAGGACTCCGCTGCCACGGGAGGGTAGGACAAAAGATGTCATGCAAGTTCTTTTCCATAAGCACGTATGACTATATTCGGAATACATGCCTACATTACATTGATGAATTGGAGCTAGTTCTGTGTCACCCTAGGTTATGACTGTTACATGATGAACCGCATCCGGCATAATTCTCTATCACCGATCCATTGCCTACGAGCTTTCCATATATTGTTCTTCGCTTATTTACTTTTCCGTTGCTATTGTTACAATCACTACAAAATACCAAAAACATTACTTTCGCTATCATTACCTTTTGCTACCATTACCACTACTATCATATTACTTTGCTACTAAATACTTTGCTGCAGATATTAAGTTTCCACGTGTGGTTGAATTGACAACTCAGCTGCTAATACTTGAGAATATTCTTTGGCTCCCCTTGTGTCGAATCAATAAATTTGGGTTGAATACTCTACCCTCGAAAACTATTGCGATCCCCTATACTTGTGGGTTATGAGCAACGTCCGTGCGGCTGGTAGCCTTCTTCTTACAAAAATTTACGAGAACCAGGTAATTCCCCGTGCGTTGCTACGGGATACATAATTTTTTCACGGACCTAACATGATTACTCTTATTTTATTGTTATAATTTGATTACATGCAAAAAAATATTTCCTCCGTTCCTAAATATAAGGCCTTTTAAAGATTCCATTATAGACTACATACAAAGCAAAATGAGTGAATCTACACTCTAAAGTATGTCTATATACATTTATATGTAGTTCATATTGGAATCTCCAAAAGGTCTTATATTTAGAAACGGATGGAGTAGAACTTTAGCTATCCATTGAAAAAATATAGATGATTATGCACATGTGGTAGAGGTTAGAAAAACTTCCTACAACTCACACCATTAAATTGTCTCTCGGACAATTTGTGATTGTGTCTAAGCTTAACTGGATATTGAGAATGGAATTGCATCTAAGCAAAACCCTATTGCTGTTGTGTTGTAGCTCGCTCCCCTCCTATGCTAAGAACCTGTTTGTAATCTGGTCCAGCTTCTTTGGCCTGGCTCGAGATCTGGAAACGGTTTGGTCTGGTCTGTTTGCCTCGTTTTTGCAATAAACTGGGGCGGGGAAACCCCTTTTCATCATTTTTTGCGTCTAAGCTTAAGTGGATAGTAATAATGGGACTGCGTCTAGTTATTACAGATAGCGGCAGCACAGTCAGTAAATTATTCTGTTATGACTGGGGTAACTTATATTTGTAGGAGGCCCACCGGGCAGGTTTAGTTAGGGGCTTAGCCCACAAGTTATCTTATTTTCGTGGTAATATAAACAAGCTGTCAGACTCTTTTTTAGATTAAGCAATAAGACAATTCTATTACCCAACTCCTAGAGGAGCCGGAACCCTAATCCCTAGCCGCCTCCTCCTCCACGCGCACGACGGCGCCTATCCGCCGCCGGCCATGTGCTCACCCGTGCCCAGCTCCCTCCTTCCCCTACAATCTCTGGCCTAGAACCGGTAGAAGTCTAGCTCCTAACACCTTGGTATCAGGTAGCTCGGTTCCTATCATGTTTTCCCCGCCGCCCACCCCGTTGCTGCCGCTGCCGACCATCACCACCACGCCACTGGCCATCTCCACCACGCCGCTACCCTCCCAGCCCGCGCCTCTGGTCGCACCCTCCGACGCCGCCACCGCCCAGATGTCGGCGCCCTCCACCGCAGCACTGACCCCCGCCTACACCCCGGAGGAGATCATCGGGGTCCTCAACGACCTCGCCAGAGCCGTCCAGGGGATCCGACTGTACCTGGCCAACCCCTACGGGCCGCAGCTGCCCCTGCCGCTGACCATCACCACCAGGCCGTCGGCCCTGTCGTGGTACTCGCTGCATCTAGGGGCCTCTGTGGCTCTTGCTGGGACGTTCCAACCCCAGCTGCTGCTGCCTCCGCCGTCGCCCGCCGGGACAAGCATAACTTCAAGATTTTAAGCACATAGAGAGGAAACTTGATATTATTGCAATTCCTACAAGCATATATTCCTCTCTCATAATAATTTTCAGTAACATCATGAATGAATTCAAAATTATAACTATCACATAAAGCATTCTTTTCAAGATCTACAAGCATAGAATTTTTATTACTCTCCACATAAGAAAATTTCTTCTCATGAATAGTAGTGGGAGCAAACTCAACAAAATAACTATCGTGTGAGGCATAATCCAATTGAAAATTAAAATAATGATGACAAGTTTCATGGATATCATTATTCTTTATAGCATACATGTCATCATAATAATCATCATAGATAGAAACTTTGTTCTCATAATCAATTGGAACCTCTTCCGAAATAGTGGAATCATTACTAAATAAAGTCATGACCTCTCCAAATCCACTTTAATAAATATAATCATCATAAATAGGAGGCATGCCATCATCATAATAAATTTTCTCATCAAAACTTGGGAGATAAAAAATATCATCTTCATCAAACATAACTTCCCCAAGCTTGTGGCTTTGCATATCATTAGCATCATGGGTATTCAAAGAATTCATACTAACAACATTGCAATCATGCTCATCATCCAAAGATTTAGTGCCAAACATTTTAATACATTCTTCTTCTAGCATTTTGGCACAATTATCGAAATCCTTATTTTCATTAAATATATTAAAAAGATGAAGCATATGAGGTACCCTCAATTCCATTTTTTGTAATTTTCTTTTATAGACTAAACTAGTGATAAAACAAGAAACTAAAATATTCGATTGCAAGATCTAAAGATATAACTTGAAGCGCTACCCCCCCCCCCCCCCGGCAATGGCACCAGAAAAGAGCTTGACGTCTACTACACAACCTTCTTCGTGTAGACGTTGTTGGGCCTCCAAGTGCAGAGGTTTGGAGGACAGCAACAAATTTCCCTCAACTGGATGACCTAAGGTTTATCAATCCGTGGGAGGCGTAGGATGAAGATTGTCTCTCTCAAACAACCCTACAACCAAATAATAAAGAGTCTCTTATGTCCCCAACACACCCAATACAATGGTAAATTGTATAGGTGCACTAGTTCGGCGAAGAGATGGTGATACAAGTGTAATATGGATGGTAGATATAGGTTTTTCTAATCTGAAAATATAAAAACAGCAAGGTAACTAATGATAAAAGTGAGCGAAAACGGTATTGCAATGCTAGGAAACAAGGCCTGGGGTTCATACTTTCACTAGTGCAAGTTCTCTCAACAATAATAACATAATTGGATCATATAACTATCCCTCAACATGCAACAAAGAATCACTCCAAAGTCACTACTAGCTGAGAACAAACGAAGAGATTATTGTAGGGTACGAAACCACCTCAAAGTTATTATTTCTTATCGATCTATTCAAGAGTCCGTAGTAAAATAACACGAAGCTATTCTTTCCGTTCAATCTATCCTAGAGTTCGTACTAGAATAACACCTTAAGACACAAATCAACCAAAACCCTAATGTCACCTAGATACTCTAATGTCAGCTCAAGTATCCGTGGGTATGATTATACGATATGCATCACACAATCTTAGATTCCTCTATTCAACCAACACAAAGAACTTCAAAGAGTACCCCAAAGTTTCTACCTCAGAGTCAAGACGAAAATGTGTGCCAAGCCCTATGCATAAGTTCACGAGGTCACGGAACTCGCAAGTTGATCACCAAAACATACATCAAGTGGATCACGTGATATCCCATTGTCACCACAGATAAGCACATGCAAGACATACATCAAGTGTTCTCAAATCCTAAAAGACTCAATCCGATAAGATAACTTCAAAGGGAAAACTCAATCCATCACAAGAGAGTAGAGGGGGAGAAACATCATAAGATCCAACTATAATAGCAAAGCTCGCGATACATAAAGATCGTGCCAAATCAAGAAAGCGAGAGAGAGAGAGAGGGAGAGAGAGAGATCAAACACATAGCTACTGGTACCCCGGGGGTGAACTAGTCCCTCCTCGTCATGGAGAGCGCCGGGATGATCAAGATGGCCACCGGAGAGGGATTCCCCCCCCCCACCACCGGCAGGGTGCCGGAACGGGTCTAGATTGGTTTTCAGTGGCTACGGAGGCTTGCGGCGGCGGAACTCCTGATCTAGGTTTATTTCTGTAAATTTGGATACATATAAGAGGTTTTGGCATCGGGAACAAGTCAGGGGGGTCCCTGAGGCGGCCACGAGATAGGGGCGCACCCAAGGGGGTAGGGGGCGCCCCCCACCCTCGTGGTGGCCTCGGGACTCTTCTGGCCCATCTCTGGTACTCCGTGGGCTTCTTCTAGTCCAAAAATGATCTCCGTGAAATTTCAGGTCAATTGGACTCCGTTTGGTTTTCCTTTTCTGTGATACTCAAAAACAAGGAAAAACAGACACTGGCCCTGGGCTCTAGGTTAATAGGTTAGTCCCAAAAATCATATAAAATAGCATATAAATGCATATAAAACATCCTAGATGGATAAAATAATAGCATGGAACAATCAAAAATTATAGATACGTTGGAGACATATCAAGCATCCCCAAGCTTAATTCCTGCTCGTCCTCGAGTAGGTAAATGATAAAAACAGAATTTTTGATGTGGAATGCTACCTAACATATTTATCCATGTAATTCTCTTTATTGTGGCAAGAATATTCAGATCCGAAAGATTCAAGACAAAAGTTTAATATTGACATAAAAATAATAATACTTCAAGCATACTAACAAAGCAATTATGTCTTCTCAAAATAAGACGGCCAAAGAAAGCTATCCCTACAAAATCATATAGTCTGGCTATGCTCTATCTTCATCACACAAAATATTTAAATCATGCACAACCCCGATGACAAGCCAATCAATTGTTTCATACTTTTGATGTTCTCAAACTTTTTCAATCTTCACGCAATACATGAGCGTGAGACATGGACATAGCACTATAGGTGGAATAGAATGGTGGTTGTGGAGAGGACAAAAAGGAGAAGATAGTCTCACATCAACTAGGCGTATCAACGGGCTATGGAGATGTCCATCAATAGATATCAATGTGAGTGGGTAGGGATTGCCATGCAACGGATACACTAGAGCTATAAGTGCATGAAAGCTCAAAAAGAAACTAAGTGGGTGTGCATCCAACTCGCTTTCTCACAAAGACCTAGGGCATTTTGAGGAAGCCCATCATTGGAATATACAAGCCAAGTTCTATAATGGAAGATTCCCACTAGTATATGAAAGTGACAACATATGAGACTCTCTATCATGAAGATCATGGTGCTACTTTGAAGCACAGGTGTGGTAAAAGGATAGTAGCATTGCCCCTTCTCTCTTTTTCTCTCATTTTTTCGTTTTTTGGGACTTCTCTTTTTTTATGGCCTATTTTTTCTCTTTTTTTATTTTTCATCCAGAGTCTCATCCCGACTTGTGGGGGAATCATAGTCTCCATCATCCTTTTCTCACATGGGATAATGCTCTAATAATGATGACCATCACACTTTCATTTACTTACAACTTAAGAATTACAAATCGATACTTAGAACAAAATATGACTCTATGTGAATGCCTCCGGCGGTGTACCGGGGTGTGCAATGAATCAAGAGTGACATGTATGAAAGAATTATGAATGGTGGCTTTGCAACAAATACGATGTCAACTACATGATCAAGCAAAGCAATATGACAATGATGGAGTGTGTCATAATAAACGGAACGGTGGAAAGTTGCATGGCAATATATCTCGGAATGGCTATGGAAATGCCATAATAGGTAGGTATGGTGGCTATTTTGAGGAAAGTATATGGTGGGTGTATGATACCGGCAAAAGGTGCCCGATATTAGAGAGGCTAGCAATGGTGGAAGGGTGAGAGTGCGTATAATCCATGGACTCAACATTAGTCATAAAGAACTCACATACTTATTGAAAAAATCTATTAGTTATCGAAACAAAGTACTACGCGCATGCTCCTAGGGGGATAGATTGGTAGGGAAATACCATCGCTCGTCCCCGACCGCCACTCATAAGGAAGACAAACAATAAATAAATCATGCTCCGACTTCATCACATAACGGTTCACCATACGTGCATGCTACGAGAATCACAAACTTTAACACAAGTATTTCTCAAATTCAAAACTACTCAACTAGCATGACTCTAATATCACCATCTTCATATCTCAAAACAATCATCAAGTATCAAACTTCTCATAGTATTCAATGCACTCTATATGATAGTTTTTAATATACCCATCTTGGATGCCCATCATATTAGGACTAGTTTCATAACCAAAGCAAACTACCATGCTGTTCTAAAGACTCTCGAAATAATATAAGTGAAGCATGAGAGTTCATCTATTTCTTCAAAATAAAACCACCACCATGCTCTAAAAGGATATAAGTGAAGCACTAGAGCAAATGACAAACTAGTCCGAAAGATATAAGTGAAGACCAATGAGTAGTCGAATAATTATGCAACTATGTGAAGACTCTCTAACATTTAAGAATTTCAGATCTTGGTATTTTATTCAAACATCAAGAAAAAAATTAAAAAAATGACGCTCTAAGCAAAACACATATCATGTGGTGAATAAAAATATAGCTCCAAGTAAAGTTACCGATGAACGAAGACGAAAGAGGGGATGCCATCCGGGGCATCCCCAAGCTTAGGCTCTCGGTTGTCCTTGAATATTACCTTGTGGTGCCTTGGGCATCCCCAAGCTTAGGCTCTTGCCAATCCTTATTCCATAGTCCATCGAATCTTTACCCAAAACTTGAAAACTTCACAACACAAAACTTAACAGAAAACTCGTAGGCTCCGTTAGTATAAGAAAATAAATCACCACTTAGGTACTGTTGTGAACTCATTATAAATTCATATTGGTGTAATATATACTGTATTCCAACTTATCTATGGTTCATACCCTCAGATACTACTCATAGATTCATCAAAATAAGCAAACAACACAAAGAAAACAGAATATGTCAAAAACAGATCAGTCTGTAGCAATCTTGAGGTTTCGAATACTTCTGTCACTCCAAAAATTCTGAAATAAATTGGTGGACCTGAGGAATTTGTCTATTAATCATCTGCAAAAATAATCAACCTAACTGCACTCACCAGTACAAAATGGCAGCTAATCTCGTGAGCACAAAAGTTTCTGTTTTTTACAGCAAGATCGCAAAGACTTCACCCAAATCTTCCCAAAGGCTCTACTTGGCACAAACACTAATTAAAACATAAAACCACATATAAACAGGATTTTTTTATTACTAAACAGGAACAAAAAGAAAATTGGGTTGCCTCCCAACAAGCGCTATCGTTTAACGCCCCTAGCTAGGCATGATGATTTCAATGATGCTCACATAAAAGATAAGAATTGAAACATAAAAAGAGCATCATGAAGAATATGACTTGCACATTTAAGTCTAACCCACTTCCTATGCATAGGATTTTGTGAGCAAACAATATATGGGAAAAATAATCATCTAGCATAGCAAAGCATAAGCACATAGATAGGAAACTTTATATTATTGCAATTCCTACAAGCATATATTCCTCCCTCATAATATTTTCAGTAGCATCATGATTGAATTCAACAATATAACTATCACATAAAGCATTCTTTTCATGATCTACAAGCATAGAATTTTTATTACTCTCCACATAAGCAAATTTCTTCTAATGAATAGTAGTGGGAGATAACTCAACAAAATAACTATCATGTGAGGCATAAACCAATTGAAAATTAAAATAACAATGACAAGTTTCATGGATATTATTATTCTTTATAGCATACATGTCATCATAATAATCATCATAGATAGAAACTTTGTTCTCATAATCAATTGGAACCTCTTCCGAAATAGTGGAATCATTACTAAATAAAGTCATGACCTCTCCAAATCCACTTTTATAAATATAATCATCATAAATAGGTGGCATGCTATCATCATAATAAATTTTATCATCAAAACTTGGGAGACAGAAAATATCATCTTCATCAAACATAGCTTCCCCAAGCTTGTGTCTTTGCATATCCTTAGCATCATGGGTATTCAAAGAATTCATACTAACAACATTGCAATCATGCTCATCATCCAAAGATTTAGTGCCAAACATTTTAATACATTCTTCTTCTAGAATTTTGGCACAATTATCGGAATCCTTATTTTCATGAAAGATATTAAAAAGATGAAGCATATGAGGTACCCTCAATTCCATTTTTTTGTAATTTTCTTTTATAGACTAAACTAGTGATAAAACAAGAAACTAAAAGATTCGATTGCAAGATCTAAAGATATACCTTCAAGCGCTAACCCCCCCGGCAACGGCGCCAGAAAAGAGCTTGATGTCTACTACACAACCTTCTTCTTGTAGACGTTGTTGGGCCTCCAAGTGCAGAGGTTTGTAGGACAGCAGCAAATTTCCCTCAACTGGATGACCTAAGGTTTATCAATCTGTGGGAGGCGTAGGATGAAGATGGTCTCTCTCAAACAACCCTGCAACCAAATAACAAAGAGTCTCTTGTGTCCCCAACACACCCAATACAATGGTAAATTGTATAGGTGCACTAGTTCGGCGAAGAGATGGTGATACAAGTGTAATATGAATGGTAGATATAGGTTTTTGTAATCTAAAAATATAAAAACAGCAAGGTAACTACTGATAAAAGTGAGCAAAAACGGTATTGCAATGCTAGGAAACAAGGCCTAGGGTTCATACTTTCACTAGTGCAAGTTCTCTCAACAATAATAGCATAATTGGATCATATAACTATCCCTCAACATGCAACAAAGAGTCACTCCAAAGTCACTAATAGCGGAGGACAAACGAAGAGATTATTGTAGGGTACGAAACCACCTCAAAGTTATTCTTTCGTATCGATTTATTCAAGAGTCCGTAGTAAAATAACAAGAAGCTGTTCTTTCTGTTCAATCTATCCTAGAGTTCGTACTAGAATAACACCTTAAGACACAAATCAACCAAAACCCTAAAGTCACCTAGATACTCCAATTTCACCTCAGGTATCCATGGGTATGATTATACGATATGCATCACACAATCTCAGATTCATCTATTCAACCAACACAAAGAACTTCAAAGAGTGCCCCAAAGTTTCTACCGCAGAGTCAAGACGAAAACGTGTGCCAACCCCTATGCATAAGTTCACGAGGTCACGGAACTCGCAAGTTGATCACCAAAACATACATCAAGTGGATCACGTGATATCCCATTGTCACCACAGATAAGCACATGCAAGACATACATCAAGTGTTCTCAAATCCTTAAAGACTCAATCCGATAAGATAACTTCAAAGGGAAAACTCAATCCATCACAAGAGAGTAGAGGGGGAGAAACATCATAAGATCCAACTATAATAGCAAAGCTCATGATACAGCAAGATCATGCCAAATCAAGAACACGAGAGAGAAAGAGAGAGATAAAACACATAGCTACTGGTACATACCCTTAGCCCCGTGGGTGAACTACTCCCTCCTCATCATGGAGAGCGCTGGGATGATGAAGATGGCCACCGGAGAGGGATTCCTCCCCTCCGGCAGGGTGCCGGAATGGGTCTAGATTGTTTTTTGGTGGCTACAGAAGCTTGCGGTGGCGGAACTCCCGATCTAGGTTTCTTTCTGGAAGTTTGGGTATATATAAGAGGTTTTGGCATTGGGAGCAAGTCAACGGGGTCCCCGAGGCGGCCATGAGATAGGGGGGTGCGCCAAGGGGGTAGGGCGCACCCCCACCCTCGTGGTGACCTCGGGACTCTTCTGGCCCATCTCCGGTACTCCATGGGCTTCTTTTGGTCCAAAAATGATCTCCGTGAAATTTCAGGTCAATTGGACTCTGTTTGGTTTTCCTTTTCTGCGATACTCAAAAACTAGGAAAAAACAGAAACTGGCATTGGGCTCTAGGTTAATAGGTTAGTCCCAAAAATAATATAAAATAGCATATAAATGCATAGAAAACATCCTAGATGAATAATATAATAGCATGGAATAATCGAAAATTATAGATACGTTGGAGACGTACCATATTCCCGGTGATCGGGCACTGGTCCAGGACTAGGTGCGGTCTTATGTGACATGCCAACGCAACACGATGGAGACCCTACTCCCGACTGGTCTGCTACAGCCGTTGGAGGTGTCGTCTCAGGTTTGGGCGGATATCTCCATGGACTTCATCGAGGGCCTCCCGAAGGTGGGCAGAAAGTCCGTCATCCTCACGGTGGTCGATCGCTTCTCCAAGTATGCTCACTTCATCATGCTCAGCCATCCCTACATTGCAGCGTCCGTGGCATGTGCCTTCTTCGATGGCATCGTCCACCTCCATGGGTTTCCCACTTCGATCATCAGCAACCGAGACCTGGTCTTCACGGGGCATGTCTGGCGCGATCTCTTCTAGTTGGCGGGCGTGAAGCTACGCCTGAGCACGGCCTTCCATCCTCATACGGACAGCCAGTCCGAGGTTGCCAACAAGGTGATTGCCATGTATTTGCGTTGTGTCACAGGTGATCGTCCTCGCGCTTGGGTGGATTGGCTCGCATGGGCAGAGTACTGCTACAACACCTCCTATCACTCCGCCCTATGTGCCACATCATTTGAGGTGGTCTACGGCCGGCCGCCCCCGCCCATCCTGCCGGTTGATCCAGCGATGGCTCGGACGAAGGCAGCGGGCGATCTTCTTCGCAGCCGCGATGAGATCCTTGCGGAGGTCCGGCAGCGCCTCATTTAGGCCCAGCAGCTAGCCAAGCACTACTACAACGGCCACCATCACGAGGCGGAGTTCGCGGTGGGCAATTGGGTGTGGCTGCGTCTTCTTCACCGCTCTACGCAGTCCCTGGACCCACGAGCGAAGCGCAAGTTGGGCCCTCGCTACGTCGGGCCCTTTGCCGTCTTGGAGCACATCGGGAAGGTGGCCTACCGACTTCAGCTTCCGGCCAGTGCTCGCATCCACGACATCTTCCATGTGGGGATGCTAAAGCCTTTCCATGGGGAGCCACCGGTGGCCACCCCCACGCTTCCTCCGACCTCTGATGGGCGCCTCCTTCCGAGACCCAAGAAGGTGTTGCTGGCCTAGCTACATCATAGGGTGTGGTACGTGTTGATCCAGTGGGCTGGCCTTCCGGAGGAGGAGGCTACTCGGGAGCAGCGCGACGAGTTCTGCCAACACTACCCAGACTTCCAGCTCGAGGACGAGTTGTTTGTGCAGGCAGGGAGAGATGTTATGACCGGGGTAACTTATACCCATAGGAGGCCCACCGGGCAGGTTTAGTTAGGGGCTTAGCCCACAAGTTATCTTATTTTCGTGGTTATATAAACAAGTTGGAAGACTCTTTTTCAGATTAAGTAATAAGACAATTCTATTGACCGGCTCCCAGAGGAGCCGGAACCCTAATCCCTAGCCGCCTCCTCTCACCGCCGCCTCCTCCTCCACGCGCACGATGGCGCCCAGCCGCCACCGGCCGCGTGCTCGCCCATGCCCAACTCCCTCCTTCCCCTACAATCTCTGGCCTAGAACTGGTAGAACCCTAGCTCCTAACATATCCACATGTCTCTCAAATTCTCTCGGTGTGTATAAGTACTAAGCAACAATAGCTCGCAATAAAAAGCAACAGTAGAAATATCTCTCTCAGGTTTGTCCTCTCTTTGTCAATCTCTCTTCTCTATCTTTCCTATCACAAATAATCCATCTAGAACTGTCAAAATAATCAGTTTAGATGCCCACTCTACCATTAAAAACCAACCCAAGTTCTACAGGGGAAGAAGTTAACAAATAAGAGAAGCTTAGAGGGACGACTCACCGATGGTGCTTCGTTGTCCCTGGTGGCTCAGGTCACACACGCACAGACTCATCCATAGCGACAACCAACCACATTGTGAGTGCTGGTGAGGGAGTCTTGGATTAGGGGGTCTCCGGACAGCCGGACTATATCCATTGGCTGGACTGTTAGACTATGAAGATACAGGATTGAAGACTTCGTCTCGTGTCCGGATGGGACTCTACTTGGCGTGGAAGGCAAGCTAGGCAATACGGATATGTATATCTCCTCCTTTGTAACCGACCTTGTGTAACCCTAACCTCTCCGGTGTCTATATAAACCGGAGGGTTTTAGTCCGTAGGACAACATACAATCATACCATAGGCTAGCTTCTAGGGTTTAGCCTCTCTGATCTCGTGGTAGATCTACTCTTGTACTACCCATATCATCAATATTAATCAAGCAGGACGTAGGGTTTTACCTCCATCAAGAGGGCCCGAACCTGGGTAAAACATTGTGTCCCCTGCCTCCTGTTACCATCCGGCCTAGACGCACAGTTCGGGACCCCCTACCCGAGATCCGTCGGTTTTGACACCGACATTGGTGCTTTCATTGAGAGTTCCTCTGTGTCGTCGCCATTAGGATTGATGGCTCCTACTATCATCGATAGCGATGCAGTCCAGGGTGAGACTTTTCTCCCCGGACAGATCTTCGTGTTCGGCGGCTTTGCACTGCAGGCCAATTCGCTTGTCCATCTAGAGCAGATCGAAAGTTACGCCCCTGGCCACCAGGTCAGGTTTGGAAGCTTAAACTACACAGCCGATGTCCGCGGAGACTTGATCTTCGACGGATTCGAGCCCCTACCTTGTGCGTCACGCGGTCACGATGAGTATGATTTAGCTCTACCGTGGGACAGTGTTCAGGAGATCGCACCGGCAGTCGCTCCGACCCTCAATTCGGAGCCACTTGCGCCTTCCGCGGACAGGTGGATGGACCCCGCCACAGAGGCCTTATCCTCAGCGGCGATCAAGCCGAACATCGACCTTACCTTGCACGAGAGCCGTGTTGATAAACTGCCGGATCCTTCTCCCGCCACGGACTCCGAACCGCCTGTGCCCGTTCCTATCGAATCTGATTGGGCGCCAATCATGGAGTTTACCTCCGCGGATATTTTTCAGCACTCGCCCTTTGGTGACACCCTGAACTCGTTAAGGTCTCTCTCCTTATTAGGAGGATCCTGGCCGAACTATGTCGGGCAGGATTGTGGTGCGGACGACGAAGAAATTCGCGACCCACCCACCACCCACTTAGTAGCCACTGTCGATGACTTAACCGACATGCTCGACTTCGACTCCGAAGACATCGACGGTATGGACGATGAGGCGGGAGATGAAGAGGAACCACTGCCTACGGGGCACTGGACAGCCACCTCATCATACGATATATACATGGTGGATACACCCAAAGAAGGCAATGGCGACGAGATAGCGGAGGATGACCCCTCCAAGAAGCAACCCAAGTGCCGACGTCAGCGGCACCGCTCTAAGTCCCGCCAAAGCAAAAGTGGTGATACCGGCACAGGAGATAGTAACACTCCAGACAGTGCCAAAGACAACAACAATCCCCTCCAGCAAGATTTAGAGCAGGAGGATGGAGGAGCCGGCCCTCCCGAGAGAGCGGCAGACGGAGAAGAGGAGGATGATAATTACATGCCCCCCTCCGAAGACGAGGCAAGCCTCGGCGTCGATGAATTCGCCGTACCAGAGGATCACGTCGCAACAAACATAAGCACCGCATTAACAGCAATAATACTGAGGATACGGCAGTCAATGCCGGATTAGAGGCTCTAAACCCGGTCAGCGGAAAAAGCCATTCAAGCAAAGTACGCCGGGCCCGTCCAGTTTGGACCGCATACTCGATCGCTCATGTCAGATACACGGCACCCCCGACAAGCCAGCCAACCACACCAATAGGGACTGTTGGGTATTCAAGCAGGCCGGCAAGTTAATTGCCGAAAACAAGGACGAGGGGCCACATAGCGATGACGAGGAGGAGCCCCGGCAGCCACACATCGGAGGACAGAAGAGGTTTCCCCCACAAGTGCGGACGGTGAACATGATATACGCAACCCACATCCCCAAGAGGGAGCGGAAGCGTGCGCTCAGGGACGTATATGCGTTGGAGCCAGTCGCCCCGAAGTTCAACCCATGGTCCTCCTATCCGATCACTCTCGATCGCAGGGACCATCCCACTAGTATCCGTCATGGCGGATTCGCCGCACTGGTTCTGGACCCAATCATTGATGGATTTCACCTCACTCGAGTCCTTATGGACGGCGGCAGCAGCCTGAACCTGCTTTAACAGGACACAGTGCGCAAAATGGGTATAGACCCCTCAAGGAACAAACCCACAAAAACGACCTTCAAAGGCGTTTACGGTGTCCTGGACTAGGGGGTACTCACCACGTCATCTCCCGATCTGTTAGATTGGGCCGAGGACCCCCATGGCCGTATACTCATGGGCCAGTTCGGACAGCTACCGCATATAAGGAAGATTCCACAAGACTTGGCGATCAAGACAAGGACTCCTCCCCACCGGCGTATTCGGCTAGGACTCTTGTTATCCTAGGCCTCTGGTGCATTATATAAACCGAGGCCAGGCTAGTCGATAGATCATATACAACAACAATCATACCATAGGCTAGCTTCTAGGGTTTAGCCTCTCTGATCTCGTGGTAGATCTACTCTTGTAACACCCATATCTTCAATATTAATCAAGCAGGACGTAGGGTTTTACCTCTATCAAGAGGGCCCGAACCTGGGTAAAACTTCGTGTACCTTGCCCCCTGTTACCATCCGGCCTAGACGCACAGTTCGGGACCCCCTACCCGAGATCCGCCGGTTTTGACACCGACAGGCGTCATTCCAGGCGTAGAGGCCCATTGCACAGGCTCAATTACACTAGAAATGGTCTTCGGATCCCCGGATAACTTCCGAAGCGAAGAATTAATCTTCGATATAGTCCCATTCCGCAATGGTTATCATGCACTGCTCGGGCGAACCGCATTCGCAAGATTCAATGCAGTACCGCATTATACATACCTCAAGCTCAAGATGCCAGGACCTCACGGGGTTATTACAGTCAATGGAAACACAGAGCGCTCTCTCCGAACGGAGGAGCACACTGCAGCCTTAGTAGCAGAAGCGCAAAGCAGTCTCTCAAGGCAATCAACCAGTTCGGCGTTTCAAGACCTGGACACCTTCAAGCGCGCTCAGAACACTCGGCAGCTGGACCGCCTGGCGCGATCTGAGCTCGCATAGCAATGCGGCCCCCACCCCAATCCCAGCCAAACGGCGAAACTCGTGCCACGCGTACATAATTATGCATTAAAAATACCATGAGCACATGTGGGGAGGGGGGCACAACCGCGGCATGCCCCAAGACACGGCTTAAACCGCACTAGGGGCTTCCCGTTTGGTTAATTTTCTCTTTTTTTAGGACCTTAATCTCTGGAAACACTGTCCGGCAGCACTATTGCCAAACACATGATGCAACAACCAAGGAGGCAGACAGCTACGTCACACCACAGAATTCCCAGGTGGATTACAGTAACGAGCAAAACATTTGATTTAATATCATTCCTCAGCTTGCCCTTGGAAGGGACATAGTCCTACTCTTTGCCTATCGCACTATATGTATCATTCTGCTTTAAACGCAATTTTTTGAATAAACAATGCATGACATTACAACTATTATTGCATTCTTGTTATATTTATATATGTGTGTGTGTGTGTGTTCATTAATGACGCCTTGCAACCGTACACTTTGGTACGGCCAATACACGAGGGGCTTACGTACCCCACAATACGGTGTGAAAAGTCTGAACACTTTCACAAGTGCGGCACCCCGAACTTATAGCATTATATGCATCAGCTCCGAATCATGTCTTTGGTCAAATGTTGGGTTTGCCCGGCTCCTATGTTTCGGTACCTTACGTTCCGCTCTATCGGCTAAGGTAGCGCTAGGAGAACTACTACGATTGTGCCCCGGTTATGCTGGGTTCAGCACCTCAGTAGAGAAAGCTAAAACTGACTGTCATGATGAGGCGAGAGACTTGTCGTTTTACGGTGAGGTTTTCGAGTCCCTAAAGACTTATGCCGCTTAGAGCGAGGGGCCGGCCCTGTCCAGCTTAAAGGCGTGTATCGCGCCCCGAATTCGGCCTTTCAAATACCAGGGGCTTCGCCGAAATTTAAAATTATAGAATTCTATGGCTAAGTGAGAGTGATAAAGCATTATTAGTCCGGTTGCCTTGTTCGCTGTGTTGAGCGCCTCCCTCGAAGGATCCAAACATGGGAACAAGAGTGCTCAGGTTTATCCCGAACACCCCAGCACTCGTGGCATGGGGGCAGAAGCCGAGGACTAGCCATCTCTCAGATTGGATAAACAGCCAAACAGAAGGCAATATTTTAAATTCAAACAAGCGTTGCATAGCGCATATGAAACAAAGTTTTCATAAAAAAGGATAAAATGAGCAAGTCTCACTCAAATATTACATCTTTTGTGCACTCGTCCGCTACGAGACGGGCACCCGGCAGAACACCCTCGTAGTACATCTTGGGGTGTCGATGCTTCTTGCCCTCCGGCAGCCCTTCCTTGACCAGCTTCATGGCGTCTAGCTTGACCCACTGCAATTTCACACAGGCGAAAGCCCAGCGTGCACCTTCAATGCAGACGGATCGCTTAACGACCTCCAGCCGTGGGCAGGCATCCACAAGCCGCCTCACCAGGCCGAAGAAGCTGTTCGGAAGGGCGTCGCCAGGCCATAGTCGGACTATAAAGCCCTTCATGGCCTGTTCGGCCGCCTTATGTAGCTCGACCATCTGCTTCAGCTGGTCGCTCATTGGCACCGGGTGTTCGGCCTCAGTATACTGAGACCAGAACAGCTTCTCCGTTGAGCTTCCATCCTCGGCCTGGTAAAATTGTGTGGCATCGGACACGCTGCGGGGCAAATCTGCGAATGCTCCTGGAGAGCTCCGGATTCGGGTAAGTAATCGGTAATTTACTTTTACATGCTTGCTTTGCATATAAAAAGCCTTACCTGCTGCTATCTTCTTCATCGCGTCAATCTCCTGGAGGGCCTTTTGGGCTTCGGCCTTGGCACTTTTTGCGCTCTCGAGGGCCGCGGCAAGCTCAGACTCTCGCGCCTTTGAGTCAAGCTCCAACGCCTTGTGCTTCGCCACGAGAGCCTGGAGCTCTTGCTGCACCTCGCCCACCCGAGCCTCATGCTTCTCTTACTCGGTGCGCTCCTTGGCCGCTTTATCTTCAGCCTCGGACAACGCTTGCTTTAGGGTCGCCACTTCAGTCGTGGCTCCTGGCAAATTCATGATAATCCTGTCATTTTGCAATCGCATTCTTTTTATACATAACCACAGACTAGGTACTGCTTACCTTTGGTCTCCTCGAGCTGCCTCTTGGTAAAGCCGAGCTCGTCCTGGGACCCTTTAAGGTCCTGCTTCAGTACGGCGACCTCCGCAGTCAGTGCAGCGGACACAACCAGCGAAGCCTGCATATGCATATTGACATACTCATATTAGACTCCTGCGATATTGTTTGATCCTCTGTTCGGCTTTTATTTGTGAACACCGAACAGAGCATCAGGGGCTACTGTCTATGCATATTAACATACTCATATTAAACACTAACCTCAAAGCCTGTTAGAAGGCTGGCACAGGCTTCAGTCAATCCGCTCTTAGCGGACTGAACCTTCTGGATCACCGCACTCATAATAGTGCAGTGCTCCTCGTCGATGGAAGCGCTGCGAAGCGCTTCCAGCAGATTGTCCGGCGCCTCTGGATGGACAGAGGTCGCCGGTGCAGGCGTCTTGCCCCTCTTGGAAGGAGGCCGCCTGCCCGAGTCCGGAACCACTGGAGGTTCTGGCGCGATGTTCGGCTGAGGGCCGAGCTCGGTGCCCTCAGGGGCTTTGTCCCCCTTGCTCCCAGAGTCTGGGAGGCCGCCTTGAGGCACCTCTGGGAATATCTCTCCTTGATCCGGTGCTTCGTGAGACAGCACCTCGGCGTTGTCCGCAGGATGAGGGGAGGTGGCGGTCGGAACTGGATCACTATCCATATCCGACGAGATAGCGGAGGATGACCCCTCCAAGAAGCAACCCAAGCGCCGACGTCAGCGGCGCCACTCTAAGTCCCACCAAAGCAAAAGTGGTGATACCGGCACAGGAGATAATAACACTCCGGATAGTGCCAAAGACAACAACAATCCCCTCCAGCAAGATTTAGAGCAGGAGGATGGAGGAGCCAGCCCTCCCGAGAGAGCGGCAGACGGAGAAGAGGAGGATGATAATTACATGCACCCCTCCAAAGATGAGGCAAGCCTCGGCGACGATGAATTCGCCATACCAGAGGATCCCGTCGAACAAGAGCACTTCAAGCGCCGGCTTATGGCCACGGCAAATAGCTTGAAGAAAAAGCAGCGGCAGCTTCAAGCTGATCAAGATCTACTAGCTGACAGATGGACTGAAGTCCTCGCGGCCGAGGAATATAAACTCGAGCGCCCCTCCAAGAGTTACCCAAAATGCAGGTTGCTACCCCGACTGGAGGAAGAAGCGTATGACGCGGCGGATGGGCCACCGCGTGGCCGCGATAGAGAGGCATTCCAGCCAAAAACTCAGCCCGCACTCCGACGCCATTCAAATAAAAAGGCATGGGGAGATACGCCAGACCTGCGAGACATATTGGAGGACAAAGCAAAGCATGCAAGATCGATCTATGGATCACGAGGGCGCGCCACCATGTGAGACGGTAAACGTCACGCCGGATACAGTAAAAGCAAATCCGGCCGTGCCGAACATGGCGGGCAAGACCCATTCGAGCTGTGTCGCGATATAGCCCAATACAGAGGCGCCGCACACCCTTTATGCTTCACAGACGAAGTAATGGATCATCAAATCCCAGAAGGTTTCAAACCTATAAATATTGAATCATACGACGGCACTATAGATCCTGCGGTATGGATCGATGATTTTCTCCTTCACATCCACATGGCCCGCGGTGATGACTTACACGCCATCAAATACCTCCCACTAAAGCTCAAAGGACCAACACGGCATTGGCTTAACAGCTTGCCAGCAGACTCCATTAGCTATTGGGAAGATCTAGAAGCCGCATTCCTCAACAACTTTCAGGGAACTTATGTGCGACCACCAGATGCCGGTGACTTGAGACACATAATTCAGCAGCCAGAAGAGTCGGCCAAACAATTCTGGACTCGGTTCCTTACAAAGAAAAATTAAATCGTCGATTGTCCAGATGCAGAGACCTTAGCGGCTTTCAAACACAACATCCGGGACGAGTGGCTAGCCCGGCACCTTGGTCAGGAAAAGACGAAATCTATGGCAGCCCTCATGACGCTCATGACCCGCTTCTGTGCGGGAGAAGACAGCTGGCTGGCTCGTAGTAACAATATGCCAAAGAACCATGGTACCTCGGATACCAAGGACGGCAATAGTAGGTCACGTCGCAACAAACATAAGCGCCGCATTAACAGCGATAATACTGAGGATACGGCAGTCAATGCCGGATTAGAGGCTGTAAACCCGGTCAGCGAAAAAAGCCATTCAAGCAAAGTACGCCAGGCCCGTCCAGTTTGGACCGCATACTCGATCGCTCATGTCAGATACACGGCACCCTCGACAAGCCAGCCAACCACACCAATAGGGACTGTTGGGTATTCAAGCAGGCCGGCAAGTTAATTGCCGAAAACAAGGACGAGGGGCCACATAGCGATGACGAGGAGGAGCCCCGGCAGCCACACACCGGAGGACAGAAGAGGTTTCTCCCATAAGTGCGGACGGTGAACATGATATACGCAACCCACATCCCCAAGAGGGAGCGGAAGCGTGCACTCAGGGACGTATATGCGTTGGAGCCAGTCGCCCCGAAGTTCAACCCATGGTCCTCCTATCCGATCACTCTCGATCGTAGGGACCATCCCACTAGTATCCATCATGGAAGATTCGCCTCACTGGTTCTAGACCCAATCATTGATGGATTTCACCTCACTCGAGTCCTTATGGACGGCGGCAGCAGTCTGAACCTGCTTTATCAGGATACCGTGCGCAAAATGGGTATAGACCCCTCAAGGATCAAACCCACAAAAACGACATTCAAAGGCGTTGACGGTGTCCTGGACTAGGGGGTACTCACCATGTCATCTCCCGATCTGTTAGATTGGGGCGAGGACCCCATGGCCGTATACTCATGGGCCAGTTCGGATAGCTACCGCATACAAGGAAGATTCCACAAGACTTGGCGATCAAGACAAGGACTCCTCCCCACCGGCGTATTCGACTAGGACTCTTGTTATCCTAGGCCTCTGGTGCATTATATAAACCGAGGCCAGGCTAGTCGATAGATCATATACAACAACAATCATACCATAGGCTAGCTTCTAGGGTTTAGCCTCTCTGATCTCGTGGTAGATCTACTCTTGTAACACTCATATCTTCAATATTAATCAAGCGGGACGTAGCGTTTTACCTCCATCAAGAGGGTCCGAACCTAGGTAAAACTTCGTGTCCCTTGCCCCCTATTACCATCCGGCCTAGATGTACAGTTCGGGACCCCTTACCCGAGATCCGCCGGTTTTGACACCGACATTGCTGCTTTCATTGAGAGTTCCGCTGTGTGTTCGACAAAAGGTTGATGGCTCGCGTGCAGATCAACTGCGACTTCGGCATCTTCGTCACCAGCTCGACTAGTCACCTTGGTTTGACCAAGGACTGCGCCCTACCTCCGATCTTCATGTTCAGATGAGGGCCTTTATAAACATCAACTCCAATCTCTATCAAGATCATGGAGGAATCATCCAAGGAGCCCAGGGGCTCAACGTCAACATTGCCCTCGGGCGACCATGCTGTTTTTCTGGACAGCAAACTTGTGTCCGCCGCCATCGCCTTCTCAAGTGTCTTTTTAACGATCGCTTTGGTGAAATTGTGCAGAATTGAGTCTACAACAACCCTGGAAAATTTCGTCGAGTTCCAATGGAGGAATCTCTGGCAATCCACGATATACCGGAGCCGTGTCAAATCTGGACGGGAATCTGGATGAGTTTAGGGCGTGGTGTCCAGCTTCTAGCTCGGATGCCCTTTGGAAGATCCAACCGTTGATCGGCTACGGAATTCCTTTATCTACCACCTCTCAAAATTTCAGCTCGATCCGACCGTCCAAACTCCGGGAACCTTCCGATTAGTGCATCACTTTTCGGATCTGTTTTCTGCGTGAAAACGAATCCGACCCGAGTTCGTCTTTTTTATGAACGGGATTTGGGACATCCCTTTTGAAGGAAGTTTTGTATGGGGTATTGTGTTTTGTTCCCGAACACATCCCACTAACTTTAAGATCTTTTGAACATGATCTTCAACATCATGCTGGTGTCCAACCAGTCCGGCAATATTTCTCCACGGCTGCCGACCTGCGCTAGACACGTCGTCACTTTGTTGAGCCGAGCTCAAATTCTTCGGATCATCATCTCGGCAAGCCGAACAAGAGTCCGGTATCGCGAAGGATAAATCATCACCAACATCGCCGCCCCACGGATTACACGGAGTGGGCATACCGGCATCGCCGCACGGTCGCTTCATCAAGCCGGCATCGACCACGTCACGACCTGCATCGGCAGGGCCGCACTATTGCTTCTTCAAGCTGGTGTCCATCACGCCGACCTACTTCGAATCATCGGCTGACATCGAGGCTTCGACATCTCGGCTGGACCGGGGGCTTCGTCATCTCTTCATCAACCTACTCCGGACACTTCGACTTCACTAGCCGACCAGCTCTATCATGTTAGCTGGACCGAGGGCTTTGCCTCGGCGAGCCAACCTTTGCCAGCATTGCCATGCCGTCGTTTTATTACCCATCAGGCATTGGGTGTGCTGATCGAGTCCCAATTTTGGGAATCACCTTCCTTTGGATTGCTACAACAAATAAACTAGGTGCTATATTAATCCCAGTATTTTTTGCTTGTTTGGTTCATTTTTCCCAAGGAATTATTACTCTGGTTTGTCCATCATATGTACACAGGTCTATCAAATGGTGGCCGCATTAACGACAGTCGCATGGTGGTTTGGTCAGTTTCCGTACATAGTCCGGCGAACGCCGCATCCGGAGCTCGGACCGACCTGTGAATTCAGGCTTTGTCACGCCTTCACCGCATCACACCGACATTGACTTCGGCGCCAGGCCATATGTCTTTTATTACTCACTTTGCATAAATTATTTATTATGCAACATTTTTTAATTATCATTATTACTATTATCTCTGGTTTGCACTATTTTTTGTGCACAGGAAAATGATTCGGAGACTTCGGCGTCACTCTGCCGGTCTGCATTGACCGTGCTATGTCACCACTTCGGCGTGTCGAGCTCTCCGCTCCGCCACCTCAGGACCGGCTTGGGGGATGGAACCTTGTCCCGCATCAAGCTCGGACCGCGTCATCAATACCGAACACATTAACCAGCTAAGTCACTTTCATGCTCAAAGCTTTAATTTCTAACTTGTGTTCGATTCGACCAAGCATTATACTTTTTTGGAAAAAAGATGTTTGTAAAAAATTTCCTTGTCCAAACTTTGTTTGTGACGCATAAATTCAAATACCAAATTCATTTGGGGGCTTCCTTCATGAAGCTTTTCTTCTTGCATATGATTATACTTGTACGGCTTCGTTCCTTGTTCGTGTATTACGCCACAGTATGCACCATATTGACTTAAGCAATTTGCAAGCTGGGTTGCCTCGCTCCTGTGTTTACCCCTATGTTCCCGATTGTTCGGCTAGGGAGTAAAGGGAGCACCTCTGCGATTGTCACGATCGGGTCACCCGAGCCGGACCTCAGACTGGGTGAAGCCGAAAGCTAGCGCTCTTATTGTTTTCAATTATGGTCGGCACACAACGGAACTCATGAGTACAAAAAGTCTATTGCACAAGTCTCATAATAACAATGAGCACCGAAGAAAGGTATCGGTGGGGGTACTATTTTCTTCGAAGATGCTTCTTACACTTCGCAGTAATATAGCATAAGTTCCCTGAGCGCGCTTTATTTGTTACAGCCTTATGGCCTGATTGCCTGGTTATTGGAAACACCGTCGATATTCTCGACGGATAGAGTACACAACACTTTCCGGTCCTTGACCGAAGAGGGAGAAGCCGACGGTCGGTTAAGACGCGTTTAAAGTTCGGTTGAACATAGATATGATATAAGTACTTCGGTACATGCAATCATTCTTTTACCCAAGTCACTTGAGGGCTCTTAAATTTATTTGAGCCATTTTATAATAAGTGTTCTTCTTCTTAGTCATTGCAAAGTTTTATTATTATTATTATTATTATTATTTATCACTCCTTTTTTCGACACGAGTGTGTGGTCACTAGCCGGGGAGCCTAATTTCTCTCTCAAAGCCGCTAGAGTTCAGTTTGCTAAGCTGGCCTAACGAGAAGTGCTCCGCCTTCGGGATAGGAGGTTGAAGCCGTAGGCTGACCCGCTTGAAATCTTGAGATAGGATGTGTCATGTTAAAGCACGACAGAAGCACTTTTTTTCTAAGGCCAATTTTTGGATTGGCACCGAACACTTGATCTTGTTCTGACGTCAAGTTTTTACTGACGTTTTTTGGTTTTCCAAGCTTGTGGCACTTTTAAACTATTTCTGTGTTTCTAGCACAAGTCTCGCAGTGCAATGTCAGACACCTTTATAGATTCGGCAAAAACATTCTTGGATCTCACTATATATGCATTGGTTTCGAATTGTGTCTTCGGTCAATAGTTGGGTTGCCCGGCTCCTGCGCTTGCCTCTACGTTCCGCTTTGTTCGGCTAGGTGTGCAAAGGGAGAACCACTGCGATTGTGCTTCCAGCTCACATGGTTAAGCACCTCAGTGGAGAAAGCCGAAAACTGACTGTCACAATAAGCGTAAACGGGCCAGCGATCCGATGAAGGTGTTAAATGATGGGCCATTCATAACAATGGCCGAAGTGTTTATGGCTTGACCTCGACTGTCGTCGAACACTACCGGGGGCTATTAACTGGCCTCCCAAACTAAATCCTCGATATTTTGCTCTTACATTGGAGCTGAGGTTTCATGATCATGCTTAGCATGACAACCCAAAGAAAGGAACCGATAGCGGGACTATTTTCTTTGGAAGACATTTCTTCTGTTAAACAGTAATATAACATATCTCTCTGCGTACCTTAGTTTATAAAACCGTATGGCCAGATTGCCTTGTTTGTTGTAAATCTTTGCCCTCATAAAGGCTTTATAAAGTAGGACAAACACTCCTCGGCTATTGGCCGAGGAGGTGGAAGCCGATGGTCGGTCAACAAAGTTTTGTACAATGCGGATCCGAGCATTAATGACGTAAAGTACTTGGATACATAGAGTCATTACACATAATTTGTGATTTTACTATGGATATCAATCGTTAATTCGGCCACCCGTGCCGGCATTAAGGCTCGGGGGCTACTGGGCTTCGGGCTTATTATTTACAAATATTAAAGGGGCACATCGATCCCCGGATCTGGTGTTGCCACCCGACCAGTGTCTCGGGGGCTACTGCATTGCCTGTCCAATGCAGAAAATTTTAAGTGTAATACAGTTTCCGAGGAGATTTTGATCCTCAGGTTGGTCGGCCGCACCCAACCTGAGTCTCGAGGATTGAGCATGCCGCTTTTTGTGTCCTGAGGTATTCTGCCGAGCTAGGACTTGATCCTCAGACCGATTTTGCAAATCAACCTGAGTCTCAGCGGCTACTGGGATCAGCGGTCTTATGTCATCCTTCATGTGCATCTCAGGTTTTAGACCGATACCCACCTTGAGGGCTACTGGCTATATATCTCGGCAGAGAATAAATTGCACCAATCAAAAATATTGACAAAAATCGGCCCACATTCGGGGTGGTGCACCACCTCGGAAGCAGTCCGGCATAAAGCTCGGGCGCTAGTGGCTGGCTCCATAGAGGGCATTTCCGGCATTAAGCTCGGCTAAACTCCTTCAAACTTCTTTGAACCAAGGTGATTTACGACACCTCGGATACAGTCTGGCGTTGGAGCTCGGATACATAGTCCGGCATTGGAGCTCGGATACAGTCCGACGTTGGAGCTCGGATACATAGTCTGGCGTTGGAGCTCGGATACATTCCGGTGTTAGAGCTGGGATGCGGTCCGGCGTTGGTGCTCGGCTGCAAAAGATACCTCGAATGCAGTCCGGCGTTGGAGCTTGGACGCAAGAGGACGCTGTCGCCCGGGAACAATTTCAAACCCGAGGTGTGGCATAAAAATAACAAGGCATTGATAAAGGCCGGAAACTTAAAGGGGCTCCTCGGATACCCGACGTGTAAACTCGTCGAATGCATTTCGGCGATCCTTAAGATTGAAGATGAAAAGATTTGTTGAACCAGTTTTCAAGACCGACGACCAAAGATGAAGAACGGTTTGGAAGAATCGAGGAGCATCCCTAACTTGAAGATCGGTTCAGGGGGCTACTGACGGTGTCCTGGACTAGGGGGTACTCACCATGTCATCTCCCGATCTGTTAGATTGGGCCGAGGACCCCCATGGCCGTATACTCATGGGACAGTTCGGACAACTACCGCATACAAGGAAGATTCCACAAGACTTGGCGATCAAGACAAGGACTCCTCCCCACCGGCGTATTCGGCTAGGACTCTTGTTATCCTAGGCCTCTGGTGCATTATATAAACCGAGGCCAGGCTAGTCGATAGATCATATACAACAACAATCATACCATAGGCTAGCTTCTAGGGTTTAGCCTCTCTGATCTCGTGGTAGATCTACTCTTGTAACACCCATGTCTTCAATATTAATCAAGCAGGACGTAGGGTTTTACCTGCATCAAGAGGGCCCGAACCTGGGTAAAACTTCGTGTCCCTTGCCCCCAGTTACCATCCGGCCTAGACGCACAGTTCAGGACCCCCTACCCGAGATCCACCGGTTTTGACACCGACAGGCGTCATTCCAGGCGTAGAGGCCCATTGCACAGGCTCAATTACACTGGAAGTGGTCTTCGGATCCCCGGATAACTTCCGAAGCGAAGAATTAATCTTCGATATAGTCCCGTTCCGTAGTGGTTATCATGCACTGCTCGGGCGAACTGCATTCGCAAGATTCAATGCGGTGCCGCATTATGCATACCTCAAGCTCAAGATGCCAGGACCTCGCGGGGTTATTACAGTCAATGGAAACACAGAGCGCTCTCTCCGAATGGAGGAGCACACTACGGCCTTAGTAGCAGAAGCGCAAAGCAGTCTCTCAAGGCAATCAACCAGTTCGGCGTTTCAAGACCTGGACACCTTCAAGCGCGCTCAGAACAATCGGCAGCTGGACCGCCTGGCGCGATCTAAGCTCGCGTAGCAATGCGGCCCCCACCCCAGTCCCAGCCAAACGGCGAAACTCGTGCCACGCGTACATAATTACGCATTAAAAATACCATGGGCACATGTGGGGAGGGGGGCACAACCGCGGCATGCCCCAAGACGCGGCTTAAACCGCACTAGGGGCTTCCCGTTTGGTTAATTTTCTCTTTTTTCAGGACCTTAATCTCTGGAAACACTGTCCGGCAGCACTATTGCCAAACACATGATGCAACAACCAAGGAGGCAGACAGCTACATAACACCACGGAATTCCCAGGTGGATTACAGTAACGAGAAAAATATTCGATTTAATATCATTCCTCATCTTGCCCTTGGAAGGGACATAGTCCTACTCTTTGCCTATCGCACTATCTGTATCATTCTGCTTTAAACGCAATTTTTTGAATAAACAATGCATGACATTACGACTATTATTTCATTCTTGTTATATATATGTGTGTGTGTGTTCATTAATGACGCCTTGCAACCGTACACTTTGGTACGGCCAATACACGAGGGGCTTATGTACCCCACAATACGGTGTGAAAAGTCTGAACACTTTCACAAGTGCGGCACCCCGAACTTATAGCATTATATGCATCACCTCCGAATCATGTCTTTGGTCAAATGTTGGGTTTGCCCGGCTCCTATGTTTTGGTACCTTACGTTCCGCTCTATCGGCTCAGGTAGCGCTAGGAGAACTACTGCGATTGTGCCCCGGTTCTGCTGGGTTCAGCACCTCAGTAGAGAAAGCTAAAACTGACTTCATGATGAGGCGAGAGACTTGTCGTTTTTCGGTGAGGTTTTCGAGTCCCTAAAGACTTATGCCGCTTAGAGCGAGGGGCCGGCCCTGTCCAGCTTAAAGGCGTGTCGCGCCCCGAATTCGGCCTTTCAAATACCAGGGGCTTCGCCGAAATTTAAAATTATAGAATTCTATGGCTAAGTGAGAGTGATAAAGCATTATTAGTCCGGTTGCCTTGTTCGCTGTGCTGAGCGCCGCCCTCAAAGGACCCAAACATGGGAACAAGAGTGCTCAGGTTTATCCCGAACACCCCAGCACTCGTGGCATGGGGGCAGAAGCCGAGGACTAGCCATCTCTCAGATTGGATAAACAGCCAAACAGAAGGCGATATTTTAAATTCAAACAAGCGTTGCATAGCGCATATGAAACAAAGTTTTCATAAAAAAAGGATAAAATGAGCAAGTCTCACTCAAATATTACATCTTTTGTGCACTCGTCCGCTACGAGACGGGCACCCGGCAGAACACCCTCGTAGTACATCTCGGGGTGGCGATGCTCCTTGCCCTCCGGCAGCCCTTCCTTGACCAGCTTCACGGCGTCTAGCTTGACCCACTGCAATTTCACACAGGCGAAAGCCCGGCGTGCACCTTCAATCCAGACGGATCGCTTAACGACCTCCAGCCATGGGCAGGCATCCACAGGCTGCCTCACCAGGCCGAAGAAGCTGTTCAGAAGGGCGTCGCCAGGCCACAGCCGGACTATAAAGCCCTTCATGGACTATTCGGCCGCCTTATGTAGCTCGACCATCTGCTTCAGCTGGTCGCTCATTGGCACCGGGTGTTCGGCCTTAGTATACTGAGACCAGAACAGCTTCTCCGTTGAGCTTCCATCCTCGGCCTGGTAAAATTGTGCGGCATCGGACACGCTGCGGGGCAAATCTGCGAATGCTCCTGGAGAGCTCCGGATTCGGGTAAGTAATCGGTAATTTACTTTTACATGCTTGCTTTGCATATAGAAAGCCTTACCTACTGCTATCTTCTTCATCGCGTCAATCTCCTGGAGGGCCTTTTGGGCTTCGGCCTTGGCACTTTTTGCGCTCTCGAGGGCCGCGGCAAGCTCAGACTCTCGCGTCTTCGAGTCAAGCTCCAACGCCTCGTGCTTCGCCACGAGAGCCTGGAGCTCTTGCTGCACCTCGCCCACCCGAGCCTCATGCTTCTCTTGCTCGGTGCGCTCCTTGGCCGCTTTATCTTCGGCCTCAGACAGCGCTTGCTTTAGGGTCGCCACTTCAGTCGTGGCTCCTGGCAAATTCATGATAATCCTGTCATTTTGCAATCGCATTCTTTTTATACATAACCACAGACTAGGTACTACTTACCTTTGGTCTCCTCGAGCTGCCTCTTGGTAAGCCCGAGCTTGTCCTGGGACCCTTTAAGGTCCTGCTTCAGTACGGCGACCTCCGCAGTCAGTGCCCGCGGACGCAAGCAGCGAAGCCTGCATATGCATATTGACATACTCATATTAGACTCCTGCGATATTGTTTGATCCTCTGTTCGGCTTTTATTTGTGAACACCGAACAGAGCATCAGGGGCTACTGTCTATGCATATTAACATACTCATATTAAACACTAACCTCAAAGCCTGTTAGAAGGCTGGCACAGGCTTCAGTCAATCCGCTCTTAGCGGACTGAACCTTCTGGATCACCACACTCATAATAGTGCGGTGCTCCTCGTCGATGGAAGCGCTGCGAAGCGCTTCCAGCAGATTGTCTGGCGCCTCTGGATGGACAGAGGTCGCCGGTGCAGGCGTCTTGCCCCTCTTAGAAGGAGGCCGCCTGCCCGAGTCCGGAACCACTGGAGGTTCCGGCGCGGTGTCCGGCTGAGGGCCGAGCTTGGCGCCCTCAGGGGCTTTGTCCCCCTTGCTCCCAGAGTCTGGGAGGCCGCCTTGAGGCACCTCTGGGATTGTCTCCCCTTGATCCGGTGCTTCGTGAGACAGCACCTCGGCGTCGTCCGCAGGATGAGGGGAGGTGGCGGTCGGAACTGCATCGCTATCCGTATCCGACGAGATAGCGGAGGATGACCCCTCCAAGAAGCAACCCAAGTGCCGACGTCAGCGGCGCCACTCTAAGTCCCACCAAAGCAAAAGTGGTGATACCGGCACAGGAGATAATAACACTCCGGATAGTGCCAAAGACAACAACAATCCCCTCCAGCAAGATTTAGAGCAGGAGGATGGAGGAGCCATCCCTCCCGAGAGAGCGGCAGACGGAGAAGAGGAGGATGATAATTACATGCCCCCCTCCGAAGACGAGGCAAGCCTCGGCGACGATGAATTCGTCGTACCAGAGGATCCCGTCGAACAAGAGCGCTTCAAGCGCCGGCTTATGGCCACGGCAAATAGCCTGAAGAAAAAGCAGCGGCAGCTTCAAGCTGATCAAGATCTGCTAGCTGACAGATGGACTGAAGTCCTCGCGGCCGAGGAATATAAACTCGAGCGCCCCTCCAAGAGTTACCCAAAATGCAGGTTGCTACCCCGACTGGAGGAAGAAGTGTATGACGCGGCGGATGGGCCACCGCGTGGCCGCGATAGAGAGGCATTCCAGCCAAAAACTCAGCCCGCACTCCGACGCCATTCAAATAAAAAGGCATGGGGAGATACGCCAGACCTGTGAGACATATTGGAGGACAAAGCAAAGCATGCAAGATCGATCTACGGATCACGAGGGCGCGCCACCATGCGAGACGGTAAACGTCACGCCGGATACAATAAAAGAAAATCCGGCCGGGCCGAACACAGCGGGCAAGACCCATTCGAGCTGCGTCGCGATATAGCCCAATACAGAGGCGCCGCACACCCTTTATGCTTCACAGACGAAGTAATGGATCATCAAACCCCAGAAGGTTTCAAACCTATAAATATTGAATCATACAACGGCACTACAGATCCTGCGGTATGGATCGAGGATTTCCTCCTTCACATCCACATGGCCCGCGGTGATGACTTACACGCCATCAAATACCTCCCACTAAAGCTCAAAGGACCAGCACGGCATTGGCTTAACAGCTTGCCAGCGGACTCCATTAGCTGTTGGGAAGATCTGGAAGCCGCATTCCTCCACAACTTTCAGGGCACTTATGTGCGACCACCAGATGCCGGTGACTTGAGCCACATAATTCAGTAGCCAGAAGAGTCGGCCAGACAATTCTGGACTCGGTTCCTTACAAAGAAAAATCAAATCATCGACTGTCCAGACACAGAGGCCTTAGCGGCTTTCAAACACAACATCCGGGACCAGTGGCTAGCCCGGCACCTTGGTCAGGAAAAGACGAAATCTATGGCAGCCCTCACGACGCTCATGACCCGCTTCTGTGCGGGAGAAGACAGATGGATGGCTCGTAGTAACAATATGCCAAAGAACCATGGTACCTCGGATACCAAGGACGGCAATAGTAGGTCACGTCACAACAAACATAAGTGCCGCATTAACAGCAATAATACTGAGGATACGGCAGTCAATGCCGGATTCAAAGGCTCTAAACCCGGTCAGCGGAAATCGCATTCTTTTTATACATAACCATAGACTAGGTACTACTTACCTTTGGTCTCCTCGAGCTGCCTCTTGGTAAGGCCGAGCTCGTCCTGGGACCCTTTAAGGTCTTGCTTCAGTATGGCGACCTCCGCAGTTAGTGCGGCGGACGCAAGCAGCGAAGCCTACATATGCATATTGACATACTCATATTAGACTCCTGCGATATTGTTTGATCCTCTATTCGGCTTTTATTTGTGAACACCGAACAGAGCATCAGGGGCTACTGTCTATGCATATTAACATACTCATATTAAACACTAACCTCAAAGCCTGTTAGAAGGCTGGCACAGGCTTTAGTCAATCCGCTCTTAGCGGACTGAACCTTCTGGATCACCGCACTCATAATAGTGCGGTGCTCCTCGTCGATGGAAGCGCTGCGAACGCTTCCAGCAGATTGTCCGGCGCCTCTGGATGGACAGAGGTCATCGGTGCAGACGTCTTGCCCCTCTTAGAAGGAGGCCGCCTGCCCGAGTCCGGAACCACTGGAGGTTCCGTCGCGGTGTGCGGCTGAGGTCCGAGCTCGACGCCCTCAGGGGCTTTGTCCCCCTTGCTCCCAGAGTCCGGGAGGCCGCCTTGAGGCACCTCTGGGACTGTCTCCCCTTGATCCGGTGCTTCGTGAGAAAGCACCTCAGCGTCGTCCGCAGGATGAGGGGAGGTGGCAGTCGGAACTAGATCGCTATCCATATCCGACGAGCCCAGGGAGCCGTCCGATGATACATCGATACATGATCGGGGCGGCCTGCATAATCATATTTCAGCGTTAGGTAAAGTAGTGCGGCAAAGGGATGCTATGAGTAACTCTGGTATCCAAATACTTACGATTTCCCTAGGGGCTTGGCCCTGGGTAGCCACTCGTCTTCGCCATCGGCGGCGGTGGTGGAACTGTCGGGAAGGAGAGTCCTTCCCTTCTTGGACCCTTCGGCCTCCTCAGTTGGGGAGGCCTTCCTCTTCTTGTCTCCCCCGTCTGGAGGGGGAGCGTCTTCTTCTGCCTCCTCGTCTTCGGGGGAGGAGAGTGCCATAGAGTCATCGGACGGTGAGTCTGATGACGTCTGGCGTCGGGAACTCTTCCGGGTTCCCTTGGCCTTTTTGGTCTTCTCCGGCACCGTATAAGGATCCGGAGTCAGCATCTTCGCCAGAAGAGCGTTTGCTAGGCCTTCGGGCAAAGGAGCCGGACAGTCGATCTGTCCAGCCGTCTCCTGCCAGTCCTGTCAAAGGCACGGGAGTTTAGATCCCGCATGGAGTCAATCTATAAAAAATATATGAGAGGTAAAGCAGCTTACCGCACGGGCTTGGCGCTTCGCGCTAAATCCGCGATCCTCTATAGTGGGAGGGGGGACCTCGGCGCTCTTGAATAGCACCCTCCAGGCATCTTCGTGAGTTGTGTCAAAGAACCTGTTCAGAGTTCGGTGCTGCGCCGGGTCGAACTCCCACAAGTTGAAGGCCCGTTGTTGGCACGGGAGGATCTGGCGGATGAGCATGACCTGGACTACGTTGATGAGTTTGAGCTTCTTGTTGACCATATTTTCAATACATGTTTGGAGTCCGGTCAACTCTCCCGGACTACCCCAGGACAGGCCCTTCTCTTGCCAGGAGGTGAGCCGTGTGGGGAAGCCAGATCGGAACTCGGGGGCCGCTACCCATGTAGGGTCACGCGGCTCGGTGATGTAGAACCACCCCGACTGCCACCCCTTTATTGTCTCCACGAAGGAGCCCTCGAGCCATGTGACGTTGGGCATATTGCCCACCATGGCGCCTCCGCACTCCGCCTGGTGGCCGCTCACTACCTTCGGCTTGACGTTGAAGGTTTTCAGCCATAAGCCGAAGTGGGGCTTGATGCGGAGGAAAGCCTCGCACACGATGATAAACGCCGAGATGTTGAGGATGAAGTTTGGGGCCAAATCGTGGAAATCCAGGCCATAGTAGAACATGAGCCCCCGGACAAATGGGTGGAGAGGAAATCCCAGTCCGCGGAGGAAATGGGTGAGGAACACTACTCTCTCATGGGGCCTAGGGGTGGGGATGAGCTGCCCCTCCTCTGGGAGCCGGTGCGCGATGTCGTCGGGCAAGTATCTGGCTCTCCTCAGCTTCTTGACGTGTCCCTCCATAACGGAGGAGACCATCCACCTACCTCCTGCTCAGGACATGGTTGGAGAAGGTCGAGGTGGGAAATGCGAACTTGGGTGCTGGAGCTCGAGTGTGCGAAAGTGGATGAGCAAAGGAGGAAGAAGGCATGGATGGAAAAGTGAATCCTTATCCCTTTATATGGGAAGATGAAACTATGCACCCCCACTAGCCTGGTAAAACTCACTCGTACCCCAAGCGCCATAATCGATGGTGCGGTTGGGTTACCCACACCCGTATTGATGAGAATTCCGTTATAAGGGGACACGATCTCTGTTTTGAAAAACGTGTCAAAAAAACTGCCTCGCGTTATGTGCGGGGCTAGTTAAAGGAAACGGTTCGAATAATTACCGGGCCGTGACGTAATGTCCTGTTGCCAAAACAAGTCAGCAAATTGGATTTGTGGAAATATTATTCTCTCTACGGTGGTATGTGGAACTTATTTTGCAGGGTCGGACACTATCCTTATATTCAAAATTCTTCCGTGGTGTATTCGGAGGAGGAACCCGCCTTGAAATGCCGAAGACAATACTGCGTGCCGGACTCATCGTCAATGAAAGCCTGGTTCAGGGGAGTCCTGGATTAGGGGGTCTCCGGACAGCCGGACTATATCCATTGGCCGGACTGTTAGACTATGAAGATACAGGATTGAAGACTTTGTCTCGTGTCCGGATGGGACTCTACTTGGCGTGGAAGGCAAGCTAGGAAATACGGATATGTATATCTCCTCCTTCGTAACTGACCTTGTGTAACCCTAACCTCTCCGGTGTCTATATAAACCAGAGGGTTTTAGTCCGTAGGACAACATACAATCATACCATAGGCTAGCTTCTAGCGTTTTGCCTCTCTGATCGCGTGGTAGATCTACTCTTGTACTACCCATATCATCAATATTAATCAAGCAGGACGTAGGTTTTTACCTCCATCAAGAGGGCCCAAACCTGGGTAAAACATTGTGTCCCCTGCCTCCTGTTACCATCCGGCCTAGATGCATAGTTCGGGACCCCCTACCCGAGATCCGCCGGTTTTGACACCGACAGCTGGCCTACCAAGATAGATCTCCTGCTTTCTCGCGTCCTCCGGCGAGCAGCTCTGCCGGCCGCGTCATTGAAGTCCATCTTTGAGAGCGAATCCCATAGATCAATCCACTTGTGTGTTGCTGCACGAGCGCGGTAGTGGTGGGATCGGCGGAGATTGCAAATTCGGCTGGGTCTAGCGGTTAGCCGGTTGAGAGGAGTTGATGGATGATTGGATCGAGGAGATGGGGTTGGGCGAGGGCGGAGGGAACGGTCCGTGAAAACCAAAGGGAAGAGAGGTGGAAGAAAACTAGAGGGGATGGGCGTGGACGAGAGCGATTTTCTCGCGTGCGAGAGGGAGACGATCGATGGACGAAGGAAGGCAGGGCACGGTCCATTGGCAGGAAAAGGAATGCTACACATTTTTTAGGTAGTAGAGATAAGTAATGTAATTATCGCCATTGAGACACAAAAGGGCATTTGGTCTAGTGGTATGATTCTCGCTTAGGCCACGTTTGACATCAGCGGTTTGGATGGGTTTCCAGAGGATTATCCTCTTTTTTAGAATTCCAGAGGATTATCCTCACGGGGGCTGCAAACCCCCCAAAAGCCTCAACGTCCTATTTGAAACGCGGGGTTTGTTGAAGGAATATGCCCTAGAGGCAATAATAAAGTTGTTATTTATATTTCCTTATATCATGATAAATGTTTATTATTCATGCTAGAATTGTATTAACCCGGAAACTTAGTACATGTGTGAATACATAGACAAAACATAGTGTCCCTAGTATGCCTCTACTTGACTAGCTCGTTAATCAAAGATGGTTAAGTTTCCTGACCATAGACATGAGTTGTCATTTGATGAACGGGATCACATCATTAGAGAATGATGTGATGGACAAGACCCATCCATTAGCTTAACATAATGATCGTTTAGTTTATTGCTATTCCTTTCTTCATGACTTATACATGTTCCTATGACTATGAGATTATGCAACTCCCGAATACCGGAGGAACACTTAGTGTGCAATCAAACGTCACAACATAACTAGGTGATTATAAAGATGCTCTACAGGTGTCTCCAATGGTATTTGTTGGGTTGGCATAGGTCGAGATTAGGATTTGTCACTCCGTGTATTGGAGAGGTATCTCTGGGCCCTCTCGGTAATGCTCATCACTATAAGCCTTGCAACCAATGTGACTAATGAGTTAGTTGCGGGATGAAGTATTACGGAACGAGTAACTAGACTTGCCGGTAACGAGATTGAACTAGGTATTGAGATACCGATGATCAAATCTCGCGCAAGTAACATACTGATGACAAAGGGAACAACGTATATCGTTATGCGGTTTGACCGATAAATATCTTCGTAGAATATGTGGGAGCCAATATGAACATCTAGGTTCCGCTATTGGTTATTGACTAGAGACGTGTCTCGGTCATGTCTACATAGTTCTCGAACTCGTAGGGTCTGCATGCTTAACGTACGGTGACAATCGGTATTATGAGTTTATGTCTTTTGATGTACCGAAGATAGTTCGGAGTCCCGGATGTGATCACAGACATGATGAGGAGTCTTGAAATGCTCGAGACATAAAGATTGATATATTAGATGACTATATTCGGACACCGGATGAGTTCCGGGGGTCACTGGATAATTATCGGAGTGCCAGGGAGTTATCGGAACACCCGGGGGGACTAATGGGCCAACATGGGCCTTAGTGGAGAGAGAGAGGGCCGGACAAGGCAGGGCCGCGTGCCCCTCCCCCTCTAGTCCGAATTGGACTAGGGAAGGGGGGGCGGCGCCCCCTTTCCTTCTCTTCTCTCCCTTTCCTTCCCCCCCCCCTTCCTCCTCCTAGTTGGACTAGGAAAGGGGGGGTCCTGCTACTACTAGGAGGAGGACTCCTCCCCTCCTTGGCGCGCCTCCAAGGGCCGGGCGGCCTCCCCCCTTCCTCCTTTATATACGGGGGCAGGGGGCACCCTAGGACACACAAGTTGATCATTGATCCCTTAGTCGTGTGTGGTGCCCCCCTCCACCATAATCCACGTCGGTCATATCGTCGTAGTGCTTAGGCGAATCCCTCCGCCGGTAGCTTCACCGTCACCATCATCACGTCGTCGTGCTGACGAAGCTCTCCCTCGACACTCAGCTGGATCGAGAGTTTGTGGGACGTCACCGAGCCGAACGTGTGCAGATCGCGGAGGTGTCGTACTTTCTGTATCGGTCGGATCGTGAAGACGTACGACTACATCAACCGTGTTGTCATAACGCTTCTGCTTACGGTCTACGAGGGTACGAGGGTACGTGGACAACACTCTTCCCCTCTCTTTGCTATGTGATACGTCTCCAACGTATCTATAATTTTTGATTGCTCCATGCTATATTATCTACTGTTTTGGACATTGTTGGGCTTTATTATCCACTTTTATATTATTTTTGGGACTAACCTATTCACCGGAGGCCCAGCCCAGAATTGTTGTTTTTGCCTATTTTAGGGTTTCGAAGAAAAGGAATATCAAACGGAGTCCAAACGGAATGAAACCTTCGGGAACGTGATTTTCTCACCGAACAAGACCCAGGAGACTTGGACCCTACGTCAAGAAACAAAGGAGGAGGCCACGAGGTAGGGGGCGCGCCTACCCCCCCCCCCCTCCCAGGCGCGCCCTCCACCCTCGTGGGCCCCCTGTTGCTCCACCGATGTACTTCTTCCTCCTATATGTACCTACGTACCCCCAAACGATCAGATACGGAGCCAAAACCCTAATTCCACCGCCGTAACTTTCTGTATCCACGAGATCCCATCTTGGGGCCTGTTCCGGAGCTCCGCCGGAGGGGGTATCCATCACGGAGGGCTTCTACATCAACACCATAGCCTCTCCGATGAAGTGTGAGTAGTTTAC